>NC_090446.1:773791400-775203900 GCF_031143425.1 Pleurodeles waltl | reverse complement strand
TACTTAAGCACCTACACTGTAAATGTCATAGTGGTTAAGAGATTAATGCAAACTGTGTCCTGTCCATTAAAATATTTAGCTCTTGTTAGACATGGCATTGTTGGGGTGGTCTTACCCCAGACCTTTTGCCTTTGCCTCCTATTTTGTTGCTGTAACTTTTTGTTGGCCTTAAGACTCTGAGCACTTTACCAATGCTAACAGTGCTAAAGTACATGTGTTTCTCCCGTCAATATGGTAACATTGGTGTATCCACAACTGGCCCAGGGCCTGTAAACTAAATGCCACTAGTAGGCCTGCTGCACTGATTGTGCCACCCACTCAGGTGGACCTGTAAACATGTCTCAGGCATGCCACTGCAGAGCCTCTGTGTGCATTCCCACTGCCACTCCCACTAGGCATTTAAAACCTTTTGCCAACCCTTAACCCCTTTTTTTTATATCTAATTAACCCCTAAAGTAGGCCCTAGGTAGCATATAGGGCAGGGTGCCAAGTAAGTAAAAGGCAGGACTGGACATGTACTTTTAAGTTCTTATGTCCTGGTAATGAAAAGCTCCCAAAGATGTTTTTTATTATCGTGAGGCCTGCCGTGTGCCAGGATCACCTCGCTGCCAGATTTGACTGTTCCCAGGAAATGATGCTCTGCCCAGTTGTGCTGCCCTGATGCCTGCTGATATTTGCCCTGCACCCCAAGGACTAGTAACAACCTCCAGAGTGTCTCCAAGGGCTTGTTGGCTTGTACTCGGTTCTTCCCTGAGGTCTAAGGAATGTCAAGTCCTTGATCACCATCAGGACTTCACACTGCTGGGATACCGAGCGCAGCACTCCCCCTGTGATCATTGCTGTTGAGAGCCTAGGATGTAAGGTGTTGTGAGGGCTGCATCTCACTGGTTTGACTTTGCTGACACGCTGAGCGCGCACATGCTGGGTCCAGTCCTCAGGGCTGAGGGACTACCTGAACAGCCTGGCACTCCTGTGCCGCATGCCCACCTACCTCGGAGGGAGCCGTGCGTCACAGCGGCGACTCCTGGCTTCACAGGGCTTTGGGTGTTGTGTCACTGACATCCTGGACTTGAGCCGTCTGCTCCACCTGCAGTTCAGGTAGCTGTGCAGTAGCCCGAGTGGGAGAAGTCACCAACATAGAACTTCATGTTGAATTGCACTGGTGCTTCCAGTGTTGCAGTGCCACCCTGATCTGGAAACCTGCCCACACTCCTGTTTTCAGACACTAAGTCATCGGGGCGCATTACATTATCCCTGAGTAGTGGGGGACCCTGCTAAGATGCTTTTGGTCATGCTAGCGCTGTTAGCTTGGATTGCTATGATGAAGTGCACGTTTCCTATATTTATCTTAAAGGTATTACCGTAAAACCTTTATTATGCGCCCTGTAAATTCTCAAAGCTCTGCTTCTGCATTGATTACTGAAACAATCAGATCTCATGATTTATGGATTGGAGTTTTGTTGTTGTGATCTCGTTTTACACAGATAAACAAGCTCTATTTTTCTGCATCTGTGTGGAGACTTTTTGTGGTGTGTTCACTGTGGTTATTGTCTGTGTGTTGCACAAATACTTTACACATTGCCTTTTAAGTTAAGTCTGCCTGCTCTGTGCCAATCTACCAGAGGGTAAGCGCAGGTTACTTTAGGTTGTGTATCTGACTTACCCTGTCTAGGATTGTGTCCCCTACTTCGACAGGGTGCATACCTCTGCCAACTAGAGACCCAATTTCTAACATTTCTAAATAAAGGATTCCTTTGGAAAATTCTAAAAGTTGAAAGTGCATCTGTTTTTGGAAACTTTTAAGTTGTTTGAGAGCTATGAAATCAACATTAACGCCTATTAGGATGGCTAAGGAACCATTAAATGCGTGTCCTTTGCTATATACACGTTCAAATCTTGGTATATTCATTGAGACCTAAAGTATATTACATATAATTTGCATTTCCGGAGATTATTTTCTTTGCCAGTGCCAGGAGAAAAATGGGGCAACACCCAAAGTGCCCTACTGATCAACGTAAGGTTGAGCCAGACCACGGGACACCCACCTATGCTGTGAAAATGGGAGGGCCACCGGTGCTCTTTATCTGCTCCGCCCTCACCCCTGGGAGACTTGTGCATTCATTGCCCAGTTGACCACAGGCTCATCTGACGATAACTTGAACAGTCCTGAATAAACTCTATGTACATGTGAATACCTTATAATATCTGCTTATATTCTTCAGTGATAAATATGGAGGAATGACTGGGTGAGATTATGGAAAATGCCTCTGAGCTTTTGAATGTCACACGACCGTCTTTGCAGGCATATCTGGAAACCCAGGGGCAGGAACAGGCCTTCACAATCTCTGCCTTAGGGCGGTGGATAACAGTCTGGAGCCAGTCAGCGGAATCCCCGACTCCGGCTCCACCATCTCAGCCCCAGCCCATGGTCTGAACTTTAAGTCACTCTTACAGATAACAGGAAACATGAATGGCAGCGCCTCTGGAAGTGGATAAAGACTTCCTGTAAGCAGTCTTGAGCTGAGTCCATTTTTGGAAGCACTGATCCTATCTGGCTGGTGCTTTAAAAAAAAGAAATAAACACTACTCTGTTTCTCCTGCTTCTTCTACACCGAGGGTATAGTAGTGCGGTGAACTCACACTCGACAATGTGAATCCCAAGTGTGTATCCAGACATCTGCACCACTGGCGACGGAGTGACTTCAGCCCTTCAGAAGATATCGCATCCAATCAGGGCACAGTGGCTCTATTCTTATTGAGAAAGACAACTAGGAAACGCTTAGAAATAATTATTTCAGCTCCTTTAAAGCACTGAGAGCCCTTGTAAATGTTAACACTCGACTGGAAGCCTCTTGTGGCGCGCTTAGACCCTCAGAAGTGGGCAGTGGGCAGTGAGCGTCTGGATAACAAACTTTTGAAAACTAATACCTTCCATTTCTTTTAAAAAGATTAACCATAATTTGAAGCCAAAACAAGTTCATATTTATATATGCATTTATGCATGCACACATAAATAAATCACAAATCTTTCTTCTATAGGTCATCTTATTTGCAAAAGAATGCAACTGCCTTAAAAGGAAGAGAATGAAACAATTCTGATTGGGCGAACACTTTGATTTTCAAGACGTCCTCTTTTCCAATGGACTGTGATTTAAATTGTCACTGTGAGATGTTGTTGCACGCATGCAGAAGTCGTAGGCACCATTTAGAAAGGTAAAAACTCTATTTGCTGAGGTTGGCCTTAATCGCATTTGTTCCATCATCGAGGGAACAGTCATGAGATCTTCAACCAGTTTCCCTGGCCCTACCATTTTGCAGGACCATTAACCTGCCCAGTGTTGTCGTAAGTATTTGTGAGACCTTGTGCAAGACATATTTTTGGGCCCCCTGTTCGTAATGACTTTCAATTTCATCACCCATTTGTATGATACCAAACCAAGTTTTAGAAACAGATTTCACACCAAAACAGCAAAATGATGTCTTTCCAGGGCACCAAAACACCCTGCCAGTTGGCCCTAAGGCTCCTGCACATTCATGGGGCTTCTCACTGTTCCATTTCTAGTCACTCTCAAGGAACTGGGTGCGCTGCTAAACCTGAGAAGGTGCGGCTCCCGCTTACCATCAGTGGGTCCCAAACTACACTCTGTCCCTCAGGACCCTTAAGATCATTTCCACTGTCAGGTTCCCTGAGGCTCCTGCACAGAGTCCAATTCTCAAGGCTTCTGCTTACACTGAGGTCCCCAGAGGCTACTGTTCATTCTCAGGTGTCATTTGAACCGTGCTCACCTTCTGGTCCCCTTATATTCCTGTTTACCATTAGGTCCTGTACCGCTTACTCACTCTCACCCAGAGCCCTGCTCGCACTCAGGTCAGTGTAGTCCATTTTCACCATGAAATTTCCTAAGACTTCTGTTTACTGTTATCCCCACTTGAACTCTGCACAAGCTCATCACCAGATCTCCAAAGTTTTTGCTTGTCCCCAAGTACCACAGGCTGCTTCCGACTGTTAGGTTCCTGACAATTACCCTGTTCAATTTAGTTCTTCAAGGCTCCAGCTTACTCCAAAGTCGGGTCTACTGTCCTAATCTCAGTTTCCACCATCCTCTGTGAACCCCCTGGTGGTCCCCAAAATCCCCTGCTTACCTATTTATTCTACAAGGCTCCAGGTTTATCCCTATTCACGTCTTCCTAGGTCTTGACTCATACATGAACTCTTTGAATGAGGATAACTTCTGATCATCCACAAATGCAGATGCAGTAATTCTTCAGGATATCACTCTTTCTGTACTCTCTAAGGGGGTTCAAACATCATCTAGCACCCTTCTGCCTGGCTGCCTACAGTAGGTTGGTTTTCAAGACAAAGACCCAAGTCAACGAAGCGCTAAGACTTGATAAGTCCATAATGGCCATTTTCCTACCCAAACCACTGCATAATCTGAAACAATTCCCAGGGTACATAGAGCAAGCTGCACCAAACAACAACGCATACAAGCAGGCATACTTTACTTCAGACTCCAAGACTTTCCCACATTTGTAAAATTGGTGGTCTGGCACAAACCACCGAACTAGTCTGTAAAATTAGAGTGGTTTAAGTGTTTATGTGCAAATTACAGGTTAGAGGATTGGTTTCAGCCTTTCAAGACAGTTAAGTGGGTACCAATACTCTGGATAATGAAAATATCCATTATTTTAAATTCAAGAGACATTTCAGTTCATAGTGTGCTTTACGTAAAAAGTCCTTTTTGTGTCAACTGTAGTAGGATATCAGCCAAAGCATAGCAACAGCATAGCAACAGCAGGAAAGATGTGGTGAAGTCCCTGCCGCTTTCACCACTGTTATCCAAAAAAGAGTGGTTCGTATAATTGTGGTCCCAGTGATTCTTTCCATTCTCGCCTTATTTTCTTCTCTAAATCAGCCATTAAAATTGTATTCAACACACTACACCATAGGCTTGGAGTATGTGTTGTCCTGTGTTTTTAACCTGGTATGAGGGATATATTGTTCAATCAAGAGAGGATCTGCTACTCTCTGTGATTCAGTGACATAACGAAAATTGAGGGGGCCCCCCTGCAAAGTACCTGGGGGGGTGTCCCTCCCCCTCGACCTAGGCATGGGCCTGCTGCCCGTGCACAATGTACTGCCCTGAGGCGGCCTCCTGGAGCTGGTGGGGGGTGGTTGCACCATAGGATCTGTGGCGGCCTTTGTTACACCGCTGCTGTGATTAAAGAGAGAAAGGGAGCAATGAATGTTATTAAAGAGAGGATCAGAGAAAAGATGGAAGTTAAATTCTTTGATCCTGGCTGTGAACCTCTGGCATTCAGGGTTCTTCCTTCACTCGCATTCTATAGGATTTCCTCAATAAATGTGAGATGGGTGTAGTCTGCCGTCCCAACACACTTCATGCATGACTGGCAGTGACCTGGCTTCAAAACCAGTAATTGTAGTAGAATCTCCTTTAGGTCAGTAGTACTTGCATCCTTAATATAATGGTAGCAGGCACTGTATACCACATAGCAGTCTATATATTAGAAGCATCTGTGTATTGTGCACAGTCCACACCCACTTTCTGTTCCATTGCCAAGTTGCATCTTTCCATTGCAAAACTGCCTCTCTTTCTGGAAGAGCAAGCTAACCAGGAGAGGGGGTGGAAAGGCCAGACAGAATACATCCCGGAAATGGCTTTCATGAGTTATAATTCCTAGGCAAAATGAAGTACAGATCTCCCTGATCTGCTCAAATCTGACTTTTACAAGGTGGAGACTAATTGCACCAGGTTCTGCCCCCGAAAGTGGGAACAACTCCAGCATCTGTCAGCAAGGAGGCTGTCGGGAGAGATCTCTCTGAGGACGTTGGTGATAGAGCCATCCTACCAATAGATCTAGAGTTCGGATTTCAGAGTTGTCTCTGGACACCAACAGGATGCGAGCTAAACGTCAGTGAAATTCAGACGTTGCAGTGGGTGGAATCTCCTGGGAACAACATTTCGGTATTTTGCCAAACATTTCCTATCATTTTTGTTTAAAAAAAACTGCTGTTAATGCATACCTTGATGTGCCTTAGGTTGAAAGGGAGGCACACGGTCTGATGTACTCTGAAGTGAGAGAAGAATGGACAGACACATGGCATGGACAGGCAGCCAAAGAAGAAGCCAGGCTTCTCTCCATAGCATATGCTACCTGAAAGAAATGTAAGTGTGTGGAGATGGTTAATCAGCAAATCTAAAGGCTGTTTGGGAGACGGTATAGGCTTTCATTGATAGGATCATTTGAGCTTCATGGTGACAAATATTTATTCTTTTTAAAAACTGTGGAACTGTTTCAGCAGCTGAGTTATGGAGCATGTCTAATTAACGGAAACCTGTAAAAAAAGGTTTTGCACTAGGTGAAATGTGTTTTATTAAAATTATATATTTTGAAAGCACTTGTATCATTTTAAGCACTATTTATTTCTGCATTTTGCAGCAGCCTATTATATGTTGCCTGTAATGCACTTTTAAAATAAGAATATATTTACAGCGCATTCTCTCACAGGTTGGGGCCTCAAAGCACAAAGGAAAACATGTAACTGTTCTCCAGTGCAACATAAAGAATTCATATCTGGTACTCTCTTGTTACACAAAGACATATTTTCACCAACTGAACTTTCTTACCCCGAACAGAGTGCAGTTCCTTGGGATTAGTTTAACTTGCATTCATTTTTCATTTACGGTGTGTGTTTTTTATATACAGTTACCTTTAAGCCAACAAAATAGTTACAAAGTGTTTTGTTCATTTTAGACACATCACTGCTCCCTTCCTATGCCTCCTGGCTTCTCCATCACTGCACTAAGGGTCCCAGTTCCCATGCTAATTTTTATACACTTGAAACGGATGCAGTCCCACCTTCCTCAGCTGTGATCTCCAAGGACCATGATCATTCTGCAGAAGGTGACAGGCCGCCTGAGAGTGTGCACTGGGAGGCAATGGGGGTGGCGGGAGGGGGCAGCTACCACAGCCTTTGGAGTCTGGCAGGAACAGCTTGCCAATTCACTGTTAATAAAAAACATAAGATATAAAACTGGTCTATGGCTGTGTAAAAAAGCATCCCACAGCTGGTCCTCCTCACTGGCCATCGCATGGTGTCCGTGCGCCTGCTTCCCCGATCTGACCTTGTTTGATGGAACACCATATTAATGGTCCTATGGGTGTTTAATCACAACATTTCATGTCTTGAGGTATATAGGGATAGTCACGCTCTTCCTCTGCTCTTTGTCTTCTTTAGGGGTATGATATCACTTGCATATAACTTCACTTATGAGGCTTTTGGATCACATAAAGTGGGAGTTATATTAGGCCGTGGAACCTCAGCCTCAACATCACTGTCTAATGAAACACCTTATCCGAGATTTTAGATACACTTTCTATACAGCAGCACACCCGGGTCACACCGCTGGGATTTTATCCCACCTTTATATTAAGGTTCCCCTCTCACCTTGCCTTTCTGCTGCATGACAATGAATCAGGCTATGAATCCATTTGAGATGTCTTATAAATGTATGCAATGGATAAATCAGCCCAAACTTGCTTTTAAATTGACCAATCATTAAAAGTCACTGAAGCAGCGTCAATAACTGCAGAGGAAGCAATTTTCGGTTTATTTCTTTTGAGAACGGAATGGTTGTGAATTCAGTAAATGATAAAGGTGGTCTATGGAAAATTTGAGCAAAGGGATAATTAGTCTGCCTTGAAGCGGCAATGAAACTTTATTTGGTAGATGGACATTTTGTACCAAACTCACAAAAATGAGGTCATTCATTTGAGGGGGTCACTGGTTCTGATTCACAAACAGCACCCGCGGCCTGTAATAGGGAATGGAAGGAGCACAAATGCTGCTCTCACATGTCACCCACCCCTCCACGTACACGGTGTAGCTGGTGCATCGCTGCTGTTCTGTAACTCTTATGCTTTGTAATGCATGAGCCCAGTGGGCGTGGCAGTAATCTTAAAGTGCCATTCCGATCAATACTTAAATGTACATTTCCACCTTTAAGACAGTGGTCAGAATGTATATCTGTACTCACTGCTCGAGTAGCACAGAAACAGTGAATTACCGGCCTGCGATGCACCCTGGGGACATTTATTTCCTCTACTTCCATTCCACTTTTCTCTGCAACAGCCCTGTGCTTTGCTGGGACTTCACTAGTGTTGATCAAAAGGTGCTCCATCGACACTTTTTTAAAGGCACAGGGAGATTAAGGGCCATATGTACAAACACATTTTCCCATAGACATAGAATGGGTAAAACCCTTTGCTACATCTGGCCCTAAGTGATTTACCCAGAATCATAAGCTGTTGACCAACATGCAAACCCGGTTCCCCAGGTCCAAACTTGTCAGCTATGGCCATAAGGCAACAGATTTGTGAATCTATCAGAATTTTTTTGCTTGTTGAATGTGATGAATGCAGTTTTGACAAATACATTGTGTGTTGCTGTTGAATCGCAACATTTTATGTAGGTTTTGTGCAAAACTGAGGTGAAGCTGGACCTATGGTAGGGTTTGTAGGCTGTTTCTGTCAAGGACAGTGTGCTTCCGTTGCTATTGTGTGACTGTTGGCAATTTCTATGACAAATTCTTCATATAGAAAATTCTAGGCGCTCTGTATTTTAGTTATAGCTATTGATGATAGGCTGTGGATGGAGTGTTTTGTGGTGTAATTATCTCATGCGCTTAGAATGTTTGCTTATTTCTGCTTGGGGTAAATGTGTACTGCTTTGTCCAAGATGATGTTGCTTTAACATTATAAACATTTTGCTGCGTATTTAAGTGCAAAATGTATGCTATTGCGTGGGGACTATAACGTGTACGTGTATTAATGTGTAAACGTTGGACTGAATTTTGTTCTAGTTGTTTTCAAAGAGTGAAATGGGTTTCGCACGTTCCTGGATCAGTTTAGGTAGAGTTTCTGGCCCTTAGTGTGTGATCAAGCGAATTTGTTTTCTTGCTCAATATGTAAGTGAAAGACCTCAGAATTTTAAGGTGTTTATTAGGGTAGGTAGTGGCTGGACAGTTGTACCTTCATAAACAAGGGTGAAATCTTTTAAGAATATGATGTCATTTGAGTCCATTATTTAAGTGAAACTGTACTTGCTCTGTTGCCTTTTTCTGGAGGGTGGTACCTAAAACCGAGGTTTGTGTTTTTTAAGGTAAGGATCTGAAGCCATGAAACTAAGCATTGTGAACAGGGATATGTGTGCATAGCTTTGAACCCTTTCATGTATGAGCAACTCAACCCCCACATTTACCTTCATGTTTGAATTGCATTTGGGGCATCAACGAGGGGAGTATTTAGTGGGCTATAATGTGGTTTTATTGCATTATGTCCCATAGTAGAAAGTTTAGTGTTGCCTGCATTTGAAGACCTCCAGTTGGCAAGAAAGCAAAGAAGGGGAGACGTGACGCTGCTTGTTTTGGGCGTTTAGTTAGGTAACATTACACTGGGAGAAAATACTTGATTGTTCTTTCTTTACAATGAGATATTTTGGGTGTTCAGCCTGGTAATCTAGTGGTGAATAGGGCACATCAATATATTTATTTTGATAGACAACATTCGTATCTGTTACTTTATCTTAATTTCCCGAACAGCGCGTTTTTCTTCTGGGAGGGCAAGAATATGTTCTCTCATAATTTTTTGAAAGTAAATTGAGTTGATAAAAAAAGTTCAGTGGTGGCCTATACATTTTCCTCGTAAAACATGGGAATATTAATTAAAAGTAAAATGCAGGTCACAATATCTGTAGTCTTGATACCTAAAACTTTACAGTAACATTAATTAAACCTTACTCTGGATGTAACCTGTTGTGGGTGAAAAATCTGATGTCTTGAATACAAGACTAAAAAGGCCAAAAGAGAAATACACAAACGGAAAATTAAATAAACATTGTGCGTGGTGAAAGAGCAGAGTTTATGGAAAGCCCCACAAGTCACATATCAGATCTTGCCTTATGTCGATCAAGCAAAACGGAGATCAAAATATGAAACACATACCGGGCTATTTTGTAAATCCACAAGAAAGTCGGAATGCGCGATATAGGATGTTGCTTCTCTCATCATCAAGTAGATCTCAATAATAAACTCAATGGCTGTTATTTGTTTGAAAGACAAACATAATAAACTATATTACATTATTTTAGATATAATTTTACATTATTTTATCATTTGCCGAGCAGGAGGAGAATACACATAAATACAGCATCGTATTGTTTTACTCCTCCACGGTGAGCATTCACCGCCTTGTGTGCTGCATTGCAAACCCCCCATCGTGAATAGTGTGTAGTTGTTCACTAGTCAAGCCTGTAATATGCTGCATACATATTTAGATTTGAAACAATCGGCCTCGGAAGCTATGTGTTACATAATTGACAAATTATCCATCCTTCAGTCCTGCCAGAAACAAGGCCAGTATTTCAACTTTAATGTGGGGGCATCACAAGCAACAGAGGGTGGGACACGAGACTCATGGGCCAGTCACAATTAATAATAATAATGAAGCTTGTGAAGCGTATAGCTACTTCGGAATGAAGTGTCCCAGCATTGCGGTGCAAGATCCCGTGTGCTACACACTCGCAGACAGTAACAGATCAATTCTATCTAAACAACCAAGTTTTCAATCTTTTTCTAAAAAGGAGTTCTGAAGGGGCCTGTCAGTCCGAAGAAGGTAGCGAGTTCCAACGTTTTGAAGCTAAAAAACTGAAGGAGCTGCCACCAAGGTGCACTCTTCTCACTATCAGGATACAGACCTTGCACACTCCAGAGGATCTGAGATTTCTCTGAGGAGTGTAGGGTTGAATAAAAGGCTGTGTGTACGGAGAGCCACTGTTTGTCAAGGCTTTATAGCAATAGCACAGTACCATGAATGAGATCCTCTGCTTCACATGGAGCTAGTGTAGCTTAGCAATTGAAGATCCCTTAGAGACACATTTCAGAAGATTGAGTAACACATGAGCTGCCATGTTATACACTAATTGAAGACGCATAATGTGAGACTGTGACACCCTCTGGTATAAAATATTATAGGAGTTCAGCCTTGAGATAATTAAGGACGACAGCTTTCTTCAAAGATTCTGGGAGCACATTCAGGATCTTTTTCTGAGTCTTGAAGATTCCAAAGCATTTCCGAGCCAGCACCATGAGTTGGCTATCAAAGGACAGTTTCTGGTCAGACCAGATACCCAGGTTTTTAACCTTGGTCTTGGGGCTGAGCAATGGGCTGAGATTTTGAAGCCACCGAGACGTCGACCAAAAATTGGGTTGTTTGCCCAGGATCCTGGCCTCGGTCTTTCCCGCATTCAACTTTAAACCGATTGGTCCATCCGTCCGGCAACCTCCTCCAGACATGACCTTAGTGAAGTAGCTGTTATTGCAAAATCCTTGGAGAGGGTGACGATCAGCTGAGTATCATCAGCATAGGTGATTACCATTGATCCATGACGTTCAATAATCTTAGCCGGTGGGAGTTTATATAAATTAAATAAAGTTGGACTCCGGGAGGAGCCCAGAGGTACTCCATGCTGCAGACTGAACAATTTCAAGTGGTGTGGTTTTTGGCACCCCTGGAAGATGCGTCCGTGAAGAAAGGAGGTAACCCACCATAAGGCCATATATGGCTGACATCACATCTCCACAGGTGCTCAATGAGCATATTGTGCGATATGGTGTTCAATGCTGCACTGAGGTCTAGTATCAAAAGA
The DNA here is from genome assembly GCF_031143425.1 of Pleurodeles waltl. Taxonomy (NCBI): domain Eukaryota; kingdom Metazoa; phylum Chordata; class Amphibia; order Caudata; family Salamandridae; genus Pleurodeles; species Pleurodeles waltl. The sequence continues at coordinate 775,192,172 of NC_090446.1, read as the reverse complement.
ACAGTAGTGTCTCCTGTGTCCAAGTTTTGACAAATGGATTACGAGGCCAACTGCAGGGCCAACTTAGTACTATTGGACAGGGGAAACCCCGTCTGCATCCTATGAAGAAGATCATTAGTCTGAAACTGCGAAATCTGATGGTATACATGCTTCTGAGTGACCGTTGCAACAGTGAAACAGGTTGGTAGTTTTCTGGGTTAGTAGGATCCAACAGGGGCTTTTTAAACTGAAGAACTATCATTGCATGCTTCCACTTCTTCAGGGCCTGGCCCACAGCCAAGGAACTGTTAAGTAGCTCATGGGTCAAAGTTAATTCAACTCAGATTCAACTCCTCGTTCCAGGCTAGAGAGTGACAGGGCTGGATCGAGCAGAGAGCCCGACTTGACAGACATCAGCAAAGCAGACATCTCCTCAAATTTAAAGGGTTCAAACATGAATTCAGGCATGCAAATTCTCCAGACACAACCGGAAAAGAGTTTTAGATCTTTGCCACCTCATTGGAGAAAACATCAGCGATGGTATTACAACCCTCCTCTGAAGGTACAGTGGATGCTGAGATTTGGGACAAAGATGTAAGAGACTTAACAATGGCAAACACTTCTCTTGATGAATTCTGCAGAAAAAGAATTTGATTAGAGTAGTAATCCCAAAGAAGACACTTGATGTTCCCATGATACTAGTTGAGTGCAGCCAGATAGTTTATTTTGCTGTCAAGATCATATTGCCTACGCTAAAGGCGGTCAAGATGCTTACGGATATTTTTCAGCCCTACGAGTTCATCATTGAACCATTCAGCAGATGGTTTCTGTATTTGAAAAGACTGTTGAGACAGAGGGACTATTTGATCTAGGGAACTGGAGATCCAATTTTCCAGGAGGGGATTCTCTCCTTCAGCACAGCCTTTCAAACTGGGTCGGCTATCATTAAATGCTTTAGTAAAACTGGAAGTGGCCACTTTCGCCCACTGGCGAGCTTGTGCTGTCTTAGCAAGAGGATGAGTCACAGTTGGTTTCAATAAGGAACGGAGAATGGGATAGCCAGATGATCTGACCATACAAGAGGAATAGGAGGGCCAGGCATTAGCTGGACCATGTTGGAAAAGATGTGATCTAGAATATGTCCCAGTCGGTGAGTAGGAGCAGAGACAAACTGTGTGAGCTGTAAACCCTGCTAGCAAGGCTGATACTGCCCTGAACCCTCCATCATTGAAATGCATATTGAAATCCCCTATCACTAAAGCGTTGGTGTCGCGGAAAGCCAAGGGGGGATTGGGGGGGGAGGGGCAGAGCATCTGCAAGAAAGGTGCTGAAATTAGCTACCGGTCCAGGCGGTCGGTAGAGGAGGATCCCTGAAACTGCAAAAGTCTTTGTGAGAGCAAGGGAAAAGAAAGCTGCTTCACACCCCTCAATAGAACACTTCGAGAAGGAGCATTGCAAAGATTGTTTAAAGATAATCGTCGCACTAGCAGAGCGCCCGCTGCGCTTCCGAGCTGACATGTGCCTTATGTAGGTGCAGAGTAAACAACTATACCGCTAACCAGCAAAATGGCAGTTCAGTTTGTAAAGCAGGAAGTAGAAATCAAAACTTCCTGCCTAGTGCCCACACCCCCTCCCCTCAAGCAGCTGAAAAGCTGCTTGTAGACCATAAGGTAGCAGTCAAAGTGAGCCCAAAAGAACTTACCTACCCACCCACCACAAATCCCCAAAACACAAATAAAAGTCAGTTTTAGTTTTTAAAAGTTATTAAAACAAAATGCAGCAAAATAAATTATATGATTCTGCCCTGTTGATATCAATCATTGATTGGTTTGTGCCAACTCTGTAATTAATTCAAATTGCTTTTCTATAATTCATTTAGTTCTGAAAGACAATCTCCTATTGTTCTTTAGATCATCTCAGGGTTGAAGAAATGTTTTATAAACTGACCTCTGGAGGCAAGTTCCAACTCTAATGTGAAAGACAGGATTCAGATCTTAGGCAAAGACTATTAAATAAATAATCTAGGGTTGCTTTCAGACAGTCTAGCCCGATATCAGGGCCAACTATGTGCGCACAATCAAACAGTGGGATGGTTTGGCTGCCACTGGTTCTTGCCTGTTGACATTCCAGCAATTCTCTGTGATTGGAAATATGTTAAGAAAATAGAGTTATGTAGACTTTTTGTGCCACATTCAGGAAATATTGTTTGCTGAAGTTGAGTTTTTTCTTTGGAATGAAACTGGAAAAGCATGTGTAAGGCACCCAGGTGGACCGAGAAAACATGTTGCCAACTAAAGAAAACGTGACCTCAAGTTTAGTTTGGGCGTTTTTTGTCCTGCCAGAGCCAAGTCGTGTTTGCAACAGTCCAGCAGTGTCTAGCAAGGTCTTACTTCTGTGTTTCAGTTTCAGGGCTAGTTGTTGAAGTGTACTTGATTTGCAGTCTCTGAATTGTAACTTTGTGCCACTTTGATGATATTTCCTATTTATTTGGTTTTTAGCATAAATAATATTAAGGCTTTTAGGGAGTATAAATTGGCTGGGCAACAGACACCTCGTGTGGGTGACCTACACTATTTGTTTTATTAAATTTAATATGGTTGGTATGATACTGATTGATACCAGAGTGTTCCTTTCCTTTCCTTTGCATCATACATCTCATTCGTTTGGTTTCAGATCATCCAACTTCTAGCAACATTTTTCATGTGTGAACTTGACATGTTAATTGAAGCACTTTATAGATTAGGAAGTCCTGAGCACCAACAACCCAAACTAATGGCCACCCTACTATACTCAAGGACTAGATGGCAAGGCATTGATCCCTTTCTGGGGTAATTAATCTAGGAACTAGTAAATGGATCAGTTAGTTAAATTCCTACTGTAAGACCTGTGTGAGGCCTGTGGGTCACTCAAATCCTGACTGGGCGTATATCCTTCCGTTCATCTTCACGGTCAATGAAATTATAATCAATGATTTAAGGTAATAGTAACACCTGTAAACTACAGCTCTTCTCCATGGCAAATCTGTGGGAGCAAGTACTGTATCGATGACAGCTAATTATTTTTACTGATACATGATAGGTGGCTCAGAGCACAGCTAGGAAAGTGGCACTCCAAGGAAGAGGTGCCCTAAAAGTTTGGAAAAACCCACAAACTCCTGGTTGTTTGGGTATTCACATCTTCCTCAAAACCCACTCCAATCCTGCAAAAGAGAATCTGTTTCAAGAGTGGGAATTGGAAGAGAAAACCTCCAGTGTGGTTTGGATTTCTCCATGGGAAAATATATAATATTTATGAAAAATGTAAAACAAAAAAGATGCCTGAAATAATGTCAGGGAATTCTATTGTAAAATTGATTACAGAGCCGTTTCATATCACAAATTATTGTCCTTAACTTGAGGTAAGGGCCTTTGTGACAATGCCACTTGAAAGAAGCCAAAACGATTTCTAATGTGATTTTTGTTGTCCAGGGCTTTTTAGAAAACCGTTTGACAGAAAGTGAAGCATATTATTGGGCACTGCCTCTACCAATATATTTTTTGTCCCTATTACATTTTAATATTGCTTTTTTTCTGTGAGTTAAAACACAAATCATTATTGGGTTTTTCTTGCTATAAAATCTAAGCGTATGAATATATGGTAGTTTTAGCTGCATAGTACCAGAATGTATGCTAGCAGCATCTGTCTGACATCAGCAGAATCAAGAGACCTATCTATAGTTGTAGTGGCTACTAGTATATTGCCATTTTTAATTAGATGTCTTCTTTTCTTGTGAACAGCCATGGGAGGCTAATTTTGTTTTTTGAGGCACCAGGAATACCTATGGCCAGGCACAGACTTTCTATTTTATCCTAGAACTATGAAAATAGGTAATTAGCAAAAGGGGATGGTAACGAGATTGTGGCAATTCGCACCGAACAACTCAGTCCTATAATCTCAAACCAACTCTGTGTGTAAATTTCAAATGGTTTGGAGAATGGAATTCTTAAAGGAACAATTCCAATTACATTTCTTTCTGTGTTTGTTTTCTTCTTTTGCATTTGATGATTTATTTATTTATTTTTATAAAACCCCACTGTTATGTTTCCTCAATTCATTTAAATACGATCTCCCCTGGGAAATGTGAAATCCCAGGCCACTACCTGTGAGACATACAAATGGACAAAGTCGAAAAGGTCAACATAATTAATTCTTTCTCAGTCTGAATTCTGTTGCTGGCCGGGGGTACGAATTCTGAGTCAACAAAACAAACACATGTATTATCCCCACATAGAACATGTCCTCTTATCGAAGAGGAAACAGCCAGGGAAGAACCTTCTTTAGTAGGAAATAGGAAATCCATTAATAGGTATTAAAACATATCCCAGACCCGACGACCACATTATCATATTCGTGCCACTTAGGCTATGTTATTGCCCCTCACATCTTTCTAATGGAACCTCAATTTTTCTGCTTTCAGTGGTGTCAGGAAGCATCAGAAGCTGCCTGAAAAGGGAGAGCGCGTGACACCTGTCATGGGAAGCTGTAACGGCCAGAATCAATTTCCAAATCCTATGCAGAGATTGGGATCTGTTAGCAACTGTCCTGACAATAGCTCCATAGCAAAATCACTCTATGAAACCCCGGAATAGCTGTACACCGTGCTCTTCGTGTTTCATGAATGATGACCTGTACACAGTATCAGCAAGGGTGTTTTGTCTAGAAAGTGCATCTCATTGCAGCTTTTCTAAGAGACCAACGTAATGCTGAGAAAATGTGAAGGTGATAAACTAGTTCACAACAGTCTTGCATCCAAAGACACGGAAACATACGTTTCCACGACAGCCAGGGTGATCCACGGAGGTTTCCATATAACAAGCGCTCACAATAGGGCAATGACAGGGTCATCCTCATATCCGACCCTCACCCAATCTTATCGATTACCCACCCTTCTTGGTGTAGAGTGAGCTACGTGGTTGCCCCACAAGTTCACAGCTTCAAGGGTGACAGTCGATAGACAAAAACGTTTTTTTAACACTCTAGAAATCAAAAGGCGAGACTCTGACTTTACCACCTTGGGAACACGATTTGTTTCTCTCCAGTGAAACATTAAACCACACCAGTCATGTAATTGTCACACCTATGAAACTAAGGTTTGCCGGAATAGAGACACTAAACAAGGTGTTTCATTTATACCAGCACCTCATTGGTGCCTCTCACAAAATCCTAAAACCACTGTGTCAAGGTGTGAGAGCAGGTAACAATTTAAAACATAACATTTGTATTTCAGGGCTATATATAGGTGGGCAGTTAGAGAGTTATGTTTGAATACTTTGAAAAAGCAAGTCTGTTTATGAAAAGAAACCTTTGGTTAATTATAAATTTAAATGGTATGCACGATTGTGACCCTAATGGCAAAGAATACTATTTTGACAATAATAATGTGGCAAATGTAGGTGGTAACGTTTGGAAGAACTTCTGTATTCAGTTCCTAACTTATAAGGTACCCTGGCATCAAGATGTGAGTCAGAGCACTTCTGAGTGTACATGTGGTCAATCAGACATCTGCACCTCTGATGCTCTTAGGTGTACTCCAGACACTGTCGGGCCCACCTTGGGTACTATCTGGCTCACGCATATTCACCCATAACCATCTCAGACTCATTGAAGATAATAGTAATTTGACCTCCGAAACACTGGGACTCATTGCAGCAGTGCTCTGACACATCAGATATGATCAGACTCACCGCGGATGCTCTCAGAATGCCTTGGGCTCTATCAAACTCACAGCAGATCACATCAGACGCATCTTGGATGGATCCTGTGAGATGCACCAAAGATCCTGTCACACTTGCCACAGACACTCAAAACTGTTGCAACTAATTGGCTCGCTCAAAGCTGCTGCTCACGTCTCTGCCACTGGCATACTGTGCGCAGTGCAGATACTCCCCGCAGGTACTCTGATTCAACACAGTTTCTCACTTGCTGACCAAAAGTACTCATAAGCACAACCGGTGTTTCCACTTACTTAGTAGGTGGTTTTGACGGTGAAGGGTTCTTAAAACCAATTTCTTCCAGTTAGGTTTGGCTTGAATCATAAAGTATTTTTCGTGGCTTTTAAAGATGAGGTTAGGTTTATTTTAAAGCAAATAAGTTGAAAGATTAAACAGAATAAATACTTGTCCTTGGTTTCTTAATACTTCTATAAATCTATTTTGACGAAAAACTGTTGGGAAAACTGTTTACAACAATTGCTTAAGCATGATGTTTTATTCCTCATCTTTCTTCTGCTAACTGTGAGTGAATTGCTATCCCATGGCTGAATCTAACTATATGATCTTTCAATTACGGGTAAAGCTTTCATGAGTGATGGCCTGTCAGTCTCAGTGCAGGCCATAGGTCTGCTGTCTTTACAACCGGACCAGCATGGACATTTTTCTCTATGATTGACTTTGTCTTCTATGCTCTTTTGCAGGTCCTCCTGGAAAACGAGGCAAAGTAGGACGCCGAGGAGATCCTGGTAAGTTGACATTTCGGATCATATGCTATACGAATGACTTATATTGAGTAATTATGCAGAAACTGTAGTCAAAACTCTTCCTAAAGGCTGAGCGAAGACTATGTTTCAGCTCAATTTGTTTATTTAAAACATCATTTTATTTTGGTAGATGGTTCACTTTCATTGAACCAATAAAATGAACACACGATAATGAATAATAAAACGAAAGCTTGGCTAGAAAATGGGGACAGTAAGTCACATAGTCACTGTATGTATCACGCATTATGCACCCCCAGTGTGGTTAACTAAAGTCATGCATCATTGTTAAGTCTTTATGGTCATTTTCATAGTTTCAAGTTTTGCATCCTTCTCCCAGATTGTATACAACGTTTAGCTACTCTCAGTCTCTAATCATGACTTACCATGAGTGACTACTTGCAGTGAGCCGCAAGTTCTCAGTAGTACTAGGGAAAATAAAGAAGCACACACCATTTAGCCCTCATTTGGGTGACTTTCTGGAATCAATATTCTTGGTCCTGGATGCCTCTCAAGTGTGAAGTGGTCCAGGGTGCTAAGGGCAGAAGGTTCGGGATGAGGCTTAAGGATGTGTGGAAAGAGAACAGAAGACAGCTGTCTGGCAATGTCCTGGATTAGAGAAGGGTAGCTCGCCCCCTAGTGGAATTAGGAGGCAGACTTAGGGCTGAGGTGGGAAATGCTGGTGAATAATCAGTGTAGCCAGTTGCCCTACCATGTGGCCGTGTAAAGTGCAGAGGGCTCCATTCACAGGCTAGCATTTCTGCTTGCTTCCATGTCTAGGGTGTGCAAAGTCAAGGAGAAGCAGACAGTGTTAACCTACTCTTGTAGCAGGTTGCTCTCTTGTGAGGTATAGCTCTGCAGTGCCCTACTTCAGATGATGGGTCCTCAGCCCTCCAACCGATATTGATGCAGTTTCTGTGCCACTGAATTGCTCTGGTTATATTTAGTCAGATCGTTTGCTTGGTTACACTACAGGGCTCCGAAGATAATCGTATTTGAATGCTGACAAAACCCATTTTTACAAACCATTTCGGCCAAAAGTGTGCAAACTAAAGGGGTTTAAAACACTACTACTAATACTACTAAGGGGATCAAATATGGGCCCTTTTCATACCTCTTAAGCTTTTGAGATTCCAAGCAGAGTGCTTTTGTGCCTATTGAAGCGTATTAGTTTATCAAGATAACTCATGTAAAACGTTGAATCATTGTAGCAAAATGTATGAAGATGATAAAATAAAATATATCACATTTTTGTGACTTAAAACAAAACGTTTGAAAAAACCCATGTGTCTCATTGTGAATAGCATTTAGAAATAATGAAATTGTGACACTGACAACCATGTATTTCGTTTCAAACAAGGATAACCATGCGCTGGCTAGGTTCCCAATGCTATATATACATTTTTAAAATGTCTTGCCCCGCTCCTGGAAACTAAATTTTTGACATCAAATTTAACCCTGCTTACAAATACGTCCCAGTGTTATTTTTGATTTCCAGAATAAGCCCTTTTATCTCCCATACCATTAGGTAAACATCTCAAAAAGGATAAACCTTATTGTGGCCAGTCAAGGTACAATCTGAACATCAGATTATTTAATACATAGGTAGGAGAAATCTGTAGATTTACCAAACTCAATAGCTAGGTCTTTTATAGTCCATTTGAAAGCTGCTATTAAGAAGTAATTGTCCTAGACAAACTGCCCAACTACAAGACTTTTTGATAGATGTCATCTGCTGGCAAGAAAATCCACTATTCCCTTTCGCCAGAACACCCAACAAATGTCATTTCATAAAGGATGGCCAAGAGAAATGAGGGAATATTCACTGTTGTCAGTTAAGTATACAGGATATCAAGGTCAACTACTCCGAAAGCAGCTTGGATGTCTGCAAACCAAGAGATTCTGAAGGGTGATTCCAATGAAAATGAACTCAATGGACAGGATACACTTTTAGAGGATTAGACAGGTTTTCAGCACTGGTGACCCCATTGAAGCCTGCAGGGTGTAATGCTTGTTTGGATAGTTAGGATGAGTCCAAACCAGGATGAGGTGAGAGCTTTTTCATACCTGGACATGTAGTATTCCTCTTGGTAATCTGTAAGAAATGACCCTCTTTATTGCATGGTTACCCCATTTTCTGCCTGTTTGTCAATATGTTTGATTGTGTCCACTTGGATCCTGCTAACCAGGACCCCCAGTGATTATGCTCTCTCCCTTCTAACTTGGTAGCTAGTACCATTTTCATCCCGCATTCGGCATACTGGCACCCTCATGTAAGCCCCTAGTATATGGTACATAGGTACCCAGGGCATTAGGTACCAGGGGATCCCTATGGGCTGCAGCACGTATTATGCTACATTGGGAGCCCATTCAAAGTGTTCTGCAGGCCTGCTATTGCAGCCTGCGTGAAAGGGTGCATGCACCTTTTTTCACCTTAGGTCCACCAGGTCACTATAAGTTACCCAATATGGCAGGCCTGCCTAGCCCAGAGGGCAGGGTGTACGTACCTGTGTGTGAAGGCACCCCTGCACTAGCAAAGGTGCCCTCACAAACTCCAGTGCCATTTTCATGGACTTCATGAGTGTGGGGATGCTATTTTATGCGGGTACTGGACATAGGTCACTACCTATGTCCAGCTACATAATGGTAGCTCCAAACCAAGGCATGTTTGGTATCAAACACGTTGAAATCATATCCCAGTACTGTTGCCAGTACTGGAAGTATGATTCCATGCACTGTGGGGGCTCCTTAGAGGACCCCCAGCATTGCCCCCATCAGTCTTCCAGGGATTTCCAGGCAGCCCCAGCTGCTGCCACCCCTCAGAAAGGTTTCTGCCCTCCTGCTGTTTGAACAGCTCAAGCCCAGGAAGGCAGAACAAAGGATTCTTTTGGGAGAGGGAGGTAACTCCCTCTCCCTTTGGAAATAGGTGTTACATGGCTTGGGAGGAGTAGCCTCCCCAAGCCACTGGTATGCTTTGAAGGGCACATTTGGTGTCCTCCATGCATAAACCAGTCTACACCGTTTCAGGGACCTCCAGTCCCTGCTCTGGCACGAAAATGAACAATGGAAAGGGGAGTGACCACTCCCCTGTCTATCACCACCCCAGGGGTGGTGCCCAGAGCTCATCGAGAGGGTCTCTGGGTTCTGCCATCTTGAATCCAAGTTGGCAGGGACCTCTGGGAGCATCGGAGTGGCCGGGCCAGGCAGGTGATGTCAGAGCCCCCTCCTGAAAGGTGGTCACCTGGCTAGGTAAAGCAATCCCCCTTTCAGGGCTATTTAGGGTCTCTTTTGGGTGGGTCCTCAGAGTGGGCTTACAAGATTCCAGTAGGACTCCTCTGCAACCTCTGATTTGACTTCTAGCCACTGGAACTGCAACTGGCCCCTCCAGAAACCAACAATCTGCATCCACAAAGAAGACTCTTCTTGCAACATTGTTTCCATGGCTCATTCCAGCTTCTGCAACATTTCCCCTGCTGGGCATCCTCTGAGAGCAGCAAGTCTTCATTCTGCATGAGAAGAAAGAAGGAATCTCCCTTGGAGTGAAGGAGTGACAGGCTCCTACTGCAACAACGACCGGCTGCGTGGAACTCCTTTCACCCTGAGCTGCATGGTTCCTGCATCACGGGTGGTGGTCCGGAGTAGTCCCCTTGGTCCTCTCTGGCAGCTGTCCAACTTTGGTGGAGGTAAGCCCTTGCCTTCCCATGCAGGACAGTACCCCAGTGTACTGTGCCTCTTGCAGCTGCCAAGGCTTGTTTGCATCTCCTCCAAGGAATCTTCAGGCTACATGTAGCTCCAGCCTACAGCACTCCTTCCTGTTATGCACAGCACTCGGCGTAGTTCTCCTGCGGTATGCGACCCTTCTTCCATCGTGCTACGTGGGCTCTTTTTCGACTCCTATGTCCCCCTTCTGTGGGACTCTTGTTGCTGCTGCCTCTGCTCCTGTGGGCTCTTTGCGTCACTAAGGGCCCCCCTCTGATTCCCCCCTTCTGGGTTGAGACCTCCTGGACCTTGCTGGTCCCCAGCAGCTCCACTTTACGTCAACTGCAATATTTGCCTTTGCCAAGGCTTGTTGGTGGAATTCCTGCACCAGAGCCCGACTGCAATTCTTCCAGCACGGGACATCATCTGCATCCTGCGGAACTTGTCACCAACTCCAGGGCTGAAGTGCTGACCTTCTTCACATCACTGTCGACCAACATCTGCATCCACAGCTGGGTGGATAGTAGCTCCTACTCTTCTTGGAATCTTCTGTGACTTCTGGACATGGTCCCCTTCTGCCACAGGTCTTCCTCTTCAGGAGTCCACTGATGATTTCTTGCAGTCTTGTCTGGGTGTTGCATTTTCTTCTTTTCCTTCCTTTTGGGTGGTTTGGGGAAAGTCCACTAACTTAACTCCTTTTCTCTTGGTCTTTCTAGTACCCCCAGCTTCCCTCTACAAATACCTAGGTGAGGGTAGTGTGTTCGCATTCCATTTAAGTATATGGTTTGGGTTCCCTCTAGGGTCACTATTGTCAAACTGCATTTGCACTGTTTTCTATCAGTTTCTATGCCTATTTCTAGTAACTAGTGTATATAATTACGGTATTACTTACATCCTATTGGAGGGTTGCCTCTCTAGTACTTTTTGGTATTGTGTCACTAAAATAAAGTACCTTTATTTTTGTAACACTGGGTGTTTTTCTTTCATGTTTGTGAGTGCTGTGTGCCTACTGTAGTATTGCATGAGTTTTTCATGTCTCCTAGATAAGCCTTGACTGCTCATCCACAGCTACCTCTAGAGAGCCTGGCTTCTAGACAGTGCCTACACTACTCTAATAGAAGATACTTGGACCTGGTATAAGGTGTAAGTATTTTAGGTACCCACCAGACACCAGGCCAACTTCCTACATTATCTCTATGCTGCTTTCCCTGCAAACCAATGTCCTGGAACCAGTGTATTGTTTATAAACGTATCAGCACCAGACAAATATTTAATGCCAATGCTTACGTAAGGAATACACGTAAACTGCATTAGTGAATGCCAGTGAATTTTAAACAAAGGGCCCTGGTAAAAGAGAGAGTTCTCTCCTCCACCCCCCCCCCCCTCTCTGTAAAAGAGCACGCTTTACAGAATGCTGCTTTGCCAATAGTCCAAAATGGTTGATTTCGCACAACTTCAATCTATGCTTGTCTATACCCATTGTCACGCAACAGCCAGTCTCTTTACCTCTTTTGTTGACCTGATAACTGTGAATAAAGGATTGTTTTAGTTTCATGATATGATCCTTCCCAGATGAAGCCTGTGATCACGCCAAAGAAGGCTCGGCAGTTTCAAACTGCAAAGAAACTGTATTTGTGGTAAGGACAGATGTTCCTTGCTCGGGTACCCGCATATATTTGTATCCCTGCACCAGGGTATGAGTCCAGGGCAGGCTGGAGTCTTGTCTGATGGTTTAGTAGGTCTGCTGATTGTCCACTGGAAAATGAGGATAATTAAATAAAGGCTACACACGTTGTAAATCAAGATTTACAGGAACCAGCGGACAGCAGCGCGCATTGAAATATTAGTGCGAGCTAAGTCAGCTCTTGGTTCTGCACAGTGTTCAGAAAATGCATTCAGACATAACAAATGGTTGAATAGCACATAATGTTTAACATGCTCTGGTTGGTGGTCACTCTGCTTAGTGACAGTAAACGTAAATGCATTTTCAGAACATTTTTGAAAATTATTGCAGTGTCTAATCTTACCATTTATCTGAGACAGGGCAATCCTCTCCTGCTCTCCCCTCCCTCAAAATAAATGTCCTGTCACTTTTTCACCCCAGCTAATTCTGAACCCTCTTTTTCCAATCATTGAAAATACAAAGTGCAAGCTAAGTCTTATTTTGCTGCTGGTCAATTATAAATGAAGCTGAAGAGGAAAGATCGATGGATGAAAAGGTTGTGAGACAATAACTTCAGGATAAGATCATGTGATCTGTTAAACCAACCAAACACAAACAGACAGACGTGCCCTAATAGCCCGGTGAGCCAGGACACATCATCCACCTAGAATAGAGGAATTCCTCACTGGATAAGGTGGTATAGCAATCAATTGTGGCTTAGGCTATTAGGGCACATCTGTCTTTGTATGTTTTGTTATTATGTTAGGAGATAATGGGCATCTGCCCTATATATCTTTCTCCAGCCCCACAGATTCAGGGGCATATGTGTTGGATCTATTACACCAAGCCTCCTTTTTTCCTCTCAAAGTCCTAAATATGGTAATAGTAAATCTGTATTTGCGTTATACCTGGTTTGCTCTCCAAATGGTAATCTGCCACCAGACTCGCATTGAGAGGAGATCTTTCCCCTGTGACCCTAAACACTCACTTTTCCAGGGAGGGTATAAAATGACCACCACCATTGACCCACCTCTTTCAATAAAATTAAGATGATACGCCCTGGATGGTAAACATCCTCAACAACGACACATGAACCACGACTTTGTTAATACCGCAAGTGGAACCACGCTTGAGTTAACGACGACTCCCTTTTTCTCTGCCTTAACCACACATGTGCTGAACAACGCACATTCGTGGTTAAGGCAGAGAAAAACGGACTCAGCATCTGGAGAGGATGTGGTCAGGTAAGTGGAACTGGGAGGTAGTTTTGTTTTTGGGACAGGGGTGGGGGGGTCAGGGTAATTTTGTTTTTAGGGACTGGGTGGGGGAGCAGGTGTAATTTTGTATTTAGGGTGGGTGGGGTGGGTTTGTAGTGGTGGGGTGGGGGTTGGGGTAATTTTGTTTTTAGGGGCAGGCATGTGGGGTGGGTTTTTAGGGGTGGGGTGGAGGGTCGGGTTAAATGTGTATTTAGGGTCGGTGGGGGTGAGTTTTAGGGGGAGGGTGGGGCTCAGGGTAATTTTGTATTTAGGGCGTGTGGGGGTCAGGTCTTAAGGGGTGGGGGGTTGGGGTAAATTTTTATTTAGGGCGGGTTTTAGGGACAGGGGTGGGGGATCGGGTAATTTTTTATTTAGGGCAGGTGGGGGGTCAGGTTTTAAGGGGCAGGGGTGGGGGTTCGGGGTGATTTTGTATTTAGGGCAGGGTGGGGAGTCAGGGTAGGACACGGTCAGGTAAGTGGGGCTGGGAGAGGGTTGGGGTAGTTTTTAGGGGGGTGAGGTAATTTTGTATTTAGGGCAGGTTTTAGGGGTGGGGTGGGGTAATTTTGTTTTTAAGGGTGGGGTCGTTTTATTTTTGGGGTGGGGTTGGTTGTTTTTAGTGCGGGTGGGGGTTAGGGTAGGTTTTAGGGCTCAGGGTGGGTTGTTTTGTATAGGGGTAGTTTTTAGGGGCAGGTTGGGGTAGTTTTATTTTTGGGGTGGGGATAGGGGTAGTTTTATTTTGTGGGTGGGGGGTCTGGGTAGGCTTTAGGGCTCAGGGTGGGTGAGGGCATTGGGGTAGTTTTTAGGGCCAGGTGGGGGGCAGGGTACTTTTATTTTTTGGGCAGTTGGGTATTTGTATTTTTAGGGCGGTTGGGGGGATCGTTGTAAAGGCATGCGTGATAAAGGCATTCGTGGAAACAACACGTTGTTGTTCCGACCGCGATGTTAATGCATGCGTGGTTGGCAAATGCGTTGTTCCATCATAGATCCACTTGGGATAACATCCTTCCCTTACTATGTTTGGGGCACATGTGTGGGAATGAGTACTATCACATGAAAGACAAAAGTCTAAATGTAATGAAGATTAAACAATGTAATCCGGTTTTACCTCTTGTCTCCTCTACCTCATCATAGTCCAATATCTCATGAAGCTGTACTAAATGGGAAAAAACGTAGACACCAAGATCAGAAGCAGCTGCAGAACACACCTCAAGCCCCCTCTTGATTCAATATTTAAGAGCGCTGGCCAGGCAGACAATACCAATGGCACTGTTTACCATAAGCAAGGCTATTCAAATCCCAACTTGCTGGTGGTAACTGAAGGTCAATAGTAGAGTCCAGTTGTCCCTCTGCTTCTTCCTAACTCAACACAGTCCCACAGTTCTCTAAAAGGTCAGTTGTCAGGAAGTTAGTTCCTACTTGTTTTCAGTGCTTCGCAGCCAGTACTTGGCCTTCGCTTTCAGCAGCAGTACCACAGAGTAAACCTACCTTCTTATTGACTGCTTCAAATATCTCCGATTGCTACAAAACTGATTCACATCCGTGTCCCCCACCCAGTTGCCTTTGTTCTGACAGCGGATTTGTCTCATAGCTGTCAAGAAAATCTTTCCAGCTTTGGAATTTTTAGCACTAGAGTTCTAGCTCTCTAGAATACATGAAAATGTCAAGTCTTTTTTGTCCCACAAGTTATTAAAATCATTATGGTTGTAGACACAACACATTCATTATTGATGACTCCAACAAAACAAGTGGTGCTTGATGACTGTGCAACATCTCAGTTATATTGTTTGACTCCCTACTTCTCAGAAACAGTGAAGCGCTGGTTCTAGGCAAATTGAAGATTAGAGGCTTTATTTTTAATTGTACGGTATTGGTGGGGTGCAAACTCTGCACATGTAATTACCATTACCGCATGATAACACCCCGCAAATACCATTCAAAAGTGAACTAAAGCCCTTCGGATGGGAAACAACTTTACAGACATATAATTACTGGGCGTTATTTCACATGGCATTTCTTATTCTAAGGGGTTTAATGCACACTCGTGGTAAATAAGTGGGGAGGCTTCTCTGTGGGACTGGGGTGGAGGTATGTGAGTAAAAGAAGGAATGGGAATAAAAGTTGTAACAGCTCCGCCTGCCAGAGAAAACGGCCAGGCGGGGACAGGTTCCAAGGCCAGGCTATTCTTGCAGTTAAAGCCTCGAGAGTCTTTAAAGGCCAGAATTTGATTGTGAGATGGGGTCTAGTTTTCCTGCACCCAGGGGAATGAGGTACAAGAAACCAGGCCAGTAGTGGTCAGGCAGCTGGGCCGCAGGGCCCAGGGTGTTATAGGGCTTCTTAAGAGAACATCATTCAGTGGGCAGCAAAATGTCACTTTGCCTTAGGACGTAAATATCCTTGCACTGTCTACAAAAGCATGCCTACTTCTGCTATTAATATGTACAGTAGAGAGCCTCATTTTTCAGTTCTCCGATCTGGAGCCCGCCTTCCTTGTAGTTGCATCCATCAGCCTCATCGTAGGCCTTGCCGCTATACTCACAGTAATCAAGTGAGCAATATTCGATATCCTCATTCCACATACCAGAGAGTTGGGTGCTCCCTAGATAAGGTAAGCGACACACATTACTCCTTCAGGAGCTAGTAGAAGCACGATAAGCATGTCGTTATCCCGTTACTCTGGTGCCGTCCTCTACTTTTACCCCCTGGAACTCTCACATTGCGTCTTTCCTCCAGGACAAAGACTTCATTCCTTGGGTCTTGATTAAGTTGGCAACCATCCCCCAGGTTATTATAAGTCCTGAATCAGCAGAAGCAGTTCCTCTGTTAGGGCAGCGGAGCGTTGTCCTCCTGCCAGCAGCAGAAGCTGCAAAACCTTTAACAAACAAAACGATAACAAACCCTGTTTATTATCGTTTTGTTTGTTAAAGGGGCGCGGCCACGGCGGGTGACAAACAGTGTGAATGTATGTTTGGCAAGCCGTCTCGGGACGGCCAAACACACCTGCGCAGTAGGGTCTCTCCAGGCAAGCAACACAGTTGCCGGGCTAGAGAGAGCCTGCACAGGCTCCCGGTCTGCCTGTAAGAGCCCTGGCCGGGCCCTGCCAGCCACTACTAACACTGCCCTGAGCAGCATCAGGACTGGCCGCAGGGCAGGTTGGGTTCCTGTGTCTGCAGCCTGGAGCGACGACAAGGGAAAGAGAAGAGAAAGTAAGTGTGTGTTTTTTTTTTTTTTTATTATTACATTTTAGCCCCTTATTTTTCCTTTGGTATTTATGAATAAAAGTTTGCCTAAACCTCATGACTGATTCTGGTTGCTTTACCAATGATGGATTTGACCCAATTAGAATGTATACTGCTTTGATGGTAATGTTCAAATATTGATTGATTCAAATGCAGAATGTTCTGCTTATTCCTTAGTATTCTAAATGAGTTTCACTTAAACATTTGTGTATGTTATACTGTTTATACCTATGTTTGCGTGAACATTCGGGTTTCTCTTGTTTTTCTAGTAACAGTTAATAGATACAGGTCATGCATGTTCCTTGGGGCCTTATTAAGTGTAATAAAAATACCACTGCAACACTGGCAGTGGTAGAGCTACAGTTACCGTTCTAATCCTCAAAGAAGAAAACAATACCTGAAAGTAATATCCACTCTGGAGGGTTACTGCCAACGCTAATATTACCACTGACATTAAATTCTTAACTGCAAGGAAGCCCCGCTACTGCTCAATAATTATAGGATTCAGCAAATAAAATAATATCAACAGCTCGTTAGTCTGAAAATCGCAAAATAAAACAACCATCTTTCCTGGCTTAAATCTTTGGCTATGTGTTGCCAGTAAACACTCGGGCAATAAAGCAGAATTTTTTTTTCTTCTTCAGGAGCGCCCCTAAAATCTATTTGATGCAGATGTTACTTTTTCCTCTTAGAGGTTTAGCTGAACCATAGGTGTAGGAAGTTGGCTCTGTATGCACTATTTCAAAGTAAGGAATAGTATGCACAGAGTCCAAGGGTTCCCCTTAGAGGTAAGATAGTGGCAAAAAGAGATAATTCTAATGCTCTATTTTGTGGTAGTGTGGTCGAGCAGTAGGCTTATCAGAGGGTAGTGTTAAGCATTTGTTATACACACACAGGCAATAAATGAGGAACACACACTCAGAGACAATTCCAGGCCAATAGGTTTTTGTATAGAAAAATATATTTTCTTAGTTTATTTTAAGAACCACAGGTTCAAGATTTACAAGTTATACTTCAAATGAAAGGTATTTCAGGTAGGTACTTTAGGAACTTTGAATTAGCAAAATAGAATATACAGTTTTCACATAAATGACATATAGCTATTTTAAAACTAGACACTACAATTTTCAACAGTTCCTGGGGGAGGTAAGTGTTTGTTAGTTTTTGCAGGTAAGTAAACCACCTACAGGGTTCACGTTTGGGTCCAAGGTAGCCCACCGTTGGGGGTTCAGAGCAACCCCAAAGTTACCACACCAGCAGCTCAGGGCAGGTCAGGTGCAGAGGTCAAAGTGGTGCCCAAAACGCATAGGCTTCAATGGAGAAGTGGTTGCCCCGGTTCCAGTCTGCCAGCAGGTAAGTACCCGCGTCTTCGGAGGGCAGACCAGGGGGGTTTTGTAGGGCACCGGGGGGGACACAAGTCCACACAGAAAGTACACCCTCAGCAGCACGGGGGCGGCCGGGTGCAGTGTGCAAACAAGCGTCGGGTTCGCAATAGGAATCAATGAGAGACCAAGGGGTCTCTTCAGCGATGCAGGCAGGCAAGGGGGGGCTCCTCGGGGTAGCCACCACCTGGGCAAGGGAGAGGGCCACCTGGGGTCGCTCCTGCACCGGAGGTCGGATCCTTCAGGTCCTGGGGGCTGCGGATGCAGTGCCTTTACCAGGTGTCAGGTCTTTGAAGCAGGCAGTCGCGGTCAGGGGGAGCCTCGGGATTCCCTCTGCAGGCGTCGCTGTGGGGGGTCAGGGGGGTCAACTCTGGCTACTCACGCTCTCGCAGTCGCCGGGGAGTCCTCCCTGAAGTGATTGTTCTCCACAAGTCGAGCCGGGGGCGTCGGGTGCAGAGTGCCAAGTCTCACGCTTCCGGCAGGAAACACGTGTTGTTTCAAAGTTGCTTCTTTGTTGCAAAGTTGCAGTCTTTGGTGAACAGAGCCCTGTCCTCAGGAGTTCTTGGTCCTTCTAGATGCAGGGCAGTCCTCTGAGGCTTCAGAGGTCGCTGGTCCCTGTGGAAAGCATCGCTGGAGCAGTGTCTTTAGAAGTGGGGAGACAGGCCGGTAGAGCTGGGGCCAAAGCAGTTGGTGTCTCCGTCTTCTCATGCAGGGTTTTTCAGCTCAGCAGTCCTCTTCTTCTTAGGTTGCAGGAATCTGAGTTCCTAGGTTCTGGGGAGCCCCTAAATACTGAATTTAGGGGGGTGTTTAGGTCTGGGGGGTTAGTAGCCACTGGCTACTAGCCCTGAGGGTGGCTACACCCTCTTTGTGCCTCCTCCCTGAGGGGAGGGGGGCACATCCCTAATCCTATTGGGGAATCCTCCATCTGCAAGATGGATGATTTCAAAAAGTTAGTCACATCAGCTCAGGACACATTAGGGGCTGTCCTGACTGGCCAGTGACTCCTCCTTGTTTTTCTCATTATCTCCTCCGACCTTGCCGCCAAAAGTGGGGCCGTGGCCGGAGGGGGCGGGCAACTCCACTAGCTGGAGTGCCCTGGGGTGCTGTAACAAAGGGGGTGAGCCTTTGAGGCTCACCGCCAGGTGTTACAGTTCCTGCAGGGGGAGGTGTGAAGCACCTCCACCCCGTACAGGCTTTGTTACTAGCCACATAGTGACAAAGGCACTCTCCCCATGTGGCCAGCAATATGTCTGGTGTGTGGCAGGCTGCTAAAACCAGTCAGCCTACCCGGGTAGTCGGTTAAGGTTTCAGGGGGCACCTCTAAGGTGCCCTCTGGGGTGTATGTTACAATAAAATGTACACTAGCATCAGTGTGCATTTATTGTGCTGAGAAGTTTGATACCAAACTTCACAGTTTCCAGTGTAGCCATTATGGTGCTGTGGAGTTTGTGCATGACAGACTCCCAGACCATATACTCTTATGGCTACCCTGCACTTACAATGTCTAAGGTTTTGCTTAGACACTGTAGGGGCATAGTGCTCATGCACTTGTGCCCTCACCTATGGTATAGTGCACCCTGCCTTAGGGCTGTAAGGCCTGCTAGAGGGGTGACTTATCTATACTTCATAGGCAGTGTGAGGTTGGCATGGCACCCTGAGGGGAGTGCCATGTCGACTTAGTCATTTTATCCCCACTAGCACACACAAGCTGGCAAGCAGTGTGTCTGTGCTGAGTGAGGGGGTCCCCAGGGTGGCATAAGACATGCTGCAGCCCTTAGAGACCTTCCCTGGCATCAGGGCCCTTGGTACCAGGGGTACCAGTTACAAGGGACGTACCTGGATGCCAGGGTGTGCCAATTGTGGAACAAAAGTACAGGTTAGGGAAAGAACACTGGTGCTGGGGCCTGGTTAGCAGGCCTCAGCACACTTTCAAATCAAAGCTTAGCATCAGCAAAGGCAAAACGTCAGGGGGTGATCTATGGCCATGTTAGCTTAAAAAGTTGTTGACTTGATCACATCCCATAAGGATGCGCAGAGTAGTATTTAGACACCTGTCCTCAGAAGTGACTGGAAAACCCTTTGTTTCCCACATTAATTTGCACGGGGGTACTCCACCTCTGCAATTGGTGTATGCTACTTGCTGCCACCACAGTGCCCAGGTCCTCCTCGCAGGGGGCTGCCTCTCAGCCCAGCATTAATTATAGCTCAGACGTAGACTCTTCGCAGGCTTGCCTAAGAGATCTTTTCAGTAGTAATTTTTCTGATTTCTCTCTCAAATGGGAGAAAGCACCAAACCCCCTGCAAAAGAGCACGGATGACCCAGGAAGTCTGAGGGGAATAACGCCCGGACCTCAACTCCCAGGCCTCAGCTCCCCAGTTCATCCTGTGTTAGAGAGACTGCTGTCCAATGTTTCTTTCCCTGCTGCCTCTGTCCTCTAAGTTCATTACTAGAATGAAATTGGATCTGTTGTGTAGAAAGACCGAGAGGATGGATCTTTCTATTCAGTTGTTTGTGTTCTCTATAACTATCACTTTCCTGGTGTTTCCCCAGCTTTTTTAGGGTAAAGGGGCATAATTATTCAGTCACAGCTCACAGGGGTTAATAGGGGTGGGATGGCATGGGGTGGGAGAGGGTGTGGGGTGAGAGGTATAATAATAAAAAAATAAAAAATGAAATCGTACCTGCCTCACTGCTGCCACACCGCCGGTCCTTCTTCCTGGTCACAGGAGTCAGACTCCCAGCCTGCCCTGCGGCCAATCCTGAAGCTGCTCAGAGGAATGTTAGGATTGGCTAGAGCACCCAGCCAGGGCACTCCCAGGCAGACTGTGAGGCTGTGCCTACTCTCTCCAGCACAGCAACACAGTGCCGGGCTGGAGAGAGCACAACGCGCACGTATGTTTGACTGGCCTGAGATGGCCGGTCAAACACACATGCGCACTGAGGGGAGTGTACAGTGCACTCTCCTCGTCCCAGTCATCCCTATGGCCCCACTCTTTTAACAACAAAACGATAATAAATGTAGTTCCATCAAAATAAAGAGTCTGTTCGCTTGTATCTTAATCAGTTGGGTTACTCATGGTGTCCTGTGCGGTGACAAGTGGGGCAGTTCTGCACCTCCCCCTCAATACCTCAGCGTCAGACTCTGGTAAAGCAGGGGGATGAGGAACCTAGGTCACAGTTGGCCGCTGTTACAGGTTCAGCCCGCCACGCAGCTCGCCACTGAGCTGGGGGTATTTTAACCTCGGTGACTCTGCCACGATGGTGCCGCCTGAGAGCTCAGTACGGTATCCCACCAGGTGGTCTAACACCCAAAATTAGTTTCCTTGTCTCTCTGATCAGTTTCTGATTTAGTCTCTGAAAGATAAGAACCTGTTACAGTAAAATGACCCTGCTGCTTAGTTGGTTAATCGGCAAGCTCCCACTGTACGTGGGCTCAGCACTGAGAAGCGATGTGCATGTAGATCTGTGGGGCGGGCCCTGTAAAAATCTGCATCACATTATATTAGCAAATTTACTGTAACTTTATATAGAGAAGGCTTAAAGAGGGAGGGTCATTAGAAGCGATGGGAATGTTTACTATTATTTGTGCGCGGCCTGTAGAAGCGTGTCTCCAGGACCGGTTGTGTTTTTTTGATCCTAAAGCTCCCTTAGAATTTCACTTTCATAATGCATCTGTCATGTCGATGCTCCCCGGTGACCCTTGTGTAATAAACAAGAGGAATGCACGGCTTGGGCAATGATTTCCGTCAGTGCCAGCACAGTTAAACAAGCTGCAGATTTATTGACTCATTTGACTCTATCTGACCCTGTGTATTTATTTCTGGAGTCATCTGGCTCGCGCGTAATTGCTTCCATGTCTCCGCGAGAGGGGTCTCGCGCTCACGCTAGTGTCAGGAGAAAGCGTGTCTCGGAGCTGTTTACAGAAGAGCGCTGGCCCTCTTGCTGCAGCTCAGGCTCACGCGTTCCAGCCTTTCTGGAAAGAACTGGGCTCTTTAATCACTCCATCGTGATACTATAAAAACGACAATGGACCGGACTTTCATTTGCTTTGATCCTACAACCCAAACCGCTGCACGCTGCTCACGCGAGCCACCCATTGCTACCATGACCAGGTGACCCTCGCCAGCAGGCCTGACTGAGACAGGAGCTTTGAGTCTCCGATAAAAATAAAAAAATGTTATTAGCAGGGCTTGAAGTAGGATGAAAAAGGTGTATATTTGGGGTGGGGTCTTCTAAAGTGGCGTGGCCTGTGTTACACACATATCTGATTTCCATAATATGCCACGCGACGGTACTTTGGTGCCTTTCTGATCTTTCCGTATTGCATCTAGATATGTTTCACAACAATTGACATACACCTGGAATCAGCAAGGACTATGGGCTTTGGGCTTTGTCAATGGTTGTTACCTGTTTAAGAAAAACGAGTAACACTAATTATTTTGTTGTGATTAAATAATATTGGAAACGTTTTAATTCTGAAATTGAGACAGCAAATTAAATATTAGTGAGACCACTGGAAGGAGTAATGTGTTCAGTGTGTCTAAACTCCCGTTATTTTAGACATGTACACCCCTTTCTCCTCCTCGTCCATCTGCATATTTTAGCACCCTCTTTTCACTGTCTTCTGAGAGCATTTCCTCGCATCTTTTTCACTTCACATACATGAAAATAAAAAATGCATCTACTCCCATGTATGCACTGCATTTTCATTTTCCTTGTCAATATTCTGACAACTGTGTACTTCCTTCACACATATTGTGCAGAATCACCATTGCAACTGGAATACACGACCGCTGTTCTGTGCGCTCTGTAAAGAGGCCAAGAGTTGGATAAATGTGTAATCTGAACACCTTTCTGGGCCACTAACAGGCACTGGGAGTTGCACTGCCTTCAGTCTCAACTCCAGAGCTTGCAATCCTGGGCTGTTGCAAGCTCTGGAGAATGGTGCTATTATTCCGATCGGCTTTGAAAGGCACGGCATGCTCGTGGATACTGTATATATAAAAGGGTACATCGATGCCCATGGATCTTGTTAACCTCTTGGGAACTCAATAAATATGGCGACCGAATACTCCAGTGGTACAATTTTGTGAATCAGGCTCTTCATACACTGTACTCGTCACAAAAACTCAAATAGTTCAAGAAGTGAAACTTATATTGGATACCAGAGCTGTTCCGACAATAGTTTGGACTTAAACTGTATACGGAAGTTTGTCTTTAGATCCAGTATTCATACAGCTTCTTTAGAGACGATATATGCCTTGAAGAATTCTCGAGGTGGGAACAAAACATGTCAGCTAAATTCTTCATATGACCAAGATCATCAACATGGTCGAACTCTTGATTGCATATTATGAGGAATTACATATTGCTGTTTATGTGTATATTGTATGTTTACTAAAGAACTAAAACTTATTTTGTCATAGCTGTTGGATTCCTTCTTATTTTGTGCAGTAATTACATTGTGTAGTTTCATATTTAATATTATGATCTGTTCTTGGTGTATCTTGTCCTGATCATTCATTATACGTATTAGGACTGCTCCACTACGTTCTAATTGGTTTTGCCAGGGGTTCGCTACTTAAAACATCTACATCCTGGCAACGGATGTTGGTAGTGTGTCGAGCACCATCACTATCAGAGGAACAAAAAGAGATGTGAAACCAACATATCACTGTTGCCGTTTTTGAAGTTTAAGGCACTTCGAGATGCACTGCCTTCAGCCTCAACTCCAGAGCTTGTAATCGTGGCCTTAAATTGAACCGGCCGCCTCTAGGTGTCTAAGTGTGCACTACAATACAAAAACCTATCTTCTTGGAAATAACTCCTACTCTTAAGGAATGCACCATTAAGTGAAAAGATGAAATATTAACAGGCACTGAATCACTGAAATGGATTACCTTAACTTATTTTCAAATAGATTTTTCAGAAATTATTGAGTGCTTCTGCTTTTAAAATTAAGGACATGAATATTGGGCCAGACAGGGACCCGTTTCAATGCCTGTTTTTAATTACTACCAGGACTGAGCCCTAGAAGCTTCCCCTACTTAAAGCCATGGTTATTAAGATATGCAGAAAATTGTTTTGGTGTTGTCAAATGCGCAACCATTGCCTCTTTAGGCCAGCAGCTGTGAATTGTTAGGTAAATTGCAACCGATCTATCTTACATTAGTGCATGTATATATTACACTGAGTTAGTTGCAGTCATATATCCTATTAGTACATAGTATATTACATTAGTACATTTACATATTATGTTACTGGATTTTTTTCCATAGCGTACATTCTGCCATTGGCGTGGGCTTTTAGAGCTTTCAGCAGTCATGTGACTTTAAACAAGTTTCCGGGGTTGCCATCGCAGAACAAAGTTTGATTCTGCTTGTGATGACATTTCATGGGTGTTGTGTATGGGTCATTTTCTCTGTTAAGTGGCTATGGGCCAGATGTATGATCATCAGAGGTTGCAACTCCCAATTTGTGAATTTTAGCAATTTTCTAATTGTGAGTCACAACCTCTGATGTACAACAGTGTCTGCAATTTCCAAATGATTCACAGGTGACCTGCCTCATTAATATTCATGAGATACATCACAATTTGCGACCCTTTGGGAATGGCTGGCACTCACAGTGATAGTGGCCTGCTGTGGTCAGCAGTTTACCATGTATGTGACTGCTTTTTAAATAAAGCATTTTTTTTTAAACAGGCTGCATTTCAAACACAAAAATGAAAAGTCTCCTTTTCCTTTTTTAAGGAAAGTTAATGTTCCCTGGGACCACTGCCTGCTCTTAAAAAATATTGGTGCCCCCATTCACAAAGGAGAAGGGGCCCTTTGAGGACCCCTACCCATTTGCAAATGGCTTACAGCCTCCTTCGCAGAGTTGGTAAATTATGAATGGTTTCCGACTGCATTCTGGTCGTAAAACATTCATACATGCCAGTACGCTTGTTATTAGGAAGGGACGCCCTAAACACACCTCTTCCTAATACCAAATCGCAAAAGCAAAATGTAAGTCGGTAACAAGTTACAGGCTCTGGCCCTAAGTCTTATTGATTGAGCTGGAGACGTATGATTTTGGTGTTCAAGGGTTATGTCCAGAGTGTTTTGCCAATAGACGTGCCCATTGTCAGGCTGATGGAGATTTCTGTTATGTCTTGTTATTTGGTACTATGATATTATGATAAAAGGTATTTGATGCTTAAGCCAAGCACAAGCGTATCAACCGTTTACTTGTGCCTTTTCAAATCTATTGTATCAAAAGCAGTAAATGTTGTGTATTAGAACCAAGCTAAGAGTTTCCAAAACCCTCTCTTGCCTTTTTAGTTGACTCACAAATAGCTGTGTGTTAAGTCTAAAAATGACACACTTTGGACATGAGCAGCTCTGCCGCCTCACTAAGATGACATTTTAAATGCAATGACTTACCTACTTATGTGGATAAGTCACAATTGTCTAGATTTAAGCGTCCTATCAATGTCATCCAAGGAAAAAACATGATTTTACGTAGTTGGTTGAAACTGACCGGACAAGCTGTTTACATAAGGACAGTAAAGTTTGTCCATATTTACGTTTTTATACGCTCTGTCATCTTTTTAAAGCATGATTTCTGTTTGAAGAACCTTCTGGAAAAAAAGGTTCGGAAGACATGCACAGGTATCGACTGCCTAAATGGCATGCTTGTGTGAGTGAAGTTTGTTCACACTTGTTTCTTTAAAAAACATTTTGCCCTATTTGTGAAAAAACACATGAACGTGCGTTGTAACTTTACAGCTGTGCCTGATCCTACTTCTATGGAGTTTTTTTGATTCACAGATTTTGATTTTTTGAGAATTCCAACTAGGAAGTGGTCAGTCACAGGTTTCCAGGTGTACTTCTGTAAAAATCTTGTGAAGTACCCTGTGGGTCCCTGTGCTTTTCCTGCAAAACTCTATGCAGTGTAATTCAACCATCTTGCAAATCGCACCACCACTTCACCAGTAAGATGCCTTTATTTAGATCTAGTAAAATGAGGTTTACTAACAGCCTTTCAAGAAAATATCATTGCTCAGCCATCTGTTTTACTGAAATGATAAGTGCTCATGGTTGAAACCGTTCTGTAAAATAAGGATATCAGACTGAATAGAATGGGCTGGCACAGCCCTTTGAAGGTAGCATGTTACACGGGCACAAGCTGGGGTGGATGGAGTCCCCACACACTTTTTTTGATTTTTTTTTTTAGGAATAAGACTCCGTTCCCCTTAGCCTGAGAGGTGCCAAATCGTGCCCCAGCACTGCAGCTGCTTTTTTTTATTTACAAACACTAGATGAGCGTGACCTGGCCTATGGATGTTTGTGGGCCTCCCTCTCACTGGCAGTATCCCATTTGCTTGTGAAAATGGCCCAGAAGAGGTTGTCTTTTAATCTCTTATCCGAGGAACTGAGACTTTGACAAAATTAACCCTTCCATTGCTTAACAAAGTACAATTGTGAAGCATTTCGGGCTTTGCAATTGGATAAAAACCACCAGCAGGAAGTGAACAGGCATTAAAACTAAATTTAATGTTTAAAAATACACCCGCCACTGTGTGTTTACATTCTAAAAGCATTTAAACCCTTAGGCCCTCATAAAGAACATGGCAGTGTGGACCACTATGCCGGCGGTGGCTGTAATTTCCGCCAACGGCATGGCGGTCCAGACCGCCATATAATTACCGTGGCTGAACCGCCACGTTTTAAACACCGCCACCGCCATGCTCCCGCCACCAGGCAGCCTGGCAGTGGCGACGTTTCTGATCCGACTGAGCAGCGCTGCCTGCTGGATAATGACTCTGATTCCACCAGCCTTTCCCTGGCGGTGTAAAGGCTGGCGGAATGAGTGACTCGGGGCCCCTGCACTGCCCATGCACCTGGCATGGGCAGTGCAGGGGCCCCATGCATAGCCCCATCGCGCATTTCACTGGCCGATTTAAGGGCAGTAAAATGCGCAACGGGTGCTGCTAGACCCGCCGCACTGCTACATTGCCGCCAGTTCCATTTGGAGCTGGCGTCAATGTTCAGGCCCTGCTTCTAGCTGGGCTGGCTGGCTGAAACACTGTTTCCGCCCGCCGGCCCAGCTGGGTGTATATTATGTGGCGGGCGGGGTGTTCTGTGCTCTGGCGGTCTTCTGTTGACAGTCAGAGCCGATCTCAGTGGGTTTCCCCGCCGAGATCGTAATGACCTCCTTAATGTCCAAGTTTAAAAATATTGTTAATTTTAGCCATTTTCAGCTTAGTAACTAGTGTGGAAAAATACACGATATATAAAAAGTAAAACCCCCAATTTTTTTTTTTTTTTTTTTTTTTTTTTTCACAATTGTTTGTGACTATCTAATGTGTTGTCTTTGTAAAATAGGCCCTTGACATAATAAGTGAAAATTAATATAAGGGCATGATATTGGTTCTTGTGGTGTCACTTCCTGCAATATTATAACGTTTTTCATATGGTAATTAGTACCCACACTATTATCCTTGGGACTTGTGTCCTGATCATGGAAAGGACAACATGCAATGCATAGGGGATCGCCAGGTGACATGAAAAGTAGGGAGTCGAATTGGGGGCTACAAGACCCTGGGCAAGGGCTCCTAATCAGTTTCCATCAAGGTCACTCTGTATGGCAGAAGTGGCTCATTGATCTATATTTCATATGTTGTTCTAAGGTGACAGAATTCGAGAGGGGACTGAAAATTGAATTGTTGGTTCCACATTAATGATAAACAAATAAAGACCAGTTGGTGGTCTCGTCCCCTGGCTGCTGGAAGAGTCGTTTAATGGAACAAAATATATGAATAAAGGAATCTAAAGCAGCGCTGCATTGCTCCTCCCATTGGTTAAGAACTTAACATTTTCATTAGTGCTAAAGCAAATAGTGGATTTATCAAAATTTGGATTATTGGGCTAAGTTTCTTTGGGGAAAGGATAGATTATAGGAAATACTTTTGCAAATTCTATGAGGATTGCATAAGAGACTGGGCTACCTCAGGTTGTATGACCCACAAGCCTGCCTGGAGCGGTGTGCCAGGACACCCATGAGAAGCAGAGGACGATGTATCAAGCTGAGGAATGGGAGGTCTGTGGTAAAGGGGTCTGTACTTGAATTGCCTTTATCCATCACAGTGTACCCCAAACAATAAGTTGCAGACTGCTCTGTCCCTGCTTTAAAAAGAATAATGCCATTAGCCTGTTTAGTGTTTGTGCTCCCTTTCTACAGCCGGGCAGTGGTAGATAGTTGCCCTAAATTCAGTGGACACCATATGGGCCAAAGCAGTGGCAAAAATGGCGACTTATTTTAAGGTAGGACAGAGACAAAATCACACTTTGCTGAGGGTGGCAATCATCTTTGTATTATGCTGAGTACATCTGTAAAGTGGGGATTACTGGTATGCCCTATTCTTGGGAGACACTGCAGTGGACATTTGTTGAGAGGCTAGTGAGCAAGGGCAATGGCTATAAGCCACCATGGTGTGCCCTAAGAAGTCAGGGGATAAGATGGGCATAAGCAGGAGCTGCTCTTGGACACACATCATCCAACTGAGAAGCTGCTCACAAAATGGCAAAACTTGTACCATTAAATGCTTGCTTCTGTGTAAACATAATTCATATGACTTAAAATATACCAACAAAAAATGAACGAAAGTAGCACATATGAAAAATAATTCCAATATGTTTTCTAAACAAAACAAAAAAACTCAAAATACCTTGTGTAGGGCCTTTTTCTTCTAGCATAGTAATTACTAAGTGAGTACTGGCACCAACAACTCCCCTTTTCCTGATCTGTGTCCCACTGTCTTCACCACCAAACATTAAACTTCAAAACTGCACAGTGGAATCTTCAGCCTACTGCTACCTTTAACATCCTCCCCACCCTTAGTGGCCACCAATGAATACACCACACACAGAGCTATGTCTTACACGTCTTTATTCTTCAGCATGTAACCGCAAACTCAACATTTTAAACTTGCCTTCGCTGCACCACATTTGAACACTTATGTCATCATGCTATGGAGTCCTTCAGAATCCATATAGGTTCCATCATTCATACTCACAAGATACAACATCTCCCCCTCTGTTAATAAAAAAATAAAAAAAATTAGCACATATACACATTATAATTCTTCAATGAGTCCTCTTGGTACTTTTATAACTCATCCGGACCATGTCTTGAGAATCTGGGAATCAATAATTGTAGTGTCCAAGATCTGCTTTGGTTATGTAGGATGAGTATCGATGTGGGATTTCCCAGAGGTTTTCTCTGATCTGGTCTTTACATTGACATTAACGTCCGATGAGGGAGGAGCCACCTGTTTGAAGTGCGAGAATCCTTACCTGATAGATTTTACTGGACATTGGGCTGTCATGTACCCTTTGCTGGTTACAACTGAATTGGCTCTGCATCAAAAGGGGCATCATGTTTGCATTGTTGTGTCTGACGAACAAGCACTTGATAGTCTCACTTAAAAGAGAATGATCTTTGCATGTCGCCCTTTTGTCAGCATAAGCCTCTATTTTCTACTTACGACCCAAGTTGGTTGTACATGTCTCGGCATCAGTTTTGGATCTGATGTTGGTCTATTGGGGAACTTGGTCGTTTATAGCTCCCCCGAACATCAGGGTGGCAGAGCTTTTACCTGTGGTCAAGTGAGGTGTTGTACAGTAAGCTTGTAGAGTAAATGTAGATTTTCCTAGTAATTTATGACAGAAAGTCTTCATTTTATTAAAGACACGGAGGCGAGTATTATGCTTATCTAATCTTGCTTTATTTTAATAGCAGCAGTCAAGAAAACTACGATTCCCAGGACGCTAACCAGCAATTAGCCAATGGGAATGTAAAACGTAGTGTAACAAGGACCAATCATAACACAGTGTACAATATAATCATAACACTTGACTGCGACCAACCCTCTTTTCTTATTGTGAGACGCTAGTCGGTTTGAGAACATAGGAAGAATAGTTAAAATTATAGAAAATGCCAAAATCAATTAAAGTTCTTGACAAAGGTTCAACCATGAACGGACTGAAGAAATCTGCTGTCTGGAAGAAAACCAAACTGGAGACGAGATAGATCCACAGAAGAGGAAGATGATTCTGGTAAAACTGACCAACGTCTATGAAGAAGGTGGTGGTTGAATCGCAGATGCTGTTAGGGAGGGAGCGAACAACAACAGTTACTGAGAGTTACAGTGGGATAATACTCGCCTCTGTGTCTTTAATAAAATTGAGACTTTCTGTCATAAATTACTAGGAAAATATACGTTTTATGTCAAGACCAGAGGCTCCTATTAAGCTTTTTTAAAGCATGTTAATCACCATAGAAGTTGCCGTATGAACTGGCTTCCGATAAAAAGTCCTAAAAACATTATCATTGGACCAGTCAGCCGATCTCAGAATGTCTTCGAGTCTGGAACCCACCCAGAAAGCCTTGGAGGCCATGGCTCCTCTAGAGGAATGAGCCCCAAAAACTGAAGTATCAATACCTGCCAAGGACATAACCCAACGGACCCATCTGGCTAGGGTAGCAGAAGAAACAGGTTTGTGAAAGGAAATGAGGAGTTGAGAATTAGAAGACGTTCTGAGATTGGCTATGTGCTCTTCATAAATCTTAAGACAATGTCCCACACAAAGTTTTGGTTGATAAGGAAAGTAAGGATAGAATACAGTACGTAGATTGGTCTTAGTACGCTTATTAATAGAAAACAATACTCCATTCAGAGTAAACTCACAAGAGGAAATATCTAAAGCTTTAACATCTGATAAATGTTTAATAGAAATAAGACATAATAGCATCGTAAGTTTAGCAGAAAGCATTTTCAATGAAAGATCTGCATTATCTTGCCAAGATAAAAACAAATTCAAAACAACATTAACATCCCATTATTTCGAATATTTGGGTAAGGGAGGTGTAGAAAATGTTACTCCCTTTAATAGACGGCAAAGTAGAGGATGTTCTCCAGTCTGCTTGCCATTGATGTAGGTGTGATGCATAGAAATTGCTGATCTGTAAAGATTAATCGTCCTATAAGACTTACCTGCACTGGCATCTGCAGCCAAGAAATTTATAACATAAATTATATTGGCTGAAATGGGATCGAGATTTCTTCCTATACATCAGCCTTACCAAAGAGACCAAGCGGAACTGTATGCCTTTCTGGTAACTGGAGCCCAGGCTTTATTAATAAAGTCTGAAGCTTCTGAAGAAATAGGAATGGAAGACTGGTCAGACCTGACAATTTCCATGCTGAAAGGGTGAGAGACTTGTTGAGTACCAAGTTGTGAGGATGACCCAAGGGATACCGAAGGAGGGGGGAAAAAAGGATGGAAGGAGGACTGGTAAGTCGATTGCCAGGTCCAGGATCGGAGGGAACCACACTTGTGATTGCCAAAAAGATACTATCACCAACGTCGCCCTCTGACGTCTCACCTGTGCAAGAACTCTGGTGATCATGAGAAACAGAGGGAAGGCATAATTGACTGAAGTGGACCAGTCCTGGAGGAAAGAATCTGTGGCTAAAGCCAAGGGATCTGGACGTCAGCTGAAGAATCAAGATAATTGGGAATTCAGGAGGGAAGCAAAGAGGTCGATACGAAAGGGACCCCTTTTGTTGAGGAGAGACTGAAAAACCAAGGGATGGAGTTTCCCGTCACTGAAATCTCTGAGAAAACAGGATTGCCAGTATGCTGTCGTATTGAGTCTGCCCTGTGAATACTCCGCCGTAAGAGAGATTCTGTTGTGAAGACAAAACTCCCATAGACTTTTTGCGAGATCTGCCAAAGGTTCTGATCTAGTACCTCCCAAATGGTTTATGTAACGGACAGCCGAAACACTGTTCATGCGGAGAAGGATAGAACACTAAATTTTCTCTTGCAAGGCTTTTGATTGCAAAGGAGTCCGAAGCATCTCTAAATAGTTGATATGCAATTTGGATTCCTCAATGGACGAAGTACCTCCAGTCGAGAGTGGACCACAACAGGCGCCCCAACCTGTTAGGCTTGCATCTGATTCTAACACAAGATCTGGGGCTGATACGAAGATAGTTCTGCTGTTCCAGACATCTAAATAGTCTATCACCTACTGGATTTCTGAAGGGGATTCTAGGTCTAGATCGATAACATCTGAGTAGGTGAGTCCTTTTCTGAGGTTACGAATCTTTAAGCGCTGAAGGGCTCGATAGTGGAGGGGCCCAGGAAATATAGCTTGCATCGAAGAAGACAGCAGACCTACTATCCTGGGTAGGGATCTGATAGAGATTTGTGTACTGCAGAGAGTTTGTAAAATCTCTGCTTTTATAGTCTTTACTTTTTGCTGAGGAAGATGGAGAGTAGTGGAAGAAGAGTCCACTACGAAACCCAGAAACTCTATTTGTTGAGTAGGAATCATCACTGATTTTCTTTGTTGATTATGAAACCCAACTGGGAAAGAAGGGAACAAGCAGAATGTCATCTAGATATATGACTAACCTGACGCCCAGCGATCTCAGATGAGCCACTACCGGCCTCATTAATTTTGTAAAGCACCAAGGTGCTGATGAAAGGCCGAGGGGAAGGGAAGAAAACTAATAGAGTTTTCCCTGCCACTGGAACTGGAGGAACTTCCTGTGGTGTGTGTGAATTGGAACGGAAAAGTACGCATCCTGCAGGTCCAAACGTACCATGAAATCGAATTGGAGAAGAGGGTCTCTGTGATGATCTTGAAGTGTCGATAGACGACAAACTAGTTGAAAGCTTTGAGATTGATAACCGGTCTCATTTTGTTGTTTTCTTTCATAAGGGAGCTCAGAAAACCTGAAGAGTTCGGAAGTGAGTTGAATGGCATTCTTCGAGAGAAGGGATTTGATTTCTTCTGAAATTAGAGTGGACATCTCCATCGTGAAACGAGGAAGGGGAGGAAAGAACCTCTGAAACAGAGTGGAATAAAATTCAGATTCAGATAACCCTGTATTGTGTCTAGAAGCCAGGGGTCTGCAGTTATCATTTTCTGTTCTTTTAAGAAAAACTGAAGAAGACCCCCTACTGGAGGAAGGCCAGAAACAGGACCTACTGTGTTGGTTATTGTTTCTGAAGTTGCGTGGTCCTAGACCCTGGCAAACTCTGCCCCTTTGAAGGTAGAACTGGGGCTAGTAGTCTTGTACTCCGTATGAAGAGTTGAAGGAGTCTCTGTATCCTTGTTGACGAAAGGAACGGCTGGTAAAGCGGCTCCTGCCTCTACCGGCCGGTGCAAAAACACGCTGGTTGAAAACCTTCTTTAGGGATTGTTGCGCCTTTTCAATAGAGGAAAACATAGACACATATCTGCTGAGATTCTTAATAAAGGAGTCCCCAAAAAGTAGACCATCTGCTTTATTGCCAGGGTCTAGGGTAGCCAAATTGGCTAGTTTAGGCTCTAGCTTCAAAAAAAGACCTTTTTATCTTTCATGATAAATGGCACCATTAGCGTTCCCCAAAAGACAAAAGGCTCTCTGAATCCACAGAGAAAGGTCTTAAAGGGTCAAAGTCTAAGTTTTCTAGCCTTGCAGACTCCGCCATATCAAAATCCAGAATCTGTCCTGGCAAGTTGACCAGACTTTGCCCACTCCTTTACTGGAATCTTTGCCAAACTTGGAAAAGAAGGTAAGAAGAGGTTGGTCTATAGAGGGGGTAGAGGTAATATTAGAAGATAAGGAGGGTCTAGGGCATTCAGATTTCAATTTAGCCCTTGTTTGCTTGTCTAAAGGGAGTCTTAACCTGGAAGATATATAGTCCCCCACATGGAAAGAAGGAAACCATTCTGTTGAATTAGGATGGTGTAGGAGGGTAGGATCAAATATAGGGGTGCCATCTGAATCTAGGACTGTTTTAGCAGCATAAGGGTCAGTGGCAAAAAACGATAACTTAGATCTTTTGGAGGGGGGGGAAGGATCATTAGAACCCAAAATATAAATATCAGTCATCATCTAAATCTCCCACATCACCCATGTCATCATCTGTATCGAGGATGTGCAAAATTACAATCTTTTTAGGTGCGCTTTGCAAATGTTTAGCTTTGGCTTTATATTTAGAGTGGGGAATAGAAGAATTCCCTTCCTTAAAAGGAGGCCTGGGAGGATCTAAGATCTAAACCTGGGGTGAAGAAACTTCACCAGATAATGCAGCTCCAGGCGGGGTGACCTTAAAAAGGGATTTGAGAAATGACATCACATTTAGTTTACGTTTTCTGCTACCCCCTGCAGAATGGGCCAGTAATGATTTTGTCACCATGCTCTTAACCAAGGCTTCTTGGTTTTTGGTCATTTTATCCGTAGAGGCTGCAATGGCCTGTTCCACTGAATTGTGAACGTAGGAACTAAAGTCCGTATCAAAAATGTCACCCTCGTCAGCCCTGACATGAATAAGGGGAGAGCTGTCTAACTCCATACAGCAAAAAGAAAGGATTGCATTTTTGGAGGAGGAAAGGGTTAATGTAAACTCAAACATTTAGGAGAGAGAGAAAAAATGAAAGTACACGCCCAAAGGGGCATGAACTATCTTGCCTGAGGCCGAAAGGAAAGCGTCTGGAAAGGCGGAGTCACCGGCCACTCCTCCTGTGAGGCAATGTAGAGGAGGGCATAAGCGGAAAAAAACAAAGCCAAGAAGAAGAAACACCAGGTAAGCGGTTACACAGCAGAGCAAGAGGAAACAGCTAACGGTCTGAGTGAGATACGCTAGGTAACACAAAGTGACCGTTAAAGCCGTTGCCAGAGCGCGAGCAGAAGAATGTTCTGAACGTGCACAGAAAGCACATTAACACAAAGCAGTAGCTAAAACAATACAACTGTAATAAACTGTAATAAACGACAAAACCAGTTAGAAGAAGTAACTTTAAAATGTAATAAATATGTGGTACTTATCTTGCCAGCGAGCAGCAAGAAAATATGGCTGGTCGCAGTCAAGTGTTATGATTATATTGTACATTGTGTTGTGATTGGTGCTTGTTACGATACATTTTGCATCCCCATTGGCAAATTGTTGTCTAGCCTCATGGGAATCGTAGTTTTCTTGACTGCTGCTATTAAATTAAAGCAAGATTAGATTAGCATAATAGGAGCCTCCGGTCTTGACATAAAATTCAAGAGAGTCTTGAAGTTGAGCTTCTCTAATGTAGCACGCTAAACAGCTTTCTTTAATGTACTCATGAAATGTTCAATGAGGCCTGTGGCCAAAGATGTGTGCTTTTCTGATGCTTCACATTAAGCAGATTAAGGAAGTGTCTGAATTCTCTGCTATTAAAAGATGGGCCATTGTCAGTTTTCAAAATCATGGGAATGCCCAATGTCGCAAAGATGCCATCTAACCTCTCAGTGACTCCGTCCTGAGTGAGAGACAAGAGATCTTCAACTAATGGTAAGCAAGAGTATTCGTCCACAATCACCATCAGGTGATGTCCATTATCAAGTGGACCAAAAAAAGTAAACAGCAATTATTTCCCAGGCATGCTTGGGTATCTGACATGTTCAAATGATGTGGAGTAGTTTTCAATGACAGGCAAATACATAGATCACAGGTTTTTCATTCTTTTTCAACTCGTTCTTCAAGATGAGGAAACTAGGCTCGATCTTGGAGAGCTCATTTAGTTCCATGATGTCCTTCATGATCCACTTCAATCACATGTTGTAGAATCTGTAGAATGACAATTTGTGAACACCACATGATAGTTCCTTCTTGTGTCACTGCTAGTTCATCTTTGACATTTATGTACTTCTGTTAGTTGCGGTCACTAGTAAGAGGTTGAGCATGTTGATTTCATGATAGATGTGTAATAATCACTTTCAACTTCAACATGCCACTATCTTGAGTCACAGCAGTGACAATTTGTTTCAGTGAAATGGCAGCTGGTGTGTTAGATTTTTCAATGAAATTTATGTAGGCTTGAGCAGTCTTAGATGTGGTACCATGACGCTGTATGGGCACTCTTGAGAAGTAGTCTAAAGGGTTTTGATCTTTCCCTGGCTGATGTACAATTATTTAGTTAAACTCATGGAATCATGTACCCCATCATTCAAATTGTGGACGCATCTTGGTTTTTGGGTTGCCAAATATAGTCAGTAATGCTTGATGATCTGTCACAAGTGGGAACAGTTTTCCATACAGGAATACATGGAAATTTCACAAGCCCACATCACTGCTAAACTTACTTTTTCTGGTTGTGGATAAGCATGTTTAGTCTGAGACAAACTTCTACTTGCATAAGCCACAATATGTCTTAGAGCATTGGGCTGTCCATTGTGTTGTGCAGTGATGGCACCTAACCCAACTGGGCTCGCGTGAACAACAACTTCAGTATGAAGCTTTGCATGAAAATATGCTGTTTCAGTAGTGGTTTCAATAGCATGTTTAATTCTCTTAAAACACTGCTCACATTCATGTGACTAGTGAAATGGAACATTTTCCTTTGTCAACTTTTCTCAGTGAGCACTCACAGCGGCAATGTCTTGTGTATATTTTGAGCAGTAACTGGCCATGCAAAGGAATGAAAGTAACATGGAAATATATTGTGGGGGACTGGCAGGTGACAATGCTTGTACCTTAGCTGGGTCAGGTGTCATACCCCCACGAGAAAACACATGGCCAAAGAACTTTAACTTTCTTTATGAATTGACATTTCTCAGCATATAGCGTTAGACCAGCATCAACAAGTAAACAACTCACTTGCTGTAAAGCTTTGTCATGTTCCTTCTGTGTAGCTCTGAATATCAATAGGTCATCGCTATAGTTAAAAGCATTTACAACAGGTTTTATGATATGTCTAATGATATATTGAAAAATCTCTGCAGCTGATGACACACCAAAACATAGGGCCTGATTTAGAGTTTGGCGGAGGGGTTACTCCATCACAAACGTGACGAATATCCTGTCCGCTGTATTACATATTCCACAGGCTATAATGGAATTGTAATAAGACAGACAGGATATCCATCAGATTTGTGACAGAGTAACACCCTCCACCATACTCTAAATCAGGCCATTTGTCACTTGTATTGAAACAGACCAATATAACCATTTATTTTCAGTGTAGTCTTTAGACAATGTTTGAATGACTTCGGAGTTTTCTCATGTCTACTTTTCTTTGACTGGTATTTCTTTTCACATGCAGCCAGTCCAACATGTGCCTGCTTCTGTATGGTAAACATTGACATTGCGCAATCATCTTCTTACTTTCACTCAGTACTGATGAACTTTTCAACAATGATTTAGATGAGGATCGACTTAGGTGTTGATTTGTCTCAATTGATGTGATCTCTTGGCCTTGTGGGCGCGCATTGAACGTTGCTTCTGGAGCGTTCAGTCAGCCATTACATTTTCCTTCAGCTTGCTGACTGTTACAAAATGGTTGTATTTACCACTGCCTTGCATATCTGTCCGATGGCGGGACATTTACCCTCGTGTGGAAATGACAATCCACATCTGAAACATAACTTCTTTTCCGAGAAGACATCACTGTGTGTCCTTCAACTCTGTGTTTCTGCTTATTTTTTCATGCTCATGACTGATTCACTTTGGGCACCTTCGCCTCTGTCAGCAGCTTGTCAATCAACACACTCTTCAGCTCTGGCAGCCATGAGAGCTCGCTCCAGACTAAGAGTTTCTCTCAGCATTCATCCTCTGAATTAATCTGACAGGCATCTGTCAATAACTCTGAGATGTATTCCTTCTTCGTCATTAAATTAATTAAATCTGCAGTGTTTTATGAGTGTATCCAGTCTCTCAACAAATATATCTATGGGTTTCACCAACTGTTTGTCATTCTTGACTGAAAACAAAGCTTCCATAATCTACATTCGGCACTGGATTGAATTTGAAGCTCAAAGCTTTTATGATCTGACAGTATATAACTTCATCAGCTTGCGGCACTTTCTTTATGACTTCTTTTGCACCATCACCAGCAAGATTTTTGAGGTACTTGATAATCTTTTTGTTATCTGCTCCTTCCAGCGCATCATTGATATCATCCAATCTCTTTAGCCAAGCAGTCCATTTATCGCCAATATTTTGCGTTATCGAAAGGTGGTGGTGGTTTCAGGAAGGAGGCAGAATTGTAACTGTTCACAGGATTAGCTGACGCTGGAGCTCTCTCTGGCTCCCATTGCCAGGAATCAAGCTGTGTTCCATTCATGTCCCTACACTAGCCCTGCACGGTGCCAGCTTCAGTTCATCTTTTATGGGTCCCATTGGCAAAACAGCTTTCTGCCAGACATATTATTGCTGCAGGTATGGACGTCTCCATAAGCACAACCCCAGGCACTTGTCTTGGAGTCACCCTCATCAGCAGTATGATGACTCTAATTAGTTCAGGTGAGCAGCTGGCCCTTTTTTGTACTTGATGGGTTATGTTTTCAGCCTCTCTTTGAGCTCTTTTAACACCTGGTTGATCTCTGCCTTGCAGAACTTCTGATTGCAGGGTTACGATGTATTCTACCGTCCCTAAAAAAAACAAAATGCTATAGCACATTTCTATTTCAGTCTTACCTGCAAAACTCAGTGGCTCATGTAATGGTGATAAGGTTCCATAAATGTACAAGACGATTTAAGATATCTGAAAGTCACATACAGCCTCCATGGTGCATCGGAAGTGGTTGTGTCTCACAGAGAAAGAGCCAAAAGGAGGAAGGGCAGTGTTGAAAAAAGGCCTGGGGCCTGACGTCCATGTTCATGGGTAGAATCAGATATGGGTTCCTCCCCCAATGTCTTGAGTATGTCAGTAGTCTTCAGCCAGGGAGACTAGCATCCTCCTCCCCATTTCAGAACACGGTGAATAGCTATGTTTGCCCTGTCTTTTGTATGATACCTCCATCTTCTGTCTTGCCTTCAAAAGACTTTTAATTCTGGTACGCCAAGATACATAGTGCAGGCAGTAGTGCTGTTATCATTATGCAGGGTAACTCTCCTTTAAAAAAGCTCCTCGAAGATACTGGACTATTTCTTGATAATAGAGGGAGGTCTGCCCCTCTTTCCTGCAACCTTGTGACTTCCACCTGACCCCTGGCATTAGCAAAGCAACTTAATCCTATTTGATAAATTCCCAGATCTAATTATGAACTAAAAACGATGCGCTATATTGATTGATGTATGATTCAAAAAAGCTATTTTCCTGGAAACGGGAAAATTATCTTGTGCTTAATTCTGGGCCACTTATTATATGACATAGTTCACCTATGCATTGTACTTAGAATATTGTTCTTCAGTATTACACGTGACTTGATAAATTATCTTATGAAAAGTTATGTGGCATAACATATCGGACCTATACATGCATGAAGTGACGATTCTAACAAGAAATCAGGAGGACGTGCACAGGTATCTACAACTGCCTTCTAGTGCATTACATCAAAGTCAGCCCCCTGGCTCTCACTGTGAAAGAGCCTGGGAAGAAAGTAATGAAGTAGATACATTTACATTACTTTCCTCAAATGCTCCTCTTTATCGAATTTCATTAAGAGCTTCTCGGGGGTCTGTGACAGGGTAGTTGATGTCTCTCTTTCAAGCACTCCTTTCATCTTTGAAATGCTCATTTTGTCTGTGTTTAGAATGAGAACCCATTACTCTGCTTCTGAACCGGGAAGCAGTTTATTTACAGTGCTGTGTATTACCTTTGAAATCCCACTATGAACAATGACCTCCCAAAACTAATGAGCTTATGAATCTTTGCACAGTCAAAATAATGCCATAGCCGCTAAGCCTAGAGATATGTCCACCAGTAGTGTTACAACTTGTTGGATAAAATTGTTAGTTCAAGTTAAGGCCATCACACCAACTTTAAGAATGTACTTTTCATTATGTACGTACATGTAGGAACTATTAAAAAGTAATCATTTTTATGTTCGTATCCAATCATATTGGTCATTAATAAATTATGAGGGGGCGGTGTTCAGTAGGGGATTGAGCGCATGCCCGTTGGTGCAGAAGAGATACTCTAAGGGGAAGAAGCAGATAGGGCTGCTTGTGGGCAGGCTGCTACAGTAAGCGAAAAATAGAGGGGCGAGGTCTGTTGGATAGAAGATGAGGAGTATCGTGTAGAGGGTGCTGCAAAGGGAGGTGGGTGGAGTTATTTCATGTGAAAATAATTCTGCAAGAGGATGAAGAGAAACGAGACGCTGTAGAGATTACATGGAAAGTTGGGCGATTGAAGGTAAATAGTGGAGGGGCCTCAGCCAGATCATGGTGGATTGTAGCAACAGCCTGACACATTCTACAGAGGTAGAATAAGATGCATGGGGGAAGGAAACTGTAGGATGAACAGGAATGAGATTCCCCATGTGCTGCGTGGAAAGGTGGATACTTGAGGGGAGGAGCCTGAGCTGTACAAAGGTGAGATGCTTCAGGAACCACAAATGCGCTACATGTGCAATTGTGATGTATGAGACAAAAGGAGGTAGGTAAGTGACCCGTGAAAGGGTGAAGTAGACTGCATTGTTGAGGCATAGAGTGGCCGATGAAGAAGGGAAGTGTACCATAGAGCAACATAACAGGATGAATGTTGCCAGGTGTCAAACAAGTTAACTGCAGGGTATCTACGTGTATCAAAACAGCAGAAGGGATCTTTAGCACTCCAAAAATATGCAGTATCTATGCTGGAGGCTGGAGATCTAAGAACCGATACTGCAGGCTGCCAAGAAGAACACATTGGTGGTCATTACAACCCTGGCGGTCGGTGTTAAAGCGGCGGTAAGACCGCCAACAGGCCGGCGGTAAAATTTTTGCAATTACGACCGTGGCGGAAACCGCCAACATAGACAGCCACTTCAACACTCTGACCGCCACGGCGGTACAAACAAACAGCTTGGCGGTCACCACCAACAGACAGGCGGAGGACAAAGTACCACCCACATTATCACAACAGGCCAATGTGCCACCTTTTCCGGGGCGGATTCACAGCAGATAAAAACACGTCAGAAACAGGATTCCGAAGGGAAAACGCTCACCTCTGCACACCCCATGAGGAACTAGGACACCATGGAGCCGGAACTCCAAATTCTCCCTGCGATAGTCTTCCTGCTCCTCTACCAGGAGCACGAACGCCGGCGGAGAAGACCACGGTGAGTACTGCACCTACGACACAGGGGAGGGGGAAGGGAAAAACAGGGACACACACACACACAACACCACCCCCACCCTCACCCACCACAACACACACACTAATCCATATTGATACATCACAGTTACACCCGCCAACCCCCCCGAAAGAATGCAAAGACAAAAGAAAATGAGTGTAACCATTGTAATCTATTAAAATCAAGTAGGCAAAAAAAAAAATTATATATTTATATATTTACACCATTAACAAAATATACACCAAGCATAGTAGTCCAGGTAGTGCTCCAATTAAGTCCGTGGAACACTGGGCCCACACGGTATGGGCGAGGCCCACACAAGATCCCCGACCATGACGGAGAGAA
Organism: Pleurodeles waltl; assembly: GCF_031143425.1. NCBI lineage: Eukaryota > Metazoa > Chordata > Amphibia > Caudata > Salamandridae > Pleurodeles > Pleurodeles waltl. The sequence goes on along the minus strand of NC_090446.1, from coordinate 775,151,029 downwards.
CACTGCAGGGGCATCAGGTAGCAAGAAAACAGGCACTTCAGGGGGAGAGAAAGGGGGGCACCTCAGCCGGTTGAGTGCACAACGCCAAATCCACAAGGGGGCCACATGCCCACTCTTCAATCCTGGGGAGTGCAAAGCCACAGTCTCTCAAGTTTCTACAGTGGGTGGGTTACCCACTGTTCCATCCTGGGGAGTGCAAAGCCACAGTCTCTCAAGTCTATACAGTGGGTGGGTTGCCACTGTTCCATCCTGGCGAGTGCAAAGCCACAGTCTCTCAAGTCTATACAGTGGGTGGGTTGCCCACTGTTCCATCCTGGGGAGTGCAAAGCCACAGTCTCTCAAATCTATACAGTGGGTGGGTTACCCACTGTTCAATCCTGGGGAGTGCAAAGCCACAGACACTCAAGTCTATACAGTGGGTGGGTTGCCCACTGTTCAATCCTGGGGAGTGCAAAGCCACAGTCTCCACTGGTTCTGGAGGGGGCATGGTGCCCAGAGTGATTCATCCTGCTAAGGAGAGAGGTAGTGGATGGATCTCTCCACTGGTTCTGGAGGGGGCGTGGTGCCCAGAGTGCTTCATCCTGCTAAGGACAGAGGCAGTGGATGGATCTCTCCACTGGTTCTGGAGGGGGCATGGTGCCCAGAGTGCTTCATTCTGCCCGTGACGGACTCAGTAGCGTCAGTGCCCTTGGCGCACATGGCCCAGCGTTGCTTGAGACGGCGGTGCCCTGTTCAGCGGTGCTTGAGACGGCGGTGCCCTGTTCAGCGGTGCTTGAGACAGCGGTGCCCTGTTCAGCGGTGCTTGAGACGGCGGTCTCCTTTGCAGTGACTCAGCTGCTGGCGGTCCTTCATGGCCCAGCGGGGCTTGTGCTGGCGGTCCTCTCTAGCCAAGCTGGGCTTGTGCTGGCGGTCCTCTCTAGCCCAGCGGGGCTTGTGCTGGCGGTCCTTCATGGCCCAGCGGGGCTTGTGCTGGTGGTCCTCTCTAGCCCAGCGGGGCTTGTGCTGGCGGTCCTTTCTGTCCCAGCGGGGATGGCGGCTGTGGCCTCCTGGGCAGCAGGGCTGGTGCTGGCCTCCTGGACAGCAGGGCTGGTGGCGGTGGCCTCCTGGGCAGCGGAGATGATGGCGGTCTTCTCCGCCGTGCTGCTCTTCCCAGACTTGCTGAGTTTCTTGTGCCCCTTCCCCACCTTGGAATTGTCGCAGCTGACTCCACACTCCCACCTGTACCCCTGGGAGCGGCTTTGGTGGCTGGAGTCTTCCCCCTTTCCCGCCGGGCACTGGCCAACTTCTGATGCTTCACAGGTGGGGGGACTGTCTGTGCTGTGGCTCTGTGCCACACTGGCTGCCCTGGTGGCCGGTGCACTCCAGATTCCGGTGACTACAGGCACCACTGGTCCCGGAGATGTTGTGGCTGAGGTGCTAGTTCGGGACCTAGGAGACGGACGGGGTGGGGGAGGTGTGGGAAAGAGGTCAAGGTTGGACAGGAAATGTTTCTTGGAGACAATGGGACAGGTAGCTGGAGGGGGTTTGGGAGTGGAGGAAGAGGTTGTGGTTGTAGGAGGTGTTCGTTTGCTGACTTTGGGTGAAGGTGCATGCGCTGGAGGCTGTCGTGAGGTGGATTGCTGTTGGGTGGGTGTGTGCCTGTGTTTGTGTATCTTGGGAGGGGGCATCACAGACACACTGGCAGAGGACACAGGGGACGTGTGAATGGTAGTGGGGGTGGTGACTGCACGTGAGTGTGGTGTGGTGGTGGGTGTGCTGGTGATGGTAGTAGTGGCTGTAGAGGTAGTGCATGCAGGTGTGAGTGTAGACGAGACTGGGAGGGAGGAGGGAGACGAGAAGGAGGGGGGACACAGTGGAGGCAGTGGATGTTGGTGTCTGCATGTGTGTGATGCTTGCGTGAGTGCCTGTGGGATGTGTGGTGCTTATGTTTGCCTGAGCTTCCCTTGTGTGTTGACGTGTGTGCATGCTGGTCTAGACGTGTGCTTGGGATAGGCTGGGGTACAGGGGATTGGGTCTGGGTGGAGGAAGTTGGATGGGGGAGGCTAGAGACAGGGACAATGGCTGCCATCAGTGCTGAGGCCAGAGTCTGAAAAGCATGCTGAAGGGCCGCCTGACCAGAATGAATGCCCTCCAAGAATGCATTTGTTTGTTGCAACTGCCTTTCTACACCCTGGATGGCATTCAAAATGGTAGACTGCCCAAGCAGTGAGGGACCTGAGGAGGTCAATGGCCTCCTCACTGAGGGCAGCAGGGGTGACTGGGGCAGGGCCTGAGGTGCCTGGGGCAAAGGTGATGCCCACCGTCCTGGGTGAGCGGGCACGGGGCAAAGGCTGAGGGGCTGCTGGGAGGCCGGTGCTGGAAGGGGGGGTAGCGGCTGTACCTGTAGATGGGGGGGGGGGCACAGATGTTGCCGCCACCACAAGGGAGCTCCCATCAGAGGACGAGTCCGTGTCACTGGTCTCAGCTCCTGTCCCCGCCGTGGAGCTCCCCTCGCCCTCCGTCTCACTGGTGAAGTCCGATTCCGTAGTGTGGCCCTCCATGGCCATGTGGGATGCAGCCCCCTTGAGCTCCGGTGCCACTGCTCCTCCGCCTGATGATGCTAATGCACACAAGAACAGGGAGACCACAAAAAGGGGTGGGACGACAGAAGGAAGACATGTTGAGTGCATGCATTACCGCTACAGTTGGCGGACACGACAGACACAGAAGCCCCCTTCACTGCACCGCGCTCTTGGGCTCCACTGTTCAATTCCTGGGAAATGGTCTACTAGGCTATGGACGACATCTGCACACATGGATGACACAGGGGCATGACTAGGTGTAGTTGGCACTCTACAGAGGTGCGGTGGGGTGCCACATGGCCTGCCTTATGGAGGGACCTTGCCTACGGAACTCGCCCTGGCCTAGGGAAACCCACAGCCCACCTCCCCCACCCAGACCCCTCCAGTGCGCACAAAATCAGCAGAATGAGAGTGTACTCACCCGCTTGTGGCTGCTGTGATGCCCTCAAGCGCCCATCCAACTCTGGGTATGCCACCGCCAGGATCCTGAACATCCAGGGGGGTCATGTTGCGACGGGCACCCCTCCCACGTTGGGAGGCCATCCCCAGCTGAGCCTCCGCCGTCTTCTTGCTCCAGCGGCGAATGTCCTCCCATCTCTTACGGCAGTGGGTGCTCCGTCTGTGGTAGACCCCCCAGGGTCCGGACGTCCTTGGCGATGGCACGCCAAACATATTCTTTCTGGTGGGCGCTGACCTACATGATTTGTACAGGGGGAAGATAAACGTATTACCAACTGCACCGTCACAGTCATTGGCCCCCATCCCTACCCTTGTCATGTGGCACATGCACTCAGTCGTTTCATGCATGCCGCACTCTCCCCCCTTCCTTCTTACATCCAGCCCTCTCCACACAGGCATAGCCCATACAGCATGCTCCCAGTGTACTTACCTGTTTGTCTGGAGGACCGTAGAGTAGCATGTACTGTGGGGGGACCCCATCCACGAGTTTCTTCAACTCCTACGATGTGAAGGCAGGGGCCCTTTCCCCAGACACTCGAGCAATTGTCTCTTCCAGACCGCAGCACTTGCAGTGTACGTCCTCTCCTGTCGAAGATCAGATATCGAGTGATTGAACAGATAGAAAATGGAGGTCACGTCCGCGGCGGTGCGTACCGTCACCGCAGGCATACATCGTCATTGGCTCCTGGGACCCATAGGGTCCAATGTTAACCAATGCAGCATTGCGCAGTGGTCTTCAACGCCTACCGCGACGGTGTACAACGCCAGCGCAGTTACCTCACATCCCATTGTCCCACTTTACAGGTCAGGCAGCCAGCCGCCATATCAGGGGCCCACATGGCTTCATTTTCAACTGCGTCACACATGCCTAGACTCAACACACATACAGGCCACTTTTTAGATTATGATTGGTGTTCTGTGTAAGCTGGGGGTACGTACCTCTGAGTAGTTTGACTCTGTGCTCGCTGTTGTCCTTCATAGGCACCGTCCGCTGGGACATGTGAGGAGATGGCGGCATCCTCCGGTGTACCGACCGTTGGTGGACCTGTCGACAATGGAGGAAAGACATGTGGTCATCACATACAGACTTGACCGTGCCACAATCCAGGAACTGTGTACCCAGTTGGAGCCAGACCTGATATCAGCTATCCGCCATCCCACAGGAATCCCCCCTCAAGTGCAGGTGCTGTCAGTGCTCCATTTCCTTGCAAGTAGGTCATTTCAAACAACAGTGGCCATAGCATCAGGGATGTCCCAGCCTATGTTTTCCAACGTGTTGTCCAGAGTGTTGTCTGCCCTGCTGAAACACATGCGAAGCTACATCGTTTTCCCTCAGGTGGAGGATTTGCCTACAGTGAAAGGTGATTTCTATGCCCTGGGACATATCTCCAACATCATAGGTACCATTGATGGACACATGTGGCTTTGGTCCCCCCGCACCCCCACAGGAGTGAACAGGTGTACAGAAACCCGAAGAGTTATCATTCGATGAATGTACAGATGGTATGTTTGGCCGACCAGTACATCTCCCATGTGAATGCCAAGTTCCCTGGCTCCGTGCATGACGCCTACATCCTGCGGAATAGCAGCATCCCTTATGTGATGGGTCAACTCCAGAGGCACCGTGTGTGGCTATTAGGTGAGCACCTGGAAGCTAGTCAGTGGGAATTGTTGTCTGGTTCTGGGGATATCCCACCAGGTTAGTGTGTGTCTAACAGTTGTCCCTTGCCATTTGCAGGTGACTCTGGTTACCCCAACCTGTCATGGCTACTGACCCCAGTGAGGAATCCCAGGACAAGGGCAGAGGAACGCTACAATGAGGCCCATGGGTGAACTAGGAGGGTGATCAAGCGGACCTTCGGCCTCCTGAAGGCCAGGTTCAGGTGCCGCCATGTGACAGGTGGATCCCTATTCTACTCACCAAAGAAGGTGTGCCAGATCATCGTGGCCTGCTGTATGCTGCACAACTTGACTTTGCGACGACAGGTGCCTTTTCTGCAGGAGGATGGTCCAGATGGTGGTGTTGTTGCAGCTGTGGAGCCTGTGGACAGGGAAGACGAGGAAGCAGAAGAAGAAGACATGGACAACAGTGACTCAGTGATCCAGCAATATTTCCAGTGAAACACAGGTAAGAATACTAACCTGCCTACTATGTGTACTTAAACACTACTACCTCTACTGTCTGTCATTTTCACCCAGTGTATGGCCACTGAGTTGTCACTTTCCCTTACGATTTCACAGATGTGGGTCCCACTGTGTGACATCTGCTTTGATTCCTCATGGACTAGAGCTGTGTGACATAGGTATGTTGACATTACAATTGAAAGAGCATTTTGCCACAGTAATTGCTAATACAGTATTCAGAAATCACAGACTGACTCCAGATTGTTTTGTGCTTTAAGGGTGTTTATTTTAGTGCTCAAAATTGGAGGGGGTAGCAAAATGGTGAGGGGTGATGGCGGAGGAATGTCCATGGCAGAGTCCAGTCTATTAGTCTCACAGGTGCATTGCCCAAATGGGCATTGGAAGTGGAGCTGGGGCAGTTTAAGGATGGACAGGGTGACAAAGTGGGACAGTAGGATGACAATCAGGATGGTCTCATTTCTTGGCGGGGGTCTTGGCATCGTTCTCTGTCTTTGTCCTGGATCTCAGGGACCGCTTGCGGGGTGGTTCTCCCTCTGCAGGGGGTGGGGTGCTGGTGTGGTGCTCCTCTGGCGGTGCCTCCTGTCCACTAGCGCCGGCGGAGGTGGTGGGCAGTTCATCGTCCAGGCTAGTGTCAGGGGCCCCTTGTAGTGCCACAGTGTCCTTCCTGGTGTTGACGAGTTACTTCAGCACCCCTACGATGGTGCCCAGGGTGGAATTGATGGATCTGAGTTCCTCCCTGAAGCCCAAATACTGTTCCTCCTGCAGGCGCTGGGTCTCCTGAAACTTGGCCAGTACTGTTGCCATCGTCTCCTGGGAGTGGTGGCATGCTCCCATGATGTTGGAGAGGGCCTCGTGGAGAGTCTGTTATCTGGGCCTGTCCACCCCCTGTCGCACAGCAGCCCTCCCAGTTCCCCTGTGTTCCTGGCCCTCCGTCCCCTGGACCGTGTGCCCACTACCACTGCCCCCAGGTCCCTGTTGTTGTTGGGGTGGTGGGTTAGCCTGTGTGTGCCATGGTGTGCAAAAGGTGGGTGACCGTGTACCCAAGTGCTTGCATTCCTGTGTGGGACCTTGTGTGATGATGGTTTAGGGGGGTGTATGGGTAAGTGCAGTGGCCATGCTTTAGTGATGGGTGTCCATGCTTTGTTGTTGCATGCAGGGCTTGGGGTTAGGATGTGTGGTTTGTGATATTGGGACATTTGTGAGGAGTTAGAGTGATGGGGGTGACAGTGGGGGTATGTGCTGGCATGCAGGTAGGGTGGGGGATGTAATAGTTTAGATTTGACTTACCAGAGTCCATTCCTCCACCTACTCCTGCGAGGCCCTCAGGATGCAGAATCGCCAAGACCTGCTCCTCCCATGTTAGTTGTGAGGGAGGAGGTGGGGGTCCGCCGCCAGTCTGCTGAACCGCAAGGTGGTGTCTTGAGACCACGAAACGCACCTTCCCCCGTAGGTCGTTCCACCTCTTCCTGATGTCATCCCGATTTCTTGGGTGCTGTCCCACTGCGTTGACCCTGTCCACCATTCTTCGCCATAGCTCCATCTTCCTTGCAATTGAGGTGTGCTGCACCTGTGATCCGAATAGCTGTGGCTCTACCCGGACAATTTCCTCCACCATGACCCTGAGCTCCTCCTCCGAGAACCTGGGGTGTCTTTGCCGTGCCATGGGGTGGTGTAGGTGGTGTGTGGGGTGATAAGTGTGCTGATATGTAGTGGTGTGTAGTGTGAGGTGCATGGAAGTTATGTGGGTGATAGTGTTGTGTGCCTGTGGATGCTGGTATTGTTGATGGTGGTGTCTCTCTCTGTCCTTCGTTCGTAATTTTTGGTCGCAGGGGTTTGTGGGTGATGTGGGTGTGTGTTTTATATTGTATTGGGTGTATGGGAGTGGTGTGTGTATGTGTATCAGGTGTGTGGATTTCGAATTGTCCAATGTGGTAGTGTTTTGGAGAAGTGTGTGTATTTTAAGCACGGCGGTGTGTACCGCCAATGGAATACCGCAGTTGAAAGACCGCCGCGTGGATTCGTGTGTCGTGATAGTGTGGGCGTATTTCTGTTGGCGTGACGGTGGAGGTTTTGTTTTCGCCAGTTTATCACTGACCTTTGGTGTGGCGGAGTTGTGTGGGTGTCTGAATTTTGGCGGATTCCGTGCTGTGGGTCATAATAGCTGTGGCGGTTTTCCGCGGCCACGGCGGTGTGTTGGTGGTCTTCTGCACGGCGGTATGCGGCTTTTACCGCCAATGTTGTAACGATCGCCATAGTCTCATCAAGGGGGCTTCTGGGAATCAGGGGGGAATACTAGGTGGCGGAGGATGTAAAGATCAGGTCACTGGGTGTAAGATGGGAGAAACAGGGTGCAAGATGCCAAAGGTGCACTGGGGTATCAGAAAAGTGCTTCTGCGAAGGATCTGAACTCCTGAGTTCCAAGGGAGGGAAGGAAAGACATTTCTGACAAAGCCCCCTTCTTACCCTCATCATCTCTAACATTATGTTTTCAGGTCTGGAGTTTTATGCTAGGGGCCTCATTTTCTGTCTGTATAGTTTTGATAATCTTGGATTACTTTTTCCTTCGTATTCTCTTCCTGACTATATATTGATGATTTCCCAGATGTGTTATTTTACCTGTGTAAAGGTTACACTCATAATTATCATGTAACTTTGCTGTATTTTGTAGTTAATGGTTTAAGTGTGTGTGTGTTTATATATATATATATATATATATATATATATACACACACACACAGACACACTTATATATATTTCCACAGACACCACATATATAACAAGACTGAAGGAACGAAACGCGTCATTGGGGCAAAAAAATTCACCACTGATGGAGTTCTGAGTGCACATTTTTCTTGTTTTGGAGAAGACTGTTATTCCGGTGGTCCACTGGCAGCACGCTCCCTCCATGGGGTACCGGTCACTGAGCCATATATATATATATATATATATATATATGTACTTTGGGTTGGTAAGGGCATTTTTAGCTTTTAGAGTGGGTGGGTATGGGTTTCGGGTGGGGAAGGCATTTTTAGCTTTTAGGGTGGGTATGGGTTTAAAGGTGGTAAGGGAAATTATTAGGGTTTAGGGTGGGTAGGGTTTGTGGGTGGCAACGTGTGTATGTATATGTGTGTATGTATATATATATATATATATTTAAACATATCCACAAATATATACATAATATATATATGTTATACTTACCATTTTATTTTCTACCACACATATGTCTTTACCAACCATGCCTTTACGACATTTTCATGGTAAAGGCATGCGTGGTAAAGGCATTTTTGTGGTAAAACACTTTCATTGTACGTGCATTAGTTGTAATGACGGATGTGTTGTAATTACCACGTTGTAAAGGCAATTGTGATAATTGCATTTGTGGTTCCGTCATACAACCCCTGCGAGCACACATGAGCCTCCTGCTTATGACTAGGGTGGCACTGATAAAAATGATGGTGACTAGCGGAACCCCATCACATGACACATTACAGACTCTTCTCACATTCGGGAGCAGAAGAACACAGATCTCCTGGGTATATTAAACCATCCTTTCTATGACAATGGCACCCATAGACAGGGTTAAAGTTCACTGGGAGGAAATACTGGGTGGGGGAAGGGCTGACAGGGAATGGGCCTGCTCTTTTATGGTACACACGGCAAGTGTCCAGGAATGCCAGGTTCAGATATGCCCAGCTTAATTATATCCACACTACTTACCTGACACCTCGTAGATTAAATGGCATATCGGGCACTATAGATACGTCTTGCCCAAGATGCTCACTGGTGTACCCATGTTTTATACATATTGTGTGGGACTGCCTGACTATCGCTGCTTTCTGGGTGACACGTGAGCTGGAATGGATAACACTGCACATGGTTTGGAGGTATGCATGTTAGGGCTGTGCCCCGGTTCACAAAGTGGGGCTCTAAATTGATCAACTTGGGACTGGCCCTTGCTAAAAGGGCGATCGCTATTCAGTGGAGGTCTCTGGATGGCCCTCCGCATAACATATGGAAAGCAGAACTCCAAAAATGGGCACTGGCTGAGTAAACGCATATGGCGTGGAAGAACAATGAGATCTGTGATTAAAGCCAAATACTAAGGACTGTGCAGCACTAATTCACACTCTTACAGTGCAGGAAATAAAGGCATCTGAGCTCTACTCACCTGTTACCTACCCCCTGTACGAGTTGTGCACATCCCACACAGGGGAAGCCGCCACACTACGAGTGGTGGCGCAGTGGGCGGGGAACATCCATGTAATGAGAGAGGGATAGTGGGACATTCTAAGCGACTAGCTGTCTGCTGGTTGAGAACACTAAAGTTTCTGTTACGTGGTTAACTTTACCGAGCTTCTGCAACAACCAATGCAATAATTATGCATATGAACTTGAACTATATGATGCAATGTAATGGTGCAATTCCTTCTATGTATATGTAAAATGAAAATACCTAACGGCTACTAGAGGCCAAAGATGGATATGAAAAATGACAAAACAGAACTGATAAGGTTACTATTTAAAACAACCAAAAACATTACAACTAAGAAATTCATGAATAATTCAGTAAAAGGCTATACCGTTTATTGTGAATGGTTGGTGGAATGTGGATTCAGAGTGTGTCCTATGTGGAAAGTGTTGGATGTTGTGCGCGAGATTTGGAAAAATGCACCAGTCATGTTGTAGTGAAACTGATCTGCAAGTAAGTATGACGTGAGCACGGAAGTGTAATACAGATAGAGTAGCACCCACATATACGTTCCATGTCTGTGGTGTAGTGTAAAAGTCTACCCCATTTTTGCCACTGGTGTTTCGGTGTGAGAACTTGTAGTGTTCCCTGATAAGAAGCACTGAGTTTCTTGAATAAGATTTGGAAGTGTACTCCAATCATGTGATCGAGCTTTAGCATCAAGTGAGGCAGTGATGTGTAAAACACATTTCGGCTTTCACATACTTACCATTATCATCCAATCTAACCCATGCATGAGTGGGTCATCTATTTAAGAATAGCCAAATCATAACTGCCCTCTAGAATTGAAAGTGGTTGTGAATAATCTGTGATTTTACCAGGATTGGGTGACAGAGCTTTAGCTTTTAGACTGAAAAGCGAATTCTGGGAATGCAAGACTTTCTGAAAGGAAGTGAACGTTCGGAGAGGGGTTTGTCTGGATCTGAGCATCTCTCCTTAGGACTATGTCCATAGTTTCAGTTAGAGCAATAATTGTTCAACCCTAGAGATGACCAGATGGGTGATGCAGAAGTTTTGAATCGGATGCATTTTACCCCAGACAGCGAGTGGAAAGATTGAAGTTCCTGGGATATGAGGTCATAAATTAGTGAATGTGTGATTCTACAGAATAAGTGAAGAGGAGTTCCAAGGCATAGTCTCTTGGAATAATCTAGGCACAATAGGCACAAGCCAATGATGGTTTTGATTCTGTGAGAAAATCGTAGATGTTGGAACATTCTGCATAACGTTTGCTCTCTGTAGAGGCACTTTGTCACTTGGTTTGTCTGCTGTGTCTGAGACTGGTTGGAGTAGTGATCGCTCCCAGGTTCCTCACTTTAGTCATGCTGATTGGTGGGTGTCCCCAAGTCCTTGAGACAAGGTGGAAATGCAGTCATCATTTGTTCAGCTCCCTAGAATGAAACAGATCTCTTTCAAATTTAACAAACTTTTTTTAAAACTTTTCCCTATACTTCATCATAGGGAGATCACCCGTGTTTCAAGGTGCCAGAGACCTGTACGTCTGCATTTTTGATTAACATTAGACTCATAAATGGTGACTAGCCAAAAGTAATCGATTTACTTAAAAATGCAAGAGTAAATGCACATGTCACTCACAAGTGTAAGTTACCTTTGAGAATAGCCCTGTCCATTTTCTTCCTCCATCTGCTTTGAGTAGTTCCAGTTGGTTTTCTGTTGCTGTTGTGAATGTCACAAGATCTTAAGTGAGGTCGAATTTTTAAGGCAGCTAACAGCAAGAAGTAGAACTGATGAAATTTAATCAGGGTGTTAATTGGCATCATACCTTCTATCTGTGGGTGGAGAGTTATGTTGGCATTGTTGTACAGGAAGGTCTTTATGAAAGCTGTGCTGTTCTCTGTAGTTCAGCAGAAGTAGGTTGGAGAAAGTGAGAAACTGATGAGTAATATTTGTATTCTGCATCTGAAAAATCTTGGAAGCTGGTATTGGGTAAAGAGTTCTTGACCACTATATACCTGCTGGTCTGCTCAGCAGTACGGTTTCTTAACAAAATCTAGAAGCCTGATGAACTTACATTGTGTGAAGTGCGGCTGCAAAGTTTGCATATTCAGACTTCAGTAATGAAAAGCATTTTAGGGCTAGGGTTTATCAGGTCACAGATATTCAGGTACAGTATTCATGGTGGTTAAAGAATAATGAGGGTTAATTGCAAATGGACTATGGAGAGAGAAGTATGGACAGATTTTTTAGGCTCATCATCAAGGTGGCAGAAGAGCAGTTTGAAAGCTTTGGAGGGATGGGATGGGGTCATAAAGAAAGGAAAAAGCCATCTTCACGTATTACACAATCAATGGAAGAAGAAGAAATATGGTTGTATGCAGGTTCTAATACTTGCAACTGCAGTAATTTCATGCAAACAGTGTGAGCTGTGTTGATTGTACACCATGCACTCCTAAGAACTGTGTGCAGGTCATTGTAAGAGTATTAGGGAAATGTAGGTGTCTTTTGTACATTTTTAAAGCAAAGGACTAGCACATTTTTGATCATGGCTGTCACTGGTGTACCTCAAAATGAACCGGCTGATCAAGTGCATAGTTAAATCTTGGTCATCCATTGTCAAGCACAGTGATCCAAGAGCACTTGTCATGGGGGTTATGGACCTTAAGGCAAGGGATGCGAATCTGTTTATGACTTCACAGTGGCTCTAAAATCTCTGCCTCAGTGTCTACAAACACCAAGACTGAATTTACTTTTTTGAAAAAAAAAACAAAAAAGGGAACACTAGGGTGTCATTCATTTATTTTTCCCTCAGCCGTTGGGTTAGTGGATGCTTCTTCTGCTCCTTCTGGCTCTTCCAGTTTTTTACGAACTTGAGCACTGATCCCCATGTCTTGTAATGGCGGTAGCACCATATTTTAGAGTTATGGCCAGCCAATCACAGCCTTCGAATGTACATGCACAGCTGTGGGTCTGCAAACACAAAATGGATGTGAAAAATCCTTCCTCATCCAATCACACTCCTTTAAGGTTTAAATTTGGGCCTTTGAATGGTCCTCGAACACATCCTCGTGGACCATCTGAGGACTAATGATCCAGATCTCTCCAACCATTTCCAGTCCACCTACCTCATATTTGAAATGTTGCTTTCTTGAAAGCTACTGAACAAATTTACACCAAGCCAACTAAATGGACTTCGTTGAGTAAGGTTGTTCTTTCCAAGTTTGATATAAGTCAATTCAGCCATTTTGTCTGCGAAGGAGAGCAAAGAATCCCAAGGGAGATAAATTTGCAAGTATCACTTTCTGCCTACCTCTTTCTTTGTTACCCCACTCCCTTGCTGACTAATCTGCAAAAAACTAAATTAGGTAATCTTTTTTTATGGAACATCTGCAGATTAATTAAACCGCTCTGACGTTAAGAAACAAAAACGGCTTTTCAGTGGAAACAATTAAGTATAACTTCTGTTGATATTGTAGACACTGTAATACATATGTGTATAAAAATAAATAGGATTTTCAAGTATACAAAACAAAGGTTGCATAGTTTGAAAATAATTACACATTTCTTTTCCATTGTGTAAGAGACGTCGTTTTTAATGTGTTTTCTATGCTTTTTAAAATTATACTAATTGTCCTCCTGTTTTTTTTTTTTTTTTTGCAGGTCCTTCAGTAAGTACTTTAGATGTTTTTCAATGTTTTATGAAAATGAAAGCATTCGGACTTCTCCCAAATGTATAAAGTTTAATTAATATTGAGTATGTGCATATAGAACAACACGTACTAAATGTTGCTATTATCATAAATGTGTGCATTTGTCAGGCAGTCATTATTAGAGGTGTGGTCTTTGTACTACATTGAAGCAGAGCCCAATGAGTTTACTGCTTCTACGGTGCCTCTTCTAAGCATTAATTGATTAGAAAATGATACATAACTTCTATTTCTTTGTTAAATGTTGTACACGCTAGAAATACCTTTGTTGCATGACTAGTAAAAGTCTAATTTGCAAAAGAATGTTCGCTATTTCACTGCTTAGCAAAGCATGGGCTTCTTTAAGGTCTTTCTGTTCTTGGCTCCAATTAAATTTAGATTACTGCCCCATAATTGTTTTGTGAAGGGTACTGCAGGTTTCAGGTCAAGAACTTGGTGTGTCACAGCTTCATAAGCGAACACTTTTAATTTAAATCACTTCCCGTCGAGTGTCAGCAGGGGTACAAAACAAGTAGTTATTCCAAGCAGCATAGAAAAGCCCAGAGTGACCTCGGGCATTGATTGAAAAGTCTTCGGAGAACCTTAAAGGAAGTTCTATAATAAGAAACTGTACTCATTTGCTACATTGCTTGGCAATAAAACACAAACGGGGCTCCAAATCTGGGGTCATGGAAACTCCGTTGCTTCTACACACGCGGCTGAAGGTTAACACTAAAACAACTAAGAAATAGTGTGATTGTGCTTTGTTCTATAATATATGGTTTTTCGTTGTTCTCAAGATTCAGTTTTGATATCTTCGGTGTAGAAAATTAAATCTGAAAATAAGAACTGTGCTGATGTACTGCCTAAGTTTGGCTGTTCTCCCTTTATTTCGCAATCCTTCAGAGACAGTACATGTGATATTAGTTCCAATGTAATTCATCTTGACTCCAACTTTAGAGATTTCCACAGTTAGCCGCATATTTGTTTAGCTGCATAAGAGTTCCCAACCCTTCTCCCGTCCTACCCACCATCAAAATACATTGTAGTATCTTCAATTCCATATGCCGCCCTCAGGCAAGCTTCTGGAAAGATTAACTCATGCTTGCCAGTGTAACCTACATCACCAGAAGAAAAACGCTTCTGCAGACTGACAGCCCCAAACATTACTATTCAGAAACTTCAAACAGGGCTTTTTGCACGTCTGGCAGAATGGATATGGGGCTTGCAGCTTACCCCATGCCATGGGACACTCTTCTATTCTTCCATCCTTCCTTGAAGATCTTCCATTCTTAAATCCCATCTCAACCCCTCAGGTGGACTCAAAGTAGGTCGAATATCCACACGAATTCCTTTTCCATCCACGCTCCATCATTTACCTCCTTAATTATGAAACTCTTTAGGTGTTCAGTAGAGCATCAACATTGTCATGTTGGCAGTTCACAGCAAAGATAGTCAAATACGTCTCATCAAGAGTTGTTTCTTTCTAGGGTTGGGCATTAATGGGTGAGGAGGTGTCAGATTACAGATGAGAAACACTGGTGCAGGTCTCTGCAACTTGAGGTCCTGGCCTCTATTCTGAGGTGAGCCTGAAGTATTTGGAAGTCTTTTTGGAAAGGTAGATGTCAAGCACACCTTTTTGGGGGGATAAAACAGGTTGTGCCCTGGCACTGAGATGGAGGCAATCCAGATGAGGAATTAGAGCACCCTAATAGTTTTCTCTGATCATTCTCTCTAGATTTGAGGTGAAAGATTGATCTGACAGCATCTCAAATTACAGACATGGTCAGTGTGGGACGGGGCTTGAACGAACGTCTATTCGACTTGGAAAAGCTGTAGTGCAGCAGTGATAACAACTGAGTTCTTATTTTGGGATACTCCATGCATGAAAACCCACTATTTCAGCATAGAACTAGTACACATCATATGCATCATGCATTTGACTGCAGAGAGGAAAGAGCCTTTTAATGGGAGTGAGATTGGTATTTTGGTGAAAGTGGTGATCAGCAATGACACAATTAAGCCATTTCAGAGGTAAATCAGGTAGCAAGGTTGTTTTTACTTCTTTGTATACAGATGGGGTCTCATTGGCAACAAGGACCATTTCTTTGGAATTGCATTTTCATTCATAATTGGCACCATCAAAATTTGCAGTGTTTAACCCAAGAGCATTCTTCATGCGCTAGATGATATATCAGAGTAACCAGGCAGTGTTTTCATGACATTCAAGTTAATTTCTCTGTATCAGAAACTATGTAAGTTTGAGAATCAATGGCATACATTGCGGATTTGAGTGGCTGTAGCAAGAGTAGTTACAACAGGGTGAACATGTAGATATTGAAATCAAATTCGAACATCAGTGACTCCAGGGGCACCACACACAAGAGACCTGTTACTTTGAATGGTAAAGCTCCAATCCTCTTCAGTGCAGTCGCATACAAATTAGTAAATCAATTTTAAAACCACGTGTTGCACCCACACACTATTTAAGTCATTCTAGCAGGATCCTATGACCAATCCTGTGGTAGATCACTGTGAAATATGTCTTTTTTCACATTTGATTATGCCAGATTTGTGAATCAGACACCTCACTTTGTGGCTATGCTCTTGCTTTAGAATTAAATAATTAACATAAAATGAAAATGTAGTTTGATAGACAGGTATAGCTTTCAGGAATTGAATTGACTATCCAAGCAATTTACGTTAACTTTTTCAGCATATTTAACACTCCCTTACTGTGGGGTGGTCCATGACTTAGAATCACCCATTGCCTTTCCCCCAAAAGTTTCTAAGTAACCCTTAGTTCTGCATACAATTCCTTTGTTGTTCTTCACTATCTACATCACAACAATAACAATAACTACATCCTTACATAGCTTTCATAGTGCTCATCAGTTCACACTCTCTCCCCCTGCTATTGTCCATGTTGTTGAATCACCTATGCCATTGTCCTCAATAGTGCCTGTCCTCCTTTTTCTTTTTCTATGCACATTGCTTTGTTACACCCCAAAATTGTAAAGTCTCTAAATGTTTTATTGCAGCTTTAGACCTCTTAATGTGGTAACCGACTACCTTTGTTAAATTTCTTTCTAACACCAAACCCTGTCCTGGGACTTATTAAATGGCATACCGGAACATTAGTAAGAGTCTAACATACCTAATTTTCAGAGTGATGGAGAGACCTACGCTATTTACTATAGTTTCTCACCACCCTTGTATAAGGAAGCACTGCACAAAATATAGTGTCAATTTACTTACCATTATAAAGGTTCACATGTGCAAAGTTAAATTAAGTTGTGCCATGCAAGTGCTGTACAAGCTTTTAGAAAATGATGTGCCTACACCATAAATCTTTCTGAGTTAAGAAGACACTCCCGCCAAGGTAGACTGCAGGACAATGTAAATTTAGCAGGTGGTGAGAAAATAAAAATGTTTGATAATCTTTTGCGTCTTAGCAGTTGATACCACAGATGTATGTTATTTTGCTGTGCTGGCAATACCAGCTATTACTATTACTGATTCCAATAGGAAAGAGCACAATATTGCTTTACTATGTCTTTTAAAAATCAAATATGACTTCATGTTAAAATGGCATTAACTTACTGAGTATTTTCTTGTCAGAATTTGTTAAATAGTTATCTACCCCATTGTCATCTAGTCCACTTCCATCCTAGTTCTGGATCCATACATATATAAAATAATTAAAAGAAGAGGTATGTCCCTTCAAGATCCACCAATATTATCTCTCCAGATCCACCTTTCTTCAAATTGACATGACCTGGGATATATTATAATACTAGTGATTCAATGAAGCTATAATAATTTCCCTCAACTTACCCATTTAATTCAATGTAAGGAGTCTGAATCTTTTCTTCTTACTGTTAAGGGTAAGAAACAAAAAATAAGTATTGTAAGATCATTTGCTTTGTCAACTTTGACCCTTTATAAAATCCAAAATTCCTTCCCTGGCTATCCAGAGTGATGCATAGAGCGTTTTCAATGAGGTTTTCCTCAATTGCCATGGATCTCTTGTCGGCTGCTACAGCAGGCCATGGCAATATTGCTGTGGTCTTGACTTTGATAACACAATGATTCTGTTCATGGAATATTCCCTGTTCTTGTCTAAGCTAGTATTTTCCGGATCTCATCTACACCAATGTTATTTAACACCTGCAACAGACCTGTCAGGCTTGACATCATACTCCTTTAATCACATGCCAAGGGGACTCTGGCTTTATGGATCAGTCAAGAAAAATCAGAAACTCGCTGTGGTGAGACCTTTGCATAAACAAACATGGCTATCTTTAACCCACTTATGGCATAATGTTACTCAAATAGATATACTGTTGATATTTCTCAAAATACAGTCAAAACCAAAGTAATTTGTCATTTGTCCTCTCTTCCTTCTTTCTTTCTCCCGTGTGCACTTCTGTAGGTTTCTGTGAATAAGCCAGTTTCCTTGCTCTACTGCTTGAAATTAATCAGACATCTGTGAATAGAAGGTTTCAAGAAAATATATATTTGCAAAAAATGTCTTTCCCCTTTTTGTTTCACTTAATTCCTCTTGTTGTTCTGGACGTTGTTCCACAATTACTGCATTTAGTTTGCCAGCTTCCCTGACATTATTCAAGTTTGGAAGTGTTGCAGGTGTGGAACACTCCTTGTAAATGCTTATGAAGACTCACAATTTACACCTCTGTGGGTCTTTAGGTTTTGTCTTGAGGCACCTTTTAGCTGCTGGTTGTCAAAGATCTATTGAAAACAATTGCTTACTATTGGTTGGCTTTCTTGTCAATTTCATTTGCTTGCATATTATTCCATGTACTTTCTTCTTCTTGTGTTTGTTTCTCCCCTAGAGCATTACAATCCTTTTCACTGGATCACTTGTATCCTTCTACAGCATATATTCAGGGAACTGCCTTTTTCTTTTTCATTGACCTCTCCATGAGGACTGCATGTGCTCTGTTCTTTGATTGATGCTTCTCAGCTTAAATCACTGCCTTTGTGCTGTCTGTGTTTTGTCCCCCACCCTCCAAGTAGTTTATGCTTCCACTCCCTCTGACTTGCTCTTTTAAAAAAAATGTTACACCCTCAAACAGCTGCTCTATTTTCACTCAGTGCTCTAGTCGCTTAGGAACACTAACTACAACTTGCACTACCCTCCCACGTTTTTTTACATTACAAAAAAATGTAGAGAGCCCAGCACGTCCAATCTTACACCAGTCCCTCCGTTACAGAAAAAAACATGATTTTATCTGCGCCAGTTTAGGCAGTCTTTTCGTATATACGTATATGTGCCCTTTTAAATATAATTGGGTTTTTCTTTTTCCTTTTTTCTTTTTTTTTCTGATGTTGTTTAGCATCAGCAAAAAGTATTGGCAAAGTCAATATGTATGCATTGGTAAAACCGCAAGGCATATTGTTGTTGGCAACACTTGTTACATTGGCTTTGCCCACTCTGATGATACTGCTTACAGAAAAACATTTTTTTTCAATTCTTGACCACAGTGACGAATGCAGAAAAAATCACAAATCTGTTTACTAAAATATTAAGAACTTGAGTTTGTGAATCCGGATCCTGGACTTTAACATCAATATAATACTTTTTGCGCACAGCAAAACATTGTTTGATTCAAACCTTACATTCAGTTTCATTTTTTTAATATGGTTGCTTTTACATGCAGTAATTTGTTCCATAAAAGCTTGAATGAGATGGATGTTACGTACGGTAACTCTTATTTTAAGAAGTAGGACATGTAAGAAACCTGCATTTAAACGTTTACTTTTCCTTGAGCTTAGTCGAGCCTTTCCCATTGGTTATCTCTTACCTGTCACATTGGCAAAATCGCCTGCTTGGGCCCATTAAAATAGGCTTATTTTGATGGACATTATCTCCTATAACCTATTGCAGAATAGCTGCATGTGTCAAGCCAGACACTTTGTATATGTCAATGTCTAAGTAGACATGAATGTGCAGAATGACCATCTTTGCTTTCCCCAATGATGGTCACCCTGCACATTACCCAGGCAGGAAAGGACAGCCTCCCAGTATGAGCGGAGCACTGCACACCCCAAGACTATATGATGCAGATTACCCCCTTAAGAAGCCCTGGAGACAGGATGGAGAAGCAACTATTTACATCCTCCACAACCTTCACCTCTTCAAATGTACTTTATGTATATACTTTAAATGAAAGAGCTGAAATCCACTCGCAATGGCAAACTCTATCAGGCCGCCTTAGCCTCCCCCCATTCTCCAACTGTGAGAGGCCCAAAGTCCTTTTCCCATTCCAGCAAAGGGAATCGGAAGGGTCTACTGTGCTGTTCTGAAGAAAATTGTAAATTTGGGACACCTTATGACTTCCCAACTCCTCCTTGAGTAGCTTCAGTTCTGGTGAAGGGGTTGGGGGTTATTGTCCGATAGGTCCTCCAACACAGATATTTGGAGCGTGATTACATGCCACAATTGAGTTTCAACATTGTTAAGCCTTGTCAGTCAAGGGCAGATTGTATCCTCTGGTACAGCCACCACAGACCTATGTCTGAGTACACATGTTGCCCTAAGAGTATCATATTAAAACAATAAAAGGTGATAGGTGGAATTCTTGTAAAAGTCTCAGCCACTGGCATTTGCTCAGGTCACATTCCAAGTCCTTGTTCTTTTCCCACTATTCCACCCCAGACAGAAAACAGTACAAAAAAATCAATACTATAGTTACAGGCCCACGTTAAATTGGCTGCCTGTTGGTTGAATGGCTAGGTTGCCAGCTGGTTGAATAGCTAGGCCTTCCAGCCTATGATTCGGCATCTTTATGCCCTTCAATGGGGCAGCCTTCCGGTGGACTGCGCGGACTTGGCGCGGTCTTAGCAATCTTGGCGAACTGTAGCGCAGACAATCTGTAGAGTATTCAGGCCCCTTCAGGGGCCGGTGGCTTGGGCGTCAAAAGAGAGCCAGGAGGATGGCGTTCTACAGCCTGCAGGTAGGGCCTAGCCGATAGGCGAGGTGCGGGGAACACTGGAGAGGAGAGAGGGAAGGGCAGGGGATGCCGGGGAGCAGAAGAACACCTGAGTGGCCTTCTGCCTCTTACTGCAATCCTCCCGGTCTTGTTCGGCCGCTTGGGTCCCTCCCCATGGAGCTTGCTACTTCCAGCGCCGGCTCCAGTCCGCGTCTCACAGTGCTCCTGGTTCTCGTGGCTCCCGGCCGCGATTCTCACTGTGTCCCTTGTCCCCGGCTGCGCTTTCAGCACCGGCTCGGGTCTGCGTCCTGCGGCTCTCATGGCACTCCTGGCGCCTGCACCACCCTGCCGGGGCACTTGCAGCTCACGGCTCTCATGACCCACTGCCACCCCCTTTATCTCGGCGCTGCGCTGCGGCTCTCTCGCGATGCTGCCGCTGCGCCACCGCAGCCTGGAACAGGAAGGAGCGGCTGAGAACCAGAAGCAGAATCCACAGATGAAGCACGAGTCTCGCACAAACACGTCTTTTGAACTAACCCAGACAGGCAAGCATTATGATCTATACATCTAACAACGCTAAGAGAGCCTCAGTACAAGTCACCTCCAATAGAAACAGTGCAAACCGAACAGCCAAGCTACCCAAGGAGAGCAGCTACAATTGCTGGTAAGTAATGTTTTTTCAAACTAGAAGTGGAGGATGGTATATATTTTCATTGATTAGAAAGTTTTGCTATACCTTTTTACAAGACAACCATACTTTGAAAGGATTTTACAAACATATCACTAAAATAAACTGTGGATAAGTGATATACAGCAAGTGACCAGGGTGGCTGACCCAGCGTAGATTATATTCAAGATTCATTAAATGATGCTCATTTTCTGGCAATGATCTGATAAATACAGATACTTCTGAAAGTTTGAGATTGAAAATGAATCCGCCCAGTCATCTAAGAGCATTGAACCTGAGAATGGGGGGTAAGACCTGCAGGGCACGCTTTAACCTGGTGATTGTTGTCCTTTGTGTCTAAATTGAATATCTGAGGTCATTGTTTCAGACAAAATGTGTCATGATGCAAGAAGTATGCTTCCAGGTTGCTTATTTTGATAAATACAAGTGTATACTTATTTAATCACAACAGGGCCTACCAGGACGAGATGGTTATCCGGTAACTAACGATTATTTTTTTCTTTAACTTTCCTCCGATCTATTCTCTCTAAGCTAAAATTATCCATATTGACCTCTTCCCCTCTCATTCTTTTTTTCTTTCTTTAGATGAGGATTTTGTGAAGGTATAATGCAAATTCAGCGTTTTGGTCTTTCAGTGGTTGCATAGTTTGCAATTAGTTTGTATTTGTACGATGCCTACTTGAATTGATTAAGAATTCAGCTTGTTTGTCATGAGTATGGGTTATACTGCTTACCTCTACAATTTTCTTTACCCACAATGCAATAACAATCCTCATGATGTAAAGTATTAGCAAAACCAACTTCATATTTACTTCATAGTTATGATTTATTATGTTACTCTATAAATCAAGTAAAATGTTTTAACAAAGCACTGATGTCCAGGGCAGATTGTGGCTACTTGAAAAAAACAGTAGGAACCAGCAATGTTGCATTGTGACCATTTCCACTGGTTGTCATACATAGCGTTCTACATCTAGAACAGCCCAAATGTGGAGAAATAAATGCTTGGGGCAAAGGTTTCCGGTTGTCAGAGCAGGAACGTAAAATAAATATATAGTTTATGGTGTAAATATTGCCAATTCACTAGGAAACATAAAGTCCCCACTCTGTACGGGGCAAAAGCCAAACCGACCTTTGACGCAAGTAGGGAAGTAATCAGGAACTGCAAATCAAATACATCAATCAATCGATCATCAAAAATCATTTACGTTTTCATGGGAGTCAATAATGAGGTTTTGGTGTGAGTTTCAAATCATTATTAAACCTTTTAGTAATTATTTATTTATTGAAAAGTCATCAATATTGATCAATGAAATTATGAATGCAATACAGAACAAAGCATGAAGCATGTTTCATATAGGTTGATCCCTATTCTAAGCTGTAGAGAGTGAAAGCAAAGTATCAGGTAGAACCCATAACGAGCTCTAGTTTTGAGTGGTGAAAGCATAAATTACAGATCATGAGCAGAATGTCCCATAAAGATAGGTTTGAGAACTCAGTAAAGTCTCAAAGCAGCATAGGTTCAGGTAGAGGAAATAAAGGGTCTCTCAGAATGATTCTGAAAAGCATAAGCAAAGACTCTGGATCTAAATATATCTGAGGTGAAGTGAGTCTGAATGGGAAAGAGTGATAACCTACTCTAGGATCATGCATTTTTATACAGACTTGATATCATTAGTCTGCTACATTGTTACCATCTCTCAGCAGTTCATCCAATCAGGCAGCGATGTCTTCATGGCAACAGGAAATCTTCCATCATATAAGCAGTCTGTAGATAATAACTCTCAAACATTATACTTATACCAAATTACATTTTAACTACAATTAGCTACATGGAGTTTGATTCCCAATGCCAACTATTCAAGGACAAAAACAGTTTATGGTTAGGTCTCTGCATTTCAGCATGAGACCATTCATTTTCTCACCTATTCTAAGTGGATATTTTATTGTTCATATGAAACATTCTACAGAAATCAACTAAACATTTTAGTGCATTATTATATTCTATAAAAACTATGCCTATCGGAAAGATCGAAATATAACAAGTGTCTTGATTTTCAAGTTGATCTCAGTACACTTGTGTCATTGAAATTTTAACATTCACATTCCTGACTTAGGTCAGGGGGAAAGAAAGAAAGGAAATGCATTTGCCAGTGGTTTTAGCTACATGTGTCTTTGGCAGACTACTGCTCACATTTGCGTTTTAAAATACTACATTTGTCTGAGGCCTACATGTTTTATTTTTACATGTTAATTGCATTAATTTTCATTATTACAAATGCTCTCACAGGATCCTAATGCGGGTGACAATGCAAAATTAAGGAAAATATCTCAAGTGGTTAGAATGCTGCTAGGTGGCAAGAGGGAGGAGTAGCTAAGACCCCTGCTTATTGTGTTTTGGAAGAAGTGGGCAGAACTAGTATTACTGAAGTCACAGTCCTATGCTTTGTTCAAGAGCTATGGTCTTAGAGAAAGCAGATTTATTCCTTTGGGCTCTCAGGGTGATCCTGTTCCATAACTTCCAGCTTTGCATGTATTCTGAGAGGACAGTTTCCTGGGGTAGCTTGGTCTCAAATACTCTGTACAGACTGTGTAAATTGTCAAACTTAATCCTGGATGTGGTAGGGTACAGTTGCAGGCTTTTAGTGCGGCTCGATGTGGTTAAGTGGTTTTAGGTTAGTACAGTAGTCTGGGTTTGTCATCTTTGCAGACTGACATGTTTTTGGGATGTTTGTCTACAATAAATTTCAGTATCCACTATTGTCTGTTGTTGGGGTTCTTGGCAATTCCATCTAATGTTTGTTTCAAGACAGAGATCAAGATGGAGACATAGAGCAGCCACAGGTCTATGTGGAGATTATTGGCCTATTACATCATCAAAACACAGAATTTTGGAATGAACACTAAATAAGTGCTGAATAGTGTGCTCTGTGATTTGCAGTGCTGTTGACATCTAGATCATTGTGGACCTTTTATCAGTGGTTCCCAACCTTTCGACTTCTGTGGACCCCCACTTTATCACTACTGGAACCCGGGGACCCCCACTGAATCATAATTTGAATCCGGGGACCCCCAACAGAGTCATTACTGAAAGCTGGAGACCTAATCTGTTAATATTATTTAATTTTCTAAGCAGTCTCGGACCCCAGAGGAGGCTTTGCGGACCCCCAGCAGTCCCCGGACCACAGGTTGGGAACCACTGCCTTATATTATCAGTTGATACTGTCAACCACCTGTTCATCCAAAACCTGGTGCATCAGAAGGGAATATGTGAGTGAGTTCTGGGACGATTAACTCACCTTTGTCTGATCTTTTATAGGATGTGCATCTTTGATTACAAGTTGTAGCTGATCACTCTAGAGAGCGCTAGAACTACACAATGTCACCATTCCATTCGAATTGTTTTGCATGGTACTTACTTATTAAGTGGTTCTTTCCAAATATGCCAAGATGCTTTGCTGAATGGAGAGGGTATTTGGAGCCTCCAGTAATACTGTTAGTCTGTCTTATCACTGTTGAGTTCTGGATGTACCACACAAGCCTAAAGTTGACTGGCAATTAAACAAAGATTCTGACTCTGTGTAGGAAGGATACTTTTAGGGGTTTATGTATAAGACTGTGCCCCTTCTCCTGAAACTGGGAAAAGTCTGAGGGTCATACACAATGCCCCATTAATACAAATTTCCCAGATTTTCAGTTGCACCAACCTCATGTTACCATCTTTGCCTATTTTTCTTATGTAGTTTTTTTTTTGTTAGCCCTCATTCACCCTTTCTCTTCCAGCTACATACCTACAGCCTCCATAATCCGTCCATCGTATCCGTCTTGGGTCTTAGGCCTTCGAGCTTGGGAAGATGTCGTCGACCTATTCCGAACTTAGCCAGACTAGCTGGATCTCCAAGTTCAAGGTCTCGTGTAATCATAGGACCTTAATGTTTACCTTTCCATCACATTCTCCCTCAGCCATGTAATGAGCAGCCCCCAAACATGCAATATTCTTGAAGGCCTGGGGAGGTATCCATTTTCAAAGTATATATTGCTGAATTGAGCCACTCAATATTAGTGGATCTTTTGATATCCACTTCCTGAAAATCTCCCTCCTCACCAACAAGATCAAGTGCAGCACCATCTTATTATCCCTTTTGTTCAGTTTCACTGCTAATTCAGCGTTTCCAAAAATGATTAATCCAAGGCTTACCCTGATGTCTGCTCTGAGCATCTTAATTATGCTACTACTTACATTATCCCAGAACTGTTCTATCTTTGGGCACACCACAAAAATACGCACGTAATCAGTCTTTTACAGACTATACTTCATGCAGCAGGCTTGGACCTTTTTGCCCAGTTTTGAAATCTTATTCAAGGACCAATAGGCTCTATGAAGGGAAGAGAGATGATTTCTTCTCAGATATGCAGGTTTTGCTGTAGTGTAAAGTAGGTGCATTGATACTTGCCATAATTCTTGCATCTGTAGTTGCGGCACACTGCTTCCTCATAGGTCCTCTGGAAGTGTGAAGCCCCCATCCATACTGCCTACGATCATCCAGTACAAACATGAGTCCTCTCTCTTTCTCATTTTCCCCTTCATTAGCTGTTCTTCCAGTTGATTTGGGCTCCCATCCTCGGCCCTCAGGTCTCGGGCCAAACTTTTTAAATACAGAAGATTTAATTAAACAGAGATGCTGACTCCGTTTTAGGAACTATACTTTTATGTGTTTATGTATGAGTGTGCCCCATCTCCTGAAACAGGGAAACGTCTGGGGGTCACACAAAATGCCCCACTAACTTTCATTTCACAGTGTTTCAGTTGTACAAGCCTCATGTTACCATCTTTGCTTATTGAGAAAAGGTGTCGTTTTCTTTCCTTTTCCTTATAGAGTTACTTGTGTTAATGATGTTGAGAGTTGGTTACTGAAAGTGACCTTTCATTACCTTTCAAATACACCATTTATAAATATAGTAGCGACTTAAATGCAGTAGCTCACATTCTGTTTCTTCTTTTCCTCGGAGACTGTGCCTCCAGCACATCTGCCATAGGTTTATAAAGTTCAAGGCCTTGTGCCTTATGTACTAGGCCTTATGTGGAAAGTGCCAATCCTTTCAGGCCAAGAGAAACAGATCTATAGACCCATAAATGATTTTTTTCATTTTCACCTCAAAGAACCTGCTGTCCGTCCGAGTGATGTAATCTTGGACTGGGCTTTTAGTTGAGCCATCTATCAGTCAATACTTTTGTGGATTCTGGTGCTAGACCGACTTCCATATGAATCACATGTGGGTCAGGAATATATCAAAACCAAACTTCTCTCCCTTAGTCTCCTGGTCCTTTTGTTCCTACATGATTTAGACAAACATGTTTTTGTTGTAGATTTTGTATACTTTCTTTTGCACAAAGTCAGCCACCTTAGACATACGTTCGTGCACTATCCGGAGCACAATAGTTAACATACATATAAGGAGAGCATACATTTTATTTCTCATGTATACCAATGAAGATTACATCTTAAGTAATAGGGGTGTATATATGAGCTTGCAGCGCTGTGAAGTTATCGGGAAGTGGGAAAATATAAGTGGAATCCCAAACTGCTAGGCATTTCCCTGTCTCTTCAGGGCATGAGTCAAACACACACAGAGAGAGAGAGAGAGAGAGAGAGAGATACTATCTATCTATCTATATATATATATATACATATATATATATACATACTGAGAAAATCAAAGGGCAAATTGATGTTCTAGTTAGGCCTTGTTATAATATGAAACCATAGTTTTAAAACAAAAAAAGTCAACGATTTCACCAGTGATGTCATTTACATGTCCTGAGTGATGTAATATGTGAGACCATAAGCAATGTTTTTTTTTTTTTTTACATTTACCTTGTTTATACTTGAAGTATATTAGAGTGGCGTGCAGCAGTAAGAAGGGTTTCTCAGTCCATCATAGAACAACTTCTTATTGTTTTAGAGATTGGGTATAGAAAACAATGACGCTTTTTCACAGCTATGTGAGATTTGAGGACATGCTTTACCCGCTTCATTTTAAATACATGAATTTATGTAGTAATGTTCTCTGCAAGGCGGACATCTCAAAGTTTCCTTGCTCCACGTCAGAATAACAGCAACACGGTTCCTTTCGTGCTTCACGTGAAAGAGCTATCCCTCTGTCGCCATGGTTACACTGCTCTGAGGACTTCCCGGCTATACCACTACTCCAGACACCATCAGTTCAATGACCAAACTAGAATGCCATGAGACACAGCTGAAAGCGGATCCCACGGGGCTTCTATCTACAGCATACGTTTAGCCCACAACAGGATAACTTTAGTATCCTTTATACAAGAAAAAGAAGCAGGATAGGTATGGGATGAGATGAGATGAGATGAAAGATGGTCTAGGCTATGGGGTGCGATGCCAGAGTAACATTGTCTGGTATAAATATTGTGCCCTAAGTATTGTCAGTAAAAACATCACAACCTTGGTGAAAGTTCTTTACACCCAATGGGACAATAGTTTTGTAAATGATATTTAGAACTCGACATGACCACATAATATTTCTAC
Organism: Pleurodeles waltl; assembly: GCF_031143425.1. Classification (NCBI taxonomy): domain Eukaryota; kingdom Metazoa; phylum Chordata; class Amphibia; order Caudata; family Salamandridae; genus Pleurodeles; species Pleurodeles waltl. Next base: position 775,123,767 of record NC_090446.1, on the reverse strand, counting down.
ATACACAACAAACTATGGATATAGAATGAATAAAAAAATACAGCTGGCTGAATGTTCTGCCATTTGTCATCAGTTCCAAGCCCGAGTTTCAAAAACAGCTGTTCAGCGAGCACATCTTTTGCATGGAGTTAGCCTCCTAAACCACTGTTATAGTGCCTTGTGAGTTTCCTCCATAGACAAGAAGATGCACATTCAAATGCGTGTTCCAAAGTGAGGCTATTTTACTATTAAGTATTTATTGGTACTTTCACTTGATATTCAGGGACATTTTGCATGAGCATGGTGACTATGCAATTCTAATGAGACCCAAATACTGTTTATCTTTATTTATTTTTTATCTTTCACGAGGCCAATGACAATAATTTGTTGGACAACTACACCTTTTAAATAGCTGGAATACATATTGTGAACGGAAGTGGCCCAGGAGAATAAAGAAAAAAGAGTGGAAAGATCCAGCACACTCCAAGATGATTCCATTTGTTAGTCCTCAGTTGAGGTGCTTATTCACCCAGTGTCCACCTGCCACGAGTACCACCTTTGAAATTGTGCTAACATTTATTATAACCAAAACTGATATAGTAAAAGCAGCTACCTTCTGCTCCACTTTGTATGCAAAAATATAGATTCAGAAGCAACCTTTGAAATATAGCCAAGACTCAAGAATGGACTGGATAAGCCCCCCACTCCCTCCCCCCCTCCAAATTCACACACACACCTCAAAGCAAGGAAACCGCATCAGGCCAAAGGTCACCCTAACCTTGAGGGCCCTATATTTGCTGCCAGTGGAAGCACAGTTCATCTTAAAGGCAGCCAGCATAACCTAGAAGACAATCAATACCAATGTATTGTCCCTGCCTCTGGAAGCACCAAGACTCGGACAAGGACCCACAGTCCACCAATCTTCCATTGAACAGCAGCAATGTGGAACTTACATTCTGAGTCTTAACATCTAGCACAAGACCATCCCTTCAGAAAAAATTCAAAAGTCACCTTTTGAGCTAGTGTCTTACCAACTAGAATTTAGCATCACAAAACCATCGACCCACAATTATTTTCAGCTGTCCTCAAATGTTTCCCAACATATGACTTGTGAATGTACTTTTTGCAAAACACCACTTTGGAAGGAAAGATACTGTATGGTGATTCATCACATCAGTCCCCAAAGAAGACTAGCATTGTAAGTCCATATTTTGATATTTTGAGATCATGAAACATTCCACCCATAGGACGGCGGTGTTATAAGTAGGCAAAAATACAATAAATGGGCAAAAGTCCGAAAGTGAAAACTGATGGGACACATGGGTACACCACAAGGAATATAAATATCCATCTTTAAGAGGTATGATGCCCTAAACGATGTCAATAGACCAGGAAAATGTCCCCTAAATATAAGCACATCTATCAAGACCAGGTCAGTTAATGGCACACAATAGTAACTGAGTCCCAAGTCACAATGAAAACAAAAAGAAGAATCCCACAGAACCCAAAAAAGTGGGAAACACTAGTACACCATAACAAAAATACGTTAAAGAATAGCATTTAAACTCTAACAGAATACCACGTTTCCATCAGTCTTGGCCCAAGTAAAGTGACTCACCTCAACCTGTAGTCATGGCAAGAACGTAGTCTCCAACATAGGGACACTGGATACTTGGTCTACTGTATTCATGTGCCGATAGGGGTCTAAGCTGTTATGTTAGAGGTAACCAAGCACGGGTATGCGGTACTTGTGTACATTTACAATGTCTACTGGTTATGTGCTGACACCTGTGCATACAAGTTCAGCAATACACAAAGAAATAATCATATGGAGAGAGCAGTATGCCACCACTGATTGCACTGTGTGAAATCTCAGCATGCACCACCTATACCTAAATATAGAAGGATTTTTAGGAGGTCATGGATCCTACTACAGCAAGGAAGCAATCCAAATAGCACTATGCCCTAGAAAGGATCATAGAGGCTTCCAAAATCCCTGACTAACGAAGAGAAGTCGGATGATTGTGGGAAAGAGTGCTAAGAAGAATCTAAACTCAACAATGCAGATTTTTAAAATTACACTGGCACAGTCAAAGGCCAATGATTTCAGTGAGTGGCCAGTGATGTCCTCAATGATGTAATTTGAGAGATGTCCTAGAACATGTCATGAGTGATGTCATACATGAGGACATAAGCAGTGGATGGCGGGGGCACAAGTTACAGTCAGCGCTACTAAGAATAACTGGTGAAATTCTGTGTTTTCTTCTAGCTCAAAACATTAATGTTATCACTGATATATTCACCCAACTATAACATTGCTTTAACCTTTGTTTTTTCAGTAAATGTCTGTCTGTTTTTTTTTTTGTTTAAACACAGATCCTTTTATCTAAATATAATGTTACTTTAACCTTTTGTTTTTTTCAGTGAATTTCTAAGGTTCAGGCCAGGCCAGGCCCTGCAGCCAACATCCCCCCAATAAAATCAACCCTGCGTTGTGCAGGGCCTTCTGTTAAGCGCAGTGGGGGGTTAGTCATAGGGCCTGGCCCTGGGGACCCCATCCTCCAGTGTAATTTTTTTAAATTGAAAAGGAGCTGCACTGTCCTCCTCTCTGAGCTGTTATTGGCCCCTGGGACTCCATCCCCCGGAGCCACCTATTTCAATAAAGGGGAGGAGAGCCATGTGGCCACCTCCCCAAGCCTTATTAGGCCCTGGGGACCCAATCACACAGGGCCACTCTTTCGAATAAAGGTAAGAAGTATGCAAGGCCCCAATCCCTGGGCTGATTTTGGCCCCAGTGACTCTTTTCACCGGGGTGTGGGGTGATATTTATCGGGCAGGGGCACCCAGCCCTCTCTCCCTGGGCCAGTTTTAATCCCAAGGTCCCATCCCCCTAGACCTGGTGTAGTTTTCGGGGGGTTGCACATTGCTCCCCTCCCTAGACTAATTTTAGCCCCATGGATCCTATATCCCGGGGCCCAGCATATTTTACAGGGGGGCATGCACCCCTCTTCCCCAGGCGGATTTCAGCCCCTTGGACCTTATCCCCTGGGGCCCAACATGCTTGTCTGGGGAGGAGGGTACTTGCCCCCCCTCCCCAGTCTAATTTGAGCATCGGAGAGCCCATTCCCAGGGCCCACCACAATATTTATGGTGAGGGGATGTACAGTTCCCTCTTCAGGACAATTTCAGCCCTGGAGACCCCATCCCCTGGGGCCCAGTGATATTTGTAGGGAGTGGGGGGCATGCAGCCTGCAGAGCCAATTTTTGCCTCAGGGGCTCCATCCCCTGGGGCTTCTGATATTTGGAGGGGGTGTGTGAACCCCCTCCCCAAGCCAATTTCGGTCCTTGGTAACCCATCCACCAAGGCCAAGCAACATTTTGTAGGAGGAGGGGGCACATGGCTCCCCTCCCTGGGCCAATTTGGACCCAGGACCTATCTGTCTGGGCCTGGCAAAGTTCTTCAGGGGAAAGTAGGTATGAAGCCATTACCCTCCCCAGGTTGATTTCAGCCCCTGGTACTGTATTCCCCAACCCCCAGAACCATAAAAAGTGGGCGTTCTGGTACCCTCCCAGGGCACCCCCCCCCCCCATACGGTAGCTGGGGTTGTGGGGCAAGCCCCAAGGCCCCCTCAGACCCAGCCGGCTCCCTGCATCCAGCGAGAGCCAACATTGCTCCTGCTTAGAGGGAGTAGCTGATAAAGCTGCTCCCTCCAGGTGGGAGCAAATTTTAGTTCTGTTTCCCTTTCTGCATCACTGCGGGCAGGGTAACAGATCTAAAGTCTGCTCCCAGCAGCCAAGAGCATTTATAAAACTCCCTCTGGCTGGGAGCACACTTGGTGTTTGCTCCCTCTTGGTGGGAGATTTAAAAATGTCCCTGCCAAGCAAGGGCCAGGCAGGGAAACTGCTATGTCCTGGGTGTGGGCTCCCCGGGACGTAGCATCAGAGCTGGCCCTGGTGGTGGGGTCCCCATGGCCTTTGCAGTCTCGGGGAGGAGGACCACACAGCCGGGACATAAATTATTTAAATGCTGCCCGGCTTCCATTTTATTTTGTGTTTATTCTTTTTAATCTTGTGAGAGTCTCGCTGGATTGCATTTTTTTGCCATTTTCTTTTCTTTTTGGCCCTTGGAAGTCCCTATGTATTCCCCTCATGGGGCCAAGGGTGTCAGGGTACCCCTACTGTGCCCCCATACATCCTTATTTTCAGGATGTATGGGGCACTGTATACGGGACTAAGTCCCTGAGACCTGAAATGTCTGCCGCAACATTTTCTCATGTTGCTGGCAGCCATTCAGAGCACTTGCTCTTGCAAGAGTCTGACTCCCACAGAAGTGAGATGACCCAAGGGAAAGAAAGCTTTTAAATTAGGCCTCCATCGAGAGTCTCTGAGAAAACATAGAATTATTATTTATGCTCAATTTCTCAAAAACAACTTAATAGGTTTACACCAAATCATAGAAAAAATACCCATGGACCAAAAGCTAGCTTTCTACCGAATTTGGTGCAATTCTATTCATTGTTTGTTGCTGTAGCCCCTCTTAAAGAACTCCATGTAAAATGCTAGGGGATTTTTTGTTTTGGGACCACCCTTTTTTCTCAGACCCCACTTGATGGATCACCCCAAACCTTTCCATGCACAAACTAGTCAAAAAGTAGCACCTTTTTGAAAGGTTTTGTGGAGATACATCAAGCAGTGCCAAGTTCTTAGCAACACAGAAAAAATGCTTCCCCTATGGAAGAGCAGACCTAACTTTAACTACCTAGTGGTGACCACCACCTGGTAAAATATACGTATATTTATCTTCCTGTAAAACAGAGATAACCAATGTTTGTAAATAAAAGCCCCTAAAAGTGTAATGTGAATAATGTAAAATCTAAGCAAGGTACTTAGGGCAGAGGAACAGGAGCCTGCTTTAAAATGCAGTGGTGGAAAATTCTTATCTCCAGCTAAATGGCATGTAAATTGAAGTGCCTTTAGTGACCACGCTAGTTAAGTGGACTCACTCTGTCATAAGGATACTGCAAATACCTTTTACTTTGAAACCTGAAAGATCACTGTACATTCATCACAAGGTACAGATCACTTCAACAATTATTTTAATTATAACTATCAAAGAAATTGTATCTGCCATTCCCAGGCTCAAGAATATCCGTCATCAGTGATTCAGTGTCAAGACATCACAACAGGGGCCGGCAAGCATGCTGAGGATTAAAACCATTTATCTCACTGTAAAGCCAGGAAATGTCCTAAAACTCTTCTTAAATAAGGAAGATGAGAGTAGTCTATACCATGACGAGAAGAAAGGGGGTGAAATATCCTGTGCGAGAGAGATGCAAACTTTCAACAACAACCACCACCATAAAGGGATGATTTAAGTAGCTATACCTTCCTACAACATCTAAAGAAGGAGAGGATTAAACGTGCACATCAATATTCCCACTACCTGCAGAAATGCTGAGGCTATTCACAGTTGAATCACACCAAGATAGTGATACCTACAAGAAGGTTGATGGGAGCAAAAGTCAAAGGAGACTAGACCTGCACAGCATACGTCTTCCCTGTAAAAAGTGTTTGGCCTGCAATTCCCCAACAGATTCAGCTCCTGTGATCCCAAGAAAGAGACAATCTCTATGATGGAGGCTTGAGACAGATGGTGGACCAGCCCGGCAGGATCAATGTTGCTCATGTCACAGACAGGACAAAAAAGGTGTTCAGGAAGGACCTGACAGTGCTACACAGCTGAACTGAATGTAACTAATGAATATTCATGTATTCTGAGTATTTGGATTTGCGTAGAAAATGTATTAACTTGGAGAAAATTAATGCATACATTTGAAGCTGCACCCACGTGAGTGGCCGGTAGTGTTCAAGTGGTGTACTTATTAATAGCTTATTAATATGAAATGTTGAGCTTATGTTTGATTAATGTACTAATATGTCATTTTAAAGGTTATGCATTATGTATTAGCTTATTAATTGTAGGCCTTAACTTAGCGAGGTCTTGGGCCTAATTGCACGGCCTCATGTCAAGCTGCATTTCTTAGACGACGGATAAAATGGATGCTTACAGTATTAAATTGTGATTTTCCACTGTTCTGACCATGTGCTCGTAGCTCAAGTTAGTTCTCATGAGAAACTGCTTGCTAGATAATGCTGTACTTGCTAGTGAAACAATGTTTAATGTAGTATGTGTAAGACTGGCCTTCCCAGGAGAAGACAATAGATGCACTGACTGGAGTATAGGCTGCAACAATATTGATACCTGATGAGCCGAATGATAAGAGTGGGAAGAGGAGCCAATCATCGACATGTGAACTATGTACTAGTAAATTTGTAGGTTTTAGGTTTTATTTTCATTGGACTAAGGGTAAACATGCAATTCTTTGACCAATTAGGACGTGGGAAATAGTTTTAGGAAATCTTACTTAGCCAGACTGCAGCGGGAGAAGATACGCCTTTGGCTCTAGTCTAACGAACTGTCTGGGGAGCCGTTCCTCCCCATTCTTTGTTGAGGGTTTAGCTATTCTTTTCCGAACTGCATGAAGAGACTTTGGCTTATTCCGAAATTTGATGCTGAATTCTGATGTCTTGCTCACCGAACCTATTGACAAAGACTGTCACAGCTTGCTGAACCCTACTGAGGCAAGGTGTAGGACGATGTTACTGATTGTTATGTCTATTTGCTTTTGTTTCTAGCTACCAACTGCTATTTTGATAGAGCCAGAGTTAGATGTTTTTCCAAGTTTGTGTGACTAAATTGTTTTGCATGAAGCCCAAACATGCTATTCTAATCTGATGGTAGAGTTCTCACTGATGAAGTTCGCTACATGTAACAACAGTTGAAGTCTTTTCTTTGCTGAATCTAAATGTAAGTTATTTCATTTGGCAGTTATTCTTGCTATTAATTTGTACTGTAACCCTAGAATGTGTAGTGGCTCAAGCTTTGATTAGATTGCGATTCTTTCGCTGCTTTTGTCAGCTAGTATTGTTTCTGTATGTTTATCATTTGATTCGGAGACTAAGTTATGTGACATTAGCATTGTTAATATAGGGAAATAAACATTCTAACGTTTACATAAAGGTGTAGTTATTCATGGCCGGGAGGCCATGGTGTGTGGAAATTACTGACTTCTATTGATTATTGATAATATTGATTGTTGTGGTTATTGATTCATATTGGTACGGGGTTCATGGAGGGAAAAACTCGAAGCGTAGTCAAAAGGTCCATCGGCCTATACCCGTCTCCCTTGAAGTTTACTCAATAAGGTCTGACGTCCTAACACAGCACAGCATGAACAAGTTCCAGCCTTGTATGTTACAGTAAGCACTACAAAGGAGTGCCAGACCGCCAGAATATCCGCCTGCATGCTTAGGAGTATCCCAATAAAAAAAAAAGCATAAGCAACCAGGGTAGATTGTACGTGTAAATGAAGGATGACTGTAAAAGCAGGACCTCCCCACAGTCCATCCCAAACAAAGCAAATAAAAAACAAAGAAAGGTAAATTAACATACAACAGAGCAAAATCCAGTGTAGAGTCTGCCTACTGAAAACAGACAATTACAACATGCACATGATTAGCAAGGTATTTACATTCTCATGATATGTGGGTGGAAAAAATGTATTGTTTAATGTGAAGGAATGGAGTGGTTGCTGGTTTCCTAGACACGATTACCCTCAAAATGTCAAACAATGTGACGAGGAACAGGGACAAAGTGGTAATGTTCACCACACTGTGGCAGGGCGTGGCCTTGCTCCCTGTAAATAGCATGTTGAGTGTAACCACAGCACAGACCAATGAAGCTTAACTGAACCATATTGCCAGGATTTCCACAAGCATGCCACAGCCAAAACTTTCCCCTGCCACTCCCCAAGGGTGTGCCAGGCTCTCTATAATAGAGGCACGTAAAAGTGTGGAACTGTATTGCACAACCTTTCACCACACACGTAATGTAACCCATGCCGTAATATCTCAATAATAAGGTGTCTCTTAGACAAGTGTTCCTGCCATATTTTTGCTTTTATACGCACTATAAACAGATGATACTGTCATCCAGTTTAATACTCAAAATACCAACCTTAGAAGATTAAAATCGGGGCGAGCACTGTCGGGAGTTCAGCTCTTGACCTGCACATCACTGCATATGCCAATTGGAAGTGCTTACTTCAGTGAGCCATCCTGCTGGCTTGTTACCTGAGTCTACAGGAATGTGACAACATGTGTTAATAACATTTTCCATTTGTAAGACGTGCTATTTAGTTCAACAGCTATGTACCGCTCTCCGATGCCTGAACTTGGTTGTCCACTCTTAGGAAGGTTGCAGGATAACAAGGGCAGTCGAGAATTGGCTTTGTGAACCAAATTAGGTCATCCTTCCTAAAACAGGAGCACAACCACATTGGACACTGTATCTGTAAATTTTGTGTTGAAAATGGGTGTGTGGCGTGACAGAACGTTAGGGATTCACAAGTTCTACTTTTAATGGCAGAGGCGCAGTATTAATGCTGCATCTCCTTCTAAAGGTACTCTCTCTCTCACTGTAGTAAAAGTTCTTACTATATGCTGAATCCTTCCAGTTCAAAAAAAATCTTTCTGTGTTTAAATGAAATGTGTCAACATGAATTCGCATGCACTCCCTAGATGAGCAGCCCTAATGCCAAAATGCAACTTATTGTGAGCAGATGGGAAACACTTTGTGGTGAAGTCAGCTCATCTGTTTGCCTTAGAGCAAACAAAGTCAAGTTCAATGTGTATTGGTTTGAATTTAGTATTTACAGTTCATGACATTTAACAGTGGCCTAAGTATTAAACATTACATTGATATCACTCAGTCTTGGGCTTTGTTGTGGTGGAACAAATATTGATCTTCCTTCTGTGGCATCAGTTAAAGCATGTCTTCTGCTGTGGGGATGCTTTTTGTGTTGCTCATCACAGAGTATGAGTGACACAGTTTACAATACCTTCGACAAATGACTCCTGGCAAGTCTAAGTAACACTAGGTCCAGGAAACCCCTTTCACATTGACCACAGGAAAAGAGCTATACAACTTAATTTTAGCATGTCACCATCTGCACTCTATACTGCATCATCAGCGGCTATACATGCTGTTTACAGGCTAGATAACTTTACTGTCCATGCAAAGTACAGTACATCTCTGTCTACACTGCATTCCTCTCTACCCGTGACTATGCACCCTATACAGCACACCTCAGCCTGTACACTATACAGCACAAAGATTATACATTACACCTCTCCACAATCTACCAATTATACAGTCTATCAATGTCTGCCATCACGTCGCTCTCTAGCCCAGGTATCCCGCCATTCTTGCTACGTGCTGCAGCTGTGAGCAACCAATGAAGGCTGAGCAAATGTGAGGGGCTGTGTCGACTTCCAAGCCTCCAGCACCCTTTTTTCGTCCATTTTTCATATTCTTCGTTTTTTTCTTGTAACTGAATAAATGACAGCAACCATCCCCAAAACTCCCCCTACTCCCTCCTGCCGTCCCACCATAACTGTTCCTACACTCCGTTATGAATACCCTCGATGTCCACCGGTGTTCACGGTGAACTGTACCCGGATAACACTAGGCAAAGCATCTTCCTCTATTTTTGTCCACAAGCCAAGTTATATCACGTCGTCATGGTTACCCCTTATGCTCTAGGTCACCTTCTTAAAAGAGAAGCCTTTTATTTATCTTTCTTGCGGCCAGATTTAAGTATTCAGGTGGCTTTCAGCTAATGTAGTATTATCTATTATTCCGACCTGATACGTATGACTTTGATAATTCGTTTTAACTGAAAATTCCATTTGAACATCGATATATTATATAAACGTCATTAATATAGTATTTAGTCAAAATTACTCAATAATATACCATTTAGTTTGTTAGCACTGTAAGCTTTTATCTGTCAGCATCATTCTTGATTCTACATTTGTGCGACATACACATAGACCCAACAGAAGATATATATTTTTTACAAGTCTAATACCTTTAGGCTGACACAGAGCAGTGCACGTTTCCTTTGTTCTGTGCGGTTTAAGTAGTCTGTCACCTTCGTGATATGAACTGCACTCATTTCTACACCATGGGCCCATTAAGGGCGCCTCCCTGGTGAGCACAGGCTTTTGCTGAAACCCCAAGTTCCCTTCATGTCTAATAAAAATCATTACGGGTCTGCATTCAGAAGACAAGGAGACCTTGTAGTAACCCATTATTTTTTACCTCTAGTACCTCTTTCCATAAGAGTAAAGGGTTCTAGTCAATGAGAGCTAAGAAGGGGGCTCTTTAAGGCCCATAGTCTGCAACCTTAATTCAGGGAGGCCTGAAAGTGCCTCTAGATATGAACTATTTGAATGGAAATGTCCACTAAAAAAACTCTTGCATGTGGGTACCCTACCCTATGTTGATCTCACATCAATTACTGTACTGTTACTGTAGGGTTTTTATATTTCCCTCAGTAAGCATGACAATCGTGAACGCTTACCAAATTTTTTTACTGCTAAATGCCATGAGAAGCTACAACATGTTTCTGAGACTGATGGAGTCACGAGAAGCGCATCTCTTTTTGAGAGTGGCAATGTCCCCTTTGCCTAGGCGGTGTGGGACTAGAAGTTGCGGAGGTAAAGAACAGTGAAATGGCAAGCCTTGATTTCGGTCTCCTTCTGCAGGCGATGACTACCGAACTCTGCAGTTCCTGCCAGCCTCTCATAATCCGGGACTTCCACCCCACCTGTGCCCCACTTTGTTAGTGGTGCAGGATCAGTCGAGGCCCTGTGTGCACGTTTGGCTCGGTGCACCAGAGAGACCCATTTTTGTCTTCTCGAGTTTGTATGGCTACTCAAGTTGGTGGAAGGCCTTGGCTGCAACAAACCAGGGCTTTTGTTACCAATTAAGTCTTCCCTGGAATATTTATTTCCTCTGTGTTTTACTGTAGAGCATTACAGTGTCCTTCAGTGGGGGGTATCAGATTACCTACTGTTCTCTTCTGACGTGCTCTTTGCTTCACTTCCTCTTCCTGCATCGCATGAGTCACAAGGGGTTAGGTCTGGTTGTCTGCGTCCACTACATATAGATACCCAACTTGTGGAGCCATCTTAGAAATATGGCTTTTGTATCTATAGGCATGGAATGCCACAATTGTGCAGTGCCTATGCATCATTTGATTGGCAGAGCCCCCAAACGTCAAATAGTGTAGAGAATCTGATTGGCAGACCTGATGAAAAACTATTTTTCTTTTGCCAGTTCCAGGCTTTCTCACTGACTGAAGCGGTACACCAGTTTAGTTGACACATTTCCTGCATTCTGGGGCAAAGGGTTGCAGACTAATTGGATCTTACCACACTGATGCGTGAGCTGTAAATACAATACCCGCTAGAAGTGCTGCTGAACTGCTTAGTGGGAATGAGGGTCCTGCTGCTGTGGAGAGTGGTTCCGAAGTCATCCCTGCAGATGAAACGCAGCCTAGTTACTTATAAGATCCTGTAAGAGCATTTTGGGCCCTGCACCGCTCGAGTACAAGGTTGCCAACTGTTATATACGGAGAAGCTTCTACTTGTTGTTCGGGGGAAGGATCAATGCCTACCGATTCTCGTGGTGAGCTCTTTTTCCTTGTCAGTGTGCCCCTAGTTGCTTCCAAAATACATGAAGGTGTGCCTCAGCTTTCATCTCCTAGCCTGAAGCATGTAAGAGCGGTAAGGCTTTGCTGAGCTCAGCACTGTGAACCACATCTAAATCTATAAAGTGGTAGTAGAGTTATCAGCCTATTAAGTCTCGATTTGTAGCTGCCTTTATCATCCGTGCCCATGTCCACAAGGCTGTGGGCAGCTGAGGTGTGGGAGAAAACTGACTGCAATATGTGGTTTACAAGATAAGTGCCTTTGAAGTTTTATCACCCAAGGAATGTAAAAATCTTAAACACAAGCGGCTGTTTCAAAGAAAACATGCCTTATACTCGACATTCTTAAGTATTGCGATCCTGGTAACTGGGCAAGGAACCAAATTGAGTTCCTCAATGAGAGCTTGCTAAATGTTACCCTGTGTACTGCCCTTTACCATGACCAGAATTCCATTTTAGCTGGGCTCTTATGCAAATCTTTCGGTAGTGGACTTATTTGGGACTTCTAGACGTAACTTGGGCCATGCAGGTGACAAATAAAATCTTGAGGCTTTGTCGTGACGTATACCCGTCCTGTCCCCGCACGCTAGAACCCACGGATACAGCCTCTTTGAACTCAAATGTAACTGTAATCAAAGAGACAGTGTTTGAGCATGGGCTTTGGCCGTCAGGTTCTAGAGATCCAAGGACCGATTTGTGGATCTGATATTTGTATGCTCCACAGAAAAGCCCGGACTAACACGGGCCTTGTCCATAAACTCAGTGTGCAGTATTTAAATTGTGTTGTAACATTTGGGCACCATTTTGTAGATCGCTATTAAGGGAAGAACTCCGATTTTCTTTGTGCCTATCCACGTCATATAATGCTTTAAAGGTGTCATGTAATATTGTTCCATTTTTAAAACGGGGTCGTAAACTGCACACGGACTTTTTGCGAATGGAATAGTATTTTGCAAGGAGAACTATGTGCAAACAAGTCTGGTCACAATATGCTAACTGGCAGGGAGTTGCAGAAAGACCAGCCTAATTAATATTTATGTGTCAGGTTGCAATTTGCGGCCCCTGTGTTTGGCTATAATCACAAGGGTGCTTGGCCTGCACAGCAGAGTACCACCCCCATTACTGCATTCCAAAACAGATGCTGCTACGCAATGATGGGTGTCCTGGTACTAAACCAACAGATATAGGAGGAGAGGAAATAAGAAAACAGAGGTATAAGTGGGTTTTAACAGCTTTCTCGGGCGGTTTTGTAAAGTGATGTCTCGTAAATAGAGTGGAAGATAATTCAAAGCTTTGGTCATGATAAACTGGAAGGAACAACCTACTTGTCTTGCTTTCAGAAAGCAGGGTGTCTCCAGGAGACTGGCCGAAGCGGAACATAGTTGTCTTGACAGGACATATTTGGAAAAGTGGATTTACAAGTTGATAAGACCTATCTTGTGAAGGGCACTATGATGCATACAAAGTGCCCCGAAAATGCAACGTGTCTCCTCGGGAAGCCATTGGAGGAATGTAGGGTGAGGGAAGATATGAAGGTATTTTGTTTTATTAGAGTGAGACACCTGCTGCATACTGTACAATCCCAAGTCAAATTACAAGTATGTGGGTGAATTTATAAAAAGTGAATTACAATAATCCAATATAGACATGATGGTCGCTTGTACAACTATTTTTCTGATTAAGAAGAAGAAAATAAAGGACTTTTCAATCCTTTACAGAGAAGAAACAGGAGGAAACACATTTTGAAATTGGAAATTCCAAAGTAAGAATGGAGTAAAAAATAACATCTAAATTCCTTACAGAATAAATTTGGAGTGGGGCGTGGCACCGAGCCAAGCTCTGTAGGCCTCCAGGTGGCGGTCCAGATTGTAGGTGAGCCACAAGCTAGGGTTTCTGTCTTGGTTGAGTGGAAACATAAGGAACTGCCATTCATTCAATTGGCAAAGCAGCCATACTGCCTTGAAATCGAGATTACATGCAAAGAATATTGCTGTCCAATCATAATATAACCTGTCCATACTGGACATAGGAATAAAGGATAAACCAAATAACCCTATTAAAGCAGTTCATAAAGGTTTAAAAGAGTGATGCTGAGCGAGCTGCCCTGAGGACACCACAGTGAAGAGGTTTGAATTCTGATTAAAAAAAAAGAAGGTGGGCAGCTTTACAATGATTACTTAGAAAAGAGTAGGGCCTGCCCCCCCAAATCTTACATCTTGGAGATTATATTTCAAACAGGTGTTCCCATCAACCCAAATGGATGCCTCGTGATTTATATTCGACCTGGGAATCAGAGGTGCACAGAATGTGTGCCAAGATTCCCATCAGTACCTTCAAGATGGATTAAAAACCTTCAGTAAGGTGAAGGATTCAACCTGCAGAAACCGCAGGGGAAATCTAAATGAATTCCAATTTAGAGGGAAAACTTGAAGGACATCAAGATCTACCAGTATTTGGGGTAAACATTGCTGCCTTTACCAGTGTTGCCTTGTATCAAGGGCAAGACAAGCAGGTGAGGTAGAGGCTTGCACACGTCCAACCTTACATGGCAGCATTCGAACACAGCGACCTCCAGAGACCTAGTAATTTTTAATTTCTTGTATTTATCATTGTGAAATTGCTGGCAGATGGATAACACCTTAGTAGGAGATTGCACTGCTTATGGCTGAGGCTATGAGTGCCAAGACCAGGTAAGCATGCCACTGAGCCTTGGTGGCCAACTGCTGTTGCTGCCTGTGAACTGAGCTATTGTGTCTTTGTACACGCCACTTATAGATACCTTTTCAACAGAGATTAAAGGACATTAAGAGGGTAATTCCAGATGTCTCAAGATTTGCAGCCTCTAATTTTTAGCAATGGAATTAGCAATATCGCATGGTTCGGTATGGACTAAATTACCACTCATTCCGAGTTTGCATATTTTAACCCAATCCGAAATGCAAAACTTTTGAGTTTGGTCACAATTTTTCCAGAGTTTAACCACAAACATTTGAGTGGGGAAAAAAAGTAAAGATCTCTGTGGTAACCATGCACAAGTCGTGATCCCAATTCGCACTAACATAGGAATTTACTCAGCACTCGTAATGAACGTGTAAAGGCCGTATCACACAGTTTTGTGTTTCCAGCATTTCCGTTTGTTGGTAGTATTGGTCGTGTACCATTAACAGATCTGTTGGTGATAAAAGATGTCCACCCTAATTTAATTTGTCGTGTAAAGTTCTATTTATTGAAATGTCTGTGGTAGCGATGTAAAATAAACTGACTGGTTCAACATCTCCCATTGCAGTTTTTACTGCTACGCCAAATTTTAATACTGCAGGCACCTTTTACTGCTTAAAACTTCACATACCCCTGACACATGTGTTTAATGATAGGGCCACTAGCGCAGACACATTTTGACATTACTAGGGTCAATAAAAGTGCAAAACTTGATTCAGTTTCTACAGGGTCTAAAATCCTGGAATAAACTGTATTTGTACGTAAAACTTGTCAGATACATGGTTTCTTATTTTCAAAGCAGTTCCCCTGGTGACAGTAACTATTCAGTCTCTTGACTTTCTTAGTGTTTGATGTTTTCATTTATATTTGCTTACATTTTCCTTGGTTTTGATGGCATTTCTAGATATTTTCAATTTCATTTTCCATCACCCATCTGCACAGGGAGTGACCTCACTGGATCTCCCAGCACCAGCCTGCACAGGAAGTGACATTACTGAATTTCCCATCATCCATATCCACAGGAAGGGACATTACTAGATTTCACCAAAACCGTCTTCAAAATAAAAAGCCAAGCAAGAGGACTGGACATGATATCACGGCACCCTGCTCTTCTCCCCCTCCCAGGACCTACTTAATGGCATCTGCATGACACAGGCAAGCCCATCTGCACCCTCCCACGCCAGTACCATGACCAGCGCCAGGAGCCATGGTCCAGTCACTGCCCAGTGATACTTTGCAGCACTCCTTAGGTTGCTAGACCCCAAATACCGTTCCTCCAACTGCTGCCACGCCTCACACCCTGGTAGAAGCTTTCACCTGCACCCACTGCTGGTTCTTCAGCAGCCACACAAATACTAACAATGCCCTCAACACCCACTCACAACACACACACCACACAAGCACCAACAATGCCTATACTCCCACCCTACACCACAGCAAAAAGGCAAATCGACTAACTTGCATGCTTCTCAATACACGATCACTCAGCACACATAGAACCAAAATATGAGAACTGCTGAGCAGTGATGCACCCAAAATCCTCTTCATCACAGAGACCTGACTCAACCCCTAATCAGCTCCTAGCACCACTACGACAACCCCAACGGACTACAAGATTGCTCAACGGGTCTGCCTTCACAAGCCAGGAGAAGGACTCACTATCATCTACAAGGAATCCTTCAAATGCACAACTACAGAAAACACTACACCATTCATCGAGCACCTGCACATCAAGCTGCAAATCTCTGAAAACTTCACCCTGAACTGAACCCTCGGCTATCGACAACCAGGACTATGAGCCACCTTTACCAACCTCATCACCGACTTCATCGCTCCACTCACCATCGACTCCAGAGCCTACATTCTCCTCCGTGACATCAACTTTCACCTTGAAGACCAAAATGACACCTGCTTCACAACACTCCTTGAAAGATTGAGCAACTTCAGACTCCCCCAGCACGTCTCAGAACCAACACACACAGCAGGACACACACTGGACCCCATTTTCACCATGAGAGACAGCATCAAATACAACTCCATCACTTCTCTCACATGGACGAACCACTCCATCTCTTTCCAAATCAAGACACTTCAAGACAACATCCCTATCAAGTTCAGAATTGCAAGCTGCAGCTGGGGCAAAATTGCAGAAGCAGACTTGCTCAGCGCCCTCTGCATGTATCAACCTAGCCCCACAGACAACCTCAACAAGGACATCAACAACTGGATCAAGAACTGTGAAGAATGCCTCATACCCATCAAATCCAACAAGCATAGTAGATCAAACCCTCACCAGAAATGACACAGCGGCAATCATGCGGACCATCCACACTGAGACCCCAATGGACTCATGCCCCCAAAACATCTACAACCTGGGAACATCACACATCAGCACCACCCTGGTCCTCATCATCAACACCTCCATCACCTCTACCACTTGAAGCTTGAAGAAATAAACACCCTTGTTAAAAGCCCAAAGAGATTAAGAAGGCTATCAACAAGTAACTCACAACCCACTTTGAACTTCACCTTCTACTAGACAGCACTTATTCAGGATTCAGAAAGAACCACAGCACCAAAACAGCACTCATCACAGCCCCTGATGACATCCAAATCATCTTGGACTAAGAAGAAACAGACTTGTCCGCTGCCTTCGATAATGTCTCCCACAAAATCCTCATCAGAAAACTCCATGTGACTGGTTTACAAGGATTTGCTCTCAAAAGGATTTGTTCCTTCCTACGGGAAGAACCAATGGTCAGGATGCCAACCTTCATGTCAGAGACAAAGAAACTGATATGGGGAGTCCCACAGGAATCGTCCCTCAATCCTACCCTTTTCAACATATACATGACACCACTTACCAGCATCATCCAATCACAAGACATCACTGTCATCTCCTACACCAATGACACCCAACTCATCTTCTCCCTGACTGGCGGCAAGACAACCACCACCAGAACCAACTTCACGAACTGTATGACCATGTTACCCGACTGGATGCGAATCAACTACCTGAAGCTCAACTTAGATAAGACAGAAGTACGAGACTTCAGCAAGAGGACCTCCTTATGGGTCTCCACCTGGTGGCCACCGGAACTAGGACCAACATCCACACCCAAAGACCATGCCAGAAATCTAGGGATCATACTAGACAGCAAGCTCAACATGACAGCTCAAGTCAATGCAGTGTACATCTCCTGCTTCCACATCCTCCTCATGCTGCAAAAGAACTACAAATAGTTGTCTCAGAACACAAGATGGACCATCACACAAGCACTCATCACCAACAGGCTGGACTACAGCAACATTCTGTATGCTGGAATCTCCAAACAACTCCTACACAGACTTTGGATCATCCAGAAAACCATAGCAAGTCTCATCCTCGACCTCCCAAACCACTCCCACATCACACCGCACCTAAGGAAGCCTCACTGGCTCCCCATTCGCAAGCGTGACCAATTAAAACTTCTCATGCAAACATACAAAGCCCTACACAACACTTGACAAGAATCCCAGAACACCACCACACTTTCACCAACCCGCCAGTCACCTATGCTCTGCCTTACTCTCACTCACACACACTCCCCACATCCGGAAAAGCAAAACTGGAGGTCACTCATTCTCCTACATCACACTCAAGACATGGAACAAACTCCCTCAACACATCAGAGCTGCCTCCTCACTTCTTGAGTTGCTCAAGAAGCTGAAGACCTGGCTGTTCATATAAGCACTTGGGGACTACACACCTGCCCAAGTGCCTGGATATCTTCTCCAGGGATTAGTGCATATCAACATCGCATAACTGCAGATAAGTATTTTAATTAAATGTCGAGTATCTAGTCATACACGTTCCTAACATTGTTGCTGCCTCTAAATGGCTGTGCTGTGCAGTCCACAAAAACAGAAAACATCCTGTAGCGTTCCTCTTTTTTGCTGTCAATAACGGTGGGTTTTCGTCTTCGCAAATTTGGAACAGAAATGTACCGGGTGACCAGTGGAAACTCCCTGCTGGGGAGGGTTCTGATCCTTGCATTAGCAGCACTGTCCGCTGGATCTGAGAGCAGAATATGAATAGCAGATGAGAAAAAAACACAGCTGCTCGACCTCCAGAGCCAACCACTGCAAATATTCAGGTCTTTTTACATTTTAAATCGGAAACAAGTGGCTGTGAGGGTATTTATTCGAGCAACAGGCATGTTTCAGGAAGCCACTGTGGTTCCCAGACCACCACATAGAGCTCTCGCTTACACTATCTCGGGGCTCCTCAGTATTGAAAACATGGCTGCTCAGGGCAGGTTGTTACTGCAGTAACTACAAGCAATACAAAGCAGATAGACCCTCCCCTCCCCCCCACTCCGTCCCCCCCCCCCCCCCCCCACACACACACACACACACACACGGATTTTCTTTGCTCACTTTATCGTGTCTCGCACACATGCAAACTCATTAATCCTGATTTTGCACAGTTTACCAAATTTATAATCCAGCATGCTGACTTTC
The DNA here is from genome assembly GCF_031143425.1 of Pleurodeles waltl. Classification (NCBI taxonomy): domain Eukaryota; kingdom Metazoa; phylum Chordata; class Amphibia; order Caudata; family Salamandridae; genus Pleurodeles; species Pleurodeles waltl. The sequence continues at coordinate 775,104,949 of NC_090446.1, read as the reverse complement.
GGATAGTATTGACAGTCTTGAATTCCTTCTTAATTAGAAACAAGTGTCATTAGTTGCGGAGTGTGAAATGTAGCAATGCAGCCACTTTTCATGATTTTGAGCTATGGTAATCATTTGAAAGTCTGTTACGGTTTGATGCGTTTGCACCTGACATTTTAATTTTACTTATCAACAGGTAAAGCCTGAGAGGAAAATGGTTCTGATACAATTAGAACTATTGACCCACAGATAAAATCAGACACGACTTTGGGACATTAGTTCAAATGGAGCCCCTATACCAAAATATTACCTAAAGCATATGCCACGAGGCTCCTTCGCACGAAAATATAGTGGTCCATTCACAAACATTTAAATCAGAAGCTGAGTGGCACAGGGGTACTCGACCCCACACTGGTTCTAAAGGTTTCGTATTATTGTATTGAATCTTTTTTGTTATGTAAGCAAACTAATTTCAGAATATATCCACCTGAATTGTTGTAACGAATGAGGAATGCATTTTTGTTTCAGCAGAGGACACTCAGAGTGAGCCCTTTGATTAGCCTCGAAGAATGAGAGCTCTAGTTACTTGCATTTCACTTCTGTTATTCATATACCTGGTGTGAGAAATAGGGTTACTGGTTGAGGGAAGTGAAACCCTATTCAACCAGCAACCACAATCCTTGTCAGCGTGAGGCACAAGCAAACCCCAAAAAACCTGTCATCCATCCTCTGTAGCTTGGCACATAGCAGTGTTAACATAAAGGCAATGTGTGAAGTATTTATGTAGCACTTCAAAGAGTAATAAAGTGAAAACACAAGAAAAATCTCACACTGATTTAGAAAAATAGAACACAATTTAATAAATAAACCAAGGCCAAAATGACAAAAAACGAAACAGTAGAACCGAAGATATGCCATTTTAAGAATTTAAGTGAAAATATCATCAAAAAGCGCCACTCGTGGCTATCTGGTCTTGTTGGACTAGGAGGAAGTGAAAAGTTCAAGTCGACAGTGATCTAGTGCGGGATAGATTCAGAGACCAGGTTAGTCTCGCTGAAAAGTTAACTTCTCAGTCCAGCTGAAAGTGCAGGTCTGGCATCACAAACAGTCATCGCTGTAGCATGAACATCCTGCTGCTGTGGCAAAAGGTTGGGCCCGAGCGCTGCCGTGGCACTTCCCACGAGCAGTCATTGCTGCAGGGCAAATGGTCGGGTTGACGGAACTTTGCATTGGCAGGCAGTGCGAGCGACAAAGTTTGGGCCCCAACTGGCCTGTTTGCAGTTGTGAAGAGCCCCAAAACTTCAATTTAGCTCCACTGAGGCCACCTCAAGGTCCAGGCCCTGAGCGGCACCATTTGGGGATAAGGGACGTACTCCAACTGTGTCCTGGTGCTGGGTGAGGTGATTGGGAGCCTGTTAAGTCCCTGTGGCTCAGAACAGGAGGTCAGCAGACTAGCCCTTGGAGTCACTCTGAGAGTCCTGGGCTCAGCTGTAGGTCCAGTCTCTCTGACTCAGGCAGCAAGGCAGCAATCCAGTAAAGGAGAAGTCCAGCAGTACAGCAGAGTGGCTGCCCTTGCACCAGCACAGCAGTCCTTTCTCCTCGCAGAGTCTCCACAGGTCCAGACGTTTACTGAAGAGTTGTCATCCAAGGTCTGATATTTATACCAAGTGCTGCCTTTGATGTGGGAGTTCTAGAGGTTACCCTTTGAAGTGCATATGTTTCCTGCCTCTCCTGCCCTGGCTCTAGACCAGGGGTCTCCAATTAGAAGCTCATGAGCTACTAGTAGCTTCAGAACTACCCATAAGTAGCTCTCCATTGTGTAGTGCAGCCTACAAAAACTGAAAAGGTTATATTTAAAACAAGTATGTAAACTTGTCTGATGTAGTCAGTATTAAAATTCTAATAATATTCCTAGCTCTTAATGATTTTCATCAACATACTTATTACAAAAAACGTTGGAGACCCCTGGTCTAGACTAACTACCAGGGGTATGCAGCCCTTTGTGTGGGTGCATGCCAGGACACCGCTTATTCAAGTGTAAGTGAGGTTGTACTCAGCTCTGCCCTCCTATCATGCCAGTAATAGCCCATCCAGACACACCTGAGCTCTCTATTGTGTGTGGCTGTCTAGGAGGACTACATAAAGCCCAACTGTCATGTGACCGAAAGACAGGCTGCAGGCACTAAATGACTAAGGGAGGAAAATGCCACTGTTGAAAAAGTGGCCTTTGCAAAATTCTAATTTGAAATCCGCCTTTGCCATAAGAGAATTTTTAATTACAATTTAAAAGACACCAAACATGAACTGGTTACCTATTCCCATTTGCAAATTACAGTTTATTAAATGTAATAAGGCAACTCCAATCTTATCCTTTGGGAGAGGTTCGCCTTGCAGTAGTGGAAAGTGAACTTAAGAGTTTTTCACTACCAGGACATGTAAAACTTAGTACCTGTCCAACTTTTTAAACGCACTGCACCGTGCCCTGTGGACTGTTCAGGGTCTGCCAGAGGGGTGACTTGTATGTATTATAAAGAGAAAGGTTTGGGCCTGGTAAAAGGTTTATTTTGCCAGGTCAAAATGGCAGTTTAAAACTGCACATGCTGTCTGCAGTGGAAGACCTGAAACAGTTTTAAAGGGCTACCTAAGTGGGTGGAAGGATCACTTCTGCAGGCCCACTAGTAGCATTTAATTTACAGGCCGAGCACAGGTAGAGCTATTCTACTAGGAATTTACAGGTAAATTAAATATGTCAATTGGGTATAATCTAATGTTCCTGGGTTTTAAGGAGAGAGCACATCCACTTTGGAACTGGTTAGCAGTGATAAAGTGTGAAGGGTCCTAAAGCCAGAAAACTGAAGTCCGCAAAACAGGAGGTTTGAAGGCAGAAATTAAGGAGGAAACCCATGCCATGATGCCAGGTCTAACATCTAGTAAGTCATGTGCATCCATTTAATCCAGTAAACGAACATTATGCCAATAAGGCTACGCAGTGTGTTGAGCACAGCTCCCAGCATAGACCTGTGATATTTGTGATTTGCAGGACACAGACTCCAATCAGTGGTGTAGTTTGGTCAATACGATTGGTGGGGTATGAGCTTCAGATTTCCTGACAATCACACTGGCATCATAATGTTAAAATACATTATATGACAAGCAGGGCGCATAAGAGGGACTTAAGAGACAGTGAAAAGGGAGACGTATGCAAATTGATAGGAGCACTAAGTGAGAGAAGCACAATATTTCCTAAAATAATGAACATTTTTTAGGCCTTTCAAAACAGAGGTGAGTGTGTGTATTTTTTGTCAGTGTGCTTGTGCATAAGTACCAGGCGAAATCTGACAGACACCTCATCATACCCAACTGAAAGCAACTGTACCAACTCTTCCTCAGAAGATACATTTATTAAGGGGCTGTAACACCCCAAACATCCCCCCCAAAGCTACGCCCCTGACTCCAGTTACAGACAGGTTCTAGACAGCTTTAATTATTCCAAAAGTCAAGAAAGTAAGAAACACTTAGTTGATTAAGAAAAGCATCTCCGATCTGATAGTCAAGTGTTAAGCGTAGTGTTGTGTGCTGAGTAGATGCTAGTTATTATTAACAAAATCTTTGCAACAGTGTGGAATTAACTTATTTAATCCTCAACTTTAAAATGACAGATTCACACCACATATCACTTCTCACCTCCCGGGCAGGCCATTCCACTCATCTCAGTCACAAAACATTTAACCACTCCCTACACCAGAACGCCTCACTCTGTGAACTTTAACCAAAGCACACACAACCAGCCCTTCACCGCAAACATCCCTACCGCACTCCGCCAAACACTTGCCTCTACGGCCTACCATTCTTCCCCACACAACATATACAGACATATCCTGTCAACATTGACTATATAGCAAACATGACACGCTCTGGGCAGCGCACGTTTAAAGGTGCCTGCGACAATGAACTTGTTAAGGATACAACTCTGTCAGTTTTTGTATAATGAACAAGAACAACCAGAAGTAGAAAACTCAAAATATAGTTAACAAAATATGATAAATCACTCCATAGATTTGGAAAAGAAATTCATTAAATAAAAAATAATATTAAGGAGACCTCAAATGCAAGTAGTCTTAAATTTAAATGTACATTTTGAGCCAGTGGGACTGAGTTACAAGGACGTGAGTATGTGGAGTATTACTTACTAGTCGAGTACTAATTCACGTAGATATAAATGCATTTTTGAATTGGCCCCCAAGTGGCAAATGTTTATTAGAAAAAGTGCAGAGAGGGCACAGTTCTTTCGATGTTTGCTAATAGTACATCAATATTACCTTTATGATGATTTAGGGGGAATAAACAAAGGCATGTTCAAGTGCGTAAAATAGTATTAGAGAACTACTCTAATTCCAGCAGTTTCTGTGTACATCACAACCTTTCCAGGTCAGCAGCAGATGAAGGTCACCAGAACCCAAAACTTGTTTGATTTAGCTCATGACTACATTAGATATGTGACAACCAAAATCTGAAAAATAAATCTAGTGAAAAAACAGAAGAAACATGTTTGAGCCCGTGCTTCTTTAACTATTGGTACGATTGCTCAAGTGTAATTAGAGAAGTATTCTACAATGTTTAACATAGTTGTAGTATAAGAAAAATAGAATAACCATTGAATTCTACGTCAAGAAGAGGAATGTGGCTTGAACCATTAAGCTATGATCTCTGGACAGGATAACAAGCAGCTCTGTGTGTGTTTCAGCCTCATTGTGCATCATCAGCGAAGTAAAGCATGAGTTGCTAGGCCCACCAACAGATAACAGCAGTCCCATTTGTTACGTCAGCACTCGTGGAGCACAATGGCAAAGTACCTGGAGGGGCCACTGCCAAACTCACTCAGGGGCTCTCAGGCCAGGGTACTTTTCTGAGGGGGCCCCATGGAGCCCCCTCCTCCCCCCGCACCACCTGGGCTGCAGGAGCCTTTGTTACTCCACTGACGGAGCTGTGGCATATTTCTCACTGTGCATAGAAGCAAGGTTCTGGTGAGAGAGAATGCTACAGGACTTGGCCATCTCTGCAGATCCTCTAGGAAAGGCAAACAAGATAAAACCATAGACTCCAAACCAATGAGTGCCCTGGATAGTTCTGAGGGCTTACCGAGGTTCATCTTGTTTATTCCATAAACAACTGCTAGTGCTGCGTGTTTGCCACCAGGTTAAGGGAGACTAGAAACCTTTAAGGGACAGTAAGTTCAAGGACTCTCCTACATGTAGTCCCATATATTCTGGTCATTCACAGTGGCAAAATAAACTAACAGTCAAATCCCACTATTCTTGAAATCCCCTGCCTAGGACTCCATTTCCATCAAAAGGATGCCCATCTTCTCAACAGGCTCCCTCAGGCAGCCATGTTCTGTGTGCCTATGCTTTCATACCTCGGGTTAAATGTGGGTGTGGACAAGAGCCAACTCAGAAAAACATTATTTTCAGCAGTGGATTTGAACAACTGCATATTTCTGATTAGAAAGTCATTGACGTTGCTTGAATCAAAATGTACAATAAGGATGCATTTTTGACTGTAGGAACAATCATTATCACAAGTTAATTGTCACAAGTTATGGGACCATGTTTCCTACAAGAATCCCTCAGTCGTGAATGTCAGTTACCATAACACAATAATAATTGAGGCCGTCAGCACTTCTACCACCCCTTGATAAAACTGAAAAATTGTTTTATCATTGCTGTTTAATCCTTCCACGTGTTACTGAATGTTCAGTTTTTAAGAGTCCATTTTTAAGAGGACTTCTCGGAGAAAGTGAACTCCACGGTGCAGTTCAAAGAAAGCCAGTGGCGCAGATGTGATCTTGTCTAGTGTGACTGAGGACCAATTAAGCAACTGGGTAGGAACAAAATGTAGGCACTACTGTTGTAAATTGAAAGAGGAGGAGTAATTGACGCAGGGATGAGCGGTGCTAAAACTAAGCTTGGTTGCACATTGGAGAGGGATCGGCCAATGAGCAATATGCCATTGGTGTTATGAATGATGTTTTTACTATCTGTCGCAGTCCGGTAGAACGCAGTAGGGGGTCAGACAGTTGTGACAAGTAGCTGACCTTATTTCCAGAATTTCAACTCCATCATTGGCTCGCAGTTGCCCAGGTGTAACATGCAAGAAGTAGTTTGCATTCGTGCCCTGAGGTTCAGGTGTTAACCTCTGCCCGTGGTAAGATAAAATAGCCTACATCTGGCCCATCCTGAAAGGTAGAGCCAGTGCCAACATTTCCTTGAGGGTACTCATGGGCCTTAATATTATGCTACCACTCGTTCTTCATAAATTGTTTAAATGTGAAACAATAGTATGTTCTCAAATGCTATGTGCACGTACAAAAGCCAAACTCATAACAGACCCAAACCTAAGGATCATAAATTCACCTTCAAAGAAAAGTGAAAACCTGAATGCTGGAATAGAGCCACGTTTTTCAATAAAAATACCAAACCGCAAACTGATCCAGCATTTAACTCAATAATCATAATTCAAAGCCTCTGGGTACCAGGAATGCAGCTGGGTTAGTATTACCAGCTCGGGCCATTAGTCTTAGGCTGGTTATGAGAATTTCGAATTGGGAGAATAGCCAAAACTAAGGGAAACTCAAGAATTGTTTATTTGCAGATGCTAGAAATGTACCCAGCGCAAGGAAAACGAAACTAAATGTATTCCGGCTGAGATCTTTGTTTCTGATTAAGACCACTCTTCTCACACTCGAGAAGAATGTTTTCTCTGTAGGGTCAGTGATCCTTCATCCAGGCATGCATCCTGGTAACAGAGCACGTGCTCACCTACATTAATACCCGCCAAGGTGCCTGCTGTGCACTTAAAGGCTCATAACACACAAGAAACATTCCATTAAGAGGACAGTTGGCGAAAGCAATGCACAAATTAGGTGCCACATGTGTTTCATGTGAGTGAAACAAATACTCCTGCTTTTAGGGCTCTAGCTGGCAAGCATCTGTGCAGTGGTTTTCATCTAATTACACGTCCATAAGTCTGATTTGCTAAGTGCGGTATTTTTCTCATCGGTGCACTTTTGGCAGTCTACCTGATAAATTAAGAGGTGACCACCCAGTGCTTAATTTGTGCTTTGATGAGCACCGGCACTCGTTTTTGAGGGCCGGCGCTTATTCTTCTGCCCCAACCATTTGCTGCGAGCAAAAGACACATATGGGAAAGATGGAGGAAGAGAAAAACGAAAAAGCGCTACAATTCGAGAAAGAAGAAAGCCGCAAGAGTGAGCTGAAGAGGCAGGGAGTGAGTGTAAATGGATTGAATAGGCCCGAGATGGCTTCGGGATTACGCTGCCTCAGTATTCCGTGCTCCCACATTTGATTGCAGCACCCACGTGTTTAAGAGAAGGGCTTTGGGCACCAGCACGTTTTTATTTACAAATTAAGCACTATGGCCACCCTGTCCCTTCTGTAGGGTTATTTCAGTACTGTTGAGTTGGCCTGACAGTCACCTCCACAGAGATCAAGTGAGGGTGACTTGGTGAAGTTTTATGAAACAGAAAAACGACGAGGTAATAGAAGGTAGTGGGTGCAGATTTGGGTGCCTTGATTCAGTGGTGAGTGGAAGGAGAGGCCATGTGTGGATTCAAGCACTGAACAGCAGGGTACCTTCCTAGCAACGATGAATACATAATGACATAGTTGTGAAAATAAATAATTAGACCTTTTTGAGAGACAAACAAAAATGTATGCAACAATCAATTTCAAGGTCATTACTGCTGAGAAATACTTGACATGATTCCGTATTACCGAGTACTGAAATAACCCTGCAAAAGGAACAGGATGGTCACCTCCTCATTTATCAGGTAGGGTGCCAAAAGTGCGTCGATGAGAAAAATACCGCCCGTACCAAAGCAAAGCTAAGTGAATAAACTTTAAAAACAAAAAAGTAAGTGAATTATTAGAACTTAATGACAGGAACATTTTTCAATGGTTCAAGATTTATTGTGTCGACCATGGCAATATATAACAATCTAATGATGTACATACAGTCACTGAAAAAGCATAGTTAACATTAAAGTTATGGTTAGAGGCGGTTATAACACATTAACATATGTTAAGAAATTCACTTGAAAAAACTCAGTTAAGGTCCTGTTTTGGTACTACGTTAAAATAAAAAAAAATACTGGACTTCAGAAATAGGAGACCACAAACTATGACTTGCGCAAAATCCATACAACCATAAGCCTCACACCAAATGCAATGCCCATGATTTCACCCAACAGATCCAATTACAACTGTTGTAATATTCTCTAGTTTCATTTCTGGGAAAATGCCCATATCATATTCCCAGAACACTATGAAAGGGACGACTATGAATGTCATAGGGGGTTATTACAACTTTGGAGGAGGTGTTAATCCGTCCCAAAAGTGACGGTAAAGTGACGGATATACCACCAGCCGTATTACGAGTCCATTATATCCTATGGAACTCGTAATACGGCTGGTGGTATATCTGTCACTTTACCGTCACTTTTGGGACGGATTAACACCTCCTCCAAAGTTGTAATAACCCCCGTAGTATGTAATGGTTTGAGTATGTATTGGTATTTATTTACAATTTGCTTTTTGGTAGTTACTTTTTGGTGTTAATCTTGTGAGGTATTGCATCTGGTGTGCAAGTTATGGTTTATTGCTTGCAGAGGATTAAGACCAATCCACCATGGGTGGCCTGACACCGCGTCACGAAGTATTCCCTCATGTCCAGATGTTTTGAACAAGGACACAATGAAGGTATTTCTTCTACAATTATACAACAAGGTACAATTATAACATCAGTTCTCCAGTCATGAAATCAAACCTTGTAAGTAATGACAGTGCCCTTGTTGATAACTGTTTCTTAAGGAAAACCATGTGAACAACAGAGTTTTACACCTGTACACAACACCCTCTTGCCACTAAGAAGTATGTGGTTTGAACACTGGGGTGATTCATACTCTGTTTCCCATAGAGCAACAAACAGGGTGCACAAAGGTCCTGTCTCCATTCCCCCAGGGTTCTTAAGCCTGCTGCACTAGTCCGTGTCATGATGAGACCGCGAATCACTAATGAAGGCGAGATGTGTCCACAACGTTACAGGCATCATAAACCTCTTATGGGACACATAATTACTGTGTGGGGCTAAGGGACCATTGAAAGCTTGTATCAGCCCCATCCCTCTAGCCTTTTATCCTAAAATCAAGAGCCGAATAAATGATTAGCTCCGCCAATATTTTGAAGCAAATCGACTGCATAGACCGAAAAGGCTCTTGAAATTATAAAAATATTAGGAATAAAGCACTGATGCCAGTTGCTATCCGCAAGCTCATGTACTGAAACTGTGTTCTGAAAAGATCTTTTAATGTTTAATTTACCAGGAGTGTAGAAACATTGTGGTGGATCTGCAACTGGCCAGAAACCAGAGTTGACCAGTGCTCAGCTCAATCTATCAAAGACTCTGTATAGAGCCTGTGTGCTTGGAAGCCTAAGCGATCACATGCTAGAGCCTCAAAGATGTGGTGACTCCTAGAATCAAAAATGCTGTACCATTTTTGTAAGGTTACTACTATTCTACATCTAGGCAAGGCTGCTTCTTCATACAAAACTCATTTAGGGTCAGTTGCCACTAGCAACAGTATTGGGCCAACAAAAAAGGCAGACACGGGAACACATTTGCTTTTGTGGTTACATTCCTTTTATTTTGCCCTTTTTGCCCGTTGGCTTAGCTCTCCCTTACTCAACATTGGAACCAGAATGGGAAAGGGGTATGTCTTGTTATCAAACCCAATGAATCCGAGCACAATTAATGTTGTGTCTCAGTTCATTAGAAAAGCGTGGCAGTCACGACAGAGAGTAGCTCATGAGGGAAAATAAGCAGTGGCTATATTGACAGTAAACTGACTGCAAGTATTAATAATTAGATGGCAAATGGCAAGTCTCGGAAGGATTAGAGGTGCATTGGCTGGATTGCTGGGACAGATGTCATAAATGGAAATGCCCAGGTGGAGTGAGGTTATCCTTGCATTTGTGTTTTGTTCTCCTGCGGCACACAGATCAGTTTCTTCAAAACTGCCGGGTGATGTCTTAATGGCCCCAGATGAGGTCTTGTGGAAGGGAGAAATAATTAAGCTGTCATATGTAAAGGCAAACAAACAAACATGCATTTAGCTTTGGACATACCAAAACGTGCCTCATCATCCTGAAAAGCAATATCAATGGTCCCTAGATGTGCTCTCTCAGTTCCAAAGCAAATTTTAGGAAGATTGTGTTCAGGTAAGTTATGAACCAGGCCACTTTGAACTGACATGTCTGTCTAGGCAACAGATGTGACTCCCATAGTCCAAGGTCGGACGCCCTGCCTGCAGCGGTGACTCCTTTATGGATCTGCATAGACCAGCCCGATAACTAAGACTGGACTTAACTTCTCATACCATGCCGGCAATGTTCCTTTAAAATATGAGATGACGATAGTGCGTGCGGTCAGTTTGTTGTATATAGGTATGTGCACAGCAGGGAAAAGCAAGCCTCATTTTTCACTGCTGCCATGTAACAAGTTACGCAACACAAACACACTCTCACAGATACTCCATGAAATAGCTCACATTCTTTATCACAGTACATTACCACTTCCATTTCACAATTTAATGTTGATTCCTGCGGGGTTTGACCTCCATAACACTGATATTCCCTCTCTCAGGAAACCCCACTGCAGTGAATCACTAGCCACTATTTTGAGGGGGGCTGAGATGCTATAATGGCGTTCTCTCCGCCAGAACATTGCTGCAGCATGCACGTGCCAAAACAAACATGGGGCTGCAGTAAAAAACACACGATCACCTCTCCAAATGAGTAGCTGTAGGCCATCAGTAAACATCTTTACGAGTGCCAAAATTGCTGAAGCCCCCGCCATTTCTTAGCTCCTATTGCCCACTGACACCTGCTCCCGACATGGTTATGGCCTTCCCTCTGGTAGTTTCATTAGACAGCAAGAGGGACGGCCACACCCTCCATCGCCACCGAGGTGCCTGGCCTCGAAACTAGAAACTATGATTATTTAAAAACAGTTTAAAGGAATTTTTTTAACAACATAAACAGTCCCCAGAAAAAAGCTATTTTAAGGTATCTTTAAAAAACTCAAAAAGACCATAGAATCTCAATACCACATGGGTACTTAATTAAGCAACTAGAACAAATAAACTAAAGTTCCAAACTGTACTCCATGAAAAATGGCAACCTTTGTTTTTATCTCCCAGGAGCCTGTGACCTCAAAGATTTCCTAAAACCTAAAAATGCCTGCTTGTACTTCGGAAGAAAAATACTGTCTACACAAACTACAGTATCATTGGCAGCAGAAACAACAATTCATAAAATCACAGGCAAATAAAGGAATACAGGACAAAAACTACTCAAACATAAAATTATTAGAAAATACTTTAAAAAACTATTTGAAGCCAGGCTTTTTTTTTAGCGATATACCATTAACTGACGCTAATGAACATATATTTAACTATATACAAACCTTACAGTGACAGAACATTGGTGAGTATGAGCCACACACAAGTAGAGGTCTACTTGGAAGATTTGGCAGACACTTAACTTGTATACAATATCCACCTACAGTGTACTGAGACAAAGTAATTTAAAAAGGTAAAAAATGATAGCAAAGCAACAAAACAAATCAAAGAACTATGACAGTTACATGGCGCACACAAATCTAAATCCATCATAGTAACATTGATCTACTTTTTGATTCAGTAGCAACTGGACTTTAAAATTCAGCTGCACTGTTGCATGTGTTGTGCTTCTGAATTACCATTCACTTTCACTACAGGAACATGCAGCTATTCCAGGACGACGAAGAAAACAAATACATCCAGTATGATGACCAGTAAACACAAATACAGGCACAGGAGCAAATACCAAGATGTCAGGATTCATGTATCCAAAGATGTACAAAAAAAACTCCAAGCCTCTTTCACAGCCTACGCCAAATACACATAACACTCAACCACAAAATATTTTTAAAAAATCCTGATTCTCCTTTCTGTTTAGCAGTAGTACAAATAATAACTCACGTATTTAATCGTGGTATGTTGCAATGAATGTTGGAGATAACCCTATTTGTTAAATAGTGTACACTATCAGCTAGATTTATTAGGGAAACAATTAAAATTCCTGGATCAAGAACAGCTACAATACAAAAAAATTAGTTGGCTACAATATCGCTTCAAATGATGTAAGGGACAAATACTTGTAATTCACAAAATACTACTCAGTGCTGTCAAAATCTAGAACAAAATATTTCTACTATTTTAAGTACAAGACAGCAAGTGTCAGTTGCAACACAATTCTCCCACCATAAAGCCTAAACCCATGCCAAATAAACACGTGGAAAAGATCTTCAATCAAAATGTACTCAAATCAAGCTTTAGCTCGCCAGAACCCAAATGTGTTATGTCATCTATTAAGAAACAGATTCAGACTAAATCTAAAGTATTAACAAATGTAGTCTGGATCAAATTTGTGTAATGTATTTCAAATAAATATACCTCCTTTATTCACGAACATTTTTTAAATGTGTTCTATGTTCCTGATTGTGGATGTGTGTAACACCCATTTAGCATTAAATTATAGATGGGCACACAATTACCTCTCATTTTTCAGTGTAACTCCGTTTCATAAGCCTATATGATAATGAATTACAGAAATCAGAATATGGTGGGATAGTGGCGTGGAACCATATAGTAAGGACAGGCCTAGGGAGCAGCTTTACAGCTGGTGTTTATATTTTGCATCGTTATAACTGACAGCTTACACCCAGCCTAAATGCTAACAGAAATGGGTAGTGAACATGCATTCCGGGCTCTGAGAGTTCTTAGCACAAATTACACATAACTAAAAGGAGGGCGGTGAATAGACAGGCTCATTCTATGCTGGAAAAAAGCTCTCAAAACAAGCCCTAATTCCCTCAAAATAAATAACCCACCGGACCTCTAAGAATGACATGAAGAATTTCAGTCATAAACTGCTAAAAAACTTACGTGAAACACTCATCTCCAGCATCTATTTCTGCGTGAATACAGGGGCCCTAAAATCTGACCTTATGTTTATCATGTACTGTACAGCCTGGTGGGAAGAATCACTCAACACACTCTTAGAAGCCTAGAACAAAAATCAAAATAGCCCATGGCTTCAAATTATTCCTCTAACCCTCCCCCCTTTTTTAGGCAGTGTCAAAAACATAAATCTACAGGTATAGTAATGTACTTGTACAAGCTTCAGACCCGAATCTAGAGAACTTAGATTGGCTCTTCCACAAGCTACAACCCTACACACCATCTCAACAGCACCTGATCATTTGCAGTGCTTCGCAGATCACCAGCAGCTCCACCAGACCCTGTAATTCCCTCCACCCATTCCACACATCACCTACCTTTACCCAACATAACCTCATGACACCAACCCCATATAAAACTACCACAGTGAGTTTGAAACGTGCCCTTCCTCTTATCCCAGGACTGGACTCATCCATAACACCTCGGTTACCGCACCATATGGTACAAAATAAAAATAGCGCAGACCCTCTTTCACCAGTCCACAAACTTACACAGACAAAAACTCACAAACCCCTATTGTACTTAGAGATGCTAAACAGCAAGAACTACTTCAATGGAAATAGGTCTCCAACCCAACCCCAAATAGCCCTTTGCCAAGTCACAGCTAGATAGAAGTCTTCCAGACTCTGCCTGGCACATAATATGAATGATCCAGACCCACATGTCCATCTAACGGTGACGGTAGGGCAGAGCCCCCTATTTCAGTTCCCAAAGACAGCTGCCTAGTCACCCATCAAACTTACACACTCTCTTCGGGTAATAACATACTTAATATCCAGGGTGGCCAACAGTCACACACCACACACACAAAGCACAGAGAGCAGTCCCCTAGATATTTATCAGACCAAGACCCTCACGACAGAGAGCACCCATTTCTAGCACCAGGAAGTCCAAATCTTACACTCACAGAGCCGTCTGCCAGGGAGAACAGCAGAAGGAACAACCCTGTGATGCTACTATTAGGATTGTCCCTTACGTCATTGACAGCCTTACCTCAAAGTGGCACCACCGTTTCAGTCCATTGGAGCTCAAATTTGACAATCTAAGAAAGGAATTAAAAACCAGCTCAACTAACTTAATTGCAGCCTCACTAGCCATGCAAGATTTAAAGATGCAAATGCAACCCATCAACCGAATAGACTAAATGAACCATCACTAAATCATATTCCCCATCCCTACATGAACACACAAAACAAGAGTCAAACTCAAACACTGGATAAGAGACACATGAACATGGATGGTATTACCTCCCTTTGTCAAAGCAACCTCTCCCTCAAGTGATTTGTGGAGCTTACAAGATTTAACTGCTCACTGCCATCATACTATGATAGATAAAATAGGTGGTAGACCTTTTTTCCCTCAAAAGATAAAAAAAAATAAAGTATCCTCCCTGTTTCAGCCAGAACCTAACCAAAGAAAGAAGAAGACTCAAAGTCATAGAGAGATTACGAAGGCACAAACTCTCCTCCATGCACCTGAAACAGTTACAGAAGCTTAAAAAACACCTACAAAAGGGCATATGAAATGCTAAAGTATCTTTCTTCAGATCCCAGCAAGATACAGCTGGCCAGGCAAACACTTAGAAATTGTCAACCAGCACATCAGGGCCAACAACCTCAATGTATTTATGAACACACAGCGAACTGTGAAGCCTTTTTCCAAGAGAAAATAATTAAAATTGAAAGATCAATCAATACTATAACGAAAGAGTATGGGTTTTGAATATCAACAGAAACCCCTCACAATGGAACTATACAATCACTGACAATACTCAAACCTTCATCCATCCAACCTAGACTAAACATGGAGTGAATTCAAACCCCTCCGTGAAGAGACGATTTGCAAGATCGTTGTGTGTCTAGAAGCAGTGTCACTTTTCAACGATCAAGTCCCTTCTACAATCATGAAAGATTTCAACCAACTTGTCTTGCCAATCTGGCCAAAAACTGCAAACACCTCATTAGCGCAAAGCACTATCCTAAATGGCTTGAAGATTGGGCTAGTGGCATCTCTCCTGAAAAAACATGTTGTCAATCCAGCACATCTAAATAATTTTCATTGGTGTCTAACGTTCCCTTCCTTGTGAAAATGTTGGAAAACTTTACTCACAGACAACTGTATAAACATATTGACCAGTTCAACTTAATCTGCAATTTCAATCAGGTTTTAGACCGGGACAATGCACAGAATCGGCCTTCCTACACATCATGGATGAAGCACTCAATGTAATGGACTGGGATGACTCCTGCCTTCTCATACTCCTAGACCGGAAACCTGAGTTTGACACAGTCAATCGCAACTGCCTTCTCGACTTACTTCAAAGCAGAATGGGACTTTTTGAAAATCTACTCAAATGGTGCACCTCTTCTTGACAGAATTGCTCACAACTAATCAAACTGGGAGGCTTATTGTCTAATGCATGTCCAGGTAGAGTTGGAATCCCTGAAGGATCCAGCATCCCCCAGCCCCCCACTCTTTTCGGTCTCTATTGTGGATCTGCAGATGGAGATCTTCAAACAAGCAAACCTTCGATGCCCAATGTATGCAGGTAACACTCAGCTGTAATTAAAGATTTCCTCCCTGGAAGATAATGCCCAACTCAATAACATTAAAGTGAAAACCCAAACCCGGTTGCCATGAAACCACCCCAAAATGAACTGGAAAAAAACTGAATTTCATCTCTTCTCCCCTCCCCTTAGCTTCTTTCCCAAACAATAATTGATTAACCTCCTAGACACACACAAAAACATATCACTGTTGAATCAACGAAATTCCCTTGGGAGAACACTGGATAAAAACGTTAACATGCAAGCATGCACTAGCTCATCCACAAGAAAGTGCATTTCTTCAGTTTCACTTCCTGAAGAAGTTGAAATCTTGGTACCACTATTGGACTTCAAGATCACTGTTCAATCCTTAGTCATAGCCAAACTGCACTATATGAGTGCAAATTTAATACGCTTACCAAAATCATGCATGGCCCCATTCAAAACAGCATTAAGGCCCACATTACAAGTCTGGCAGTCATTAGAACGCCGGACTCGCGGATGGCGGTCGTACCTCTGCCAATGCAGCAGCCCGAGTGCCATATTACAAACATGGCGGTCGGGCCGCGGTGGGACCGCTAGCTCTGCCAGGATCAGGGATCCTGGGGGTCGGGCGGTAAATGGCAGTCCTAACCCGCCAGGGCAGAGCTGCAAGCAGTGCTGCCATGGGGATTACAACCTTGTTCTCTGACAGCCATTTCATGATGGTAGCACCGCCATGAAAAGGCTGGTGGAGAACGGGTGCAGGGGGCCCCTGCAACTGGCTAAGCACTTGGCATGGGCAGTGCAGGGGCCCCCCTCGCCAGCATCCTCACAATGTTCACTGTCTGCTTTGCTTTTCAGACAGTGAACATTGCGAGGGTGCTGGTGCACCCTGCATCGTACAGCATTGCTGCCGGGTCGATTACAAGCGGGAGACAATGCTGTAGGCTGTTTACTGCTAGGCCAGTTGGCAGAAACTCAGGTTTCTTCCCATTGACCTAGCTGGAAACTCTCAATGGGCCTAGCGGGGAGGTAGTCAGTATGGTGGCAACCTCCTTTTCAGAAATTCGGCCGACAGTCCAAACTGTCGCCAAACTCTTAATGAGGCCCTGTATGCCATAGTCAGACTAATAACCGGAATTAGACCTATCAATCACATCACACCCTCTCTATAGTCTCTCTACTGGTTCCCATTTGAAGTCAGGATCCAACTGTCGATAGCATGCTTGACGCACAAAGCCCTGCACCTTGATGCACATAGGGACCTCACAAATATGCTCACAGTCTCAAGAGGCAGCCACTCCCTACCGAGTGCTAATTCACTCTGGATGGAACTGCTCAGATTCAGAAAAAAGGAAACCTACACCTGTACCTTCATAGGATCCCCCCCAAGATTATAGAACTTCATCCCGGTGGAGATCTAGTCTAATCCAATGACAAACGTTTTCAAGAATGAGGTCAAAAAGATTTTACTAAATTGTAAATTGTATTTATGTAGTTGTTACTACCCATGACGATGCACTGAAACAGATTCATAGCAAAATGATATGAACTAGGCTCTCCCTACTTCCGGGGTACCCTTCTGCAGAGACTCTGCTATTCATTAGGCTTACTACCACATTATCGTGAGTATGTCCTTTGGCAAAGAACATTATATCTTTGTGTGTGATGATTTACCATGTGTGATATTAAATGTTGTATAACTGGGTCAGGTTTCCTATGAACAGCACTCTGATACCCATGGGTTATGTTCGTACTTCATAAAACTCTCAAAATAAACTAAATAAGATACTTTACTATTTCTCTTACAGCAACAAAGCATTAGGCTCTTTGTATAACATACATTGGAATTATACAGCTAAGCAGCCTATTAACCATGGTAGCGAAGGCGTGGAGATAGTATGCTGTGCTTAAACCGCAGGTATTAGGGCCGCAGAATGTCAGTTACTCAGAGGAGGCTCAACCTTTCAGGGCTTGTAGTTGTCAAGTAGGCTCACTTGTTGAATTTCAGATTCACGTGGTATGTCACAGTTCTCATCTCACCCTCTGTTCACTCAGCAGCAGAATATTGTACTAAAATTATAAAATAAGAAAAAAAAACTCTTACAAATGTACATAGAATAGCTTGCTTGGTGCTTTTAAAATGGGACAATTGCTTTGAGATATAAAGTAAATGCCACTTGATGGAAACATGGAAAATCCAACGCCTATCTCAAACCACAACTTTATATTGGAAGCTAATTTATAGTTTGAGCAGTTTTAACTGTTCAAGAGTTTAATGCAATTACGATCCGCAGATATTTTCCATCACAGGTGGGACGAACGCCAATAGTAAATTTGCCTGTACAGCAAAATTAAAAAAAATAGTAAAGTAAAAAACTTGGTTGTTCGTAGAAAAAGTAAAATAGATGCAATTGGGAGGGCAGTTACATGTGCAGAAGTAACTGTGTGACAGCAACAGTACTCTAGGTCATCTATAACTTTATCAATGCTGCCCAGGAGTTTTGGTAATCCTTCAAAATCAGAAACATACTGTGAATATTGGGCGAATCATCTGATGAGTTGATTTACAACATTTCAAATGTGTTTATGAATCGGTCTTCTTGTGTCCACTGTTCATTACAAAGTCTTTACCGCAGTGGAACACTATTGTGACAGCAGATTCTTCAGTGACGCATGAACGACAATTACGTGCTTTAATTGCTATCAACAAATTCTTCTATCCAGAAGCATTGAAAACATACCAGACACTGAATTAGTAGCAGCCTGTTTGTGTAAATGCACATTGTGAAATGTTGACTAATGTGTTTGAGTAACCCAATGAGCTTAAGGCTGCACCGCTTTGTTTGATGGCACGGAAGTGCTGAAAGCTATTGTGTAATATTCTCAGCAGAACCAACTGAGTGCTGCTGTAATAGATTACAGCTGCCTGTTGGGAACTTCCCAGTCCCCACATTGTTTTACTTGACTGTAGCCTCTCTTTGGACTTGCAATGAGGATGAGACCCGTGGTCTTTACCCTGCTGAACGTTACCTCGTAGGTAAGTACCGCAGAGGCACTTTTTGGGTACTTTACCACATGGTATTTTATTACAGAGTTAAGTATTTTTTTTTTACTTCTAATTATATTAATCAAAAAGGGCATTTAAGGATTAAGCGATGGGTAATGGTTCAGGGTGGTGAGGATGAGGAAGGGTAGAGGTAAAGGGAGATAAGGGATTTTAGGATTAAGGGGAGTGTAGTATTGCGCCCGTGGAATAACGGGACTGCGGGCGTGACCATCAGCAGCGGTGCTGTACGGGTGTTCCCACGGCACCCCTGCTGATAGGTGTGTTTTGGTAGAGCCCTAGCTCGTGTGAGCTAGGGATAATAAAAGTGCTGGCAGTGACACAGGAGCCGGGGGAAAGAAGGCTGCTACGGAGACGGCTCTCTCCGTGACTGCACAGCAAGGAAACTGACACCGGTGTTCTGCGTGTAATTTGCAGCGCGCAGCGCTAAAACCATTACACTGGCGACGAAGGCGGGCGCCGCCCACCTGTGTAAACAAGCTCAGCACGGTGCTCTTGCCTCGACCACACCCACGTCGCGAGGTGGCCGTGCAGGGAAGCAAGACATCAGTCGGACACCCCACCAAAAGAAGACCTCAACAGATACAGGGCACATTTACCAGTAAGATTGCCGGCCCCCTAAACCAGGCCACGCCCAAAAAAAAAAAAATGAAGGAGCAAATAAACCTCACACAATGAAGGGCAAAGCTGGATGTGCCTCCCACAAAAGTAGTGTTTAAAGGCACAGAAAATTAAGAGACAGTAAAAGTAGTAAAAAAAAAAAAAAAATAACAGTTTCAGCTGTACTCACCACAACCTAAGGAGAGAGACTGTCAAAATAGGATAAAACAAAAAAAATGAATACAGTAGCCCCCATTGAGCCATTCATAGTGGAAGGTGCCCCATCCACACAGGCAGCACGATGGAATGAATGGGTGGAACGTCTCATGTTCTATTTCAAAGCCACAAAAACGAACAATGAGCAAAAACGAGCAATGGTGGTACACCTAGGAGGGAAAGACATATACCGCATAGCGAAAACAATAAATGAAGCAGAACCAAAGACACACCTCACACTTATTACAGCGCTCCAAATGCACTTTGCACCCATGGTCAATGTAGACTATGAAAGATTCATCTTTCGACAAGCTCGACAGTCTGCTGATGAGTCCATTGATATGTTCTATTTGAGACTGAAAGAACTCACGGCTACATGCGCATTCCACAATGAGAATGATGAAATTAGAGGTCAAATCATACAGGGATGTGCGTCCTCTAAATTAAGAGAATGGATCCTTGAAGAGTCAGGGCGACCCTTACAAGACATTCTCACAATGGGGAGAACCAAAGAGCTATCAAAGGCAAGAGCGTCCCACATGGAGCAGCTCTTCAGTACCCAATCAAGACGGAGCAGGTAGCAGCAGTAATAGGAACATCCTCCAGGCCAAAGACACAAAAGACACTACCGTCGAACAAAACGTGGAAGGTGCGGAGGGACAAACCACCCCCTTATCAACTGCCCTGCCAAAGGAAAGAAGTGTGTAGAATGTGGAAAATTTAATCATTTCATCAAAGTATGTAGAACGACGAGGAGCACAAATACTCAAACCACAGTAAACACAGCTGTAGAGACACAACCCAGAGGCAGTGAGATCAATGACGATGAGGAAGGAGTACAAATAGTCCACTCAATCTTCACCATTAGTAAGGCCACGAGTCAGCAGATGAAACTGCCCAAGTGCCAAATACAAGTAGCTGGATGCCCAGTGCACGTCATAATAGACACTGGAGCATCCATTAACATCATGGCACACACGACGTACCAGAAACTAAACCCAATTCCACCCCTCATACCGACACAGGTCAGAGTATTTGCATATGGTCAAGTGCGACAGCTGACAATGAAGGGAAAGTTTCGCGCGATGGTATCTCACGGATCTCAAGAAATCGAAGCCTACATCTATGTAGCAGAGGAAGGACAGCGAACGCTACTAGGATGCCACACCGCAGAAGCCTTAGGCATTGTCTCCTTCACTTTTGAAGTATATATGGAGTCCCTGAGTGACATATTAGAGTCCTATGCTCATGTTTTTGAAGGCATAGGGTGTCTAAGAAACAAAGAAATCATGCTACACATCGACAAGTCGGTTCAATCCATAGCTTTAAGACACAGAAGGATAGCGTTTCACTTACGCCCCCTAGTGGAGAAGGAACTATGCAAGTTAGAATCGGCAGGAGTCATAGAGAAAGTAGAAGGCCCGACACCATGGGTATCTCCGATTGTAGTAGCCAGAAAACCCAAACAACCTGGAGAAGTCAGGATCTGTGTTGATATGAGACTGCCAAATGTAGCCATAAAAAGAGAACGGCACATTACATCAACCATCAATGACCTAATAGGAGAACTCAGTGAAGCCAGATAGTTTTCGAAGCTGGACCTCAGGTCAGGCTACCACCAACTAGTCCTAGCAGAAGAGTCCAGGTATATTACAACATTCTCTACCCATATAGGACTCTGCCGCTACAAGAGGCTAAACTTCGGAATTTAAAGTGCAGCTGAAGTTTTCCAAAACACAATAAGAGAGTTGCTAATAGACTTAAAAGGTGTTATAAATGTCAGTGATGACATTCTCATATTTGCAAAAACCATCCAGGAACACCATGATGTTCTCAAAAGAGATCCAGCGGATCCATGAGTCTGGACTTAGCCTCCATAAAGAAAAGTGTGAGTTTCTGAAAGAAACAATACAATCCTTTGGATACACCTTATCGTCACGAGGCGTTGCCCCTGACCCGGAAAAGGTGATAGACATCAAAAATGCCAAACCCCCTACGACCGTAACTGGAGTCCGAAGTTTTCTAGGCATGGTGAACTACTGTGGCCATTTTATAAAGAACCTCACGTTATTGACTCAACCGTTGAGAGATCTCACAAAAACTGCATCAACATGGTCTTGGGGTCCTGAACATGAACGTGCTTATCAAGCAACAAAAGAAGCGATGTCGGCCGACACCATCCTGCGATATTTTGATCCCCGGCGAGAAACATCCATCGCAGTGGATGCCAGCCCAACAGGGCTATGAGCCGTCCTCCTTCAGAAAATTAATAAGGAAGATTGGGCCCCGGTGGCATACGCGAGCCGCTCACTAACTGAGACAGAGAGGAGATATTCTCAGATTGAGCGAGAAGCAATTGCAATCCATTGGGGATGTAAACACTATGGGGGTTATTACAACTTTGGAGGAGGTGTTAATCCGTCCCAAAAGTGACGGTAAAGTGACGGATATACCACCAACCGTATTACGAGTCCATTATATCCTATGGAACTCGTAATATGGCTGGTGGTATATCCGTCACTTTACCGTCACTTTTGGGACAGATTAACACCTCCTCCAAAGTTGTAATAACCCCCTATGTGTTTACGGACACCCATTCACTGTCACCACCGATCACAAACCCTTAATACCCCTCTTCCAAGGCACAGCATCCAAGCCACCTCCACGCATTGAGAAGTGGATGCTTCAATTGCAGGAATACAATTGTAAAGTGGAGTATCGTCCAGGATCAAATAACCCAGCAGACTACCTCTCAAGGCACTCCAGACCTGCCACTCAGCGAGAAGAACGCGAAGCTCGTGAGACTGAAGAATACGTCAAATGAGTAGCCGAGAGATCACGACCACTACCTATCACGATGGACATGATAAGACAAGCCACGGAATCAGATGACAACCTCCAAAGAGCCATTCAGTTGACACAGAACAATAACTGGCACATTGGACAGAAACAGTGGCGGTCCCTAACCCCGGAATCGAGGATGGTTATGGAAGGACTGCACCGGCTGAGACAAGAACTAACGGTCAGTGAAGACGGATGTCTCCTCCGAGATCAGACTCGTGATCCAATCCAGCCTCACGAGTAGAGTTCAGCTAGCACATGCTGGTCACCAAGGGATGGTGAAGACGAAGAACAGATTGAGGACCAAGGTGTGGTTCCCACAGATGGATGAAAGGGTAGAGGAGTTGATACAGTCGTGCCATTGGTGCCAAACGACTGGAACTCCCAACACCCCAGTCCCTATTGAGATTGAGGAACGAGCCCCCAAACCGTGGGTGTCGACGAGCCTTGATTTTGGGAGCTTGCCCAATGGAGATCATCTGATGGTCATGATTGACGATTATTCTTGATACCCTGAGGTAGAAATATTTAGAACCCTGACAGCGTCTAAAGTCATATCAAAGATGGAAAAAATATTTGCATCCCATGGGCTAGTGCAAGTGGTCAAGACTGACAATGGACCACCATTTCCTGGAAGTGAGTTCGGAGAATACCTACGGTCCCTGGGCATTAAGCACCGAAAGATAACTCCTCGCTGACCTCAAGCTAACGGGGAAGTAGAAAGGTTTATGAGGACACTAAATAAAGTGGTTCGGATTGCGATGGCTAAGAATGAAGCAATAGAGAGAGCTAATTATTCTTTCCTCCGTGATTACCGTCTGATGCCACACTCTGTTACTGGAGTAGCTCCTGGCCATCTATCGATGGGGCGAATAGTGACTGATGTCATACCCCATCATGAGTCCTGGAAGCCCAGCCCCATAAATGGAAGAAAAGAATATGCCAAGAGGAAAAACTCAAATGATGGAACCAGCAGGCGCAGGAGAGCGCTTCATTCAGACCTACAAGGAGGAGACGCCGTGCTCATAAAGGACCGATTCCCTGGAAGCAAGTTTTGTCTCCCGTTTGAAGACAAGCCGTGGATAGTCACCAGCCGTCAAGGATCGATGATTGTGGCAAAACGAGGCCCTGAGAAGGTGGCGCGAAATGTATCCTGGTTTAAGAGATACCATGCTCCATCCGAAGTCCCCAGTGCCAGTCCAGGACATGGTCCTTCAACAACCGAAGTGGATGATACTGAAGAGGATGAAGAACTAGAGCACCATTTGAGTGATCCTGCTCCTGAGAATACTGAACGTGTGGGTGGCAGACAAGACCATGACTCTGGCACTAGTCCAAGAGACCCTGTTTCACGAGAAGGAAGAGATCTCCGGTCGAGATATCACCTGAGAAGTAATCCTGCGCCCTCTATGATGCTGCGTGACTTCCTAGTATAAGTCAATGGAGCTAAGTTGGTAATTAACATTGTTCTACCGTCATGGTATCATGTTTGACTTGTTTGTTGTTAAATTTTGGGAGGGATGTAGTATCGCGCCCGTGGAATAACGGGACCGCGGGGCGACCATCAGCAGTGGTGCTGTAGGGGTGTTCCCACGGCAACCCCTGCTGATATGTGTGTTTTGGTAGAGCCCTAGCTCGTGTGAGCTAGGGATAATAAAAGTGCTGGCAGTGACGCAGGAGCCGGGGGAAAGAAGGCTGCTACGGAGACGGCTCTCTCCGTGACTGCACAGCAAGGAAACTGACACCGGTGTTCTGCGTGTTATTTGCAGCGCACGGCGCCGGTGCTAAAACCATTACAGGGAGGATACTAGTAATAGGAGGGAAGTGATTCAGGGGTTGGTAGTGATAGAGGAATGTTAGGATTTTTTGGGGTTCAGGTTTGGTAAGGGGTAAAGGGAGAAGTGTAGAGGGAAGGGAAGGACATTGTTTTAAAAACAATAGGGGGTTTGGGTAGGGGGTTTGGGAAGTCACCCCCAAAACAAAAATGAAAAAATATTAATAGTGTTTGGTTGGGAGTGTGTATATATATATATATATATATATATATATATATATATATATATATATATACATACACAAAAAGGAAGCAGAAAACCCTTGGTAGTTCCCATTTTTAGGTGTAGAGCAACTCTCATATAGAGCCACCGTACAACTATATATATATATATATATCCCCAAGGTGTGTGAATATACATCCGACCGTACCGCATTGTCCTCGTGCTTCTGTACAAAGGACTGTATAGAACGCTGCTGGTTTGTATTTTTCAATTATTTTTTTAAATTTAAAGCACACATTAGGAAGGGACTCCGTGCACGTGAACACATGTTTCTGACTGAAACTTGCAACTTTTTATTTAGATCTGACGTGAAATAGTATTTTGCTTTATTTAATTGGCTTTCAGTTATGTTGCCTTGCAACTTCTAAAAGAAAAGGAACATATTTTCAGATATCCCTGGGGGCAGTACCTATATACCCTACTTTTGAAAATCTTTATTACACATTACTGTAAAAGGTACTTTAATTTCGGTTACTGGGGCAAGTACACGTTCCCCTGGCTGGGCAGTTGCCGAGTAGCCCAACTAAATGCCAGTTAACCTATTGAGTGTCTTCTTGGTTTTGCTCGGAACGACCAATAAAAGAGCTCATTAGCCCAGCTGACGAGGGCTCTTTGTATATGAGACCCACTTAGACCACTGTCTTCAAGCCCCAGAGGGGGGTGGCCTGCGCATCTGATGATGACCCTCCCTTTGATGTAGTGGAACCGACTGAAGAAGAAAGCTCGTGTACAAGAGGGCAGACCTGAGCCAGCTTGGATGTGAAAGAAAGTGTGGTATGAAAGCTTGGGAGCAACGAGCCAAATTCCTTCAGAATTTTTAAATGAACGACCCTACAAAAGGGGGTGCAGGCTACATTTGGAAAGGCAGCACTGAAAATAACTCAATAGTTAGAGCTCTATTCTATACAAATGCTAATATTTCCACCTAAACCCTGTACCAGCTTTAGAGAAAAAGGAGAAGCTATTTTCCAGGGACTTACAGGAGTGTCCTCTGTGGACCAAACTTCCCAATCATTACTATGAAAACCATCTTTGTAATTTACTCCCAGGACAGCGTGGTACTCTGCCTGCCTGTTGCTAAAGCATCAAGGGCCTGGAAACCCAATTTACTGATTTCTGTAGTATGGAATACCGGAGGGAGCCATGAGTGCTGCAGAAGATGTGGTCCTAGCCTAGAACAGAAAGTGAGAGAAATGAATACACACTGGCAAGAGGTGTGCAGGGGCATCAGGTATCCAGACTGAAGAAAATCTTAAGTGTACACAATACAAAATTGCTTTTTTTTTTTACAATCAAAATGTGCCAACAATTTGATTTTCTATCCTTACAGACCCTGACTGGGAGAAGCTCTATTTGAGCCAACAGACACCCTGGCTTTGCTAGCTGCTGTTGATCCTTTGCCCATCCCAACCCTTCAGCTCTCCATTAACCCTCTAACCTTTGCCCCCATCAAATGCGACTAGAGTTTGTATTGCCCCATTCAGCTGTGTAAGCTCCATGAGTTCCACAAAGAAGAAACAACTGAGACAAAATGCCCACTGCATTCGATAACCTCGTAACCAACCTCAGCATAATAGACAGTTTGGGCCCGATTACAACTTTGGAGGAGGTGTTAATCCGTCCCAACTGTGACGGATATACCACCAGCCATATTACGAGTTCCATAGGACATAATGGACTCGTAATACGGCTGGTGATATATCCGTCACTTTACCGTCACTTTTGGGACGGATTAACACC
This sequence comes from Pleurodeles waltl, assembly GCF_031143425.1. Lineage (NCBI taxonomy): Eukaryota > Metazoa > Chordata > Amphibia > Caudata > Salamandridae > Pleurodeles > Pleurodeles waltl. The sequence goes on along the minus strand of NC_090446.1, from coordinate 775,078,783 downwards.
TCCTCCAAAGTTATAATCAGGCCCTTTATCTCCTCTCACCTGGAGATTTTTTTCTTTCGATCCATTTACCACATCATCACAGCCTGTGCATTTACCTTTAATGTAACTTTCTGGGATTCCTGCTTGAAATTAGACATCTGGTGGAGTGTCAACTCCAAAAATGACACTGTAAGCCAGAATACAACTTTGTTGAATTCGCCTCCAGGACCTACAAACAACAGCACTGCCAAGCCAGCCTAAGTATTGCCCATATCCAGCTAATACAATGTAGACGTACTTCTGACCTTTCCAACCTTTTCTGAATAGTGACATTGGTTACCATAGACACAAGATAGTGGTTGACTCTGCTGACGTAAAGTTGGCTAATAGTTTTTTACTTTTGAAGAACTTGGAATTATTATATCTTTTACACTATTAACGGTGTTGCTTTTTTATTTTTTTACCCACTTAATTCCAGCTCCTGCCTAAAAGTAAGTGGCGAGCCCTTCCTATGATATAAAAGAGTTAGTCAAGAATACTTCGAGGATCTTGTTGACTTGAATCTCGGAGCTTTTTTGGCCAGGGTATTGTAGAAATTTAACCAGAGCACCTATCAAGTTATTTATCCACTCCCTCACGGCCCCGCTGCCTAGAGAATGTTTTACAGTGGTGCATGCAATGCTTAGAATAATGTTCTCTTAACATCTGGTTTCAGTTGTGTTACATTCATGTGTATATCTGCTATCGATGTCCATAGTAACTACCAGTGTGTTACCACTTACTCTGCTAGATTTTCTTTTAACTGCCCGCCCACCTCAGGTATTAAGTAACTCTTCTGTTGTGAAACATTTCTGGTCAAACGTTATGCTGAGAAACAAACATATATTCGTTTAAAAACTTCAGCAATAGTACTGGCATTAAACACCCAAGATGCTGACAGTGGGTCAATACAAAATTGCGTTATTGTCTTCAGTTCGGTCTCTTACTGACTCCTCTTTGGGACTCGAGCAATATTATGTAAGTACCATGCATGGGAATAGTGCAAGCTGATCTTCATACTGCGACAAAGTTGGGATGTTTATAAAACAAAACCTGTCGACACTGATTACGTTTTGCCCATGTCATGGTTATTGGAGCCCGTCTTTCTCCATTTGTGTTTGGGCTATTGTTTATCATAAAAACAATGTATTTGATAGTAGATATATTATTTTAAATATTTTCCTTTTGTATGTTGTGTAAGAGAATACAGTAAACTATGACTTCCTTGTTATCAGAGTAGATGTGAAAAGAAAGACAAGTAGGGGAATGTGCTTGTGTTACTGACTCCTAGGTGACACCACACCCCGCCCCATCCACGTGACCCTGGCCTGAAATGACCTAACTACAGATGGGGCCATCTCCACTGCACAAGAAGGGTTCTGCTGCATCAGAATGTAAAGATTATCCTGTTGTGGTGAAAGTAGGAGGCAGTAACATGTTTGTGTTGTGTGTGTGAGTAGATGACGCAGACTTCATTTCAAGGTGTCATTTGGTCTTCATAAATATACGTTGTTTCTTGGTGGGTTACTACATCTATTTCAACTTTTAGTGTCTGGGGCAGGTATTACAAATGCAACAGCTCGTGAGTTGTGCTTCCATGTGGTACCTAAAGCTTGTTTTATGTTGGCGTAGTGTATACTTGTAGTGCCTTGTAATATAGTGGATCCTGCTTGGTACCCTGGTCAATTTACCCTCACCTCATGGTGATGTGGGGCATTAGCTTTCTCTGTGCCAGGCTCCATGGATTGCACCTTGTGTGGGTCTACATGCATCCTAATGTGTCTTACAGTGGTTAATATAGTAAGTTTAGAAGCTTCAGATTGCATGTGATATCAACATGCAATACCAACATGACCTGGGCCACAATCACTTTGGTTCAAAGTTTATGTATAATATCTGTTTTTTGTCTTCACGTAAGTATTCTGTGCCTCAAAAGCCTTAATGTGCCTTTTATTTACATGAATACGAACTGCAAATTCAATGTGGCACCAATTTTAAAATCTGGCATGGACTTATGGAATCTTGCTCCTTGTAGTTGGATAGCACCTCCTTTGTATATCCTGGGATCTACACAGTGCTTCGTGTCTGATCAAGTGGCTAATTGGAATGCTCAAATATCAGATTACATGTCGTTTCAATTTGAAGCATCAGCTGGGTATGGGCTTCTCTCATGTTGCCTTTCCTGAGCAATGTATACCCCCTGTTTTTTGTGATGTATATAATGTCCTGCCATTTATATACTGTTTGGGAACATCATATTCTCTTTCACACCATGTAGTAGAGCTAGTGGGGTGCATTTCCCATTTTGTGGTAGATTCTATTTTACATGTTAATAATCCCATAATGTTCATAAATATTGAAGATACCGCTATATGACACATGAACAATATCCTCAACTTCCATCATCCACAAAGGATTATCTACTTCCCGACAAACATTTATAGATTTATGCTGTACTGAAACATCCCAAATGATGCTTAATTATTGCCTTTAAACCCACAAACCAGTGAACCCAAATTCACAAGCCAAAGAAGAATCGAATGGGGCCATGCATTACATGCCTGAAAATCCTGACGTGCTTTCATTGTGTGTGTGTTTTTTTTTTTGCAGCAGCAGCCATTTCCTACGCAGAATTAGGTGAAAAGGTTACTGATTTGGAAACCCCCTTTATAACCTTTTGACCTCTGAGTAAGCTGCACAACGTTTAGCATGCTGAATACTCAAATATAGATAGATATTCTTGAACTGTCCTTCATTTGATAACTGAATGAGAAATGTCATTCCGATTAATCAAATAGTGTCAAATGTATAGTTAACGAACGTTGTATTGCCCCTCAATTATCTCTGGCATGCCACCTGATTTATCTGCTCAAAACATGGCAAACCATCAGAAGGCTAACCATGATTTTCTGTCCCCTTTCAAGCAAGTCCTTTTTTTTCTCTTGCACATAACTGCATGAAATTGTCAGGGCACATCTTAGCTGCATATGATAAGTGACTGTGAAATTTGGCGCCAACCTGTTCACATGGTCAAAGTTCTATGCATATCCAAAAATGCTTTTTCTATGGAACATGAGGTTAAACTACAACTACACAGTGGCAACTATCACTGTTAGGTATATATATATATGTATGTATACATATATATATACTGTATATATGTCAGTTAAAAGGCAAAGGTTTAAACAAACACTGAAATTCACCAGTTATAGTTAGCTGAATTAACTATAACCCTCTCCTTTGCCATGCACAATGTTGTCATCAATGATATCATTTCAGTTGGATATTACGGAACATGTCATTAATGTTGTACTATGTGAAGTTTAAAGCAGTGCATGGCAAGGGTGTGAGTTATAATTACTTCAGTTATCTACAACATGGGTAGTTCTGTTTTTTTTTTTAGTTTAAACATTACCTTTCAACTGACATTTTTACCTAACTATAATGTCACTTTAACCTTTGTCTTTCTCAATGAATTTCTGAAGTTTTTTAATGCAATATAAAATCTAATTGCCAGGCCAAAACGTAACATCACTTTAAACTTTGAGGTTTTTTTCAGTGAATTTCTGAGCTTCTTTTTTTAACAAAAAGTATCAACATAAAGATATGTCATTATAAGTAAGGCAGACCGACTGACTGGCTTTGTCATAATACCAAAATTTAAAAAACTGCCCTCTTGACTTTAGCAAGAGGTCAGCATATCAAACTATATAGAGCAGACCTATTTGCATGGACAAAACATCACCATAATCATTTATCAATGCAAAGTAATCCTTATAAATGCACAGTGGCAATACATAATAATTATTTTCTTCAAAATATTGAAAATAAAGCATGTTTATTCCTCACACCTTTAAAGGTGTGTGTAAGTCTTTCTTTAACTCTTCTCAGGTCTCAAAGTTTAGCCACAGAACCAACCACAAGAGGTCCTCGTTTCGAGCTGAAGAGTATATAGCTCCAGCTCAGAGTGCTTTAAAAATAATAGTAAGCTCTCCTGGGGGCATTTATTGACCAAGGAGACTTCCAGTGTGTTTTTTAAACCAAACATCCTGGGGGGTAGGGAAGGTTCCGTGCTCCCTGTAGCACCCCACAATGCTTTTGTAACATGTTGATGGTGTCCATGCCATATTTGAGCACCACAACACAGTGAAAAATATTTAAATAAGCCCTAGAAAGGCATTATGGGGTGCTCCTGGCCAACAGCAATGAATAATAAATGAGCACCTTATGCCGCTCATTTAATATATATTTTTTTTAATTACATTTTAGTGTCCCGGTTCATTTCACAACACCCTACAGTTTGGTTAAAGTTTGGGACTGTGGTGAGCGCTCCAAGAACTGCACAACCCCTTCTGGCTCCCCAGCAATCACCCGTCCAGGGTGCCGGTGGGATCCAGCCATTTTTATTATTTTTCCTTTGTGGGAGCCCCATTGCAATCCGGGGCACTCACAACTTTTTTAAATGTTGGGGTCGCAAGGTGAGTCCAAGGCTTTAGTGGCCTCTGCCGTCTCCCCAGTCAGCACCCATCCTGGTTGCCAGCGGAAACCGCCCATTATTTTTTATATGTGGGTGCCCTAATGGCATCTGGGGCACCCACTTCTTTTTTTAAATGTTGGGGCTGTGGGGGAGCCCCAGGTCACCCAAGGCCTCTGTAAGCTGCCCTGCCAGTGACCATCATGGGGCAGCGGAAAACCAGCTATTTTGCTTTGCTCCCATAAACCAGGAGCAGCTTTTGTTTCCTCTCCTGCTGGGTGAGAACAAAGCTATTTTCCCTGTCCGGGAGAGTGCGGCCAGGGAATTAGATTTGTATTCCCTGCTCACACTCTCCAGAGCAGGAAACAAGACTGTGTCCTAGGGCAATGGGTCCCAAGAACACTGCCTCTCCTCTGGCCCTGGTGAATTGGGTGCCCAAGGACTTTTAAAGGCTCACAGTGAGGGGGTCGCATAAGCAGGTCCCCAAAATAAGTACATCACCCTGAGATATGGGGTTCTAGGGCCTGCAAATGGCTCTGGGAGGGAGACAGCATGGCCCTTCACAAAATTATAAAGATCTGCCTCGGAGAATGGCCTTCAAAAGGTTCCAGGAGGCAGGCTCAAGCCCCCTCTACCTTAAAAATATAATCAGCCCTGGAGGATAGAGTTCCAGGAGACATGTAATGGCTCAGGGAGAGGGGAGTGTACACACCCTCCCCCCAAAAAAAAAATACAATGCACCGACTCGCACTCCCTTGGGCCCTGACCCACTTCAGGGGTCTTTTATTTTAAGACTGGGAGCCTCCCCTTAGGAAAAAGGAAATACCGCTGATCTATTGTTCCTTTGTAGATTCACAGTAAAATTAAGGTTTTGGCCCCAGGAGCACCTAGGTTTTTTAAATGTTTTATTTAGGAATTCAGGATCGCCACTGGATAAAATATATAAATGTTTTATATTTATGTTGCTTATAATATATTACATGATAGATAGATAGATAGATAGATAGATAGATAGATGCATCCTGAACAAAGGTTAAAGTGAAGTTATGATTAGGTTTAGTTATATCAATTTAATGTACACTTTAAAAAAAACCAGAATTTAACTGAAATCTCAAAAGACATCAAATGAATGGGTTCACAGATCTGAAAGGGAAGACAGGAGAAAAAGCTCCTTCGTCCAATCAATATTTTTTGCTTTTGGTTCGGTTGGGCCTGTGGAACTCTGCGAAGTAAGAGAACATTTAAACTAATCATGCACAGACCAGAACACTTTTGAAATGGTAATTTCTCAAATCCTACTGAATGGATTTATACCAAACTAAGCAGAGGCACCTCCTTCAGTTAAGTTCTACTTTCATGCCACGTTTGGTGTAGTACCATTCAGTCATTTTTCCTGCATCAAGAGGCAAAAAATCCTATCAGAGCTCAAATGGGAAAGGTGCCTTTTGAGACCCTGTTTTTTGGCTCCTGCTTGATGGATCTTCACAATACATGCCATGAATAACCTAAAGTGGATGAAACTGTTTTGGGGGATTTTGGTGCAGATTCGTAAAACAGTGCCAAAAGTATTAATACATTTTAAAAATGTTTTTTCATTGGAAAGTCTGACGTAATCGTAAATACGCAGACACTTTCACTGTCTGTGTAGTTTATCCACACACACACACACATAAACCATACAAAATGTTATTGGTATACCATTATGTCATCACAAGGTGCCTTCTTTTCCATTGTATGAGTTGAAAGGCATACAAACATTGGCCATAACTCCTAGGCCATTTCCATTTGTTAGGTCAGCTGAAATACTAAACTGATTTGATTTACAACTGCCTGGAATTCACAAGTGGTGAACTTCCAGTCGTAACTTTTTTTTATTATCTGCAGTTTTAACCCAAGATGGTCTGATTTCATATGCAAATAAACCCTACCGTAGAAGCAGGGAATTGTGTTCCATGGAGGTGTTGGCCAAGAAAGCTTGAGGACACCCACAAACTTGCAACGTTTTTCCCAATCCATTCCCACTTTGGAGCTGGTGAGAGGGTGAAAGTAAACCCATTTGCAGTGTCCAAAAACTGTTGGAGTGACAGAGGAAGGGGTTTCTCCCTGTGGTAAATAAACATTTTCCCTGTGGGGAAAAACAAATGACAGTTATTTTACATAAATACAAAGACGGTTTGCATTGCAGAATTGTACTGTATGTACAAGTGCACACTCAGAAGGCACTTCACATAGCTGAAATTGTGAATTCACAAATGTTTTCCAGCAGTAGGGCTGGAAACATACAATTGTTGCAGGTTTCCCGTAATACTCACAGGAACCTCTGTCATTTCCACAAATGCTGACATCTCCACCCAAGCAGCATCGTGAACATCTTTTTCACATTTCCAGGCCCGGGGATTTAGGGATGGATTCGGAAGCATTTCAGTTAAGGACTGAGTACTGACGGTAGAATGTGCGCACATTCTTCCATATGTAGGGCCTGAGGCAGACCTTCCTCTTTTGGGTGGTATATTCAGTTAAGAAATCAGAGGACAGGGATATAGCTTTCGTCTTTAATAATCCCTGCCAGACTTGCTGTATAAGTTGTGCAGTTCCTGCCTTATAGTTCTATATTTGTTTTTTAGTCTCTGTTCTATTTATCATTTAATACATTATTTTAAAAGGAAGCTTATGTATGTAAACTGTTGAGCAAAGCAAATCATATGTAGTCGTTTCCGGATGCTCCCCGCTCGGACCTCTGAAGGTGCAGATGGCGCTTTGGCTCGGCTGTAGCGCACACACCATCGCTACCTCACAGGAGCAGGGAATTGCGTTGATTATGCAGGAAAGGACATCTCATGAAACACTAATAGTATTTCATTTATATAGTGCCTTATGGTAAACTACTGCTGCGTCTACGCGGTCTAAATAATAGGTGGCACTACCCTAGGTGTTGGTGCTCAGTTTACTGATCTCTATTTATTGCCGGGCGAGTTGTCAGTGAAGGTTTGCCCGAGTATATGACATAGAGACTTCAATCTTTTGATTTCTGAGCAGTGGCGAATGGAGGTTGGAAGTTATTTTTTGTCTGAATTATTTTGTTGAAAAGTAAATGAAAACGTGCCTCATTCGAGGCAGGAAGTGTGGGGCAATGGTTAGAGAGGCAGACCCTGATGCAGAGATCTCGCCCGGGACCAGGGTTCAATTCCCACCTTGGTGGGTCTTGGGCTCAATTCCCTTGGACCAGATAATTCTCCCCTTGGTGCCTCATCTAATTTATGGGTCCCACTCTGTAACTCTGGGCAATAGCTTGCTTAATCTCCACAACAGCCCTCACAGTGCTTAGATGCCTGGCTTCACCCTGGGGCTGTCCAGGAGTGGGTGTCTCACAGGGAAAAGCTAGGAGGGGTTCCACAGGCTATGGGTACAGCACCTTGAGACGCTAACGGGTGAGTAGTGCGCTATACAAGTGCGAAGTTTACAGTTTTACAGTTGCAAAGTTTACAGTTTTACAGTTTATTCGCAGTGGCAATTGATCATCTAAGTTGAATGCAAGGGTGTAAGCGGCTTCATTTACAAATGTGGACTTGTTTTCTATTCACATAATGTAGGTTTTTTTTTGTGTTTTTTTTTTTACAAGGGGTAGGGAAGCTGCCCTGTTCCTGGTTGCCCCTCATTGCCCCGTAGGCTGTATCTTTCTCTGTCCTAAACCTAATGGGTACCTTCTTGAGAGCTAAATAATCTTCGTGAGCACGTACTCATGCCTTTTATTGCCACAGAACGGTGCTAAGTATTTCACACTTGATATCACTTGAGCAAAAACCCTTTCCTGGTCCGTAACGTACACTGATGAATTCCTGCTGCGGACCAACCACAGGGCACCGAAGTTGTAGATTAAAAAGAAATATGTGCCTTAACATTTTCTTAGATGCCCATGACCAGGCTAAAGTATACAAAAAAGTGATGGATGGAATACTTGAGTTATTTTCCGCCACTGGTAATTATTTGGGGCCGCATCCCAGTCCATTGTTATTGTACCCACATGCAACCCCAGTATGGACCCAGCCATATGCAAATTAGTTTTGACCTTGCCCCAGTGGGAATAACCATCCCAAATGCCAGGCCAGGTCCCGCTTGAACCAGAACACAAGCAACCCAGGATCAGTTTCACCCTAGTTAGGGCTCATCGGCCAAGTATAGCTTGGTTCCAGTGACAGTGTGCATGGAACCACGCCTGGGGATACCCTTCCCACTTAGAGCAAAACCCTAAAGTATACAAAACAATAATGGATGGAATGCTTGAATTAACCTCAGCCATTGGTAATTACTCAGGCTGCATCTCACTCCATTGTTATGTTGCAGACCATGCCACCTCAGTTTGGACCCCTCTACATGTAAATAAGTCTTAACCCTCCCCCAATAGGAACCGTTCAGCCAAAATACCATGGCTCAGCTGCCTAGTTTTGATTATACCTAATGGCTCTTTCTTCCACAATCATTCACTTTTTAGCTCTTTTACTCATTGTTGCAGGGTAATTTTTGTCTCTGCTTTTCCTTTGGTCACTGTTTTCCTACCTTTCTTTTCCTTTCTCCCTTTTCTGCATTTCTTTTTCCTGTGCTGGATAAAAGTCTGATCACTGGGATAGTAAGGGTGCAAAGACCTTAGGGCAAGCAAGGGAAATACCCACCCCTCTGCTGGCTGTTTAGTAAAATATAGCAATAAGAGTTGCGGGCTGGGGTGGTGCAGCCGGGCCAGTGAGGGGCCCGCAATGAACGCATACTGAAGGCAGGATCCCCAGGAGACGGGAAGGCCTCCAAACTGTGAAAAAGCAAAAGCAGATGATTGGCTGGCATCACTTAAATGACCCAATCACCGGAGGGGCCTTTGTGTTGCTGAGGGACAAAAGGGAAAGATGCGGCACAATCCACACTGATTGCCTTCGCAAATTGGGGTCCTCAGGAATTGGCTGCTTGTCGACGGAAGGAACACCGACTGGGGAGGCTGCGTGCTGCCGGAGGATCACCGTAGAATTGAGCCTGGAGTGCCTCACAGGGAGAAGGCAGAGAAAGGATGCTAATGGAGGGAGACTGCTGTGGTATCTGAAGTGGAGTACCTCACCAGGTGGAGGCCGCTTAGCTACTGCTGGCCTCACCACGTGGGAAGGACCTGCAGGACAGAGCATTCAGAGGAGCATGGGAGGTGAGAGCCACCTTCGGCAAGTGGGACAAGAAGCAAGTGGAGGCTCTCATTAAAGTTAGCCCCGCCCATGGCATGGGACCATCATCGTAGCAGAGCGCAGCATGGCAACAAAGTGGCATGCCTGGCCACAGGGGCAGTGCTGGGCAGAACTGAGAAGCAAAGGGACCACCCAGTGGATTTTGCAGCTTTGCATAGTGACAGTATTGTAAGCAATGAGGTTAAACAAGGCATGATTATTGTTGATTGATTACTTCACCTAATACCTCCACATATACACAGAGTTTACAAGTTAAACCAACCTGTGGGGATTTTGGTTTGGTGGCAGATAGAGCACAGAAGGGTTACAAGCTCCCTAGTGCAAAAGGCAATTCTCCCATTGGGGTCAGGTGTTGCAAGGTGAAATTCTCATGCCTGCGAGACATGGCGACTAGAGGCAGAATAGCTAGGGAAAAGGTAGAGAGCACCACAATCCCGCCAGATACAGTAGCGACACAGAAGAGGATGAAGGGTAATCGATGTCCATATAAAAGTGCTTTGTGTACAACCAAAAGGAGAACGAGGGCCCAGAGCTGAATGATCTACAGCAGCTCCTCTGGAGAGCATGTGAGCAGGTGGCGAGCCATGGCAAGGATTGGGTCAGCAAGCAGGTGATAGGTATGCTGGAGCAGGACAATGCAGGAATGTAAAAGTAGACACAGGCCCCTCAAGCAGGAGTGGCAAAGGCTCAGGGTCCTGGCTGGGGGCTTGCAGCAAGAATGGTGGCCCCACAAAGAGGGACAGTGTCAGGTGGCCCCAGGAACAGAGCACAGGCTGGAGAGAGCAGACACGCACCAAGGCAGGATTGTGCAACATTGGTCAAAGGGACGAAGGTAGACACCGCCCATTCGACATATGGAGGACAGCGAAACCAAAGCAGCAGTGAGGACGGTGACAATGGCCAGCAGACGGCACCTGTGGTCAGGACAGCGACAGACTAAGGGTCCGACTCTGGCAGAGATAAAGAGACTGCTACAGAAACGGGTGAGCAACAAACACAAAGCAGCACAGGGGTGGGGCTCAACTGGATGGTGGTACAATGCAGTGGGCCGTGGGTAATCACAGGGAGAATCACAATTTTTGGCATGCAAGTAAGAGTGTTTAACTCCACAATGCAGGCACTTATGGGACACAAGGGCACCACAGGGCAGAGCTCAGCTGGACAGACAGGGCCACAAGATACGGGTCTTTGGTAGGGGGGACCATGGGCCCAAACCATTTCACCCTTCACAGGCACACCATGGGTCAGGAAGCCCGCTGCCTCTGGGATTCCCTCACTTCTTTTGTCAGGTCATAGGCCCCTGGCATGGGTAAGGGCAAGGCGGGGAAGAACCAAGACAGACTCTAGCTGTCGTAGGCGATGAGAGGCAGTGGAGGCCCAAAAGGGGGTGCTAGCGATAACTAGTGGCAGCAGTAGGAACCAACAAAACAAGGCACAGGCGACTGGGAATGTTAACAAAGAGTCGAGCCCCACAGCAAGGAAAGGATTGGCACCACCTCATTGTGCCAATCCCACAAAGGCATTGTCTGGGGAGGGGGACTCCCAGGGGGTGAAAGGGAAACCTGCCAGCGAGTAGATAAGACCGTCCCCTGGCAATCTGCCCATCATAGCTCGAGAGACTGGCTTGGCCAGCCTCATCCTGCTAGCTGTTAAATAGAGTATATAGCACAGAGTATATCAACATATTCTCACTATTAGAGGTGCACCAAATAGGGTTAGATCTGACCTTGCACGACAAAAAGGAAGATGTCGAGGGATAGGTGCAAGTGTAGAGAGGTATATCGAAAATTGGTTGGAGGCCTTCAGGACCTTAGCATGGGTCTTCGTAGAAAAGTTTTCCCAGAGCATGGCAGCGCTCTTCCTCCGTGAGCAAAAGGTACGAGGCACAACAACAGTATCAAAGGGATGAATGGCTCCACCACCACAACGGCTTTATCAGAAAATGCAGATGTGGCCTATAATTAATTGACAGCATCCTGTGTTGATTGCCAGAGGGTCAAAGTAATAGGGGGTAGCAAACAAAGCAGGAACAAAAAGTAGCGAGCTGGTATTGAAGACAGGGGAGGGGACGCTCAGGCAATTCATCCTTCTTTCACACCCATAAAGACCTCAGTTTTCACATGGCTGCTGAACAATTACCCAAAAGGCATAGAAAGACAGCTGCTGGTGCAAGGGTTCACAAGGTGGTTTACCATCCCATACCAGGGCCTCAAAGTTCAGCGCTTTAGTCAGAACCTGAAGTCAGTCAGGATGAACCCCAGCAGCGGCTAGACAGAAAGTAGACTAAGAGGTTTGCTTGGGCAGAGTTGCCGGTCCCTTTTCAGAATTCAACCCCCCCCCCCCCTTGACAACTTTATGGTGTCACCTCTCTGCATAGTACCTAAGGAGGAAGGACTGTATTGGCTTATTCATCACCTGTCACCCCCCACTGGCTGATCGGTCAATGGTTGGATGGATCAGGACGGTTGTTCGATGTCGTATGCCACTCTATATGATGCAGTCAACATGATTAGATCAATAGGAAAAGGGGTGTTGTTAGCAAAAACAGACATTGAATCTGCCTTCCGCCTCTTGCCAGTGCACCTTGACAGCTACCACTTGCTGGGTTTCCAGTTCGATGACAAGTACTACTGTGACAAGTGCCTACCCGTGGGTTGCGCGATTTCATGCACATGTTTTAAAACCTTCCATAGCTTCCTGGAGTGGGAGCTGGAAACACAGCACCCTGCGGGGGATGGCTACACTATCTGGATGACTTCCTTTTAATTAGTAAGGCAGGCACTTCTGAGTGTGGGGACATGTTGGATCATTTAGTGGGAATGGCATGGGAGCATGGGGTACTTATGGTGCACGACAAACCCCAAGCCCTGGCCACACAACTGTCCTTCCTGGGAATAGAGTTAGATACTGATGGGGGGGATATGCAGGCTGCCTCAGGCTAAGGTGGAGGAACTCAAGCAGATCATTGAGATGTTGCTTTTTAAGAAAAAGGAAATGCAGCAATTACTAGATAAACTTAATTTCTCCAACCGTGTGATTCCCGCCAGGAGGCCTTTCCCAGGTGCCCGGCGTGGTTGACTAAAGGGCTGACAAAGAAACACCACTGGGTAAGGGTCACACAGGGCTTAAGGGATGACCTTGGGCAGTGGGAGGTCTTATTGGCTAATTTTAATGGTACCATGATTTGGCTGTAACCCTGGGTGTCAGCTGGGCAGCTAGAACTCTTAACTGATGCAGCAGGAGTCGAAGGCTTTGGGGCTATCCTGGGTTCGGCATGGGGAGCCGCCCGCTGGCCTGCCCAATGGCACGCACAAGAGATCACCATGAATATCACGGTCCTGAAACACTTCTTCATCATAGTTGCATTCTCAATATAGGAGGGTCAGCTCGCCAACATGCAAATCACGCTGTGGGTGGATAACCATGTGGTGGTGCAATCTCTGAATATAGGGACGGCACTATGCCTGGCAGTGGCGCACTTGATACACCACTTAGTTGGCTGTCAATTTAAGGGCCAATATAGCTATCAGAGCTAGGCACATTCCTGGCTGTGATAACTCGGTGGCTGATGCTGTGTCTCGTTTTCAGTGGAAGAGATTTAAAGATGTGGATTCCATCTTAACACCGGTCTTTAGACAACTGTGTAGCCTGGTAGACCCGACTTGAGAATGCTGGTGGAGAATACCTTGGCACCAAGACAGCTGGGATACATCGTAAGTGCTTGGAAATGTTTCAGAAGATGACTGGCACGCAGGGGCACGGCAAGGTGACAAGTAGAGCTGTCGAGACATTCATACATTGGACTTTCTCAGGGAGAAGAAGTAGGGCATGGGCACAATAGTGGTGTGTCCTATTATGCAAAGTAGGTGACAGGGAGGGACCCTGCTGGCACCTTCTATTGCCAGGCAGCCATGAAAGAGTGAGGGCATCTGCAGCCCAAGTGTAAGCATCAACCTCAGCATATTGCTGAGGCTGCTCAGGGGCTTCATAGTATTCAAGGCAGTGTTTTCAGTGGTGTTTTGTGGGGCCTACAAGGTCAGCGAGTTAGTAGCCCCTTCCAGATTCAATCCAGAGTCAGCTTGCATTGAAGGTGCAGATGTACACATGGGCAAAGGATACATGACCACAAACTTGCAACGATCAATAACAGATAAGGAGGCAAAAGGAATGTACATGCATCTGGATTGCCTGGAAGACAGCAAATGCTTTCCGATGCGGATACCTGCGGGGCAGCATGCAGGCGGGTTGGCGGCTCTTCCTACACGAAGACAGCTCATGCCTCAGCCGCTCTGTTTATTGGGGTCCTCATGATGGCCCTAGGCGAGGCTGTCCTCCCCCCCCCCCCCCCCCCCCAAGGAATTCTGTGAAGGGGCTTAGCGAGGAGCTCATAAAGCAGATAGGCCAGTGGGTTATGGGCACGTTTATGGGCTTCATTTGGCCCGACGTTCTCTGAACCGTGTTTATTTCATGACCGGGTCTCCCAGACACGGGCGCAGGCTGTGGATACTGGGGCACCTCTATGTTGTGAGGGCGCACAGTGGGCATCGGCAAGGAAGGACTAAAAGGGACTGTGGCTGTGCAACGCGTCAGTGTCATGATTGGGCAGGCCAGGCATGAAATGGGAGCATTTACTACCCACCATTCAACATGCGCTGCAATAGGCCGGAAGCCGGATGCGGTACTAGTGCACCTCGGGGGGAATGACTTGGCGGTGAAGGGCCTTGATGGGGACAATAGCAGCTTGCCTCACAGCTCATACGCCCAGCAGAACTGGTATGGTCGGCGGTCATAACTCATTTTGAGAGGAGAGGAGCATTAAATCATGCAGCAGTAGAAAGGTCCAGAAGGATGCTAAACATCTTCATGGCATAAGTGTGCAAAGCAAATGGTTGGGGATTCATCAGACACAGGCTCATCAATCTTAAAACCCAGAGGTATTATGAGGCAAATGGAGTCCGTTTGACCGGGGTGGGAATGGACATGTTTCTACTCAACATTGTGGGAGCGCTTGAGCAGCTGGGTTTCAGTAAGGAAAGCAAGGCAGGTATCGCATGGAGCAGCTGCATAAGGTCAAAAAACTGCAGGAAGTGAGGCAGAGACAGCACATAAGAAACAGCTAGGAGCACAATACCCTAAAAAGAGGAGCCGCTCATTTACAGCACCGGGCGGACACAGCACTTGCAGCCCGGACAAGGCAGGCAGGCTGCTCACGCAATTATCGGCCGCAAGAAAAGCCCAGAAGCTGCTAGATGCCTGCAAAAGGGGGTGGGGGGACTCTCTCAAGGGGCTGTTCATGAAGTGATGCCAAGGCAAGATGGCGTAGACCAGAACCTATTGTCAACAATAACAGATGTAATATGAAATCTGCATGGAGGTGGGGATGATCATTAATTGTGTTATGATCCTTAATGTGTAGGAATAAAACTGCGTCCGTTGTGCACCAACAAGTAGCTCTTGCACCTTAATAAGGTAAAGGGGGTTCATCTGACAACGGCTGACGTGGAGGAAGTGTCCCGGGTGCCACTCCCCGCCTGGGGGGGGTTCTACGGGTTCCTAGAGTTCAGTGGGTTCCTCACGCCTCCAAATCCTGGTGTCCACTGCACCTGCTGTACCATAAAAAACACTCTAGTGTCTGGTGATGAATAATAAGTCCTGGTTGACGCCCCCCAGCGGTACAAATTAAGCATCACTTACTTGATCTTGCTCTCCAAATGTTCTTTCATTACAGATTAGCAACATAAATATTTGGGTACATGCTATTTAAAAGGAGAAGGCTTTGCGAATTTTGGTCCAAATAAAACCGACCTCACTTCAGCGCTGCTCCGCGGGTTAGCAAAGACACTGCTATTGTCTCCCTTCCCAGCTGCAGATTTGGTTCAGTCGTTAAACGCTTTGTTCTCGGCCTTTCCTGATTTCTAAACACTCGGATGAATGCTGAACAGTACGTATCAAGCATTTATAAAATGAGCCACCGTCTCTCTCCTGATGATGTTATGTATTTCTTTTAAGTCGTGTGGTAAAGCGTGAACCCTCCTACAAGGAGCTTCACCGCGCATTACGCACAACATGCATCTTGGAGCAGAAGACGTTCAAACGTCCAATGTTGTTTATATGGTGTCCAAGGTCTGGAGCCTGTAAGATTTGTTTATTCACAGAAACCAGGCGGTGAATGAGGGCAAGAGAGCTGAGAATGCTAAGTGGAAAGTTAAGCTAATCATTCTTGTTTTACTGGAATATTTTTATTTTTTACTATTCACAAGAAGATACTGTTTGCTCAGAAATACACATTTTGTTGGTCAACTTCTCAAGACAGGATTGGAATCCAGGGACTGTATTAATGAAGTGTCCATGGGGTGCAATAGGTATTTACCCCAGTTTTTCGCCCAGTGCACGTTTGGACTGCAGAATAGCCCATATAAGTCTGTGTGTATTTTCTGTAGTACCCAATATACAGGCGCAGAAGAGGCATGCCCAGGTTTACAAAGGGATGGCTGCCTTTCCTCTCCCTTCCCGCCATTTTATTGGCGTGAGTAAAGGGGTATGTCAGGAGAGGTGCACCCCTTAAGGGCACTGCTTGGTAACCATTTGAGGAGCTCAGTGACCCAAGGGAATCTCCCTACTAACAAGTGGAGCCACACACGGCTTCCACCTTCAGGGTGCCTCTGGCCCTCCTGAAAGTCCTCCGGTGTCCTGTGCACTGAAAATGGAACTAGCGTTGTCAAACCACTGGTCGGTCTTTCAATTCTGACTACTCCTCAGTACAGGTACAGATTTGTTTGTAATGTGGTGCTTTGTCATGATCTGGAAGGGGTCTGCAAGGAGTGCACCCACCACAAGCTGATCTGGGACCATGCGCCATTTTACAAAATGGAACCCCAGGTCTTCAAGTTCAAAGGTCAGCATCTTAGCTACTGGCCCATTTACTACAATTGAAATTTCTGTTTTACTCAGTAATTCTGACAAGTCATTAGGAGGTGGCTTTCCAGTGTTTAGTGGAAAGGAGTATGCACATTTACTCCTGGTAAATGTAGTATTTTGCTGGAAGAACATTTCAAACTGAATGAATATGATCCACAAGTGGGCTTCACAAGACCGGAGGTTTTGATGTGGAGCCACTTTTATTTATACATAGGATGTTGAGCACAGACTTTCACATTGTATCTAAATGTAATTTTATATAGTGCCTGTATGTCTCCAACCGTACGTCAGGGCACTGGGTTAAATACAAATCCCGCTCCTTACTATTGCCATTACTTTGAAGTTCTACACAATGTGCTACATTAGAATTTAAATGAAAAGTATAGTGAGAGTGCGACACTAGAAGAATCATTCTGTCTGAACATTGGTAGTTGGCTAAAGGCAGGGCCACTGAAATTATGTGACAGAGGACGACCAAATTATGTGGCAGGCTGGACAAATTTACGCAGCAAGAAAAGTCAAATTAGGTCTCGTAATGTGCATATTTTGTTAAAGTATTACTTCAATATGTTGTCATTTTTACACTTAACTTGTGGACAAAGGTTTTACCTTATTAGAACCAGTTTAATACCCCAATACAGCAAAAAAAACTGAAAGGAGACCAGTTGACCTTTACGATGGCCCTTCCACTGCGCAGCAACACATTGCTAACATTTGATGCATTTCAGCTAAGAACGAATTTTTTTTGTTAAAAACAAATTATGCACCAGAATATTATGGGGAAATACACCAAATCTAAAACTATGCAGAACACGCCACAGCCACAAAATCTCATATTCCAAAGGCGCCTCCACTTTAAATGAGACAATGGTCTGTTATTGATTTACTAGTTATGAGTGGAGGTGTGTGAAATAACATGATTTGTTTCAAATTTGAGTGCTTAATTTGCATTAAAAAATCTTGCAAGATAATAGTGGAGACTAGCTCGACCAGAAAAAGTTTCTTGGCAAGACAGTTTCTGCATGGACTCTCATGCCGGCAAAAAAATACACACAGTTGAGTAACATTTTATTTCATGAAACTTCATCAATTTCATGTAATGCAAAATTGGAAACTTACAATAACTTTGCCTGTGTAATTAAAATTTCACCAGGGCCTAGTTATGAACTCTTAGAGGAGGTAACTGCGGAAATAGCTTCTCTTGCTGTCAGTGGTAACACATTGCACACTTTGACCTACATATTTTTGTAGTGCCTCAATCTATTGACACCTGAAGGCTGGAGCTCCTGAGATGTATTCCCTGTAACATTCACTCCAGCAAAAGATCAGGCTCTTTCACTTCTTTGCGTAGAACTAGAATACATATTTTACAGTCTGATTCGCTAGCTCCGCGGGAGAGGAAGATTAAGATGGTTGAACAAGACGCAGAAGTCTGCTGTTGAGTTGAACCTGCTCTGCCAGTGTAGCTACTGAATATAACGTAACATTGCACATTTGGAAGCCCAACCACAACATAGTCTTATTTTCAGCAGCAATATTTTAGCCCTGCACTGTAACTGGAAATGTTACATGCACTAATACAGAATATATACTTTAATATATAAACGTATATATATTTTTTCATTTGGTTATGTGGTAATATTCAAGTTGAGTATATTCACAAAGCTCTCCAAATAATTTCCATGTTACTCAGTGCAGTTCACCATGGAGTCTGTTGCTTTGTACTGAATCAATGTCACAGTGTTGCAGTGGTGACCTTGTTTCTTTCGACTTTTTATGGTTTCTACTTGGTACATCCTCATGCGTTAGGATTGTGACAAGAAAGGAATCAGAGGAGCCAATAGCCTTCAGTACTCGGAGTCTGGCCTTCCTTGTCACAGACCTATTGTTCCGCCCTGCCTTGGCTTTGCTTTCTGTTAACCTTTGCTTGGCACAGTCAGGCTTTACATATTTAGACATATTTTAACTTAAGGAGCAAGTCAATTGTCTGTCTTCTGGCTGAGAACTCACCTCATTCATTAAGACTGTGAAGAAGAAGGCTAGATAAAGAGTAATGAAGGTTTCCAAAAAGCAATCAGGACATTTGTCTTTGCTACTTTCTGTAAGGGAAAGGAGGGATAGTAGTTGCTCTCCCAAATTTCTCTATATTTATAACTTGTCCAAAGTCACTTAGGGGCTGATTTAAATTTAGGCGTTTGGAGTAAATACTGTTGTATGGCCTGCCGTGGCGAGAGTACTTCACCTGCCATATTTAGAGATGTCCATTACACCTGCAACATAGTATTTCTGGAAAATTCATTGTGCGTTTGACAGACCGCTCCATCAACACGACGAAACCATACATCAGCCCTACAACTTTATTTTGGTTGGAAAAAAACTCTCAAAGCGATATTTTCTTTTAAAAAATAAAGGAAAATGATGCCCCCCCTTGCCATGGGAGAATTCTCCCATTGAATGGGGGTCATTAACATGAGTTCATTACCACAATAATTTTTCATGGCTGTGACAGGCAGGGTATCTGGCCATGTGTCTGCCCACTCTAAGTACGGTGGGTGGACACATGAGTAAACCTCCCACGGCCCTTACTCTGTCAGGCAGTCAAAGATGTGAGTAGGCGGCAGAAATGGTGTAGTCTGTGCTGTTTACACACTGCAGGCCTGCCCGACTCTAAATGAGACAGGCGGAACGTCAGGTTGGTAGAAAGCATACTCTGTCTCTGTTGGGACTGAGTTCCCTTTCTGCCAACATTTAAATCGACCCATTAGATTAGAGATCGATAAAAAGGTCCACACAAAAAAGTTTTGCAAAATCCTCTAAACCACTGTAACTAGCTGCAAAGACAACAATAAACATTTTTACAATTGATAACATGAATGTCCATACAAACGGGGTGAAGAAGAGATATTTGTTGATGTGGAATTGGATGTTTTTAGGTGGGTAAAGATACAAATAAAGCTGGGGAAAAACATCCAGGCCTAAAAATGTGAAAGTCTCCCTCTGAAACAGGCAAAGGTGCTGTGAGTGGGAAATCTGCTTAACATACTACATAAACATTAATATTGACAGTGATACCAAACGAAGAGTGAAAAGTTGTTAAAGTTTATTGATTTATCTCCTCATGGTCTCTAGCGTTTACATGGAATAGTCCTAGGATGCTGTCTCCAGGCCCTTAGAAATACTACCCTTGTGATGTAGACCCCAAAGGTCTATTTAAATGGGCCTGTTGAAGATATCCAGAAGCCATGCCGGTCCCACCTGGCTTCTCTCCAGGCTGACTTGTTGAGGCTGAATGAGGATCACTGCCTGAGTAGAAGCACCACAAATCAATAGAGCACTAACAGGTGCCTCAAAATGTCCAAAACCTGCAAAGCAGACTTGCAAATTCTTATGTTTACCAAGAGTCTGTGTCTGAGATATTGGTAACCTCGCATACTCTGGCATCAGTCCTCCCCGGAATTCTACGCTAAGCCATAAATCTAGTTATTTTCCTTCAAAATACAGAATGTTTGCTCACGTCTGATCTTGTATTAACTGGGTTTCATTGGCGTTATTTGAGAAGACATTGAGTAATATAATGGTCATCACAAATGAGGAGAACAAAAAGTGAACTCTTGTGTTGACCTGCAAGAAAGTAAAGGGGTAGAGTTACTACAACATCCACAAAGAACGTCCCTCCTTTTACTGAGACACCTTAAGGACCAATATTACATAGACTCATAGTCCTGTTGACAACAGACCTGGGAACCCACTGAAATAAAGTAAGCAAAAATAAAGCAGATCTGCCTAGTTCTACCTACCGAACCTGCAAAATCTGTGAAGTACAATGAGTCCTTTCTTTATTGCTGTTTCATTCTGTGATCCATTTTGCATCACTTCTGGGTGACCATCAATCCTGAAAGTAATCTGATCTATCATCTGGGATTACTGTTTCTCCTTTGACTTGCTTTGATCGCCATTTTGGATCGTGTTCCATGAACGTGGAGCAAGCCTATTGCATATTGACTGCACTCTGACCTCGACAGTGTCCTGGTAGCTCAGAGTTGTCCAAAAGAAGGACCACACAGGCCATTGTAAAAAAACTAAAACTGAAAGTCTGTTTCAAGTAGCCACTTGCATCTGTCCATTGGACATACTATACCTGTCACCTGAAAAGTTCTGTGATGAGCAGGTTCAAAGCTGGCAAAGAGGCAAAATAGAGTAATGAAAGTGATCTGAAAAGACTAAACACAATAAAATGTGTTTTTTCAAAGCACTTAAGACTAAACCGTAGGGATCTCAGATCTGATAGAATTACATACCTATTGCTGGTTGTTTCCACTCCCTCTTCTTTTATGCAGATGGTGCGTAGACATCTTTTTTGTGAATAATAGAAATAAATGGTTACACCAGTTAGATGTGTTTGTCCAGAACTAGAGCTACTGATGCAGAGTGCTTGGGAATGTAAACGTGACACCATTTACCACATGGAATCAACAAATTGTCCACATTATTTTGACACTGCCATTATTGTATTTATTATTTTTGTTGCCACATTGAATTCTTCAAAAATAATAACATACTCAGGTGACCAATAGATAGCATTTGTGTTTTTAAAATGAAAGATTATAGCAACTCATTAGGGCACAGATTTACAAACGTTAGTTGAGTATTTAAAATCCGTTGCTCCAAATCCGTTGACTTATGTTTCATTAATTGCAGGATTTGCTTAATAATGTATATTGGCAGAGGAACACGTGTGCTTAATATGCACACAGAATTAATCCATGGATGTTTTTCTTAAGTACAGTCTACCTATATGTGAATTATTGCTGCTGCTACCAAAGGCCTTAGATTTAAGGCTTCCCATGGGGTCTTGAATTTTGGTTGGCTACCAATGAACCTTTTGTACACTAAGCTCTCAGATCAGAGATGTGTGGTCTTGGGTATTTATTGCTATTACACTTCTTGGCCAGGTTCCATTTTCATTGGCAAGTCTTATGCAGGGGCTGCTCCTCCATGAGGGCGGAGGAGCATCGCCCCCTGCCAGTAGCAACCGCTGCAAATCCTTTCACAAGGAAGGGATAATAAACACAGTTTATTATCCCTTCCTTGTGAAATGGGTGGGCCACGCACTGTGATGAGCAGAGAAGAGTGCTCTGTGCATTCCCCTCAGAGCGCATGTGTGTTTGGCCGGCCCGAGATGGCCGGCCAAACACACACGCACACAGGGCTCTCTCTAGCCCAGCAACACAGTTACTGGGCTGGAGAGAGCCTGCACAGGCTCCCAGTCTGCCTGGGAGCACCCTGATTGGGCGTTCCCAGCCAAACCTGACCCTGCTTTGAGCACCGTCAGGATTAGCCGCAGGGCAGGCTGGGAGCCTGTGCCTGCAGGCAGACGTGAGGAGCAGCGCGGTCCTCCAGGCACCGGCAGCCCAAGTAAGTTTATTTTTATTTTTTTTAAATGTTATTAATATTTCCCCCCTGGCCCCCTCAGATGCACGTCACCCCACCCCATCTAACACCACGAGCCGCGACTGTGTGCACTAAATGCAGTGCACAAAACAAGTGAGCTGAAACTCGTATCTTACTACGTGGCCCACTGTATGCACAGATGGGAGAGAAGGGCGCCATTACTAAGGCACTGTCTGATTTTATGTGGCAAGGGGGAGTACACACATTTAGCAAGGGTAAAAGTAAAAAAGTCTTGAATCCCACACTAGAATTCCAGCGGCCCCATCAGGGAGTCCCATTGTAGAACGTGAGGTGGAAATAGCCACGTTTACTACGGGTAAAGCTGTGGAAAGTCTAAAACTACATAAAACACTTTGAATACCCGCAGAAACACCAGGCAGGCTATAAACAGATGAAGAGGGGAAGAATGGCGGTGTTTGCAACATGAGGCCATTTAGCTCTACGGGCGAAGATTTCATGGGCGTGCACTCTGAAGTTTTACAATAGACATAAGCACAGCTGAGGCAGCAGCAGACAAAAAAAAAAGAAAACAGCTGCAGTGTTTGCAATACACTTCCCCCTTATGAACAAAACCGAGGTTAATCCTGATTTGAATCAGAATTGCAAGTCTTATGCAAACAGGTCCAGCAATTTTCCCCCACTTAAATTTGTAGGGGGAAAATCCCATTGGTGATATTTTTGTAGCGTATTGTGTTATCCCCCAATCTAACATGCGAATACCTTAATGACGCTGTAATGAAACACCTTGGATAACCCAGAACCCAGTGGTAGTAATTCCCTGTGCAGTTTTACAACATTATTTTACTGGGGTCGTCAGATTAGCACCCAACTCTTTCAAGGTCGAGCGCTCATCTCTCTGTGGGCTTTTAAACATGCACACTCTTGCTAGTCGTTCTCTGTTGTGCTTGTCTTAAATGCTTCATTTTTATTGGTGCATTTTTTGAAATGTCCCTCCTTTGTGTGCTGAGTTCCCTCTCTGGGGATTTCACCAAGTGAATATTTTTGTTGGCCATCACACTGTCACGCTTCCTCCTGTTAAAGTGCGTGATGGCCACTCCTCCAGTTTCGATTTACCTTTCACCCCAGCTGCGATCGTTTCTAGACATTCACAACATTCATGAAGGGAGCCAATAACTCTTGTGCTCACGCTCATGGCAGCTGTGGCGCTTTGAATCGGCTTGCTTATGTCAACAATTTTACTTTTCATTTTCTATTTATGTAGCAAGAAAAGTCCAGTTAGGATTTTACAGTGCTAATAGCTCTAACTCGATCGAACGCGAGACCCATTGCATTGCAAATGCTTGTTAAGGGTTGGCTACCTTCAAGCATGGGTGAATTTATTCAGCATTCGGGAGTATCATTCACCAATAAATGTCTTGCCTTACATTTAGCTGCTCTCTACATAAATTACAAAGACAGGAGAGAGTCTGATCGGATTTCCAAAGCATAGTCACTGATTCTTTTTCAGCCAAGCAAATTAACACATTTAGTTGCCAACAACGCGAACCTCACAACTCTCTTCCTACCTCCACGTTGTATATACATCGAAAGTCATTTCTGGTTAATGCCGATCTGTTTTCAACAAAAGAATCACTTTAATCTGTACACCAATAGTCAATTTCCCAAAGCAGTGGAAATTCAAGATTTCTTCGTAGGGGGTAATCGTTTCTTTTTTTTTTTTTTTTTTTTTAAAGATTTGTTAATTTGTTAACCTTATTGTTTTTCATTTTCAAGTCGGTGGAGCCTTAAAGCAAACCATATGATTATATAGATTGTGTACTTCTTTTGAATGCTATCTCGTCTAATCGACTTGAGCAAAACATGGTTTTTACAGAATTGTTTTTTAGACTAGTTTGCAGTGATTTCTTTGAAATCTTTCAGTTTGTGCTTTTTCTGATCTGCATATCTGATCAATGGTACAGGATGACCTACTGGGTTATAAAGAGAATCCTAACAACAGTATTAAATATTTGCTTTCAGATTCATGACTATCTTACTATGACCCACTGTTGCTTCTTATTTGTGCACACACATATGTAGCTCATTGCTTCTCACTTCCTATGCTTGGAACTCAAACGTAGGTTTTTTAACCTTTAGTGAGTAACACTATCGCATTGACATATTTATATTGTGCTTACTACCCCTATGTATGGCACTGAAGTGCTTGCCTAGATGGCTAGGGTGCTGCACCATGTACGTTGTGTGGTTGGAAGTGTGTTGCCTTAGTCTAGATCCTGTGTGGAAAGTGTTTTTGTGTTGTGCGTGAGGACCACAGAGGTGCGGTATTCGTGTAATAGTCCTGAGTATGCATTGATTAAAGGGAGAAATGGTGGAGAGATGTGCTGTAGAGATCTGCAAGGATGGGCTTTGTCAATATCATTCCAGATCTGATTATCATTGTGAGACATCAAGAAGTGGTTATTGCATGTAGCTAGAGGCAACTTGCAATGGTCGACTAAATTAAAAGTCTTCATTGGCCAGCAGCATGAGGCAGATTTCTTCAGGTATTCAATGCCTGTTCAGTTGGTGATGGGTGGTTTATTTGCTGTGGACTGGAAGTACTGGGTGATGGAACATAGGGCATGCTCCTTAGCAGTTTTATCTTCTGTGACTAGGAGTGTCAAGCAGTAAAAGGGAATTATATTGTAGGCTGTATGAACTACAATCAATTACCCAACCCCTTAGTTTTATGATATTTCTGTTAGTGTGGGTCATATATTGTATTTCAGTTGCATTCAATTAGCACATATGATGTATTGTAGCACTTTACACCGGGCGACACACTGCTCCGAAACCCAGGGTTAGTATTTTTTTCTTTAGTTATTGTTGGTTATTGGGATTAGTTTTGCACTCTTACGGACCTATGCCTTGATTTACTCCAGTTTCTTTATGGGAGATTAAATTAAAAGGAGTAAAATATGATCTTGAGAGAGGTGGTGGGGTACACAAATTCACGCATTGGTTGGCAGTTTTAATCGACAAGCTAGAGAAGATTATATATTGTTATTAATCGGGGTAACACTTCTAACACAGAGGTTGTATCTTTCAAATGAAATGTGCGTATTTTGCACAGATACAATAATAGGTTTAAGTCAAAACATACATGTGATTTAGAGCATGCCGTGCTCAAAGAGAAGAGACATGCAGACGAAGGAAAGGAAGGAGAGATTAGTTTGAAAGAAGAAGGTAAGTCAACAATCAGAAGTTTTAAGTCAAGGTCAGCTTTCATGCAGGGTTTTTAGGAACATTGTGGAGGCTTTATAAGATAGCATGCAAAGCTGGAGAAGGAAACAACATTATATGCATGTGCTAAAATATCTTTGTTCGCCATGAGAACCCAAGGATATACACACCATCCATAACCACTCACGAGTAATTGCATTTTTTTAAAATATGGTTTTATTTTCCCATAAAATCAGGTGGAAGGAAAACACAAAAATAGAAATGTTGGATTTTGAATGTAGACGCTAGAGATGCTCTTCCCCCTCTGATGATCAGGGTGGAATGATGGAAAACATAGCCTGTTTTACTGAGCTTGTGTAACGTAATGCTTCTCAGGACAGGTAGCGCTGGGGCTGTCTCCAATCTGGAGCACCTACAACATAAGCATGGTGAAGTGTGAGATCTTGCATATGGTTGTCACTCAGCCTATCTGCAGCAGTAATCAAACATATAAAAGGAAAGGCCCTACCTAGAAACTCTTGCAGCTAAGCAATAGAAACTACAGCCCAACCTCTCACTCTTACCATTTGCCAAACCTGCACTGCTCGGGTAACACAAGTGATCAGCTGCCCCTTTCTAGTAAGGCCCTCATTAAATTTCTAAGAGGTGTCCTTTTTCCTTTGTTCCTTACTTCCATTTCATCCACCCTCAAGCCAGAGGAATGCAGGCAATACTCTTCCCTGGTCTGAGGAGGCCATCCTCAGCCCTATCCCCTGCAGATCTTTCATCCTCCCTGTTGCTCCCTTCACTATTCTTGAAGTGAGTTGTCCAGTGACTTATGCTCTTGTGTGCTGCATTAGATCTGCCAGAGTTGCAATTCTTGCCTGTGTTCGACCTACTGGAGTTGCAATATTAATACTTTGCCAGAACTACTGGAGGTGCGGTGATCATGTGCAATGACACAAGTCTTGGAAGTGCACGGCTTGCACGTTTTATCAGATTTAACAGAAGTGCAGCATATTCATGTGTTTAAGATCCCATGGATGTGCTCATTGATAGAACTTTCTGAGCCACAACACATATGGAGAAGGATTTCCCTTAGTTATGGCACATAGTGACATCTTACAGAATGCAGTGCATGTAATAACGTATCTCAAGAAGCAGAGCATGCTGTCACCGATCTTCAAGCTTCAGTGCAAGCAGTTACCCAGTTTTAGGGTCAAGCCTGTGAGTGCATGCGGTAGCGCATGCATCTCGCTAGAGAGACTCTGTTGTGCTCAGTACAGGGCTTTGAGCCCAACCGTCGCTCACCACTTGTGGGTTTTGTGTGGCACTCTTCTTTACAGCCTCGTAATTCATCAAGGCATGCCTGGCATCACCTCCGTTTCTCTGTGTGGAGCAGGGATCAAGCACTAATTGATGCAACTTAATAATTGCTTGTCCACTGTGGCCAACGTGATCGAGGTACCATTTGTTGTTTTTAACTTTGAGTGTCCTGCAAACAGAAGGCTTGTTTGTAACTGGCAAAAAACGTGCCCAGTAGGCACAAAATTGCAAAGTCTTATTTTTTAAAGCTAAATTTATTTTACTTTGCCACGTCATCTTTTCTAAGTTCCTACTCATGTTTTCTTTTGTTTTTGCTCGTGGGCACTGTTGTCAAAAATGACCATTAACTTGTTTGAAATATGCGAGACCTGTTGCATTACAAAGACTTGTTCAAAGTTGCTATACATGCAGCAACACACAGGAGCATAGTTTCGGGGGGGGGGGGGGGGAGGTTTGGGGTGTTACACCCCCTAACAAATGTATTCACTGTTTCATAGTTTGGTACAGATGCTTTCAATTGGGTATGGTGAGGTGTTGGTCTGATTTCACCAGTCATTTTTTCACACACACAGACAAAAACGCACACATACTCTCCCCCTCTGTTTTCAAAGCTTTCAAAAATGTTGGTTATTTTACAAAATGCTTAGTTTTCTTTCCCTTAGTACCCTAACCATCCACATTCCTCTCTCTTTCCACTACCCTTAAGTCCCTGTCATGTGCTCTGCTTGTCTTATAATGTATTTTAACAGTATATGCCAAAGTGATTGTTGGATAATCGTACTGACCAAGTTACACCCCTTGCAACAAGTACCCCTGTACTACAATGCATGAAGTGACAAATCTCTCTCCGGTACCCTGCATGCAGTGACGCCCCCCAGAGCAGTAGCAACGTGCTAAACTGTGGTACATATGGTGTCAAACCTCCTTTAGCATCACTACAGTGACAGATCAAGCATAGCTGTTGTTAACTTCCAGGAGCTGCACTACATGCAATGACACAGCAGAATAACTACAAACGCACATTTCCTTTTTGAATTCCAGCGGCGACTGCTGCAAATGTCAAAGGAAGGTGGTGGGAGGGGCAACTGGGACGGGGGAAACATGGAGAAAAAAAAATACTTACGGTTTCATCGCCACTGCCTGCCGTCTCCTTCTGCATCGCTCCTCTTCTAATGTTCAAGCATTCACTGAGGGGACACCAGCAAAGGCTCCCCAGCAATCTTGGTGCTGGTTTCATGCTAAACCTAGCATGAAAGCAGTGTTAGGATTGGTCTGAGCGGCATTTACTGCCTCTCAGACACAACCCTGGGGCCTGTACACTTTCTCTAGCCTGGCTGTTAAACACAGCCGGGCTGGAGAATCCTAAGCCTGAAACGGACGGACAAACACACATGTGCACTTAGGTGCATTCTCCCCTCCTCCCCCTCCAGTGGCCCAGCCCCTCCCTGTACTACTGGCTGAGCCAGCAGATGAAAAATAAAACCATATTAAAATATCGTTTTATTTTTCATCTCCTGGCTCTTGGCCGGGGGGCGACACTCCTTCGCCATTGCGGAGGAGGTGCGCCTGTTGAATTATTTAAGCAAAACACCGAACCTCGGATTGGGAACCTGTCTGTACATATGATAATCAGTGCAGCGATATTGGCATTACAACCAGTTTTTACTGTCTTATTTTTTTTTTTAAGTGCTGTAAAAATTAAGAAAAAGTCAGTATTAACATTGTAAAGGATGGTCTTTTCCACAACCCTAGCTCGACTCCCTTTAGTTGCCAGAAACCTTCTTGGTACTCAGTGTGAGGGGGGTACGGTATTATTGCAAAAATGTTCATGCTGCAAAGCGGTAAAAACTTTAGATTTTTGTTCAGCTCCGCCACATTATCAGTAGGTCCTAAATGTCGCTCTTGGCTTTTAATGCGCATTACCAACCACAATGCAACCTTTGCGAATAGCAAGGGAGGGATGGTGGAAGAAACCTCGTGCACCTTCATGTGAAGAAGGCCGGCACGGGAAGGAAGAGACAGTGGCCCAGCGGGCCAAATCATGGATCCTGCAATCACACTTTCACAATGTGACACCGTTTGTGGCATTACAAGTCTTGTCTTTAAGGGACACAGGCCACAATGCATGCACATTATGGAATCGAGGGCTGCTGTCCTATGCAGATTTACGTCTGAACATACTGTTCACAAGGAGTTCACATCTCAATAATATTCAGGAGGTGGGCATCGTGCAACTGATTACAAATAACCGTCACACCTCAATGGAAGGGCCTGGTCGCACTGCATTGCAAACCCGTGCTGTGAGCAGCCTCTGTTCTCCACCGAGGTCTCAAACATAAAAAGCGCCTACTTTAGATGGGCTTGAGAGTTCTCGTTTAAAAGATTCGGTGCTAATTCAATCTGCCCTGGCAGTTAATCAAGCAAAGGTGATTTTCTTCGCACGGGCTTTACCTGTTGTTTCTATTATTGTGTTTCGCTGCCGCATTTGTCCTTTAGATAAGTGGTTGAAACTGCCAAGAACTGCGCGCTACTTCCCAGCATATACCTGCATCCACCCCAAAACGGCCATGCCTAATTATCTCATTCTTTTTGTTTTGTGCATGCACCAGTTGCCATTTTGTTTGCGCTTTTCTTCAGGCAGCCTTTCCTTGTTTTGATTTTCTGTTATTGTGTTTCCTTGCCATTATTCACCTTATGGTAAATGGTTTTAAACTAACAATACCTCTAAGCTAGTTCCCAGAAGCTAGTTGCACACTTCCCTAACACGGCATTACCTGTTAAAGATGGAATTGCTTATTGTTTAGGCAGGTGATAAATCCGTGTATTGCTGTGCTCCCCTTATCTACTGGCTTATCCCTTTGTCTGGGCGGGATCCCTCTTTAAACAGACATTAGCAGAGAAGCTCTAAGCACCTGCACATTATCCAGGGCTGGAGAGCCCTGCAAGTTGTGTTTACACTGCCAGGGAAAGGCCTGCGATTCATGTCACACTTGTGAGGCTCAGGGGGATTATGCAGCCCATGCTGCTGTCAAGCACAATTAGAAAACATGGATGCTGTATAGAGAATCCCTAGCACTGACAGGTTAGAGCCAAACAATGAACTAAGCATCAGTTAGACTTGTCCTTAATCACTCAGTGAGTAATTTTAAAATATAACTTTCAAGGGTGTGATCATAAAACATATTTTAGCAATGCAGAGCCCTCCAGCGTTCATAAGAATATATAAAACCAACTGTTACATGTTTTGGCAAATTTGCACATTTAAGAGCCATGTACGTTGGAGCGAAAATCTTTGGATCTCCTTGTGCTTAGTTTGTATGCAAGTCATAAAGACCTCAATGTATATAGGACAAAGAATTGGGTTTATTTGGTTTAAACATCTATAGGTTAACAAATATTATACACCGATAAAAAGGCTGTGAGTGTCTGATATTAAGAGGAAGTGTCAGTAGGTAGCAAGGATGCCATGGGCCCTGGTGTAAGCAAAGAAAATGGCCCCTTGACTTCTGTTGGGGTAGTAAGTACAGCAATTATCTGGGTTCAATTGGCACTCAAGGCTCTGGGACCCGGTGCCACTGCATCTGCTGCACCAAGTGTAGCTACACCCCTGGGGAGTGTACATATAAACTGTCAACAAAAGAATAACCAGTATCAATCCAAAATATAATCGTTTGCCATCAACATTTTGTTGTGAATATGTTTACAAAAATGTTGCCCTATTAGAGGTAAAAATAGAAAATCTACACACAATGGGATGATATTTTTGTAAAAGATACCTAGCATGACATTTTTATGGCAGATGATTGTTCTGTAATCTGTATATATTATATTTACATAAACCAAATAACCATGGCAAAAAGGGACTTTTAAAAACAAAACACAATGAAGACCTTCATAGATAGGATGACTTAATGGATTTTAAATCAGCCAAGAGGACAGCAGAAATGAGGCACTCCTACTCCTTAAGGCTTTTTTTGCATCTGGACCAAAATCCCTTCTGTATGCCAGTTTCTACTTTTTACTACTAGTGCATAATATACTTATATAGCACCTTGTATTGCAGGGACTTTAGTTCCATGTTTGGTATGCGAAAGAGCTCTTTGCTGCTGTTCAAGTTGTTCTGTTTAAAGGGCGATGATGTTACTCTTTTTCTGTAATGTGGTGTTCACTTCTCAAAACAGCAAGACAAGTGATTAATGAAATGCTACAATTACTTTCAGCCGCTAGTAATTGCCTAGGGAGGCATTCCATTTCTGTCATTGCCAGATACTAAGTTAAACATGGTTGGTGATCTGGATGTAACTATCCCCTTGGCTAAAGGAGTGCAGCAAAACATATCCCATTCTTTAGCGATAGAGCAATGGAGCTAGAGCAGGGGGAATAGGAATTTAGGATTCAGGGTTCGGGTTACTCCATAAGAAACCTGACAAATAACCTGTCCGCCATATTACAAGTGCCTTTGGAAATAATGCACTTGTAATACGGCAGATGGAATATCCGTTACATTTGTGAGGACCTTAATCTGGGCTGTAACACATTGTATGTGACTAGGTAAAATGCTAAGCCATTTCTAGACATGTCCTCAACAGAGTGGGTACAGACAGCAGAGGGTGACATGGGAAAATAAATCAGGAAGTGACGGAGAGGGAGGGGTATCAAAACTTCAGCAAAAAGCTATGGAATCAATTGCCTTTTCTCTTCTCATTCCCCCCACAGTGTCTAGATTCAGGCCTTTCACATCTCTAGCTGTACCTTTCACATGCTTCTCACTGCCTCTTCTTCTTGTTTGTGTGCTTCTTCGCCCTCTTTCATGGCTTTAATCCATGTATCTGCAGAGCCTGGAAATGAAGACAGACTTGGAGGGAAGTACTGCCAAATTGCCAGAAGGCAACCACTCATTTTCCTAGGTGTTTGCATAAAGAAACACACTCTCCATGCCCTGCCACACTTTGAACCCAGGACCGCTGGCTTTAGACCTCCAGAGAAGTAGGCCGGCTGGGGTTTCATATCTTCTGTTTTTATCTTGGAGACCTCTTCTCATTTGATGAGAATACACTCCCTCAATTCTCTTCTGTGTCTAAGATGTTCCCAGGCGTGAACTGAAATCAGCTTTCTTGTGTTTATGCGGTTTGAGAAAAATAAGAATACCTTTCCAGAGACTGGTAAATCGGGACTAATGGAAAGCCATAACATGGTATATTTACCAAATAAGCCTAATCTCTGGAATTCTAGGCTTGAACAAGTGAAGTTACAAGTACATCTCTAGCACTTTCTTATTATTAATAAATAAAAGTCTGGAAAGACCTGCCACCTGAGCTAAATGTGTTTTGAACATCTGATAAACCTCAACTATGTTCCCTTCCTACTGTGCCTAAATAATCTTGTATTTGCCTGCCTTGCTCACCTAGACTCCTCAGTCTAAACCTAAGAATTTTCTGAAAAGCATGTATCTGATATTTATATCCAAAATTGTAGAAAGGGTTGCTATAACAATACTTCGGAGATTTAAAGAGGTAGTGCCTTATTCGCTGAGAATCAATCCTAGCTGGTTAACTCTCGTGGATGATATGCAGGTAGTTGCACATTTCAGAGTTATCGTTGCCCTGATTGTTTTAGAATGTAAAGAAGCAATCGCGCATCAGATGTAACTGTTTCACCTTCAGTACAATGATGCTAAAATTCAAGTATTGAACTTGATTTTATCTCTTCTGATAGAAATCAACTTTTGTCCAAGACCCAGCCACTGAGCTGTGGGGTTCAACACAGTCACCCACTGCTTTTTATTATTTGTGATTTTTCTGACTCGCTACAAAAAGATTTTGGGTTCATCTTATTTTCCTATGTGGAAAATAATTCTTATACACCTGACTAACCTCACTAGGACCTTCTCCTATACCTGCAGATTTCAACCTGTTCGTTCTTTGGTTACAGTGGTCATATAATTTGTGAGCATGTTTTCCATCTTCAACATTAAAGTCAACAAAGCAGCAACTCTTGTTTCTTCCCAAAGTCTTCGTTGTGAATGCACTCATCACACCCAGGTGAACTATGAGAATAGTTTCCATTTAGAGCTTTGTCACGCCTAATATGCAGGTTGTGGCAATCCTATCATATTAATCTTTCATCCAGGTTACTCAAGAGAGAGCTACTTGCCGGACACTGCTCTTGTTACTCTACGCTTATGTTTCTGCATTGATTCAATTTAAGATTTGCTTTATGGCACACATTGTCCACCCTTATACACCTTGACTTTTATATTAGCATAAAATGTCATCACTGCAACTCCATTAAACGTCTGCTCTTAACAGAATAAAAAATTTCCGGTGCCTGATGTTTGTTAGAAGGTCCTCACAGGAGGCCAGGTATATTGGGTCAGGCTATCATGCTCTGGCAACAGCTGCTATTTGCTGCCTGAGAAACTGTAGACCATCTGGTTAATATGGAAACTGATGCACACCAGTCTTTTCTGACTTTGATATGTTAACCCCTTAGCTGCTGCGCCATATCCCCCCCCCCCCCCCCCGGTGCTGAGCCCTTTTTTTGGCTATTTGGGGTAGTTCGCGCTTAGGCCTTCATAACTTTTTGTCCACATAAGCTATCCACGCCAAATTTGCGTCCTTTTTTTCCAACATCCTAGGGATTCTAATGGTATCCAGAGTTTGTGGTTTCCCCTGAGGAGACCAAGAAAGTAGCCAAAACACAGGGACAATTTCGTTTTTTCCAAAAAAATGGGAAAAAAGGGCTGCCGAAGAAGGCTTGTGGTTTTTTCCCTGAAAATGGCATCAACATAGGGTTTCTGGTGCTAAAATCACCATCTTCCCACCTTTCAGGAACGGGCAGACTTGAATCAGAAAACCACATTTTTCAACACAAATGTGGCATTTTACTGGGACATACCCCATTTTTACTATTTTTGGTGCTTTCAGCCTCCTTCAAGTTAGTGACAGGAATGGGTGTGAAACCAGTGCTGGATCCCGGAAAGCTAAACATTTCTGAAAACTAGACAAAATTCTGAATTCACCAAGGGGTCATTTGTGTAGATCCTACAAGGTTTTCCTACAGAAAATAACAGCTGAAATAAAAAAAATATTGAAATTGAGCTGAAAACAACAGCCATTTTTCTTTGTTTTACTCTGTAACTTTTTCCTGTGATGTCAGATTTTTGAAAGCAATATACCGTTATGTCTGCTGGACTCTTCTGGTTGTAGGTTCATCAAGAACCCTAGGTACCCAGAGCCAATAAATGAGCTGCACCCTGCAGTTGGTTTTCATTCTATACTGGGTATACAGCAATTCATTTGCTGAAATATGAAGAGTGAAAAATAGGTATCAAGAAAACCTTTGCATTTCCAAAATGGGCTCAAGATAAGGTTTTGAGGAGGAGTGGTTATTTGCACATCTCTGAATTCCGGGGTGCCCATACTAGCATGTGAATTGCAGGGCATTTCTCAAATAGATGTCTTTTTTACACACACTCTTATATTTGGAAGGAAAAATGTAGAGAAAGATAAGGGGCAATAACACTTGTTTTGCTATTCTATGTTCCCCCAAGTCTCCCGATAAAAATGATACCTCATTTGCGTGGGTAGGACCAGCGCCCGCGACAGGAAATGCCCCAAAACACAACGTGGACACATCCCATTTTTTGACAGAAAACAGAGCTGTTTTTTGCAAAGTGCCTACCTGTAGATTTCGGCCTCTAGCTCAGCCGGCACCTAGGAAAACCTACCAAACCTGTGCATTTTGTAAAACTAGAGACCTAGGGGAATCCAAGGAGGGGTGACTTGTGGGGCTCTGACCAGGTTCTGTTGCCCTGAATCCTTTGCAAACCTCAAAATGTGGCTAAAAAAACATGTTTTCCCCACATTTCGGTGACAGAAAGTTCTGGAATCTGAGAGGAGCCATAAATTTCCTTCCACCCAGCGTTCCCCCAAAGTCTTCCGATAAAAATGATACCTCACTTGTGTGGGTAGACCTAGTGCCCGCGACAGGAAATGCCCCAAAACACAACATGGACACATCCCATTTTTTGACAGAAAACAGAGCTGTTTTTTTTGCAAAGTGCCTACCTGTAGATTTTGGCCTCTAGCTCAGCCGGGAAACCTACCAAACCTGTGCATTTTTGAAAACTAGGGACCTAGGGGAATCCAAGATGGGGTGACTTGTGGGGCTCTGGCCAGGTTCTGTTACCCAGAATCCTTTGGAAAACCTCAAAATGTGGCTAAAATAACATGTTTTCCTCACATTTCGGTGACAGAAAGTTCTGGAATCTGAGAGGAGCCACAAATTTCCTTCCACCCAGCGTTACCCCAATTCTCCCGATAAAAATGATACCTCACTTGTGTGGGTAGGCCTAGCGCCCGCGACAGGAAATGCCCCAAAACACAACGTGGACACATCCCATTTGTTCATAGAAAACAGTGCCTACCTGTGGATTTTGGCCTCTAGCTCAGCCGGCACCTGGGGAAACCTAGCAAAACCAGCGCATTTTTGAAAACTAGAAACCCAAGGGAATCCAAGATGGGGTGACTTGTGGGTCTCTGACCATGTTCTGTTACCCAGAATCCTTTGCAAACATCAAAATGTGGCCAAAAAAACACTTTTTCCTCTCATTTCGGTGACAGAAAGTTCTGGAATCTGAGAGGAGCCACAAATTTCCTTCCACCCAGCATTCCCCCAAGTCTCCCGATAAAAATGGTACCTCACTTGTGTGGGTAGGCCTGGTGCCCGCGACAGGAATAGATCACACAACGGTCAATGTTGGTCCTTACATGAGGCAGCTGTTGACCCTGGGGTGATCCATTCCTGACGCAGGTACTAGGTGTAGGCACTCAAGTGGGGTAGTGTTTTTATCAGGACAGGTGAGGAATCACTGGGTGGTAGGAATTTTGTGGATCCCAGCATATTCCTGTAGTTTGTATGACAGAAATGCGAAAAAATAGAGTTTTTATTCAACATTTCAGCTTTGCAGGGTATTCTGGGTAAGAAAACTTTGGGGAATCCACACAAGTCACACCTCTGTGGACTCCCCCGAAGTCTAGTTTCCAGAAATGTTTGGGTTTAGTGTGTCTCTCTATATGGCCGCCGAACCCAGGACCAAAAACACAGGTGCCTGCCTTACAAAACCAGTTTGTTTTGCGATAGATAATTTTGATGTCTCCACAATACAATTTGGGCGGTGGAATTTGGGGCTGAACTAAATTGGGGAGCTCCCAAGAGAGCACTCTCTCTCTGCTTGCCGCCGCATTCACCTGCTCTCTGGGTTGGGCTAACCCATTATTACCCAGTTGCACAGACTGCTTGCGAAGGGACAGCAGGACTGTCCTCATCACCTCCCTCATAATGTACTGGAAGAGGAGTTATCGAATGGGACTCCTCCGACTGAAAAATCACTCCCAAAGTCTGCGCCATTGTCCTATCCCTCAGATGCTGTCTCAGTATCTGATGTCTCAGTCTCCGATCCTATGTCAGAGCTGTCCTCTATAACCCGAGTGCCGGCAGCAGTCATCCATCAAGATGCCATCTCTGCTATTGGCTAAACTGTTGCTCTAAAACACTAGCCTACGTAGACAGTCACAAAATCGATGGTGTGTGTGAGATACGTGCAACAGTAGAGGCCACCTTACCTGTGCTTCTTCCCTCAATCAGCATGTTCTTTCAAGACACTCAAAAAACACCTTGTCACATACCATTCGTCAGTCTTTTAGCACCTTCTGTGCCCAGTCCAACAATCATTATTGGTGCTCCCACTCCCTCCTCCTCGGATTCCCTCATTACCACCCAGCAAAAGTGCCCTTCATCTCTCCATAGCCGCCCTCCACCCCGCACATACATTTCATTTGTATTATAGCGCAGGTAATGGCTGACTTTACTAATGTACTCAGCTATTTACATAAAATACAGATTTGCTCTTTGCAGTAGGCATATAAACCTTCTGCGCTTCTTTATGGCACTAAAACTGCCACTAGACAAGTCTGACCCTTTTGTAGCAGAAACATAATCACAATACTTACTTGACTTTTTTATTGCTGCCTAAAAGCTACAGTTGAAAAGCGTCAGTTGAAGTATGTGCATTGCTTTGAAGGCGCAAGCTGCAACTGCAAGACAACTGGTGGCAAATCTATATATAGATATATATATATAGATATATATATATATCACTTTTATATGTGGGTCTGGTTTTCCTGGGGGCCGATCGCAGCCCCCAGGGAAACCACACACGTATTGACAAAAGTGATATATATACATAGATATATCTATAGATAGATCTATATATATATATATATACATATATATCTATAGATCTATCTATAGATATATCCATGTAGATAGATATCTACATAGATATATCTATATAGATCTATATAGAAATATATATATATATTATTTTTTTAGTTGTATTGTTTCCTTGGGGTCCAAAATGGCCCCCAGGGAAACCCTACAACAACTAAAAAAAAATAGTGCCCCCACAGGGGGTCGCCCTGCCCACGGGCGACCCACTGTTCATTTATTTTCTTTTTGTTTTAAAAAAAATAATAATAATAATTTAGCCCCTGGGGGGGCGCAATCCCGCCTCCCCCCCCCAGGGGGCACCTACCTTATAAAAAAAAAAAAAAATGCCCCGGGGGGGGGAGTGGCCCGTTTTCCGAGGGAGCCGACCCCCCCCCAAGTGAAATCCCTGGTGTCAAGTGGTGTTTCCTGGCCCCCGATCGCAGCTGTGTTACAATGTGGATTTCCCCATCGGAGCAGGAAGCAGCCTTGCGGCCGCTTCCTGCTCCGATGGGGAAAACCGCCTTCCCCACGTTCAGGAAGGCCTCATAAGAAACGGGAGAGTCTCCCCTTTCTTACGAGGCCTTCCTGAAAGTGTTTCCTGGCCCCCGATCGCAGCACAGCTGCGGCCTTCCCGAATGTGGGGAAGGCCGTTTTCCCCAACGGAGCAGGAAGCGGCCGCAAGGCTGCTTCCTGCTCCGATGGGGAAATCAACATTGTAACGTCAGCGCGCCTCGTGGCGTGCTGACGTCACAAAGGGGTGGGTGGGGTGCTGGGGGAGACACGGAAGAGCTTCCGTGTCTCCCAGGGACAAAAAAAAAATACAAAATTATTAACCCCCTCCCTGGTGTCGGCCACTGGTTGTGACCCGCACCAGGGAGGTAGTGTGGGTGTCGGCCAGTGGCCGACGCCCGCACTAAAGCGGTTAACATCATACCCTGGTTCTTCACAGTCACTTTGCATGTCTTAGTCACCTAGCACATTATAATAAATACTGTTGGAATTCTCATGAATTTGTAGCATAGACCCACATCAACCTTCTACCTTTACCCCACAGAAAGATGTGTCTTTTGGGCCTCTTAGTGTAACATGCAGTCTCCCATAACTGGGACTTTTATTTCCACCTGCATGGCACATACGTTAGGGTTGGCTGCTTAGGGGATGCCCATTGTGTATCTAACCCATACTCAGCCGCACTCAGAAACTTTTGTTACTGTTTCACTCTGGTCACTTTCTGGATGCAATCCATACCAGCCAGAGAGTGTCATCAAAAATTAGATTACGCTAAACCTGTCAACCACATGAGCAGATCTGCTTCCGGGTCATCCTGGAGACGCTTCCTCTGCTCATTGTATCCGAGTTGTGAGGGTCCATATTCATATTCCTGAAGCCATCTTTGGTCTTCACCTGTGTGGCTATATGGAATCTATCTGTTAGGAGGGGTGACTCTTGGTGGACAGTCAAGCCTATCTGTCATTTAACCTACATCCCGGTGTACATTTTGTGTAAGGCTCTCACCTCCAGTGTAGCTCTTTCATGGAAGGTTCCCGTGCACTGCACATGTGAGAGGTATTATTTCTGAAAACAGGTTGCCTTTTTCATTGGCCCTTGATTCCTGTCAGTGTTCCTTGGGACGGGTTGAGAACTGAGCCGCAAGAGCAAGTGTCTAATATGTAATTTCAACCGGAAAGAGCTCTGAAACCCAGCCCAGCTAGAGAAGGTACCAGACCAGGTTCTGGGCTTGCAAACAGTATGCTTTTCCGTAAGCCTAGAATACAAGTGCCAGACCAGCAGTGTGACCAATAATGGAAGATAACTTCCTGAACTGTCCAGTGAGGCAAGGTGGAAACCATGACTTTAAAGGGAAAAAGGTTCATTTCAGCTGACTGAAGACCTGAATGCAGGATGCCCAAAGGAAGGGAGTCTCTCAGACACCCTGAGTTCCTTCATGCTCCCTGACCATGATTTAAACAAAAGCCTATCTGAGCATGCAAAAGGTTGGGTACATACATAGGATATTTGTCCCCTCTTTAAACATCTAGGCCCAAAGTCATAATGAGGCCCCTAGTTTGGAGATCAGCTAGAGGTATAACTGTTCTGTCCTTAAACTATGCCATGCATCCCTCTAGCAGTGACCACTGAATCCCTGGCTCCCCTTTTAAATAGGCACAGAAACTTTGCCTTAGGGACACTTTTCTTTGTCCATAACTTTCTGTGAATTGGGATTCCTACTTTATTTTTGGGTTATGTGTTTGTGTTATTTATAAGATTTGTTGGCCGCTTGTTACAACTGCCCAGACCCACTATATTGGCTCTCTTCTGCCCCCTTTCCCACTGCCAGCTTAAGATAACCGTTCCAATATAGAAATCAGTTCTTCGAAGCTTTTTGCTCACAAACCAAAATGACTTGTTTTTGAAAGATTTGTACTTTACATTGTGTTTTATATTGTAAACACTCTAACTAGATGGGATTACCCGTATCACCAGAAATACTGGAAAAAATAAAGCACCTGCTCACTTGAACACTTAAAGGATTTCACTGGGGTACTTAGCAGCATCCGGGTTCGTTCCCATGGACGGTCTCAAGTCGTCTTTGCTGCCCCTTGGGAACCTAACGTGGAAAACACACCTTTTCTAAAACCTATCCATGCACAATTTGATTTTTTGTATGCCCCTGTCGATCACGCAGACTGATTTCGCAGACCAGCTCTGGGGATCCATAATAAGGATGGCTTTTCTTAAAAAGAATTGGCCTTCTTGTTCCCTCCCCTGTTGCCACATACTATGCCACATGCCAAATACTCTGCACCAAACCACCATTTTTCACATCCGAGGCATCACCGCAGTGAATACCATAAACATAGGGCTTCGGTGGAGGGTGCATTCATCAGCTCCAGAGTCAAATATGTTAATACATTGTAGTATCATCTCTACAGGTTTCTAACGGCCCAAAACGAAGCTTACACCTGCACTTTGGGATGTGTGAGACCATATTACCGCTGCTACAAGGAAGTTGCACTGGCTTCTCTCCAAACTGGACTGCCTCACTTTTCGATGGCTTAACGTTCTGATGCAGGAATGCCTCACCACCCTAGCCACATTTACACATCAACCAGGAACCACAGATGTTCCAATCACCGTTTTCTTGCTTCCCTATTTTTTTTTTTTTTTTTTTTTTTTTTTTTTACTTGTCCCGAAAGTTGGTGTAGCCTGTTCATTGCAAGGGTCTAAGGTCTGGAACACCTTCCAGTTTGATCTGTTGCAGCAGCACTCGGAGACAATCTTTAAAATGCCCCTACAGACATCTCTATTTTAAATAAACTTAGAGACTATTTTTAGTTTGGCGGATGGGTCACAAACATGATGGATATCCTGTCCACCATGTTACAAGTGCCCCATATGGGTCCTGTAATAGGGTGGACGGGACAGCCATCACCTTTCTAACACAGTAATTCATCTGCCGATTTCTAGAGCCCCTAGGTCTAACACACACACACACCAAGAGATCTCCCGATGTAGTGTGCATGTGGTAAAGGCTATTAGTGAGCCAGTCTTGATGTTGCTCTTGGTGTTATTAATTTGAGCAAAATCATCTGCATTCTGAAATATAGGTGTCCGTGTATTATCAACCTATTGTTCTCTGGTTAGAGGGATCAAGCATTACCGAGCATTACCTTAAAGAAGGTAACTGCGTAGAAAATACTGTCCCAGAAAGTAGGGTTGCCACTTTTCCAGAGAGAAATACCGGTCATTTATTTTCGTTTTGAGTTTCTACAAAGGCTCAGACATTTTACTTCAAACTTTAAATAAACGCCTCTGCTTTCATCTGTAACGTTGGCTTTCTGTCTTTGTTTACTTTAACAGTCATGGTCATTAAGGCAGGTCTATAACACATTTAGAAGTGATTTCTTCTTATATTCACTGTTTTAAGTATGTATCATAAGAGGACAAAGATACCGACTTCAGGTAATGTTCCTGATTTTTGTACCAGATGGAACGTGTAAAGTGCTGATCATGCCAGTAAAAATACTGGCCAGGTGGTAGCCGTACCGGAGAGCATACGCGATGACAAAATGCTGGCCCCAAAAGTAAAGGTGAGAATAAAAACCTGAAACAGTGACGTGCCACCACATCTGCAAGGTACCCACTAACCCTCTGTTTCATGAAGGTAGTAAGATTTAACATGTGCTGGGTGCGCTGGCACTTTAAGGTGATGCTGTTTGTCCATAAACTCCGGCTTTCCCTCCAAGTAGTTTTGTATGAAATATTGCAGCGTGTGCTTTCCGTTGTTATGCCCTTTCTCATTATGTTTATGGGTCTGGAATTCTGAGTGCGCACAGGGCCTTTGTATGGGCGGGAGATTTATAGTATGTCATTAAAATCTTTCGCTGCCCATTGCTCTGCCAGGAGAGGAGTCATTTCGTGCTGCGCCTGCTTCAGCTCACACGGAAACATATGAACCCCCGACCCTGTTTAAGACACATTATTACTTTTTGAAAGACTCTTAACTGAGTGAATTTACTCAAACAGGAAGCAATGAAAGCAAATAGCTGCGGCATTTACGTCTGTGAGATGGCAAATGCCCTGCAGCCATAGGTCAGTAAATGGAGTGGGATTGGCCAATCTCACGCCACCGAGGGCTGTCGGTGGGTGGGGCTGGTGTTTCTTTCATAACAGAACTACCTTCTGTTGGCACCATAATGTTAAATTAATTAAAACTCACACACGTGACTCTATAAAAAAAAAACAGTTAGGCATATCCGTTTATAAACCTAGAGGAACTCAATGGCAAATCTCATCCACGGGCCGGGCTGTCAGACATAAGGAGCTCTGGCAAAATGTTTAAACAAGCCTTTCTCTCTTTTTCGCCCCTCTCTCTTTTCCTTCATACTTTCTATCTCTCAAACCTTTCTGGCGATGGATAGAGTCACAGGAGTCTATATGCCCCCAAAAACCGGACATTTATGCGTTAGCCCTTAGGGAGGAAACGCCCGTTGGAATAAATGACCAGTTGAGCCCTGTTCATCAACATCTGCCCCCTGCGTAGGACATGTAGACAGTGCTTACTTTTTGTTTCTGGTTTCCGGTGCTGGGCACCT
This sequence comes from Pleurodeles waltl, assembly GCF_031143425.1. Taxonomy (NCBI): domain Eukaryota; kingdom Metazoa; phylum Chordata; class Amphibia; order Caudata; family Salamandridae; genus Pleurodeles; species Pleurodeles waltl. The sequence continues at coordinate 775,036,850 of NC_090446.1, read as the reverse complement.
GCACCTATTTTTTTGCCTCAAGCATTTGCTGCGAGCAAAAGACAAATATGGGAAAGATGGAAGAAGAGAAAAACGAAAAAGCGGCACAAAGGGAGAAAGCAGAAAAGCGTAAGAGTGAGCTGAAGGGGCAGGGAGTGGCTGTAAATGGATTAAAGCGAACCGAGATGGCTTCAGAATTGCGCTACCTCAGTATTTCATGCTCACACATTCAATTGCAGCAGGCCTGTGTTTCAGAGGAGAGCTTTGGGCACGGGCACGTTTTATTTACAAATTAAGCACTGCATGTAGCATGGGTAGAGTCAAGATCAGCTATTGGCAACATCTCCTGACTGCTAAAGCGGCCATCTTAATGGATGATTGCTGTACTATTTTACTTTTGAGTGTAAAGTAAAGATAGTAATTTTAATTATATAGCGCTTACTACCCCTGACGAGGCATCGAATCGCTTGTCTGTGAGTAGCACGCTACTCTGGAACCCAGAAGGATTAGTTGTGGATTAGTATAGAGAAATATGAGTACAGTATTAATATTACTGTGAGGTGAAGTGAGAAGAAGGATATGTGAGTTTGTTAGGTTTGAATAGAAGGATAGAGGAGGGAAGAGACCAGAAATGTTAATTGGGAGTTTATAGCAATAGTATGCAGCTTAGGATGAGTAAAGGAGAGATGGAGGAGGGAAGAGTCTGTAGAAAGGGGTTAGGGAGATCATAGTAGTAAGAGGGATTTTGGATGAGTCAAAGGTGAGATACTTGAGGGAGAATATGAAAGGGTTGTTTGGGAGTTCATAGTAGTAAACTGAGGTTCGGGTGAGCCAGGAGCGGTAGAGGAGGGAAGAGATTAGGCAGGGTTATTTTGGAGATCATAGTAGTAGAATAGGCTTGGGATGAGTCAGAGTAGGGATGGAGGATAGATTGATAGAGGTAAAGGGTGATGGGAGACAGAGTAAAGCTTACAAGAGAGAATTAAAATATATATATATATATATATATATATATATATATATATATATATATTTTTTTTTTTTTTTTTTTTTTTTTCTTTTTTTTTTCCTCTTGTACATTAGGACTAAAGTAATACATAGATATGTAAATACATAGTAAGAGAATATATGTATATGGAATGTTATAATGGATATAATATTTTGAGATTTAAAGTTGTTTTGTATAAACACAGAGGTTCAAGATTAGCAATAGTTGAGGATAATGTATGTGTGTACTTTTCTAGCATTATTTTATCTTTCCTCAATTTTCCATAGTGAAATGCTTGATGATAAAATAGGAAAATGTGCTCATTGTGACAGCTAAAATGAAAGTAGGTATTTCATAAGTATCTAATTTAACAACTTATCTAGGAACTTTGCAATGATCTATGAATATGTTAATCATAGAATAATATGCACATATATATGTATACATTGACATTTACACATGCATTGTATACATACTTGTATGTACATATATGCACACATACACACGCACACACACATTTATACACTTAACTGTGAGTAAATATACATTTGATAAACAGGCTTAAAGGGTATGTACATATTTTATTATTATGAAATAGTAATTATACATATTTTTTAAAGAAATACACATATCTAGATATTTACACATTATCAGATTATAAATGTTTACCAAGAGGACTCAAAATGTAAGCCGAATAGTCCCTATCACTGATTATTCTAAGCAAATGAGTGCCAGTGCTCATAGCTCTGCTCAGAAGCCCACAGACAGTGCTAATACATATGTATGCTTGCTGAATGCACAGTCTTGAATTCATTGCATGCCTCTTTAATCCACTACAAGACACACTTTATTGGTTTTGCTATCTTTCTCTTGCTCCTTCGTTCCCCTTTGTGCATTTTCCCACTCTTGCTTTTAAATCAGTGTCTCATTAGATAAAATAAGTGCTGGTCCCCAAAAATGAGTGCCGATGAATGCCACCAACAATGACCAGCTCAAAATAAGCCCTGGACCCTATAATGTTTGGAAGTATATGTGAGCGCACAATAACAAATATATGCATTTCTTTTGCCACCATGCAAGATAAATTTGAACTGCTGGACGCAGGGGTGAGTGGTACTCTTTTAGTAATCCAACAGTGGAGGCCTTTTTGTGGAGATGTGTCCCATATGAGTGGGCCAGTCTACCCTCTCGTCCTAGTCTCATCTAATTTGATTTGATTTAAACATTTTGTATGAAGTCCTCTCTTCTGCCAACAGTCATTTCAAAGTGATTCGATTGGCGCTTATATTGACAGTCCAGAAATGTAGGCTCACAGGCAGGATGGGCTGATCAATGATTCTTTCTGCATTCTTTCTGATTGGACATTCCATGAATGTACCCCATCCTGCAGCCAAGTGAGGGCATCTTGATGCCACACTCCACTGTTTCCAGAAGGACCAAGGCTTATCCCCTTGGTCTTCAGGAGCCTACCTCTAGCTTTCGCATGATAAAAACACCATGCTGATTGATATCTTATCCTGTCTGCACCGTCGTGGATGGTCGCAATTATTTTTAGCTACCAGTGCCCATTGTAATAAACATTTTGAAGAAAAGGTTGCCTGCATTCGTGATATATTCTTGGAAAATGAATAATGTCGGTGCTCAGATATATTTATGTATTGTGATATGTTCTTTGTGGATTTTCATCAGGACCTTTGCCCAGCCCTACGGTGACTGGGACCTGGGTCATCTTTTGGAAAATGTGAAATAGAATACATTTGTAAAGGCAAGCTTAGCATTAGGTGTTTGAAAATACAAGTGGCACTTTGCTTTGATGACCATGTATTCCAGGGCACCTTCAAATAATTCATGAGCATGTAAGGCTTCTGAACACAAATCTATCCCCACAGATATGTTGCTGGAAAGCCAGCTTTAAAGTGCCACATTCCTGAGGATGGAAGCACATAGGAACAAATGTGTGCCACATCACAAGTAATATCCTTAGTCAAAAATAAACTCATGCAAACCATCCAGCTTCACTGTGAGATCAAACATAGGTCCTGATTACAGCCTTGGTGGAGGGGATTACTCTGTCCCAAACATGGCGGATATTCCACCCGCCATATTGCAGGTTTCATTATATTATCTGGAACTTGTAATATGATGGACAGGACATCTGTCACGTTTGGGATGGAGTAATCCCCTCTGCCAAGGCCATAATCAGGCCATAATTATTTTTGGTACCTTGAGCTTTTAAACCATTTGTGCTTGTCACACAAAGTGAAACCTCAGTTTTTTCCCCCAAGAAGTTGGTACCGCAGTGATATTTTGCTCCCTCAAAGCATTATAAAATATAGAGGCCCTCATTACGAGTGTGGCGGTCCTAAGACAGCCACACTCGCATTGGCAGTCTTACCACCCCCGTCCCGGCGGTAAAGACCACTGCATTACGAGTTTGGCAGTTTGGCCAAACCGCAACAACACCACCAGTCCCGCCAGTGCGGTTGGACTGGTGCAGCTGTATTACAAGGCAGCAAACCGCTAGACTTTTCGTGGCGGTTGCCCCGCCACGAAAACCCTGGCAGTAATGCTACCAGCGACAGGAATCTCCATTGCTGTTGCCGGCTCGTGCATCCACACACATGCAGACACACACCCCCACTCACCCACACACTTCCTGACACACACCTCTACCCGACCGCACGCATACATACAGACACCCTCACCCAACCGCATGTATACATCCAAACACCCGCACCCACTCGCACGCATACATCCAAACACCCCACCAAACCGCACGCATACATCCAAACACCCCCACCCAACCGAACACAAACATACACGCACCCTCACTTGCTCGCACACAGACCTGCACCCCGACTCGCTTGCACACAGACATGCACCCCCACTCGCACATACGCACCCCCTTCTGCATTCATACACACACCCCCTCCGCATTCATACACACCTCCAACCCCCTCCACATTCTTTTGGCGCCTGCTTCAACAGCGGTCTTGCCAAAAGACCGCCAAAGTCGAAATGAGGGCCAAAGTGTCTCTTTAATTCCTGCATGTTTTGTTCAACAAAAATATTTTTAAAGTACATTATTCACCAATCTACAACTTAGTATGTATTCAACGTACAAAACAAAAGGTCATATTAATTCCTACAACTTCTTATATGTTATGTTGCCTGTGTTTTTGTAGCACATTTTTACAATTCCCTTTGGTTTCACGAATGGGTTATCTTTATGACAGTAAAAGTCTTCTCTACCAGAGTTTGGGTAGGGTGGAGATTTCCACTCTGGTGTTGGAAATCTCCTCATGACAAAGTATAGTAGAAAGTTAAAAAAAAAAAAGTTTACTGACCTTGAAAAACAAAATTATTAAAAATATTTGTAAGTGAAATATTTTTGTAGATTAATTTGATATTTTTATTTTAAATGTAGAACAAGGTAAAATGCCTTGTAACGTCTTTTAAATTTAATTATTTTCAATATATTTAAGTTAAAATTATTTTTACAAAGGTTAAATAAAACAATCCGCCTGAAGTAAAACATGTTATTATATATGAATAATTATTAAAAGTGATGAATAGTATTAAATTGATTTAATTATACCTTACTAAAAATTAATGTTACATTCATTTGTAAATTTAAAAAAGGCTATTAAAATGTTACACAATAAAATTAAAAAAAATGTTTATTTTTATAGGTTTTTATTTTAAGTCACTACCACCACTATTTTCGATGAGAGAGTTTTGCAATGCTAGTGTTTGGTCATGTGTCTTGCTGGACTTACTCCATTTCTGAGCAGGAGTACATTTACTTCTATTTTAGTCTTTTTTGGCTACAGTAACTCTAGAAGTGTGGTTGATGAATAACAATAGGTATACTTTTATGCACTGGGAAATATGGATCCTTTCACAATACGATTCAAACAGTGACCAGAAAACACAACAGTAACAGTTTGCATAGAAAGAAGCATTTGCAGCATGGATTCGTTCTGGACTCTTGTATGTGTTTTTTTTACATGTGTATGTGGGTGTCTGTATATGTTCATGTAGTGTAATATACAGAAATTACCGTAATATGTATTATAAAATATTGCAAATGTACTAGGTTTTGCACCTTAAAAGTTGTTTATGTGAACGGGGTTCCATTCTGCAACTGTCCTGTGAAAGCTGATCTTAAGCAACCATACTTACGTTTTTCTGTCTTACAAGGGCAGCTACCAAAACTTCTAGAGTTCTCTCTTTTCTGCATTTAAATACTAATCTATGAACCTTTTCTTATTCATCTCCATCCTGCGTAACATCTTTTAATTGAAATATTGATATTTTACCATGGCCTGGTTATGTTGCTTGTACTCACCGTGTGTTTCGGGCCGCGTGCTATGTGCACATTTCAAATACTGTGACTAAAGGCGTCTTACTTCTTCTAGGGTCCACTTGGTTTGGATGGAAAGCCAGTAAGTACCGTCTCAGTATTTTTTTTTAATTATGTAATGTATATTTCCATGCATCAAAATAGTGATTTAAATGCAGCAGCCATGCCTTAAATTGCAGCACTTAAAGAAAATACACACATAGCAAAATAACTCAACATCAGAGTTACTTACTCAGTGATTCCTATTCCCCAAAACCTCAAGAATGAGATTAGAAAGTAGGTATGGACATGTTTTTTGCATTGACAATGTATATTGAGTTTCCAAAATGCAGTCGAGTTTATGTTGGGCTCGGTCAGTGAACGCTGGTTTCAATAGTGTAATGAAAATGGATGGAGGCTTACACTTCCTGGGGAGGGTCGTGGCATTCTGATTCGTTTGCTTTTCGTAATAAGGTGAAACTTTTATTTAAAAACATGAACTGGACTAAAGGTAATATAAAATGAGGGAATTTCGTTAATAAGTTGCCCATGATTTGCAGGCCCGGTGCTTTGTGAGGCAGGCTGTTAAATCGCAACTGAACGAGATCATTATTAATTTGACTTAATCACCAGTAAACCGTAACTAGGTTCTCATTTCATCTAAAGGTATTTTTTTAATCTAAGTTAGGCACATTTGTTTTGTCAATGGGATTTTGACTTTAACCATATCTAATTGCGTTTTCAACACTGAACTAATAAACTGTAATTATCTGAGGGCCTTTGCACTGCGCACTACAAAGTAACCATGTAGCCAGGCTCGGGAGTACTGTAATACTTAGTTGGATTACATTTTGTTTGGCCCATATTTGGTTTATGCCTCTGTTGCAGCAGTTTTGCGCTACTGAAATACATTACTTTGTTACCAGTCCATTTAACTTAAACGCTGTCTCCGCCAAAAGATCAATGTCTGAGGAGGTAAGGAGTCTGAGCTCTGTTTAAAGTCCTGAGCGTTGTAGTAGGTACCGGTGTGACATGCCAACGCAGCATTGGTGCATGTTTTTCTCATACAAAGCAAGCTCGTTATGTTGATGGAATATAAAGCTTAATGTATATAGTCAAATTTGTGATGTTGCTGGATTCTCATGCTTGCCTCGCCGGATATGCGCAGCGCCACTGGAACTACGCGAATGTGCGGTCATGGCGTTTTTGTACATAATTATGGATTTGCCACATAATGGATCATCTGCTGCATAATCTGCAGATTTTAACAAAAAAAATGCTTCTAGCTCAAACTGTTAAAAACTGACTAAAAACGCAGCAGCATGTGTTGCCACATGCTTTGCAAAGGTTGACTGGTCACCTTTCTGTTTATTGCTATATTTTGGTGTTAAACTGGTACTAAACGAGGTGCAACTTCTATCCAGACAGTGTTAACAAGTATAAGAGTTACTACTATCACAAAAAGTGCCACAAATTTTCCTTTTCTTGAATCATAATTTATTCAACCCTGCCACATAATTTGACCATCCCTACTGCATAATTCCAGTGGTCTTGGTTATGGATAACTGGTGCAATTCCTCTCTTGCCTGCTCTGGGTGATTCTGTGAAGTGAAAGATATCAAATCCTTCCCACAGGCCTGGCTCAGATGAGTTTATGCGGGGTCCCCAAAATTGAAAGTAAATGGAACCCTTCCCTAATCACTGTCTAGCTCTATACACCGTCTCCTACACCTTTTGTTTCTTTCCTATTGCGTACATGCGTCCCGACACTTTAACTTCCCCCATATTTACGTTCTTTGGTCTCCATACTCTGCATTCTTTCATGCTGCACGAGGTGTTTTCCAAGCCCCTCTGGCAAAGGTGAATGTGTTCCCTTTCACTACACAATACTAGTCGTCGCTGAAGAGAGTTCTGAAGCTCAATAAAGATTACAAATAAGTTTTTTAGGCCTTATTATGAGTGGCTGTATTTTGGTGCGAGGATGCTTATTACATATTCCAGACAGTATCCCCAAACCAAAATAAAATAATTTTTCATTTTCCCCAGAATGGGGGATAAAATACAAATCGAGGAATACCGGGTCTAATTCCACATTTTTCCCCATTCTTCAAAATATTAGTCGCCGAAATTTGCATCCATGCACTACCTGTTTGCACCGGGTGGTAAATGGGCACTGGGTCTTTTTTTAAGGCTGTGGTATGGGTGGCAGATGGATTGCAATATATGAGTGGAGAGCCTGGGGGAGCATTTGGTGCTCCCCCTGTTGCGCGGGATGATGACGGGTGGAGGACAAGGGCAGCAGCTGCCTGCAGCACCACAAAAGATTATGGGCTTGGTGCCTCCAGTCTGTCTGGTATTTTTGAACCTGCTGAGCGTGTAAACAGTGATCAAGTGGGTATGACCTGGTGCGGTTTCTCCTCTGGGAATACCACTTCAGGCAACTGGTAATGAGAGCCCCGTGCTTGGTAAAGTCATCCAATCTTGACAGTTTAGCTAATAACCATTTGTATTCTTGGATGCTTAGATTTTTCTTTCCCATGAGATCGAAAGCATGCAAAGCCCTGGTGTCTAAAAATAAATCAATGAGTTTCTGAAGAGGTCACACATTGCCATGATACCTCTTGAGATCTGTTTTCCTAACACTAATCACTAAATCTGTTTGTTTCTTGTAAAGCTGATGAATATCCTTTTCGGACCAAAACTTAAGTTTCCACTATTCCAGACTGCATATGTCCATGTTAAGTGTGTTTCATTCTGTCTCAGGCATAGGTGCCTTGTGCCCGATGGCAAGTGTGGCATATTCAGCGAGCCATGGCTCTTCAACCAAGAGTGTGTTGCTTTTGGCTTAAAGGGCTGCACTGTCCCTCATAGCAGGGGGCCTCTTGGCTTCGAAGACTGACCTGTTTATTTCTTTGCACTCTGCGTTAATAAAACCCTTATAAATTCAGGAATCAGTACCTGATTGGGTGAGGTCCTTATCTGTCTCAAGACTTTTGTCTTTCTTTAATATTTTGAGCCGCAGTGTACGCAACTCTTAAAATCCAGGAGTGAGACACAATATGATATACACTGAGGGAGTCAAAAACTCAGGCCCTCATTATGGCTTTGGTGGTCTTTTTCAAAGAGCGCCAGTCTGCTGCCCACCATATTTGGAGTCATTGGAGGACTTTCACCCATTTATGGGCAGAAGTCTGACTCAGAGGAGACGGTTGCATTACGAGCCATAATACAGCTTGGCAGAGTCTTGCTGGTGTGGTAGTGCAAAACTGCCAGGACCCATCCCCTCCCTGTGTGTGTGTATGTGTGCGAATGGGGGTGTATGAGTGCGTGTTCATGAGCAAGTGAGTGTGTGCAAGCGTGAGGATGAGGGGGGTGCGTATGTGTGCGTGCAGGTGTGTGAATGGATGTGTACAGTTGGGGGGTTTGTGGGTGCGTGTATGCGGTGCATGGGGGTGTCTGAGTGCGAGTATGTGGAGGGGGTGTAGTATGAGTGCGAGTATGTGGAGTGGGCGGGGGTGTAGTATGAATGCGAGTATGTGGAGGGGGAGAGGGGTCTAGTATGAGTGCGAGTATGCAGTGGGGGTGTAGTATAAGTTCGAGTATGTAGAGGGGGTTGTGAATGCGTGCGTGTATGCGATTGAATGTGAATGTGTGTGTGCATGTATGAGTGTGAATAGGGGTGTTCGTGTGCACGTTTGCATGGGTGTGCCTGAGGGCATGTCAGTGCGTGAATGCGTGTTTCAGTGTGCGTTTCAGTGTGTCTCCGAGTGAATGGGGGTGTATTTAGCAAGTGCGTGGGTGAGTGGGGTGCGTGTTTGTAATAGCTGAGGCCTGCCGCCGGGTTGGAGGTGCTCACCGCCGGCCGCGTCCGTGCAACTGCACCGGTGGACTAGGTGGCGTTCTGGACGTTTGAATTCTGCTAAACCCCACAACTTGTGATGTGGCGGTCTTTACCGCCGGGTCTGCAGGGGTAAGACCGCCACGGCAAGGTTGGTGGTCTGATGACTGCCAGCCTCATAATGGCGGCCTCAGTGTCAATCTCCAGGCCAGGATCATCTGTGAATCTGTACCAGGAACAGCCTCACAGCGCATCTAGAAGACTCAAGGTTGACATCATCCAATTTTGCCCTGTCTTCAGATGATCAGGATCGCTGGATGCAACCGGTTCGAGCATTTAAGTCTACCCAAAAGGATGTGCACCAAATGTTCAGACTTCATGTCCAGCGATCTTGCATTGTGTAATCAGGACCCGCGGATCTGCCTGTGTAGCTTTGACACTGTGGTTGCAGTTTATCGTGGTTCCGCTCTTGCCTTTCGTGTCCGAGAGCTTTCTAGCTTGTAGCTCCCAAGCTGACTCTTGATTTTCAGGGACATATCATTCAGTCACAGCCACACCTCCTGTAAAACAAATTTAAAAAACCAGCACACTTTCATAATGCCTGTTACTGGCTCCCTTATTGAGTGTTCTTGTAGTGTCTTCTTTGGTGCCTGGAGAAACTAGTCCATAGAATAATCTACATCAACCAGCATGTTCTTGAGATCGAAGATGTTTCCAGCACCTCCGATTGTTGCACTGGCTCCCAGGCCTATGTTTCCAGACCCTCAGATTGTCACACTGGCTCCTAGGTCTAGTTTAGAGGGCTAGTCCAGACATACTAATTCCTGAATCATCATAGTCCTCAGCGTTGGACTTGACTCATCTCTGTGGTACTGCCCAAGTCAGCACCTTTGTTCCGCCCAGACTAAGCCTGCACTTACGGCTTCTTACAAGAAGATATCCACTGCGAGAAAAAGTTAATCTACCTGAGGCAGAAAATGTAGAGTGATCAACCTCTTCGCCAGAGACAATTTACTGACCTGCTTTTATTCAAAAACAGATTAAAGACTCTCCCTGGGGACTTGTGTGGATAGTTCAGGTCCTGTCAGCTCAGGCGAGTTCACAAGTCTGCGTGTAGGTGTTTTATAAATTGCTGTTTTGCTTTTGACTTTAAATGCACACCGTGCAAAGAAATAAGTAAAACACTTGACAAAATAAAGATATGCCCACCGGGTCCATGCAGCACATGGAGAGAGAAACTAAGACAAACTCACCAGCACTGCACAGAGAACAAGCAATCAATTATATCTTCGGAGCAATGAAATATCATTGCACTAGCATCCGAAAACCACCTATGTCTTCAAGCAGCAGCTTTTAAATAGGTAAGGTGAAATGTGGACGACCTAGAATAATTTCCATGGCAAGTCTTGAGATGAGGATAAGGTTCCAGCTGAAACTGTCCAAAAAACAAGAAAATATTCTAATTGTATTCACCTACTTTCTGCGTACGTTGGAGAGCAAGAAGAAGTTCCAAATTGGCAGGCAGGACCCACAGGGCCAATATTAGGTGAACCTTTACTAAATTCGTTTTACATAATTACAATCAGTAAAATAATTTTGCCTCCCTATATATAATTCAGTAAGTAATCGGATGTTTGAAATTCAAAATAATTATTTAAATGCATCCATCATGCCACTATAAACCTTGAAAGAAAAGGTCACCGTGCACACACAAAACTACAAAGCTGTCAGTTCACATTTTGGTGAGAATGACATAAGACTCTACAGATTTGTATCTGTTTATCACTACTACACAGATGTTGACATTCAAAAAGTCAATTCACATTGGCTTGGATGTGAAGAACTACATTGCATAACGAGAGAAAAAATAATAAAGAACAAACAAGGGGATCATTCATTATCTTACTTGTGAAATTAGTCTAAAGACATAATCAATATTACTTCCCTTAGAAAGAACATTTGTTTAATACAAGAAAGAAAGTTTTGAGAATCGGGCGTATAGACATAGAAATGTTTTTACTCACAAAGCAACAAAAGCAATATAACAAGTAGTAAGTAGAATCCCAAATTCACAGCAGTATCAATCCACTTTTTCATTGAGGTAAAAAATCATGAAATACATCCGTTGGTGATAGTCACTTGTATGCTGACAGAAACAGGCTTGATATTGCAGAGGCAAATGGTGGAGGGACATCAAACTTTAGGTCTCTTTTCTAATTTATATGCGAGACCATCTTCAGGACAATGCTTAGAAACAATTACCCAGTTGTTTCACAAATCTTACTTGGGACGTTGACAGAATGCGATTGGCCCAGAAGAATTGTTTAGATATTCAAATGTTTAATACGGTTCTGTGGCGCTGCTCATGGAATGGATATCTGCACAAACTAAACATGAGACAGCTGGTGGGGGGAAAAGTGTGCCATCTGTGGGGGCACATTTTTTTTCCCTACCCACACTCATGTGGGCTGGAAAAATGAGATTGCTCTGTCCGGTGGGAGCAGAGAAAAAAACATGCTCCCACCCAGCAGGTACAAAACCGGCTACCTATGTACCCAGGGTGGGTGCATGCATGGCACCCAGAAGTCCCTGGGGCTCCCCTAGTGGCCGCCAATAGAAGGTGACCCCCTCACCTTTCAATGCAGTTGGGCTCTAGGGATGGGCTTCTAGGGTCCTGTGTTGGCACCAGGGGGGGTGCATGCTCCTTCACCCTCAAATAAAGTTCAGGACCAGTGGAGAGTGTGCCTGGGGCCAGTGTTGGCTCAGCGAGGGAGCCATATGCCACGTCACCAATATTTCTTTTTTTTTTTAAAGGAATTGCCAGCTCACATCTTCACCCAGGATGGCAGGTTGGCAGTGGCCCTAGGACCCCTCTGAGGCCCCCAATAAAAATTAAAGATATGGGTGCCACTAGAAGGGGCAGGGGTTTCACCAAGATTGTTTTTTTATATTGTGGGGTGCTTCAAGAAGTGCACCAGCCCTCGCCCCCACCCCCCACATTAAAAAGAGAACAGTAAGTCTTCCAGGTCATTAATTCCATGACCACAGGACTCCATCCTCTTTAGCTGGAATGCAGATCCCCCTTGTGGTCAGCTGTATGGCAGTACTTTGTAGCTTGAAAAATATTACAAAAAAGACTCAAAGATGTTGATTTTGTTTTATAAAGCTTTATTACATCTTTTAATGACAATCACTTTTATTAAATATTGGTAATATACATTTCAATATAATTATTGGTAATTTTCTCACAAAGACAATACATGTGCTTTATTTATGTTGATATTCTGTTCCCTTTATAAAGACAATAGGCTCCCTTTTTTATATTTTTATATTATAAATCCTTGTAAAAAAAAAACAATAGTTGTGCCTTGCTTAAAATGACAGCCCTTATATTCAGCCATGCGTGCCTGAGGGAGTTTGGGCACCAGGCCCTGTACCCAACCCCCCCGTGCATGGCTTGAGCGCAGTGCAGGGGTTGGGAACCTGGCCTGGCCCGTGGCCAACCCCATGCTGCATAGACGCAGCATGGTGTTTGTTGCACTCAGGTGCTGGACTCATGGATTGCGACGACCCCACGATGTGCACAGCTTTTGGCATGGAGTTGGTGTTAAGTATTGTAATAAAATGTTACTTTAGGTTAGAAAAAAATAGAAATTCACTGAAAAATAAATAAATTTAAAGTGACATAATAGTTAGGTATGGTAATATATCTTGCTTTGCATTTAAAAAAAGTTGAATATTGACAAAAACACAGAGCCTAAAAGGATGTTATAGTTAGGTGAAAATGTCAGCAAAAACATAAATGAACAAAACCACTGATATTCACCAATTATAGTTATTCCAAGTAACTATACCTCGTGCCTAAAGTAACTATAACTCTCACCCTCGCGATGCATTTCTAATTACTTTCCATATTACATCACTCATGACATGTATGACATCATTAATAATGTAACTGCAACATTTGAATTACATGATTGGTGTCAAAACTGCATTGCAAGGGTGCAATATCTATACATGAATGATGTTCTTTAGCATTTTAAATGGTCTTACTCATTTTACAATATGATTTTTTACAGTACAGCTTTAATTGGAACACAATAGCTCGGGATCTAAGGTAATGACAACTTTAGGTTGTCTTTTGAGAGAATGGTGTCTTGTCCCCTTTGGGGATTGGAGATCACCTGATATATATATATACTTGAGTTGAGTAAATGAGGCACTTTGGATATGTGTTTTCCAGCCCTGATGAAGTCCTGGTGAAGAGGCGGGATGAAACATGGGTTGGCTATGAATGTTTAGAGAAGAACTATAAGCAAGAATAAAAGAAGCACCTGATTAAAGAATTAATTTGTGTCCTTCAGTGCACATTCGAGGATATTGGACTATAGTTTCACTGTTTTCCTGTTCTTCGAGGGCATTGGTGTGGTTGGTCTCTCATTGTGCTTGCACCTTTGGGACTAATAAGAATACTAGTACAATGTATGTGGAGTTTGCACCAATGTCATCCCTGCCACCCATATCCCTTTACTATAAAACAAAGGCAACACAGTGTGCCTTCAATGGAAACGTCTGAAAATATATTCCCACTAAGCCAATCAGAGTCACTTTCATCCTATGGTCCTGAACAGTTAGACTTGTAGGAAACTGACATCTCTTACACTGGACCGGGATACAACTGGGGGAACACTTCCACAATATTCTGTCAGACTGGCAGTGTTAATAGACTTATTGAGTTCCATGGTTGACTTCTTAAGGAATGTTAGCAGGTATGCCTCAAATTGACTATGATATTAAATATATTGGAGCATTCCTAAATCTCTAAGGATGGGAAAAAGATAGCGTCAGGCAAGTGTTCATTTTCAGCTGTTAATGTTAGAAACAATATTAAAGAATTATAGAAGTTATCCTGAAAAAAAAGTGAATTGACCGGCAATGCTGGTATTGTGCATTGGGTACCATTCAATGCTCAAATAAATGTGTTGAGTGGAACGTGACCTATAATGTTGAACCAGAAGTCATCTGCAGTTTGGTTTACCTAGGGCCCACATTGAAAAGTGGGACCTGACAACAAGATATAACCTTTAACTATGGTGGTAGAAACCTGCCAGAGACTCAAGGATGGAGATTTGAACCAAGTCCAAATTCCACAGCTTTGACCATGCATTTGGCCCGCCATGTGAGCCCGGCAGCAGTCAGAGAGCAGTACGTGACTGTAGGGAGCCTCTAGTGCTTGTTTAAATATGTTATTTACTTATATCTGTAGGATGCAATTGTATATTTACTAAAAGTATGCGCATACAACTTCCTGAAGAATATCTTAAAATAAGAACTGATAACAAATATCAAAATAATAGTTGTTTCTCGCTCAAATGGATCAAAAGTTACTAAAAATACTGCCATGCATGTTGTGGTACGGTCACCTTTCAATTACTGATTGCTGTAGTAAGGCATTAACCTGATACTAATAGTGATACTGTGTTTACAAGTGTATACTAAAAGAATACAGTCACACAAAAGTGCAACATTATGCTACTTAATTTACCTTTTCTTGAGACATAATGTAGTCATCCCTGCGACACAGTTTGGTCCTCCCTTACTGCATAATTCCAGTGGCTCTGATAACAGGTTGAAAATAACAGATAAAATTGCTTGCATAAAGTACGAGATCATAGGCAAGAAAGGGGTGTAATAAATACTGTTTTAATTGGGACAAAGGAGTAACATTTCATATGTTTTATGACCTTGCCCTAAGGCCAGCATATAAAACAGATTGTGCTGGAGATATTAGCTCTGTGCACTTACACTGTGTTCCACTGCCTTGGGGTGCCTGCTCCCAGCGTTCCCTCGGAGAGCTAGTACAGTTTTCAAAGCGGCAGCTGATGTCATGAGCTCGCACGCTAATGCAAGCCATAGCAAAGCCACTTTTATAGAAACCCAGCAAGATAAAGACAGCAGCAAAAACCTACGTGCAACTTCTGTAAGAAACATGTGCTTGCAAAAACTCAGAACAAGAGGTAGTCTTAATTTATATTGATCTACTATTCAGTAGTTTTGGAATAGTTTAGAAATAGTAAAACTGATGACAAAAAGGTACTTCAACAAATCACCATACAAATATGACAAAATACTTTGGGTGTGAGAATGTCAGTATTCATATTTGAAATGGAATCATATTTGCAACTATTATATAATTAAATAATAATTAGGCCTTTTATGTAGGGAGGAGATGTGGCCTAAGAGCCAGAGCTGCCAAACAGAGAGTCATCTTCCAGTCCTGGTCTCAGTTCAAAATTCTTTTGTTTTGTACAAATCACTTAGGCCCTCATTTGGCCTCGACGGTCTTTTTCCAAGACTGCTGAGGTTCCGCTGGGTTGAAGACCGCCAGTGCAGGCTGTCTCCCACCCAGCGTATTATGACTGCTGGCAGCCCTCTGCCCTTTTTCGGACAGAGAGCCACCAGCAGCCATACTGGCGGTCGGCGGTGAAGTGGAGGCTGCTCCACCTCCACCACCACGTAATCAAAACGCCGCCCACCGAATCACAACCCAGGATTCGGCGTGGCGGTGTTCTGGGGATGGGGTGCTGGCGGCGAACCAGCCCCAATGGATCCCGTTCCCTCCTGGAGGATCACCAGGTAAGGTGATTGTCCGTTAGGGGAGGGTGGTGGGGGGGTGTTGTGTGTGTGCATGGGGGTGTGCGTGTGAGTGTGTAGAGGGGTTGTGTGAGTGCGTGTATGCATGCGGTGTGTGTATGGGAAATGTGACGAATGTCTGTGTGCATGTATGTGTGCGTGTATGTGTGCGTGTATGTGTATGAGTGGTGTGAGCGTGCCTGTAGGGGATCTGTGTGTGTGTGTGTGTATCTGGGGGGAGGGGGTCCTGCCACCTTTGTGGGGTGTTAGGGAGGTTGTGGGTGTTGGGGGAGGGCTCTGGGTAGGGGGGATGGGAGACCCCAATCATTGCCAGGGAACGTATTCCCTGGCACTGATAGTGCCTACCACCATGGATTTCGTGGCGGTACAAAACCCCACGAAATCCATGGTGGTATGCGGGGTCCTGATACCGCCGGCGGTATAGTGACGGCCACTGGGCTGGAGACCAAAGTCTCCAGCCATGTGGTCGTTACCACTCTGGCGGTCGGAATGTAGAAGTGGCGGTTTGCCATAGCGGTTACCGCCATGGCCGTAATTCCATAATTCTTCCACCAGCCTGTTGGCGGTATTATTTTACTCCAACCGCCAGGGTTGTAATGAGGGCCTTAATCTCCTCATGCCTTAAAAAGTCTCACCTTGTGTGCTGTAATCTGTTGCTCATGTCACGTGTGCTGATACCTACGGGCCAATTTGTGCATTATAAAACTGCAATAAAACCATTTTATTACCCAACTCAGTAGTACTTATTTTACCAATTTTAAAAGGATGAAAGACAGACAGACCCTGTATTAGGGGATCATAGATCCAGACGGCAAAAAACGCTTGTACCTCCCTGTCTGTCCTCACACTGTATGAGCACAAACAACAAAGTCAGGAAGTGGAGGGGACTAGGAGAGAAGTCAGAAAAAACAGCCCTGCTTCTCCTTTCATGTAGATGGCGTCGTCACTATTAAATATCTCGCCGGTTCATATAGCTGGACTCACTCAGACTGACTGTAGTACAAAGTGCAAAGTGTTATGATACAGGAGCATATTAATCCACATTAATGACATTCAAATTAAGACCGTAACTAAACAGAAGCATGAAAGGAGCCTTCGTGGACGACCAAGATACCAAACCTGAAGTCCAAGGAAATTGGCAACTGAATTAAAAATACTGAACGCAGTTTAGCAGAAAGATACTGGAGAGCGCGCATTGGAGAACGCAAGATGTTGTTTTTTAATCTCCTGTCACCAATTCTCCTACCTGTGACATATAGCGCCGGGAAACCCTGTTTGGGTAGCTGTTTCCGCTTTATAAGTATTGGATTATAATAATAACCAAGAACTGGAGATATTTGGAAATTGGGGAGAAACGAGCAGGGTGCTTGAGTGGTAGAAGGGGTGTGAACCAGAACGAGAGTGAAACACCGAAGACCACCAGCACATGTTGCCAGACGCCAGGTTCCTTTCTTTCAGTTTCATTCAGTCCTTCCCCTGGAAGACCTGGCAATGACCTGGAATCAAGGATGCTCTTTTCTACAGGAACTATGTTTGTAGTCTCCGTTTCTACGAGGCAGCGTTCATCTCCCTGTTTGCCACAGAAGGCACATTGCCTTTCTAGTAACATGCATCTTGCTGACTAATCGCTGTATCTGGTTCTTGACACTCTGCTTTGATTTGAACATGTGACAAAGATTTCTGGCTGGCAGCTAGCCCACCGGGATAACTTACCTCATGATGTGTGATCATACATACTAAAAACGGACATCCTCCAGTTATCCACAGATCGGAGGCTGCACACACTGCCTCAATGCGCATGCCTAGTTCACAAGGGTTAACAGAAAACACAGAAGCTGGGCTACACAAAGCGTTTGTGCTTTCGATGTGAATGGCATAATCTTTTTTCTTAGTTGCATACATTTCTATTTATATTATTCATTTTGTGTGCATAGATGAATGCTAGCCATTAAAATTGGGTACCAAGGTTAATTTGTGCCTATAACTTCAGGCACTTATTTCAGGCCAGAGGGTCTCCTGTCCACCTCCTGCATTGCCTTGGATCTTGGTTTGAGCAGGGCCGCACTGCAGAGTCCACCTTCTTTTATTTCCATTGCGCATGGGAAAAGAAGGCTGACTCATATGGTGATCCTTCACCATTCCAGTTTTTTGGCAGCTTTTCCTATATTTCCATTGACGTAAATGAAAATAAAAGTGGCACTATTGTTGTCTCTCCCAGCTGGTGCAAATATTGCTCATGGCCAAGCTGACTTTACAGCTGACCGCCTGGCTGTGGTGGGCACAAGTTGCAGGTGATAGTGGCCATGCTGGTAAGATCTGCCTCTTCACCAGCACACACCACCTCCTCAGAAACATTTTGGGGACTGGTACTTTATTTATTTATATTTTTTAGAACTATCTACATCAATTTCCCTATATTTAGATATGGTAATGTGCACAAGGTGTACTCTACGCATGTATATAATATGGAGATGTCAACACTCTTCCACTATTTCAGTTTGGTGCCATTTTTTCCCAACATCAGTATCTTTACGATACATGTCATGCGATTCTACCTTTAGCCCGTTAAAAGCTAGGTTGATTTCAGTATGTTAAAATTCCAAACACTGGTGTCGATAGGCGCTCTAGAAGTATGACTATCACCAAAGAGTATCCTTAGACCCAAAAGTAAATCAAGCTGTTAGCAATCTTAACACTTTGTTTTTTGGTTGTCCCTTACTAGAAAATATTTCTTTTCTTTTTTAGTCACCCTCACCCACTCTAGTAGTCGCCTGCTTCACCATCAGATCCACCCCAGCCCCTATAAGCCAGGGTGGGCTCAACGACTAGCAGGAGCACTTAAGTAGATCCTACTGAGAGTCTAAAGATTTAAAAATACCTTACTGATCACAAAACTGTCCCTTTATTAACTGTGTCAGTAGGTATAATAAATAGAAAAATCTGGAGTGGAGTACTCTAGGATTGTGGGCTCTAGGATCAAATTTGACACAATAGTTCGAGGGTCAATGGACCATAAAACCTAAGGTATAGTTGATGTTAGATGTTGCACTTCAGAAATACTTTTATAACATTAATAGGAGACGCCAGGACACATGCAACCAGAGTATATTGAAGGACAAGCGCTTAGAAAGTAGGATAAAAATGCATAATTTGGGTGGTGAAGGTGGAGTTTAGTCTTGAAAGTGGTTCCTTGGATGGAGGCAACGGACACCAAACTGTTGCATGAAAGGATAACAAAAAAGCAACGCCTTTTTTGGGACCACTGGAGGTAGACCTGCACAAAGATTTAGAGGCATTGTAGGGCATTACCTCTGCTTTATTTGTATTTCAACATAGAAATGTTCCTTCTCCTACAACCTGTGATGGGATTGACAAAGGCTGGGTGTCATGGGTTTATTTGAGAGGACTCAAGGTATGCTACAGTATCTAGTGGAGCTGGCACTTGATAGAGTGGCAGGAGGAACTAGCAACTATGTGTCTGCAAGAACCTCGGATTCTGCTCTTCTGTGGAAGGTTTCCTCCCCAGTTAATTGCCAAACATTATGGTTGTGCCTTGCAAATAAAGAAAATGAGCAAGAGAAGTACTCTAAGGCATACACTCTATCTCATCCAAAATCAATAGGATTCTGCAGCAAACTAATGGTAATCATTTGAAAGACTGAAGGATGTAGGTAGAAGGCGATAGCCAAACAGTTTGGCATATGGCAGTTCATTGGGGAGACCAGAAAAATGTATATGGCTACGGAAGACTTGAATAGCTGAATCTATGATAAACATTTTGATTCTCAGATTACATTTGAATTCTAAAATGATTGATATGAAGTAATGTAGTTTGGTGACAATAATCAATATTCATATACATTTGAAATTATTTCTATATACTTTTTTAGTGTACAATGTTTGGCTGAGGTTTTGCCTATCAAAATATATGCAGCTGATCAGTGTGTGGGTGAATGGGTGCATGCTGTTGACATGATGGAATGGGGGTTTGGTAGGATGTGATGCTGCCAATTAAGGCAGTTGTGTCAGCTGGGCCCTGGCTGAAAGAAGAGGTGGAATTTGTACTGGATTGTAATTGCATTCACATAGCGCCTGTTACCATTTAAAGCACTTTTTGGATTGTAGCTGCCACTCTGGGGCCCAAAGTAATTGGTTAATCCAGTGGCTATTCGTTATTGGATAGTTGTGGTTGTTACTGGCTATTGGGATTAGTCATCTGCTCTCAAGAAAATCATTGCATACACTTCATCCAGTTTTTTGTGATAGATTAAATTAATAAAAGGTATGTTCGTTCATGCAATTTGTTGGTGGAATGACTGTGCTAGGTGAGAGGAGTTTAGATATAGTTATGTTGCAAGGATAAAGTTTCAAAAAATGAGGTTGTTATCTATGAGGTGAGGTGGGGCACAGTGTGGAGATCCACAATTTGATCCTAGGCAGCCAGGCATGCGGCTTCGAGTAGGCTATGTTTGGAGAGATTAAGACATGCAAAGGATGGAGTGTAACGGAAGGGTCACTAAATTGAAAAGGAAGGGGGTAGAAACAATTGCTAGTTTTAGGTCAAGGTCAATTTTTTCATATAGGTTTTGAGGAATATAAAGAAGACTTTTTGTTATCCTTCACCTTAGTGAAGAAACAAACCAGAAGATTTCAAAACCCATCTCAAAACTTGTCTCATAATTTGGTTCCCTGTTGATTGGTCTCCTTTTAATAGCAATGGGTTTGTACAGAACCATTTCATCATTTTCAGTGAATACCAAATATTTCTAATGTATGGAAGAACTTATGATTGATGATAGTAGTTTCTTCCTGTAAAGTAATTTCCTGTAAAACTGTTTTTTAATTTGAAGTTGCAAGTCCTCTCCCGCCTACTCACCCACTTGTACGTATGTCTACATGTCAGACAATGATGAAAGTGATAAAAGAGTGAGAGGTGTTGTGATGTGATCCTAAGCAATGGGATGGAATCATTTCATGATTGTCTGGTATCCAGGTGGTTACCCTTCAATGAGGTGTTAATTGAAGAGATGATATTTCAGCTTCATGAAGAAGAGATTATCAAGACTGAAATTCCATATGCAACTAGTTTAGGAGATGAACACCTAGTATGTTGTATTGGGTTTCCTGCATTTCTTGACGTTCTGTTTTGCAAGGCTGCTGCATTTGATGCATGCACCACAGGAGATCTTAATCTTGGATGCCACGTACGGTGTGGTACTTGGCAACTGTCTTGCACCAACAATAGCTTGTTTGTTTAATGTGGGTGCCAGCAGCGTTCTTAGAGGATAAGTGTCATACTTGCAAACGCTTGTGATGAGGCTTGTGGCTTTAATTCTGTGCTTCACCTGATCCACTTGTCCTACCGCACTAACCTTGGTATAAGGAAACCATGGAAAGTGAGGGGAGGAATACTGTGATAACTCCCTCATGAATGGGCAGTAGAACCACCTTGTCCGTGCCAGGAGCAGAGTCCATGTTTTACAGTTCTCCACCACAGGCCTCTAAGTGCGCTGGATCCTGCCAGTACTCAAACCTGAAAGTAAATGAAAATTGGCTTTGGAACAAGTCCCTACCAGACCCTATATTCATATATTTAACTGTTCAGGCAAAAACACTGATCCATTTCTCAAAAATAACGGTATAAACCCATATCCAATTTTAATCCCTGTCTTCTTTCTGCATGTTTTACTTCATCTTGTGTTTATTTTAAGAGATGCTGGGTTTCAGTAGATTGTTGTGCAATACAAGGCTTTTGCAAAGCACACACTGTGAACTCTTTTGCCTCTAGTTGTCTAGTCAATTCGAAGGTGTAAAATAGGTATTCATAGCAGGGCACAATTGAGAGCTCTGGAGTTGAGGATGAAGGTAGTGCAAGTTTCTCATAGTGCTAATCAGTGGGTCTTAACATGTTCATTCTACGTGCTCATCCAATCTTGGCCTCAGCAGAGTGTGCCCAGCAGTGACCAGTTGTAAACACTAATTTATGTGAAAGTATGTGAAGGAGGCATACACCACCGTTGAAAGATTGACAGTGCCAAAGAAAGGGAAAATGCATAGTTTACTGGTGAGACAAGAGAGCTTGTGTGTGTGTGTGTGTTAGAGAGACAGAGGGCATGTTAGAAGGGAAAGTGACATGAGGAAGTACATGCAGAAGGACAGAGTCAAAAGACAGTGATGAAGATGAAGGAGATCAAATCAAATCAATCAGGATTGTAGAGCGCTCTAATCACCCATGAGGGTATCCAGGCGCTGGGTCCAGGCTGCTTTGGGGCTTCAGTCGAAGAGCCAGGTCTTAAGTCTTCTGAATTCCTGGAAGGAAAGGGAGGTCCTGAGGTGGACGGGAAAGCTGTTCCAGTATTTCGCAATGAAGTAGGAGAAGGAATGATCTCCACTGTTGTTGTGAGCAAGAGAGAGAGAGATGCAGAGCGCAGGAATCTTTAGGGTAGGTGAAAGTTCAGGTGGTGGTTGAGGTATGCTGGTCCATGGTTGTGCAGGGCTTTGTAGGTGTGCATCAGCATCTTGAATTGGCATCTTTTGTGTACGAGGAGCCAGCAACATTTCCTCAGGGAGGTGTTATGTGGGTCTGTATGGGAGGTTCAGGATGAGTCTGGCTGCTGAGCTGTGTATTTGAATTCTCTTGTGAGGTGTGATGTGATTCCGCCGTACAGTGCGTTGAAATAGTCCGGGCGGCTAGTGACGAGGACTTGCATAGCGGTTCATCTGGTGGATACCGGGAGCCATTTGAAGATCTTACGGAGCATGTGAAGGGTGAGGAAGCAGGCAGAGGAGGCTGCATTGATCTGGCTCTTCATGGTGTGTGTGTTGTCCAGGATGATGCCAAGGTCCGGCCTTGGTCTATGGGAGTGGAGTGGTCCTATGTCTGCGTGCCACTAGGAGGCAAGCCACGATGAGGCAGTGGTCTCAAAGATCACAACTTCTGTTTTGTCTGTGTTGAGTCTGAGGCAGTTATCTTGCATCCAGTTGACAACGCTGGCCATGCAGAGATAAAAGTTGGCCTTCATGGTGGAGGTGTCTTTGGATAGTGAAAGGATGAGCTGGGCATCGTCCGCATAGGAGATGATGTTCAGTCTGTGGTTTCTGGCGATGCTGGCCAAAGGAGTCATGTAGGTACTGAAAAGGGTGGGGCTCAGGGATGAGCCTTGAATGACCCATGTAGATGATTTTCTTGGTCTTCGATGTGAAAGGAGGGAGGAGGACTCTGGAGAGGAAGAATGCAATCCATTAAAGGGTATTGTCTTGGATGCTAATCTGTAGATGATGTATTATAGATGCCGATGAATGATTTCAGTCCGGTGCGGGGAGAAAAAGGCCATAAGTGTGGGTGTGATCAATTACAGAGGAAAGTGGTATGAAAGGGAGAACAAGAGTGATTGAGACCCTCCGAAAACCAATACCTTATCAACAAACCTCAATGTTTAAGTCACTACTCTATATTTTCTGAATGAATTGAAACAGTTTCCACTCTCATTATTCAGAAAATTTTAATTGTTGTTAGTCAGCTACCTGATACTGACAACAAGCGTTGGCAAAGGCAATAGGTCCGGCTTGTCTATGGTGTATGTTCGTTGTTGTGTAGTATGTCTGGATTGAACAACAGAAATCCCATAAACAGGCAGCTAATTAGTAGTCAGGTGGCATATTTTGTGAAGCAAAGGATCCTAGTTCACATGTTTTAAGTCACACCCTAATTATGTGCACCACTCCTCTTGGAAAGGACCCCTGGTTATGTGTAACTGGCCACAATCCTCTTAGACATCCCATACCCTTTTCATCACACTTAAAACACTGCCCTACGGAACTGAGACTGTGACTGTGGCAACAGGTGGTCTTGCTGTATATTTCAGTGACTAATCAGCTTTTATGCTTTTTAATGCTCTGACAAGAAAACTCAAGGTGGTGCACTTGATTATTTGGTCATTTTTGCTTCAACACGTTGCCATGATAGTGATTGTCTCACACCTATTGTTGGTTGTTCTCGATAAGACTGCCACAAAATACTTGACTATCGAACGAGCTCATAGAGCAAATAGTTTTTCTTAACCATTCATGTGGTTTTGTGCCTAAAATCGGTGGCGAACCCATTTGATGTGAGGCTGCTAGACACACTGGTCATATTTCCATTCTCTTACTAATTATTTGGTCTGGCTTTATTAAGATCTTTAATGTGAAATTCTGTGCAACATTCCGCCGCAGTCTACTGGTCAGCCAAGTTCCTCATCTGTCCTGGATGATAGCACGATTTGTGATTCACTGGGCAGGTGCTTTTCGGCAATTTATTTTAATATAATAAATTTACTGCCGATCCGCAGGTGCCAATGGCTCCTCAGATCGCACATGGACAGCACCTGCTGTGCACGTTTAACCGGAAGGTTCAAGGATTTGTTAAACAATCCAGACCCGCTGTGAAACCTTTGATTCTTCGCCCACCCATAAAACCTTCAAAAATGTAATCTATGGGGTTGCGTTCCGTTCACTTATTCCGAATATGAGGGCCTTCTCAATGAATGTTAGTGCCCTGCGTTTGGTACGCTTTTTGCGCCCTCTACCACCCCCCCTTCCCCCCCCCCGCCGCCTTATTTATAGAGGCGAAAACGTAACTTTACTCTGTAACAGTCATATAAATAAATGGTGACTTTTCAATATAATTTAGATTTTCTTTCCTCAACAGGGGCCGCCAGGACCAAAGGGAGAGAAGGTAAATTTACCCTAGACATCCACTCTTTCCAGGAAAGGCAGACATTATATGTTTTCGTAATCTGTGCCTACTATCGGGTTGAGTTCACTAAAATATGGTTCAGTCTGCTTTTGCCTTTCATTTCTCTTCTTATAGTGCAATGTTCCTACACTGCCCTATCTCCATAATAATCCCACCCTTCTACATTCTGAAATGCATAGAACGTTTGCCTCATTTATGTTATATTGATTTATTCTCACTGATACAAAGTCTCCCCTCCTGCCTGGTTCTCCCATTTTTTTCTCTCAATATTTACTCTTATTGCCTTTAACAAACAGGATGACCAGCACTAACTTACTTTTGCTATGGGTGGGCGGAACTCACAGTTCCACTCTGCGGAGTTACGTCGGCGACTGCCTGCATTACAGAATTGTGCAACGGGACTCCAAATCTTGCTTGCATATTCTGGAGCCTGGCAAAAGAAAAATTCCACCAGACGGCGATTGTCACAATTTGGCCAGAACTCTGCATTTAAGAGTAATGCAGAGTAGCCAAAATTCCACCAATTCCGCAGGTGGAGCAGAATATTTTGCCCACCCTTCATTTTTGCCTGTTACCAGTGTTATTTATTTAAATCAGTGGATTGGATAACATGTATAAAATCAAATACATACAGCCACAAACAGATGCAACTGCTAGTGTCGCGAAGGGTTAAATTCTTGCTGTGTTCTATTTCAATTTTTGAGGGTTGTAGGCACCTTCTACCATCACCCTTACAGCTAGTTCCATATCACAATATAATGAGGCCAATTTGCAAAACATTTTGAAGAACCCCTAACACTCAGATCTGGAGTAGGTACCCAAAGCAAAACTGGTAATTATTTTTACACCAACCACACAATGCAGTGAATCTCCAAGTCCATTCTTTGCTGGAGGGGGGGGGGTTCTATTCTCAATAGAATTTTGGGAAGAATGAGGTTAAATGGTGCATATTTAACTTGTGTTGTGCATATAGGGGCTAAGAAACACAGCGTTACAGGCAGCTCAGCTCAGAGGAGGAACTATTTAAATGTATCAATACTTTAGGGTCCCTCATAGTATCCAGTAGCCTGTTACAAATCTTGTATCTGTCTGTGAAATTGTGGGCCCTAAGGAAAGAAATCTGACAATTTTGGGGAAACAGAACACCAAGTGCTTATTGTTATTGGCCCACTGAGAAATATTCCCCGAGAAACTTCTATGGCAAAATAACTAGCAGCAGTGTTAATTTATGTGTCAGTGCATAAAGCTCATCGCCAACTTGATAGTCCATTAAAATGTTTGCACCATAAAATAAAATATCAGAGTCAGGCCCTCAGCAGTGAACAGCAGCTTGCAGAGCTGAAGGGGAGGACTGGGAAGCTCACCCCTCCCCAAACCCAGCCCTTCTGTCTTCAGTCAACGTGAAATCACGCAGAGCATGGTTACTGAGGTTTAACACCACACTCATGGCACGGGTGCTTCAATTCCAAGGGGCCCTGGGGAGGGGCTGCCTTATAGGAACCATGGAGGGGTAGGGCCTTCCTGCCACGGGGTGGTTATGTCCAGGCCTGCCGTTTCTTTGTGTCTGATTTCAGTGTGTTCTTTCTAGCACAGTCAATATATGGAAGCGGATGAACTGTGTTTGATAAATGTGAATGCGTGCTAAGCCCTCTGTCCTTGTTTTCACCTTTTGCTTCCTTCCAGGGAGAACAGGGTGACATTGGCCCACGGGTGAGTACTGGCTTCGTTATGAAATGCGTTGTATGGATACAATATCGAGCATGCTCATACAATGTGTACCGTTCTTTATTAATTCATCTATAAAGCACTTACTTTACAAAGTTTTAGAATTGCATTTGTTTGAAGTAGATGTGTGTTGAAGTTAAAAGATATTTGAAGAAGTACAAAGTACTTGAAATATATTTGCACATAATCAATAGTAGCCTTTCGTTTAAACACAGTTAAAGTGTGAACACCATTGTACGATTCACAGTTTTATCGTGCTGTTAAATAGGCCCTTTTTCATTTATTTGCTCGTCATGTGTCACTCTGATAACATGTAGACTTACAATATTTGTCAAAGGTCTGCAGGTCACATGAGGTTTTAATTCTGTTTTACTCGCATATGTGTGGAGAGCGCCAGGCTTGCAGTGCAACAAATGAAGCGGGCTGGACACCAATTAATAACTGGGCCCAGCGCGATGCAGTGAGAGTGATCGGAGCACGTGATGCGTATCCGGTGTCCAGGCCCTCCGTCATGTCCGCGAGGCATGCGCGCTGCTTTGAACCGAGGTCTCGTGTCTTTACGGTGGAGGTCAAGAATGCTCTCTGCTTTTGAAGCTTCCATTTCAAATGAAGCTGTATCTTCTCATGTGGCCTCGTTTGTCAAACCAGGTCTTCTTTTATAAAGAGAGAACCGAGTCTGTCAAGCAATGATAGGTTAGGGTGGCGGTAATCAGGCAGGGCCCATGGGCCAGTCTGACAGGTCAGTGTATGGCCAGGTCTTTTTGGCTGTTGATTGGCATGTTTTCTGGTCTGCTGGGCCAGGTTTACTGTTGAGATCAAAACAAACATCGCCTGCCTTCAGCAAGCTCAAATCCATGCAGGTTTCCATATATTGCAAACACTTATACAGCGTGGCTTTACAAGTTCAACTCTGACTCAGTTGGTAAACATGGGCCACTTTGTTAGCTATCTAATTGACTAATGGAGGCTGCTTTTATTTTGGTGCCTATCACTCTTTTCTGTGCCAGTCCGACCCTGGGGTTCGCTTGTGCCTCTGCCCATCAAGGCAGAATACAGAAGGGAAAGGGGTCTCACAAAGCATACACAATTGAGCTGGTAGCAGGAAGGCAAGCAGGGTTCACCAGCTCTTTCAATAATTTTGAGGTTTTCAGAAAAAAGGTGGAGGAACTGTGCCTTTCTGCTCCCGGCGGATTGGTTATCCCTTTGTAATTTACAAATATTTGAAAACTTGTACCATTTCAATGAATTGATTAATGTAATTGCAAAGTCCAATTTTCTCTTGTTTAAAGTGTGGCGTATGCAATGTCAGGTTCCACATACCACATTCCTCCTACGTTTTGTTCATAATCCATTCTACCCAACGGAGTGGGCCTTCTCCCACAGGAATCCTTTGACAAGTTGAACCAGCCTGTGCAACAATTGTTTCCTGCATCAGCCCTGCATCCTGCCTGGTTCAGCATGTTTATAACCAAGGGTGTCTGGTTCCACCAACTCTGATAATTAGTCACAGCTACGTCTTCACTGTGGGCTAGTGTTTATCCCAAGGTGTTTATACCTTCTCAGCCTGGGACTTATGGATCCGACAAAACGTAAACGAAAAAAGAGTGGAGAAGTCACAGGGGTGAGATTGTCAGAATGAATGACAGAAAACGAACATGTTTGGAAGCTGAACCAGTGAAATATGAATATGTTTTCAAAGTATTTACAATGGGATGTGATAACACGAGTCTGATAATGAGTGACAAATGAACAGATGTAATGGTGTTTCATGACCGCCCATTCCCAAACTATGATGCAGATGGAGCTACTAACACATGCACTAGCTAAGGCAGCATATTGTTATTGGATACATCTTGAGTTTAATTCTGCAGTGTACTATTAGCAACTAGGAGCCACTGAACAATGCAAGTTTACACACTCTCCACAAAAGCAGGGAAGAGGCTGGCTGTAACAGGCTGGCCAATCAGACATCATCAGTGATGAAGGTCATGGTAGACTCTGCAGTAGTTGAAACTAGTGGCTTCCTGTATATAAATATAAATATTTGGGCTTCAGTAGAGCTCTTATAGCAGCTTCATGCACAACATCGAAACAAGTTAAGAAGCCTATAAATGTGATCCAGGGGCAGCAGGGAGGGGAAAAATAGGGTTAGAAGTTTAGAACTTTGGGAGCTAAGTGGCAATGAAGTTCTTTATGAGGGATGGTGATTCGCATTAGGTTCAATTAGGTCAGTGTTGAAATTTAAATCTTGTATTTAGTTTTTGATGTAGTACACTAAAACCATAGCAGATAGTACCTGCCGCTTTACTTAGATCAAGTAATTCAAGACAAAAGGTGAGCTTGGCATAACAGCCAGGTTGAGGTCCAATTAGTAAATGTACATTAGCAAATTAAACATTTTAGATTGGATGGCATATTTAACATACGTATTGATAGAGCAATCTAGATAGGATTGGATTTCTTTAGTAAATGCTATTTTAACAGCTTTCTGAAAGAAGGGGTCAAGAGGGCCATTGTGAAGTGCGTTGGGAAGAGATTCCAAATCTTGGGTGAAATATAGTGTTTCCATGTGGATTACTTTTTAGATTTTGTTGTGTCGATCTTTAGTAGAGTTCAGCACAGTAGGGTCCTGTTCCTACCAGAGAAGTGTGTGTTGTCAGCCTTTTTCCAGATTAGTGTGAAGTTCCTAAAGAAGATATGTTCTTGTCAGGGTAGACGATGGTAAGACACATGATCAATGTATGCATCCATTAATTATTTTTACTACATGGTACATGACATTTAGCTTTAAAGTTGTAAACGTTATATTAGTACATTTCAATGTTGGCCTTGGAAAGGGGTGGAGTTATGGAGTTAATCCATTTTGATTTGAGGTCGTTTTTTAGGATAAGAGCACCTTTCACCTATCATCTCTGTCAAAGACATAGGATGTTCTCTTCAAATGTTATTATTCCATCAACTAATAGTTTCAATGCAGTCCTGAATCAAGATTCAGTCAGTGCAAGAACGTAAAGGTCATATTCTTGGATGAGAGTGGAAGTTGCAATGACTATAGCAGATTTACGGTGGAGTACAGCTGATCTGATAAAATAAAAAGAGGGTGTAAAAACAGATTGGCGAGGCTGGTAGGTTTGAGGTTATTAGAGTAGACAAATTAAGGTATTGAGATGCCTTGCTCTAGAGATGGTGGACATCTGCAGGGGTATCTTAATATATTAATGGGTGAATCAGTGGCACAGAAAGTGACAAGCTCTGGAGATGGAGTGCTGGGAGAAGTGGAAGTGAGTGTGGCATATTATCATGTGGAGGTGATTTGGAATTTAGTAATTTAAAGACACTGCCTTGGAAGCTAGTGATTAATGAATGGAAGTTATTCATTTTCATGTTGATGGCCAAGAAATCAATGTGATCTATTCAACTGACTTGTGGGTAGTAAAGTGGGAGGAGACTGACATACAAAACCCATTTAGGAGAGAGAGCAACTACGTGCAGGCATAGCTCCTGCCACCTCCGATTCACAGATTTTACTTTTTTCTTACTTTGAAAAAGGTAAGTTTGCACACGTTTTGTACGTCTAAATGCACAATTGAACTCCAATTATATTTGTGCAGCCCTTTAATTATGCAAATGTTAAGTGTCCAAAAATAATTATTCTATGCCTTGCTATAACACATCTATGATTGCTATGTCATGAAGTGGTAAAACAATGTATATTTACAATATGTCAGAGAAAGATTATACATAT
Source organism: Pleurodeles waltl (assembly GCF_031143425.1). NCBI lineage: Eukaryota > Metazoa > Chordata > Amphibia > Caudata > Salamandridae > Pleurodeles > Pleurodeles waltl. The sequence goes on along the minus strand of NC_090446.1, from coordinate 775,006,839 downwards.
TATATTAATTTAAAAATGAATATGGAATAGTATGGTTTGTTCTTTGCCCCAATTTCTCAATGTGTTGTGTCCTTAGGGCTCTGGCATGGGTGTCTCAGCAGGCCTGCTGAGCAATCAAATTCTGACAGTAAAGGTTTGTGTTCACAAATAACTCAAATTTACTTTTCTTGAATAGGTGCTCAAATCGCTCAGCAAGCCTTCTCTTCTTACTGTCTCTCAAACATACTGCCCTCTTCTGCCATCTAGCCTGGATTGTTTTATTTTCCTTTGCTTTTCGACTCATTATATGTGTACTTTTGCACTTTCTTTCCATCTAACCTTTGTCGCCTAGGTGTGGGAGTAGGTTTCTGGGCAGGGGTTTATTCTTGTGTTGTAACAAAATAGATTGATTGTATAGGTGAGAAGTTCAGCCTGTTTTGTGAACTTTGGACTATTTATATGACTGTTGGTTAAAAGAGTTGCCTTAGTTGGTTCGGGGTGCCTTGCACAATTAATTCTCACATTCGAATAAAGGAATAATTGGATGGATAATGATTTGCATACTAAATCTATGATTAGCAAAGGTATGGTTATTGATTCATTTTTGGCATGCATTTCATGAACATCAGCAACGATGTCTTTGCAATGGACTGTAGGAAAGGCATTGACATAGCCAGTAGGTCTGGCGTTAACCGCCAGCCTTTTGGCAATTCATGTTTTGTTTTGCATGGCTTTTGCTTGTTCAGGAAGCTGTCAGGCCGTCTTCAGTCTAAACACAAACAATGATTAAAAGCAGAAATGCTTTTTTTTGTTCTCAAAAACGCACGCATTACCATAGTACTCTTTGGCACTGACGGGGGTTACTTTGTGAGTTGATATTCTCCTTGTGAAAGGGAGGCAGGCTGTAAATCATAGTGCAGTGAGCCAATGGCTGAACTGTCCTAACACATTGCCCCTTGATGCATGCTGAAGTGGGTGGAAGGAAAATGTGAATGACAGAAACACAAAGTAATGGATGTCTGAAGCCCCCTAAAAGTAACTATGTTCTACACATAATTTTAGTGGAATCAAATGGTATTGGGTAACACAGACTTTAAAAAGCCAATTGGTCTGGCAATTTGCTGCCAGCCTCTTGCCTTTTGGAAAAAAGGTATAAAGAAAGGAATGAGAAGCCAAGAAAGAAAGAAGGCAAGAAAGAAATAAAGTACAAAAAGAAGGAAAGAAAGAGGATTAAAATAAGGAAAGAACAGAAGAAAGCGGTAGAGATGGAAGCAAAGAAAGAAAGATTACCAAAGGAAGAAAAAAAGAACATAAGATAGAAGAAGGCAAGAAATAAAAACAGAAAGAGGAAAGAAGGAGAGAAGAAGCAAAGAAGGAAACTGAGAAAAATTAAAGAAGGCAAGAGGGAATAACAAACAGCTAGGGTTGCAAAGATAGAAAACTCTTGTGAGCTAATAATCCGAGTTCATGCGAACTGCTGTTGTGGTGTTAAAAACCAGCAGTCAGTTACGCTCCACTGCAAAAGGAATTTACAAGGGCATGGACAGGAGAAAGGAACTGATAAAGCAGGAATGTTCCCCTGCTCTCCTCTGGTAGAAAGCATCCTGCTGTCACATCAGGCTCTACAAACAAAGGCAACACTAACGTATTAATAAAGAGAAAAGAAAAACACTGGCACTGAAGGGAACTACCTTGTGTGTAGATGCGCCCTTCATGAAAAGGTTAAAAGCAGTCTCTCAAAGTGGAGTTAGCTAGTGGCTGAAGAAAGCTGCCCAATTGCCCATGCTGTATGCTGCAGTCGGCAGAAGCAAAATGTGAATAACCGAAGAACAGACCAATGGATGAAGAGAGGTGGCGGAAAACAACTTTAAGTATATTATAAATATAATGTTACTAAAATCAAAAGGTCTTGGCTAAGGCCAGACCTAAATGGCAATGTGATTGACTTTGTTTGAACATGTTAGCCCACATCCTCCCCCTTCCTTTCTCAGATATGCGTTCACGTTTAAAATACATGTGCTCTGAAGCAGCCTGGCTGAAGTGTCAAGCTGCAGACAGGCAGCTTCAAGTGGTACCTTTTATCCAAGTATTCAATTTGACTTTTTCTTCAAGTATTACATTTATAAGCTCTTGATTGTCATCTCACCTGTCTGTAAACATGTTACAAATTATTTAAAGTAAACATAAAATGAGCTTTCCAATGGGGGATTACTCTCACCTGACCTATTGCCGTTCAATGTATCATTCCGCCTTTAGGAAGTGCTTCCGTTGAAATGAATGAAACTATATTACTCGTAATCATCCCACTATTTGTCACATTTACTTCTTCAGGTCTTACATGCATTTGTACAGTACACGTTTGTCTCTTTGCCACATTTTGTCCAAGCGTTGGTTAAGTCATTAAGACTGGCTTTAATGTACTAAACAGCATTTCTGCATGCAAAGCATGCACACAGCATTTGTGGGTACCTGTGTTTACATTTATTGGCACATTAAAGCCAGACCGACTTTGGTAATGCCTATATGTATTGCATACCTCTGGGAATATGTAATTTGTGGATCTCACTTAACTCATAGGTAATGTAAATTCATAAGAGTTAACAGGAATGACATAAAAATGTATGCATTTTCACCTGGATAATATTTCAAACCATGTGGGGTCCTTATTGCCCACATTGCTTATTCTAGGACACGTTTCTTGTTGTGGGGAAAAAAATTAAAAATGACTGCGCTTTCTTAATGGACCACTCACCGAGTACAGGAGGGTAGCCTGTCTTAACTTAGGCCGCCACCTTTCCCCTCACACTCTACTGATTACATCCACGATGAAGCATTTTTAGATTGAAAAGTCTGCTTACTGCTACACAGTTTGATCAACGGACTGACTACCTCAGTCTAGTATTGGCAGCGTACACTACACGCAACATTAATAGCCGATGTCCAGTTCCTAGAAGTCAAGCCATTTGGCGCTGCTGTAACAAGGGCATTTTTTTCATGCTTTCTCTCTAAAAAACCTGGACTGCTGCGTCTTGCATAAAGCACCAGAGACCACCTCCACCTTGACCATTACGATAGTTTCGAAGACTAGTGTATGTTAGTCTCCAAATTTGTGCAAGATTTTGTGTGAAGAAATACACGCTTTTACTTGCCTGAGACGCAGTGTGGTGCATTGGGTTGTCGTGAAGAATACACTTCTTAACTGCTAACCCCAAACCTTGGCCACTCCAATCTCTGATAGCACATCAGTGCCATGTGTGCAAGTGCTTGAAACATAAAATATCTGCAATTAATGGAAAAAGTACCTCCTTTATTGTACTATCTCATATTATTTATTTGCTGTTCCATCTAGAAAGTCTGCAAATTCTGGCATTTAAATAAGACCCAAGCCACCTTTCACCTTCAAAACAACCCCATGTTCTAAACATTTTGCCTTTGTGGATGTATACATAGAACCCTTGTGACTTTCAGAAACCCCACTAAAATGAGACTGTGCCTCTCATCAGGGAGGGCTAGAGAAGAAGCAGGAAGGCAGTGTTTATGGCACATCTAGTGGGCTGACTGTGACGATGTGAAACCCGAAAACCTGTATTCATGATCACATATGAGAGCACCTAGAACAGTGGAAAGCTGATTTTACTCACTCTGTGACCCACTTTTCTATGGGCATTTATATGCACAATGGCTTTTACAAGTGGAGCCATTCTTTGTATCCAATGTTCATTTTATGTGTTAGTTGTCTATCGTGATGGGCAATTTCATGAGGTGACCTTCACTGAGCTTGGCAAATGTGGCTGTCTTTTACCAACAATCTAAACTGGTCTCTGCAGCGTCCTCCCCAGCCTGTGTACTCATAATTGATTACACCATACACAGAGCTTGGTCTTACACATCTCAATTGCTCTGCGTGTAACCATGAACTCCACATTCTAACATGAAATCTATTCACCACCCCCAAATACATATGGCACTGCTCTACAAAGTCCATCAAGAACCAAAAGGGTCCTGTCATTGCTAACTCACAAGACACTACAGTTGTGGCTGCGCCCAGCATCAGCCTTATGCCTCTGACATGCAGCCATGGCCGCACGCAGACCCTCCAGTAGTCCTGGTGTGCCATGTCACTTACTTTGGATGATCAGTGAAGTGATGAGGCCCTCGGGGCCTAGCTAATGCCCCTGTCCGTTTGTCAGTTCTTTGTAATGTGAAGAGCACTTTCAATAACCATTTCATGTACCTTTTTGTCCCGTGTCAATTTGGTATCTACCGCCAGTTCTTTCGTTTTGTCGAGGAGGTATGGTTTGCATGTTTACAGTGTCAACTCCGGCCTCTGTTTTTAAGATGCAACCAGTGCTTTAATAGAGGGGGCTGAGCTACTGAAGCACAAGACGGGCTCGAGCCAGATGCCTCACTCTGGCTCAGCTCGGGTCCTCTTCGACCCTCCAACCCAAAGCGAGCCGAGCTGGACGTCTGCCTGTCGGATGAATTGAAAACAAAGCAGCAGTGGTCTCTGATGTAAAATGGGCGACAGAAAGACACAAACATCTAGTGGGCTGAGTTGGACAATGTGAGACCAGAAAAACGGTCTAGATGATCAGATAGGAGAGCACCTTCAACTGCTCGAGTTCAGGATGTGAGCGGTACAAAAACCTCCTGCGTGCATGATTCGATAGGCTATAAGGTTGCTCCACTTTGTCCATGATTTAAATGCCAAGCATTTTTTATGGGTCTGCTCGTGCACCAGTTTTTCGAGCCAAGCCAGGCCTTTGGCTTGGCTCGGCTCGGCTCTCCCTGTTTACTTTTTAGCTCGCACGCCACTGTTTAACTTCTTAATATTGGCATTTGGCTTATTATGTTCTTAACATAATTTCTATTATATGTGACATGATCCAACGAATGATAATGATTTCCTAACATAACAACATCGAGTTTTTTAAAGCGGGTTTTACAGATTGAGGGTGCGTGCCCTCTAGTGGTCATGAATAGAATGCGCGCTCGAATACTTGGCAGATGATAAAAACGTGTTCAAGGCGTTCAGCTTATTCTGAAAAAATGTATGAAAACTGATTTAACTGGTTGATAACTGTTTAGATATTAAAGTCCTTCTGGCAACGCTTCACCTGTCAAAAGCATTAGAGCTGTGTTCAGCTAGAGAGAGAAATGTGTTCTGCTACGTGAACATCTGCTGGAAATGACAAAAGCTGAATTAATTGCACGTACATTTTTTATTGAATGCGCTATAAATCTAGACACAGACTTTTGTAAGTATTGCAAAGTGAAGGCAGCGACCCCTTTTTATGATAGCGTGATAAACCCATTCTCTTTCACTGCTGGTGGTGAAAATGGCTCAAATTGTTTAAAAGAGTGCTTGTTTGAGAATAGAAAAAGCTTTAGGTTCGGTCGCACAGTGCATTATTTTACTTAGATGCCATCCCTCAAAAAATACTCCATTAAGCGCGCCTATTGGCATCACCAGCTTTTCCGGGGCAGGGTTGTGCAGTAAGATGTAACGTTGCAAGCCATTCTTCTTCCTTTATATAGCGCCAAGACCTTTCGTCTTCACTCTTGATGTTCGAAGTATGGGGAGGTTGGCCGAGTTGTAAGCGTGGCGTTAGGAGTTATATATTATCTATGTCTATCATGGTTCCTGGGCCGGAACCCATTTACGCCGCTACTCCTTTCTCCAACCCTCCACCTTTCCTCCCACCCATGGCAAACCCCCCTCCTGTGTGCTAGCCGCGGCACACACCCATTTCTTACCTTCTAGAAGCTTCCTGTCCATCACTGGAATGGCTCCTACCTGCTGCTCCGAGCCGAGGGCCTATTCAGAGCTCGGGAATGTGACTTCTCTCGTGTAGACTCAGTAATATTCTCAATTGGAACCCTTAATGAGTGGAGTTCTTTACAATGGAAGCTAGGCATAATAAATTGACGGGCTAGAGAGGGTTACGTGCAAGACGCTTCTAACATTCTGTCGTAACACTTGAATTATTTTGCAGTAGGTACGAGTACAACAATACAGTCCAGGGACACTTCCTCGCACAGAAATGCGCCACATATCAACCTCCTAAAATGTGTCAGAGCCACTTCTCCTGATATACATCTTACCCAAAATAAGCTAATTGGAAATAGCATTGCAAGCTACATTATGCCACCTCATCTCACGTGCCTCCGTGAGCAATCGCCCATCATGTAACACCGGGCATCGCCCATTCTGGCGCCATCGATGTGCTTTTCCTCAGATTTGGGCTGTCAAACGTGCCTTGTCTCACTATAGTACCTCTGGTGTCAAAGGGCGCACGGCCTACCTTTCAAATGCACTGACGTACAAGTATCTAATGCCTCCCACACCCCGTGTCTCTTTACCCCCTTACCCTGCCCCACGTGGTCTTTCCCTGTCAAGGGACGGTGCCCAAACTGCCTTTCTACTCTCCATAATGTGGGCCGCAGTCAACGCACTACCACCAGTGCAACACATTAGCTGACTGATTCGGCGCTGTAAGTATATGCATTTTGCACGTAGCTCACCAGTGACATAAAATATTCCCTCCGCGCCCCGGAATTATTTTCTCATAAACGCAAATTTAGTTTATTTCACCCCTTTTTCTGAGTGCAAGGCTACTGAATTCCACATTTTTATTGAAAGTGCCTCACATAATGCTTTTCCATGTCAATGGAAACAATACAAAAATAACAATAAAGCTGATGACGTCTCTTTCAGGAGACCTGGAATGTTGACTAGTAGTTGAAGGGTGCGGGTATGCCAGCTTTTGCCTAGCCTGCTTGTAAACACTCGAAGGACAGGAATGCCGACCATCCTCTAACGGAGATTACTCCGCTTTCAAATCTAAAAGCACGCAGTTTGATTCCCGCAGTAGAATTGTTATATGTTAAAATAAAATTACCCCACGCAGAAGCAACAAGCTTGGTACCTCTCAGAAAAAGCAAAGAACTCGTAAAGCAACCCGTGCAAACCTGAGGATTGACTCTGCCTCACTCACAGGATGTCTCCGGAAATAAACTTTGGGGACATTTTAACTCAGCAGTGGACAAAGCCCCTGGCACCGACACCCAGGAAGATGCTGCTGTCTCTTCTGAAAGAGATGACCAAATCCTTTGGCTCAAACCCTGAACAGTTGAAATAGCACACTGTGCACATTTCCTGCTTCCTTGTCCACAGGGCATGCTGTGAGTTGTACAGCTCCTGGCTAACAGCTTGAAGCAGAGGTGTGTCTCGCTTTCGTCACCATTCTCCCAGCTGAACACACCTATCACCTTTCTAAACATTGCACAACTTACAAACATAGTTACGATAATAGATTAAAAAATAAAAAGCTGTTATCATTCGTGGAGCTTTCCACAAGGGAAGAACCAGGAAAAACCACAAACTCTTCCCAAGGTGTTGGAAGAGATTGAATGTGTTAGAAACAAGCTTTGAATTTCTCTGTGTTTGGTTTAAAACAGCAACAATGTCTAAGAGAGGGAAGACTTCAGAGTAGAAATTAATTGAGATCTTATGTTTACTGATTCAATGTTCAAGTACATAATCACACGCTAGATTTTTCTTTCAACTCTGGTATTTGTAGTCCTGGATTTATAAGCCATGCCTGTAAAGTGAGGTAGCACAAACCCAGCTAAACAGAGTGCTGTATGGGGTCAAAGTCAAGTGTAAAAGTAAACTAGTTGAGAGGAGAGGAAACCGGGTTGTGCACGGTTAACACATTGTGATGTTGTATTCTTTACAGAGGTGCTTCTCCAATCCTTTCATGAAACGTAGCAGCGTTGGGGCAGTCTTGGTGGATAGAGCAATGTTGTTCCAGATCATGGCAGCATGGATGGAAAAGGCTTCCTGCAAGTTTTTAATTTTTCACACTTCTTAGTCTGCAATCTGATGGTGTCCTTGCTGTGGGTATGCTGGAAACCACCAGAGATGGTGAACATTTGCAAGAGAAGTGCGATTGCTGGCCTTCTAGGGTTCAGGTTGACTGCTATTATTACAAAACTAGAATAGTTATATGATCTTATAGCGTTGTCCCGTCCGCTTCTTCCACCAATAGACTGCCCTTCTCCACTCAACAGTGGTGTAACGAAGGGCCTGCAGCCCCCTTGGTGCAGGGGGCCACCTAAATCTAGGGGGCTCTCCTCAGCATAGCACCCTGGCCTGAGAGCTCCTGAATGAGTTAGGAGGGGGCCTCCTCCATGTACTTTGCAGGAGGGCCCTTCAAGTTTCATTACGCCACGGCCACTTGACTCACTGTGAGCAACGGTGACAAGCATTCTTGTGCATTTCCTACTGAGAGTGCATAACCACAGCTTCTGTGACTTTTTATTCAGGGTAGGAATCACTTAATAAAGGGTTGGTGGTGGTAATATTTTCAGGAGGACTTTAACTTTCATTCTGCAGCTGGTGGGTGTTCCCCTAGAGCACTGTGAGACCTTCCTAAGAGATGCTTAACAAAATAAATACATTGTTGATTTGCCATATATTTTCTTTCTATGGTGTTCACCTTCATCATGCGTCATTTCTGTCAACAAATGCCTAGTAAGTCACAAAGATAAAGAGGAACCAGGTCAAAATGCGACCGTGATTATTGAACATCTTTGAGAAAGGCCTGTAGTTGACAGACCAAGTCACTTTGGAAGTGGCACCACTTGGAGTGTAACGTCACCCTGAGCTTTTTGTTGGAAAGCTAAAAAGGGCATGTTTCACATACCTCCATCTCTCGTACCCTTGCGAGTTACCTCCATAATGGGCTGACAAGTGGGCTGTAAGGGGTAGAGGTTTTTATTAGGAGTGCATCTTTGCTGCTGGTACAAAAAACGAAAGCAGTAATTTGATTACCAACTGATGTATTTGCCATAAACTGGCCCATCAGTGAAGATAAGTCAGTAGTTTGGGTTTGGATTGTATTTATTTGAAGTAAACAGTAATTAACATTGTCTTTCTCAAATAGTGACATAGCATAGTTGGCATTCATTTTGGCATGTTGAGAAGCGGGTGATTAATTGTTACATATATGTTTAGAATAGGACTGACAAAGGGGATCATTCCAACTTTGGCGGGCGGCAGAGGCCGCCCGCCAAAGTTCCCCCGTCGAAAGACCGCAGGGGTCATTTCGACTTTCCCGCTGGGCCGGCGGGCGACCACCAAAAGGGCGCCCGCCGGCCCAGCGGGAAAGACCCTGCAACAATGAAGCCGGCTCCGAATGGAGCCGGCGGAGTTGCAGGGGTGCGACGGGTGCAGTTGCACCCATCGCGATTTTCACTGTCTGCAAAGCAGACAGTGAAAATCTTAATGGGGCCCTGTTAGGGGGCCCCTGCACTGCCCATGCCAGTGGCATGGGCAGTGCAGGGGCCCCCAGGGGCCCCACGACACCGTTCCCGCCATCCTGGTTCTGGCGGTGTAAACCGCCAGAAACAGGCTGGCGGGAAGGGGGTCGGAATCCCCATGGCGGCGCTGCAGGCAGCGCCGCCATGGAGGATTCTCTGGGCCAGGGGTAATCCGGCGGGAAACCGCCGGATCCCCTTTACTGACCGCGGCGGTCAGAATAGCCCTGGAAGCACCGCCAGCCTGTTGGCGGTGCTTCCGTTGCCCTCCGCCCTGGCGGTCATAGACCGCCAGGGTTGGAATGAGGGCCAAAGTGCTTTCAATTGTAGCTACAGGAACGTGTATGTTCATTGGGTGAGTCAATGTAATACAGGTCCAGGAATTTCAATTTCGTTGTGAGGCCCCCAACCACAGAAATATTTTCCTCTTTTTCTTCAACAAGCCCTCAAAATTGGGTTGTGTGTCAGAATTTTATTAACAAAAACATCGTCTGAAAGAAGTATTGTATCCTATATAGTTTTTAACTGTAATTTGGATTGCTGAAACGCAGGCTACCATTCATTAGTTCCTGACCCAGGATCTGGTGCAGAGGAGAGCACTTCCGTGGGAGCTTCATAGCAGGAGTGGGAGCTCAGCCGGGTCGAGCGGGAGTGGAAGATGCAAGGGCAGGTGGCTTGCTGGACTGCTGGAGTTGTGGAGCTGGCGGTCGGGCACTTGGGCCTTCTTCCTCCTGTCTGATCGCTGTGCCTTCTGCTCCCTCGCTGTAGCTTCCATTGCTCCTCCTGCTGCTGCTTCTCAGTCATGGTCCCACGCCTCTGCTGCTGGTCTGCCGTCAGACCTGTTGGGATTTGTTATGGGTTGCTTTCTGCATCCTGGCAGCCCATTGAGCGGCCATCTTCTTTCTGGCTTCGCTCTCCGGTGAGTGGTGAGTGTGCCAGTGTCGTTGTGGGGGAGGGCAGTGCTGGGGGGGTGGCTGTTGCTCGCCCGCCGTAATGCTCTGGTCATGCCTTAGCTATTCCCGCTGCCCTCCACAGCCTTAGGTCATTGGCCCCTGCGTTCAGTCCCTGGCCCCTGCCCGCGCTGCCTTCGGTGTCTCCAGAACAGGGAGAGCAGTGCTCCAGAGCTTGGTTGAGCCCCGTGCCTGCGGAGGCTGGGTAAGCTCCCCCTCCCTGCCACATAACCCGGCCTCAGCCCAGCATTCTACTCAGCACCAGTCAGGAAGAAACTAAACACAGCATGAGAGACTCCGCAGCGCCTAGACTACCACTACCGAAGTGGCCACTCCGGGTTGTGGTGCTTGCAGCCCCATTAACCCTCGTGCTACCATTAGCCACAATTAGCTTCAATAGTTACTAATTGCCATCTTAACATCACTGGCCTAAATTATTGGCCTTTATCCTGTAAAATGACAATGAATAAATTTAGATCCGGTCCGTTTGCTTCAGGGAAGAGCCTGTGCAAAAACAAAATCTAATCCTCTTCAGAATAAAGACTCAACCTCGCAGCTGAAAGGGAAAAGTCAGATCTTTATTCTTTGGGAAAAGGCGAAACCCCAGCAGGAGATTCCGATTTCTAATATGAGTTCCAATGGGGGGGGGGGTCAATCAAAGCTGTGCAAAGAGGAGGTACTGAGAGGTCTGGGGAACAGGTCACGGTTGAATTCAAAGTTTGGGGAGTTTGCCTCATGGATGCCTCGGAGACCCATGAGGCCGTATTCAGCCCTCCCGCTCCTGGCTTATCCTCCCACCTTTTACCTTTTATTTTGCCTCCTTCTGTTTTGGTGCTGGTGGTGATGACTCCCTCCCAATCAACCTCAGAGAGGGATTATCGCAGGAAATAGCTGGTTCGAGATGATAACTTTACCCTGCCAGACCTTGATTTGGAGTCATGTAAGATACGATATGGCAATCAAAATAAGGGCGAGTCCTTGCAGTCAGTGGGGATCCTCCCTCCCCTCTTCAGGGCTGCAACTTTTTAGTAGTACCCCATCAAATTGTCCTTCCTTGATATCTAACCTGTCTGTCACTCCAGACCTGGAAGTAAGCAGAGTACAATTTTGCCAACCCGCTGATCAAGAAATAAGTGTCAAATTCCTTACAGTGTCTGGAAAGACTTTTATCTCCAGTTCTACAGTTATTAGAAAAATTCATTGGATGGTCTGACTGTATCTTCGATAGGGTTACAGCAATATTGAAAGAACTGACCAACAATAAGAAGGATAAAGCTTCAGGTTTTAGGGAACCTTTTGGATTGGAGGGATCATCGCTGTTGGGTAGAAAGACCCACCATAAGGAAGTCTGTTGTCAAAAAGACTTTGGCTCCCAGGCAGGTAAACCACAATGTAAGAAATGCACTCAAGAAGCCCTCTGTGCGGACAGCCCAGTCGACTTATCTTGAATAAATCCTATACTGTAAAGAATTCATGAGAAAATCCACAAGGAGGTTGTTGAGCTGGTCCTGTTTCTGATTTTTAAATCCTGTCCTAAACTGGTGCCAAACACTGGTGATCCAAAGCAAGTAAAACCTGGGAAGAAGAAATACTGCGCAAAGGAAAGAAAACATCTTGATGCAGACTTTCAAAGAAAGGTTGAAGGAAGTTATTCTTTGGAGAAGTTACTGATAATTTACAAAGCACTGAAGGGTCTGAGCAAATTCCCTCTTTTGTTCAGGCTGTAGGTGGCTCTACAAAAATTCCCATAAAGGCAACGGTCAAGAGAACCTCTGCAGTAAAGGAAGACATCTATATAATTCACAAGTATCTTATATTCCATCTTCTCTAAACCCAATGGCTGTGCCATCTTTTGATCCTGGTATTAAGAGAAGTCAATTGGTGCTAGAAGAGAGAAAGGCCGCAGAGAGTAATGTAGACTCCTGTATGTTGGACTTTATCCCCCTTTTCAATGGAGATTTAATCTTAAATAGGTCCTCATTACTTAAATGCTTTTCTCAAATTGTGAATCTGAGATTAATTGAAGGCAATGATATTAAGTTCGTCTCCTTATTGTCTGCCGGGGTTGAAAGTCAAATTATAAACCACACTTGGTAATTTAGGCAATTGGGTAGGGAATGGAATTGAATATTTTAATAATTTCATGAAGCGTATAATAAATTATATTAACCAAAAAAACTAATTGAACTGTGTGTATAATAAATTATATTAACCAAAAAAACTAATTGAACTGCTATAAGATGACCCCTTTTCCCCTTCTTCTATTAAATAGGGACGTAAATGCACTAATTAGGGACCAATATTAGTTTTTTGATCCTGATAGGAAAACGAAGGTGCAGGTATTAAAGAGGAGAAGGGCGCGAGTGATAGCTCGTTCAAAGAGAGAAGCATGGGAGAGACTCTGGATTAAATTAAGGGAGGCGGCAGTCAAAGGCACGTCCAGGACTTTTTGGGCTCTAGTTGGAGATGGCTGTGGTGCAAGAGCTGGATCTTTCCCATTATCCATAGAGGAATCGAAATGGGTTACCTTTAATAAGGGTCTTAATGTAGCAAATGAGGGGGAGAGTAATCAACCTTCAGTAAAGAAATGCTCGCTCCTCTCTGACCCCCCATCCGAAGCAGAGATTATGTCTTCAGTTCAAGGAATGGGCCCCTCATCAGTAATGCAGCCTGATGAGATCCCCTTTTCTGTATTAAAACAAAATCCACTACTTTGGAGTAAAATTCTCTACCCAGTGTTTTAAAAAATGTTATAAAATCATAAAGAATCCCCCGTCTTGAACAGAAAGTATTATAGTCCCTCTCTTAAAAAAAGAAGATCGTAACTCGCCAGAAAACTAGTGTCAGATTGCTCTTCTTGATGCAGTGGGTAAAGTTTTTGCTAAATGTGTACTGGATCAAATCAATGAATGGGTAGAAGATACAATCCTCCCCAATGAACAAACTGGATTTAGGAGTAGACAATGGAACACTTGATAATATAACTGCCTTTCAGGTACTAACTGAAAAATATTTGGTAGTAAGGGGTGGGGTCCTATACGCAGCCTTTATAGACTTTTCCACTGCTCTGACAAAGTAGATTGTTCCTTGCTGTGGAATAAGTGTTAACATTGGGTATGCTAGGCCCCCTCTAAAAGTTAGTGATTGCTCTTCATTCGAATACCTCGTATAGGGTGCTCATGAGTAGTGATAGGGGCTTGCCACAAGTTATTCCCACTTTCAGTGGGTTAAAACTAGGCTGCCTACTTGCCCCACTCCTCTTCTCCCTTTACATCTATGACCTTCACGACAATTTATCTCAAAGCAAGGGTATTGCTCCACTGCTCAGAGGAAAGGCGATTGTCTACTTTATGCAGACTACATAGTAATTTTTGATCTCACCCCTAGAGGGTTAAATGGTCACCTGCAGGCTTTACAACAATTTGCAGACACACACTTCATGAAGATTAATGCAATTAAAAGTAAAACAATGTGCTTCCATGGGAGGAAGAAGTCGATCTATAGAAATTATGCATGGTCCTTGGGTCCCCCAAAACTAGAAACTGTTAAATCATATGTTTTCTTGGGGAAGACAGTATGTGGGAATCTAAGGGAGAAAGCTCATATAGGAAAAAATATGTCCAAAGCCCTCTCAGCCCAAAGGCTTAGGCACATTCTCCAGAGCCATAGGGGGAAGGCACCTTTTACTCTTGCCAGAGGTCTATCGAGCTACAATAACTACCTTTCTGCTGTATGGTATAGAACTGATTGACATCTCTAATTTGAGCTTTCTAAACATGATAGAAGTTTGTGTTCTTAGAAGCTTACTTTCTGTGCATTTAGCCTCTTCCGTAGCAACTCTACGGTTAGATTTTGGGTTGAGAAGTGCCTTTGTTCAGGGCTCCACAGGGGTAGTGCACTGGGTTGCATACCTTGCAAAATGTGATGATACCTCATTAAGATCTTGCATAAAGAAAGACATTTTGGACTGTTAGAAGATAAGTCTTCAACTCGCAGGAACTTTGTGGTCGTGACTCACATGTTGCAATTGGACCCTATATTAGTTCTCTCACTATCAGCACAGCAATTAAAGGTGAGTTTCAAAAAAGCCTTGATCCTTAAGTTTCCGTTTGGACAGAGAGGCATGGACTAAGAAAAGGATCAGCCAAACTGTAACAGACTGATATATGGCAAACAAATTGCAATCCTATGCTTATTGGAATCTACCTCATGACGTGAGGTGCTTCTGGTTTCTTTTAAGAAACGTTTGCTCCCATTAAACCCTTTGTTGCCAAAATAGTATGGCATCTCGCCAATTTGCAATTTGTGCTAAAGGGGCACTCAGGATCTCAATCATGTCCTTTTTATATATCTTGCTGTATCACATTGCCGGCGGAAATGGTTGAAGCCTATCGGTTTGCAATTATTGATTCTCTGTGCTCCAATGTTCCTAAATGAACTATATACCCCACCAAATGAAATGTTCTGTTTTAGAGTCTTTAACTTTTTAAAATATTTCTTAAAGTTATATTAACAATGCCTGATATAATTTTTAATTTATGGTCATTAAGGATCTGTTTTTTACTTTATTTTATCTGTTTTAGTAATTATATAAGTCCTTTGGTGCTTTAACTCTTATTAAGGCATGCCAGCTACTCTCTTACTGTTTACATGCAATATATTTTACCCCACGGTGAAAATAATTTGTTGTTTCTGGGGATGGCTAATGTGAATTTAACTATTTTTGTGAGTATGTTTTGATATTTTTATGTGGACCTCATTGAAGTTCCGGAACAGAAATAAAAATTTAATTGAATTGGATATATTTTTTTAACAATATTATCATCCCATTAGGTGTAGAATTTCTGATATTAACTTAAATGGAGTGATTTTGTAAATGATATGTAAGACATAAAATTAAGAATAATATACGATATTCTGGCACCATACCTCACATGAGGGACACTGAGCACATTTTCGTTTACTAATTCATCGATATTAGAACAAAAAGAACATTTTCCATGTGCAAGTCTCAAAATGCCTCCTTCAGTCCAAGAAATTTAAATTAGGGCCACCAGTTCCATGCTGGAGGAGGAACTCTCATTTAAACTGAAAAAATGACAGTAGTGTCACAGGCAGTGATACACGTGAGGGGAGAGGATTGAGTAGGCATGTTGGTTCAATCCACCTTAAAACTTTGAATAGCTGAGAGCTATGCCACATGCACTGGCACATGTGAGGAGAGGAGAGTGCGGGGTGGACATGCTGGTCAAACACTCATTAAAACTTTGAAATGTTGAGGGCTGTGCCACAGTCAATGGTACAATGGTGACAAGGAGAGAGATTGGGATGGACATGTTGGTGGGACTCTCATTAAACTTCTGAAACGTTGAGAGCTGTACAGCAGATAGGACACATGAGAAGACACTTGAATAGACTCATAGGTCTGATCCTCTTAAAATGTCGAGAATTTTAGAGCTGTGCCCAAGGCAGTGACACAGGCCAAAAAAGGAAAGAGTGCGATGGACTTTATGGCACGACCATCATTAAAACTTTGAAAAATTGAGGGCTCTGCCACAGGTAGTAATAACAGTTGTGGCAAGGGGAGAGAGAGGGATGCACTTGTTGCTGGAATCCGTATTGAATGCCTGAAAAATTGAGAGCTGTACAGCAAGGGGGACACATGAGAGAAGGGTTGAATATTGATATAGCTCAGATTCCCTTTAAATCTTTCACATTTGGAGAATTTAAGAGTTGTACCTAAGGCAGTGACACATGCAAAAAGGGAGAGAGTGGGATGGACTCATCAGCCCAACCATCATTAAACCTTTAAAAACTTGAGAGCTGTGCCGGGCAGAGTGATGTGTGAGGAAGGGATAGTTAGGATGGGTGTGATGCTTGGATTGGTGCATCGTGACTCGTGTGGTTGGCCCATTTTCAAGGGTCCATGGAAGTGAGTAGTCTTGTGGTCTGTTGCTTATCACTGGCTGGTTCAGGGTAAGCAGACAATGTCTTTCTTGTTTTGGTGACAGTGACCTGCCAGTCTGGGTCAATGCTCAACAGGTTGTGTAAGGTGAGGTTCATCTAGCTCCTCTAACAAATGTTCCTAAATTACTTAAACAATACCAGACCTTTTCATAAGCCAAATGGTACACCTCTTAGGCCACACCCTAAAATGAGTAGTGCGCCCATAGCTTTAGTCACTGTGTACCACTCATTCACACTGTAGATGTGTCAAACACCTAATCTTTGTACAGCGCAGCAAATTTTTAGGGTCGAGCCTGCGTTGCATGCACTCACGCATGCGTATCGCAGCGAGACTCTTGTATTTAGAAAAGGGCTCGGAGCCCTGTCAACTTCACGTCAGTGTTTTTTATTGGTTCGTGGGCTTGCCTAATAAAATCTGCTTGCTTTCATTAGTCGAAGGCAGGCATAACTCATTCCTTTTCCGGTGGCTAGCCCTCCTGAAGCGCAGCGACCAAGTACAGAAAACATGCGAGGCTCGCTGTTTTCCATCGGGCTCGTGGACTTCTTTTTCTCTAATTTACGAGCGCGATCTCGCTTGGCAGAAGTTGAGCGCTTTACATAGTTAATTTCACTTTTTCGGGTTATGTACAAAAATGCACTTTTGCCCGATAGGTGAAAAGTCGGGTTAGGAGTTCACAACGCGATCAGCTCTAACATGAGCAAATGCGAGACCTGTTGCATTGTAAATGCTTGTTTGTTGTGGCTATCTCCAGTTTGCGTCTATATTAAATTGAATTGAATGAACCTTTCTCTTTGAAGGAAATCTGTCTGCAAAGAGATAAAAAAGGATGACTGTAGTGGTTGGACGTGCAGCCTTTACCAACTCTTTCTCCTACCAATCTTTTATCTCAGGCATGTTCGTTATCCTCTGATTCTCACTCTTCTGTTTTTCTTGTCTTGCCTTGTTTGTCTTTCTTGTTTCCTTATATCTGGGCTAGATGGTCTTTCCTCGGCTCAACCACGGATTTCTCTCTAATGACCAACCCACCTTTAACCGGCGAGTCCTTAAGGTAGAAGCATGCTGACCCCTCCTCCTCATTCTGGTTGCTCTCATTTCTGATTTATTTCTCTATTTGCAATGCTTGCATCAAGTTTGACTGCATGACAAGGATATATTTTGTACCATTCTTGCCCATAACTAGAAAATGCATTTAATATTTAGAAAAAAAACAAAAAGATAATATGTGTGACCAGAGAAACTTAATTTAAATGTGGTTTTACTTTGAGCTTCTGGTGTTCTTAATATGCCATCCAGATGTTAGTTTTCAGATCTAGTCTCCCATGTGGTTTGTATTTTTGAAACTTAGGTATCAATGTCTTTTCAAGATGCCGAGTCATTAAATTTCATCCTCAAAGAGGCAACTTTTGTCCAAAACACTAGGCTTCCCTTCCCCAGTCCCCACAGATAGCAAACTTTACGCCTCGCCTCATTAAATAATACAAGTGCAAAGTTGACCTTACAGTCTTGATGTGGCAACTGCAGCGTAGGGCGATAATCTTACAGCAAACTGGGACCAGAACACACAGCTTTTGCTTTATTTGTGGGACAAGTGTGGTGCAAACGCATTATCTTTGCCATGTTACAAATGAATTGTGATACTACAATATCAGATGTCCTGCCTTCACGCACTGAAATCAATGCCAAGTGACAGGCTCTCTCTGTACACCCTTTAGGGATAGAAACACCAGCGTAACTAACTCAAAACACACTCCGCTTCGGTGAAAATACTACAGATTATTCTTATTAAAACACACCTCATCGAAGCTTATGTATACTTACATAGCTTTACAAAAAGTTATATTTCTGTCCTCCTTGGCAGAGGCAACTTCATAACACTTACATTTAGAAGTATATTGTCCAATGAAAGAATATTTGTAATTATTTTTTTTAATCAATACGGGTGTGAAATCCAAATCAAGGAAAGCAGATTTTGGCTCCTACTCCAGAGGTCAGCTTGCTTTGTTGCTCAGGTCCTCGTCTAGAGTGAGGCGCTACATTCAGGCATAATACCCAGGCACAGAAAAGCGTGACCACAGGGGCTCTGCTACCCCTTAGATTTAAAGTCCAGTACAGATAAAGGGCATAAAACACTGGAATTCACGGTACTTTCACTGCACATCTGGTACCACATGTTGCCACAGTTATACCCATGATTTAATGCAGTATCACAAGGTTTATCGAGGCTTGTGTTAGTATTAGAAATGTGCAGCAATTTGGGGGCTGCATATTTTTTTCCATTTCAACTGAATTGGGGGGGAGGGGTGTCCCAAGCTACAAGTCTAGAAAACACCTGAGCCGCTAGTTCATGATGGATGCTATCCACGGGCTCCAAGGATCCGTCATCGAGCCCTCCCAGGGCTCCTTTGTCCAAAACAAATGGCTCAAGATGGGACTAGAAAGAATGCGCCTCTGCATGGCCCCCAGCAGCTGATGCACTGCCGAAGCCATACACCTTCATAGTAAAAGGAACAAAGCAGCCACGCTCCCCATTAATTGAAATACAACAAGGAGTGAGCAGAGAGCAGTGTAGAACACAGCTTAATAAACCTCAGCAAATATAGATCCTATACTCGCGTCTCTGTAGGCCTGGTTTATGGACAGTATAACGAGGTGTGTTAGTAACTTACACTGAGGATACTTTTAAGTGCTAATATTTCTATGTACTTCAACAGGGTGATCAAGGTCAAGCAGGGCCACCCGGCCCACCAGGTCCTCCTGGTGCACGAGGACCTCCCGGCGACACAGGCAAAGATGGCCCCCGTGGACTGCCCGGCGTACCTGTAAGGAAACAGTGCTCGCGCAGTGATCTGTGAGACAGTGTCACAAATATCTCCATACTATGGAGTGAATGGATTTGGTTCTGAAACAATATATGATTGAGTGGTGGTGAGGGGGGGAATGGATGATATTTTGGTCAGGAAACAGAATATGAATTGAGCAGCTGAAATAGAAACCAGGTTTCTGAACAGTGAGTATGCATTATTAATACCAGGATTTATTCCTCTTGCTTATTAACATCACATTACATTAAAACCATTCCATATTGGTTTCAATTATCAACCATCAAATACAGATGTGATCTTGTGGGTATAAATACAGCGTATGTGGAGTGACGGAGACAGAAAGTCGTCCCGGTTGAATAGGTTTCCCCATGCCCGCCACTCTTCGATGCTACGGAGGCGGTCATAGTGTTCCTTCGTTTGTATGTTGCACAGCACCAGGCGAATGAGGGGGGGGGGGCAGCTGCTGTAGTGCCCTTTCTAGAAGATCCGCTGGAAGCCACGCCCCTCCACTGGTGTACTACACCCATTCTGAGTCCTGGGAGGGGCTTTGCCAGGACCACACGGCCTCCTAGGTAGCAGGGCCTCAGCCCTGGGTACTTCTCGCTCTCTGAACACACACACCTAGTCTTTGATGGTCACAATAAGAGCTGGGAGACTCTGTGGGTGGGGTGAAGACTAGAAACAGGCACCCACCCAGCGTCTACATGGAGGCTGATATACATGGTTTGTACATAATGAACTGCATCAAGTGTACACATGCTATTGCATTACTTATGCACTTCACCCAGGCCAATAAGTACGTATTGTGCATCTAATGTAACCAGGCACAGGTCTTTGTATCCATGTGTATCCAGAACAGTCATGACAGGAGCATTGCAAGTTCAAGATTTAGTAAGTGATGTATTGTTGGTGTCGTTTTTACTGAACACTAAAATACGTGAAACTTCCTAGTGGTACAAACACACCTCAATAAGTACACTTTTTTTTTAGGTATAATGATTAGTTTACATGCACAAATAAAATGAGTTGCAATACCACAAAGCATCCTGAGCTAAAAAATACATGATTTAATATGGCTGGATATGAATAAGGTAACAAGAAAAAATCTAAACAAACCAGCAGACACCCATTAAACAACAATACATCTGTAATTGTTGCAGAGACGTTTTAAGGCAGGGGCAAAGTGGACTCTGATCCAGGACCCCAGCCTTTCAGGGGGCCCCCGATAGAGCCAGCTCTGATCTGCAGAGCGTCTTACCCTGATTAACTTGAATAATTCCAAAACAGAACTTGAATAATTCCAAAACAGCACTGCTACAAATACCGGTTTCCTTGAATTTATTTTTGATATGGGTGATTTGTAAGACTCTATTACAGACATTTTGCAAAGAAATGGTGTGTTTGTTTCATGCAACATCCTAAAAAAAGTTTCTTTTAGTTCAAAACAGGGGACCTCCCATATGAAAAATCTGAGGGCGTCGGAGATTATTTTCATTAATATTCGTGAGCTGCTGTTCTGTTACACTATTAAAAGAACATGCCACTATCTCTGAATATTAGAATTAAACACATATAGAATTTGGATGTGCCTGTGCGCTGTCAGTGACTTGGCCATAGAGTGCACGAAAGAGCTGAAATCAAATCATAAAATCAAGGATGTTCTTAACAGGGGCCCCCAAAATACGTTCGGCCCAGGGACCCCAAAATCCTTAAGATGTCTCTAAAGTGTTGTCCTACACTGAAGAAAGGATGTAAGCCTGCCAACTGGCCTTAGCCAAGGAAGCTGTGGAAGAACCTTGCGCTGCTTTGAAAGACCTCATCATCCACTCCAGGATTTGAGGATTTCAACAGTCATAGAGTGTTGAGTACTTTTGAAACTGGTGAAAAGTAAACAAGTATGTCCAAGTTAGTTCACACTGAGTTACATTGTTCGGGAGTAGAGCCGGCCAGTTATGTCTTTGAGGCTCAGATCATGCGAGGCATCCTTCAAGAAAGGTTGGAATGTAGGGACCCGCAAATCTCTAGAGAATCTCAAAATTGTGCGGTTGAGCTCCTGCTGATCACTAATTATCCACCTCCTCGTTTTGGGTCCTGCTAAAATAATGGATGCATACTTTCATAAATGTGTTCATATTTTATATTATGTTTTTTTTTGTTCACAATCTTGATTTTATAGTTTTCAGGAGGAGCGAATGGAAAAACATTTATAAGAACAGAAATAGTACTGATAGTACTATAGGAGGACTCTCTTACATACTCTACCAGGCCTTTGTGAATCAGCCCCTAGACATATAAAAGTGCAGAAGGGTCAGTCCTTTCTAATTTTTCCAATGGTGTATGACCATTCTCTGAATTTACAATTTTTATGTAACGGTATACATATTATGTAACAGTATATAAAAGAGTACTACTTTACGCACTCCAAAACTCCATTGTGAATTGGCCACAACATATTTATCAATACAGATTTTGTTCTTTGGAAATAAGGGCACCCTTTCAACGATGGCTGTGTTAACGCAGGTATTGTAAATACCAGGGGTGGGCAAAGCTCATGAAGTTCCACTCAGTGGAATTCTGTGGAGCTGGCTTAAAACTCTGAGGAATTCTGCAGAGTTCAGCGCGAGGCGGTCTGCCACCTGCCCTACTTGCACCCTGGCCCGAATGCGCCCAATCTCGGAAGCACTAAGCAGGGATGGACCTGGTTAGCCAGGTCCGACTCTGCTTAGCTCTTCCAAGATCGAGTACATTCAGGTCAGCTGCTGTTTCAGGTCTCTTGTGCTGACATAGCCCACTGGTCCGGAGCCTGCTGCTCTCCACACCTGCACAATTCCCTTCACCAACTGCCCTCCTCCACAAACTTGCTACAGAGGGCCAATCACATCCCCTGTCTGGCACCAGCCTTGCAATCACTTCCTGTGCACTTACACACAGCCTCAGACCGCCTTTTCTTCAGGGGCCAGCACTAGCAGAAGTACACCAGCTCCCAAGCACATACCCCACTCATGTGCAAATACTGTCTATGCCCAGTGCCGGCCCGTGTGCACACAGAGAAAGCAAAACAAGGGTCTTACCAGGGTCCCAGAGTCCCCGTTGCCAGCAGCCTGGCTCTCTGCCTCCCTCTGCACCCTGGTCCCAGGCAGCTAAGGACAGTGAAAGGAGGGAAGCCTGGATCTGGAGCTGGCGCCGGTGCAGCCCCACAACTTGCAACAGCTCCACGCCTCAGACGTCGGACTGTGTGTGCACTGCAGCCCAGTTATGGGCCACACAGCACAAGCGCAGATAGTCTGCGCTTGCGCTGTGTGGCCTATAACTGGGCTGCAGTGAGTTTCTGTCCGCTACCGGGGCTAGCGGAGTTTTTGGCCGAACTCCACGCTCCAAGCGGAGCGAGGAGTGCCAAAAATCTCTGTGAACTCTGCCAGAGGAGCAGTGCTCAACGCACACCCCTAGTAAATACCTGCCTACCGCACAGCATTTCTCTTTTTTGAGAACTTCAGCATTTAATGGGTCATAGAGTATTTGTTAAGCCCTATTTCGTGTTTACCTCTGTAGAACATTATTGTACGTACTACATTACGTGTTTGTGTTCCACAAAAGGATTTATGGTGTTTTTTTATTTTTATTTAAATCAATGGCTTTAGGGCCACAGTTTGACATGCTGCACGCCTCAGTCTTTCAATCTCCAGCTCCAGTCTGTATCATGCTCGCATAGACTGAGTCCCCGCAATGCCAGAAGTAGCAAATGTGACATCACCAAACTGTGCCTACGCCATTAACATAACATGGTGACCCCTTTCCCTAGCATTAGCCGCACAATACCTGCCTCTTTGTGGCTGAGGTGTCAGGCAAAAGGCCTGGAAGACAAACTAGGGAGAGTAAACAGGTCTTGTACAGATCTGTATTTACCCTGTTCCTGTCATCATTGCACTTAAACTTTTGGGACAGGGAGCAGGCATGTCAGAAGTTTTTGCGAGACCTTAGTCAGCAAACAGAGCATCTGACGCCACCTACTGGCACTAGTCATGTTTGATACCTTGTCATTAAAGAAAAGGGCAGGTTCGCTTTAAATTCTAGAAGTAAAGGTTGCAGAACTAATCCAGGACCCTGAAAATAAAGATCATAGAGAGTAGTAACACCCCTTCTTTCTGATGGGCTGAACTAGGAAATTGATGAGTAGCAAGCCAGGATAAGACACTGTTTCTCTGAAAGACCTCCATGCTGCATGTATTCCGATTTCACCTACAGAGCTCATCTTCTGTAGTATCTATAGCAAATATTGTCCTTAGATGGTGCAATTGTTTTTCTTGAAAGGAACTTTCTCCACCCCACCCCCACCCACCCTCTCACCCCCCCACCCCCAAATGCTATGAAGGTAGATCTTTGACTGAGATAACAGATTGTATATATTCATTTTTTCCTTAGACCTTGCCGTTTGGTGTGCTTTATTCAGTAGTGTCCCCCCCTCCCCCCTTCACCTTTTCATGGCTAAATTAATGACACTGAAAAGTGTTTGTTTAAACCTTTGTGAATCCAGCACACTCAGAAGATGCTGGCAGCGATGTAGTGAGTCTTTGCGCTGCATTTTAAAATGTGCAATGATAACTAGGAAATACTCTCTGCTGATCAGCATCCTGAATGCGTAGACCATGGTGTCTACTTCAAGGAAGTAGACAGTAACCTCCCTCCACTAAGTCAGCCAGGCTCAAGTTTGAAGGAGGTGATGGCCTAACATTGATTGGCAGGACCCCTGCCTACATCACCTGATTTTCACATTGGCTACTGGGCGGTAGGATGGCAGTGGGATGACAATGGGCCTAACTAGTTCAGAAAGTCTTGGGCAAAAAATTCTGAATTTTGCTTTTATACACAATATCTTAAAATTTCACCTTATTAGATTTTGTTTTTGCCCAGAGGAGACTGGCTCACACAGAATATGTCCTGCCTAGGGTTACTTTCTGACCTCACGCCAATATCTCAAACATCATTTTTGCATGAAATATGCTCTTGTTTCACATGAAGACATAATTTATGTAAAAATAAAGTGTAATGTCATGAGGTCGCCATCCAACCTCACGAAATTTCACGGAAAAAATGCAACTTTCTGTACCGGGCAGTAGCAATCTGTCTTCAATCCCTGTGACTCTGCTAATCCCCTGGGCTACCCTGCTGGCTCCTAGGAGAGTAGAGGAGGTACAGGAGCTGTGAGCGCGCTCAATGGCATCTCGAGTCTGTGTTCAGCCAGTTACAGAGCTCCCTGGAACACAAACAGAAGCACAATATCATCTCAGAGTCTGCTCAGAGCATTCCCAAGCGAGGCTGTGCATTGCACAGTGCCCTCTTGCGAGGTGGGCACTGGCATACTGTGCCCACCATGCACCCAAACAGCGTTTGACTATGCTGGTCCCATTCCCATGGTGTTCCTCATGAGAATTGCTACTGGGAGAGGAGGCCCCAAGTTCTGAAGATAGGGAAGGAAGGAGAGAGAGAAAAAACATATGTGCAAACAGCCACACTGCATGTTTCTTCCCAACAGCAAAACGATGTTTACAAAAGCGTATGTCTGAAGATGAAGAACTATTTTCGCGTAAAATTAACCCTACTTTGCGGTGCCAGGTGGCACAATAAATCAGCACAAGACAATGAACAGAATGAGAAGAAATCCTATACTGCTCACAATAACAGATGAGTAAATATTTAAACCTAGGACAAGCCTGATGAAATTAACATTTTTTAAAAAAAAAACATTTTTACCTACCAGCGTTGATACCACCCAACGCCAAGTTCAAAGACTTCACACGCATTTCCATTTAAAGTCATTGAAGCAAATGATCTGATTACACTGCCTCGAGAGCAGGTCACCCAGCAGTTGTTTATTCGTTCTCTGGTGAATCACAGGAACACAACTGTGGCAAATGTGTTTCAGCTTCTCTTAATTAGTTAACGACCTCTGTACGCCATGTCTTCTTTCTTCAGGGGATGCAAGGCGAGCCGGGCGAAGATGGAGTGATGGTGAGTGCTTCTCCGTGAGAACTTTGCAGAAACCTCAGCGGATCACAGATTGTACTTTGCTTTCCTTTTTTATGATGGTTTGTGGGGAGCTTTAGTAACAGAGAGTTTCGGGAACCCCGGAAATATATGGGTGCTAGAAGAGGGTGGGACGCTTGACAGGAGGCGACAGAGAGAAGACTGAAGAAGACTTGTTAGATTTGAGGTCTTTGACCACGAGTATTTTAAAAAGGTTCGATAATGCATAGCTTGCTATTCACTGTTATTATTAGCCTGAACCTACATGATATAAAAAAAGGATTTCTTGTGAATTACTCTGAAATCATGTTTGCCCCATGTAGCGATCCATATCCTCTGAGAATTTCATTGTCAAAATGCAAGCAGGCCAGCGTTAAACTCGGGGAGACTGGAGAAAAAGAGGATAGTTTGCAACCAACAACAATGGGACTATATGCCAGCCTGGTAGGTGGGATGTCGAGCGGTGTAACAAGCCAATCACCCTTATCCCCACCAGCTACATTGTTACTGGTGTACATGCATGACCCCGAGTCTCTCATTATGTAAAATGTATAGTCCACTGTGGCGGGAGGTAAATATTACTTACCTGTGTTGAAATGGTAGGCATGGTGTGATTAGAAAGCAAAATCCAACATGCCGAGCAAGGCTCTAAATGAAGCTGGTTGGTACCTCTTCCATTACTGTAGGAGGGTCCCTCCTGGTCCTCCTTCTAGGGAAGCAGTATGGTCCCTTGGGCTCCTTCACTCTTCCAAGAGATACATTGTTACCCCACCACAATTCCCAGAGAGCCTTTCACTCACCAGGACTCTAAGCGGAAAATGTTCCACAATGCTGGTGGGAGCAGAAGGCTGGACTACATTGCTTGGGGAGGATGAAGAAGGCCAAAACGTTCTCAGTATAACCCAATATTATCCTGCACTTTCTTTATTGTCACTTGTTGTAAAATAATGTCTCATTTCATGTGACAAAATATAAATGATCACAGGCTGCAAGGAGGTTATGTTCTGTGTGTTATGCTTTCTAATTTATAGTATATGAATCTGCTGCGAGACACGCTCTCTGTAGCTTACTGATGAAGCAGTAAACTGCAGAGCTGTGAAGCCCAAAAGATAAAACAAAAAATAAGCATTGTCAGCTCACATCGTATGAGACATATTGTAACCAGCAATGCCATGTATAGGGGGGTGTGAAATTTGTGTAATTTGCTTTTGTGTAGTTACCCAAAATTATGACAAAATTACACATACATACACATACTTCAATTCTGTTATTTCACGCTATGTTTTAGCGTGAAATGCATAATCTGGTCAATTTTTGCAAAGGCACATTTAAATAAAAGCCCAACAAACAGCTGCTCGCGTTCTGCTGTTCCTGTGCATTTGCTGTAAATTTTTACCCCAAATGGCGCCATTCACTGTAATTCTTTTCTGTCAATGATGCGAAATTAAGCAAAGTGGATAATTGGCATGATTTTGTAAACTTCACACATATGTGCAATGCAAAATTTCTGGAGTTATGCAACTTATGCCACAGAGCCCACAAATCACAGTCCTGCAATACACACATGTTCTCAATGCTCATAATACTGAAGAATTAGAGCCCACAGTCTAATTCTACCCCAAAATGAGTTGGAAATCCGTTGAGAAAAGCAAGCTTGTCTGATATGCCTCAGATAATGGTAGTTTTCAGACAAAGAGGGCTGTTTGGAATGTAACCCAGAAACGACTAAAATGGTAGGCTTATTCCATGCCCACTACTAGTTGCTTGAGCAGTATTCCTCTTAGATGCAGGCAGCAGGTCTATCTCTGGTGATTACTTCCCAGGAAACATGGATACTGGTTCCAAGAACCCTAGCTTGTGGATGACACTTGTATGTACAATAATGACATGGTGGTCTGCCTGGAGTGATCTCCTCAGTAAGTGCATTGAAGGTGCAAAATTGCCAATAGGAGAACTATCTTTTTGTGTGTGGCGACTCTTCAGATATAAAGCTATGACTAGTAAATTACCTTTGTGACTAACAAACAATCGTAAACGTACACAAAAATGGAAGCTTACTTTTGTGAATTACGCCCAACGACGCAGACACCTTACAGTCATGGCCCCTAAAATTGTGCACAAACGTCACTTAGAATGCAAAGCTACTACCAGCAATATAAATGATATAAATATGTTCTGCAAATGCTGATAATGTAAATTTAAAAACACATTTTTCTATCTGTGCTTATATGTTGTCCATAGTGCTGAGTCTGAAAGTAAGCCGTTAACGTAGTAATATGTGAACATGGTGGAAATAACCTGTCAATCTTCCACAGGGCCCCAGGGGACCTCCAGGGCTGAAGGTAGGTTCTGCATCTGCTAATGATTTCGTGAACAGCTAGACGTTAAGGGAGGCACACTTTTGTAAGGAGTTGTTATTAGAGGAAATATAGCTACTTTTCCCCTTGAATCTTCCTAGGCCTTCATTGATATTGGGCAGGTAAATGAGATGGATTTCCCCACTCCTGCAGTTACTGATACTGGGGATGCCATTAAATCTGTGAGTGGGGAAAATCTGGCACATTACAAGTTAGATCCTAAGGGTCTACTTACAAATTAGGAGTTGCCCAGGGAATTGGTAATTCTGGGTATGATTCCATTACTGATTGTCCACCAATACTTTATTGCAGATATTCCGGCTGTTTTCATCAGCCAAAATCTCCTAGTAAAAGTCAAGCGATCTGTGGTGTTACCGTGGATCTCATGTTTCCAATGTGGCTCATAACTGCCGTTACCAGCTCCAATGGCCCTAAAAGGGCCCTTCGTAGTGGGAGCGCTAGCCTGCATGGAACACATTCGCTGATTGCTCATCACATCCCACTTCACGCATTACCAGCTCACTGCCTCTCCCTTGTTATTGCGCCCTTATGTTTGTCATGATGTGAGGTCCCTCATGTTCGTCCTGCTGCCAAAGACTCCTCTGATGGATCCTGCTTTCATCCTCTGTTATGTTTGTTCTGCATGTTTAAGCTGCATCCTTAATCTTTAGTAGTTAAATATCAACCACTCTAATACTGTATAGTCCAGCTGTGTTATAGAAAATTGTAAAATAAGTAATGAAACAAATAAGAATTCCACTAAAATATTGCTGATTAAAGCTTTTTTTTAATGTACATTGTCACTATTCAGTGTTTGTTTTTTTTTTTTTGTTTTTTTTACATCAGTAAGAACACATTCATATGAATTTAGAATTTCACTAAGTAAACATTTCCGATATTGTCTTCTTTTTCACTCTTTTCCGCTTTGGTGGGATTTAGCCTTATGGTTGTGGTGGTTCTGTGCCTCACCTAAATGTTCCCATACTTCTGTTTTTCAGGGTGAGCCTGGCAATTTAGGAAAAACGGTAAGCTTTGAAGTGTAATGTTGTGTTTCTTTCATTATCTGTCTCAAATAAAAGTGAATGCTTGCAGAGGAGACATTTGATACTTGTTTATTTTCTAAAAACAGACAGATGCCTAAATATGCACTGGGTGAAAAGTGCTTCCGCATGGCGAGCTTGGCAAGGTTTGGCCCCCCTCACGTGCGAGACAGTCATCTTTCATCTGGCTTTTGTTTTGCGTTTTGTATTATACGCTGTTTTATGTATGCTTTGGCATGAAGTCACCCGAGCAATTTGCTGGCTCAGGTTCATACTTTGAAAGCGCCTTCAGCACCACTTCCTAGAAGAGGACACTGAGATCATATTAAATGAGTTAGCGTTGGGTAGCTGTGCTGGAGCCCCTCGGTAATGAAATGCCAATTTTCAGACTGTGGCAAAATAATTTAAGGGGATGACTTATGCACACTGTAGGCGAGCCTTCAAAAATCTTTGCAACATATATTTACACCGGGCGACTATATGTGAGTGCATTTGAGGATGACTGGTTAGAGCGTGAGAGCTGACAAGTGGCGTAACAAAGGCCCCGCAGCCCCCGTGGTGCGGGGAAAGGGAACCAAACTCTGGGGGAGGGGGGACCCCTTAGCACAGTACCTTGGCCT
The DNA here is from genome assembly GCF_031143425.1 of Pleurodeles waltl. Taxonomy (NCBI): domain Eukaryota; kingdom Metazoa; phylum Chordata; class Amphibia; order Caudata; family Salamandridae; genus Pleurodeles; species Pleurodeles waltl. Next base: position 774,977,758 of record NC_090446.1, on the reverse strand, counting down.
GAGAGCTCCTGAGTGCGTCCGTAGGGGGGGCCCTCCATCTACTTTGCAAGGGCCCCCTTAAGTTTATTTTCGCTCAGCTGGCCCTTGCGCGGACACGTAAAGATGCCGGGCTAGATTCAAAAAGATAAGGGGCAGATCGATCTGCTCCCTTAGAAGCCTCTTCCGAACGGGAGTAGATTCAGCACTTTTGGGAAATCACAAACATGCCCAGTCGTGATCCCGTGAAGCTCTGACAGAGCAGGTTTCAAGGCACACTGCAGAGAATGTCGGGTGATATGTTACCCAGCCTCCTACTCCAGAAGGAGTAATTATACTCATTGTACAGTTCCCCTCCCAGGATGTGCAGCCCGATATGCAATTGTACTTTTTCTTTTCTCTCCTCTATGGGGGCAAACATTTTCCCTGTGGGGAAACACCTTCCCCTCTACCTTTTCCAAGATTGGAAGGCGAGATGCACCACTCTTTGGGTGACTCGATTCAGGCCGAAGACCCTGATTTTCAAAGCAACAAATTGCTTTAGGTTAGTTTTCTCTTGCCTGAACTTTTCCCCACTTCAATGCAAGTCAATGGGGAAAGTACATCCCCAGATTATTTTTATTTTAAATCGCCCACTTCTGTTGTCCCAGTGTTGGCACGGATGTAGAAGAGTCCGACCAGAGTTTGAGAGCCAGTAAACTCACAGGTGTGCCACCTTTCACAACCTTTCAAAACAAGTACCGCCTTGATCTGACCATTCAGCACCCTGGATGAGGACTTGGTGCTAAGAATTATTGCACGCATGACAACAAATAATTTCACTCTTACTATGGAGCCTGTGAATTCCTGAGAGGTATATGAACCCATTTTCAGCAGTAAATGAACATTTTGAACCAGAAATGACCGCTATTGTGATGCATCTAACTACACCAGTGCCAATAGAAGAGGTAACTTTCACCACACAGAACATATGCTTCTCTGATGTTTCATTTTCTGGAGCATAGAAGCCTATGTCCAGTTCAAAGGCATACACTGCTCTGATACGCATCCCTTTGCAGCCAATGGGATTTGCTTTACTCTTTGAAACAGACACTAACAACCATCTTCTACTCAAGCGCGTGATGTGGGTGATTTTTATGATACCAAGAAAAGCGCGATGCTGTCAGAGTGAATACAGTGGGATTTTTGTTTCAGTAGCTGACTAAATTCAGTGGACAGAAAGCATGTGTGTCACTTTAGTTTACTTAAAATGTTCAATAAATGATCATTGACAAGTATAGCTAATTGAGTATGTAGTTTGGCGATATTACAAGCAAAATGCTATTTTTCTTTGATGTATACCTTGTGGTTATTGGATGTACATTTTTATGCCTGAAATGTTATGGTTGATAAGTGAGCTTCTATAGAACATAAACCCACATGCATCCCAATTATGATTTTAGACTAGTACAGTGGTCTACATATTTAAAGATTTCTGCCAAATGAGTAATTTAAGGCCTCATTACGAGTTTGGCAGAGGGGATTACTCCATCACAAATGTGACAAATATCCCATCAGCCGTTTTACAAGTTCCATTATATCCTATAGGACGTGTAATATGGCGGACGGGATATCTGCCACGTTTGTGATGGAGTAATTCCCCTCCGCCAAACTTTTAATGAGGCCTTTAGTGTCACAGGCTAAAAAGCTGAAATTGAATCAAACATGCATAATTTCTATAGGATACAAGAATGAATGTCACAATACATTTTATCAGCTTGATGCAGGATCTTCCAACATGCAGCTGTATAGGGAGTTATCATGACAAGTAAGACCCTTGTCTGACCTTGCGATGTTGCGAGCCCTTTGTCTAGCGAACAGATTTGCACCCCTGGGTAACCTTGATTCCTGTGATTGACTCACTATCCCCGACATACCTCCCTCCCCTACTCTGTGTACATCCCACACAATGGTTATTTCGACTAATAAGCATGATGATTTGCTGATATTACCTTGGAATATTGCAGGTATGTCTGCTAAGTTTAGTGACTGTAATTGGTTACAATTCATTATGTCATATCAGGTTGTCTGTCTGCAAGAAACTTAAGAAGAGAAGAATGTCTTCTTTTTAGATGGTTATAAAACCTTTTTTTTCCCGTGTGCTAACCTCAGAAGCAGGGAGGGCTAAAGGAGGGTCTGATCATCTTTGTTACAGCGCAAGTATGTGGGAACATCAATATTCTTGCGTGGGGCTCACATTTGTTGCAGATGTTGAAGTTATCTTTCCCAGGCTCTACATCGCTAGCATTAATTAACTTTTAGAAGTGAAAGCATGGCCGGTACCTAACTTCCACAGCCTACGCTCCACCATTGAATCGTTGGCGGGGCACAGTCTTGGGATAAATAAGTTAATATTAGTGGGTGATTCCAACTGCTGTTTGTGTGTTTGGAGTTAAATAAAATTATAAATACTAATAATCTGGTTAAGTCTGCCAATCCTCATATCCTGCTCACCTTTACAGGGAGGGGCTGTGCCTCTACAATCAACTTCATTTTAGTGTCAGCTTCTCTGTTTTTGTTTATCTCTAATTTGAACATTGTTCACAACCCTTTTAGTGATCACAACCCCCTCTCCCTTGCAATTGGTGATTTACTGAGGGATGTGAGACATTTGGCCAAGGTACAAGGTGGGCGCTCACTGTCAAATCAAGGTATGAGACTTAGATGGTCTCAGGTGGAGCCCATGCAATTGAAAGTGCCTCTTTTTTCTGGGTCCTGGCAGCACATCACGGTATATCTGGATTTATGCTCTTCCCTTGGATCTATTTTGTCGGCACTTGCCAGCATAGCTCGGAAGGTGTCAGCACTACTGAAGTTCCCGTGACAAATACTAGATTGCGTGATCTAAAATGGTTTGACTCTAATTGTTCTAAGGCCATTCGCCAGCTGAAGTTCACTATGACGCAGGTACCCAGAGATAGGGATTACATTGCCTCCTGTCAGAGGGAATACAAGCAGGCTGTAGCGAATCGTAAACTTATCCTACGTAAGAGCACGTGGGTTGAATTAGCTCAAGCTAGTCAGACCAGAGATATCTCACTGTTTGGGAGGGTGATAAACAAGCTTTGCTTTACTGATGTAAGTGGTCCAGCTATCTGCCATCACTTCTCTGAGCAACAATTAATGGATCACTTTGAGGGGGTATGTGATTTTGGGACTAGTGGAGGCAAGGAGGATCGGGCATACTAGCAATGGGCAGATCAGGTGTGGTTTTCACACTAGATGAAGTATCCTAGGGCATTCAGGCACTATCTCATAATAAGGCTTCAGGGCTGAATGGAATATCTCTGGATCTGTTTTTAGACAATGTGGATATCTGTGGTGCATCCCTGCTCCTGGTCATAAATGCTGCAGTGATGGAGGAGGCACCACCCTCATGAGCTACTGCCATTAATTGTCCCAATTTTTAAAAAGGGGTCAAGGATAATCCTCAATGTTATCGGCCCATATCATTGATTGACTCAGCAGTTAAGGTCCTGGGTAGTGTACTTTTAAACAGTTTGATGTCGTGGGTTGATGATAATGACATTATTTCTGAGGTACAATACGGCTTCATGCCAGGCAGATCGACATCAGACTAATGTCGGAATTTATATTTCACTATAAATAAAGATTCCTCTGCCTGGTCCGCATTACTTTACCTGGCATTCATGGACCTCACATCTGCCTTTGACTGAGTCAACCGCAGGAAGTTGTAGTGTTTGCTTCTTGAAATGGAGGTGGGTCCGGATATCGTGTTTCTTTTATCAGATTTACACACCTACACATCAGCCTAAGTGCAGAACTCCCAGGGCACGGCATGTTCCCAATCTTTTAGAACTTGCAGGGATGTTCATCAGGTGTGTATTCTTGCCCCTTTCTTGTTCACCCTACATATTAATGGTCTTGGACAAGCCCTTCTGTAACTGAAGGCGGACTGTCCTAAGGATGACACGGTTCTCATGTAACGGACCACTGTGGGACTGCAGTCATTATTGAATCCGTTTCTTGCCTTTATGGCCAGTTTGGACCTTACAGTTAATTTCACAAAATCTTACATCATGGTAGTCCGGTCACGGTCCACCAGCTCCAAACCTTTAGGGTTGAGAAACAACAATATTTTGGCCAAAGCTCCAGTTTTCTCATATCTTGGGGTGCTTTTCGATGTGCACAATAATTGAAAGCTCATGACTGAGGACAGGAAAGGTGAGCTTGTTAAGGATACAGGTGCTTTAGCTAGTTTTTCCCAGAGGTTGGGTTCTAGGCCTAGTACATTAATCAAGATTTACCCGGCCAAATATGTCTCTAAGGCCATATATGGCTGTGAGGTTAGGGGATATACAAAGGTTGATTTGAGCGTGCAATAAGATATATAGGAAATATAATTGCTCTCAGACCCTTGCAGTGCTGAATTAAGATCACGGGGGTGGGGGGGCTCAGTTGAATAGGCAGATCCTTTCTGATTTATGACTGTCTTTCCCTTGATCATGTGCAAATAATTTCTTGGATGTGCCTATGTGAAGTCAACTTTTTTCCAGCCTGAGTAGGGTGGAGTTATTTTCTAACGCTGCAGCCCTGCGACCCGTGCGGCTGAAGAGGGCGAGGGATCAGTTCTTAGAATTCAGGACATTACAAAGAGGACAGACAGAGCTGATCTAACCCATGATGCAGGGGCACATTATCCTAAAAACAGTTAAGGCTATGGAGCAATACTTATCCATTGCTGCCAATGAGAGGGATAGATTTGTTATGATCAGATTCAGTTTTAATCTGCTGCATCATCCTCTGGCCTCGCCCACAAGTTGAAGCCGACTCAGCAACTTGGAGCCCTGCGGCTGTGACTATTTGTCTCCCCAGGACACCTTACATTTTGTGATGTTTTGCAAATATTTTAGTGTGCCTAGAAAATTGTTTATTATTCTGCTACTGAAACACTTACATTTTAAACAAGTTCATCCAGATCTTATGTTTCTACAGCTCTTATTCAATGAGCATGTTATATTTCATGTTTCCAGTTTAAGATCTGCGTTAAGATTGAGGCAGTCTAGACCTGATTAACTTTGTTGCTGCTATTGGGGAATATTGTAATCAATTTATTATATAGATTATCTCCTATTCTTTTTTATGAGCCGTTTGTATTATTTTTATGGATTTTACTGGTATTGAGTGTATATTGCTTTATCCTTTTGAAATGTATGTATTATGTCATTATGCTCTTTTTATGGTTGTATTTATAACCGAATAAAGACTTGCCTTAGCATCACAAGTGAAATTGCTGATACGAGTCACCTCGTCATCCAACAAACAATCTTCATTAATAACCACAAAATAGTCTACTTGCCTCTGGTATATGGACTTCTAAAAGACACCTATTCTGCTGGATGATTAAGGATAGAACATTGGTGACGGGAAATCAAGTTCCAAAATAACTCTTAGCCATTCCGATGAGACACCAGACAAGAAACACCTATAACAGGAAGAACATGACCAGTAGCAAGGACTAGGGCTATAAATGTAATAACTAGAAAGGCAGGTCAGTTCTTGCTCATCCGCTCATGTGATGTTTGTGGTTGATTCTTGTAAAGTTATGTTTCTCTCCGTTTTCTTTCTGGAAGTTATGTTTATTGATCCAATGCCCTTCAAGCAGTGTACACAATCCCTCTTATACACTAGGGTTTAACCAAGATTCCTTCAGATGTTGTGTATTCTTTGACTTAATATGGAGATCTGGCAGATGCAGAGTAGCAACCTAGAAGATTCGACTATTTGTGACAGAGAGCGGATTAGGAGTTTCCGGTGCTGAGTTATATAGCTTCAAATGCAATTTGACAGATCTTACAGATACATGGTCAACTGATCTCAGAAGAGCTATTGACGAAAAAATGAATGGAAATTAATATTGAGCTGCACACAATGCGTGTCTAAGAATGCAAGATTTTGATAGAATCGATATAATTTAATCCATAGAAACCATCATACTCCAAGAAGAGTTGGTCACATTTGCCATAAAGCTGTTTCATTATACTTTTGATGTAGAGCCCTGGAAGTGGGGTATTTTTATATAGCTTGGGACTACCTGGTCGATAAAGGATATTGGAAACATCGTACAACATTACTGAGACATGTAATTGGTGGAACTGACTTCTTTAAGTCAAAGGAATGTCTATTGGCGCTAAAGTACCACCATAGGTAAAATAAATTGACAAATAGATTGGTGGACCTGGCCTTATTCCTTGCAAGAAAGTAGAGTGAAATTAGTTGGAATGCACGAAGACACCAGAAGTCTCAGGGTGGCTGAGTGAAGCATTGAAGCTGTCTGTGTTTGAAAGTACGACACTACATATGGACGAGAGGGGTGGGAAGGGCATTGATAGCTCAGAGTGTGGCAGGACGTGGTCGCTAAGAGGAATAATGATAAACCCTCTGAATATTGAATGAAAGTTCCAGGTTTTCATTACCGGAACTTTGTAAATATTTCGAGGATCAGAAAGAGGAGGAGGACATTATCGAAACCTGTGGGCAGATGGAGTGCCCCGCTTGTGTCGGGGGAGCAAAGGAGTCCTTTGATCGCTGAAGATTCTGGAGTGACTACCAGTGATGTACATTAACAATTTACAGTCAGGCAAACGTAGCAGTACAACGTTTCAGTGCCAAAGAAAACTGTTATAAGATAGCTAAGTCACTGGGAAGGTAATATTTATAGGTTGATTGACATCTATTTGCCATCTGTGATTTGGAAAAAAGAAATATATATATATATATATATATACTCTCTAAGACCAGGGTTTTTTTTTGCCACTAGTGTGATGTTTGATGACAATTTGATTCATCATCGTCTATTGCTATATTTATTAAGTCCAACAAAACATTCTTGCCTCACAGGGAGAAGATGGGACCCCAGGGCTTCCAGGGCCCCCAGGGCCTAAGGTATGAGCACACTCCACACTGCATCATTGTTTTGCAATTGTGAATATGTTGTTTGGTAGAAAATATATTTTGAATCATGATTAGACCATTAAAGTCATTGATGTGACATTCTAAAGTCATGGAACGAATTTAATGGCAGAAGCAAGACTGATTTGCATTTGGCCAATCTCTCTCTTGTGTGTCATTTGTTACCAGTTGCTGGGATTAAATAACACACGCCATCCATCACTCGTTTTCCGATTCTACTTGCACTAAAGATCAAATTTCCCTCTGAAAGCTTACTTTCACTTCAGTCCACATTTCACTGTGACAAGTTTTCATCAGCATAATTCCTTCACAGTGCCACAATGGGATGTATTTACTCTTTGTTTGGTTTTACGATTAACAAATATGAAATAATACAACGTTCTAAATATCCGATTTTTATTCCCGACCTCCTCAATCATTATAGCATATGAAATGGATACATTTAATTCTACTTTTGTAAATAAATATTCTTAATGTTTCTACAATAATGACGTAATTATTTCTATTTTCAGGGTGATGAAGGAAGTGTGGGTCCCAAAGGAGAAAATGGAGTAGATGGACTTCCTGGGTTAAAGGTAGTGTACAACTCGTAAATGGAAGGCGTTAACCCCGTCTGTCCCTTCCTGCAAGTGCACCTTCCCATTGTCAATGTTTTTAAATGTGTTCATTTACTTGCATTTATGACATCTGGTATCAGTGCAGAAGTGCAAGTATGGATGAGGAGGAGGTAATCAAACCGTGTTGGTAAAACTGCATCAAATCCCACTGGGAGACGAAGTAAAGCAACATGGAAGCATTACGTTAAGTCTATCAATACACAATTAATTACGTTTATAGACAATTCAGATCCTGGTGTTATCCAGTCTTCGAATAATTAAGTCATTCAATCAGTTGGAGACAAGCTCGCTGTCCTGCTGCCATTGTGGCATGCCAGATGGGCTGGTTAGAAAGGGCCATTTTGTGGGCGTTTTTTAATCTTATCACAGCCCACAGAACCAAAAATAGCCCATACACTGGCCCTTTCACGTTGGCCCATCAGGGAGCGCCGCAGTGTCCAAAAGGCCAGTCCAATACTGAATACGCAATATAGTAGAATAAGGGTGAAAAGAAGAGACCAGATCCATTGTGTTTGAATTTCTTCTTATTGAGGAAAGGAAGATAAAAATAATCGCTGACCCTCAGATGTGAATAACTGCAAACCAATAAAGGGAACTTTCATGGTTAAAAGGTTCCCTTCTCCAACTAGTGCGCCATCTTGGGAAACGTTTTTTTTTTTGTATTTCTTGCTGTTGAAAGCACAGAAAAAACAGACCTGTGAAGGAAATATTTGCCACAATTATAGCATCAGAGCCCTGGTGACATCACTGGCAGGTAGGGCGGACAGAAAAATAAATATTCCACACGCAGCTCAAATCATAGCTAATAAATAAGATATCTGTACTTCAATCTTTTGCCCTGTTTACGTTAAAAAGCATTTTTGGAGTTGAGCACTTTAAACAATGATAGACACCAAGCATTGTCATAGTATCAAATAAAGTATTGCTCCACTTCAGTATGTGCCCTTTTGCTGCCTGATTCCAGCAGCCACACTTGTCACTGACGTCATTACGGGACATCCGGCCCCTAGGCTGGTATTGTTCAAGACGGGAGAGGGATCCCTGCGTGTAAATTTAATTTACAATTTATAATTTAATGTATTTATTAATAGTTAAACTAATTTGAAATGCAGTTTAAAAGTAATATTTATTAAACTCACATTTTTCAAAACTATCTTAATATTCCTTATAAATAAATTCTTTTTAATTGAATTTTACTTAATATAATGTAATTTTAAATTACTCAGCCCGACCCTAGAAACTCCTTACCACCCTATACACCCCATTCCTGTGTCCTAAAACCCCTTACTGCCCTTAAGCATTTCATATTTCAGAACCGTAAAAACATTTTACTACTACCAAACACTATCCATCCCTGAACCCTAAACGTCCTTACTATCTCTATACATTACCTTTCCTTGAAGCCTAAAAACCCTTTACTACCTATAGACCACCATCCCTGAACCTTAAAAACTCTATTCTACTGTATACACTACCCATCCCTGAAGCCTAAAAAAAGTTTTACTAATCCTATACACTACCAAGCCATGAACCATAAAAGCTCCATGCTTGCCCTGTATACTACACATCCCTGAACCCCCTTAGTATCACTATAGATTACCAAGCTCTAAACTCCAAAACCCGTTTGCTGTAATGGTAATACACTACATGGCCATACTTCGATTGGGTGATCTAGTAGGGTCCTGGTTGGAAGTTCTGTGCTGAAGTTAGAGTATTCCTCATTGCATACCATTTATCACTGAAACAGGCAATTTAATTTAATACTTAAGGGGTCATTATGAGTTTGGGAGATGGAAAAGGCCGTCCACCAAACTCCTGCGGTCAGTTTACTGCCAGTGTGGTCCCCTGCCCGCGGGCCCCATTACAAGTTTCCCGCTGGGTCAGCGGGTAGAAATAGAGTTTCCGCCAGCTGGCTCAGCGGGAGACAGCCCACAACATTGACGCCGCAATGCTGTGGTGCGTAGGGTGCACCAGCACCCATCGCGCTTTTCAGTGTCTGCAAAGCAGACTGTGAAAAGTGCGATGGGACTGGTCATTGGGGCCCCTGCACTGCCCATGCTAAATGCATGGGATGTGCCTGCACCCCGTCTCCACCAGCCATTACATGTCAGGGCTACTATCATGTAATCGCAGGCAGAGAAGAGACTCGTAATCCCCTCGATGTCCTGGCGGATTAGGACCGCCAGACCGATGAACAGTCGTGACTGGTGGCGCTGACGATCGACCGTGGCGCAACCTCCATGGTCGTAATGTGGCTGCCGGACTGCCACATTGGCGGCAGTCCCACGCCACCCTGGCAGTCTCAAGACTGCCAGGGTCGTAATGACGACCTTAATGGTGTAGTTTTATGCATTCTCTCTCTTTCATCTATCAATGCAAAGCTACACAAGAACAGATACTGAAGTGTATTATAATCAACACCAAATATGAACATATATTAATTTCAGATATATTAACAAAATTTAAATTTTGTGATTTTAACTTGCATTTGTGAGTGATGAAATGCTATTGTTTCAGGGTGAACCTGGAGACGAAGGAGAACAAGGACCAGCGGGCTTAACAGTAAGATTCACTTACCTCTCCTCTCTAACACTCTGTTTTTCTTTCTCTCCCTGTGTTCATTCTGGATCTGATCTTAACTTCCAAAACAATTATTTTGTATTTTGTCCTGGTGAGGAGAAGAAAGATATAGCTAGAGATCCACATTTATAAACACATTTAAACATTTAATTTAGTTCATTGTTATGTATGGCTGTCATGGAGAACCTCTAGCATTTACTTAAGTTTTAAAATGTCATAACTCACTGCTATGACATAGGAACGGTTGATAACTAAACTCATTACCCACTGTTGGTACGTCATGAATGCCTTCTAGGGCAGACTGACAGGACTGTCAGTGCAGCTGTGCTGTCTGCTTTCAGTGAAAGGAAGGCAGGGAAGGTCATGTGGTTTGGTCAAGGACGGCAGGCAAGGCAATTTTTGTTTTATTTTCCCTTGGGAAATGGGATACATAGCAAAGGGAATGTTATCTATAGCCCTCCCGTTATCCTCTTCCCCTGTGCAGTAGTTGAAGGCACAGGTAAATGATTTGGGGGGCCACACATAACATAAAATTATAGATGAGTAAAAAGTGAATTATGGGTTCTGAGTGACATCAAAGAAAACTGCAGCATCACTCTCATGGTCTATGTGACTACACTCAGAACCCCTCAGTGAAAAACATCTCTGTTTTACACTGTTACCCATCTATAATTTTATATCTCAAATTAAAGTAAAAAAGCATTTCAACTGCTTCGGTGCCCTATCATGTTCATATATGACCCTTGTAGGATGACATTCTGGTTGGTACTATGGAACTGAAGCTTAATTATAGAAAAATGTCTTACAGTAAAATACAATGGTTAATTCTGAGGGTTAACTGCTTTGGTTCTATACCTTGTTTATTCTCAAAAACCTATATCAAAGACTCTGATTTCTGATTAAACAACCCGCAAATACTTATGCTTTGGACGCATGATCTTCTGAGAGCAAATTCTTCACAGTTCACCATATCTGCAGGAGCCCTCATTATCTGGACGGTCCCACATACACCTGTGACCCTCGGGTGGTGCTCTTGTACTCATCCTTAGGAGAATCAATCTACTAAGGTTCCAAGTCGAATACTTTACCTCCGGTTTCTCCAACTCAATCTAAAGTTTCGCAGTCAGAAGACATCCTCGATCTAAAATTTACCACCTTATTGATCTGGGAAGTTTACAAATGTGTCCCAGTCTAATAAATGCCCAGGGTCCGCCTTACAGATCTAGCCTCTAGCAGCACTCATGCTACTGGCCACATATTCCATCATAGTGGAGTTATTGTGAAGTCTCATTAACTCCACCATTGCACACATTCAGTCCCAATGTACTTGCATGTATAGAAGCCACTGCTGTGCCCCAAATAACTTGCAAACTATTGAAGAATTTCTAACCTTTACCATCCAATATAGCATATCGAGCAAACAGTTATGACCCAACTTTAACCTTTTACTGCATACAATATATTTTTTCCCTTCCAGGATGGTTTTTAGCTTGAATGAAGCATTGAATATGTTTTCATTTGGGTGTTGGATGATCTCCTTGAAGATGTTAACAAAGGAAAAAAGATCAGCTTGATTTTATGTGACAAGAACCTCACAACCTTCAATATGCTGTATCTTACCATTTTCATTGACTGTCTCTCCAATGTTGAGACCCATTTGAAAGTCCTAAAATACCTTGTTCCTTGTTTTATCAGTACAAATCTTTGGCATCTCCAAGCCAGCTTTCCAGTCAAACTTTACTCTTGGGCCCTCACACAGGCCACATATTTCACCCTTGCATTTCTGAGTATACCTGCTTCCATTAAAATCTCTGCTCTGGGCTGGGTTTGGTTTTGGTGAATTTGCCAACACTCTTCAGCTACTGACCACTTTTCCAGCACTTTTCTAATTTTCTTCACCCACTTTAATTTCTGCATTTGAGATCTTGATGCATACAGTATCTTACACTTTGTGCTCTGTCTTTCTGAAGTACTCTTGCAACACAAGATGCTTAGTACAAATAGTCTCCCTCACACCTCTGACTGCCACACACACATATCTAGCAATCTTTGTAGCATGAATGAGACACTCCCCTCTGGTTTATAGGAACATTAAGTTACTTTCATACTCCTCCTGTACTGAGAGAGAACCAACGAAGAAGCAAACCTGCACAAAGATGAAGCCCACAAAATTCCCAGTCAAAAGTAAAGTACTTTTAGACTTCTCCACTACATTTTATAGAATGGATCACAACACCCTTAGACATCACTGTATGTACTTACTGGGTTTACTGGAAATATGTGTGTATGAATTCAAATGTAATGACTGGATTTGTGTATGAACTCAAAACCTGCAACTCAACTGGGTAGCTTACACTGACTGCATTTGTGGACTGACATTTCCAGTTCACATATGCAACAGAGGTGCTATGGTATTTAAGCATCTAGACGTGCACCACCTAACGTGCAAAAGCTGCATTTGCACCAGCTAACTAGTGAAAATGTACATATTGCATGGGCCGAAATGTCCATGCAAATGTTTAAAAAGATTGCAGTGGCACCTGGCCTGAATCATGATGATCATGTGTGAGCGCGTCTGACCTAATTTGACGTTTTATAATTTATTTGTAAGGGGATGCGTTAGTGGTTTGATGAATCTTTTGACTCAGTTAAGAGTGTTCCACCATGGGCACAAAACATACTCATAGCCCAATTAACAATAACACAACAAAATACGATTAACATTTATCAAAAGTTGGAGTCAGTAATCTTTACACACCATGGCCCATGTGACCATGAATAACCACGCCTTTTAGTAAAAGTTAGAATTTGTATTGCCCTAAATTAACAGTGCTGAGCTCACGTAAAGCAATCTTAATATCAACTGATAGACAAAGATAAACATCATAGGTTGACCAAACGGCGGAAGAACCTTAATTTTACCAAAGCATTTAACATCAAACATTCAAGAGATACCGTACTGATTAATATCAACAACAACTGGACTAATGAGATGGCATACATTTAGACATTTACAGTTGAACAAAATCAATCCTTTGTTAATAACGATTGTTGTACAGGGACACAATAACCCTCAAATTCGAATGGCATGATTGGCCTTCATGCAAAAAGGAAAAGTTAGACAAAGGTTAATTTGGAAAAATATCTAGCTATATGGCTCTAATAAAAATATAGTGGTTGGTACCTAAGAAAAAAGACAAATATCTATGAAAAACACAACTTCATCTCGTTATACCTCTCCTGAATGGATCAGCAAGCAGAGGCGTCTTCATCAGCTGGACATCCGTCTGGTCAGCATTTGCAGTGGGGAAAGTGAAGGAGATTGTCTCAGCCAAAGTTGGCTCTAAATTAGCCTAACCAGATTATAAGGGCATAAGAAGGTAACACTTGAATTAATATTCAATAGCTAAGTAATGAGACTAAGAAAGGGTGTCTAGGACTGCTCTGGATCTCTCCTAGAACATCAATGAGCTCTACTGGTCTGCAACTAACTCTTCTGCTAAGTGTAGTCAGGATAAGTTAAAAATCAATATTTTCTCACGACGTCATTGGTCAGAATATCGGCTGTTCACAGTAGAACTAATAATCATTAATTCTCAAATCTGTGATATAGTTAGGCAGTCTTTCACACGTCGATTAGCTCCTCTTCTCCTGTTCCTCTCACCAGTTTCCGTTAGGTAGTTTGTAGTTGCAATCCACACTCTCTCGTCAGTGAAGCCATTGTCAAGTCCTGGGAATGTTAACTTCTCACGCACCAATGATACAAATGTAACGGTAGCTGGTACATCGTATTACAGCAGACAGTTCCCACAAGAAAGTTTAAGACATCATCTAGTTTAACATTGCAACTTTAGAAATCGATTTGGTCAACCCTGTGTGTGTGCAATGAACTATGAACAACTGAAGCTTCTTTCTTGAAGCAGAAAACATTTACGAACATTTATTAATGCCATGAAGCTTAATATGAGCCTTTGCCGACTAGGCCCAAAATTTCTCAAGTACTCTATGCATAGTAAGTTTAAGCAAATACGTGTCATTTATATGTTAGTGAGATCTACTAATACATTTTATTCCATATGTGGACATTATTTAAACAATTAATTGTAATTTCTTTATTAATGTTGTACACATAATAGTGGCCACTTAGGTGGGCACATTTTCAAAACACTTGATTTCTCTATATTAGCCTAATTCATGTACATTATTAATCAATGCAAATTTATTAATTAATTCAGCTTTCACAATGTACACAAGTAAACAAAGATAAAGAGATGCCAGCAGGTGCTTTACAAAGAAATTGCGGCGTCCGCAACAGGTGCACCATTGCAGTGTTTCTGTAAGTTTGTGCAAATGCTACAGGCAATATTGCAAGGAAATATCAAATAGTGATTGTCACTCCATGTTTCTGTGGTTGGCTGTCTGCAGTAGTTTAAGAAACATGTGGAGTCTGCAGGATGACACCAGCCCGCAGTCAGTTGTATTCCTTTAAACATTTCCAAACACTTCCATTCAGGGTTGGTGTTCACCCGTGCTTAGTTGCTCCTAAAAGTGGTTCAATTTAGGTATTGAGTGGTAATTACAGGGAATGGGGGCTTTATTTGTTATTAAAGCAAACGTTTTCTAAAACTGAACATGAATATGTCCAAACTAAAACAACAATCAACCACCATGTAATAACTTATGACGTAATACAAATCAATTTGATGTTGTACATCTACCCAAACATTTTAAAACTGCCAGTTTGCCCCTTCCCAGAAGAAGCACTGCCTGTGTGTGCGTAAGCATGGATAGCAGAACTATACCCTGAAGGGAATGGGAGACAAGAGACCGCCAGAGCGTCATGGTCTCATCTGGTGTACGTCTTTCAAAGTTCAGGGAACTCAGGGAAGCATTCTTACAGGCTAATGTCACGTGTTCACTGTGAATATGAAAATGAAAAACAAACGATTACTAAAGTTCACAGGCAGAAGCAATGCAATTCCAAAGATGTTTTTCGTTGCTATACTTACCGGCCTCAGAAGGGCTGATCACCATGATACTTAGCCAATGTGAAGGAACCCGGTTTCAGGAATGATGAACTCCTGGTTGAAAGCACTCCTATAAAACAGGTAGGAGGAAGCAAAGGTTAAAAACAAGCCAGGCCACAATCCATAATAAAGTCAAAGTTCAGGTAGAAGTCAGAAAAATAAAGGGAACCAAAAAAGAGAAAAACCATGAATGTAAAGAACAAATAATACAGTGACCAAACTTTAACTATAGTGAAGGAGACAGTACATCACAAGAAGTTGCTGCACACGTCCCCAGAGGGAGTGAACATTAGATAAAGCACTACTGCCACTTGTGACCTGGAAGTCCCACCCCCCTTGACTTTCAGGCTAGCAGTCCTGGCGCACCAGACACCATGCCCAGCTGCCACAGTCTTGCAGGGACTCTGTTGCATTTTCTCCTGACAGCAACAGCAAGTCACCCATCTCCACACACCCTGTTTATATATGACATCCCCATTCAAATGTATTGGCTTCGATGGGAGTTGCTCTCCAAATCTGAATATATTAAGGAGGCAGGGTGTCCTGCAACCCAAGTATTTTCTTTGAAGCAAGGACCCAAACTTCTACTCTATTAGCGAAAATCGGTGACACGTTCAGTTAGTTTTTCATAGTGATATGGTCTTAAAGGCACCAAATTTGTCGTTGTATTACTGTAACTGGTGCATTAACCCCTTACAAGCCAGCTTTCTTTTGAATCCCAGGATGTGGGCAAATGTCAGACTTAAATAATCATACATTTCAGTCACAGAACGGCTCCTCCCATTTACATATGCAGGGCTTTAAATTTAGCCCGTTTGTGTTAAAGTTCAGAATCTTTACTATGCTGTTAATGAACTGCAGGTATGTTCTTTATATTAATGATTTAGGGTAGACAAAGCACTTTAAAGGAGACGTCAAGACCCCCCCCCCCCCCAAAAACAAAATACGTACCAGATTAAATGAGAAGCCTGAAGGGGACATGGTCTCCTTGCAAGGTGTAATCTACAATATATAGATGGACGATTTAGACTACAAGTGCCCTGTTGAATTTTATGCTATTTGCCCACTTGAAAATTCGGAGGACAGGGAAGTAACTGCAATGTCAAGTTTTGAAGGATAACGATCAGGATTCGTTTTTTCCAAACTGATTACTAAATTTTTTTCCACGTGTCTTTCACACAGAGATTTCAGCTCCTTTCAGCAAAACAAAAACTCTGCATGAAACGTAAAAAATTGTACTTCTGATGGTTCCGGTAACTACTGGACACATCAGAATTTTTTAGAGGCCCACCCCCTAGACACAAGACCTCCTCTCTGATTTACTCCATTAGGTGAGCGGCTGTGTGCTGATAGTTACTTTACCTGACACATTTCCATAAGGTGACCACCTAGTGTGGGTGCAAATTCAGGACGATAAGTGTAAAAATTCAGGAGAAAGGGTACAGAAGGTCAAAATTCCTGAAAATTTTTGGGACATAAGGTAACTCTTACAGACACAGAGGAGGTAGTGCGTTAGTATACAAGTAAGTAAATAGACAACCAACCTAAGTTCAAATCAAAATAAGTTTCTATTAGGATACAAAGTAGTATAGCAGACCAAGCAAAATTTGACCACTTGTGTAAGTGACAGAGTATTTTGGTCCCCCTAATGGATGGGCCATCACTGGCAGAATGGGAGGGCGGAGCTGGGCCCAGCCCTACTTACACTTGAATAGGTTTTGTCCTTCCTCCATAGAAAGGGTTGTATACCACCTGTAGTTAGTCTGGAGCCAGAGCATAGCATGAAGGGTACCTGAGGACTTCAAAGGACATTTTCCACCTTCCAGAGGAAGGGTACCAGGTGTAAGTATTAGACCTTAGACGCCAGCTCTTCAGTATACTTCTAGACCTGTAGATTCTCTGCCAGGAAGAAGGACTGCTGTGCTGCTTCAAGCACTGCCACTCTGCTGGACTGCTTCTCTGAAGAACTGCTGCCCTGCTGTGCTGACCTGCTACCTTCTTGCCTGGGTGAGAAAGACTGGACTTGCATCTGTTGACCCTAGGACCCCAAAGTGACTCTAAGTGCTAGCTGGCTACCCTCCTGACTAGAGCCCCAGGGACAGAAGGCTCCAATAATCTTGAATCTGCACCAGGACTCTGCCATCTGTGAGCCTACCTTGCAAAGTGGTGCAACGATCCGGGCTCCGCATTGCGGCCTTGCTTCTCGTCCAAACTACTGTGGCTTTGCAACACATTCTAACGCCAGACTTCTCATTGTAAGCCCTCATTTTTGGGATCCTTGACGACAATGAAGGACCTCGCTGCACAGCCTCACCTCATCTCAGTACTGATGCATTAATTCAGCTGCACGAAACATCTTCCAGCAGCTCGGCCGGTCCTCACCCTTGCAGAGTTTTATTTTTCAGCAAGGGGGAACCTATATCATCGCCCTTGCCAGGGCACTTTTTTCCCCTTCCCCTTAAACTCTTAACCTGCTCAAAGCAGGGGGTAAATGTGAGTGTTAAACTCCGAGCACCAGGGAATTCCACATGCTCTTACACCTGGTAAAACCTGGATCACACAGTTATTCCCCAGTCCATGAGGTTTAGCTCACAATCAATGCAACAGGAGATTGACATTTTGTTGTCATCACATTTTCTATATAATTATGGATTTAACCCCTTCTGTGCACAGGACGTAATGGTTACGTCCTGAGGCACAGTGCTGCTGTGCCCAGGACGTAACCATTACGTCCTGTGCACAGAGCCCAGAGGGAGCGCTCTCGCTCCCTCTGTGGGGTTCCCCCCCACCCCCCCAAATCAGGGATGGAAGGGGAAGCCCTTCCCCTCCCACCCCTCCCAACCCCCCCTGTGACGTCAGCGCGCGAGCGCACGCTGATTAGTCACAGGGTCTCCCCCATCGCGCTGGAAGCAGAGCTTCCAGCGCGATTGAAAAAGAAATGCTTTTGCATTTCTTTTTCAATCCCATGGGGGAGGCCCCGAGAGGCTTCAAAGGGAAGGAAATTTATTTCCTTCCCTTTGAAGTCTCTCACAGGTTTCAAAAGCCGGATTGCTTGCAATCCGGCTTTTGAAACCCCACTGGACACCAGGGATTTTTTTTTTCTTTTCTTGAAATTGGCAAAAGGGAGCGACCCCTTGGGCAAGGGTCGCTCCCAGGGGGGCATTTTTTTAGGAAGGCCTTTTCTGCCCCCCCCTGGGGGCAGATTGGCCTATTATTAGGCCGATCTGCCCACAGGGGGGGCAGAAACCTCTAGGCACCAGGGACCTTTTTTTTTATTTTTTTTTTTAGATGAATTCTTTTTTTTTAGGTGGGGAGCGATCCCTTTGGCAAGGGTCGCTCCCCTACGGGGCAATATATATTTAGGCCATTTCTGCCCCCCTTGGGGGCAGATTGGCCTATTTTGATAAGGCCAATCTGCCCCCCTTGGGGGCAGAAACCATTAGACACCAGGGAGCTTGTTTTTGCGCGCGAATGTCACGCAACAAAGCGACCCCTTTGGCAAGGGTCGCTCCCAGGGGGGGCAATTTTTTGGGAAGGCCTTTTCTGCTTTTCTATTATTAGGCCGATCTGCCCCCAGGGGGGGAAGAAACCTCTAGGCGCCAGGGCAAATTTTTTTTTTGTGTTTTTTTTTTTTGTTCTTTTTTTTTTTTTTTTTGAGATGGGGAGCGACCCATCAGGCAAGGGTCGCTCCCCTGGGGGGAAAATTGTATTTAGACCATTTCTGCCCCCCTGGGGGCAGATTGGCCGATTTTAGGTCAATCTGCCCCCAAGGGGGCAGAAACCACTAGGCACCGGGGATTTGTTTTTTGGCGCCAATGTCACGCAGGGGGAGCGACCCCGTAGGCAAGGGTCGCTCCCGGGGGGGGGTGGGGGTTGGGGGGGCAAATTTATTTTAGGCCATTTCTGCCCCCCGGGGGACAGATCGGCCTATTATTAGGCCGAACTGCCCCCGGGGGGGGGGCAGAACACTCTAGGCGCCAGGGCAATTTTTTTTTTGTGTTTTTTTTTTTTGTTGTTTCTTTTTTTAGAGATGGGGAGCGACCCATCAGGCAAGGGTCGCTCCCCTGGGGGGGCAAATTGTATTTAGACCATTTCTGCCCCCCTGGGGGCAGATTGGCCAATTTTAGGTCAATCTGCCCCCAAGGGGGCAGAAACCACTAGGCACCGGGGATTTGTTTTTTGGCGCCAATGTCACGCAGGGGGAGCGACCCCGTAGGCAAGGGTCGCTCCCGGGGGGGCGGTGGGGGTTGGGGGGGGCAAATTTATTTTAGGCCATTTCTGCCCCCCCTGGGGACAGATCGGCCTATTATTAGGCCGAACTGCCCCCGGGGGGGGGCAGAACACTCTAGGCGCCAGGGCAATTTTTTTTTTGTGTTTTTTTTTTTTGTTGTTTCTTTTTTTAGAGATGGGGAGCGACCCATCAGGCAAGGGTCGCTCCCCTGGGGGGGCAAATTGTATTTAGACCATTTCTGCCCCCCTGGGGGCAGATTGGCCAATTTTAGGTCAATCTGCCCCCAAGGGGGCAGAAACCACTAGGCACCGGGGATTTGTTTTTTGGCACCAATGTCACGCAGGGGGAGCGACCCCGTAGGCAAGGGTCGCTCCCTGGGGGGGGGGGGGGGAATTTATTTTAGGCCATTTCTGCCCCCCCGGGGGACAGATCGGCCTATTATTAGGCCGAACTGCCCCCCGGGGGGGGGGGCAGAACACTCTAGGCGCCAGGGCAATTTTTTTTTTGTGTGTTTTTTTTTGTTGTTTCTTTTTTTAGAGATGGGGAGCGACCCATCAGGCAAGGGTCGCTCCCCTGGGGGGGCAAATTGTATTTAGACCATTTCTGCACCCCTGGGGGCAGATTGGCCAATTTTAGGTCAATCTGCTCCCAAGGGGGCAGAAACCACTAGGCACCGGGGATTTTTTTTTTGGCGCCAATGTCACGCAGAGGGAGCGACCCCGTAGGCAAGGGTCGCTCCCGGGGGGGGGGAGGGGTTGGGGGGGCAAATTTATTTTAGGCCATTTCTGCCCCCCCGGGGGACAGATCGGCCTATTATTAGGCCGAACTGCCTCCGGGGGGGGGGGCAGAACACTCTAGGCGCCAGGGCAATTTTTTTTTTGTGTTTTTTTTTTTTGTTGTTTCTTTTTTTAGAGATGGGGAGCGACCCATCAGGCAAGGGTCGCTCCCCTGGGGGGGCAAATTGTATTTAGACCATTTCTGCCCCCCTGGGGGCAGATTGGCCAATTTTAGGTCAATCTGCCCCCAAGGGGGCAGAAACCACTAGGCACCGGGGATTTGTTTTTTGGCGCCAATGTCACGCAGGGGGAGCGACCCCGTAGGCAAGGGTCGCTCCCGGGGGGGCGGTGGGGGTTGGGGGGGCAAATTTATTTTAGGCCATTTCTGCCCCCCCTGGGGACAGATCGGCCTATTATTAGGCCGAACTGCCCCCGGGGGGGGGCAGAACACTCTAGGCGCCAGGGCAATTTTTTTTTTGTGTTTTTTTTTTTTTTGTTGTTTCTTTTTTTAGAGATGGGGAGCGACCCATCAGGCAAGGGTCGCTCCCCTGGGGGGGCAAATTGTATTTAGACCATTTCTGCCCCCCTGGGGGCAGATTGGCCAATTTTAGGTCAATATGCCCCCAACGGGGCAGAAACCACTAGGCACCGGGGATTTGTTTTTTGGCGCCAATGTCACGCAGGGGGAGCGACCCCGTAGGCAAGGGTCGCTCCCGGGGGGGAGGATGGGGGTTGGGGGGGCAAATTTATTTTAGGCCATTTCTGCCCCCCCGGGGGACAGATCGGCCTATTATTAGGCCGAACTGCCCCCGGGGGGGGGGGGCAGAACACTCTAGGCACCAGGGCAATTTTTTTTTTGTGTTATTTTTTTTTTGTTGTTTCTTTTTTTAGAGATGGGGAGCGACCCATCAGGCAAGGGTCGCTCCCCTGGGGGGGCAAATTGTATTTAGACCATTTCTGCCCCCCTGGGGGCAGATTGGCCAATTTTAGGTCAATCTGCCCCCAAGGGGGCAGAAACCACTAGGCACCGGGGATTTGTTTTTTGGCGCCAATGTCACGCAGGGGGAGCGACCCCGTAGGCAAGGGTCGCTCCCGGGGGGGGGGTGGGGGGGCAAATTTATTTTAGGCCATTTCTGCCCCCCCCCCCCTGGGGCCGGCTGAGCTACAGGCTAAACACCACAGGTAGGCACCTTGCAAAAAACACCTCTGTTTTCTGTGAAAAAATATGTTGTGTCCACGTTGTGTTTTGGGCCATTTCCTTTTGTGGGCGCTAGGCCTACCCACAGAAGTGATGTACCATTTTTATCGAGAGACTTAGGGGAACGCTGGGTGGAAGGAAATTTGTGGCTCCTCTCAGATTCCAGAACTTTCTGTCACCGAAATGAGAGGAAAAAGTGTTTTTTGGGCCAAATTTTGATGTTTGCAAAGGATTCTGGGTAACATAACCTGGTCAGAGCCCCGCAAGTCACCCCATCTTGGATTCCCCTGGGTTTCTAGTTTTCAAAAATGCACTGGTTTGCTAGGTTTCCTCAGGTGTCGGCTGAGCTACAGGCCAAAATCCACAGGTAGGCACTGCTTTTTATAAAAAAAATTGATGTGTCCACGTTGTTTTTTGGGCCCTTTCCTTTCGTGGGCGCTAGTCCTACCCACACAAGTGAGGTATCATTTTTATCGGGAGACTTGGGGGAACGCTGGGTAGAAGGAAATTTGTGGCTCCTCTCAGATTCTAGAACTTTCTGCCACAGAAATGTGAGTAACATGTGTATTTTTAGTCAAATTTTGAGGTTTGCAAAGGATTCTGGGTAACAGAACCTGGTCCGAGCCCCGCAAGTCACCCCTCCTTGGATTCCCCTAGGTCTCTAGTTTTCAGAAATGCACAGGTTTGGTAGGTTTCCCTAGGTGCCGGCTGAGCTAGAGGCCAAAATCTACAGGTAGGCACTTCGCAAAAAACACCTCTGTTTTTTTCCAAAATTTAGGATGTGTCCACGTTGCGCTTTGGGGTGTTTCCTGTCGCCGGCGCTAGGCCTACCCACGCAAGTGAGGTATCATTTTTATCGGGAGACTTGGGGGAACGCTGGGTGGAAGGAAATTTGTAGCTCCTCTCAGATTCCAGAACTTTCTGCCACAGAAATGTGAGGGACATGTGTTTTTTTTAGCCAAATTTTGAGGTTTGCAAAGGATTCTGGGTAACAGAACCTGGTCCGAGCCCCGCAAGTCACCCCTCCTTGGATTCCCCTAGGTCTCTAGTTTTCAGAAATGCACAGGTTTGGTAGGTTTCCCTAGGTGCCGGCTGAGCTAGAGGCCAAAATCTACAGGTAGGCACTTCGCAAAAAACACCTCTGTTTTTTTCCAAAATTTAGGATGTGTCCACGTTGCGCTTTGGGGTGTTTCCTGTCGCCGGCGCTAGGCCTACCCACGCAAGTGAGGTATCATTTTTATCGGGAGACTTGGGGGGAACGCTGGGTAGAAGGAAATTTGTGGCTCCTCTCAGATTCCAGAACTTTCTGCCACAGAAATGTGAGTAACGTGTATTTTTAGCCAAATTTTGAGGTTTGCAAAGGATTCTGGGTAACAGAACCTGGTCCGAGCCCCGCAAGTCACCCCTCCTTGGATTCCCCTAGGTCTCTAGTTTTCAGAAATGCACAGGTTTGGTAGGTTTCCCTAGGTGCCGGCTGAGCTAGAGGCCAAAATCTACAGGTAGACACTTCGCAAAAAACACCTCTGTTTTTTTCCAAAATTTAGGATGTGTCCACGTTGCGCTTTGGGGTGTTTCCTGTCGCCGGCGCTAGGCCTACCCACGCAAGTGAGGTATCATTTTTATCGGGAGACTTGGGGGAACGCTGGGTGGAAGGAAATTTGTAGCTCCTCTCAGATTCCAGAACTTTCTGCCACAGAAATGTGAGGGACATGTGTTTTTTTTAGCCAAATTTTGAGGTTTGCAAAGGATTCTGGGTAACAGAACCTGGTCCGAGCCACACAAGTCACCCCTCCTTGGATTCCCCTAGGTCTCTAGTTTTCAGAAATGTACAGGTTTGGTAGGTTTCCCTAGGTGGCGGCTGAGCTAGAGGCCAAAATCTCCAGGTAGTCACTTTGCTAAAAACAGCTCTGTTTTCTGTGATGTGTCCACGTTGTGTTTTGGGGCATATCCTGTCGCGGGCGCTAGGCCTACCCACACAAGTGAGGTATCATTTTTATCGGGAGACGTGGGGGAACGCTGGGTGGAAGGAAATTTGTGGCTCCTCTCAGATTCCAGAACTTTCTGCCACAGAAATGTGAGGAACATGTGTTTTTTTAGCCAAATTTTGAGGTTTGCAAAGGATTCTGGGTAACAGAACCTGGTCCGAGCCACACAAGTCACCCCTCCTTGGATTCCTCTAGGTCTCTAGTTTTCAGAAATGCACAGGTTTGGTAGGTTTCCCTAGGTGCCGGCTGAGCTAGAGGCCAAAATCTACAGGTAGTCACTTTGCTAAAAACAGCTCTGTTTTCTGTGATATGTCCACGTTGTGTTTTGGGGCATATCCTGTCGCGGGCGCTAGGCCTACCCACACAAGTGAGGTATCATTTTTATCGGGAGACATGGGGGAACGCTGGGTGGAAGGAAATTTGTGGCTCCTCTCAGATTCCAGAACTTTCTGCCACAGAAATGTGAGGAACATGTGTTTTTTTAGCCAAATTTTGAGATTTGCAAAGGATTCTGGGTAACAGAACCTGGTCCGAGCCCCGCAAGTCACCCCTCCTTGGATTCCCCTAGGTCTCTAGTTTTCAGAAATGCACAGGTTTGGTAGGTTTCCCTAGGTGGCGGCTGAGCTAGAGGCCAAAATCTACAGGTAGTCACTTTGCTAAAAACAGCTCTGTTTTCTGTGATATGTCCACGTTGTGTTTTGGGGCATATCCTGTCGCGGGCGCTAGGCCTACCCACACAAGTGAGGTATCATTTTTATCAGGAGACGTGGGGGAACGCTGGGTGGAAGGAAATTTGTGGCTCCTCTCAGATTCCAGAACTTTCTGCCACAGAAATGTGAGGAACATGTGTTTTTTTAGCCAAATTTTGAGGTTTGCAAAGGATTCTGGGTAACAGAACCTGGTCCGAGCCACACAAGTCACCCCTCCTTGGATTCCCCTAGGTCTCTAGTTTTCAGAAATGCACAGGTTTGGTAGGTTTCCCTAGGTGGCGGCTGAGCTAGAGGCCAAAATCTACAGGTAGTCACTTTGCTAAAAACAGCTCTGTTTTCTGTGATGTGTCCACGTTGTGTTTTGGGGCATATCCTGTCGCGGGTGCTAGGCCTACCCACACAAGTGAGGTACCATTTTTATCGGGAGACTTGGGGGAACATAGATTAGCAAAGCAAGTACTATTGCCCCTTGTCTTTCTCTACATTTTTTCCTTCCAAATATAGGAGTGTGTGTAAAAAAGACATCTATTTGAGAAATTCCCTGTAATTCACGTGCTACTATGGTCACCCCGGAATTCAGAGATGTGCAAATAACCACTGCTCCTCAACACCTTATCTTGTGCCCTTTTTGGAAATGCAAAGGTTTTCTTGATAGCAATTTTTTACTCCTTATATTTCAGCAAATGAATTGCTGTATACCCGGTATAGAATGAAAACGCACTGCAGGGTGCAGCTCATTTATTGGCTCTGGGTTCCTCGGGTTCTTGATGAACCTACAAACCCCATATATCCCCGCAACCAGAGGAGTCCAGCAGACGTAACGGTATATTGCTGTCGATAATCTGACATTGCAGGGAAAAGTTACAGAGTAAAACGTAGAGAAAAATTGATGTTTTTTTCACCTCAATTTCAATATTTTTCTTTTTCAGCTGTTATTTTCTGTAGGAAACCCTTGTAGGATCTACACAAATGACCCCTTGCTGAATTCAGAATTTTGTCTACTTTTCAGAAATGTTTAGGTTTCTGGGATCCAGCATTGGTTTCATGACCATTCCTGTCACTGACTGGAAGGAGGCTGAAAGCACAAAAAATTGCACAAATGGGGTATGCCCCAGTAAAATGCCAAAATTGTGTTGAAAAATTGGGTTTTCTGATTCAAGTCTGCCTGTTCCTGAAAGCTGGGAAGCTGCTGAGTTTAGCACCGCAAACCCTTTGTTGATGCCATTTTCAGGGGAAAAACCACAAGCCTTCTTCTGCAGGCACTTTTTCCAATTTTTTTGAAAAAAACGAAATTTTCACTGTATTTTGGCCAATTTCTTGGCCTCCTTCAGGGGAACCCACAAAGTCTGGGTACCTCTAGAATCCCTAGGATGTTGGAAAAAAAGGACGCAAATTTGGCTTGGTTAGCTTATGTGGACAAAAAGTTATGAGGGCCTAAGCGCGAACTGCCCCAAATAGGCAAAAAAAGGCCTGGCACAGGAGGGGGAAAAGGCCTGGCAGCGAAGGGGTTAACAAATTTGCCACATAATCCATCACTTGTTGCATAATCTGCAGACCTTTACAGAAAAAGTTGCTTCTAGGTTTCAATCGAATGTTACTAAAAGCACAGTGACACGTGTTACCACGCAATGAAAGGCCCTTTGAAAACATTGACTGCTTCCCTTTCTGTTCCTTATTGTGAATTTGTTTGCTGCACTCATACTGATGAGGTAGAATCTTTGCTAGGCTGAGTTAACCTGCGGAAAAATGACAAAATAAGGACGTTATTTTATCACAAAATTTGCTGCATAATTTATCTTTTTTGCCACTTAATGTAGTCAATCTTGCTGCATAATTTTTCTCCCCTGCTGCATAATTCCAGTAGTGTTGCTCATTATTGCACAGTACTGGTGGTGTTTTACCACATGATACTGGAGACCACATCCCTCCAGTACCATGCACCTCCTCATGTGAGCCTAAAGAAAATAACTTTGATTTACAACTCCCTAATTTTCCCATGCCAAGATACAAATTCCTAACTACACACGTTAATAGAAGTTTTAGCTTTACCTGAACAGCGACAAACAGTTAGTCCTTTGCATTTAATAAGCACCGTTTTGGGATGACTTGGGTGATCTATAACAGTTGGAGTTTCTCTCTCGACTCCTTTCCGTGTGACACTCCAACACCTTTAATCTGCTGTCCAGTCAGACAACATTACTACTATCTGAAACCATATCTGTTTGTCATGTCAGTGGTGCTGCAGTCCACATATGCCATTTAACTCTTCACTTGATTTCATGTGCAAAATAATCTTTTGTTTGCAAAAGTTAATGAGTGCTACCGTTTGCTTCCCATGTGCTGCGTTGTGCAGCTTTGCAGTTTGGCAACACTTTTGCAGCCATGTGCTTTGCATATGAGTACCCATGCTAATGTTGTAAATCTGGGGCGTTTTGCTTTACAAAGTGAATGGACATCATACATTTAGAAGAATACCCTCTTTTTATCCCTTTTCCAGCAACAATGTTTCTTCAGGTTTATTACTTTTTCCCACATGTTGCTTGATATGAGGAAACATGATTTACAGTCCTTTTGTCTATATATAATAGCAGAGGCACTACAATGAATTGCATATGGATGAAAATACTTTCCAACAACACACAATAAAATGTTATGTTGGCAAGATGCTGATGTCTGCAATGGAGAAAGTAACTATGTTACCATAAATTCCATTAATGACACTTATGACTGTTTTGCAATGAAATTGTCAGCTAGGTAAAAATGCCTATGGGAAAAAAAAAACGCGTTCTAAGGGTATAGATAGAACTAACACTCGCTTTATGCAGGTGACAATGAAACATATTTCTCTCCTAATTCTTACTATGCATTTTTTTGTTTTGTTGGTTCAATCCAATCTGAGAAAAAATGATACACTCAGGGCAAAATTTCATAATCTTCAATGTTGATAGAGTAATTTTGCACTGAGTCAAACATTTTTCATTTTTGCATGGCAATATGCAAAGTTGAATATTAAAAAAAAAAAAAAGAACATTTACACAGGGGTACCTGGGAAAAGGTGCCATTTTGTACTAGGCCAGGCCACCATTAGTGCAAATGGCATTTCAAAACTGGTGCAAAATTCCCAAGTTCTAGTGCAAAATTAACTAGCATAGATGCCATTTAACGATGTGACCCTTTAGGACGCCTCTTCTACTGTTCTTGATTGTTGATTCACATACTGCCGCCCTATTCTGTAATCAATCTCGTGCATATCATGATAGGTAAAACAAGTGCTTTTTAAATCTTTTCACAGAATTAGATGGTATTTGCTCATTTAGATTTTCACACCCTCACTTTACCGCTCAACTATAGATGGTGGAGTCCTTGGTTCTAGTCCCAGCTTCGACATTTGACTAACAATTGTATTATTCTGAGAAAGGATGCCAGATTCCTTTGACTCACAATACAAAGATATGTAATCAAAATAGCAGAAGGCGAGGGCTTAATTTTGCAAATTGTACTGGTGTCTTTGCAATTTTGCTCCAGCATTTACCGAATTACAATTTTTCCAGTGACAATAAAATTGAAAACTAACTACCTGTCAAGAACAAAATCAGAAGTGCATTGATAGATCGTTGTAAAGATGGCATTTTAGGTTGATTGGTAGAAACTATTGTAATTTACGTAATCTGGAAATAGTGCAAATTTGTGCTGTCACCTATGCAATCTCTGTAATCCATAAAACATAGCATCGTCAGTGATTAGGCTGCGCCCCCTTCTGCCCCTAGGCTGGGGCAACAGGGGGCCCAGCCAAGGCTATAACTGCACAGCAAGGCACATTATTTTAGGAAAGTACCCTCTTTTTGGCATGGTTACCCCCAATTTGTGCCCGCTGTCAGTGTGTTTTGACTGTGTTCACTGGGATCCTATTAACCACGACCCCAGTAACTGTGCTTGCTCCCTCTAAATTCAGTTGTCCCTGACCTAGTACACCCCACAATTGCCATACTGGTGCCCTCATGTAAGTCCCTAGTAAATGGTACATAGGTACCCAGGGCATTGGGGCACCAGGGGTTCCCCATGGGCTGCAGCATGTATTATGCCACCCATGGGAGCCCACGCAAAATGTGTCTGCAGGCCTGCCAATGCATCCTGTGTGAGAAGGTGCATGCACCCTTTCACTACAGGTCAACTCACCCCTATGGCAGGCCCTCCTAGCCCAGAGGACAGGGTTCAAGTACCTGTGTGTGAGGGCACCCCTGTATGAGCAGAAGTACCCTATGAACTCCAGCTCCATTTCCCTGGACCTTGTAAGTGGGGGAAGCCATTTTATCCCTGTATGGGACACAAGTCACTACCTGTGTCCAGCTACATAATGGTAACTCCGAACCTGGGCATGTTTGGTATCAAACATGTCGAAATCATACCCCAATACTGTTGACAGTATTGGTTGTATGATTCCATGCACTCTAGGGGCTCCTTGGAGTTTGCAGGGTTTTCCCAGGCCGCCCGCGCTGCTGCCATCCTACAGTCAGGTTTCTGCCCTCCTGCTGCTTGACCAGCTCAAGCCTACGAAGGCAGAACAAATGATTTCCTTTTGGGGTGGGAGGCAACACCCTCCCCCTTTGGAAATAGGTGTTACGTGGTTTGGGAGAGGTAGCCTCACCCAGCCACTGGTATGCTTTGAATGGCACATTTAGTGCCCTCCTTGCATAAACTGGTTTGTACCAGTCCAGGGACGGTGCAAAAAAGGACAATGGAAAGGGGAGTGACCACTTTCCTGTCCATCACCACCCCAGGCATGGTAACCAGAGCTCCTCCAGGTGGCTGCTTGATTCTGCCATCTTGAATCCCAGGTCGGCAGAGGCCCCTGAGTGTATCTGAGTGGCCAGGTCAGGCAGGTGGCGTCACAGCTCCATCCTGTTAGGTGGTCACCCTGCTAGGTGACCAATCCCTGCTTCTTGGGCTATTTAGTGTCTCCCTCTTGGGTAGGTCCTTAGATTCGACATGCAAGATTCCAGCAGGACTCCTTTGCATTGTTTCCTTCAATTTCTGGTCAGCAGGACTGCATCAATTTGCAACTTCAGTGACGACTCCGCTTTGCAACATTGTTTCTCCATCTCCTTCCAGCAACTGCAACATTTCCCTGGCTGTGAATCCTTTGGGGGCGATGGGTCTTCAGCCTGCACAAGAAGGAATCTCCCTTGAAGTAAAGGAGTCACTCCACTGCATTCGCAGGCAGTAACTGCTACAATAATCTACTGCGTGGATCCTCTCACCTCCGGAACTGCGTGGATCCTGTAACATAGGTGGTGGTCTGGAGTGGTCCCCATGGTCCTCTCTACCAGCTTTCCAACTTGGGAGATGGTAAGGTGTTGCCTCTCCTTGCAGGATAGTACCCCTGTGCACCGCAACTGTTCAGGTTTCATGTAGCCCCGGCCTCCAGTACTCTTCCCTGCAAAGCACAGTCTCCTGCTTCCTGCTCCATCAACGTGGGGCTCCTCTCCAGGTGTGCTGAGTGCGTCTCACTGTGACTCCTGTGCCTGCTGCCTGTGAGTTGCCTGTGGGGGCTACATCCTTGACTTCTGACTCTACTCACTGCTGAGGGTCACCTGGGACTCCCCTCCTTGGGTTGAGTCCCCCTGGACCTTCCTGGTCCTCGGCAGTTCTACAACTCTTCATCTGCAACTCTTGCCTTTGCCAAGACTTGTTGGTGTTTTTTTATACATCACTTACTGACTGTAACTTTTCTACTGACGTGGAACATCGACTGCATCACTCCTGGAACTCTTCTCCTGCTCCTATGCTGCACAGCTGACTCTTTGTCTTCACCGTTGACCTGGTCCTGCAAGTCCAGAAGGGTGGGTAGTGGCTCCTGCCCAACCAGAAACTCTAACTCAAACTGAACTTGGTCCCCTTCATTTGAGGGTCCTTTTCTGGTAGGATCCACCTTTGGTTTCTTCCAGTCTTGCTTAAGTCGTGCACAGTCCTTTTCCAAAGTTTACCTGTGGATTTGGGTAAAAAACAATTATCTACATCTTCTCTCCTGGCCGCTGGGGGGCAGCCTGATACTTACCTTTTGGGGTTCCCAGTTCCTCATCCTCCCTTCTACAGATTCCACTTCCTTGGGTGGGTGACTGACTTTCGCATTCCACTTACTTACTTACTATATGGTGGGGTCTACCCCTAGTGTCTCCATTTTTGTTCTGTTATTTCACTGTTTTCAATTGCTTTCCATGCCAATTACTGACTTCTAATGTGTACATAATAGTGTGGTTACTTAACCGCTAGTGGAGATTTGCCTATACAGTATTTTAGTATTTGTGTTATCATAATAAAGTACCTTTATTATGGTAACGCTGTGTGGGTCCTTCATGTGTGTGAGTGTTGTGTAATTATAGTGGTATTGCATAAGCTTTGCATGTCTCCTAGATAAGTCTTGGCTGTTCATTCACAGCTACCTCTATAGAGCCCTGGCTTCCTAGACTCTGTCCACACCTCGCTAATAGGGAATACCTGGACCAGGTATAAGGTGATAACACCATAGCTGCTCTCCAGGCAAGCTTCCTACTATTATCATTCTGTATGTGATAATGGGCAAGACAGAATGATAATGGGCCAATAGCAATCTGTGCCAGGTCAGGGAGGGGCTGCTTCATGCTCTTGAGTTCACAGCAGGAATGCGAGCTGGCCCCTGTAGTGAATATTAAAGTACTGTGGGGCTTTTTGCAGACAGACAGAATAGCTCCCTCCAATGTCCACAATTATGGGCAAACGGCGTGCATGAAAGGAATCTTCACGGACAATGGACATAAGGCCTAAATTACGGATGGTCCATGAAATTTACAGACGTGTGGTCTCCCTACATTTGCAGTTTTATCCAGTTCTTGGTTTGAACAGCTATTACGATGCAGACCTGGCTCAGTAGTCAATCATTCAAATGTAGCCTGCGGTGTATTTCAGTCCACACTATTCAATATGGTGTGCCAGTCTGCGTATGAATAGCAGGATATCTGCTTTTTTAGTATGCATTGTTTTTATATGTACAAACACAGCTAAATAGCAACAGAGAGCTATAAAGTAGGTTATACATTACAAGATGGTCCCATGAAAGCTGGCGTGCAGGGGGAAAAGTAAGCGGAAGTAGGGAGTTTGCAATGCCTAGAAGTGCATAAACAAGCTGGGATGAGGAAAGGGGGAATTTAAGAGAAATTATATGTTTCATAAAGATCGCATATGCTCTGCTTTAGGCAGTAATAGTTTGAAATGGGGTATCCCAAAAAAGAAAAGACAATTATGAAAAAAAAACATTTAGTGGAGAACATCACGTAAATGACAAAGGAAGGAAAGTTTGTGAATGGCTAAAGCTAACTTGACACGTATTGTCTACAATTTCTTGCCCAAGAGACAGGTCATGTATTAGTGACTAGATGTGAATTTTTCTTAAGATTTCTTTCTACTTTTTTAATTGGATATTAAATTCGTGCAACATATCGAAATTTGCTTAACCATAGTTTGAGTCTTGGTGGAAGGCATTATACTGTGTGGTTCTGTTAAAAAAGATTTTTTTTTAATTAAGTCCAAATACTATTAAATTAACATAAAATCTACCGGTT
Organism: Pleurodeles waltl; assembly: GCF_031143425.1. NCBI lineage: Eukaryota > Metazoa > Chordata > Amphibia > Caudata > Salamandridae > Pleurodeles > Pleurodeles waltl. Next base: position 774,946,091 of record NC_090446.1, on the reverse strand, counting down.
TTAATAAACTCCTTAATTATTTTGTAGCACTAAAGGTTTCTCCGTTGAGTGTCAGTGCTTCCACCCACAGTTTGCAGTTAATTACAATACCTTTTCTTTCCCTTTTTTTGGTTAACTTCTTAACTTCATTCTAATTTACTGAATGTAATATTTCATAAATTGGGACAATACATGAGTTGTATATTCAGAGGTATAAATAATTTGATTAAAGAAAAGATTGCCATTTGCAGCACTTCAATGAGTTTATCTTCATATTGAGGTGGAATGTGTCTTTATTCTCATATACTCCGCAAAGTTTATTATAATCTCTGAGACTACCCTGTGGTATGTTGAAAGGAGGTAATGAGCATAGATTGTTCTGAAAAATTGCACCTCATTGAGTTCTAAGAATGCTAACTTCACGTTTCCAATGTGTCCTAACCTGGGAGATAGCTAAGGTATTGCTGTATATCCCAGAAGGTGCACAATATATCCTGGATTTTTTTTTTTTAATGTTGTTAAATAAACATCTTATCTCATAGGAAAAATCGTAGCTCTAATACATGTAGATCTGGTTAAAACACAAGTAACAATTGTATGAAATTTACTCTAGCACCCAAGTGGTAGTGTAGAAAGTTAGGATGCACTAGTCCTGCTTAATTCAGTTTGCAAGAACACTTTTTTTTAAGGACACAGGGCACCTTATTTGGCCAGATTATTGTGAATGAATGAATTCAAGTTTCTATTGTTTTAGAGAATTTGTTTGAGGTATCAATCAGTAAGCGCTGAAATAAAAACAATAACTTAGGAAATAATATCTTAATAAAATGGTTATCTCAATAAGTGACACTGGGAAGAACTCGACTTTGACCAAGAAGTCTTTTATTTCAAACCACTTATTTGGCTAATTAACTTGAAAAGATCACCAGTTTTGTTTCCAGAATAACAATCCCTAAATACCTTTTTACATATCGATTCCATTTCTAGTTTGTGTGATGAATGTCCCATACCATAACTTCAGTTTGAGAGTTATTAGTCTTGTATCTAGATAATCGACTTGTTGTTTGTAAGGTATTCATATTCAGAAAATATGAATCACAGGGATTACAAATGATCAGGTAACTGAACCTGGTGTCTCCAACGAGTCGTTCACAAGCTACCATTAGTTCACTGACACCTTAAGAGTAGCTGGCAGTCTTGAGTTCATTTTAAAATAAGCACAGGGTTACATGTTCCTTATAAAGTTAAGGGAAGACTGTGTTTATTTTACATTCTTATCAGGCTGCAGATAGCAGTGCATGATAATGAGCAGTGCTCAGTCAGACTTATGACCCAGGCTGGAGTACAGAGGTGAAGATTTGAAGCACTCAGGTCTTTAACTTCTAAATAAAAGCCCTTGTCAACTCGTTATGGAGTGTGACAACAAAATTATGTTTATGAATGCTACACTTACAAATAACCAAATTACGCCTTAATGTTTTATGAAGCCAGTTTCTTCACTTTAAATTCCTCCCATTTACACAAATGGTTGTATTTTTCTGTTATAAATATGGCACCATGTCTACATGTCACTCTGAGCAAGATGCCTGGTGTTTGTAAATTTGACACTTGGAACTGTGAGAAAATTTAAATGATGAGATTTATGGAATCCATATATAACATAAAGCTAACTCTTTGGTTTAATTTCATCCTATTTGGCTTGTAGACACTGTGTCATATTTATAACTGAAAAATACAACCATTATTTTAAATAGGAGAAATTTAAAGTACAGACTTTTTTTCCATATTGTGAACATTTTTGCAGAACATTTTTATGTACTTTAAATTTCTCCCATTTAAAAAAATGGGTGTAAGTTTGTGTTATACATGTAACTGTGCCATATATGGTGAAAAGTATGTCCTCTGCCACACATACATACAACACAGGCTCTCAGTCACCCATACACCTATATACCATTTATACAGACACATGTTCATGTATCTGAAAAGACCACGCTCTCCCAGACATACATGGCACCCTTGTCATAGTGCCGTAGTCAAAGTATTTTGTTAAAACCATAGTATCTGGCTTTATGGACATTAGGCTTAAAGTCAATGATGCTGGGCATGGGGGTTTCTGGTAACAATGCTCAAGTTGCTTAGCCATCAGTAGCGTTTGGTGATTTTCTGTGATCAGAAGTAGTTCTCACTACAGAAAAGGTTGCAGACCTGAACTTTCACTATGAGAGAGTAGCATTATGACTGGGTTACATTATTGGAGCACAGGCTTATTACTAAAGGCTCAATAAAAAGTGTAAGGATTGGCCAAAGTTGTGTTCATCTTTGAATATTTGTGTAAACCATTATTACAAAATAATCACGGCCAGCTGTGCATTTGTTTCCATGTGCATTCAAAGGCTGCCATTTTTTAAAAAAAATTTCTAATAAAGTTTTACAGAAATATTTTTTTTAAATAACAAAGAGCATGGAAACCAGCACCAGACCAATCCTTCTTTCCAATACTTGTTTCTAAAATGGCAGCAAACTGTACCATATAGAAACATTCCAGTAAGACCCTCTCAGATAGTGCCAAAACCCTTAGTGTGAACGGGGGCCCACCAATTGACTGCATTCCTAAATGCTGCTTTGGACAGATCGTGTGGGACGGGAGCCCTAATCATCTTAGACGTGGTAATTACAGTAAGCACTGGAAGTAATGGTCCTTCAGAAAACCAGGAATTCTGGTGGAATTATGATTCTTGATCATGGTTAACTCAACATTGTTCTGATGTTATAACAGTCTATGTAGCTTTCACTTGAGGGAACCCACATTTAATGAAGTGCCACAGGTTTTGTCACCCTTAGCTATAATACCTTCATTCATATGAGGCCCTTTTAATTTGCTATTAGGCTGTTTTTTTGCATATAATATCTTTTTTTCTCTAAAGTAAAACATGTTTTTTAGTAAGATAACCTTTTTCACTTGGTGAATGTGCTCAAAACAATCAGCATCTATGCCCTTGTGTGTAGTAATCGCATCTTCCAAGCAGTAATGTTTAGCTCGCTTTTCATTTTTTTGCCCCAGCCGTAAGCCAGTCAACATGAAAAACCAGTGTAGGTCCATTGAGTGCCTCAATGAGATACCAAAGGTTCATAAGGTTCGTTCTCTCTACATCAGTTTTACCCCTGGACCTTTCAACTGCACTTCATGTGTCACACGTGGCATCAAATCTGTGTTTATTACCAGGGAGGTCATATGATTATGATCTAGTTTTAAGGTGCGTTCACTCAACTTTCATCATAAGGTTAATTCTCCAGAAATTAATAAACACTCAATCTTGTTTGGATGTTCTCACCATTCTGTAAAACTGATTATGATTATCTGTAATACTCTGCTCCCATCTTGGATCCATTTTGGTAAGTTGTCAGAGATACGCCTCATCTATAAAATAGCAATCGTTATATGGGTTACCAAGAAAGCAACCTGCTTGGTCTTTAGATCCAGAATTAAGAGCACCTAAAGGAGAACCCCAGTACAGACAGGTACCAACAGGAAGAAAGACTTTACATTGTTTTTATTTGTTTCTAGAGTTACTTGACTTATACACTCATCCACACCGAGGAAAGGCATTCTAAGCATAATGTGTGATCATCAAAGTCTGCCTTACATGCCCCTTGTGACTACAACCCCTGCCAAATGCCTTGATGATTGAGACTTTAAACATCAAAATGGCTTCTGCTGAAGAAGGGATATTGCCTGTAGGGTATGTTGTTAATGCAAAAAACAAAACAAGTTTCTTCCTTCTCACACGTTTTAAGTTCATACGCTGGTGCTGCTCAAAACTGTTCTTCACAGGCCCGTCAAGATTCTGAATACAGTGTGCTTAGTGGTCTATGTTTTCTGCTTTCTGCTAATCAACCTTGAGTCTCTTTTCCAATCACTTGTTCGCTCTTTTCTTTTGCTCACTATTTATTGATTCGACTGTCACTCAAATCTCTTAAATGTCTTCTCCCTGATGTCATTGTATCATGACCTTTTCATAGCTGTCTTCTATTCTTTTCAGCCTAGCTTCCTGGCTTTACTATTGGTCCTTTTCAATCTTTGTTCGAAATTCTATTCTTATATTTTCCAAATTCCTTTCTCTTTATTTTAGATTTTTGCTCTTTAACTGATAGTATCTTTAGAATTCCATTTTAGGGCTGTGGATAGTAAGATCTATCTCTGGACTGATTAGTGCTTCTTATGCTAATCTCTACCGTTTGATTTCCTATCTGGTTAGAGAAACCCGGATGTTATACCTGTCAAGCCTTTCTATCTCCCTTCTTTCACAAAGTGACGCCCACGATGCCTCATATGTTGTCATATGCTTTTATCCCCAGGGTCCTCCTGGCCAGAAAGGAGAACAAGGGGACACAGTAGTAATTGACTACGATGGCAGAGTTCAGGATGCTTTCAAGGTAACATTTGTGATAAGAAAAAGCTAAGACATGAAAACATGAAAAAGTAGAGCACAATTCTAGGAGCTGGTGCCACGTTCAAGAATGTGTCAAAACCAGTTAAATAGAAAAACTGGCAAGTACTCCCTTGACAATATGTGCTCCACCAACACATGCTACACTCCTCAAAATCACAGATGGTTCTCTTCAAACAACAGTAAAGGTACGTACATTGAATCAGAGATTTCTCTTTTAGCATATTACGCTTGGTACTTTAATTCTAAGGTCATAGCCATAATCTGACAAGCTTCCATGCACACTAGCTGAATTATGACGGCCGAGAACACCTGCAATTCATATGCACCACCATGTAGCCAAAGTCATAAAACATTTCAGCATTTAGCTTGAGCTAGGAGAAGAACGCGTGGCATTGTGCATTATTCTTCCTGGTTGGAGAACAAAGGACCACAATGCGTGTTGTGTTAGGTTAGCTCTTCCTGCACACAGTTTCCACGGTGCTTTCAGGTATTGGAATAGAGTGTAACTCACAGGTAATTAAACAACAAAATGTCACAACAGCGGAGAGCAGCTCAGGGTCCTCTATGATTGTGTGTCCAGTTTTCCACACCAGTGGCCTCCCAGCCACGCTCTCAGGAGGGGTCTGTTTCGTGTTACAGAGGAGAACCTCTTGATGCCCAGAACTTTGGATACATTATTTTCACTTACCAGCACTTTTAAATTACTAGTCACTGTGTCTTTCATTGTTGTCTAATTACCTGCCCATGCTGGGCTCTTCTCACACGCCCCACCACTCATCCATCTGTGCTGGGGCTTCCTCTTGCTCCTAAGCTCCAGTGGAAAAGAATTGTGCTCTTTGGGAAGCCTTTCTTCTACACATTCACGCGTTTGCAGCACTGGAGTCTATTCTTCTTCTAATCTATTTTATCCGTTATCTATTTTTACCTCCAAGAAAATCTATGTTGTTGCTTTCTGCACGTTTACCAGAGAGCCTGAGTTCATGGTCCTTCTCGTTGTCTGCAAGGTGCTAGTCTCTTTCACTCTCTCATAACACCATCCATTTTCTCAATTCCGTTGACAAATACCCTTATTTTTATTCTTCTTTGTGATTTACAGTATTGATGTATGCTCTGTTCCTTACTTCATGTGTAATATTTCATATTGCCTGTTTCCAAACGCATCGTGTTGATTAAAACTAACTGGAATGATGAATAAACAGGAGATGCTGGTGATATATCCATTCGTTCGTGCACATACTATGTACAGTGGTTTACATCTGTGTGATATAATGACATTCTCTTATCAACCTTTGGACAATTATTCAATATGGGTTTCTGGTATTAATAACACAAACCAGTTTAAGGTGTATACTATCTTAGTGTTACGCTAATGTTCCTGTGCCAAAACTCTGTCAGGTCGCCTACAATCACTGTGCTGAAACATAGCTACAAGTTCTGCTTTAGTTCTTAAATTACACATTTATTCAAGAATTTACAACAGTTAAAATTACAGCACTGGGGGTGATCAGTGCTGTTGTGTCCTTGGTTCTTGGATTGTAATAAAAATCTTGTTAACGAATTTGCCAAAGTGAGCCAAGTGCATGGGAAGAGAGGTGGTCATGCTAAACTCCAGTGCATCCTTACAGGTGGAGACACCATTTGCCCTAAACATCTGCTTTCGTAAAGTGTGCCTGTGGGTAAAAACGTAGGGCAGCAACATAATAAATGTAACATAGATTCTCTTTTATAGTCGCAGAATCTGCAGGCCATGCTCCCTGAAGTACCTGTCCAGTCTGAGTGGAATTCATAGAGCAGTAAGACCATTAGTCAAGGTCTCAGGATGCAATGTCTTGTTTCTTTAGTTAGAGCAGACTTTCGACATGGTTGCGGCTTTGTGTTCTAGCATGAATTTAGAATAGGGCTGCATAAACAATCGATTGAGCAGGTACCAGATCAGATCAGATTCCCTCAAGCTTAGTACAGCCTGGTTCCTCAAGATAATTTTTATACTTGAATAGGGGCCATTTAAGGCCATCAGCATTTTTAATTTGACATCTAGATCACGGGCTGCTTTTGTGAGATATGTAGACCAAGGGTTAGCTAGGGCAGTGTAGATCACTTGAAGCACCTTTTTTTAAGGAATCACACTTGGCTCGAAGTGTGGCATAGAAGTCCATGAGGAATGCAGCTTTAGTCTCGCTGTCTTGAGTGTGCAGATTGAATTCCAGATGAAGTAGTGAGCGGCAAATGTATTTTAGAAGTTGAAATAGACCCCTGTAGGTATTACACTGTACCCCTTCCAGTGTTGCGGTTGAAAGCCCTTGGATAGGTATGTTGACCATAGGAGAAGCTGGGTAGAAACTTTGCCTGAGATTCAGAGTATGGCCTCGGCAGTTGGAGAGTGTAACTGCTGGGTTAGCTTGCATAAAGCAAATGTAAGTGCCTGTGCCTTCCTATTAATGTGTTTAAGCTGGAGAGTTGGTTTAACTGTCTCCATGAACTAAACACCAAGATAGTTGTACTGTGATGTTTGAGAAATCCATTGATTACCAAGCCCCCGTCTAAGATTATTTTGCTTTTCCCTTTCCTGCTACCAAGGAAAATGACAGGACAACTAACCAGTGCCTGACTGGGAACCCATAGCAATCCTAGCAATTTTGTCCGACCAGCCCCTAGGGGATAGTCGGGGGTGCAAGTGTAAAGCACTGCTGTTTTTGTTACTGGAGGTTGATATTGCAACACCACTGCAAAACTGGCCCTCAGTGCCAAAACCGACCCCCACCATTCAAGCCTCCCAGGAAACTGCCCAATGCTCGCTCCAGCCAATCCAGTCCTGCAATTAACTGACTGCCCCAAAGCTGGAAGTGCCTGGGGTGAACATTCTGCACATCAATTTCAATTTACTGTGTAACCAGTTTAGTCAACCAGTAAGGACCAAAGATCAGAAATAATTAAGCATTTTATTGTACGTTAACAGGCAGGTTAATATAAACAATTCTCAAAAACATGCTGTACAGACACAGGATAACAGGGTAACCAAACCCCCTGAAGAAGTTTAGGCAAATTAGCATAAGGCAAACCAAGAGTTCAGTTACAGCAATGCAGAATATTAGCAATAGAATCTGATGTTCAGAAAAAGTATTCAATCTTCTCTCCTATACATGAGTAAAATCTATAGTCATCTACCTATATCAGTCTATAAAGCTAATAAGAAAATTCTCCAAAAGATGGGAAGCTATGGCAAAAAGGAAAACATACATGCATATAGATATATAGAGGAGGTGTCAGCATCTTAGAAGCTCAGTAAAGAGCCTTCCAGAGAGATTTAAGTGTTAACTTGAGCCACACTCAGCAAAGTGTAGGGACAAAGGAAAAATGTAGAGGTCTGTACCTCTCAAGTCTAAAGGGATTGGCTCTGAATTCAGTCTGTGAGAACCCTAGCTAATATCACACAACTTGAATAGGTAATACCCCTCATCACACCATCGGTAGCTCCATTCTGTTCTCCAGACACACATTGTAAACTGCAACATTCACAGATTTTCTCAAACCAGTCCTGAGAATGATGCGGTCACCTTAACATTACCTGCAACAAGTTTGAATAAGCAGCTGTCAGCTCACACTCACTTTCCCCCATCAAGGCCCTTTTTCCAGGCTCTCTATTACTAACACAATAGTACATCTATTTCCAGTTTAGCAATTAATGTGAACGCACCTGCAAAGAAAAGACACGCAAGCAAAAATGGAAAACGGCTCTCATGCTGAAAGAAATACAGGCGTACTCATGTCAACTTAAAGCAGTGGTCTTCAAACTTTTTAATGCTGCACCCCCCCAGTTGAAAAATAAAAATCACTGCCCCCCCTCTGAATTTTTCACAATTATTTTATAAAGATGGCAATGTTTAAATATGTCTAGGCCTATTTAAACATTGCAGTTAAGTACGGTTACCTTTTTAAAAAATGCAGTAACATCCTTCTTCTTAAAACAAAGGCCTGTTAGCTGTATAATGCTGCTTTTGGGCAGAGTCTGTTGCCCCCCCCCCCCCCCCGGGATCACTTGAAGCCCCCCTAAGGGGGCTGGCCCCTCAGTTTGAAGACCTCTGACTTAGAGTATCATTCACTAATACACATTTAATTCCTGATATTTGTGCACATTTTAATGTCAAATAAATGTAAATGTCAGTTACACAATCTCAAATAAAGCTTGATGCTATAGTTGAAATAAATGTAATGTACTTTCAAATATATGAACGTAAATGCAACTCAAAACTACATATTAGCATTGAACTGTAAAACATTAGTGCACCTAATGGGTGCACCATGGGTTCGAGCTACCATCGCCCTCGCACTCTCCCTACTGGGGTATGAACTCCGCTGCAAGACTCGTACTTCAGTTGTGAGCATTGGGTCTAAATACACACGCTGTTCAAGTGTCCTTCACTAGCAACCTGCACCTAAAACACATCTCCTTGAAGCACTGGCCAATATGCAGTTTAAGTCCGGTTTTCCTGCAACAAAAGCTTTAAACCTATCTGCCACAGAGGAACCTGATATCCATGGCACACAGAACATATATGCAGTACAAACAAAATAGCTCAAGATATTTTATTGGGTTGATCATCATCTTTGTTACCCTGTTGGTATTCTGTAAAATGAAATATCCTATCAATATTTCATTTCAGCAACACAACTTGGTTTTGTGGAACATCACTTCAGAGACTTTCAACATAGATTAACACATTAAATATTTTAAAAAAATACATTCTGACCTTACAGAAAATACTATAATATGCCTACAAATCCACAGAATAACTTCCATATGAGTGCTGATTTCTGACATTCTGACATCAGTACCTGCCGCTAGTAAGGAAACCACATCAATGGCCTATTATATTTCAGACGATATGTACCCATGACCCTTACGACTATTGTAGGTAACACCATACTTCATTTAGTTCAGTACACTACTTTGCATCATACTCATTTAACAATGTTAAACAATAAGATGGATGTAAGTAAATTATAGGCTTGGATCTTATTTAGAGTTTGACAAATGGGATACTCCTCCATTTTAAAAACGTTGTAGGCTGCAATGCATTTGTAATATAGCTGATAGAATGTTCTCCACTTTTGTGAAGGGACATCTGGGCAGTTTTAATGTAGTGACTTGATGGAGGTTTTTGTGACTTGTACCCTACAAATTCAACAAAGCCTGTTATGCAGTCATGTATGCTATTTCTGTTGGCAAAAAATTATGACTTCTGGGCTGTCCTAAAGAGGAATCAGTTTGAGATAACTTTACTAACAGTTTTGTAAACCAGGCAGTGAACTTTCTTTATATGATAGCAGAGGATATTGAGAATATTACACAACCGCAAACTAAGGAGGGGGGTTGAGGGTGAAGGTTTTGGGGTCAGATATGCAAATTAAAATGCTGTCAGCATAGATTGGAACCATATATCACTTTCTTTCGAAAGACTCATAGTGCAACAGATCCTTTGTGTTTTCTCACAGAAGAGGCTCTAGAGTAATTAGCTAGGCATTGGCCTTTTGGCTTTGCCAATGCTGACCCTCCCCCCCCCCCACACAGGTATCAGCAAAAGGCAAAAAGATAAAAATAATATTGCCACTATGGAACAGCATTGGCAAACAATAAGTAAGTGTGATGTAGTAGCTATTTTGTTTTTATTTTAAGTTACCGATTCAAGGTGGCAGATGTCTATCAGGGAGCAGTGAAATAAAAATAGGTGCAAGTGAGAGGCAAATAGCCAATGCCAGGTGTGTTTTAAAAAAAAAAAATGCACCTGGGAGAGTGGGAGCAACAGTGTAGAATGAGGCAGTGGAGTAGAGTAAGTGCCAGCGTGTTGCACGAGGAGCTGAATAGATTGTGTAAAAATATTTTTAAAACAATAGATAAACAAGCACAGCAGAGTTGCTGGGTAGGGGGTTTAAAAGCAAAACAAATGTAAAAACCCGAGAGGAATGGATAGCAGGAAGCAACAGACAAGCTATAGAGTAAGGGGGAGGGGATTTGAGTGGTGAGCAACACATGAAGGAGGAAGCAAGTAAACACATGCGATGAAGAAGCTATGCTCTCAGGGCAAGTGAGAGGGACAAATTGGAGAAGAAGAAGGGAAGGGATTGAATAAGAAGCAAGCAAATGAGATAGACAAGAGACTCAGCTAAGCAATGGGCGGACAAAACCCCACTCTAAATATCAGTATTGTGCACAATTGGACTTCAACAAAAGGCAGCTAGAAGCTGTCGGTCAGTAAGACCTGAAAAGGAGGGTAGAAATGTTCATCCTACTCTGTCAAAATCCATCTCACCATCCAAGGTCACAACTGTACAAGCATGCTCACAGTCACCCAAAAACCTACTCCTACAAACCAAGTTTGATCCTCATACATGAAGAATCAAAATACTTCTAATCTTTGCAAACATTTCTGGTAAAGAGTAGTACATTTTCAATTACCATCGGGTTCTTCCTGGTCTTGGTAAGAGGAGAGTATATCGTTAGTAATTGTACTTTTTTAAAGAGCTTTCATTGTAAATTAAAAAATATCTCAATCACTTGTCAAGCGCTAATTGTTCCCACAGGAAGCAGGTGTTTGGAAAGATGTTGTGCGCTGTCCTCATGAGACTTTGCTCCTTGAGTGAGTAGAGGCTGCACTATCATTTTCTGGGAACATCTCAAGCATGACATTCTGCAGCTCCTCTTTATGGTAAAACACAGACACAGCTCCAGTAGATGCTTACCTCATTTCCAGCTCAGGATAGTGCAACTCAAGCAAGTGCGAAGCTGCAGTGCTTAGACAAAGACACAGTATGAGGGCTCGCAGGAGGAGAAAACAGAACAACAATTGTGAGAGTAGCTGGTTGAAGGATGAACCATCTGATGGTTAGTTGGAGACGTCATAGAAATCATTACTGCAAAGATCTTAGATGTCAGAGCATCTCCGAGAAAGGGAGCTTAAAAATTTTGAACTAAGCATGACTCCGGTGATTAAAGGGCTTTGAGGAGGATAAGAGTAAATTATAATGGTGACACCAGAATTTGAGGTACATACCAGTATTTTAGGGTAACCAGAGGTGTAGAGGTGGTGTGCTACGCAGCTAAAATCAGGGGCAAACAGGATCTACAACTACATGGAAAGGGGGAGTTCATGTTCTCCAGTGTTGGATCTTTCATAGATTCACATGCTTGAATCATTCCCTGTCATCTAAGTGGGAGGCTTTAAAGGCAATGAACAATCACTTTAATAGCCTATCTATGTCCTTTATAAAAAAGGACCAAACTTGAACTATAACCATTTCGGCTATAGCACCCTGTGGAACACTCCCAAAAGAGGCTGAGTCCTTCAGTTTTTCTACCGCACGTTGTGTGAAGGGAGTCTACCTGAGGTCTGCTCAGTTTCTTCAGTGATTCACTTTTTTTTTTTTTGGATCATCTAGGATTATATTTCCTATCTCATTTCTCTGACCCTAGCGCTAATATGTCAGAGCAGCGGAAAAAAAAGAGAGATTACATGCTGAAGACATTCGAAGTGTATCTACTATCTTCATCCTGCCCCCAAGGTAAAGGACTACAAAATATGCCTAACCTTTTCCTTTAAAAGTCTCATGTATAGAGAGATGAGGTTATTATTGTGGCTACAGAAACTTTAGTCTGTCAGTTCTGTTAAGGAGAACAGTGAGGATTCTTTCACCTCACATGAGAGATCAAAGGGAGAAGTCCCGCCAAGGTTCTCCAGAGGCGTGCAGAAAAGCCGTAAAAGACTCCCCGTGAGAAAAAGGAAAAAACCTCCTCGGAGGCAATATCAAAGTATACAACTCCTTTTTTCAGTCCTCACACTGCATCAGTGAAATACTCTTCAGAAGCCACTCATGGTGAAACATAACCTGACAATGAGATGTCTACAGCAAAACCACTGTCAAAATCTTGTCTACTGATAAACTCATCCATGATAACCTCATCTACGACAACCTCATCGATGATAACCTCGTCTATAATGGTCGTCTACTATAATCTTGTGTACGATAACCTTGTCAATGATGGTCATCGAAGATGGTTGACAATAACCTCATCTACAATGGTCGTCTATAGCGGTCATCTACGATAACCTCGTCTATGATGGTTGTGGACAAAGGTCTACGATAACATCTATGATAACCTCATCTACAACTGCATCGTCGAGGACAGCATCATCTAGGACAGCCTCGTCTACCATGGCCTAGTCTACGAGAGCCTTGCCTACGATAACCTCGTCTTCAACTGCATCATCTATGACAGCCTCGTCTACGACAAAGGCCTCGTCTGCGACAATCTTGTCTACAATACAAACAACAACAAAAGCACCATTGTCATCAACAAAAACAAAAGGCACCACATGGTCCATCATAATTTAATGTCAACGATGAAGGGGACTAATACAAGTATGTCTGCAACAGGCAGCAATGTATGGAGAGGCAATATGTGGAACGATTTCACCAGTGCACTCCACCTCCAGCTTTAAAGGGCATGGTTCAGGTTCCTGTAGCTCTAGTACTACAACTACAGGGCATGTTAAGGGATTCCTACAAATACTTTCCTGAGGTTGCAAGGTCAAATCATTTCCAATATGCCAGCATTCTCCGATGCTCCTCCACTCCAAGAATGACTGTGGTGTCAAATGTTGCTGTGGTTCCTCGGAATGACCCGTGCACCTGGGGTGATGATGGGAAGAAGGTAGCATTCACAATGCTGAATCTGTACCTGATAAATGAGCAGGTTATTTAATGCCTTAGTCATCCCCTCTGGCACCCAAACTGGTGGATTTCCCAACAGATAATTTTTGATGGTTTCCATACCCTCATGGAACAGGCAGCCAAACACTTCAAACTTCCAATAACTAACAGGCTGTGAGAGCTATCTGAATTGTTGAGTATATCTGTAAAGAATTACAATCACACATCAGTCCTACCAATAATCCATAAGAAATAAAAAGCATCTGAAGACTCACCGCCGTCTCTGGTGGACAACCAAACCCAAGTCGGTCAGCACACAAGTGGCTCACTGTCTTTCGAAGAACCCTTCCACACCAATCACAACATTGCATCGCAAGCAAAGCAGATGCCTTGATAACATTGGAGAGAGGTTCTCAACCATGTCTGGTACTACTGAGTGGGCGTCCAATTCACTGGCAATACTGGGCAGGCATGACCACCAGATGTGGTCAGACATTGCCACATACATGGAATTTCTGCTGGAAGACATAAGGGCAGAAGCAAACAAAAAAAAAGAAAGATTCTGCAGGAGGGAGAAAGAACCTCATCGGAAATCATACATTGCACTATGGTCGTTTGCTGAAAGGTCCAACACCACCCTTTCATTATATAATACCCATGTTCAATGAAGTAGGTGGATCACAAATTGAGGTTTGGACCTCTTATGCCTCAGATTCAAGTTTGTAAAGAGTAAGAGCAGTTTCAAACAATTGTATCCAAGTATGCACTGATGTACAGAAATTGCATGTAACACAACCCCTTACACAGCTGAAGGCCTGGGGCTTTCTCAAGGCTTTAGTTTCAGTAGGCAAGTTGTATTACTCATTCTTAACCCATTGATAGGTCCACACAGAATGAAGATTCATGGTTAAACAACATAGGTTAGGTCGAGCCATATTTAGGTTGGGTACATCTGGTCCAGGACTAAATCCCGAATTCGCATGGAGGTTCAGAAAAGATCATTGCTCTATGGATTTAGGGCCAGATGTATCAAGGTACTGGTATGCATTTTTTTAAATAGCGAATTTTTAAAAATCGCTATTTAAGAAATGCAAAATGGTATGTAAGAAAATAGGGATTCCCTAATAGCGATTCCCACAGAGTCGCAATCGCTATTAGGGAATCGCTATTAAGAAATGCAACCCCATTTGTTCCTAGGAACCTTCAGGCCCATAGGTGCGAATGTTTTTGCATTTCCTAATTTGTGATCCCTTATTAGGGAATCTCAAATTAGGAAATGCAAAACCAACGGTGACAAGGGCCTAAGCCTCCCTTTGAGGCACTCCAAAATTTAATTGTGCACATGTGAAGTGCACAAATGCCCTAGGGGCATGTGTGAGCTACATGACACTTTTAAAAATGCTTTTTGAAAAACTGCACATGGTTACCAACAACTTGGAGTTGGTGGTAATTGCATTTCCTAAATGCCCAGTTCGCATTTAGGAAATGCTTGATACATGTGGAATTTCTTATTTGCGATTTCCTATTTAGGGAATCGAAATTTGCGATTTGCTAAATTAAGTCGCAATTTTAGGGAATCGCTAATTTTGCGATTCGCATCGTTTGCAAATGAAAAATAGTTTGATACATCTGGCCCTTAGTTTCAATAGGACCATGACAGCTGGTACGGTCAGCAGTCCTTGGACACCAAGGTTGGTTGAAGTTCACTACATTTAGACCTGAGATGCAAATGTTAGATATTCTATACAATGATGATGCTCTGTTTGCAGGCACTGATATTGCAAGATCTTTAGACGCATTACAATTTAAAAAACACCCTTTAGAGGGGCCCACGAAAAGACACTTTTTGTATTGAGGAGGATACCAGAGGCATCAGACTTATCAGCCCTCTCACCATCCCTTTATGCCAGCTTATCAGGTGGCAGCATGCCCCAAGCAACCATAAAGGAGAAGGCAGGCAGTGCAGGAAGGAAACACTGCCAGTAAACAGTGGCAACGTTGTAAGGACCAGTTATGCCTCATTCAACACACCATCCTGTGGGAGAAAATAATTTAAACTTTTTTCTTATCTATGGCGTAAGGCCTCGGACAAAAGGGACTGGGATCTCATCACATAGGGTCTCATGTTAAGGTTCACCCATATTCTGCCCACCAATCCACCAAAACGAGGGCACCCACCTCATCTCCTTCTTCTTCTGAAGGAAGTGCTAACTGTGCTAAGCAAAGGTGCCACTGAAAAAGTCCCACATTTTCAGCAGGGAATGGGCTTCTATTCTTGTTTTGTGCTCATAGGCAAGAAAATAGGGGAATGGTGACCTGCCCTAGACCTCTGGAAATTAATTAAGTATTTACAGACACAGGGCCTGATTCTAACTTTGGAGGACGGTGTTAAACCGTCCCAAAAGTGGCGGATATACCACCTACCGTATTACGAGTCCATTATATCCTATGGAACTCGTAATACGGTAGGTGGTATATCCGCCACTTTTGGGACGGTTTAACACCGTCCTCCAAAGTTAGAATCAGGCCCACAGTCTTTTTGCATGATGACGCTCTCAGACATCCTACATCTCCTAAACATGGACACCACAGGATGCATACTTCTACATCTCATCCCAACATTGCAAATAGCTACTCTTCAATTCAAAGTCCTCCCATTTGGCCTCAAATCAGCTCCCTGAATTTACCAAATTCCTAGCACCTGTGGCAGCTTCTCTCAGGAGGGATGGTCATCCGGTATTCCCCTTCCTCCACGACTGGTTGATAGAAGCACCAACAGCATTTCAACCATACAATACCACACAGGCTTTCCTAAAGTTATCCCACTGTAAATTTCCAAAAATCATCAACTATTTTATCCAAGAAGTTAATGTTCTTGGGCGCAACACTAGATACGACAAAGACTTTCTGTCCCAGAACAGGTAACAAAGGCTCAAGTAACTCGCTCTCAAACTATCCAGAAAAAAAAGACATTTTTAGTGAATCTGTTCAAATTGCGTCTTGACATGATGTTATCAGCGACCAATGGGATCCCCCTCCCATGCCTGAAAATGAGACCCTTACCGGACCAACTACAAAGCCATTGATTCAAACAGAAGCATAATTCGAGGACCGGGTGAACATCACATTAAATAAGATCAAAGCACTAGCCTGGTGACCCCCAGATCCCCCACCTACCAGATGGCTCCACCTTCTTACCTCAAATACCTGACTTCATAATAACTATGGATGCCTCCCTGGAGGGCTTGAGTGGTCATCGCTGGACCTGCAAATTCAAGGATAGTGGTCTCCACTCCAGCAGAGAAGCCACATCAAACGCCTGGAGCTCAAAGCCATCAATCTCAGTCTCCAAGCTTTCCTGCCAAGCATAGCAGAGTCTTAGCTGTTAGGTTGCATTGACAGTACCACCAGCAGGCACTATATGGACAATCAAGGGAGCACAAGATCACTGGCATTGTCCAAGAAGCTCAGGAAATCTGGAGCTGGCTGACAACACACAGAATAACTCTATGGGCCAAACATGTTCCTGGGACAAGCAATCTCTTTGCAGACATGCCAAGCGTAACTAGTAACAACTGCCAGGAATGGGAGCTTGATCAGTCTGCACTGAACAGGATCTTCTCACTCTGGGGCAAACCGGCACCAAATCGCTTTGCAACAAACAAGAATTACAAATGCCAGTTCTATGCAAGTTGGCATCCATATTTAGGATCGTGGAGGAATCCTTTTTCGATCAGATGGTCAGGGATTTATGCCTACACTTTTCCCAGGATACTTCTAATACCAAACGTTCTCAGCAAGATGAAAGAGGAATGGTGTTACTTCATCCGAACAGCTCCCATGTGGCCTAGGCAGACCTGGTGATGAACCAAGACCGGGACCATCACCCGGTCCCGACTTTTCTCATCTTATGTGCATACCTCCTAAACTCCATGAAGTCAAAGATCTGAATATTCCTCAGGACGGCAGTGATATCCTCTCCAAAGTAAGCGGTGGATGCTATGATAAAAACATACGAGCCTAAATGGAGATGTTTGGTTTATGGTGCCAGAAATAAAAACTGCATCCTCTAAAGGCATCACCTGAGGAGATGCTACTCTGTCTCCTTTCACTTGCTAAGTCTGGGTTTGTGCATGACTGTATCAAGATACATCTTGCTGCAACATCTAAATATAGGCATTCCTCACGTTCACTCTATTTGTGCTCGAACAGAGTCATCAAACAGTTCATGACATTATTGTTCAGAGTTTTTCCTTCGGTAATGGTTCCTCCCCTGGACCGGCGCTTGAACGTAGTACATTTTCAACTCATTAAGAGTCCATTTTAACCCAAATATAGAGCAGACTGCAAATGTTCTCACATGGAAGGTCGCATTGTTGCTAGAGCTCACTTTAGCCAGAAGAGTGAGTGAGATACAGGCACTCGCTGCTTAAGAACCCTTCTTGAGCTTCACTGTTGATTCTGTCATTGTCAGAACCAATCTAAAATTTATTTCCAAAGACCCTTCTGACTTTCACCTCAATAAGCCTTTAATATTATGGATTTTCTTCCCAGGTCCGACCTCACCAGCGGAAAGATATCTCCATGCGCTAGATATTATAACTTGTCTTAAGTTCTACCTACATTGCACTAAATGACTGAGAAAAACTGATCAGCTGTGCTGCAATCACAGAAGCAACCATCACTGTATGGCTCTCAGCTGTGATCCAGTTTTTGGCGTTCAAAGGCGGGCAAACCGCTCACAACAAAAACCATGGCACATACAACTAGGGCAATGTCCTCCTCATCTGCTTTGTTTGTGGGAGTGCTTCTGGAGAAGATATGTTGTTGTGCCACCTCAAAGAGTGTGCATACATTTGCGCTGCATTATGGCCTGGATTCGGCACAGTGCAGTGATACAGTGGTTGGACAGGTTGTATTGCACCACTTCTATAACGTGAGCTTCTTTGGGTTACATGTGTTTGATATTGTACTTATGCAAACTTTAATGGAATATATATATATATATATATATATATATATATATATATATATATATATATATATGCACACACACACTACTGCTTTGCTGCAATGCTGTGTTTCACCAAACCGGTGGTGCTGTTGTGATGCCTCAGCACAGCGTAGATTTAAATTTCACTTTCTCCTTGGCAACATTTTACAAAGAGGACAGCTCTCCTACTGCGTTCAATGATGGTGACGTTTAATAAGGAAACACAATAGAATGCTTTTCGACACCCAGTGCCTTTCTCAACCTGCGAGGTGCCAAATTGACTCTCTATTTCAAACCCCATGTGATTATTTCCAACCAATTACAAAGTGATGTCTCAATTACAGGAACTCAGAACTGAAGAACGCAATCAAGAATGGAAAAAATATTTACATTACAATAGAGCATAAAGAGCTTAATTTCAACAAAAACATCCCTGTGTGCACATTCACTAAAAACAATGAAATATTATTATTGTAGTGTGTAATTGAGCACCTGCACATAATGAGGACAACTGGATACAAAATGCACAAAGTCTGCTTCTGCTATTACTCCACTTCCAAATCTCTATGTGGCATAGATCACATTTACAACAACAATACCATTCTGAGTTTAACGCTCTAATATAATCTCATAGGGACACCAATTTGTCATGCCCCAGTGGGCTGTTACTACCTGTACTACCACCTCCCTAATCAGTTAGCCACAATCTTTCCCTAGTGAGCAAATCCAGGCATCATAGCTCCTTCACATCCTCTTCACCAATTCCTCATCTTCAGTCTGAAAAGAACACAAATAAAAATTACAATTCTATATTAAATCCAAGCAACATAACATGTTCGCTTTACCTTATCTAACTATTCAAACTAATTCTGCGGATAAGGCTCATCACTGCTTGGTATTCTGATTCAAGCATGTGAATCTATGAAAGATCCAGTACTGGAGAAGAAACTAATTACCTATTACTGTAGTTTCCCAGTATTTGACCCACCCTCCTCCCCTGAGAGGCTCCCCTCATATCATGGGATTTATTTCCCACTTGTGTTTTGAAAATCTGACCTCTCTTAGGAATGTTCCACATGGTGCTATCACCTGGTTAGTTCTAGTTTGGTCCTTTTTAAAAAAAAGACATGGATAGGCTATTAAGGTGATTGTTAATTGCCATTAGAGCCTATGATAATGATACATACTGCTTTATTATTGTAATGTGGGACTCCCACTTAGACTGCGAATGATTCAAGCATGTGAATCATGAAAGATAACTAATACTGGAGAACTACAGTTTCAGGTAAGTAACTTATTTTCTTACTTTGCACTCATCGTGAAAAACAGGAGGTGAAGCAGCAGAGGGTTTTTTGGATACAGTATTGGACTTGATTGCTATGTACATTAAAATCTATAAGGAATAATTTACCTAAAAAGGATATTGCAAACAAACCCAAAGTTGTATATGATTGTTTTTAATACAGTATGGCTACAAAACTCCTCGCCGTAAGCAAAATCCATTTACTGAATAATTACTGGTGTCTTATGCCACATAGTAAGCAGGTTTTAATGGAACTTATTACCACACCAGCACAAGCTTTGTGTTGCATACCTTGGAACTGTTATGGACGTACTATAAATACTTCACTCTAAACTAGGCAATGGTGCAGGCACTGGTTTACATTCAGTATGAGTCAGTATTGGCACTTCAGAAGCAGGGACTGGATTTTTACAACATTAAAAAATGTCATCAGGCGTAGAACTAAATCATTTAGAAATAAACATTAAAACCACAGAAGGATGGGGCGTTTTGTCATTGTTTAATTAAAATGAAAACCAGTTTGTTTTCATGAAAATGTTTCTCAGGCCAATGTAACTTGCAGCAGATGGCCTGGAGTGTGTTTACAGACATGGTAACATTAACTAAGGGGGTCTCATTATGCCAATCTACTATGCAGATGAATGTGACCTTAGTGCGGTTTCGGATTGAGTATTTTTTATAGGGCCCTAAATGTTCCTCTATGGAAATCTTTAAGCAACAGAGGGTTTTAAAAAAAAATCCTTATTTGTTATGGTTCGTGTGCATCTTTCCAGCTATACACAATGCTAATTTTGCATTGTAAAATGATGTATTGGAAATATATCATATTTTGTTGCGATTATTTGTATTAGTATTAATTTTCTCGAGCTTCTCAAAAAGAAGTGCTGTAAACGGATGACATCCTGTGATGGAAAGCATTGTAGAAGTGGTGGTTATGAAAAGGGAGATTACGAAGTTCGAGCAGATTGCATTTGAGGGCTCTTTTGAAGGATCCAAGGCTAGAAGTGTTCCAGTGGCATGAGCACAGAAGTGAAAATGCCTGATCTTTAAGGAGGCACGTGGTAGATTTTAATGTTTTGCGCTTGTTATTGAAGAGGGTCGAAGGGTGGTGGACCAGTGGGAAGGGAGTGATAGAATGCAACAAATGATGGGGGCTCGGTGAATATGGATGGATTTTGGATGCCTATTGAAGAAATTGTAAAGGATTTTGAGTGCACTGGGAGCCAGATTTCCTGACATTTCAGAGATGAAGGTGGGCCTCAAGCAGTTGCCTAATTGAAAAGGGTGCAGGTGGCATAGTTTAGGATTCCTTATGAGATTGGGAATGAGTACTGGCGCAAATTGAGGAAGAGGTTTTTGCTGTAGATTCGCTTACTCGTGACTATAGGGGCTGATTCACAAGTGTTTGAGGAGTAGTACTCTTATAGTATTCTATTATGGACTCTCCCTATTAGTAGCTGTGCAAAGAGGGCACAGTCCTTTTGATTTGTACCAATTCCAAAAGGCATGTTAACGTTCATGAGAGTACCGCAGGACTACTACTTCATGGACTCCAAAATGGCTTTGCGAATTGGCCCCGAAGTATTAGGCTGAGTGTAAGGTAGGATTTTTATGATGTTGTGCAAATGGTATGGGCGAAGATAAAGGATGAAAAGGGAGGCCTTTACTTGCTCCCATAAGGACCGCTGACATTATGGAACTAGAGGTGTGGAGGAAGAAAAATGTAACACTTTACAAGGAGTTGGCGAAGGCATAACTTTAGGAGCCCATGAAGAGGAGTCTTACATGATCTCAGCCTGGGCAGTTCGCTGCATTGGGTAGCACGCACCAATTTGAGGTGCCAGTGGCAAAAGGGCGGCCAAGCTGGAGGTGAGACCACAAGGGAGAAGGAGAAGCGAATCTGAGTGTATTACGTTTGTGTGACATGCACAGGTCTTCGTTACTCTACACACACTGATCTCCTCTCAGTCATGTTTATCTACACTGACCAACCACAGCCTCGATTAATGCTAAGAAGATAATACCGTCAGCTAAGAGAGAAAAACAACTTCCTGATTGATAGCGCAAAATAAAATCATATACGAAAGACATAAAATGAGGAACACATGGTGCAGTCAGTGAGGACAGTGTTCTCTGTGGTGACGAATGTCCTGCTGCCAAGTGAGGGGATTCACCCTGTCCGGATCAAAGCCCTGGTACAGGCCCTGTCCCTGCGAGTCTTGCTGCACAGGGGCTGGGAGGGGATTTAGGAAACCGGACCCTTGTCCTCGGCAGGCCCTGGTCCAAGAACCGCTCTAGCATTAAACAGACTGGTTTAGTGGTCTCTCTGACATTCCACAGTTATGGGACTTAACTCTTTTCGGAAGACATTCCATATTTATATGAGCCTCAACTCCAATACTAACAAAAGTGCTCATAGCGATGCCAAAATCTAGGACAGTGGTCAGTGGTCATTAGATCACACATAATGGCCACAGAAAGTGATGGGTTCATTGGACAATGCTTTAAATCGTCCCGGCTCGGCAACAGTAAACACGAATAGTTTGTTTCCTTTTAAACCACACCGTGGCAGTCCTGTCTTTCTGTTTACTTCCTACTAGAAAGATTTATACTAAGGACTCTGTCTGAAAAGTGTTTGCAAATCTCTGGTTGCTGACATTATGCTGAAGTTGGGATAACCAGAGGCCAACATATTGGGCTGACCAGTATGTTGATCCTCAAAATATACTCGTGTTGCATATTTTAATATATTCCTGATTTATTTCTGCGATTGGGTCAGGTCCTGCTGCATTGCTTTTAGGAAGAGTTTGGAAGCCCTGCTTTACATTGCTTGCTTAAGTGTGAACAGTTGCATAGCTGTACAGACCCATACATATCCACAGTGTGACTTCTGGAAATATAATGTTCTGTGAATAGACTGAAGAGGTAGCTTTGCTTTTCAAGCATCTGTCCACTAGCACTTTAATTGTTGTGTAGTTAAAGGTATGCAAAGTGCTGTATCTAATAATTACTCATTAGAAGGGTTTTTGAATGCAGCACTTTGAAATTCAGATAGGTTAAACGTGTGCCTATAAAATATGTTTGAACATAAACACAGCACAAGCGTAGCATGGAATATACGCATAAGCTGTGTTTCTTCAGGTAGTCTGTATACAACTAATGTCCGCCATGTTTTACTCCTCTCAGGGTCCTCCGGGTCCACCTGGTTTGCCTGGCCCTCAAGGCCCACCTGGCCTCCAAGGAACTCCTGGAGCAAAGGTTTGTTGGCTTTTGACAAGCGTCTACTTGTAACTTTCCTCTTAAATAAGGTAATCTATAAGAAAGCCACTCAGTACAATGTGTCACCAATTTTCTCTCTAGCTGTTCTTCCTTGATTTGTTCAATGATCGAACTTCATGGCTGGAAGTGCTTGTACTCTTGGTGGTTTAAGTGCCTTACACGTCTTTTTTACTACTCATGTTTTTAACATGATTCAGTCGACAACTTCAGGAAGTCTGTTTTAATTAAGAGCAATGTTTCTTGGGAACCGAGAAAAATTTGGAAATGCTAAATGAAAACGAATATTGTGAGTATTAACAGTTGGTAAAGAGTAATGAAGTTAAAACAAAAACTTAAGTCTGGTTCCCTCCAGAGCACAATTACCAAACTCATATCAGTCCGTCGAGACTTTTTCTAGGCTGGTAGTGCTTTGAAAACATATAAAATCATAAACAAAATGCCAAAGGGAGACGGAGGGCTTTGGAAATTCTAATGGAAACTCAGTATCTCCTATGTGATTATTTCTGGAACTGGAAAGCGGCACTAATCATTCAATAGCAGCTAGTGGTCACCAGTCTATATTGGTTAATGCCAGGATCTCTTAGGACTCCAGTCAGGCTTAGACTGGTAAATATATTGACTGAAAATATCTGTGGAGGGTGCAATGATAGTTCAGAACCTTTAAACATATATTATTTTAATATCCTGTTTCTCATAATTTCAAATAGCATAGTGTACTAGGGTACCTTTAGGCTAACTTCCATAGGCAAGGAAGTCCAATGACCTGGAAAATTGAGGCCTTCGGGGATCCTTCTGAGGCTAGTTGAAGATTGATCGATATCCTTATTGTCATTGCACACAAGCATACAAGTCTAGCTTGTTGGTGAGGTATTGTACATACATCCACAGACTGGAGCTTCCTTGATTTAGATGGAACTTAGTTTGCTTGGTTCTAACACAGAGACAACAACAGGAGCCATTTGTTAATTCTGAATTTTAGTCAACATCTTATTCATCCTTCTAGAAAGGTCGTCAGGCCCCTATGAAACTTTAACCAATCAAATTTGACTTGTTCTCGTATGACCTGGAACGGATGCTGAACTTTAAATGCCCAATCTTTTGTTGCTGACGTAGAAGGCTCGATATTCTTTATTCTTGGACAATTGACATGTGGTGCTTCAATAGTGGCGGATAACCACGTTTCATTAAGACAATTGCATTAAGTTTATGTGTGGTGATAAATGCCTGTTGCTTGCATGACTGTACAATGAGATATGATCACACAAAGTGATGGGTGTTTTTGATGGGTTTGCTGTGTGATGTGGACAGTTGCAAGATTGAGGTTGTTTACTGGGGTCATCAAAATAAGCCTGTGTCTTTGGTATTGGCTCAGAACAACCTGGAGACCAAAGCCCTGGAGTCTAGGATGATAAAGGGAGAGGCTAGCTACTGGTTGACTAATGCAGACGAAGGCTGTGTTTACATGCTCAAGTGATTGATTAATCATTTTTTTGTAGCGACAGGGTGGTGGTTTCTGAATGTGACGCCTGGTTTTGGTGGAATAAAGGGTGGTACTCTTGAACTGCTGATGCAGGGTGCCACAAGGTCAGATGGCCCGTTTCACGATGGTGTGCAGAACCAAATATTGTTTGTTTTATGGTAATCCCACCTGCAGCACTGCAGAAAACACAGCCGAAGTAAAAGACGTCTGTTACTTGGTGACATAATGCTAAAAATTCTCTCATGCTGGCTGGCATACAGTTTTTTTACTCTTCTCATTTGATTTGTCTTGCTATGATGCGATTTCAGCCCAGATCCATACTGAGCACTCGAACAATCGTAAAATAGTTGTAATAAAGTATATTTTAACAAATAATGTAAAAGCCAGATTTCTTCGAAATTAATCTACTGAAAAGTGCAAAACAGACCTCCAAAAGCAGTCTGTTTCCCTATCATATTTTACTGATGTGTAAACGTAGGACATGGGCGCAATTATTCGTCTCTTATCAAATTTGTGTCATGGCAGCCCTTAGCTACAAAGATGTACAGGTACATTCACTGTACCCATGCTGCTTCTAGGGCCATTTTGGAAGTGGGGGCTAGAAGCCTGCGACTAAGTCACCCTTGAGAGTCTGCACCAATCTGACCAATACCCACAAAATGGAGAGAGAAACCTAGAAATGTAATGCCCGTCAATGGCCATCATTTCCCATTTTATCTCCCTGAATCAGAGACTCTGCATTGTTCATAGCCTACCTCATACTTCCCATCACTGCTTTTGCTGCACTGTCTGTCGCAGGGTTTAATAATTGATTCAGTAGTATATTTTGCATCCATGACTACTGCTCTGCAGACGGAACCCCTACCTGAACAATTCCTGAGTACAGGTCTCTTTTTTTCTATGTTCTCACGATTTATTAATTTCTTTAGGGAGAACTTGGATTGCCCGGGACTCCTGGAATTGATGGGGAGAAGGTTTGTTTAATATGCTCTATTTTGTTTCATAATACATGTTTTTTGTTCCACTACTTTAATACAATTTACACAATGTGGTGCACGGTCGCTTTGGACACTTCAGTGGGAAGACAGAGTTCGAAATAGTCATATTAACTATTGTAATAATAATATTTGACATATGCATGATTTCAATATTTTTTTATACATTTGCATTGACAAATATAGATAAAAAGTATTGTTCTTTAGGGCTCAAAGGGAGACCAAGGAGAAGCCGGACTACCAGGATCCAAAGGGGAACGCGGGGAAATGGGGCTGGCGGGCCCTCCGGTAGGTCCCTCCGTGCATCCTTTTTGTATTTACAGTGCACTTCTTGCGATGCCCCACTCTGCCCCTTTGCTAGATGAAAGCTGCATAGGGTGAGATGGTTTTGTTCATTGACACCCCAGATTGCCATTATTTTCACCAGTCATTGATCAAACCTTAAAAGGAATGCAAAGCAAGAGACGGTCTTAGGACAGGAAGTTATATAGTTCAGCCTCAAAGAGACACATCACAATTGCTTTTAACCTAGTTCATGTTGTGGGATTCCTGAGCACTCTCTGGAGGGGAGTTACTGAGCCCTCTGACCACAGTAGGATCAGTTTGCTTCACCTCTCCTGATGGGAGTGAACACCACCTTCTCCTCTCAGAGGGCGAGGTAATGTTAGAGAAACAAAGAATGATGTACTGTGGTAGATGCCAAATTACTAGTACCGAAATCTAAGCAAGTGAGAGGGGTGCAACAAGGACTATGTTCTATGGCTGGAGGAGATGCATCGAGTGCAACTCTTCATCCAATGTTACCTTGCTTCATTTGAGAGAAAAACTTCCCAGTCGCTCTCAGTGTAATAATGTCGAATTTTAAGGAACTAAATCATAATAATAAGCAGGAAAGAGATAACTATTTTCACTTCAATATTAGGTCTTGTTCTTAAGTAATGTATATGTAGTTATTTTACTGATTTTGGAAGGATAGATGGCTGATTTGTTCCTGTCAATATTTGAACGTGTGACCAGCAGGTTTCCTACATAATTCTGCTGTTCACCAGCAGTCCGCTAAGTGAATTCAAATGCTTTGAGAAGATCTCCGTTATAAATATACTAAAGTTTAAAACTCTATAGCAAATGATTTCAAGCATGAAACACATAACACTAATAGGTCAGTACCACCGCTAAACCACCATGCTCCAGTATTCACAACAATTTTACCTCTATTTCTTGCACACTTATAAAGCGCGCTAAAGGCAACCAAGCAGTGACTACTAAGTGGTTAGTGAAAAGCTGCATAGTCACAAGGCTACCTGCTACTCACAGTACATGTGATAAGCAATGAAGGGATTTCACAGTGGACATTTAGGTGTCCCTTTTAGCGCACTGGGAGTGAGTTTGGATGAAACCAGATCCCCGCCATACTTAGGGCTGTTATTATCTAGATAATAATATCTATTGTATGAACAACCCTCATTAGTACACTTTGTGGAGGAAAGCTCTTGAAAAGTCACTGGGAGGGGGTTGCCTACCATGTGCTGGATCATCACCCTGTACGCCATGCGGATCCAAGCATAACTAAGGAAATTAGTGTAGATAACGTGTTGTGCTTCAATGGGCCACGCTTCTGCCACAGTTGACCAGAAGTAAGAGCTTATCCTAGAGTCTGACTGGCACAAACTCTGAAAAGCGCGATTCATTAACTAAGTTATATTATTTTATTTTAATAGTTGCACTTCAATTAAATTAGTCTTAACATGTATGTAGCAATTATTGTCTCGGTCTCCTACTTTGTAGCAGAACTTCCTGATTTTCAAATCCAGATGCAGAGCCTGATGGGAGGGAAAGAGTTTTGTTTGCTGTACTTTCTCATCCTTAGTTCCATTCGGATGCCTCAGCATCAACTACATATTTTTGATGAGGAAGTGTGGAGCCTAGAGGAAAGTAACTTCTAGAGAATGGTGGTCTAAGGCAGTTCATGAGGGCTAGCACCATGAAAGATTTCTGCTTAGCCACTGACTGCGAAACATATTCCTGTTTAGATTACTGTGATGCACATTTATCTTAAATGGGTACCTTTGAAACATGGCATGGCGGCAGCCTTCAATGGGCCACTGTTCGCCACCACTGCTTTAGAGATCATGAAACCTTCATTTTAGTGAGAAAAGTCTGACAGAGAAACTGAATGAAAATATTGGATGTGTATACCTTAGACTTTTCTTCTTCAGAATATCAGATCTGAATGACTTGTCCTCCCCTCCATCAGAGCATCAAGACTGCATGCCTTACACTCTGCTGTATCAGAACATCAGATCTGTATGCCTTACGCTCCGCTGTATCAGAGCATCAGATCTGGATGCCACCTTCTAACCTCCATCAGAGCATCAAGTCTACATGCCTTACACTCTATGTCGGAGCACCTGTATGCCTTACACTCCGCTGTACCAGAGCATCAGATCTGTATGCCTTGTTCTCCCCTCTCCCAGGGCATCAAGTCTGCATGCCTTACACTCCGCTGTATCAGAGCATCAGATCTGCATGCCTTACACTCTGCTATGTCGGAGCATCAGGTCTGTCTTCGTTGTACTCTTCTGTATCAGGGTATCTGGTATGCATGCCTTACACTCCGCTATCAAAAAGAGTAAGAGTAATTCTTTCCTTTGCATGGGAGTGCGGCCACAGGTAAATGTGAGTAACGCTTTACCACTATGCCTACACTGTATCATGGACTCAGATGCAAAGAAAAAAAGAACTTCAGGAAGCGCACTGACTGCGCACAAAGATGTGGCGCGGAGCGAGAGCACCCCTCTGGAGTAGGGAAAGCGCCTTGCAGGCAGGTGCAGTCACTCCCTTACCCACCTACAATGGGATCCCAGTCCTCCCCTTGGAAGTGGAGGCGCTTGTCGCCTGCACAGTTGAAGACGTACTGGCTGCTTCATATGACTGCTCCCTCTTTCATTAATGTGCTGTTCGAGAGCAGGCAGCATATTGATTGCAATAGGAAGAAATATCCCTGTTTGCACCAGGCCCACCCGTTTACAGCTGCGCCGTGGCACAAGCAGGGATAGAGTGCCCATTGAATCATACGGGCCCAGGTATCCATACCTCACAGTCACCTCCTGTGGAGTATCAGGTGTACACGCTGCGCACTCTTTCCGTCAGAGCATAATGTGTGCGTATCGTATACAACTGTCCTTCGGAGCGTCTCATGCCTTCCACTCACCTCCTTCATGTGTGTACGAATTGCATCGATCTCTGTCAGGACTGTATCGTGTGTTAACTGTACATGCTGTATTCCACAGGGAGTTCCTGGTGCAAAGGGAGTGATCGAGACATTGGTAAGTTACACGTTTGGTGAATGTTATTGCAATGTGATTCCAAATTCCTTTTATGTTGTTTTGCATTTTGAGGAAAAAAATGAAGAGGGGGAGTGGGGGTCCTTGCCTTACGGCAGCTGTGTGAATTCTGCAGCTGCACACTGTCAGAAATGAATTTCCAGAAAGCAGTCTAATCAGGCACCAAGCAGAAATGTTTTGGACACATACTATGGTAGTGTCTGCATTTATTTAATGCTTACCTACTAACCTTTAAGCCTGTGGCCAACTGTAGCCGCACCTTGTCTTCTGAACACAGGGGCCGTGGATTGTACTAAGTAGCTGCACCTTTTCACACACATACAATTATGTGAAGGCTGTAGCGCTGCAAACTAATGCTGGCATCTGTATTGTGATTCAGTATGATGATCGCCCTTCTGCTATAGGCTCAATTCATTCGTTTTTCCTTATGTTGTTGGCATTATCATTGAGCCGTCATGCTAACAGCATTGATAAAATCATAACCAACTGTGATTGGGTAATAATGCCTGGATCAACAACTCTCTAAGGCCGGTTCCTTCCATAAAGGTGCTGTAGATTAACAAGATTCTTATTGTTTTTATTTTCTTCATTGGCCAGGCCATCTCACAAATTAGTGCTGCTCACCGGAGCATCTCGGTGTCCGCACAAGAACCTCTTGTAATGAGAGTACATAGTGACAACAATCCTGTAGACACTCCATTGTCCCACATCTTACGCTTCTGTGTCTCAGCACTGGGTCAATCCCTCTCCATCCTGCAGTACGCTCTGTGTCTTTAAACAAGAAGGTACTGCTTGGGCATGGCAGCGAGAATTTCCAATAAGCGGTCAGGTGAAATGTCATGGGACTATGGGGCTACGGCTGTTCCAGCCCTAGATTCACCCACTATAGTGTGGCACAGAAGAATAGGACTCAGTGTTACTGATAATAAATGAGATAATTATACACATATGCATGAGTCGGATGTATGATTGTTACTAATCAATAAAAGGTTATGACTATCTCAGAGGTAATTCATTTTGGGTATGTTCCATTCCACTTGACTATAGAGCTGAAGAACAATTGACCCTTTACCTGCTAACAATAGGTGTTCATGACCATCCATCGATATTTGCTGCATTGCTCTAGATGACGACCACTTTTGACCATAAATAACAGGAAGGTCTACTACTGACTTTTGTAAATCGGTCACTTGATGAAGTCAATTGCCTTTATAACTGAGAGTGCAGTGTCTGCTTTGTTTTGTAAATGTCCCAGAAAAGTATTTGACTGTATTAATAATTTGCCTATTTCATGAGTTTAATTTATATATCATTTTTATGAGTGCAGATTATACCCGAACAAGGACCACCCGGACCACCAGGACCCCCAGGAGAAATAGTAAGTGTTTATTATGGTGGCCAGTGCCATCTACATACATAACTCAAGCACGTATTCATGGGGGTACGGCTGATTACATGTTTTTACTTGATCACGGATCACTTGCATTGCTTTCTTTGACTAATAATGCAGTGGGCATATAAAGAGGTATTTAGAAAGAAGAAAATATTACAAAATTGTGGGGGTACCATATTTAGAATGGTGAAAGCATGTGAAATTGTTATGGCTCCAATAAGAGAACTAGGACACATAGGAGATGTATGAGATTTGTGGTTGGTGGGCTGTAAAACCAACAGTACAGTGCTAAGTGAATATGTTGAAGGTGCTTCAGGGCCTCGGGTGGGATGCTCATGGCCCTGAAAAGTAGGAAGGCAGATGATGTGGGTGTCATTTTAATTGCAGATATTTGTATATAAAAGTCCTTCAAGGTAAAACTTACAACAAAATTCTTCTGCACCTGCTCTATTCTGGAGATGGGAGGACTTGGTTCCTGTCGTCCTTGATACAGATTTTAAGTGCCATAAGGAGGCATACCTTATGATCTTGAAAACTGATAAGCGTGTATTTGTCCTTTAGATATTGCACTTCTTTAGTAATGGGATCTCACGTTTTTCTAATAATGCATTCTTTCCAAATGGTATCCTTTCTAATAAATTATCCTTTCCAACATGATATTCTATATAATAGTGCATTCTTTCACATTAATCTGATAAGGTGCCTTATTCAATTTGGAAACATATTTCTTTAGGAGCGTAATTGGAGACAGAGGGTTCTTATATGGGATGGCAGGGATAATGTTGATTGGCTGTGGAAGACCGAGTTTAGAAAGCAGCACTAGTGGCTGGTGGCTTTTTGAAAGTGGTGGGGCATAATAGTCACCTTTGAATGTCACTGAGTGAGCAATGAGGCTGACACCAATGGACCCAAGGGAGTTTCAGACTAAATGACAATGTCTCCAAAGTCATTAGGCAGGCAAATGTATGCAGATGGGATTTACACTAACAAAATCCCAAAACATGATTCTGAGGGTGTAGGAAGGCAATTTGTAATCGCTACATTAAACAACGTTAGTAATGATGGATAACATAGAGTCCTTTGTCATAATTTATAGTTACTACATACATATATTACTGTGTTCTCACTTGCACATTCATTACATAGCAGTTTACTTGCTTTATGTATGCTATACATTAGTATAGACACAGTACCAGATTGTTTCAAGTGTCGTTACAGAAGTCTGCAAGACAGTAACTTGCCACTGTGGCAAAAATCAACAGAAAACTAATTGCTTTATGGCTTCTAGGCAGCAGTGCTTCCACCTAAGATACAAATTACTTGGTCTTGGCATTACTCAGGCAGGCAAATGTGTGCAAAGGCACTTTACACAAAATAGCAAGATAATATTTTAACCCCTTCGCTGCCAAGCCTTTTCCCTTCAGGTGGCAGGCCTTTTTTTGGCTATTTAGGGCAGTTCACGCTTAGGCCCCCTAACTTTTTGCCACATAAGCTACCCATGCCAATTTTTTTTTTTTTTTAAAGTCGAAAATGGGCTGCAGAAGAAAGCTTGTGTTTTTTTCCCTGAAAATTGCATCAACAAAGGGTTTGTGGTGCTAAAATCACCATTTTCCCAGCTTTCAGGAACCGGCAGACTTGAATCAGAAAAACCACATCTTTCAACATATTTTCGGCATTTTACTGGGACATAGCCTATTTTTACTATTTTTTTATGCTTTCAGCCTCCTTCCAGTTAGTGACAGAAATGGGTGTGAAACCAATTCTGGATCCAGGACAGCTAAAGATTTCTGAAAATCTGAATTCAGCAAGGGGTCATTTCTGTAGATCCTTCAAGGTTTTCCTACGAAAAGTAACACCTAAAATAAATAACTTTAAAATTGAGGTGAAAAAAAGAGCCATTTCTGATGGATACACCTACCTGTGGATTCCTCACCTAAAGAATTCTCCCCTCGCGCCAGCCCTCGACGGAAATTTCTTCTAGCTCTGCACGTCGACGATGATGTCACAATCGCCCGACTCCACGCGACGCCACATGACGTCATCCAGGCAATAAGAAGCCCTCGTCGACGTGCAGACGTCAGTTCCCTTTTTTCCATGCCCGAATAACGGTTAATTCTTCGAGGCTCACAGGGAGCTACTGTTTCCAACGGCGGTTACGATGTCGCAGCCTAGAAAATCCGGCTTTAAACCTTGTAGCCAGTGCGGGGGTCGGATGTCGGTTATCGATCCCCACGAAAACTGTCTCTGGTGCCTTAGTTCCGACCATGAGGTTGGGGCATGCGGTTCGTGTCAACGCATGAACCCTAAGGCACTTAAGGAGAGGGAGGCGAAGTTGTTCTTGGCCCGGTCCAAGAAGAAGGAGAGGCATCACAGAAGGGAGTCTTCGTCGAGATCTTCGAGGTCTCGTCACCATCATAGTGACTCTCGGCGCCGTCATGGATCTCGGCGCCGATCGAGCAAGGGACGGTCCAGATCTAGATCGGCTTCTCCGTCGGCTCGGCGTCGTCCGACGTGGGAGATAAGCCCGACCGACCGTCACCGCCGCCTCCGACGACCCCGACGTCACCCGGGTCGGTCTTTGAGGTTGAGCCTCCCCAGAGGCCTGAGGGTTCTCCTGGCCAGCAGTTACCTGGGCAGCTTTGCCGGCGCCGGTGCAGCAGCAGCAGTACCCGGCTTTCCCGACTCCGGGATCGGATCCTGCAGCGTTTTTAAACGCTATGTATAACATCTTTACTTCCATGACGCCGGGTGGAAGTCATGCAGGTCCGTCTGGCCCTCTGGCCTTTGATTTGGGTGTTTTCGGCGTCTTACAGGTTGGCGCCATTCACCCCGTTTTTATCTGCTGCACCTGAAGCGGCGCCGATGCCTATGACGTCGCCCAGGATGGCTACACCTGTTACAGCGCCGTCGGATTCGCCTCGGATCCGATCAACGTCTAAGAACCCTTTGGAGCCGGAGCCTCCGGCTTCGGACGGATCCGAGGTTCGGCGCCTACGAAGATCTTTGGCGTCGGCCGACGCCTTGTCGACTCCAGGCTTGGAGTCAAGACTTAAGTCAAGACGCCTGGCTCTTTGTCTCTTGGAGGAAGAGGAGTACGCGAGGCAACACCTGGAGGAAGGTGAAGTTATAGAGCCCTCGGTTGACTTCCAGGGACTGGATTCAGCTAGTGGCCTTGACACTACCCCGGAATGGGATCTAGCTTCCCCGGGAGAGGTCACGGAGGAAGCTGCTTCTTTCCACGCAGTCATTCGTAAGGCTGCAGACTTTTTGGATCTTCCCCTTCCTACCACAGAGGTCAAGAGAAATGTATTAACAGAAGTCCTCCATCCGACGTCTGCTTCTGCTGAGCCTCTTCTACCATTCAATGAGGCTCTGCTGGACCCCATTAAGGATATCTGGCTGAAACCTGTGTCCACCGCTGCGGTCAACAGAGCGGTGGCTCGGCGGTACAGGACGGCGCCTGAGGATCCGGTGTTTCTTTCCAGACAACCAACTCCGGAGAGCCTAGTGGTGCAAGCTTCATGTTCATCCAGATCCTCTCCTGGCTCGTTTCCTGGGACCCCTGCGGACAGGGAGTCAAAAAAGATGGACCATACTGCTAAAAAGACATTTTCATCTTGTAGTATGGCCCTAAAATCTTCCAATGCTACATGCATACTAGGGCGTTACATCCATGCCCTTATGGAAGAGGCTAAGGGCCACCCTAATTTGTCCCAGGAGATGCTGCAACTATTAGCGGATGCTCAGGCGGCTGCGACGCAAGTGATCCAGTCTGGATTGGACACTTCGGACTCGGTGGCTAGGGCTATGGGCACGACCATAGTCTCTAGGCGGCAGTCTTGGCTTCGGTCATCTGGCTTCTCGTCGGACGTGCAAGCCACACTCCTTGATCTTCCGTTTGATGGAGAGAAGCTCTTCGGCACCAAGGCTGACTCTGCCCTGGAACGTTTTAAAGAAAGCAGAGCAACTGCTAGGTCTTTGGGACTCCAGTCGTCGGCCTCATCCTCCTTTAGAGGCTTTCAGAGATTTAAGGGATTTGGACGTGGTTCCTTTCGAGGAAGATTGCAAGGACCACAACAATCTACTTCTACCCTGCCTTTCAGATCCTTCAGGGGCAGGGCCAGAGTCCGTACGAGAGGAGCCACCTTGCAGCACTCTGCCTCTTCCTCGGGAGGGGTGCAGCAAGGAAAGCAGCCGTAGTCCTCCACCACTCCCTGTCCATTCGTCTCCGGTAGGGGGGAGACTTGCCTCTTTTCTTCCAATGTGGGAGGTCATAACATCGGACTCCTGGGTCGTCGACATTGTGAAGAGGGGGTACGCTCTTCCCTTTCGGGAATTCCCTCCTACCTTCCCTCCCCGACCATCCTTCTGTTCGGAAGACAATCTTCTCCTATTACCGCAGGAGGTATTATCCCTATTACAAAAAGGTGCAATAGAGTTGGTTCCCGAGCAAGAGAGGGGTCAGGGGTGTTATTCAAGATACTTCCTGATTCCCAAAAAGGATGGTCGACTGAGACCGATTTTGGACTTGAGGATTTTGCATTGGTTCCTCAAACAGGAAAAGTTCAAAATGCTGACCCTCTCACAGTTTCTTTTGGTGTTGAACGAAGGAGACTGGATGGTGTCGGTCGATTTGCAGGACGCGTATTTTCATATTCCGATCCTCAAATCGCACAGGAAGTATCTCCGGTTTGTAGTGGGATCACAGCATTATCAGTTTGAAGTCCTTCCCTTTGGTCTTACTTCAGCATCTCGAGTCTTCACGAAGGTGATGGCGGTGGTAACAGCAGAGCTCAGAAGAAGGAGGATAGCTGTGTTTCCCTATCTGGACGATTGGTTGATCAAGGCCAAAACTCCAGGGCTAGTGCGGTGCCATCTCCAGTCGACGACTCAATTGTTGTACGACCTGGGTTTTTCAGTCAATGTACCCAAATCCCACCTGGAGCCCTCTCAACGCCTCCTGTTCATAGGGGCAGTATTGGACATGACATTGAATTGGGCCTTTCCTCCATCCCAGCAGGTTCAGGACATCCAGGCTTTGATTCCAATGTTTCGAAATGGAGCGGTAGTTCCAGTCCTCAAGGTCCTTCGTCTGCTCTGTCTGTTTGCTTCTTGCATACTGTTGGCACATGAGGGCTCTCCAGTGGTGCGTCCGCAGGCAGTGGTTTCAACACAAAGGGGATCTCGAAGATTCGATAAAGATCTCCAGAGACACTGCGGAGGATCTTCGATGGTGGGCAGGGGTCGACAACCTGTCTCAAGGAAGGCCGTTCTCGCTGCCTCCTCCAGTGGCCACGGTGGTAACAGATGCTTCCACTGTAGGGTGGGGAGCTCATCTGGGGGACCTGGAAATCAAAGGCCTTTGGTCTCCGGGGGAACAGAAGTTGCATATCAATCTGTTAGAGTTGCGGGCAGTACGTCTGGCACTCAAGGCTTTCCTCCCTTCCATTCGCAGTCAATCAGTCCAAGTTCTAACGGACAACACGACCGCGATGTGGTATATAAACAAACAGGGAGGAGTGTGGTCGTATCTTCTCTGCAGAGAAGCTCTTCGTCTCTGGTCCTGGCTTCAGGATCACAAGATCTGCTTAGTTGCACATCATTTGGCCGGAGTCCTGAACGTGCGTGCAGACATTCTCAGTCGACGCAGCTCGGTCGATCACGAGTGGCGTCTTCATCCAGATCTAGTTCTGGGAATCTTCCGGTTGTGGGGATATCCACAAATAGATCTGTTTGCATCTCAAGAGAATGCGCAGTCTCCGCTATTTTGCAGCCTCCAGTATCCGGTGCAAGGAGCTTTGGGGGATGCGTTTCAGATGTCCTGGAAGGGGCAGTTGCTTTACGCGTTTCCCCCCATACCCTTGATTCCTCGAGTTCTCAGGAAGATCCGCCAAGACCGAGCTCAAGTCATCTTAATAGCTCCGGATTGGCCGAGAAGGGTGTGGTATTCGGACCTACTCCAACTCTCTCACTGCCCTCCGCTCCGTCTCCCTTGCAGGGTGGACCTTCTCTCGCAGTCGCAGGGGCAGATTCTACACCCCCACCTCCAGAGCCTGCATCTTCATGCCTGGAGATTGAACGGGGCAATCTGAGTTCCTTTTCTCTCCCTCCAGATGTGGTGGAAGTTATTTTATCGGCCAGGCGACACTCCACCAAGTCAATCTATGCTAATCGTTGGGCTAAATTTACAAGCTGGTGTGGAGAGAATAGTTTAGATCCTTTAAAAGCTGGTTTATCTGACATTTTGTCATTTGCACTCCATCTGGCACAGAAAGGTTTTGCAATTGCCACTGTTAAAGGTCATCTGTCTGCACTATCTGCTTTTCTGTGCCTTCCTGATCAACCGTCCTTCTTTTAATCACCAATTGTTTTAAAGTTTCTAAAGGGACTCACTAATAGGTATCTACCCACGCCATTCGTTATGCCTCAGTGGGATCTTAACTTAGTCTTAACTTTTCTTATGGGGGCTCAGTTCGAACCAATGCATTCTTGTTCTTTACGGTACCTGGTATTTAAAACTGTTTTCCTGGTGGCCATAACATCTGCCAGAAGGGTTAGCGAGCTTCAGGCTCTCTCTGTGGAAACCCCATACCTTTCTTTCTTTAAGGACAAAGTGGTGTTGAGGACCAAGGCGGCTTTCCTACCGAAGGTTGTTACACCCTTTCAGCTGGGGCAGTGGATTACTCTCTCTCCCTTTTACCCTCCACCTCACCCATCCAAAGAGGAAGAGAGGCTCCACCGGCTGGATCCGCGAAGAGCTCTGAGCTTCTACGTCGCCAGGACGAAAGAGTTCAGACAGGATGAACAGCTCTTCGTTGTATACGTGGGGAAGAGGAAAGGTAGAGCGGTCCGCAAGAGAACGCTATCCAGGTGGGTCATTCTATGTATTAAGATCTGCTATTCTTTGGCGAAGAAGGATCCACCTTTGGGGATTCGTGCCCATTCCACCAGAGCCAAAGCAGCTTCATCTGCTTTGGCTAGAGGTGTTCCTGTGGCTGACATCTGCAGGGCAGCAACTTGGGCGTCCCTCCATACTTTTGCCAAGCATTACTGTTTGGACTCTGAGGTTAGGAGGGATGGCCATTTTGCTCGCTCGGTGCTGCAAGATTTCTTGGTTTGACCATTCGGGCACCCACCACCGGAGGTTTTACTGCTTGGGGACTCTATTCTTTAGGTGAGGAATCCACAGGTAGGTGTGTCCATCAGAAGAATAAGTTACTGACCTTCGGTAACGCTTTTTCTGGTAGATACAATAACTACCTGTGGATTCCTCACGGTCCCACCCGCCTCCCCGTTGCCTGACTGGTCAAACCAAGATCTCTTTGGGTGCGCATCCTTGATCTTGTAATATATGTGTATAGCTGTTTCATGCATATAGTTGTATTCATTGTATATACTTTTCCTTTGCACATTAAGATAGTGAAGGGGCATTTTGGACTTGATTTATACATATATATATTTATTTCGGTCTCGGATTGAGCATTCATAACTGTGAATTTTATTGAGTTTTATATTAAATGTTTTATTTTCATCTATTCTGGATGAATGTGTACTTTTTAGGTTTAACCTGTTCGCCTCTATGGCACGTAAAAAATGGTGATAACTGACGTCTGCACGTCGACGAGGGCTTCTTATTGCCTGGATGACGTCATGTGACGTCGCATGGAGTCGGGTGATTGTGACGTCATCGTCGACGTGCAGAGCTAGAAGAAATTTTCGTCGAGGGCTGGCGCGAGGGGAGAATTCTTTAGGTGAGGAATCCACAGGTAGTTATTGTATCCACCAGAAAAAGCATTACCGAAGGTAAGTAACTTATCCACATTTTCTTCTATAACTTTTTCCAGCTATGGCAGATTTTTTAAAGCAATATACCATTATGTCTGCTGGACTCTTCTAGTTGCGGGGATTTATAAGGCTTGTAGGTTCATTAAGAAACCTAGGTACCCAGAGCCAATAAATGTGCTGCACTTTGCAATGGGTTTTCATTGTATACCGGGTATACAGCGATGTTTTTGGTGAAATATAAAGAATGAAAAATAGGTACCAAGGAAACCTTTGGATTTCCAAAATGGGCAAGATAAGGTGTTGGGAAGCGGTGGTTATTTGCACTTCTCTGAATACCGGGGTCCCCATACTAGCATGTGAATTACAGGGCATTTCTCAAATAGACATCTTTTTTACACACTTTCTTACATTTGAAAAGAAAAAATTTAGAGAAAGACAAGGGGCAATAACACTTGTTCTTCTATTCTGTTTTTCCCCAAGTCTTTCGATAAAAATGGTACCTCACTTGTGTGGGTAGGACTAATGCCCGCGACAGGAAACACAAGATGGACACATCACATTTTTACATTGCAATCTGACATGTTTTTTGGAAAGTGCCTGGCTGTGGATTTTGGCCTCTAGCTCAGCCTGCACCTAGGGCAACCTACCAAACGTGTGCATTTTCAAATCTAGACACAAAGGGGAATCCAGAATGTGGTGACTTGTGGGGCTCTCACCAGGGTCTGTTACCCAGAACCCTTTGCAAACCTCAAAATTTGGCAAAAAAAACACTTTTTCCTCACATTTCGGTGATAGAAAGTTCTGGAATCTGAGAGGAGCCACAAATTTCCTTCCACATACATTCCTCCAAGTCTCCCGATAAAAATGGTACCTCACTTGTGTCGGTAGGCCTAGTGCCCGCGACAGGATATGCCCCAAAACACAACATGGACACATCACAATATGCAGATTCCGGAAGGTTCCATAACAAAAATGTGGGAAAAATGTGTGATTTCAAGCAAAGTTGGAGGTTTGCAGGGCATTGTGGGTATGAAAATGGTGTGGGGTGCATGTGAAGCACACCACCCTGGACTCACCCAGATGTTTAGTTTTCAGATGTGTCTAGGTCTCGCAGATTTTTCTACATGACAGCTTCCCAAAGTCCAAAAAGTGCAGCCCTGACCTTTCCAAGTGGGACAATTTTGAGAGTTAGACATGTTCTCATGACCCAAATGTAAAATGCAAACCCCAAATAATCAAATGTCCTCTTGCTTGCCGTGTTGATAAGATCTTTTAGTGTGCGGGGTGAGAGCTGAAACACTGTTACCCCCTTTAGTTGGAGTGGGGGCAAAACCATGCCTACACTGTTGGTGGCCACCACCCCACTGATGGGCAGAAAAACTTTCTCCCCACTTATTTGAGGTGGGGGTATGGCCATATCCCACCCTCTTTTTTGGAGAAAAAAAATCTTCCCTGGTCTCTGCTGGGCTTTCTGCCCCCCTGGGGTGCAGATGGGCCTTACACAAATAGGCCCATCTTCCTCCAAGGGGTGCAGAAATGGCTAACAGTAATGTGCCACCATAGGGAGCGACCCTAGCCTAAGGGACTGCCCCCCAAACAAAACACACACACGCAAATCCCCGGTGCCTAAGTTGTTTCTGTCCCCGGGTGCAGGTCAGCCTAATAGAAATAGGCAGATCTGCCCCCAAGGGGGGTAGAAATGGCCTAAAATACATTTTCCCCCCAGGGGAGCCACCCTTGCCTAAGGGGTCGCCCTCCAGCTGTAAAAAGTTTTTAAAAATCCCTGGTGCCTAGTGGTTTCTTCCCCCGTTGGGGGCAGATTGGCCTAACTAAAATAGGCCGATTGGCACCCAAGGGGGGCAGAAATGACCTAAAAGAATGTGCCCTCCAGGGGAGAGACCCTTGCCTAAGGGGTCGCTCCCCACCTCTAAAAAACAAAAACAAAAAATCACTATCCCTGGTACCTAGTGGCTTCCTAATTAAAATAGGCCTAATAAAATATTGCCCCCCTGGGAAGTGACCTTGCTCAAGGTGTCACTCCCCTCATGTCCATTTAAAAAAAAGAAAGTCCCTGGTGTCTAGTGGGCATTTCTGCAGCCTGATCGCTTCACGATCAGGCTTAGAAATGCTCAAAGAGACATGAAAGGAAAGGAAAGGCCTTTCCTTTCATGTCCTCTGCCTGCCCCCACCCCCTGATTGGAAGAGAATGCTTTGAATTTCTCTTCCGATCATGCTGAAAGCTGAGCTTCCAGGGCGATGGGGGCAGCCTCTGATGAGGTCAGCACGCGATCGCGCCCTGACTTCATCAGACATCACGGGGGTGGAAGGGGAAGCGATACCCTTCCATCCCTGCCCTGGGGGGGTGGGTGTGAGGCCCCCACAGCCAGGTGCAGGACGTAACAGTTACATCCTCTGCACCTGAGCGGTGCTGCCGAGGACGTAACCGTTACGTCCTGGGCACCCAAGGGGTTTAGGTTTATTTGAATTTTACGCCTCTGCTATGGTACCGCCAATATCATTTAAAATTAACTTTTTGTTTCTAATGACGTTTTATGGATGATGTAGGAGTGAATACAGCTATTACCTGAAAAATATCACCACATGCTGATGATTTAAAGTACACACGGCCCGAGATTGAAATGCAGAAAAACTCTCCTTGCAATTTGTTTTTTTTTTACTTAAAGGGCAGTCCGACTCAGCTGGTGTTTAATTATTTGCAGCTCTCACATCCATCTCACATCTTGGCTATTCAATCTGAAACAAATAACATCACTGTGTACTAAACTGGTATGGCGGCCACAGGCACCATACTTGTTTGGAGTGTGTCACCTTGTAGATGCTGTCAGTATGGACTTCCATAGCCTGGATTTTCCCACAAACTGTCTGAACTAAGACCAGAAGAGGATAACAAGCATTTGGAATGTAATAGGTCTTGCAGTTTTTTTGAGTTACAGCTAGTAGCATTGTAAATTCATAACTGTACTTTTCTTGCCACATAAATTGGTCAAATCTGCCTCATAATGTCGTCTATTTTCTGCTATATAATTCCAGTCGCCCAGCATTTAACTAAAGCACTTCCATTTACCTTCTTCCTCTATCTTAAAACATATACAATTATCACATAAACATTTATTAGAAATACACTTTTGGCATTAGAGTATAATGCTCAAAACACCATAACAAAAATATAATTTGGGACGTATTGGAGGGTGAAAGGAATGAGGGAGTCTTGGGTAAAGATGGAGAGGACAAGTGGCGTAGTGACAGTGTCATGGGCTCTGAAGTAAGAAAGGAAAACGGTTGACTGGAATATTGGTAGGAAAATAGAGCAGTAATTAGAGTTGAGTGGGGTCCGTAGGTCTCTGTGTCCTGGTGCCATTGCACCTGTAGCTCCTTTGATAACTAGGCCTGTGGAGAGATAGCTGATGGGGCAGAAAAAGAGAAGCCAAAGGAATACACCAGACAAAAGGAAGAAAGAAAAGGGGATCACAAAGAAATAAAAGAAAGAAGGGAAAGAAAGAATGAGACAATGAAAACACAACTAAGAGAAGAAATAGAGCAAACGTGTTAGATGAAAGAAAAAAGGAAAGGAAGCTAGCGAACGAACGAAGATAAAGAGAAAAAATAATGAAAAGTGTGAAAAGAAAGAGAAAAATGAACATTAGAGGAAAAAAAGAGTGATGGTGAGACAAACAAGCAGCGAAAGAACCAGGACATGTATTTACTGACACATTTCCCACAGACACAGAATGGGAAAACCACTTTGACACTTCGGGTCCCTACAAGTAACTTGTGGCTTCCACATACAGATGGAAAAAGAGGGATTTATAGTAAAACATGAAATGAAAGATAAAGATAAGAAAAACTCCAGAGAAAGGAAGGAAGGAAGAAAGATTTTTTTTTTAAGTGAAAGGACGCATACTGAGTCAAATGAAAGAGCAAACAAAGACAAAGAATGAATGAAGGGAAGAGAAAAAAAAATTGTGAAAGAATGAAGGCCTGATGAAGAAAAAAGAGAGTAGTGAAACAAAGAAAGAAATAACCAAGTTTTTGCAAGTTTGAAAAAAGAGGTAGGAAGAGGGAAATAAAAAAAAGGGAAAGGAGTAGAAATAAACAGTTGAAAGAAAGAGAGAAACTGTTAACGTTTAGATTTTAAGAACTGGAAAGAGAAGTGGGGGAGAAAGAAAAAATTGAGGGTAAAGGAAAGAATGGAGTAACATAGGTGAAACAGACCCTTCCAAAGAAACACCGCAGCTAAGAATAGATTTAATTGGCTCCCCCCACGTCCTCAAACAGAGGTCAGAGTGTGGAACAGCAGAGGGCACTGCTGAACAGCAGGAGGTGCATTATCAGAGGTGTATGTGAACCCCAATACAGCAATAGTGGGACGTTTCAGATCGGGATTGGGGGTGTAGACCGAACTGTGTACTGGCCTAATGCTGGAATAACAGAAAGGCAGCCGGTGAGGAATGAGAAATGGAGTGCCATGTATTTCCTGGTTTTGGAATAATGGAGCGCTGCAGGTTAGGGTTGAGGAGCACTAACAGAGTTGTATGTGGGCTGCAGTACGAGAGTAGTAACTTGCACACAGAGTCAGAAGTGTACGGTATGTTAATGGAGCTATGTGTGGAACCTAGTATTGGCGTGCCATTGTTGCTGAGTGTTGGCCTGGAGGTGCCCTGGTGAAGCTGCGAGTGGGGCCCAGTATGGGAGTAGCTTTGCCCCTGAACCTTTGAAGCAAGGGGAATGTGTGAGCCTTAGTACTGAGAAGAAACGTGCACTGAATGTTAGAATTTATGGAATCTGGCACAGTGGCTGTTAGACTTAAGATGCACTGGCTGAGCTTTGTTTTGCTCTTTTGGGTCCAGTATTTGCTTGGAAGTGAGACTGAATATTTATATTGAGCTGCTGTAACTGATCTGTATGTGAGTGGGGTCCCAGTAGAGGAAAAGAGGTGACATCGCCAGGGTAAAACTGAGGTGCACTAATGGAGCTGCACCCTACATCCCAGTACTTCAACATCAGAGTGTACTGACTGTAAGAACTGAGGTGCTCTGGCAGACAGCGTGTGTAGGGTTCTGGTCCAGGCATGGCTGAGGGGCCTGGAGTGTGTGAACTGAGGTGCACTGATGGAGCTACGCCTGAGGTCCCAGTACTGGAACAGCAGTGTGTACTGACTGCAAGAACTGAGGTGCTCTGGCAGACAGCGTGCATGAGGTTATGACATGCTGAGGGGATTGGAGTTTGTGAACTGACGTGCACTGATGGAGCTGCACCCGAGGTCCTAGTACTGGAACAGCAGAGTGTATTTACTGCAAGAACTGAGGTGCTCTGGCAGACAGCATGTATGGGATTCGTGGCACTGGCCCAGCTGAGGTCTTGGAGTGTGTGAACTGAGGTGCACTGATGGAGCTGCAAGTGGGATCCCAGTATGGAGCAGAAGTGGACACTGTCTCTAAGGATTACAGAGCCCTTGTAGAGCTGGGTGATTAGGCTATAAGCAATTACAAGCGATCCTCCGCCCTGGGGACTACAGTCAGGCACACTTGCTAAAGAAAATCCAAGCCAAGGAAGGGCGGGAGCCAGGTAGCTGAGAGAGGGTATCAGCCTGATTTATAGCCTTGTTTACAGCTAAGCTCAGACCAAGAATGCTCTGCAAATTAAAAGGGAAGCTTCCCTCGACCAGAGCAGGAAACAAAGTAAAAAAAAAAAAAGTACTGACTAGACAAATAGGACAAAGCTTAATCATACAGTAGTTGGTCCCTGCTCCCACATAGAAGAAGGAGGGACAAAGAGGCATGACAGACCACTAGCAAGCAAGGATTTTTAAATGACACTGAAACTAACAAATGAAATAGCTGAAATCTCACAGAAGTATGCTTAAAATTATGTAAGAGGTCATACGCTTACGCTTGACCTCACAAAAAATGGCCAGTCGTGCTCTTTAAAATAAAGCAGCACCAT
The DNA here is from genome assembly GCF_031143425.1 of Pleurodeles waltl. Lineage (NCBI taxonomy): Eukaryota > Metazoa > Chordata > Amphibia > Caudata > Salamandridae > Pleurodeles > Pleurodeles waltl. The sequence continues at coordinate 774,902,416 of NC_090446.1, read as the reverse complement.
AAATGGCCATGTTGTGCTCGCTTCCCTACCCTGCGCTCCCTGGCTCTTCTGTGTCTGAGTTGGAGGTTCCTGTGTGCCAAAGAGCCCATGCAGACATAGCTCTTATGATATTTATTACATTAAATGGCATGAGATCTGCTTCAGGATTGGATGGACAAGACAACACATTGCCACACTGAAAACAAGGAGGGCTGTGTTAGCTGACCCAGCCAGCTCTGCCAAGTACCTACCACCCATCAGGGGTTACACTAATGCATTTTAGTGCTCCTGTCCACATCAGAGAGCTGCAATTCATTAGTCATGCATATTGCAGGGCCCTTGGACCACCCTCGAGGCACCCTGGCACTGGACAAGGAGCTGTAGCTCGCTGTGCTGGCATTGCTCGCCCAGATCGTGTTTCCTTTTGTTCGGTGAGTCGTCACACCTCATGAATTAAGAACTCTTCTGTGAGACACCCTGCACAGGGAATCGTCACCGACAATTAAGCCGAGCTCGGCTCTGAGAATACTAGGCGGTCTTGTCAGCACAGGTGGTCATGTTCGTAGACATACAAGTTAGACCCAGCAGTGGCTTGACGCGGATAGAGGGCAGCGCATTGTTGGTTTCCGGAAAGGCCACTGACCCTGTGGCCGCGCAGTGTCTGATTCAGAGCAGCTTTGATTTTTCCTCCAGTCAGCTGCAGTCGCCAGACTTCACCGAGGTCCAGGAGCACCTCTGCCTGCCTCGGTGTGCTGGACGCCACCGCCAGCAGGGGGCACCACAGCAACTTCCCAAGGACCAGACTGGAAATAATACAACAAAGAGTAAAAACCAAGACATCGGAGGGGAGCAATAATAGTAAAAAATGTAGATAATTTCGAAAATGGAAAGTCCTAATTGTAATCGACCTCCTGGACCACTTGTGGAGAGCTCGCGATTTCTCTCCATCTCGCGCTGAGGCAGAGAGCAGCAGGCCCAGCCCAGCCCGGAGGTACCAGTGCCAGTGGTAAAGGCCGTGCCCCTGAGCCTCCACGAGAAGCTGCAGCGCTGCATGCTTTCAACGTCAACTACTGTGTTACCAGACACGTGTTTTTTAAGCAATAAATGCTATGTAATTAAATGATATATTTTAATTAACATACCTCGAGAATGGACTCACTTGAAAGTGCTTTGAAGTTTCGAATAAAATGCATCGGTGGTGCTAATTTGCACCACGGAACTATTTAGCACCATATATTTTGTAACAGCCCTGCCAAGTGCCACAAGCCACGGTCAAATTAACGGAATTCATTAACCTTTTTCACATTCATGCTTTCCAATAATTATTGCTCAATTTTGAGAGCTCCTGTAAACTCGCCATTAGTTGTTCTTTGTAAGCCACCCAGCGTCAAAAGATATTTGTCCATAACATGAGAGAGACTCGGAGATCAGCGTTTTACATTTAGATTCTACCAGTGTCTGCCTCCCGGCTAGATGATTCGAGGTAGGAGAGGGGGTGACAGCTGTCCTGGTGTGCATTGTTTTTAGAGGCAGATGGTTGATGCTCGCGACTTTGTGCACTAGCAGGTAACTTTAAATTCAATAACAGTATGCCACCAGTGAGCGGCAGTCCCTCGGTGCCCATAAGAGCATTTGAACAAAAAGTATGTAGTACTTACCCAAAGAGTTGTATGTTGTGCCACAGGGGACTCTTTCTGATCGGTTTTAATCCCAATTATGTTTTACTCTGTGTCACTCATAAGGCACAGAATGTCACACGTAAACACACTTAAACCGTGAGAATGTCACACATGACCAAACTGGAAACTTGGCAGCTATGCCCTGTCTTCTAAGCAGAGTGAATTTAGAACTGAGAAGCCTGAGACACACCTTAGGCCAGGGGTCTTTAAACTGGGGAGCAGACCCCCCCCCTAGGGGGGCCTCAAGTGATTGGGGGGCGTAGGGGGTCACCACACTCTGGCCAAAAGAAGCGCTACACAGAGAAGTGTTTTGTTTTAAGCAGACACATGTTATTGCATTTTTAAAAAGGTAACAGTACTTAACTGCAATGTTTAAATGCATCTAGGCATATTTAAACATTGCCATCTTTATAAAATATTTGTGAAAAATTCTGAGGGGGGCCCCAATGATTTTATTTTTCAATTGGGGGTGCGGCATTAAAAAGGTTGGAGGCCACTGCCTTAGGCTGACTGAGTCCAGTGAAAGGTCAGTCTGTCATGCGCATGTTAAATACAGAGCTCTGCAGCTCTCCATGGCAACAGCCACACCCCTCCCCCCGCCCTTGTGATGGAAGTTCCAATACAAGTAATTGCAGCCCAACACTGATTCATTATAAAGTGAGTCAGTGCCCTTCAGCCACTGGACAGCAGTGAAAGGACCAAGTGGCGTGGCTGGGGTAGCACGGTTTTGATTTTTAAGGTTTTATTTAAAGATTTTGATTTATCAATCATGAGTATTTCTTGATTTCTAATTTAATCAACAAATATTTCCATTACTGTATTTGTGTCTTTCTGTGCAAAAGGTTTTGAATACCTTTGCTCAAATAAAGATGAAAAAGGTTGTAATGCATTTGTTTAAGTCTATGTTTCAGCAACACATAGTTAAAACAATACCTCAGAAGAAAAAAGTAAAAAACAAAAATGTCTCATGCTCAGTCATGAACCATCTTATAATATGCTTAGATGCTAGGCACGTTTACAAAAAGCGCATTTTACAAAGTCAATAATTACTGGAGGCTTGCTGGCAAACGGAAAGAAATATAAATGATCAGCAAGGCATCTGGTTATGTCTTCTAGGCTGAACTTATTGAATTTGCTTTATGAACAATTATTGTTTCATTTTAACAGGGTCTTCAAGGAATTCAAGGGCCGAAGGTAAGTCCACGATACCTATACTGTAGGATGCTGTATGTGGGTCTCCATTAGCAATGTCTGTCCTCAATTGAGTTAAAATTCCAGCTGACCATTTGCTTCCTCGGTTCTATACCACGTCTCCTCAAGAAGTGTGTAAAGCCTGACCCCGAATACGTTGTCACAGTTGAATCATACACTGAGGTGTTATCAGAAACATTACTGGAGGGTTACACGCATGGCTGAGGATAGACTGGGCTATCGCGTCAGAGGAGTGTAAAAAATGTTCGAGAGCAGCGGGCCAGCTCTGGGAATGAAGGAGAGGGCTTAATAAGTGTATCAGCAGACGAGAAGGTCTCTCTTTATCCAGCGTTTAATGTGTGAAAGGTTGCTGCTACTGTTTTTATTTAATGATTTCCAAGTTAACCATTACCATTTTCATGAAATCTACATGTTCACTAAAGTCTTGCCCAGCAATCTGTCGCTAGTTTTTGAGATGCCACACTTAACACATCTGTAAAATAGATTCAAACCTGTTTCCATTAACCAAATGCTCTTCCCTCGTTAAAGGGACCCAGAGTCCTTTGGATATGGATGAAACCGGAAGGCCTCAATCAGGTCTCGTGTTTATGGCCCCAAAAAGGCAATAACATCATGCCATTGGTACTTTCTTGCCTTCAATTGTGTTGTGTTCTATCAAAAGGGGGCCCCCTAAAACTTGTGGGCACAGGCTACTTTCCTCGCTGTAGTTTGAAAAGTTATTTACTTACTGTACTTTGGGTGTTGACAATTGTGTGGATATGGCCTTAATATGTAAGTTAGTTGTTACCATTTGAATAAATCATACAGCTATGTTTGAGATATGCATACCCACTTAAGAAAGAATGTTGGCTGCCTAGTGTACATTTTTCTTACCGGGCATTATTTTCAACAGGGAATACTTTCTAATAGGGCATTTTTAATCAGCTAAGGGGATGTATCTATCCAACAAGGAGAAAGCACAGAATATACTTGTGCTTCTGGGTTAACACCGACATCTAGTAAAGTTAAACTACATACTTTCCCTAGAGTAGGCAGTTGTGTAATAGTAGTATCTCTACATATAGCTTACATTTGCATCATTACACACGTTGCTGACAAGCACCAGTGCTGGTCAGTTGGCCTGAATCATTGTTAATGTATGTCACTTCTTGGGACAGGACCTGGAGTACTGGTAATCCAGGTCTTCTATCGCTCTTCTTCATATCGACTTCATCATGAAGATGTTGAGGTTGTTTTTTTATCAGGACTAAAAGAGGGATGCAGCCTCCTCAATTACAGAGTGGACAACATGTAATGGTATTTCAAAACAAGAAGAGAAGCCGTGATTCAGATATATGAACCTTTTCAAAGGGTTCAATCGCAAATGCTTTGGTGGATATGCATGCACAATATACTGAGTGCCTTAAAAGTAAGAAGTGTTAACTTATTTTCCTATTGATGTATCTTGGAGCTCAACACTTGAATCTCAGAAGGCGATAATCGTGTTATCCTATGTCAGCTTCAGATATTAGAGCGTACTGTACATCAGGGAAGATTGCTGCTGCTTCATATTTCTAAATTGACAGGAACCTAGATTGGTTACCGAAAAGAGGTGCCATTTCAATGTTAGCTGAAAAGAGCAGCACAAGTATATTATACAACCGAGAAGGTGTGCATTGTATTTCACAGATTTTTATTTACCAGTCTGCTTAGGTGCCATGATGCATGTCTTATTCACCTCCACAGAGAGTCCATGACTTATAATTGAACAGAAATCACAGCAGACCATAAGGAGTGGAAACAGATGAGGGGATGAGATAGAAAAAATTGAGGCAAGGCCCATCACACTTCCTCCCGGATTGCTATGGAAGTCTGTAAGAAACATTGTCAGCTTAGTAAAAAAAACCTTGTACCATCAGTAATATATACAATCTTTTAACTAATTACCTTAAGTAACAAGTCCTCCAACTCAATACTATCTTCCCTAAACTCGGATGCAGTTCTCTCAAAGGAAAATAGAAAAATTATGATTACTTTTGTCCTTTTATTGAGTGAATGGGAAATCAGATTTGAATGGGCAAGATAGCGCAAAACCCAGGAAACAAACTTCCAACCCAACGTTCTTTCTGTGAGATACTGCCTCCTCAGTGATCCGCTGAAGACTGCCAACCACAGACTGCTTTGGGAAGCAACAAGACTCTGACTCCATTCTCATTTTATACAATATCATACAAGATGGCTGCCAGTTCCAAAACCCTGCTTCCACAAGATTTAAGTTAGTTTTGGTTTGTTGTGGCATTCACCGCTCCACTCTCCACCTTTCCTCCAATCCTAATTATCACCCTAGTTAGCACTCCAATTGTGCTAAGCATTCAGCAAACGCCATTTAAGCATGTTTTTCCTGTAACTCCAAAGTTCCTGACACCACTGTGTTATGTGATCATAATAGTGTGGAGATCATTGCACTGCCGAAGAAGCCAAGGACTGTAAGATGGTAGCGATTATCAGAGTGAGGAGCGAGCACTGGTCTGTGGCCACAGATTGTTTTCTCAGTAAGTCATGGAGCAAAATGAAGTCTAGAGTTTTCACAATCTTAAAAGGAGTCAATCACATAATTCAGTAAGTCAGGAAGTGCATCCCTACAGGTCCTTCAAACGCCTGCTATAATAATCTCAGTTTTGTCCATATTAACTTGTTACCAACTGTCCATGCTTAGACTTTCAGAGGCTTGCAAGGCCATCATCTACATGTAAGGGGAGAAGAGTAGGAGTATCATCCAAATACATATATAAATGCAAACCAATAGAATGAAGTATGCAAGACACTTGGCATGCGCATTAAAGAGGCAGGTGGCAGAAGAATGAAACCTGATTGGGTCCCACAGATGAGTACCTGGGTGTAGGGGCATAAAGAGGAATAGACACACGCTGAAAATATGTATTAAGAAAATCTCAATCAGCGTTTTTGAAAGTCTAGACAGTAGGCCAGAAGCAAGTAAATAAGAATGATGTGCTTGACCATATCAAATGGAGCTTATCCATCTAAGGAGATCAGTATATTGATACTCCAATTGTCAGTTGTCATAACAAGGTTGTACAAAACACCTTCCAGAGTCCCCCTGAAAGGTCATAAGCATTTCTAAAAAAAACAGCAAAATATTTGTTGCATCGTAAGACCTAAGTCTGCTTTAGTTAAGAGACCACAGACTGTTATATAGCTTTGAAAAAGAAAGGAAGCAGTGACATTGGTCTGATAGGTGAGGGTTTCTGGAGGAGAGACACAGCAGTATTCAGCTTAAGGCCAGAAGAGACTACTATAAAGGTCACATTAAGTTTACTAATTGCTTCTAAGAAAAGAACTATTGAATCATAATGCATTTTGGTAGCAAATCACATACGGATCCCACCTTAGATTGTCAACTGCAGCTTATCCAGAGCAGCAAAGGATTGCCATAGGAAAGAGGTTGTCGCTGAAGCATGATCAAGATAAGAGTGGATGAGAAGAAATATTTGGAAACATGGTAGGCAAGTTAATGGCTCTGAAATGATCAACTTTTGATTAAAAACTTTCTCAAATTATATTGGAGCTGGATCGCAAAAGCTACTTGGGAACTTGAGATCTTGTATGGAAATGCTGAACTTCTGTACAACCTGATTTTCAGAAGTATGTGGTGAGATCCAAAGATAGGCACACTGAAGTTTCTTGTGCAGATTTTAAAATCAGACTACTTTGATACAGCACCTACAGTGCAATTCCAGTGTGGCACAATGTATTTGTTACATGTTTTATTAAACATTTAATGGATGCTGTTAAAGCTTATTAGATTTTCTATCACTGAGAACACACATGGTGGCTACCTCTGCAAGGTTTTCCAGCTATTGCAAATACATACCGGCATGAGGTCATACATATTTTACTGACGATGGCCTCATTTAGAGTTTGGCAATAGAGTACCTGGTCTGGCAAACCAAGAGTTCCACCCAGCTCATTTAGAGATGGACGGACCTTAAGTTTTCTGTTGCTGGAGCAAAGGGGGCTCCATCGATGGAAAGCTTCCTCTGATGGCCAGACGGAGTAGGGGCGGACAGAGGAAGGCCATCATACCACCCAGCCTATTTAGGAAACACCTGGCTGTGATGGATAGAAAGATACAGTGACCCCTCAAAAATTGGAAGAATGCTAAGAGGGTGTGGGGGTCATTGGATTTTTGTTTTTAAAAAACAATCCTCCGTTTGGGAAGTTTGTTTCTGAAAACAAAACCTTTTGAAAAGTTTGGTGAACAGCTGTCAAAACAGAGGGCATCAACTAAACTTTCTGTACAATGAATGGAACCGCTGTGGTGGCGGGTCCTTTCAGTGTACAGAGAGGGCCACTGTGTCAGTGATCATCTCTAAATTTGGGGGATAGCAGACCATCGACATGGCAGATTCCCACCACCGCCCTGAAGGAAAGATAGTGAGTGAAATTTGATAAAAGAGTCTTTATACCCCTTGTGCATAGAACTTAAATTCCAGACCCTGCATATCTGGGACTAAAAAGAGGCTTGTACAACTGCCTAAAAGGTCTGGAGGCCTGCCCCTTCTGAGTGGTCTGCATTAAGGAGGAATTTCAACTCTACTGTCGGACCACCCAACCCTTCAGGCATTTTTATCCCACGACATTCTCTATCACACGCAGCCTGTCTTCCAGTGATTAGTCACCCCATCCCTGGTGTACCAAGGCTTTGTCATCTTGCACAGGCGGTTTCATGAAGGTGTCTGAAAAGCATCTTCACGAAAATAGAAATAAAATAACAACATTAAAGGCTTGGTTCTCTCGCAACTGAAATATCAGTTTTCACTTTTTCTTAATTATTTCCCATTGGTTATATTTATATTATTTGGCAGTGTGCTAAGGTGTAGGACATTTACAAGCTTCTAGCATTTGAAGAGGTTTGAAAGGTTAAACCCTCATATTTTTTCAAAAATAGTTGCATAAAAACTGCAACTGTAGATCCCATAATGGCTTTTGCACACAGAGGGAATGACATGAAATATTAATTTCGAATCGAATAATTTTCTGCTTTTAATTTGTGATGTATTATTTTACAGAGAAAGTAAACAAAATGCAACATAATTTAATTAGAGAGTGGAGCGTTGCATTCCATCGACCCATGTTAAAAAAATGTTCGATTAGGGAACCGTTTCTTTATTTTAAGGATTGCACAAAACAAGAGGATTGAAACAGTTTGTGTTAGATGTATTTGAGCATGGAAAAATTAAGAAGGCTTTTGAATTCTTCTTGCATTTCTACATTTGATATATTTCATCCAAAAATGTCCTGTTAAAAAATATATTTATTTATCTAAAGATGAGGAATACAATCTGCAAAGTCATTTCAAGTATAGAAAATGTTAGTTGTTATAGACTTTTTGACTCAAGTACTGATGTTTTGTTCACTTTTTTGCAACTTTGCATGGAGTGAACCTTAAAAATTCGGTGCAAAGCAGTACTTATTTTCTTGAATGCATTGGCAACATAATCCTTGAGGTTTCCTCTGCTAAATTACCCTCTTTTCCATCAGGGGATGGATGGTCATAAGGGAGAGAAAGGAGACAGTGGTGAAAAGGGTCACACTGGCCCACCGGTAAGTTACATTGTTTGTGTGAGCAAAATAAATGTATTTGTCTGTTTTGTATTGTAACAAATGTATGATGCATTCATTGTAATTCTAGGGACTGCCTGGTTCGGTGGGACTTACTGGCTTGCCCGGCGCCAAAGGAGACAAGGTGACAAGTAGTGATACGAAACTAACACAATTCCCTTGCCCAATCACCAAAACATGTTTTTAGCAATAATGCCATCAATGATATTAGTCTGTTAAACCTTTGAAAACTTTTGGTAAAATGTGAACAAAAATAATATAAGGAATTCTTATTTTTGTATTTTGTATTTTAATCAAGGAATTCTCCTTTATAGGTAGGAACGATGCTTGTCATATTACACAGGGTCTCATTTGTTGACCCAGGTTCTCAAACGAGTAAATATAAATATAGAGTTAGTGTCGGGATTAAAGTGTAAATCAGATGCATTACAGGTTTCATCTAGAAAACCGTGACTGTAAAGGTCTATTACAGCAGAGACCACACCCAAGCTGCCCCCCCCCCAACTGCAGAATGACAGAAGCTGCTGCTGCTGTGGGTGAGCCGCGCTTTTTGGTCTGGCATAGAGACATCTTAAGCTGTTTGGCCAGCCTCGTGTAATACAAAAATCATAAACAAAACTTGCACACATATAAACACATATAGAGGAAGTTTGAGTTAGCCCTCTTCATTCATTGTTTCCCACCATAGCATATAGCCTGGTCCAGCCCACATTAGTAATCGGCTGCCTCTTACTGTGAGTCAAAGGTGCCTTACAACGTAAAAGGGCGAGCCGAGTCAGAGCTGAGCCCAGGGGCTGGCTTGGCTCATAGAGCCCACGCATGAGCTGCGCCCTAAAAATGTTTGTCATGTAAATCATACAACACACTTAACATAAAATATGAGGCAGTCTCTTCAAAATTAAAAACGTGTATTTTTTAACATGTGAAAGTGTTGATATTAATATGTCACAATATAGCACTGCACTGAGAAGTACCTATTAAAAGTGATAGTTTTTATACATGAACTTAGAAACAAACCGCCCCCGCCCCCATGCTGGGCACAATGCCTTTAGTGAACTACGAGGCAAGTCAGTTGTTATGTGAACCCTGTATGTGGCCCTGATTCTTATAGATAGAGCACCATTATAGTCTATAAAATTAAACACTAGGTTTTCCTAAACCTGTTATTCTCAACTCGCATACGTGAAGGTTCTTTCTTATGTGATACTGAAGAAAAAGGAGGGTTGGTAAAATAAAATATTTGCAGAAGATCACACAATTTGGGGGTTGTGGTTTCACTTTGTACAAATCAGCTACGAAATTTGGCATCCATTTGTCCCACCTTTTAGCCTCAAATGTTAATACTTTGATTTTACCTCTTTGTGCATGAGGGTAGCACGAAGTTGGCAGAAAGAAGCCACATTAAAGCTTGGCTCATTATTGGCTCGAGGTTCCAATAGAGCCTTCATCTGAGCTGAGCCTTGCTCAAGTTTTCTCAAGTTTTCTGCGGCTCGCTCACTCTTACAGTGAGTGAAATATCTTTTCCTGCTCACATATTAACAGCCCCTTAAAAATGCACTTCAGTGACAGTGGGCAAAACCTTACTTTACCATTGATTTTACCCTTTCATTTCTTTATTTTTTTTTATCATCCTTGTGGGTTTACATTCTGACTCAGTGGAATAATATTTCCCTGTGATGTATATATGTGTATTAAACTAAAATGGTTTCTGTACCTCGTCAAAGTACACATGCCTGTATCGAAGCACCCACACAGTTCTGTGAAACTGATATGCATTGGTCAATTTTTCATTTAAAATAAAATTGCACGCATATGGATGTCATATTTATGGACTTGTATGATTTCTTTTTCTTCTTTGTATTTTTTGTTCCATCGCGTAAAAAGATAAGAACGGTGTTAGCCATTCCATCAGCCTGTCAATGCTAGATCAGTTGGCTTTTCCAGTGTTTGTTTAACATTGAATACCTGCATTCATATTTTACACATTCACATTCAAGGTGGGCATTCCTATATTTGTATTGGGTTGTTCCTGATGCCCCATTATAAATATTTGCAAATTTATTAAGTCCTAGGGAGAGGACCTGAATATCCAACACTGCCCATGCTGGTAGACATTTACCATGTGCTGTCCTGCACCCGGCAGGGAGCGTTCCATTTGAGTGCTCATTTTAATTAAGCAACAAGGCATTTTTTAGACTATTTCTTATAATCTGGTGCCATTGTGTGACCATCTGTGGTGGCTCTGTTAGTCCAGTATTCGTCTTACTAGGAACGGTAATAAATTGTGTGGGGCCCAAGTGTCCCTCAAGCTAAACCAGATATGGTTTCCTAGCTTCAGACACCATCTAGTTTGGGAAGAGAGGGAGCCATGACACCCTGCCAAAATGAATCCAGAGTATCTATCGGCAGCACTGATAGAATTTGCCCTGCACTCCTGAATCCAGCCCTTAGGTGGGGAACTGAACCCCCCACCATGTTGAGTGAAATCAGATGTTGCGTCCTGCTTAGTGGAGGATTTCAGGCCTTTTGCCCCACCACAGCAATAAACGAAGCAGCTATTCCATGATGCTTTGCTGTGCACTGTCTCAACGAGGAGCTGACTGGAAATGTTAGTAGCTGTGGCACACCTAATAATGTTTTGCACATAATAGAGGCTTAACATTTACAATTAAATCATGTGCAAACCAGTTCCTCAAAAAACTAGGGCAAGAGAAGAGACCTGCTTTCTGGGTGTAATTGTCTAATTGGTACATTGTATAACAAAGGTGTTATTCCTTTTTTTCTTTTCTCACCCTCAGGGGAAACCAGGTGAACCAGGATTAGATGTGAGTACTTGAGAAGATGTTTTCCTCATTTTATGTTAAAGGTAACATTAATGCACAAGGGCAGTTTTTGAATCAAATGCAGACAAGATAGTTGACACGCTTTTTTCATTCGACCCTTTCACCGACAAATTGCACCTATAGGCATATGACTACACGTGGGCAATGTTTTATGAATTTAAGGGGTTCGCAAATGTTGCCGACAGTTCACATAGAAACCTATGATAGTTGCATGTTTTGAGGCATACTCTTAAAAAATGTTTCCAGCATGTGCATTGTACATATTGTAGAACTGGGCGCAGGACAATGGCAACATGTTTAGGCAGTGCCATTTTTTTTCTCCATGGGGTAATTATTTTTGCCTCTGGAGAAAACCCTTCCCATGCCCCAAAAGCAATGTTTTCAGTCTTCAAAATGCACATCCACTCTGGGATGCAGTGGAAATCCAAATGATCAGATACAAATGGTTTGTGCAAGACCTAGTTGCAGGCATATGAGTTTTAGCATCTGCTGAACTACTATGGCGAACATTAGGTTGGTTCTGGCCGTGTCATGGAGTATGTTGTTCTTGTAGGACTGTCCTTTTTAGGTTGTGGCTCCAGACAGCTCACATGAGCTCGAATCGAGACATGCTGTATCTACACCTTGGGCTTCAGCCCGCACATAGCCTTCCCATTTACTGGCACCCTTATCGCTTCATTTTGCAGTATGCCCATTTGTGAAGGGCATGCATACATTATACCTTTTTAGTGTTTTGCCCTCCCTGAGAGCACCAGCCAGCTACTATTAACATACGCAGCAGCCATTCTTTAGCCATTGTTGTGGGACTGCTTTTTTGTTGTTGTTTACAACTGGTGACTGGTCCCGCCATCCATTAAGAGCGCTATTGTGCCTGTGGCTCTGTTTGTTTCATATGGCTGCTCTGTTTCTGCCTTTCTGCCCATTTCTTGCCCTCTGTTTGTGCCTTTCTGATTGTTTCTTGCTCTCTGTTTGTGCCTCTCTGCCGAATTTCTGCTCGTTTCTTGCCCTCTGTGCCTTTCTGCTCGTTTCTTGCTCTTTGTTTGTGCCTTTCTGCCACTTTCTTGGCTTCTGTTTGTGCCTTTTTGCTCGTTTCTTGCCCTCTGTTTGTGCCTCTCTCTCCCATCCATGCTTCACCCTGAGAACTGCAGCAGCAAAGGACGTGGGCCGCCGGTTTCTCACACCCCTACCCGCCCTCCCTTTCACCACCCCCACCGCCCTCCCTTTCACCACCCCACCATCCTCCTGTTCACCACCCCCACCCCATTGCCAAAGGCAATAGGTCACCCTTTGCAGCGACATATTGACTTTTCCAATGCTTGTTTCACTGTCAATGAATGCAGTGCTCACCGTCACTGGGGTTAACCCAGTAAAACATGGAGATGAATAAATGAGATTAATAGTTTGCTGTTTTAGTAAAACAAATATATATATTTTTTTTGTGATATAATATACCGCTCTTAAACATATCAAAATATCTTCTACAGGGATTCCCAGGTCTCAGAGGGGAAAAAGGAGACAGAGGAGAAAGAGGAGACAAGGTTGAATTATACATTTATTTACATTGCGAAATATAAAAATAGATTCTCATTTAACATCATGCTATAACGTTTTTGCAGTGACAGATATAAAAATTAATTATATATCACCATGTTATAGAATCTACTGACGGTTAGTTCATGCTTAGTTATATGATTACTCATATTATTTTTTTACTAAAAGTGACATTTGATACCTTTTGTGATCTTCATGCCTAATTTCCTTATGTCTGTTTTCTCAAAACATTTGGTGAGATATCAGCCCTTGAACATTAAGAAGAGGGGGGAAGTGTTAGGAAGAGTTACTAATTTTGTGTATTCCCTTACACTGCTTCAAATATCGTCAACCTTGTAAGGTATAAACTCACAGGCAGCAGTATTTCAATGCATTGCTTTTGACCTATATCAGAGAATGAGCATGCAGATATGAGTGATTACCAAGGTTTGAGCTTTACATAATTCAAAAAGACATATGCCAGTTTACCCAAATAAGACCCAAGAGAAGGTATTGGCTGTTGGGACGCGACTACAGCAAGGTGACTGCTTCGCTACTTCTCATGTACTTACAGGCAGGCCACGGCTACGCATTGTGTCTCAAAGCAACGTGGGAAGAAGTGTGCATTATAAGTGCCTGGGAAAGGTTTAGGATGCATTGTAGGTGTATAAATTCCTTAATGTTTCTCAATAAGTTAGGTCACCAGTGCTGGAGCACTGGGGCCCGGAAAATTCCTACTCTCCAGCTCCGGACTCAACAACCACCAGTGCTCAGGGTGAGTGAAGCACCAACACCAGTTTCTCACCCTCTGAGGTCGACTGAATCTTTGGACTTGGTGGTGGAGGTAGTAGTCAGAATAGTACAGTCCCAACCAATGACATTATATAAACAGTACTAAACACCATAAGAATTTAAACACCAAATCAAAACTCCAAACTGAATAAAGTCTCAAAGCTTTATTAATATCCGAAAATTAATGTCACATAAATGGTGCACAAAACTACATTTTAGACATACATGAAAACCAAAGGCTGACCAACATGTCTGAAAAGATTCAACCTACTAAATATAAGTACAGCTAAACACTCCAAAACAATAATATAGATTAGCAGCAATAGAATATGAACATTGTTACCAGATTTCAAAGCAGATGATGGTGACATCAGTAAATCCTCAAAATACAGTTTTCACATTTGATTTCAGTGCTGGGCCAATACTAACACTAACCAAAATTGAGACTTGCATGTGTGGGAACGGGCTATCACATGCAACCAAAAGCAAAAATAAAAGAAGACAAAAATAATTTGGCAAGGATCTAACTAGTATAACTACCTCTAAAAATATGCTGGTGTAAGTAACTAAGCTAAAACAGAAACAAGAAACCACTTTCAGTTGTACCTCTCCTCATGGGGCAGCAGGCAGGACGATTCCACAGGAGTGGTCACGTTCTTCCAGCGTCAGTTGATAGCATCAGGATAGTGCAGAACACGAGCTGCACATAGGACAGATCAGCAGTTCAGAATTAGTTGGCCTTATCAGAACTGAACCACATTACAGACTAGGGCAGTTAAGACTATGGTGAGTAAACTCATCAGGAGACTCAGAGAAGAGATGTGAGAGCAAACTAAACAAACATAGTGCTGACTCTAAAATGATCTCCAGACCGACTGACTTCAACAAGGTTCAGAAGGGAACTAACTTTCATTCCAAAGTTCTTCACTAATTAAAATAACCAAAATCCATTTGATTGGTATTTCAGGGGGGCACATTCTGGGCATTGATTTTAGTATCCAGTCACTGTAGATGGCACCACCAAGTCTGCAACCTTCCGAAATCTTCTCAGCAATAGTCACTTGTTTCTACTATGACTGCATGCAATTCTGCCAGAATATTACATTTTCTAATGATTTGCAACTTACAGTTTATTTCATACGATCCACAATAAACTAAACTGATATACTTTCGCCTGAGATTCATGTGTTTCCTGTCCAGTTCGGCAGCTAGAACAAATATTGTTACATTAACTAAACTTGAAACATACTCTTCTCCTGCAGTACAATAGATCATTCAACATTACATTTGCTGCCTAAGGATAGAATTCAGGACAGAGGGGACAGAATAAACAAGGATTTTTCATTGCTGCTTGCAAAATTAATTTTCATCATCAGGCCTAGTCAAGTCAAGGAAACCTAAATGCACATTAATACATTTAATACATTAATAAACCTATTGCACAGTTTATATTCAAATCAAATATGCAAAGCAAATTATTTAAAACATTATTCATGTTATGTCAAAGCAATTTCTAGAAGTATATTTGTTTTTCCATTATATTCAATATGTGTGTTTAATTGATATTCAATTAATATTGGTAATACGTTTTTATTTCTACTCTCTACTTAAAAATAATACTTTTCAGGTTAAAATTCATTAACAATTCACTCAAAACACAAATGCATGTCTTCATGTTAAACGTGATGTCAAAAATACAACTGGTAGGCACAAATGTCCACCACTATTTAAATGTGCACATTTATGTTTCTACATTATTTTCTCTGTTAAGTTTTATAAATCTGCAGGTTTATTAGCTGCCATATGCTACTTCTATACCACTTATTTATTATTAAAACTTGCTCTCTCTCACAAGCAACATAAATGACTGGCTTAATTCCGGCAAGGCAATATAGTGCAGCCGAAGGAGGTGGCAAATATTTGCTCAGTGCAATATGATAAACGCAGAGCCTACAGCTTCCTGTCTTTGACGCTCTGTCGCTTGGGAAATAAGCTGCTCCCCGATTCCAGAATTTATGATGTGAAAGTGACCCTAGGAAAAGAAAGCACCACTATGAAGTATAATCACTGGAATGGATGTTCCCTAATCACCAGCATCATACTGTGACCTGGAGATCATAACTTGCAAGGGTAATTCAGCCTTTCCACATTTCAAGGTTAACACGTTGACGACGATTACATTGAGTAATAAGAGTACCACTTCAAAACAACCAACCATACAGATTTAAGTGTTGTAAAAAATATTGCTGAAAATCTGATGAGCCAAAACCTATCCTGTGTGACACTTTAACTAAATGAGTCTGTGGGCGTGACCCATAAGCACTTGTTGTTAAAGTCATTATTCAAAAAGAGTGATCTACTTTATGCACACTTTTATTGATTATAAGAAATTGGAGTATTATTTAGGGTGGGTGACTACCTCTAGGAACAATCATAACCCTTGTCAAGGTGAACCTTCAAGGTCACTAAATTAACATGAGCTCCCCCTTGTCCCCCACCCAGTAGCTATGGCACTGTGCAGACTGGCTTCTTTTAGAGGCAAAGTGTAAGGTATTTTTGCAGTACCACAACAGTTATAAAATTAAAATGCAAGACACGAAAAAGCCCAAACCAGATTAGAAAAATAGAGTAAAATTTAACAAACACAAGGATGTAAACATGACAAAAAATAAAATAAGGGGAACAACAGCTATATATATATATATATATATATATATATATATATATATATATATAAATATATATATATATATATATATATATATATATATATATATATATATAACTTTTATGCAGGAGTAGCGCCCTGAAACATGCAGTGGTACTTAGTGGTTGCAGTAGACTGGGACCTTGGCACAATTTAATGCTAACCTCAATGGAGCCTAAATCAGAAAAACCAACGAGGTTCCTCCTGGTCAAAGATTTTACCTTTGACATTAGTCCTTTAAGTCCCAATCCACCACAGATGTACACTTCTGAAGCACTCCAGACCTTCAGTGGAGGCACTTAGGGTCTCACATACTGTCAGGCAGAGGCCAGTCGGCAAGGTCCAGTCCAGGTCCAATTACCACTGGACATTTGCAGGAAAAGGCCACTTATAGCTTGTTGTTTCTCTGTTGCTTTAATAGAAGGGTCAGCTTATGATATTTTGAGTCCATGTCATCCTCCTTGGTACAGGAGAGAGCAGGTCCAATCCAACAGGGCTTTTCTCAAGAGCACTTTCAGTCCTCTTCTGATCTTCCTCAGGTCCAGGGGTGTTCAGAAGTAGGTGCCACATTTATGCCAGTCACAAGCTAGTGGGTCAGACTGACTCCTGGCGAAGCCCTAACCAATGTAATAAAAGTTCCTGGGTCTAAACCAACGCACTTGTGGCATTTTGAAGATGGCAAAAGTATTAAGACACAATAAACTTGTGCTCTCAGGGCTGTGTGTAGGGGGGAGTGTACTATGCTCTTCCTTGTGTCCTCCCACATCTGATACTGAAATCCAGGTTGGGGCAGTCACAGTAATCAGAGTAAACCCAGAGACAGGTGTCTGGAAGAACAAAAGTAACATTTTCAGTAAACAGGCAGTAGATACACAAGAGTAAGTTTTACAACGTGTTTCACTTCCTGTCAAGTGCACCCCCAGTGTCTATCTAAAACTCAACAGACCTATCAAGTAGAATTTGACATTGTAATTTGAACAAGTATTGGTATAGCCAATAGGTCTCACCTTTTATACGTTATAAGTGTGTTACATGCAGCACCTTATTCTGGGTGCTAAGTCGCCAGGGATTTATCTTATGCAGCTAACAACCATTCATTAAGCTAATAATCCTAGCTTGAGCTAATAGTCCTAGCTTGAGCTAATAGTCCTAGCTTGTTTCAGTTGTTGTATTGTATCTTGATGCAATAATTGACATAGGCAGCAAAATACCAGTCAGGCAGCACAGTAGTACAATTAATTCTTAATACCTGGAGCACTTTTCCCACAGGAAAGGAGAAACTTGTCCCTCCTTGAAAGGCACTCAATAATTCTAGAACCGGACAGAAGCACCCTGACCTTTGTGATCTGCAGCGATGTACCCCAGTACTACTGCAGCCTGACGCTAGTGACCGCAAATCAGAAGCGTCTTCCTTAAGGAGGTCTGGGTTTTGCTCCAGCTACAGTCTTAGAAACACAATTAGGTGATTTCCCAAAGACATGACTTCATCCACCACAACAATGTTTTAGACCTGGTCCTTTCTGTTGCAAATAGTTATCAAGTACCAGACTACAGTACCCAAAATGCACTAGGATGGGAAAGAACAGAACAGAAACATGCATCGATTATATAGTGCGTGACATCCCGTATCGAGATTACAGTTGTTTTGACTGAGAAATGTCACCATCTTGTTCCGTTTACACTAGCCTCAGAGGCACCCGGAAGTCTCACTGAAGCAGGTTTCACACCACAAGTGTGATCAGACAAAACATTCGACCAACCAAGATTGTTAGAGTTTAACACCCTGCCTGTTCATTTGACCACATACAAAACAGTCTCCTTGTTGTGTTGTCAAAGGAAATTGAATACTTTGGTTGTTCACAAGTGCTACAAATAATTAGGGGGTACTTCATGTATATTATCAGCAGGCTCCTGGCACAGGTCACATTAATTGATGCAAATAGGAAGGGGCCATCTGTAAAACCAAAACCCGGGTCAGAGCAAAGTGATTACTCATGTCTGTGCAAAGCAGTCAGCGTTCAAACGTTTCTGTGCTTAATGATAAATGCCAAAATGAAAGGGCCAGGGCCAGTGCCAGCGAAGGAATTTACAGGGCCATCGAAACTCAGAAACACGAGTGCTTACTAGAACAAGAAAAACAAGCATTTGCAATGCAATAGGGTCTTGCATTTCTCTGAGTTACAGCTATTAGCAGTTGTAAACTCCCAACCCGACTTTTCTTGCCACAATAAATGGAAAAAAACAGCGCAATCGCGCTGCTACTGTTCACTCGTACGGACAGTTGAAGACGGCATGGAGGTAGGAAAAAAAATGCAAAAAAAGAGCGCGATCGCGCTGCTACAGTTTACTCATAGTGAAAAAGTGCAATTTTGTACGTAACCGGCAAAAGTGCAATTAACTATGTAACAGGGTCGATGTCATGCAAAGCGCCAGACTTCTGGCAAGCGAGATCGCGCTGCGAACAAAAGATAAAAAGTAGTCCACAAACCTGACGGGAAACAGCGAGCCTCGCAAGTTTTCAGTACTTAGTCGCTGCGCTCGAGGATGGCTAACCACCGGAAAAGGCATGACGTATGCGTGCCATCCACTAATGAAAGCAAGCAGATTTTGAAAGGCAAGCCCACGAACCAATGAAAGACACTGGCGTAACATTGATGGGGCTCCGAGCCCTTTTCTATCTACTAAAGCGTCTCACAAGCAAAACGCATGCGCAAGCGCATGCAACGCAGGCTCGACCATAAACTAGTGCCTGTGGCATCTGGGGGCTAAGGCAACACGCCCCGCCCCTTCTGTGCTCAAATGCCACAGAGCAGTGGGAGGAGAGTGAGCAGTGCCAGCAAAGAGCAGAGGAAGCGCGGTAGCTGTAAATCGGCTGCCGCGCTGTGTGAAGAGCTGTTCAGGATTTTTTTTAAAAGAGTAATTCGGGCAGTTAAAAGCGCGACGGCGCACAGGGCCCCTGCACTGCCCATGCCCCAGCACCCCATCTCCGTCAGCCTTTGCAAGGCAGTGGGACCGCCATGCAAAAGCCAGCAGAGAGGGGACTCATAATCCCCAGGCATTATTAAGACTGCCGGCACCGCCGGGCTGTTGAATGGCAGTGCTGGTAGTCAGACCGTGGTGGCTCCACCAGGGTCGCAATGTGGATGCCAGACCTCCAACACAAGTCTGGCAGTCCCAGGACAACCAGGCTTATAATGAAGGGCCTAATGACCAGAAGTGTGCCCTGCAGAGAACCAGCACTGCAGTCCTACATAGTTCTACTGATGGATCTACCACCATGGCTGGGCCCAGCCTTCTGCTTTATTACCCAGCTTGTGGGCATTGTGCACCCCCCAAACTGTTTCAGGAGCTTATTACACCTGTGAAGGACTCCTACCACCCAAGGACCCACCCCACACTCTAGGCCTGCTTGTGCCCCCCACTGCACTCCACTGTTGCTGGAGAGAAGTAGGGACTGCCACTACTACACTATATAGTCATTTGCCTTGCAGCCTGACTGTGGCTGTGGTCCCCGGGCATGCCCCTATGAAGCCTAATGAGACTGCTGGTGGAGGCCTTGTCACACAATTTCTCTGCCCTTCGCTCCCCCTCTAAACAGTGAGCCCACTATCAATCTTTGACACCGGTCTCCTGCCCACCCTGCTGATTAGTGAGATGTATGGAAACAGGACGCACGCTAATCAAAATTGACCTTTGAGGGTAAGCGACAAACGCACCATACTAAGCCAGACAAGGCTACAGAGGACCCCCCCGGAACAGCTTCATGGGGCTTACCTGCAAGATCAAAACCTGAAGGAGATCGTAGTTAACTTCAAAAATAGCCTGCACGCCATTGATATGAAGATTGACCTCCTCACCAGTCGCATTAACCTCATGAAGAAGAGATTAGACAAGCACAAGGGTCGGCTGGACCATCTTGAAACTCGAGTATTAGATGCTGCCAGCGAGCACCTTCTTTGCATAGATAAAGTCCTCAAGGTCATCAGACTCAAAATCAAAGACTTAGAAGGGCCATCCGGCACAATAATCTCTGCAAAATAGGGTTCCTGGAGTCCACAGCAGTTGACAAAATGGAAGACTGTGTAGAGACAATGTTGCAATCACTGTTTGAGTATTCTTTATCTTTGGTCTTCATTGTGGAATGGGCCCATGGGTCACTCAACCTGCGCCCTCCCCCCTGGGGCCCCAGCTCGACCATTAGTCGCCAGACTCTTTAATTACAGTAACCGCAACATGATTTTTTGGCTTGCTCGCAAGTGACGCACTGTCCAATATCAGGGGAAGAATGTCGTCTTTTACCTGGTTTCATGCTGGCGGTGCATACGGCCTGCCAAGAATTCCTACCAGCCAAAAGACTTCTCCAGAAAATGGACATTCCATACTCACTACTATACCTTGCCACATTGCACATTCACTACGAGGGAAAGCCACACTACTTTATCGATGCCAAGGCCACACAAATTTTCTATATACATGCTACTTCCAAGATAACAATGCCTCTGGCATCCCCGCAGCATTATGATGACAGCCGCCTCAGTGACAAATAAGGCCTCATGCAGCGGTAGGAGCATTCCGGCCATAGAGGAAGAGCGCTGACTCCGCCATCAAACTGGGATTGAGGCCACCCTGCCATGTGACCCTGCTGAAAGATGGGAGGCCGCCTCTTTTTTTCTAATACTGACTATTCATTCTGCATGCACCTGCTGACCCCACGTCTAGTGCTACTGCACCTCATCGGCCACCCAGCTTGTTCTCAACTGGGGTGTTTGCCTGGCTCTTTGACACCTCAAGGGTTGATTCCCTATGCCTGATTGTTATTGGGATAGGATTTGGGGTGGAGGTTGGGATGGGAGCTTTCAACCACGTTTGGGGTTTGGTGTGGGGGTAGGTGTCTTTTTATTGGTTTCTGTTGGTTGGTATTCTTCCCAACTTTTTCTCTCCTGGCACAGCCCCACACTAAACTTACCACCCCACACAGCTACGGGTTGCGCTTGGCCCAACCCCATCCAGATCTGTCACCCCTCTCCTGCAGCTCGACCACTACTAGATGCTTGACTTGGAATGTCTGTGGTACATTAATAGGCACAGCACAGGCATCTGCTTTCTCCAGTAATTCCTCTTGACCCCGACTACCACCTCCCGTTTGCGCACAGGATTTATGTATTCCTATGTTCTAATTACACTAGGGGAGCGGTCATACCCCTGCATAAAGGTTTGCCTGGCAGCTGCAACAAGCCCTATGAAACGCCAGTGGGTGATATTTCCTCCTTGTTGGCACAATCCACAAGTCACCCAGCCATCCTGGCCTCAATATACTGCCCCAACACCAGCAGCCAGGAATTATTCACCCAGGTGAGGTGACTGATCACCAGCATGGGCCTAGGGGCTGTCACCTGGAGGTGGGGTGTAGATATTAATGTGGCCCTTGACTGTGGGGAGGATGCTTCCGTGCTTTTAAACACCTCAGTCCCAATGCAGTTGTTAGCTCCATACACTTATGTATGACTATTGCCTGACTGATGTCTGGAGGCTGATCCACGTGACCAGCGTAAAGGACACCTGTATCACAACAGCACACAGCGTGTGGTCGCGCATACACTACTGGCTGCTCACCCGTTACTCTCTCCTGGGCCACCTCAGCGATATGCATTCCCCACACTCTCTCTGATCAAGCCTCCGTCCTGCTAGAACTCTCCATGCCACTGTTCATCCTACTTGCTTCCACATCACGTTTGGCCCCACAGCACTTCGAGACACGTTTTTCATGGCGAGGTCCGGGCTGCAATCAAAGACTATTTTGCTAATAACAAAGGTTTGGTCACTTCCTCGTTAACGCTATGGGAAGCCTTTAAACGGTCATCCATGGAATCTGTATTTCAAACAGTCCTGCTTCTTTAAGGCGATCCGAGGGAAGTCAGCTATGCTAGAACGGACCTTCAGTCACTCAAACCGGAGTTCTTTGCTACGGAAAATGCCACCACTATGGCAGCCATCCATGTGAAACTCTCAGAATATGATGAAGAGGCTCTGTGAGAGACTAGATAGTTGAGTCAAGAGTTGACTGTGTGTCGCTATGCGGAGGGCAGCCATCCCGGTAAGACACTCTCTGGCTTGTTGCGCAAACCCTGTGCCTCAGCCTATGTTGTGGATCTTCTTGATGAGCGGCAGACCCAACCCTACTGGACTGCTCCAAGCCATGACTTTGTTTACTCTCAGCTCTATATCCATTCAATGGTGCCCAGTGTAGAGAAGTTGACAGCTTCCCTGGACATAATCCAGCTGTTTTGGCTGGATCAGGCCCCCACAGTCTCTACCTGGACTCCTTCACGGTCAAGAAAATTACCCAGGTCACACAGGGTCTCCCTGGTGATATGGTGTCTGGCCCAGACAGGCTTATCACCTCCTTCTACAAGGAATATGGTCTTCCATCTGGTGGCCTGAAGAGTGTGGCACTCTCCCTGTACCACGGTCTACCTCGAGAAATTTAGGATTATTGTTTGACGATCAATTGTCGTTCAAACCTCAGGTCAACCAGATAATCAAGACCTGTATGTGGACTTTGAAGAAATTAAAGAAAATATTTCCTTTTATTCCACAATCCTGCAGAACTACTGCCACTCTGGCTCTAGTCATTTCCAAATTGGATTACGGGAATGCGCTTCTGCTCAACTTGGATAAAGAATCGCTGAATAAGCTACAGTTGATGCAAAACGCTGCGGCTAGGCTATTATTGAAACTGCCTCGTGGGGCCTCGGCTAAGAGGTGCCTTAGAGATTTACATTGGCTTCCGGTAGCCCAGCGGCTCTCTTTCAAGGCTCTCTGCATCACTCACAAGGCTGTCCATGGGATTGGGCCTAAGGCTCTAACCACTAAACTGCAATGGTACAGGCCCAATAGGCTGTTGCGATCTGCCTCTGCCTATCGAATTCAAACATCCCGCACTAAGAAGGCGAAGTGGGGAGATAGAGCGTTTACCATTGCGGCTGCTAAAATTTGGAACTCACTACCATTGGATTTAAGGCAAGAACACAATTATCTAACATTCAGGAGACTGGTCAAGACTTGGCTTTTTCCGCAATAAGTCTTGGAGTCCCCTTGTTAGCTGACTTTGCCTCTCCCAGTTAGCGCTTCGATGCCCTCGGGCCGGAATGCGCTTTATAAATACTCAATACAATACAATACAATATGCTTCTCTGCTGGCTCCACATTTTTTGGCAATGTATGAGTATTCACTGAAGCCTGGTGTACTGCCACCATCTCTGTGCAAACTAGTCAGTCACAATACTCAAACCAGGTAAGCCGGCCAAATGTTGTGGTTCATAACGACCGCTATCCATGATAAATGCTGACAATAAAATACTCGCAAAACTCCTTGTGAACCGTCTCCTTCCCCTACTGCCTAATATTGGCCACTCGGACCAGTCAGGATTCGTGCTGGGTCAATCCACTTCTCACAATCTCATGTATTCCATCTCCCCCAGCTCAGTACTGCTTCTGCCTTGCTCAATGCCACAAAGGTGATTTGACTCCTTGGATTGGCCATACTTGTTCCGGTTGCTCTCGAGCCTCAAATTCAGTCTGTACTTTATCCTCCTGGCTTGGCTTCTGCATGTTTCCCCGACGGCCCGCCTCCACCTCAATGGAATGCTTTTGGAGCCATTCCTTATTGCCCCTGGGACTCGTCAAGGGTGCCTATTGTGTCTGAACCTATTTGCCACAGTGATGGAGCCACTTGCAGCAACACCTCACCCACAGGGGTCTCGGCTTCACGTCACGGAGACTAGTGTTGTCCATGTACACTGACAGTGTTACGTTATACCTCCACAAACCTCAAACAAACATGACCCCCATTATTCGTGAAGTCCTTAGATTTGGCAGATACTAGGGCGTCCATGTTAACTGGCCAAGTCAACACTGTTCCCCCTTACTGCAGGAACCCAGCCATTCGAATTGAAGTACCCGTCACAGACTCTACTGCCCCTGTCTGCAACAGGCAGGATAGCAATTGAGAAAGTTATTGTATTGCCTACATTTTCATATATTTTTTTAAACCTGTCAATCCCACTCACTGTACACTTTTTTTGGAGGCTGCACTCCAATCTTATGGCCCAGCTTGGGCCTGGCAAGCTGCTGAGGATTACATGGGAGATGCTCACCCTCCCATTTCACCAAGGGAACCTAAGCACACTGACATGACTCTATACACATTATGTGCACAGGATGAATATATCCATTTTTGGCTTTATCCCACACAATTTCAACCTCACACTAAGTTGGAGGTGGACCAGGAAGCACCTTGCTCTTTCTATACCAACACTACAAGCAGCTTCGGGCGAAATCAATGTGCACAATGTGCGTTGGGCATGGGATGGTATTCAGTGGGCCACCTGACTTCCCTGCCTATATGCTCCCACCATCCCCCTTGCCCGCAACCACCTACTGCCGCAGATGCAGGACTAAGGCACTGGAGCGAGACCACACAAGCGAGGCCTCGCAACATTCGCGGACCTATACCCTGACAGCCACTTCCTTACCCCCATTTGCGCTAGATGAACCCCCTTGCCTTACGGCTCTTGATATCCTTCTCTATTACCAGCTCTGGGCTACTTGCTGTAGAATGCACAACACGCTCCCTGCTTCCCCTCCTGCATTCCATGCACTTGAACTTATGCTGATGAACCTCTTGTCCGAGACTAGTCACTCGACAATATGTTGCCATGCAAGACAAGTTGCCTTTACGTGCCCATTCGGCCCACGCTGGCAAGAACCGGGCAAAAACCCCTCCATCACTGATGCACAATGGATTACTGTTGCAGCCCAAATGCATCCCTCTCATTCAACTACAAACTGAGACTCATTTACTTCTAATTTCTCCATAGGCTGCATTGCACCCCAATGCAGCTCCGCCCTATAGGATTAGTTGAAGATTCCCATTCCCATTGCCAGTGCTGCGCAGCCTCAAAGGCCTCCTACATCTCATCTGAGAATGCCCATGAGTGGCAGACTACTAGTCTGAGGTCTTCTCTGTTCTGGATCACTGGCCACTCGTCCTCTTGCACCCCATTCGTCGGCCTCTTAGGATATGTCAAGGATGTTCCGTCTGAGGTCTGCAGCCTCATGGCCATGCTTCTACTTCTGGCCAAACGGTGCGCCGATATACACTAGGGGAGGAGGTCCCTGCCTAAAACTGAGACTTGGCTAAAAGATGTGGTTTACTGCCAGGAACAGCGCTCTACCTATTGGGAGCTTATGCCGCTGCAATTATGCCCAAAGAATTTCTGGGCATTGCTGCTGACATACCTAAGACAGAGGGACACCCCCCTCAGCTGGACACTGAGGGGACTTCCCCAAGCAGGGATCCTCCCCACTCAGGTGATGGGGTGGTCAACTCTGCCATCAGTCCAGCTTCTGCTCACCGACTTTCTTGACGCTTTATGTACTTGGGTTCCTGTAGAAGTAACATCTCTGCATACAAGTCATCTCCTTGACTGACCACAGATAAGTCAATATGTTCTGTATTACAATGCTGGTACTGTTGTATTTATCATTTTTCTGCTGGGGTGATGTAACAATCCTCCATATACTCATATTGCTGTGCCCTCCATTGCTTCTCCCGTGCCCCCCACTTTGAGGTGGTCGACCAGTTATTGTTATCTTAACAAAATGCAAATTAAAAACAAATGTTCAAAATCTTCCCTTTATCTTACCCTCTTTCTATGGTATTGTTTTTCGATTGCGCTTCTTCCTCCTTAGCACTCGCTTCCAAATGCCAGTCCGGGCATCGACCACATGCACTATGGGACATGTACGCCTGACTTGGGCCGATCTTCCCTGCAGTACCAACAAAATTCTGACTGGACACAATGGACTCCATTCCATTTCTGCGTGAAGTGCCACACAAAATTTCCACACACCGACCAAAACCCGGTGTGTAATCTTTGCCTCTCCCCAGATCATTAAGAGTCTACATTTGATGCCTGCAAATCTTTCCGATTGAAGAAGACCCTTTGGGGCCAAAGAGTACGTTGATTGGAAATGGCACTCAAGACTCTGGACGGCACCCCTGACATCTTTGGTGTGGAGTATGCAAGAGGAGGAGGTCCTTTCCATCCAGGATTCTTCTGCCTCTGATGTTCAATCAGACATTGAGCCATGAGATTACCTCGGCGCAACCCATGAGTAAAATGGCCCCTACTGCACACTACAAAACCCTTGAAAATCCCATTCTAGATGTCGCCAGTCTGCCACTGCAACCGGGCTATGGTCAGAACCGCAAAGCTACTTTGGTTTCCCCACCCTCCAGCTTGGCACTGAAAACAACTGCCAAGACCAAGCCATAATCTTCAACCTCCTCTTCATCGGATCAAGAGGGCGTCTGTTTCGATCTGAGCTTTGGCTCTGACCCGAACTCTTCTAGCCTCTACTTCGGTGTTGATGAAATCAAACCGACCAAAATCTACAGTGCCAAAACACATAGAGCTGAAATCATCAGACCAAAAAGTCCCAAGCTACTCCTTCTCCGGTGGAGCCTATACTGGTGACTATGCACGCTCGTCAGCGTTGCCTCAAAATTCAGGAGGATACCTGGTGTATTATTGCTTCACCACCTGTACCTTTTAAACGGAAGCTTTTGACGCTCTTTCATCTCAGCAGATGACGACCCAGAATAAGGCCACTAGCCCACCACGTAGGCCTTCTCTACCACTTCTTCCTCCACCTTTTTCACCACCTCTGCCAACACCTTCTCCGCCACCTCCTCTGCCTCCTTCTTCCCCTCTACCTCCCTCCCCTCTGCTTTCTCCCGCCTCTCCTGTTTCAGGAGATTATACTCCTAAGGGTTCCCCTCTATCACCTGGGGAATGTTTAGGTGGGCCATCCCATGATCCAGACCCTCGGGGGACATATGACCCCAACCCTATCACCTCTCATGATCCAGACCTCTACCCCGTACGCCCCTCAACACCAGAGGACACTACTTCATACCAACAAGTAGTGGCATGAGCAGCTGCCTTCCATGATGTACAACTGCATAGATACCCTATCGAACATGACTTCCTTTTCAGTACCCTTACTTCCACACATAAGGATATTCAGTTCCTACCAATGCTCCCAGGTATGCTTTGTCACGCTGACAAAACTTTTAAGGAGCCCATCCGCTCTAGGGTTATCATCCCGAGACTTCTTAAAAAGCACAAACCTGCTCCCTCTGGCCCTATATACATTAGGTCACAGGTCCCTCCCATGTAGAGCATGTGTATTTACAGCCACATATGCCACTGAACTGAAAATGTTACTTACCCAGTAAGCATCTGTTCGTGGCATGTAATGCTGTATATTCACATACACCCTCCCTGGATGGCTGTTACAGTTACATTATATTTGTATACATTTGTACAAATGTAGTTATGTTTTGCATGGACATTGTAGTATTGTAAACTTATTGTTGCTGTACACTTATTGTTATTTTAGATAATTCTTGTTAAGCACTATGTATATTCTCTTGTTGTTTTTGAAATACTCATTCTTGGGAGCAAGACAGTTCTAAGAACTTAGAATGTGGAATGGGGAGCTTGTAGTTAGGTTCCTGGTGGGGCAGTTGACTAGGAACGTCTTGCTGACAGGATGAGGCTTCTTTACTCTGAACCTATTCTTCAATAAACTTGTTGTGACAAGGAAAGAAACGGTGTACTTCATTACCTCATTTTGGCGACGAGGATGGTGAAAACTTCACAGCCTTGAAGCCTCAACTGGACGATCCGCACTTCAAAGTTATGTCGGCTACGGGACCAGTCTGAGGACAACTGTGCTTTCTCCTCCTACGGGTGAGTTGGAGGTTTACGAGTCAACGAGCAGGAAATACTCTGACGATTCGGTCTCATTGGTTTTATATCTTACGCAAAGTATATTGCTTTAAATTTCGGCACGCGCTCTGTGTTTCGGCGTTTCGGATTCCTGACGCGTGCAATGCCAACGCATGCTACCTAGGCAACGTGGAGACGCCTCCTTCAATTAAGGTGCTCATACAACGTCATTATACGTCTCCAAGGCAACAGAGACGCTTTCTGCAAAAATACAGTGCGTGATTCGAGGCCTGTTTACACAGCGTAAATACGCGTCTCCCAAGCAACGAGAGACACGCATTCCGAGGTTTCTGTCTTAACTATAAAGTGAAGCTGACTTTGTTTAACATCGCGGGATACATTTGACAACAACAACGTGAAGCTGACCTTAAGCTGTTTCTTTGCTTTACAACGTGGCATACATTTGTTTTTGAGACTTCTAAGTGTACGGTGTAGTACATATTTGTTTCCGGAGACTTTATTAATAATAACTCATTCAAATGTACATGATTCCTCATAATTCTACACAATAATAATAATAACAATTTAATCTGGTGTATAATTGTGTTCATCTGTAGAATTTAAATAATATTGACAGCATGCAAAATGTACCTGCAGCACCCTTCTTCTTGGT
This sequence comes from Pleurodeles waltl, assembly GCF_031143425.1. Classification (NCBI taxonomy): domain Eukaryota; kingdom Metazoa; phylum Chordata; class Amphibia; order Caudata; family Salamandridae; genus Pleurodeles; species Pleurodeles waltl. Next base: position 774,873,578 of record NC_090446.1, on the reverse strand, counting down.
ATCTCCAGGAGAACCTCCCATTAAATGGCAAAAGTGGAAAAAAGTGTTTACAAATTATGCAAAAGTCTGCGGCACGTCTCTTAGTGCGGAGAGAAAGACTTCCTTGTTAATGCACTGTTTAGGCACTGAGGGACAGGAAATTTTTGAAAACCTGCCTGATTTATTGGATAATGATTCGGCTGGTCTCAACGAATATGAGATTTGTATCAAAAAACTTGATTTACATTTTTTATCTAAAGTCTGTACAGTTTTGGAACGTTACCAATTTGGAAAGAGGTTACAACGACAAGAAGAATCAATTGAACAATATATTACAGCACTACGTGGTCTTGCCACTAACTGTTCATTTGGGGCTTCTTATGAAGAGCGCTTAAGAGATCAATTCATGTTGGGTTGCTCATTGGAAAAGGCTAGAGAAAAAATGTGGCAAAAAGACAACCCATCGTTAGATGAAGTAGTTTCTATGGCCAAAGCATGTGAACATTCTAAGAACTGTATTCAGATTTTGAAGAATCAAAAAACTACAACTTATGAATATGATATAGAAGAAGGGGGTTCTGTTAAAACTGTTCAAAGTAGTAAAATTGAAGTCAAGCATTTCAAAGAAAAGAATGATATTAAGAGCTTAAAGTCTTTTACGGGGAAATGTTTTAGATGTGGCAATGCAGGTCACATGGCTAATAATAAGGATTGTCCTGCTTGGAAAGTATTATGTAGAAATTGTGGAAAGAGAGGTCACTTGGCAAAATGTTGCAAAACAAAAACAGGCTCTAGGAAAGTTAGTGAAGTAGTTTTTGAAGACACGAATGATGATGTTGATGTGATAAACGTAATTGACATCTTGCAGAATACTGGTGGACACTTGGATGGTCCCCTAGAAACAATTTTGGTGAATGGTGCAAGTGTGAAAGTTTTATTTGATTCTGGAGCTAAAATAACTTTAGTTCCTAAAAGTTTTTATGATTTATACTTGAAAGGTAAACTTATCTTACAAAAGCCTGATATCTCTCCCAAAGGTTATGGTGGAGTACCTATCAAACTTCTTGGATACTTTTGGGGTACTATTGAGTTCAAAGAACGTATAATTCCGGCAAAAGTGTATGTGTCACTAAAAGGGGATTCTTTGATAAGTTGGTTTCACCAACGTGATTTGCGTGTTTACCTTGACCCTAATGAGGTCCCATCGGTACTTCTTAAGGATGTTTCTTCTGTTATTCAAGTGGATGAACAGGGACAAACATGGATTAACAAATTTCCTGATGTTTTCAAAAAAGAAATTGGCTGTCTCAATAATTACCAACTTGCAATTAGTTTAAAGCCTGGAGCTCATCCCAAAATAGCAAAGTTGAGATCGGTTCCTTTCACTGTCAAACTTAAAATGAAAGAAGAAATAGACAGATTATTGAATAGTGGTATAATTCAAGAGGTAGAGGCATCTGAGTGGGTTGCTCCTGTTGTTATGATTAAGAAAGCTAATGGCGAAGTTAGACTTTGTGTAGACCTCAGAGAGTTAAACAAGGCAGTAGTAGTAGACCATCATCCACTTCCTAACATTAATGAAATGTTATGCTCTCTTAATGGTGCAAAACACTTTTCAACTCTTGATCTTTCCTCTGCATACCATCAGGTAAAACTACATCCATCTTCACAAGATCTCACAACCTTCATTACCCCTTTCGGTACCTTTAAGTTTCTCAGGATGCCTTTTGGCTTAATCTCAGCAGCTTCTGTATTTCAAAGGGCACTTGAAAAAGTATTAAGTGGTGTGAAAGGTGTTAAGATTTACCTAGATGATATTTTAATATATGGAAATGATTTAACTAAACATGACGAGAGTTTGAGAATAGTCTTACACAGATTGAGAAACTCGGGTCTTACCCTGAAATCTGAAAAATGTAAGTTTAACATGTCCTCCATAGAATATTTAGGTCATGAAATCTCAGGAAAAGGCATCCGTCCTAAATCTGCTTTGGTTGACACAATCATAAATATTCCATCTCCAGAAAACAAGCAGGAACTGGTAAAATTTCTTGGGATGGCAGAATTTTATAATAAATTTGTACCTAAGTTTGCTGAGAGAACAAGGAACATGAGAGATCTTTTGAAGAAAGGGAGTGAATTTTCCTGGTGTGCTCGATGTGATAATGAATTTCAAGATATTAAAGGTTCCCTACGCAAGGCAGGTAATTTAGGTAGTTATGACCCTAATGATGAGATCAAATTAATGTGTGATGCCAGCTCGAAAGGCATTGGAGCAGTACTAACACAGAGAGCAGATGGTGTCAATAGGACAATTTTATTTTTGTCTAGAAGCTTGAAAGGGGCTGAATACAATTATTCTGTGATCGAAAAAGAAGCACTAAGTGTTTATTGGGCAATAAGAAAATTAAGAAAATTTTTATGGGGTTGTAACTTTGAAGTTATCACAGACCATAAACCTCTGAAAGAAGTTTTCAAGAACAAAGGTATTGACTTGGTGTCACACCGTATTCGCAAATGGGTAGTAGCTTTGCAAGAGTTTGATTATACAGTGGTCTATATGCCTGGCACTCTCAATTTGCAAGCTGATTGTCTCTCTAGGCTTTGCAAATCCTATTCTTTGGATGAAACTGACAGGGAGTGTGGCAGTGATGATGATGACTACTTTACGAGTGATGAATTTGACCAGGATGTTAAAGTTTGTCTTGTTACGAACTCGATTATTCAAGAATCAGAATGGAGAGATGAATTACTGAAAGACGTTACCTTACAAAAAGTAATTGAACAAACGAAAAATGGATGGGGTGTTAAAAAACATTGTGAAGAAGGTGTTGTGCCGTTTTGGCAAGTAAGGAATGAGTTAACGATCATAGATGATCTGTTACTTAGAAGTAGTAAGTTGGTTCCTCCCCTTTCTTTGAGGAAAAAGTTAGTTGCGCATGCTCACTCTAGCCATATGGGTATCTCCAAAACTAAAGAGAGATTGAGGTGTACTTATTGGTGGCCTGCCATGGATACTATGGTGGAGAGAGAAGTAAGGGATTGTCTTTTGTGTGCCCAATCGGATAAAGTCTTAAAATGCAGGATACAACCCATGGTGTTAAGGGAGGACTCCTTAGGACCTTGGATGGATGTAGCCTTAGATATTCTAGGACCAGTGAGGTTAGGCTCAATGGACAGGTATGTGTTGGTCTCTATTGATATGTATTCAAGATGGCCAGAAATAAAGATTGTGAGTTCTGTAGAATCTAAAGACATAATTGCCTTTCTTGAAGAACTTTTTGAAAGGGAAGGGTTTCCTTCCTCTGTCCTTACTGATAATGGAGTTCAATTTACTTCGAAAGCTACAGAATCCTTTTTGAAAGACAGAGGGATTAATCACAAAAAAGCTGCTTTATATCATCCTGAATCCAATGGGGTGGTAGAACGATTTATCAAGGTTCTTAAAGAAAGTATTCAATTGGCACAAAGGCAAGGTAATGAGTGGGAGAGTGAAATAAGGAAAAAGGTGCGTGAATATCGTTTGACTCCACATTCCTCCACAGGGGTGACTCCTTTTCGCCTATTTAAGGGAAGGTTACCGTGTCATGAGGTAGCTCCTGGATGGGTGCAAGAGAAACGTTTGTGTGTTGATCCCTTGATTGGTGATGTGAAAGGTTGGAGAAATAAAGAACGTGAGAAAAAAATTCAAAGGAAAAAATGGTATGATACACGAAAAAGTGTAAAGGAAACAAGTATAAAAGTTGGTGATTGGATAAAAATAAAGTCTCCGAGGGGTGGAAAAACAATTAGTAAATACTTAGGTCCGTTTAAAGTTGTGAAACTCTTTAAAAATGCAATAAAGACAAATGATCATAAAATATGGAACTTAAACAGAGTAGCAAAATGTGACATCTGTAAGCCAGATGAGTTTAAGGAGTCTGGCACTTCAAAGTCTAGTGAGGAGTCTGTCACTTCAAAGTCTAGTGTATCTGATACACTTGATAATGGTTCTCATATTGTTTTTGATTCCACAAAAAAGATGAGTTCCAGACCTGTGAGATTAATTAGGAGACCTGAGAGACTACGAGATTATGTGTAATTAGGTTCATCACTTTCTCTTTTGTATGTTTGAGTTGGTAATGTAAGGGAGGTGATGTAGTATTGTAAACTTATTGTTGCTGTACACTTATTGTTATTTTAGATAATTCTTGTTAAGCACTATGTATATTCTCTTGTTGTTTTTGAAATACTCATTCTTGGGAGCAAGACAGTTCTAAGAACTTAGAATGTGGAATGGGGAGCTTGTAGTTAGGTTCCTGGTGGGGCAGTTGACTAGGAACGTCTTGCTGACAGGATGAGGCTTCTTTACTCTGAACCTATTCTTCAATAAACTTGTTGTGACAAGGAAAGAAACGGTGTACTTCATTACCTCAGACATCTCTTTCTCTATACCTTTCTTTTCTTACACTCCTCTCTCGCCCACTTGCGGCAAAACAATCTAACCAAGGGGTTGATGCCTATGTGCACTATCACTGAGAGCAGGAGTCTCTTGATCCCGTGACTCTGAACACTTCTTTGAAGAAGAACAACTTGCAACTCCGTACCCACCACTAGATGTTAGTAGTATGCAGAGCTTGTGAATCAACATCACTACATGCCACTAACAAAGGCTTACTGTGTAAGTAACATTTTTCTTCTCTACCAAGTCCTATTCCCAAGATAGAATATTAAATTTTTTAATCTGTACTGTGGTTTTCTACATAGTACAGCTAGGCCTGCACAGTGAAAAATAGCTCTTGCATGCGAGTCACTGTACAGACATGTTAACATTACATTTTTACATGTCCCACTTGTGAATACCATGCACCCTGCCATGTGGACTGCAAGTCCTACTCATGGGTGCCTTATTAATATTTGAAAAGTAGGTTTTGAACTAGGTTTATTTTGATAGGTTTTATTTCAGTTTTTACACTACTACCGTTAGACTACATGTTTACACTGTCACTCTAGTGAATGGCATAAAAGGGGTTACAATCTACTAGTGGCATTTATCGCACAGGCCCTGCGTAGACATTGTATAGGAATTAGGAATATGCCAATTTGACCATGTTTAAAGGTGGAGCACACATGGACGTCATTTAGAGGTCGCCAGGGGTCACAAATGCGACCTCTGGCTTGCTTTTTGCGATCTCTGGCACTGTCTTTGCGACCCTTGGATTAAGAGGTGGCAAAATGAGTGCCAGGAACACACTGGTAGCTTGTCCTTATTGATGTTGGTTAGGGCTCATTTGGCTTTGTTTTCTTTCATTTTTTTAATACACTAATAGTAAATAATGTTTAATTATTCACTGTTAGACTAATACAAAATGGAGTACTATTAGCCAGTGTAGGAAGTTGGCTCTGTATGTACTATTTCAAAGTAAGAAATAGCATGCACAGAGTCCAAGGGTTCCCCTTAGAGGTATGATAGTGGCAAAAAGAGATAATTCTAATGCTCTATTTTGTGGTAGTGTGTTCGAGCAGTAGGCTTATCAGAGGGTAGTGTTAAGCATTTGTTGTACACACACAGGCAATAAATGAGGAACACACACTCAGAGTCAATTCCAGGCCAATAGGTTTTTGTATACAAAAATATATTTTCTTAGTTTATTTTAAGCACCACAGGTTCAAGATTTACAAACAATACTTTAAATGAAAGGTATTTCACTTAGGAACTTTGAATTAGCAAAATAGCATATACAGTTTTCACACAAATGGCATATAGCTATTTTAAAACTAGACACTGCAATTTTCAACAGTTCCTGGGGGAGGTAAGTGTTTGTTAGTTTTGCAGGTAAGTCAACCACCTACGGGGTTCAAAGTTGGGTCCAAGGTAGCCCACCGTTGGGGGTTCAGGGCAACCCCAAAGTTACCACACCAGCAGCTCAGGGCCAGTCAGGTGCAGAGGTCAAAGTGGTGCCCAAAACGCATAGGCTTCAACTTCAATGGAGAAGGGGGTGCCTCGGTTCCAGTCTGCCAGCAGATAAGTACCCGCGTCTTCGGAGGGCAGACCAGGGGGGTTTTGTAGGGCACCGGGGGGGACACAAGTCAGCACAAAAAGTGCAACCTCAGCGGCACGGGGGCGGCCGGGTGCAGTGTGCAAACAGGTGTCGGGTTCGCAATGTAATCCAATGGGAGACCAAGGGGTCTCTTCAGCGATGCAGGCAGGCAAGGGGGGAGCTCCTCGGGGTAGCCACCACCTGGGCAAGGGAGAGGACCACCTGGGGGTCGCTCCTGCACTGGAGGTCGGATCTTTCAGGTCCTGGGGGCTGCGGATGCAGTGTCCTTACCAGGCGTCGGGTCTTTGAAGCAGGCAGTCGCGGTCAGGGGGAGCCTCGGGATTCCCTCTGCAGGCGTCGCTGTGGGGGCTCAGGGGGGGTCAACTCTGGCTACTCACGGGCTCGCAGTCGCCGGTGAGTCCTCCCTGTAGTGTTTGTTCTCCACAAGTCGAACCGGGGGCGTCGGGTGCAGAGTGCAAAGTCTCACGCTTCCAGCGGGAAATGTGTGTAGTTTCAAAGTTGCTTCTTTGTTGCAAAGTTGCAGTGTTTGTGGAGCAGAGCCGCTGTCCTCTGGAGTTCTTGGTCCTTTTAGATGCAGGGTAGTCCTCTGAGGCTTCTGAGGTCGCTGGACCCTGCGGAACGCGTCGCTGGAGCAGTTTCTTTAGAAGTGGGGAGAAAGGCCGGTAGAGCTGGGGCCAAAGCAGTTGGTGTCTCCGTCTTCTCTGCAGGTCAGCTCAGCAGTCCTTCTTCGTCTTAGGTTGCAGGAATCTAGTTTCCTAGGTTCTGGGGTGCCCCTAAATACTCAATTTAGGGGGGTGTTTAGGTCTGGGAGGGCAGTAGCCAATGGCTACTGTCCTTGAGGGTGGCTACACCCTCTTGGTGCCTCCTCCCTGAGGGGAGGGGGGCACATCCCTATTCCTATTGGAGGAATCCTCCTTCTACAAGATGGAGGATTTCTAAAAGTAAGAGTCACCTCAGCTCAGGACACCTTAGGGGCTGTCCTGACTGGGGGGTGACTCCTCCTTGTTTTTCTCATTATCTCTCCTGGACTTGCCGCCAAAAGTGGGGGCTGTGTCCAGGGGGCAGGCATCTCCACTAGCTGGAGTGTCCTGGGGCATTGTAACACGAAGCCTGAGCCTTTGAGGCTCACTGCTAGGTGTTACAGTTACTGCAGGGGGGAGGTGTGAAGCACCTCCACCCAGAGCAGGCTTTTGTTTCTGTCCTCAGAGAGCCCAAAGGCTCTCATCACATGGGGTCAGAAACTCGTCTCTCAGCAGCAGGCTGGCACAGACCAGTCAGTCCTGCACTGAACAATTGGGTAAAATGCAGGGGGCATCTCTAAGATGCCCTCTGTGTGCATTTTTTAATAAATCCAACACTGGCATCAGTGTGGGTTTATTATTCTGAGAAGTTTGATACCAAACTTCCCAGTATTCAGTGTAGCCATTATGGAGCTGTGGAGTTCGTTTTTGACAGACTCCCAGACCATATACTCTTATGGCTACCTTGCACTTACAATGTCTAAGGTTTTGCTTAGACACTGCAGGGGCATAGTGCTCATGCACCTATGCCCTCACCTGTGGTATAGTGCACCCTGCCTTAGGGCTGTAAGGCCTTCTAGAGGGGTGACTTACCTATGCCACAGGCAGTGTGAGGTTGGCATGGCACCCTGAGGGGGGTGCCATGTCGACTTAGTCATTTTCTCCCCACCAGCACCCACTAGCTGGCAAGCAGTGTGTCTGTGCTGAGTGAGGGGTCCCTAGGGTGGCATAAGACATGCTGCAGCCCTTAGAGACCTTCCCTGGCATCAGGGCCCTTGGTACCAGGGGTACCAGTTACAAGGGACTTACCTGGGTGCCAGGGTTGTGCCAATTGTGGAGACAATGGTACATTTTAGGTGAAAGAAAACTGGTGCTGGGGCCTGGTTAGCAGGGTCCCAGCACACTTCTCAGTCAAGTCAGCATCAGTATCAGGCAAAAAGTGGGGGGTAATTTCAACAGAGAGCCATTTCCTTACAGCCAGACTATAGCCCTCCCTGGCAGCAGAGGTAAGTAAAAACATGCTTTTAAATGTATGTGTGCGTGCTTGAGGATTAGTGTGTGTTTACATGAGAATGTCTGGGATTGGTTGTATGTGTAAGCATGTGTATGTGAGTGAAACTGAAGGTCAAAAGGCACGCAATGTCACTTCTGCTACCCTTGGCACTTTGGTGAATTGAACTGCACAGAGTTCTAAAACCAGCAAACATATATGGCTCAGCAAAAGCTGAAAAATCTGGGCTCACCACGCAGAAAAGGCATATTTCCTACAAAGACCTTCCACAAACTGTGCTCATGATTATATGTTTCAGCAGCAAGTACCATGCCATTCCCAAGGCTCTTGCAAAAAAATAAAAAAATAAAAAAAAAAAACACCTACACTTGCGAATCAGATGTTCCTACTGTTTACTAACAAACCATGCAACTTCAACTTTCCACTAGGAAGGAACACTGCACAGTTTACACTTGCACAGTAAGTAGTTATCTGAATGGATTAATGTGTAACCCTTATCTCATTACCTTTCTGCATCCACAGGGCGAAAGAGGAATGCCTGGAAGAAAAGGAGTGAAGGGTCTCAAAGGAGAACCCGGGCCACCTGGCTTAGATCAACCTTGTCCAGTGGTATGTTTTCTCTTTTATATAGTAACATCTACTTCTAGATTTCTCTACAAAATGAAAATGTTCCTACCATGAACAAAACTATCAAGGGGGGTACTTTTATGCAAGACAGTTCAAAGGCAATGGCCTTTACTACAGCCTCAAAAGCAAAGAAAAACGTATTTAGAGTGAACAATAAACTTTCTGGTCTAATTTTGCTGTTGATTATGGGTTGGATGTCAGGGTTGTAGCTGTATATGTGGCATTAGCTGCTGGAAGTGACTACTAAACTATAATAATTGCTAATAATTTCTTTATTTTACTACCAACCCAGCAGTCAGGGGGCCCATTTTCCTTTTTTTGCAGTTGAGCTCATGGCACCCTTGCAATGCCATTGAGGGAATTAGGTTTTCTACAGCTTAATCTTAGAGAATAATTATTAAGTAAGCTTGCCACTGGTCGTACGGACCTTTGTTCATCAACAAAGAGAAATGAGGAGCAAACACCTACATAACAATAAATCATTAAATACTCTAAATTCAGTCAATAAAGACTTAGGGCCTGATTACAACTTTGGCGGAGGGGATTACTCCATCCCAAATATGACGGATATCCCGCCTGCCGTATTACGAGTTTCATAGGATATAATGGACTCGTAATTCGGCGGGCGGGATATCCGTCACATTTGGGACGGAGTAATCCCCTCCGCCAAAGTCGTAATCAGGCCCTTAGTGCCTCATTACGACTTTGACGGTCTTTTTGTAAAACCGCTGAAATCGGTGCAGCCAACAGACCGCCAGTGCTGGCGGTCTGCTGACAGCCATATTAGGAGTCATTGGAGGACTTCTGCCCATTTATGGGTGTACGTCCGACTCCAAAGCGGCGGTTGCATCACCAGCTCTCCACGCCAGCAAGACTCCGCCTGCCGTATTACGAGCCATAATACGGCTTGGAGGAGTCTTGCTGGTGTGGTGGTGCTGTCATGCAAAACCGTCAGGAACCATCCCCTCCCGGACAACCAGCTCGCCGGAAAAGGTAAGTTGATTGTCCGACAGGGGGTGGAGAGGGTGTCTGCGTGTGTGGGTGCTGGAGTGCGCTTATGCGGAGGGGAGTAGCGAATGCATGTGTGTATGCGATTGAATGTTTGTGTGCGTGTATGTGCGCGAGAATGAGAGTGTCTGAGTGCATGTTTGCGAGCGAGTAGGGCTGTGTGTCTGCGTGTTTGCGAGCAAGTGGGGTGTGTGTCTGCATGTATGCGAGTGAGTGGGGGTGTCTGTGTGAATGTATGCATATGCCAAGGGGTGTGTATATGAATGCATGCGTACATGAAGGTGTGGGGGGAGTGTTTGTAAGTGTGTGTGTGCGGGTGGGGGTGTCTGAATGTGTGTGGACCTGTGGGGGTGCGTGTGCCGGCGACATGAATGGGGATTCCTTTAGCCGGGTGCGTTACCGCCAGGGTTTTTGTGGTGGGTGACCGCCACGGAAAGCCAGGTGGTCTACAGCCTCATGATCCGCCCAGCAGGCAGAAGCCTGTCGCCGGGCTGGAGGAGCTCACTGCCTGCCGCGCCACTGCGACCGCACCTGCGGGGCAGGCGGCGTTGTGGAGGTTTGGCTTCTTCCAAACCCCACAACTCATAATGTGGCAGTCTTCACCGCCGGCCCATCGACAGTGAGACTGCTACTGCGCCCCTGGCGGTCTTCGGACTACCAGGGTCATAATGAGGCCGTTAGTGTAATAAAACCTCTGCAGTCAGATGCAGATTAAAGCAGGTTCATATTTAATGTTGCCACAGCCTCAGGTTACAATAACTGTAGTACCGTTTGAATTCCAACGTCTATTAATACATCCCATAAAAGAATGGAAGATAACAAAAAACATCCATTGTCCAGGTAAGAATGGGTTATGTTAAAGATGTATTCAAATATACCACACATCTTCCTTTCAGCAGAATAAACAACAACATCTTCAAAACGAAACAGATTTGTACATTACTTTAACACACAAAAATAATAACATCTAAAAAAAAAATCCACGATTTACACAAAACCTTTAGGGTAAGTTGGTCTCCTCAAGTTGGCTCGGTAATATATACCTCTCTACCCAAACCTTTTTCACTGATACTAGAGCTCATTAACCCCTCATCCTCTTTCCAACAAACCCTTGAATTATCACACTCGCTCAGTAGAATATTTAGATACATGGTTTAGATTCCAAATGCGACCATGAGAAACCTTTACAGCATTTCTGATAAGTTTAACAACTTTTAGAGCTTTAGTAAGTTTAGAGAACCTTTCTGACCCTATAGGGGCTTTTCTTCAAACTAACTCTCCTGTTTTGACGTGAATTTCATTTTTTGCTTTTCTGCGACCATGATCTTCTTTCCCTTACTACCCAACCAGTGGTCAGGGGGCCAACTTTCCCTTTTTGTACCTTTTTTGGCACCCTTGCTATCCCGTTGCTGGGTGTCCCAGGTGCTTGCAATGGCTACAGAGGCTTGTGAAGGCACTGCTGTGTTGAGCAAACACATTTAGGCAAGGGTGAGGGAAGAGGCACTTGAAATAAAGTACAGCCTAGCACTGTATAGGCTGCATGGGGTGGGGGGACAAGCTCGAGGGCTCCTGTGCTGGAGGGGCTGCACCTCTACCTGATCCAGGGTCTATTGGAGGATTACTGTGCTGCTGTATCAGACTGAGGGATGTGAATCAAGCCGCCACAACCAGCAACTTAGCCAATACAAACAGAAGCTTATTAATAATAATGAATGTCTGGTAGATGTGGTTGATGACCTTTTGGAGGATTCTCATTTATTTTCAATTTGGCTTCTGATAGTTTCTGTTGTTCCATATTGCTATCTGTATGACATAAGGTTTTACTGTAGAAACCACATGTTACATTATGAACCTGAGAGGGGGTGGGGGATGTGCCACAATGATGTTCATTGTTTCTGATTGTTTTATATTTGGGTACAGCAATTGAGTGGTGTAACAAAGTTGCCTTGCAGCACCCTGATGGGTAGAGAGCCAAAGTGAGATTGCCCACACTACCATGCTCTTTGGAAAGCTTTGAATTGGGTTTGGAGAGGGCAAGTTAGTGGAGTGCAGTGATGGCTCCCTGGATGAGGTGAGGGAAGTCTCAGGTGGTCATGGGGAGTTATTTTCTGAGTGCGGTTTGCACGGTCATGGTTAGGTCTGTAAGGGAGGGTTTGGTGTGTGGCCATAGGCATAGTATCGCTAAGAGTGTTGCTGACGTTTCATACTCATGAATGACATCCATTAGATTATTAACATGACAAGTGAAGGTTGTGATGGGCTGGCGAAGGGGATCAATTTTTGTTAACATTTAATAAGAATCAGTGACAGTGACAAGTTGCAGGAGACACATTTGTATAAATGTGGAAGTGAACGTTTGACGAAGAATGACAGATTCATAACTTATTATTAAGTCAATGAATTATTCTGTGCTACCACTTTGGGATTTTCAAGAATCATTTAAAATCTATTCGTGTAGTGGCTGGCATCAGGAAAGTATCCTCTCAGTTCTATAAGGTCTCTTAGATGCAAGAGGTGAACGTGACTCTTAGATCACTGGCGCTGAGTGGTAAACTGATTTCTAGACAGTATAATGCTAACAGTCCAACCTCAAACCCATCAACAACAAAGGTGAGGCTGAAATGGGAAGATGAGTTACAAATGTATTTGTCAGATTCAGAATGACTGAAGGCCTCATTAGGAGTTCTTCTGCCCGCTGGCCCTATTTCAAATTTCCTGCTGGGCCGTTATCGAGCCAGCACAATGTTGCGGTGCATCAGGTGAGACATCACCCGTCGCACTTTCCAGTGCCTGTAAATCAAGCAGTGAAAAGTGTGACGGGGCTGCCCATGGGGGCCCTTGCACTGCCCATGCCAAGGATTAAGACCAGTGGCACTGCCAGGCCATCGGCGGGCCTAAAAGTGGCAATGATGGCGATATGACCATGGCGCTTACGCCACAGTCATAATGTGGAGGTCAGACCTCCACCAAAGTGGCGGTCTTAAGACTGCCATACTCTTGATGAGGGCCTGGGTGTGTGTGAACACACAAAATCGCTATCATGAAACAATACATTAAACTACTCCACAAGAAGTATTTAATGAGATTGCATGTTACCCCCCTAGAAACGTTAGCGGTATGGATCTCTGTTGTAACCTGACTTGTCTCAGGAGTGGACCAGTCCATGCGTACTTGTGGCACATGTGGTTGGAATGTCCTTTGGTATTACATTTCTGGGATGAAGGCGAAGCTCGTATAGCAGGCTTCCTAGACTGGATGCTGATGAAGGTGTAACATTGTGGTTAATGTAGATATTGATGATGAATAAGAAAAGCGAGCCAACAACTTAATTGTTTGCACAGGGACTAGATCCTGTTAAAGGTAGCATGGTAATGTGATGGAAAGAGTCCAGTCTCCAGCTCTGAAACTGTGGTGCCTGGGTAGGTGGCGATAGGTCAGGATTGGAAGGTTGGCTGATGAGGGAGGTAAGCCTACTGGACAAGCAGCTCCATCTTTGAATGAATGTCCTGGAAAGAGTGCATTGGTATCCAGGACAAATAGGCTGGTGTGAGGCCGCCATAGATTATTTTGATTGTACTAAATATTAACAGGATTGCTTCACTGCACAGGACAACCGCACCTTTTCTGCCGTTACTCTATTTCATTAGACTGTATCATGCAAGGACGTAAGCAGCCTAATATGTCTGGATCTGTCGAATGTCTCTCTCAAAATGGGCTTTGTACTGATGTCAAGAACTACTCGAATATGGTGTTATAAAACGGTGCTAAAAATAAACTTTATAAAAAGTGTCCTAATATGCTGGCTGTTTACTAATATATGTATTAGTCTTTGCACTTTATATTCACTTCCATTAGAGCAAAAACATTTCAGCTGGTTGGCATATCAATGTACTGTATCCATCTAGCACGTACTGCTCTCTCCCAAGTAGGAGAAATCTAAAAGACACTATATAGTGGGAATATATCAGTTGCTATCTGTATTTTTCTTACGCACCAACAAATAGTTAATTTTTAAACAGGGAAAATGTGACTTTAAAAGACGCAAAGTGGAACCGAGTTCTCCTGGCCACAAAGGGGTTATTGACCCCTGTCCTCCGGTATAGTATATCTGTTCAATGCTTCTTGCTTGTATGATTTTGCAGTGGTTTTCTGTGTGCAATGTTGTCATTTTCTATATAATGGCTATTGTTTACTGGGTGATGTATTAACTACTATACATTTAAAAATAACTAAATGTCTTTAGGTTTGGCCTTAGCTAAGACCTTTTGGGTTTACTAATATTACTTGTATAATATTCTTACTTATATGGACTTTAATTCGGTTCTCTTCATCCATTGGTCTGTTGTTGTGTTTTTCACATTTACTACGACCCGCTACAGAATAAAGCATGAGGCTGGGGTCAACCCACTCCAGCCATGGGCTAACTTCCCCGTAAGTGACTACATTCAGCCATTTCACAAGAAGAACACACAAAGTAGCTCCCTTAAGTACGAGTGAATATTATGTCAGTCTAGGCTTTTTAAGACCAAAAATATTTTTGCGTTTTGACATTTTTTTACATTGAGGAGGGCCCATCAGTTTCCCAACAATAAAGTTTTGCAAAAAACATAACAAAACAATATAAGCTTTATTAAACTCAAAACGCTTTGCAAATGCTTGTACTCCTATGAAATTATACACTATAGATCAGTGTTTATAGTCCAGCTTCTTACGCCTACTGAGTCCTTTACAGATATAAGTTAAAGCTCTGCAACAAATTGTTTTTACAACATCAAAAACATTAATCATACTGTACAATATGTTTGAATTTCAATGAGTGCAAAATGAGTCTCTCACTATTGTGTTATCTTTGTTGAGGGAATTCTCTATGATGACACCATTACTATTGTATCCCCTTTCCTCTTTTCAGTTCTTAGTAAAAGGTTTGTGGCATTTGTCCTACCAGTACAGTGCAGAATAGCAAGACAGACACCAGCAAGCCAGTAGTATCTGATCTGTACAGTAGGACCAGAGTCAGGAGTGTAAAATTCCTTGATTCAAAGGAGCAAAACAAGTTGCTTTGCCATGAGTAACATGTCTTCACTCACTTATGTGTAACTGAAATTGCAATATGACATGAAGAAACAGTGTGGTTAGTGCTCATAAGGTGCTTGGGTAGATCACACAAAACTCTAAGCCAAAGAATGCATCCTTAACCCTACTGCTAGATTCAATCATAAGCTTTTTTTCCATTCTTCATGACACAAAGATTAAGTACAACATGACCAAGAACAAACCTAGTAGAACTGTAACTCATCACGGGTCTCAGCAGCAACAAACATACCAGAAAAATAGTGCACCCCTATCAATCAATCCCCCAATTGTACTCATAGGTAAGCCAAGCAAAGTCTCCCAAAAAGGTCTCTTAAAGGATTAATAAAAGTGGAATTCCATGGTGGCACAGTGCCTAGGACAACATGAGAGCACATGTGGTCTCACTAATGTACAGACTTTTGCTCATCAACAGTAATAGGTGCAGCAAGGCATCTAAGAGTACTACAAATTGTGAACGTCCAGCAAAGACCACCAGTAACACTTGCCTGCTAGTGAGAAACCCCCATCTGTTTAGAAGAGATTCGAGAGAGTACAGGTCACAAACTCTTAGCAATTTAAACAGGTCCATATTAGAGAGGAGTTCGAGGATGACCACAACAGTTGTTTTGACCACAGAGAAACTCTCACTGTCCCACTGTAAGAGATATTTCTCTATTAAAAAGGCAGTCACACTCTGCCAGTATTAAGTGCCATTCTAGCTTGACAGACCTTTTCAAACACTTTCAATGCCCTTTTTTGGTAAGGTCAAAAAATATTGGACCATCAACATCCATAGCCAAAGTTTTGGTAAAAATTAGATTACCCCCGAGAACGAAGAATGGTCATAGGCAAAGCAGGATTCATTATTTTCACATGTTTTCTTAAACATAGTTGGTTAGGCACTAGTTGTTCCTCTGCATCTTTATATAATGTCAATGCTTTGCTTCAGTTTCTGTGAAGTTTCATTTATTTTTCGATGTAGGTATAACATTCGTGTGACACAGGGATACTGGTTTGCTCAGCAAGTTTACATGTTATCTTAAATGTGCCTTAGCAGAAAGATTTGAGCTTATTAGTAGGGTTTCCCTATGTTTTGTGTGTATCCTTTTGTGGCACACTTGCTTGTAGTGAGTCTGTTTTAGCAGGCTATCTCATCTGCAGTGTTAATGTCAATTCTAGCACTGTGCTCATCCGTGCTCAACACTTTCCTTCAACTTCACACAGGTTGAATTTCCAAAGTTATTGTAAGTTGGACTCTGTTATGTCTAACATGTAGAGTCATTATTGTGTCACCATAGAAAATGATTATCTACTTATCCACCAGGTGGGCTCAAAAATTAATTTAGCCCTTGTTAGGATTCAGGTGGATTCTGAGACTAGCTGGCTTATACAGCTCACCCTTTGCTATAGTGCTTACAGGGAAAGTTGTGTGGTACAAGAAGTTTAGAACTGCACATTTGTTTTGCATATGAGTGAAATAATAAATACTTCTTTGGAATGTTGCCTGCAATAAACAGGCAAGAAATTCAGTTTGGCCTTGTGTACAGTCATTAAGGTGCAAAAGGTTTTACTTAGTCCAAGATTAATGCTGCATAAACATTACAATCTCTAATGTATTGCTTAGTCATCTAAAATATTATAAAAAATGAGCACCTTGTTTTAGAATGATAGTTGCAAAAGTCATTCAGCTTCAGGGACTTTAATATTGGCTCCAAATCACCCATGGCCATGTTCTTGTAATGCTGATATAGTATCAAGTATCCCCTGCTGTACATTATTAGAATTCTGCAAGTCTCCTTGGAGTTTTGTCACCATATAGAGCAACAAAGCTAAAGGCAAAGTTCCTGTATAAGATCATGGCACCACAAGGTGACTTTGAATATCCTTTTATTGTATGGGGTGGTACCTTTGTCCTTGTAATACATGGTCACCCTATCACCCTTCACACAAACCACTTAAATTCTTAGTGTGCTGCTCTTTCATGCGTAAGAGATAGGATGTACGCTGGCATGAAAAGTCTGTAATGCAAAATCAAACACAAAATTTGTTGTAAATGGTATTACAGCCAGTTTAATGTGAGTCAGATTTACAAACACTGTAGCTCAGAATGTTTATAAACATGTGCAGATATTCTTTCTATATCCTTAACTAACCAAAGCATGCAAAAATAAACATATTGCCTTAAATATCTATTTGCTGCTGATCACAGGTCAATTAGAAAAATGGATCAGAAGACGTAACATACAGGTTTCATTTTTGTTGTTACGACATCAGTACTCAAGTGAAATAACTTATTAGAGTTGAGGAGCGAAGTAATTCTTTATTAAAGCCACTTAGAGGCATCACAAGTCACCTGTAATAAGGAAATTGGAGGCTTGCTTTTCTTAACGGATTGCAGACTCCCATTAATTATATATTGCTATAAAGAATGGGATTAGAGGACTGCCAGTTATAGAAGAGAAACCATTTAGGGTGAAATAGATGAGCGGATGGAAAAGGCTGCCAAAGATTTGAAGTTTTCAGAGGCATATATATCAATTGACTATGCAAACCAGTCATTCTTTTTATAACAGGCCATTAACGTATTAGGACTTCCCAATTTCTTACGATCGCAATGAATGCCCAGGAAATGAAGAAACCTTTTCTTGCTTCAGATTAGATTGGTCTGATCGATCATGTTTTTTCCAGGTTTTTGGGAATTACAAGAGTTAGTATGTGATCACTTGATGCGTGGCCTCATATGCCAGGAGAACACATTTGGATTTCCAGTCTCTCATGAGTAAAATGCATTGTGTAAGGGGATAAGACCATGCCCTTGATCCAAAATGCCAATGCCATCATTTTTCCAAAAGCAGATGATTGAGAAGGATTTTTTCTATCCTCTTTTTGGTTTAATGGCCAAATGGAAACATCACGATATCCAAGGATTTCAATCAGAACTTCTCAGAACCCTTCCTTCCCAGTGATTTAGACAACATAGATCAACCTGAAGAGTTAGAGAGCAACACTGAGTAAAATGATCATTGTCTGCATTGGTCTCCCGTTTTTATCTTCTAGCTCAAGAAGCCTTAGGTACAGTGGACCATTAAGTGGTCCATAAACCATTTCCCAATCCGCATGAGTAACCTGATCTCATTCCCTTATGGGACGGGCTCAGAAGAAATGTGCTAGGGTAAAAAACATTGGCCATCTCTAATCCGCTCCTCTTTATCAGGTGGGTGAATTCTAGGGCACGCTAACTCAATCAAGTATTTCCATCACAAGCTGACTTCTGCCTACATGCCTTCTTGATCTGATAGGTTATCAAATGTATCACAAATCCTTGGTTACTCTTTTTGCATTATCAAAGAACTATTTTTGATGGTCAGTGTCTGTTGGTTTAAAGAATGACATATGGTAATTTGTTTAAGCATGGGGCCACCTTGCAGCTGTGCTCCAGTAATTTAACACTGAACTAATGAAAAAGATGCAGATGGTGGATGTAGCAGTCATTTTGACTTATTTCCCTTGTCTGTAATTCCTGATGGAAGAACTACAGTGTCTTCTCTCTTATCTCATCTTCTCTACTTCATTATTTATTGGTGAAACAACTGAGCCTTTCTGAGAGAAAGGATTCTCTGATGTTCTTGTGATGGCAAGTCAGAATTTCTGTAAACCTTTCACTCTGGGTGGTTATTCCAGGCAATGATGTGATGCTGCCCATAGATGTAACTCCACTGGTCATCATTCTTACTCCTGTTATCCTTTCACTTATTTTTAATCATACTAATTTGGGATTTTTCTTGGGCTTCATAATGATCATGATCAATAGGCACCTGTACAAGCACTCAAAGGGATGTTGATTGATATGAAAGAAATATGCTGTTCAACTGAGACACGTGTCATATTTGATATCCTAGAAGATATTCAGCACTTTCTGTCTGGAACTTGTTGTTGGCCCTTTGGGCATTACAAGTCCTACATTTGATCAAAAATTCCCATAGATTTTCTTTTTGCCAATGCACCTTTTGCGCAGGGGATAACATTAGACTGATGGTTCTGGAATTTGGGGCTTTTTTGGAATTATGATCGCTATCTAAAATCTTTAACAACAAGGGTATCTTTCTCCTGTAGTCATCCTTGTTTTTCCAGGGATGATGTTTTCATTACCATAATTTGGACATAGATATCTGGAAATGATTTACAGAACCATTTGCTCTGATTAGTGTGTGTGCAACTACACACTTTAGATGTTTTAAAAACACTCTGAATGTGTGCCTGTATCTAGAAGGTTTATAGTTTTAATTCTAATTTTGTGACAGCTTGGTCCTTTGGAAATAGGTATTTGATAAAGTTGTTACATTTATGTCGTAGGATCAGGCTGGCGTAAATTCTCTCATGAAAATCAATACAAAAGGCTTACAGTGAGTATCCATAATAGACATCTGTAATGCAACTACTGGGCCTTATAAATCACCCATCAATTTTATCAAAGAAAGGCATTGATTCCAACCACAATGTTATTCAAAATGGTAGGAGGTTAATGTATTGATTCTAATTAATCAGCCATATTTGCTTCAACTGTTCCCTAGCATATTGGTTCGGTGAGTTTAGGACCACATCTAAGTATTTTACCAGCATCCCAACCATTTACAGAACATTTGCACCTAAACAAAATAGAACTGCTTCCTAGCAGGATGGAAACTCAGCCATTTACAGAATCTGATTGAACCAATGGCTGTGTGAATGTTTACATAAGCATGGAACATGCGGTAGTGACTCAATCTTAAATCTGCAAAATCAGCAGGCATTCCTGATACCCATTGCACTTGTAAATGGATGTAATTATATAAAGGTTTCTCTATGAGTAGGAGTTCCAAGGCAGCAATACCAGGGTAGTTTATGCACACATACACATTTTTGAGTATCCGCAAAACTTTTTCTGAACCTTTCCACCTTGTGAATGGTCAATGGTTTATTCCTGTCAAGGGTGAAAGGCATTATCAGTGTTAACCTTTTAACAGCTGTCTGTTGGCATTCGCTCAAAGTAAGCCTAATTCATATTTCATACAATATGTTAAGTGTAATACCGATTTTAATTATAGAATCTGTATGAAGAGTCTGAAAATGTAGGAGCAGATGTTAATGACTCAGAAAAGAGATTTGTTGTTATGTTTGATATCTCACTAACTCTAATCCAAAATATAATTATTGTCAGCATTCAACATTCGAAGTAATCCAAAAAATTATAGTGCATGGTTATTTCACTGGTGTAATGGTTGTGGTGCATCTTAACATCCTTTTGAAATTATTTTATTTGTTGTTCTCTTTTGCACCATTTCAACTAAATTTTGGTAATCATTACAGGGACCAGATGGACTTCCAATAGCGGGATGTTGGCATAAGGTATGTATGGGTATTTTGAATTGAGGAGAGGACATGCGGCACAGCTTCAGGCCAAACTGATATTGCCTGAATTAGTAAGAGAATTACACTTTCATAAGGTGGTATTGTTCTAGAGTAAGCATACCAACAAACCCAGCATCCATCCTAGAGATAGCCATCATCCCAAGATGCCTCTTCAGAAAAACCAGATCTTTGAAGGCTTTACTATAATTAAAACAATTTAACATACATGGGACCTTTATGGTTTGTTGCATTGCCCTTTCCCACCCAGTGTTGCATAGTACTTTAACTGCGGAAGAGCTGCTTTGTCATTGCGAAATGAAGCATGTCGGTCAACAGAACATACATTTCTTCTTTCTCTTCATTTAACATAGTTCCCCCTAAATATATTGTCAACCTACAAAACAACAAAGAAAATGGGAAATATATGCACACTTTACCAAAGTTTCTTCATCACTTGCACCTAGATGTGCAGAAAGCTACAAAGGTACATTGTTCCCTTCATTTTCATTATAGTTTCCTGCCACTCTGACACTCCCAGGGAATTCTCACACTTGCCCATCCATGTGGAACTTACAAGTGCTCAAAATATTCAGACTTTGCGAATGTTATTAACTGCATGCAAAACTGACTTTGTCACTTTAAGTCACGTGTTAACCCTACATTTTCCCTGAATGTAAGTTGGCTTTATATTCCTCAAATAAGACAAGTTTTGAATGTGTGGCCATCTGTCCTTGCATTTCGAGGCAGGGTCAACCGGTTTCTTTGGTGGTGTTAACATGCTCCACGGTTAGGAGTATCAAGTCTGTTGCAGTTATGGTGGTCCCACACTGGAGGGTTACTTATTAGGGATAGAGCTTGCTTTATCTTATGGTTTCAATCAGCAATTATATTACCTTCCTTGTGCAATTTTAAGATTGACTTGTCTTTGCATAATATGAATTAGTTACTTTTGAACATACTTATTATGTGTCTCTTGTATCACAGAACATCGATAAAGTGACCGAAATGGGGGCAATATATACAAGCCTTGTTTTTTTGCCTTCATGCTATATCACTTAACCCTAAAATATTAATCACACATTATTAGCCATTGTGCATCAAATACTTGCATACGGATACTAGTGGAAAGAGGGTCTAGTGGACTTATGATCAGGGCCACTGGAATTATGTGATTGTGTGGCTGTGGCTTTTTCACATAATTATTGATTTGCTGCATTTGCCACATAATCCATCATCGCCTGAATAATCTACAGATTTTAACAAAATAAATTGTTTCTAGCTTAAATGATTCAAATGTTACTAAAAACCCAGTGACACGTTGCTGCGCAGTGGAAGGCCCTTTGCAAAGGTTGACTGGTCACCTTTTTGTTGCTTATTGTTACATTTGGGTGTTAAACTGGTGCTAATATGATACAACCAATGCCAGACAATGTTAACAAATGTCAAAATTTCAAACTAATGAAGTAATACTATTACAAAATATGCTGCATGTGCCATGTAATTTGCCTTTTCTTGTTTACTCAACACTGCTACATAATTTGACACTCCCCTGTTACATAATTCCAGTGGCCCTGCTTATGATCTATCACAATTTACATGAAAACTGGAACCAGTACATGGGGAACACAATTCTTAATGTTGGCTATTTTATATTGTAATCAAATATGCAATGTTCTCCAGCATGCTTGTCTTTGTTTTGTGTTGAGGTGACAAAATACTTAATAGTCCCTGCAAGTTTTAGTAAAAAATCTGAAACTGTGTTCATTTTTACCCTTTGTGTTGCAGACTAATGTGTGATATATAATTGAGGAGATTGACATGCATGTTGTAGAAATTGTAAATTTCAAAATTTAAAAAGTATTTAAGAATTGTAGATTTCCACACAACATCTCCACATATTAACACAACTAACCATTTGGAAAATAAGTATATTTTTAAAAGTGTGTATGTTGCAAGATAAAACAGCAAACCATCGACAGCAATGGAAGTGTCTATGGTCATTAGTTGGCGGTTTAGTATGGTGAGAAAAAGTCATGACTGATGCAAAGCAGATATTATTGCCCTTGTTAACTCTCTCGACACCAGGGATCAAATCACAATGCACGGACTGTGGCAAGCATGGTATACACATGGAAAAACCGGCATGCACAATTCACTGATGATTGACAATGCCAGTCTCAGCACGTACACAACATACTATTGCCAAAGCACACAAAACAAGTGTAGTTGTTAAGGACCGCTAAAATGCATTTTAGTGAATATTTCCAGCGGAGTGGTAGTAAAAAAAAAACATTGCATATGAGTTCACAATGTTTTATGCTCTATAAATGCTTACCATAGACTATATCAACCTCTTTTTTGCTGTGGTGGAGTTCCACATGTTGTCTATAGTTAACATGGTGTGACAGAAGAAAAATTGAAGTTAAGCATATAAAATACATTTAATTGTTGTTTTGCAACCCAGTGTCTTCATTGATGTTATAAAGTAGTTAACATTCAAAAGCATACTCCAAGTGCAATATGATAGCCTTTAATTATATCTATTTTTTAATAATATGCATATTTCTGTTTTCTTTCAGTGAAGTCTAACAGACAAGCATGAAGTGTGTACATATTAACTTGACATATTTTGACTTCGTTTTTTGTAAAAAAAAAACAAAAAAAACAATAATATATTGACCTTTTTTACTGGATGCCGTTGGACGCTGGCTTTTAATGCAGTGAAGCAAGGTCTCCAAAGCCATGCAAATTCGAATGAGCAGCTTTTGGACTGATAAAGAAGAAGCTGCATGTGGATGATTTTACATTTTGTTGCTGCTAATTGGACTAACCAGATCCTCTAATAAATGAATAAAGCGGTGTGTTAATAGCAGCATGGGTTGCATGAAGGGAGATGTTTTACATGCCAAACTCTTCTTCCAGAGTTGACATTCACTTTGCATTTTTATCCACAACACCAAAGGATGAAAAAGGTGGATCATCTAAGCTGAAGACAAAAAAGGGAAAAACAATGAAGGCAGAGCCAACAAAGATTGAGAACTAAACATTATGGCAGTCTTTGCAAGAATAAGAAATCAGTGGATTGCTGTTGAAATGGAAAGCAGGCATTCTTGTGTTTGATATCCAGTCTGAAGATCTGACAAAAGGAAACAAGATGTTTTAGCTTTTGATGCAAAGGCTCTGTTGAAGACTCAATCCTCTATGGGATCCCTATTAAGAATCGTGTTGGTTATGCCTTTGTATTCTTGGTATATTGTCAATGTGCAAGATTACAGCATTGCATACACTGGAATGCTTGATGGATCTTCCCAATTAGTGGATGGTGTGCAGGGTGAAAGGTAAATGATGTTAGACTGTTATCACAACAGTAGTACTCCCAGCAAGACAATCTCCTGGAAGACTGAGAGATACACAACTATACAGTCGAAGATGTGTATGACATACATACAAATTTGTTTCACTTCAAGGTTACTTGCAGATTAATTTTATTTTTGTTATAAGTCATAATCCTGATAGCATGACATTGTCTTTCTATTTTATATGGAATCCGCATATATTTTTATTCAGAATTATGCACATAACAGTTAATTATATGTTACTACATAGTTGAAGTTAGATAAATTGTATCTTCAGAAACAGATGTTTTAAATGCCCTATACCTAAGCAGATATGAAAAGGTATTTTAATGTATTGTCAAACAATTGATTTCATTAACAATGCATTGGGTTCAGCAAACCCTTGTGATTAAATGTAAGTAGTGATACCGTGCAATCTAACCACTGCAGTGTTTAAAACTAAGCTATCATAATTTTTAGAAACAAGCTTGTCTTTTGCTCTATTTCAATTTGTCATGATAGGAAAATAAAGACATCATATACATGACATCTGTGCTGCATCCCAAACAACTAGCAAGAATTTGAGAAACTGGCTTATTTAAGCTTGTCCATGTTCTCACCAATTACCTCATTGATACTTTCAAATGATGGTTGCTTGCTTCTCGTCCATCTGCAACACACACAGATTTTCTACTTCTGTCCTATGGAGTCATCTCATGATGTATTTAATGGTACCTGACACTTTGTTGTTATACCTTCATTCCTCATCCATAATGCTTAAATGCTTACCCTCAGTTAATACTGTCTGCACAGAACTGTAATATGGCACTTAGCAATCAACAGGGTAACGTTTTAGTCAAAGAAAAAAGTGGTGGCTGGGATATTATACCTTTAACTAGAAACTCCAAAGCAGAAATTGGAATTCCAAAATTATACCATGGAAAGGGATTTGAACATCTGTCAGCTGGACATGTTATGTGAGTTTCTGAAATGTTTGTCTTTACTATACATTACTATAAACATGTATGGATATACACTTGCTAGAAAAGTAACCTATTTACTAATTAGTTCTGCACATTTACTTAATGCTTCTGCATCTATTGCACAGTTATTTTAAACTATAGCAATGTCTGTTGTGAAGTCTGACTTCTTAAGAGATATCTACAGGGGTATGCAGAAATGAGTTATGCCTAGAACAAGGTAACAGGACGTTTTAAGTACTTAAGAACTCAAATATTGTTAGTTGTTGATCTTACTTTTTAGCATTAAATAACAATTTTGCAGTGTGCTGTAATAAGACAGATCTGTTTTTGAGGAGTATTT
The DNA here is from genome assembly GCF_031143425.1 of Pleurodeles waltl. Taxonomy (NCBI): domain Eukaryota; kingdom Metazoa; phylum Chordata; class Amphibia; order Caudata; family Salamandridae; genus Pleurodeles; species Pleurodeles waltl. The sequence continues at coordinate 774,848,773 of NC_090446.1, read as the reverse complement.
TGCCCTCTGACAAATAACAGACTGGAGTTTATTTGATCACACATTGCGTGCATTGTACACAGGAAATGTCTGAATGTATCAAGTGAACTCATCACAATTAACCCAGATGATTATTTGATACCTGCTTCACAAGTAAAAAAGACTCTAAATGGGACTAATCAAGAGATGCCTGTGCTATAGAACATCTTGTGTTATGGTGTGTGAAATATAGTTTTAGATGCAGTTATGAAGAATGAGCAGATGTGATCAAAAGATTGTTCTAAAAGAACTGTTTTTAAAGAATGGTTGAATGACAGTGCTGTTCTATTGTTTAAGTATGGAACGACCTGATCATAGTATGACCTGCTTGACTATATTAAACCTGTTGGATATGCTAGGAAAGGTTACCATGTTTATTTATCTCCATATATCATTATAATTTTCATGATATAAAATGCACAATAATATTTTAGAAACTGTAGAAAGAAATTAAAGTTCTGAGGCAGAAACACTAAAATGGATCTGAGAATAGCTATGTTGAAATAAAATAGTGTTTCATTTTGTTAAAACATTAACTCTGGAGCATTGTCCTACCAAAAAACCAAGAGACAAGATGCAAAGTACGTTTTAAAAAAGCTGAATCAAAATTGGTTCCTATTAGGTTGTTTGAAGTGATTGATCGACTTTCTGCAAACATGTGTAATTTATTTCACATTCATTTAAGCATAGATTGAACAGCCGTTGCAGCAAGCAATTGAGGGAGTTGCAGATGTTCCACCTCACAGAACAGCTTAGAATTCAGATGATAGAGAAATGTGTTCACTTTAGTAAGGAAAACACTCAGCTGAAAGCAGGTACCCATTGTGCCAATGTTTTCCTCCATGATTGAGCCTAAGCAAAGTTAGTGAGTTTAGAGCCCATGTACATTTTTCTCTAAATTAGGTAAATGCAATAGGTATTTTATTCTAAATAGTGGATACGTTAATTTACACGATTTTATGAAATGTCCTATCATCACACAATACATTTCCACACATTGGACTCTGAAGCTTTTTCAGTGAATGATACTTGTCAATGCCTAATCACAAAATAACATAATTTTGAATTTTTAGTGCATTTGCATAGGCAAATATTTTGAGAAAAAAGGTAACCCCTCTGAGACTTTTATACGCAATCTGATTGTTCATTAAAAATGCTTTGCTTTGATTACTTAGTGGAAAATTGCCCTTAATTGGTGTGATGTATCATAATATTTTAACAGTGTACTACACAAGCACTATGTTTAACACAACATGATGGAAAGGAAATGTACGTTTTGAGTGTTAGTGCTACAAATGTCTGAGAGCCATATTTTTGTATTATTTATAATGCTTATAACATATTTGGTGATTTTACTTTTCAGATTTGGAGTAGGGGTCCCAACCTACAAATTGTTTCAAGAACCTTATAACAAATATATTTTAATTAAGTATAAGTCTCTGATTGCCGAAGGGTGTATACTGCTAGTCATGGTCCAGTCAGAAATAATTGACTGCTGTTCACATTATATATACAAATTATATAATTATTAAATAAATAAATTCATATATGCAATTGATGAAAAATTCAAAACATGTTCTAAATGCTATAGAGACCTAGGTGAACACCTGTAACTTTCTATTATACTAATTAAAGATACCCATGGGAAAATGTGGCATTCTCAGTTCAGCTTTATAAGAAAGCAAATATTTGACGAATACATGAGGTTTGAGGTGCCTAAATGGAGGGCATGTTTATCGGTGTGATACAGAATTTTCAGTTGGCTGTTTAGTTTGATGTTTAGATACCCAACAAATAGCCTGCATTTCCTCTAACCGATGACCGTGAGAGAAAACTCCAAAGAATGCCATTGTGTGAGGAGTGCAGACGTTGGCACCAGGCACAGAGGATATCGTGCTGTCCCACGCACCATGCAGTACTATCTATCCCATTATATACGGTGCAATTCAAACAAATCTATATAATTAAAAGTATTAGTTTCTCCCAACAAACTCAGTGGGAACAAAGAGGAATCAGTGATTGCTACACCCTTCATTTAAAGCTTATGTGAGAGGGTGCATTTTTGCTACTACAAACAGCTCAGTCCTATAATGTATGTCTGTATCTGCTCCAGGGTATCCTCTTGCTTTTTGTGTCACCCCTTGGGTTTCATGCAATCTGTAGTCTCATTCTTATCAAACAATAAAAATAATTTGGCTCTGTGAGTTATATAAACATGGAGATATTAATATACCACTAACCTAGTGGAGAGTTGTGAAGTACTCTTTGTTGAGACAAAAACAAGAAAAGGAACATGCACTAAGCCAGTAAGAAATGTTCTCTTGTCATGTGGAACTTCCCATTGCTAATCAGGTTATTTATATATTCAATGCAGCAGAGGAAAAACAAAATGGCTATTGCAAAAGTAAGCATGCGTTTTCTTCTGCAACATCAATACCAGGGTGTAAGGTGTCAAAAGTAAGCAATTTTTCCTAGTCCCTTTTTGCCAGTTTGTTTAGCTAAACAATTTAAATGATAAAACATAGATGTATGTCATTCGAGTTCTTAGACTATATTGATTATTTTCCCCCTTAAATATCATAAGTGATGTATCTTGATGATGGGGTATCCAATAGGAGGTGCTTCTAAATTTTCTGGACTTTGTGAAAGCCACCAACTAAGGGTTCCAGCCTTGCATTAAGGAAACAAGTTCCCAATGAGGAGAAACGCTGCTTCCTCCACACGCCTAGCATTTATAGATATCTACTGCATGCAAGTCAGTGTTTAATTTCATAAGGGTAATTATTTTTTAAGAAAACATTGCAAGACAAGAAAATGTTGTGTGATTTGTACCAGTGTAATGTGCTTAAAGTTTCATGCAAAAAATCCAATTTCTCCACAAACTTTTTTACTGTATATTAAGAAAACACATCGAGCAGTTTTTTCCAAACCTCAGTGTGCTCTTTAATTGCCAAGAAATTAAAATCAGTGTTAATGCCAGTATATTTGCATTTCTGGGAACAAACTTTCTTAAACAAATGAAGATGTTCATTTCATTTTTGTTTTAATGTGGTCTGAATGATGCTAATGTACTTTTCTATGTTGTACTGTAATTAAGCAAGGGAGTGTATTGCTTTTATGTGTTTTTATAAGTATGTATTTTGTTTTAATAAACCATGTAGTTGATAACTGCCTTTTATTTCACAGAATGTTATAACTGTATAGATAGTTTAACTGTGTGCATATGTATAATAAAATGGAGACTTTTAAACTTGTAAACATAAATAAACTTGTTGTTTGTATATGTTTATTTTCCAGGGTTATAGCCCAAATTGTAACTTGTGTATCCTATGTATATATTACTTCATCAAAATGTAGTTGGAACTGAAGCACAGGCTACATTCCACAGTACTTTGAGTAGATACTGAACTCACAATTTGAATATTTATTGCTCTTAAAAGGCGTTTGTTCTATTTTTCACATTACTTTGACAAATTGCATTACATAATAGATAAAAATGCATATATACGTACAGTACAACATGTAGGGTTGTGAGTTTATAATATACATGCATAAACCAAGATGATCAGTAAAAGGGACTTAACGAGATATGGTAAGAGATCAACAAGTTTTATTAAAGATAATATGAAACAGTGTCAACCTTATATAAATCAACATTTCACAGGTTGTACTAGTGAGAACATAGATGTTGAGCAACTAATACTGTGGAAAGGAAAAAGAAAGCTCAAAATTCTGATTAAAGAGTTCATAGTGTTTTATCGCTAAGAGAGGCTGTTCAATTCCTGCCTCTTGTGCAAACCCAGCCATTAAAGTGATTGTGCTGCTGGTAGAGGATCATATGTAAGCTCGTTCCATCCATTGGGAAGCAATTGATCATCCCAAAAAAGAAATTGGTGGTTCATTACAAGGTGATTTGCAATATCCTTCAAAAAGTACAATGGATATTTTTATTCCCTATTGTACACACCATAACCCTTTCTGCAAATCAATTAAATACTTGGGGTGTCATTACGAGTCTGGCAGTCGAACGAGCCGACCGCCAAACTCCCGGGGATGAGGTGGCCATCAACCCGGCTGCCTCACCCCCTACCATATTACGATGTTCCCAGCGGGCTGAACAGTGGGAACATTGCATTACGACATTCCCGCCGGTCAGCCTGGCAGGAACAGTGCTATGGTATTGGCCTCGGCTCCCAAGACCACTACCAATACTGTACAAAGCCAGAACCCTTGGAATGCACACTGTCTGCACCCTCCAGAATGCTCCTGTACCCCTAGCACAGTCTTTCCGCCAGCCTTTGCATGGCGGCATCCCCACCATGGAAAGGCTGGCAGAAACAGGAGTCGTGATAAGCACAGCAGCACTGAGTTCAGCGTTGCTGTGGCTGACCACGTGTCCGACCACCATCAGCCAGACGGGAACCTTGTTTCCGGTGTAACTGTGGTTCCCTGGGCGTCTGACCAGGGTCGTAATGTGGCGGTCGGATCACCTGGGGAGTGGCGGTCCAACTTCCTCTGCGAGTCTGGTGGTTCTTGGACTGACAGACTCGTAATAAGGCCCTTGGTGTCTTTCTTTTTCATGTGAACGAGGTAGTAGGGTTGAAGACGTGAGGAATAAAAGTGACTCTGATATGAAATTGGGCACATTGAAAAAGTAATTTGTAATTTATTTCAAATGGATATCAGAATCAGTTTAACATAAGTCAGATTACAACTGAGGCACAGAATGTGTAAAAAAAAAAAAAAGGGCAGAGAGATTCTATTTTTCCTGTAATGATCGTTAGTGTGCATAAAATGAAATACGTTGACATAAATATCTCCTTTCTGCTCATCACTGTTTGTTTTAGAAACACAGACCTTTAGAATGAAAAACCAGTTTTAGTTTCTGTGCATTGTTTAAACTGCAGCTGCAATTATGCTTCATGACCTGTTTTTCATCCTGGCTGCTGGCTGTGGCAGCAGGCACTATGAATTCAGAGCTCAAATGTAATGACATTACAGTTGAGCAGCTACATCATTTTACCATTACATACGACTAGAGTCCAGTATATTAAGGAAATTAGATACAGGATTTTATAAATGGATTGCAGGCTCCCATGTATTATAAACAAATTGAGTCCTTATCGTTTGACCATTCATTGATTACTGGGCAATGCTGGTAGTGTGTACCATCAATTACAACTCTTTTATCAAGCAACAACTCGATCACCAAATAACCCCTTTGTAGGCGTGGCTCTTCAAAGGGTCTGAAAGAAGCAGGCAGGGCTTATTCCAGAATGTAGTAGAGGTTTTGCATCTCAGATGTTGTAACACTTGGGGAATGTAACACAATAAATCAATGAGGCTTGTAGTTGACAAGATTTTTGTTCAGTGGGGGAGCTGTTAGTACTGGGGATAAGTGCTGGCCTCAGCCATATCACAAATATGGATTGAGGAAGCGAGGTTTAATGTTCAAGTCCAAATGTGAGTTTGAATGTTGATATAGTCAAATCTATTGACTGTATTCACAAACACAATATGTAGAGAAATGTACCATGATCAGGTTCTCAAACGTCTACTGTGCAAACTAATAAAAGAAGGTTAACATGGGATGATTATCTAGTTAAATATTTGAGTTGTTACAAATGTTGCATTATATATATTTATTTTAACATCCTGATTTCCATCATTTGCCTATACACGTTGTGAGATGGCTCTTTTCGCACAAACAAAACAACTTGAAATGTCAGTAACTTTAAAATAGTTACTATACATTTCTGTGCAAGGGTTTTGCTTTGAAATGAGTAAGGTGGCTTTAAAAAAAAGTTAACCCACTGGGGTATTTTTTGTATGTAGCAGAATGTAACTTTTTTTCTTATGCTTCCTGTAATTCTGCTTTAGATCAACGAGCAAGCACATTAAATGATTTAAAATATTCTTCCTGGATATCCATCAAACAAAACGCTGAGATGCTAGGACCAAGAGGTTAAGGAGATCCCTTAACCAATGATTGTATGGTCACATAACATACACCCTCTTAAGGAACTGCAGCATCAATGCAACATGATGGTGGCACTGGTGGAGGAACATCCCTGGGTGGACCTGGAATTCTTGTTGCTCACCACCCTCGAAAGATACCGCAGAAGCAGTGTGGTGAACCTGTTAAGTGAGAGGATTAATGAAACCACTGGAAGTTGTGAGATATGGTCAGGGCTCCAGGACACCCAGTTCTCAGGCTGGCTTGTGCAACCAGCTCTGTGGAAACACAGAAGACTGCAATGGCAGTGGGCCGTACATGGGCCATGAAGACCACCCGTAACTGCAGAACGATAAGTGCTAAGGAAGCTTTAATAAGGTAGCAGAGAAGATAAATAGGGTGGAGTACAGAGGCCCTGGTGGCAGAGCATTAATTGATTTTACAGCATGTGTAAGATAAAATGTTATCTGGGTCACAGAGGCCAACAGACTTTCAGGGAAGAGATGTAGACAGGACAAATCCCTTCGTGCTCTTGGCCCCTTACCTAGCAAAGGTTCATAGGCAGATCAGTGTGGAAGACCACTATAATAAAGGGAGTCTTCTAAAGTTAAACATGGCTTTGATAGTTTTCAGGCCATGACAAGAATGGAACTGCTGTGGCCTCAATGAAGGGGAAATTGAAAGGCTCACTTGTCCTCCTGGGCTTCTGGGGCAGAGACCTCACTATCAAAATCTGAGGGTTACACTTCAATACAAAAGTCTAAACTGTTCAAAAGGCAAATGGGGAAACTCCCAGGATTGTTCAGCATCCAGTTCAACATGACTATTGTCCTATGTTCTCTGGCACCTATGTTGAGAGACTGTGTGTGGAAAAAGAATAACATTTCTATAATACCATGTTGTTATGTCAGAGGGAAGGGGTTTGCATGGGCAACAATATGATGCAGAAGACAGCAAACACTGTATTGAACACAGAGATGCATGTTGTAGTTGGAACAAAATGAAACCAATAAGTATATCCACTGCATTAATTTAGACATGAATACTTTGGCACAGCTGCAATGGAATACTAGGAAGTGGGCATTTTAGAGGGCACACTTGCAGCTACAGTCCTATTGGAATCTGTCATATCTTGTACAACTCTGTGGAACTGGTATGGCCATAGCCAAGTCTAGATATATATTAAGAGTGATATGAGCCTGCCTTTGGCATAGGTTGCTCAGAGTCACTAGAGACTATGGTCCTGACTTAGAGTTTGGCGAACGGGTTACTCAGTCAAAAACATGATGGATAACCTGTCCGCCATATTACAATGTCTATAGGATATAATGGAATCATAATACAGTGGACAGGATATCTGTCATATTTGTGACGTAGTAACCTCATCCACCAAACTCAAAATCAGGCCTGATGTCTTCACCCAAAGGAGGATAGTGTTAGTCTTGCGTACATTTCTCTTTTGTATCAGAATATATCATTAGGTGAGGCAATTGTGGGCGTGGTGCAAGAGAGGTTATATGTAATGGAGTTCTTTCTTCTTTGCTCACTCAACACCAACATTTTTCAAACCTTATTTTTCTTATGCTGAATCTACCTATCCTTACAGAATTAATCTGCTGCATCAAAGTCTTACTGTGATAACAGCACTGTCCTGCCTCTGCCAGAATCTGTGCTTCTCAGGATACAGTGTCTGCAGTCACCCAGCTCTCTTCTCTGTGCCATTGCAGATGTCAGCATAGACATAGTCATCATTTTGTACTGCCAAATCTGAAATCTAGATTTGTGTCTAAGCCTTGCAGAAATGTGCAGTGGATATTACCATGCTGTAGCACTCTTCATCAGCATGATCCCATTCTGTTCTGTACACCCCCTGCTGAAGGTGTCTATGTATTATCTTTAGCTTATTTCTTAAAGTAACATCCTTCTGGTACTTGATGTAGAAAAGGTCTTTAATCATGTCTCATGGACCTTCCTATTCAAAATGGTATCGGTTATGCACTTTAGAAATTGATTTATAAGATTGTCTCTGTCAAATTATAATGACTCCCTTTCATTAAACGTCATAAAGATCCTCAAGCCATCCAGGCATATATTATAGAGATGTACTGTGGCTGTCCTCAGGATCATTCCTGCTGGCTTTTGAACCCCTCTGTGATGCTGTAGATCCAACCTTCACTTCCAAGAGGATCCTTATTGCTTGAAGGAAGTTGACAGGCGTATAGTTATTTAGCAACAGTATCATATCATAGAAATGTTTTGCACAGCCGTGAGGACACAAGAGAGATCAGAGAAGGTGGTGTGGTTGACATATTTTATGCAAATGACAGTTGTTGTAAGAATGAAACATACAAATTTTGTAATAGTACTTGGTGAAAGTGCACACATAACTAATGCTAAAACTGTTATCTAACAGAATGCTCGGATATAAAGTAAACATGTTTACAACACAACTGCAGTAGGCATCTTCTTTAGCATTTCAGAAGATGACTCCTCAGCACTGGTTAGATTTGTTTTTTTCTAGAAAGAGTGTGGCTCAAGTATCTGGCAGCATTGAATTCCAATGTAAGGAGCCTAAAAAGTGAAAGGACAGAAACTTTGATACAGAGCAAGGCGGCTTCGTTGTCATTAGAAGGGCAATAGTAATGGAGTGTAGATTTTACATCACTGTAGGTAGGATATCTTGAAGATAATAGGAATCCAGACCCTAAAGGCTTTGAAACCAAGGGCCAGATGTATGAAACATTTTTGCACTCGCAAACGGTGCGAATCGCAAAAATCGGCTGTTTGCGAGTGCAAAAATGTGGTCTGCGATGCATGAAAGGCATTCGCAGACAAAAAATAAGAAATCGCAATTTTTGCATTTTTTTTTGCGTTGCGACCTGGTTTTGCGAGTCTCATTTTGTGATTCTGTATTTCCAGTAGGAGATTGCGAGGCGCAAATTGCGATTCGCAAAATCCAAGTCGCAAAGAGATGCATCAAAAAATCGCAAATTGCGATTTTTCGCAGAATGGCATTTTGCACATGCAAAATACCATGAACTGAAACCAGGTGGTAACCAGGTGCAACCTATATAAAGAGGCCCAGAATGCCTCAGACTCTTTTTCACAATGGCTGCACTCTACTTCATGGCGAGGAGGATGAGGATCTTGGCAGGTTTGAGGAGAGGGAGGAGGAGACAGGAGCGCATTTTCAGAGTGCGCATTACACTTTTGGACCTGACAGAGGAGGAAATATATGAGAGGTATAGGTTGAACTCAGCCATGATACTTGATCTGATAGCTGAGCTACAACCCATACTGCAGCGCAGAACACTAAGGACTCACAGCATACCCACCCTGTGCAGGTATTATGCTCCCTACACCTACTCGCCTCAGGGAGCTATCAAGGGGTCATAGCAGGAGCTGGAGGGGCCTCACAGAGCACCCTCTCCAGATTTTTCAATTCTTTCATCAACGCCATGCTGAGCAAACTACAACAGTACATCAGATTCCCCCACACCCCACAGGAAATACAGCAGACCAAAATAGAGTTTTACCAGATAGCACAGTTCCCCCACGTCCTAGGTGCCATAGATGGTACACATGTGGCAATCTGTCCACCATCAGCCACAGAGTATGTGTACCGCCACAGAAAATACCAACATTCCATGAACATACAGGTGATATGCAATGCCTCCTACATCATTACTGATCTCGTGGCCAGGTACCCAGGGAGCACACATGATTCGTACATCTTTCGCCACAGCGGCATTCACACAAGACTGCTAGCTGGGGAGTTTGGTGAAGGTTATCTACTAGGTAATGTCACTCTGTACATTGGTGCATAGATGGGGAACCCATGTCAGATGGCTCAGTTACTCATCACACCATCTGTCCCTTCCAGGAGACAGTGCATACGCAGTGCGCACCTACATGATGACGCCCTACCTCAATCCTACAACACCAGCTGAACGGAGATACAATGCAGCACACAGGGCAACCCGCAACGTGGTGGAGCGCACATTTGGACTGCTGAAGAGTCTCTTCCGGTGCCTCCACAAAAGTGGAGGGGCACTACAGTACAGTCCAGAGACAACGTGTAGAATAGTGGCTACTTGTGCAATCCTGCACAATATAGCTACAACCAGGGGCATACCTGTAGAAATATGTGAATCTGAATCAGATGAGGATAACAATCCCATACCACCTCTACAGCCAGCAGACAGGACCATTGCAGCAGAGGGAAGGCAAAGGCGTGCCAACATCACACACAACCATTTCAGACGTGAGTATAAATGACACAAATCCTCTGACAACTGTACCTGTAGTGAAAGAAATGTATTACCTTACGTCAGGTAATGTACGAGTGAGTAATAAATTAAACAGGTGATGTGACAAACGCAAAACAACAAATAACCAGAGTTCTGCACTATTTCTTCATAGTGGCAACAGCAATCTAATGGCAGCAAGAGTCATTTTCTTCTACCACGCACACCACTCGGGTGCCCAGTTGCGTCACTGGCACCTCTATTTTCACCTTCAGTGGCAGTGCTGTGCCTGGCACTGCGCCGTCTGGTGTCTGCTGCTGGTACGGCAACACTGCTGAGGCTGGAACTGTCCTCAGTGTCCTCCAGTGCTAGCTCACTTGGAGTGGCTGATCCTGGTCCCATGATGTGTTCGATCACATTTGTGATCTGAACAAGTCCATGGAGAACGTCCCTGCTGTTATGTGCAGCCTCCACTTGCGCAGCCACTGCGCGACGGGCAATCAATGCAGTCGAATTTGCCATCCTGTTAGAGGACCGGCAGTAGCTGCCAAACATTGTACGGAATCTGCGCTCCTGTCTGCGCTGGCTCACCCTCTCATGGCGCGGCTCCTGGCACAGTTCACGGACAGCACTTGTAAGGTCCCTGGTGTCCTGTGAAGCCTGCACCTGTCCCTCACGCAGCTGTACAATATTACTATTGAGTGAGTCAAGTTGGCAATGCAGGCCCATCATGTTGCGGTTGTGTTTGCGCAGTTTTCGGTCTAATGCAAGGATTCGCTTATTTTGCAGAAGCTGCTGCTGCAACATAGCAGCTTCCAGGCCCCCGAATAAGGAGGGACCCTCTCCTGCCTCATGCTGCTGTGCCCAGGACTCCGTCGCAATCCTGTGTGGTGCTGTGGTTGGCTGACACCTGCCCTACGGAATCTGGCTGCGCCTGTCTGGTGCTGATGGTGTGCTTGGCCCTTCCTGCTGCTCATCAGAGTCGTTGTTGAGCTCTGGCAGTGGCAGTGCCCTGGGCCTGCGTCGTCCAGTCGACATGTGGAGGGACCCACTGGTGTTCAAATCTGAGGGCAGATGGGTGTCTGTCTCTCCACATGCAGATGGTGTGGCTGCTGGGCCTGGCCCACCTGCAACAACAATATGCAGCATGTCAGTTCTGTATGTTACATTATCTGTCAGACAATGGCAATAAAGGTACAGGTACTGCTCTACACGCTGTTGTGTGTGTTGTGTTACTTTGGGTGTCACTATACTTAATTACATTCTTGTGCTCCTTTCAGTTTCATGCTTCTAAGATGTGGACTGGACTACTTCACACACTGTTTCACATTACATGCTAATTCCTAAGGGGCTTTTGTGCATATACATAAAGGGTTACAATACAATATTGCACCTACCTTGGCTGGTACTCGGTGTGCCGGAGGTGTCGATCTCTGTGACCCCAGTCACAGCTTCAGGGAGGAGTGTGTACTCCACTAGGTCCTCCAATGGTGTTGATGGTGCCTCTGTTGGTGGACCGCCACCTGCAGCCCTGGCCTCCGCAAGTCTCCTTGCCACCCTCTCCTTTGCACGGGACCGCAGGTCGTACCAACTTATTTTGATCTCTTCGATGGAGCGCTGTGCCACTCCAATGGTGCAGATTTTGGACTGTATGTCCAGCCATAGTCTCCTCTTTTCACTCTCAGGCACCTGGAGTGAGCTTTTTCCAAACAGGAGGTCATGGCTACTCACCACCTCCTCAGTTAGTACCGCAAGCTCCTGCTCGCTGAATTTCACCTTGCGCTTTCTTTCAGCCTTCTCCTGTGCTTGGCCTGGGGTATCCATCCTGGCTCAGGTGTTCTTGCTCCTTCTGAGTGCTGCTCTGTGTGGCTGGGCTGCTCTCTCTCAGGATGCTGGTTTGGGTGTGGCACCTGAAACTGCCTGGGATGACTCATTTCCTGCTGGTGAAGTCATCAGGCTCCTCCAGGTGTGCATTCTCGAACTTTCTCGCAATTTGCAATTTTTTACCGAATCGCAAAAAAATGCAATTTGCGATAATGCAAATTGCGATTCGGTAAATGGGCCTCGCAAATCACAAATAGCGATTTTTAAGAAATCGCTAATTACGAATCGCAATATTGTTACATGGCCAATTGCGACTCGGAAATAGCGATTTCTTAAAAATCCCTATTTGCGATTCGCAAGCTCCATTTTTCATACATATGGCCCCAAGTGTCTAGAATACATATAGGACCCATTCCTTAGCATTCAGCCATCTGGGTTGGTGACATTATGGGGGTTATTCTGACCCTGGCGGTCGGTGATAAAGCAGCGGCCAACCCGCCAACAGGCTGGCGGTCCAAAAAATGGAATTCTGACCCTGGCGGGAACTGCCAACAGAGCCCGCCACTTTAACACTCCGACCGCCACGGCGGGACACACAAACAGCGCGGCGGTCACCGCCAACAGGCAGGCGGCAGACAATGTACCGCCCACCCTATCACAACTCACCAACCCGCCACCTTTTCCGGGGCGGGAGCCCCGCCGATAAAAACACGGCGGAAACAGACTACGAACGGGAAAACGCTCACCTCTATACACTCCACGAGGACGGAGGACAGCATGGAGCCCGAATTGAACATCTTACCTGCTCATCTACCACGAGTACGAACTCCGGCGCAGACGACAACGGTGAGTACCGCACCTACGACACAGGGGAGGGGGGGAGGAGGAAGGGTTACGGGCACACACATACGCATTACACCCACCCCCCAACTATCTACACACCAATGCAGAGCACCAAGTCAAAGTGACCCCACCCAAACCCCCCGGAATAACGAAAAGATATGATTAAAGTGAGAAACAACATTTATGTAAAAAATAGGTTCATTGAAGTCATGGTAAAATAGGAAAATGAAACAAAAAAATCCAAGTGTAAACATTGCCTAACCGATAAATAGAGGCAAAAAGTCCCGCACAGTCACTGAAATTGCAAATGTCCGTGGGCCAAAGTGTATCAACACATGGGCAAAGCCCACACAGGAGACCTGAGTCCGTTGGAGAGAACACTGCAGGGGCATCAGATGATAAAACTACAGGCACCTCAGGGAAGGGGGGGCACCACAGCCACATGAGTCCACGACGCCAGATCCAAGAAGGGGCCACCATGCCCAATGTTCAATCCTGGGGAGTGCAAAGCCACAGTCTCTCAAGTCTATACAGTGGGTGGCTTGCCCACTGTGATATCCTGGGGAGTGCAAAGCCACAGTCTCAAGTCTCACAAGTGGGTGGCTTGCCCACTGTCATATCCTGGGGAGTGCAAAGCCACAGTCTCTCAAGTCTCACAAGTGGGTGGCTTGCCCACTGTCATATCCTGGGGAGTGCAAAGCCACAGTCCATCAAGTGGATAACAGTCTCCACAGGCAATGGAGGAGGCAGGGTGGCCCGAGTGCAGCGTGAACATTAGCACGACACAGAACCGGCACTGTCATTGGGCCAGCGGTGTCTGAGACGGCGGGGCCCAGCGGAGCGGTGCTTGAGATGAAGGGCCCAGCGGAGCAGTGCTTGACAGGAAGGGCCCAGCGGAGCGGTGCTTGAGATGAAGGGCCCAGCGGAGCGGTGCTTGAGACGGCGGGGCCCAGCGGAGCGGTGCTTGACAGGAAGGGCCCAGCGGAGCGGGGCTTGAGACGGCAGGGCCCAGCGGAGCGGTGCTTGAGATGAAGGGCCCAGCGGAGCGGGGCTTGAGACGGCGGGGCCCAGCGGAGCGGTGCTTGAGATGAAGGGCCCCTGTTCAGCGGTGCTCCTCCCGGCGGTGCCCTGTTCAGCGGTGCCTTTCTGGACGGCGGGGCCCTGTTCAGCTGTGCCTTCCTGGACGGCGGGGCCCTGTTCAGCGGTGCCTTTCTGGACGGCGGGGCCCTGTTCAGCGGTGCTTGTTCTGTAAGTCAAGGGAGTCAGACCTGGCCACGACTCCCTGCTCAGTCGCCCTCCGACCGTGCAGTTGCTGGACCCTTCGGTGACGGTGTGCTGGGCCCTTGGGTGTCCTCCCTCACACCCGGGATGGGGCTTGTGGGGCCCTCCTGGTCCGCGCTCCTGCTGGCTGACTTCTCCGCCCTGCTGCCCTTGCCCTCCTTCGATCTGGCTCTCTGGCCCTTGCCTCCCCTGGATGTTGTGGCAGGTGAAGTGGCAGAACTTTGGTCCTTGGGGGCAGCCGTGTCAGTCGTCCCGCGGCGTCCCCTTACTTTACGGGTCCTCTTTCCAGGGGGGGGGCTGGCTGTCCCCTTGCTGCTGACCGATGTATCACTGCTGGCAAAGGGGGGACTCCAGAAGCCATGCACTACGGTGACCCTTGAAGCCGGGCTGGTGGTGGCTGAGGCACTCCTGGGACTCTTAGCAGATGGAGGGGGGGGTCAGGGGAGGGAAAGAGGTCAAGAGTGGAGAGGTAAACTTTTTTAGGACCAGGGTAAAGGGTAGGTGTAGTGGTTATGGGAGTGGAGGAAGAGGAGGTGGTTGTAGGAGAGTCAGGTGTGCTGTCCTTGGGTGAAGGTGCATGGGCTGGAGGCTGTCGTGAGGTGCTTGGCTGTTGGGTGGGTGGCTGCCTGCGTTTGTGTGTCTTGGAAGAGGGGGTGACCGACACAGTGGGAGAGGACACAGGGGATGTGTAAATGGCAGTGGGGGTGGTGACTGCACTTGTGCGGACTTTACTGGAGGGTGTGCTGGTGATGGAAGTACTGGCTGTTGGTGGTGTGCATGCAGGTGTGAGTAGAGACGTCACAGGGAGTGAGGAGGGAGACGAGGTGGGGGACACACAGGTGGTAGTGGCTGTTGGCATGTCTGCATCTGGGTGTTGCTTGGGTGAATGTTTGTGTGATCTGTGGTGCTTATGTCTGGATGAGCTGCCCTTGGGTGTTGAGGTGTGTGCAGGCTGGTCTGATGGTGTGGGTGGGATAGGCAGAGGAACAGGAGACAGAGACAGGCTGGAGGCAGTTAGAAGAGGGAGGCTGGAAACAGGGACAATGGCTGCCGTCAGTGCTGAGGCCAGAGCATTGAACGATCGTTGATGGGCAGCCTGACCCGAATGAATGCCCTCCAGGTATGCATTGCTACGATGCACCTCCCTCTCTACCCCCTGGATGGCATTCAAAAGGGTAGACTGTCCAACAATGATGGTCTGTAGGAGGTCAATGACCTCCTCACTGAGGGCAGCAGGGGTAACCGGGGCAGGGCCTGAGGTGCCTGGGGCAAAGGAGACGCCCGCCTTCTTGGGCGAGCGGGCACGGAGCGAAGGCGGAGGGGCTGCTGGGAGGGCGGAGCTGGTGCGCGGGGTGGCGGCTGTACCTGTAGAGGCGGGGGGCACGGATGTTGCCGCCACCGCTAGGGACCTCCCATCCGAGGACATGTCGGTGTCGCTGGTGTCACCACGGCTCCCCGTTGTGAAGCTCCCCTCGCCCTCCGTATCACTGGTGGCCTCGGTGTCTGTGCCATGGCCCACCGGGGCCTGGTGAGTTGCAGCTCCCTCGTGCTCCGGTGCCAATTCTCCTCCGCCTGATGATGCTAATGCACACATGCACAAGAAGATAAAGAAAAAGGGTGGGGGGAGACATAAAAACAGGTTGAGTGCATGCATTGTCAACACCGTTGGCGGAGAGGACACACACAGGAGCCTCATGCACTAAGCCACGCAATCGGGGTACACTACTCAGTACTTGTGACTAGGCCAACAGGTCTAGGGACAACAAACGCGCACATGGGTGATGCAGGACCATGGATAGCTGTACTTGTCACCCTACAGAGGTGGGGGACGGGGGCACAGGGACATGGCTAAAGCAGAGGACTACACTACAGAAAGCGCCCTGGCCTAATGTCACCCACAGCCCTCTTCCCCCACCCAGGCACCTCCACTGCGCGTAAAGATAGCTGAATGTGCTGGTACTCACCCCCTTGTGTCTGCTGTGATGTCCTCACGCGCCCATCCAAATCGGGGTAGGCCACCGCCAGGATCCGGGACATCAGGGGGGTCAGGGTACGACTGGCACCCCTCCTAGGTTGGGAGACCATCCCCAGCAGTGACTCGGCGGTCTTCCTGGTCCCGCGGCGGATGTCCTCCCACCTCTTGCGGCAGTGGGTGCCCCGTCTGTTGTGGACCCCCAGGGCCCGGACTTCCTTGGCGATGGCACGCCAAATGTCGACTTTCTGATGGGCGCTGACCTTTTTGACATGTACAGGGTGGAAATTGAAATATCATCAATTTTCCGCATGATAGATGCGATTGGCCCCCCCTCCCCAACCTTGCCATGTGGCACATGCTCTCATCTGTCGTGCCTTGCACTCGTCATTGTCTCCCCACCCCACCATCTTACATCCACCATACACAACCCAGGCATAGCCCATTCAACGTGCACACAGTGTACTTACCTGTTGGTCTGGAGGACCGTAGAGTCGCGCATACTGGGGCAGGACCCCATCCACAAGTTTCTCCAACTCTTCTGTAGTGAAGGCAGGGGCCCTTTCCCCAGTCGCAGCAGCCATTGTATCTCCCAGACCGAGGTCACAGCAGCACTTGCAGTATAGGTCCTCTCCTGTGGATGATCAGGTCTCGAGTGATTAACCAGATAGAAAATGGCGGTCACGGCCGCGGCGGCGCGTACCGCCGCGGTGCGTTCCACGACCGCCGGCGCAGCTAGTCATTGGCTCGTGAAACCCATAGGGTTCGATGTTAACCAATGCGGCTTTGCGCCGTGGTCTTCGACCGCCTACTGCCACGGTGTGTCACGCCAGCGCATTGACCTCACATCCCACTGTCACACTTCTCTGGTCAGGCAGCCGCCATTTCAAGGGCCCACAGGGCTTAATTACTACTGCGTCACACAGGCCTACGCCTTGCATTGCCACTCATACAAGCCATTCAATGCATTGAGAATCGTGTACTGTGCAAGCTGTAGTTACGTACCTGTGGGTTGCTTGACTCTTTGCTTCATGTTGTCCTTCCTAGGCACCGTCCGCTGGGACTTGCGAGGAGAAGGATGAATCCTCCCGTGTACCGACCACTGGTGGACCTGTCGACAATGGAGGAACGTCATATAATACTTCGCTACCGACTTGACCGAGCCACTATACATGAACTGTGTGCCCAGCTGGAGCCAGCACTGATGTCCCCCATCCGCCAACCCACAGGAATTCCCCCTCTGGTGCAGGTTCTGTCAGTCCTCCATTTTTTGGCAAGTGGGTCTTTTCAGACAACAGTGGCCATGTCATCAGGGATGTCTCAGCCTATGTTTTCTAAGATTTTGTCCAGAGTGTTGTCTGCCCTGACGAAATACATGCGGAGCTACATTATTTTCCCTGAGGAGGGTGATTTGGCCACTGTGAAGGCTGACTTCTATGCCCTCGGACATATCCCCAACATCATTGGTGCCATTGATGGGACCCATGTGGCCTTAGTACCCCCAAAAGACGATGAGCAGGTGCACAGAAACAGGAAAAGTTACCATTCGATGAATGTCCAGGTGGTCTGTTTGGCTGACCAGTACATCTCCCATGTAAATGCCAAGTTCCCTGGGTCAGTGCATGACGCGTATGTTATGCGAAATAGCAGCATCCCTTATGTTATGGAACAGCTACAGAGACACCGTGTGTGGCTAATAGGTGACTCTGGTTACCCCAACCTGCCTTGGCTACTGACCCCAGTGAGGAATCCCCGGACCAGGGCAGAGGAACGGTACAATGAGGCCCATGGGCGATCTAGGAGGATCATAGAAAGGACCTTCGGCCTCCTGAAGGCCAGGTTTAGGTGCCTGCATATGACAGGGGGATCCCTAATGTACTCACCCAGGAAGGTGTGCCAGATCATCGTGGCCTGCTGTATGCTTCACAATCTTGCATTGCAACGCCAGGTGCCTTTTCTGCAGGAGGATGGTCCAGATGGTGGTGTTGTAGCAGCTGTGGAGAGTGAAGAGGAGGAAGACGACGGGGACGACACGGACAACAGGGACACAGTCATACAACAGTATTTTCAGTAGCACCCAGGTAAGAATCCCCCACGCCTTTTTACATTGACTTCTGGCCTCCTGCATCTCTACTTTCTGTGTTTCCCCCCAGTTCCTTTCAACTGAATTGTGACTTTCCCTTGGCTTTTCAGAGCTGTCTGACCCACTCCGTGACTTCTGGTTTGTTCGGCCATGGAGTAAAGCACATTGACATTGGTATGTTGTCATCACAATCTAACTGAACATTTTGAACCGTTATGTGTAATACATTTGTTAAGAATACAAGCAGACTCCTGAGTGTTTTAAGTGCAATTAGTGATTTATTTAAAGTGCTACATATAGGTCCATGATAGTAAAACGGTGATGGGTGGGGGTGGAGTGATGTCCATGGCAGAGTCCAGTTCTCGGTCGCACAGGTGCATTGTCCATATGCCTGTGGAAGGATGGAGCAGGGGCAGTTCAAGGTTGGACAGGGTGACGATGTGGGACAGTGGAATGACATCCGGGGGGATCTTAGGCTGGCGGGGGTCTTGGCATCCTACTCTGTCTTCCTTTGTGATCTCAGGCTCCTCTTGCGGGGTGGTTGCTCTTCAGCAGGAGGTGGGGTTCTGGTGGCCTGTCGTTGTGTGGCGGCCTCCTGTCCACTAGCGCAGGCGGAGGTGGTAGGCTGTTCCTGGTCCGGGCTGGTGACAGGGGCCCTTTGGGGTGCCACATGGTCCCGCAATGTGGTGACTATTAGGTTCAGGGCCTGGACGATGTTCCTGAGCTCCTCTCTGTACCCCATGTACCGTTCCTCCTGCTGTGCCTGGATCTCCTGGAACCTGGCCAGTACCGTCGCCATCGTCTCCTGGGAGCGGTGGTATGCTCCCATGATGGTGGTGAGGGCCTCTTGGAGAGTCGGTTCCCTGGGCCTGTCCTCCCCCCCCCGTCGCACTGCAGCCCTCCCAGTTGCCCTGTTTCCCCGGGCCTCTGTCCCCTGGACGGTGTGCCCACTACCACTGCCCCCAGGTCCTTGTTGTTGTTGGGGTGTTGGGTCAGCCTGGGTGCCCTGTAGTGGCGGACACACCGCTGATTGACCTGTCCTGGAGACAGAGGCATGGGCCCGCTGGGTGGGAGCTGTGCTGATATTCCCAGAGGGGGTTAGGTCTGCTGTGGCCTGTGTCTGTGTGTGGGGAACCGACTGTCCAGAGGTCCCCGATGGTCCGGGCTGGTCATCAGGTTCCAGGTCGACAGAGCTGCTGTCCTCACTGCGGGCCTGTTCTGGGGGTGGGATGGACATATCTGGACCCTCCTGGCCGGTGTGTTGGCGTTCGGGCCCTGCAGGGGTGAAAGAGTATGGTTATTGCTTCTGTGTGTTCCATGGTGTGCGATTTGTGGGTGCCCTTGTCCCCCAGTGCTGGCATTCCCTTGTGGCAGGAGTTGTGAGGGTGGTTTGTGGGGGGGATGGGTATGTGCAGTGGTCATGCATAGGTGATGGGTGTCCATGGTTTGTGTTGGCATTCAGGGTTTGGTTTTGGGTTGGGTGGGTTGTGCTGGTGAGACATTGGCAGGGAGGATGTGTGCTGGGGGGTTGGGGGTGAGGGTGGGGGTGTGGGTTGGCATGCTGGTGGTTGGGGGGGTGGAGTAGTTGAGACTAGACTTACCAGAGTCCATTCCTCCGCCTACTCCAGCGAGGCCCGCAGGATGCAGGATGTTAAGGACCTCTTGCTCCCATGCTGTGAATTCGGGAGGGGTGGGTGGTGGTCCGCCGCCAGTCACCTGCACAGCGATGTTGTGTCTGGAGACCATCGACCGTACCTTCCCCCGTAGGTCGTTCCAGCGCTTTCTGATGTCTTCCCGGTTTCTGGGATGCTGTCCCACAGCGTTGACCCTGTCGACGATCCTCTGCCATAGCTCCGCCTTCCTGGCTATTGTGGTGTGTTGCACCTGTGTGCCGAAGAGCTGGGGCTCTACCCTTATGATTTCCTCCACCATGACCCGGAGTTCTTGGTCCGAAAACCTGGGGTGTCTTTGGGATGCCATGGGGTGGTGTGGATGAGGTGTGGGGTGGTGTTTGTGGTGATGTGAGTGGTGGTGTGTGGTGATGTGTGCGTAGATGTGGTGTGGTTGATGATGTTGGGTTCCTGTGTGTGTTGGGGTTTTTGATTGCTGTGCTCGCTCTCTCTCTCTCTATCGCCTTCTCTCCGATTTCCAAATAGTGGGGGTTTGTGGGTGATGTGGGTGTGTGTTTTATAGTTGCTTGGATGTGTGGGGGTGGTGTTTGTATGTGTATCAGGTGTGTGTATTTCAAATTGTCCAATGTGGCTGTGTTTTGGAGCTGGGTGTGTATTTTGACCGCGGCGGTGTGTACCGCCAATGGAATACCGCGGTTGAATGACCGCCGCGTGGATTCGTGGGTCGTAATGGCATGGGCGTGTTTGTGTTGGCGTGGCGGTGAAGGTTTGGTCATCTCCAGTTTATCGCTGCCCGCTGATGAGGCGGCCTTGCGTGGATGTCGGGTTTTTGCCGGCTTGGCAGTTGTGGGTCAGAATGACCATGGCGGGTTACCGCGGCTGCGGCGGTAGAATGGCGGTCTTCTGACCGGCGGTAAGAGCCTTTTACCGCCGAGGTCAGAATGACCCCCTATGTTGTGATGGGGGTATGTATGGGTAAGCTGTAAAGGGTGTAATTAACAAAGTTTGTCATCTTATTTAGTGGTGCAAGAAAGTAAAGACTGAGGCTAGTAAAAGACAGTTGTTTTGGCTGTATTGTAAGAAATACAAGGGTCGCTCCCATGGGGGGAAATTATATTTAGGCCATTTCTGCCCCCCTGGGGGGCAGATCAGCCTATTTTAATTAGGCCGACAGAAACCACTAAGCACCGGGGATTTTTTTTTTTGTTGTTGTCTTACAGATGGGGAGCGACCCTTTAAGCAAGGGTCGCTGCCCTGGGGGGCAAATTGTATTTAAACCATTTATGCCCCCCCTTGGGGGCAAATCGGCCGATTTTAGGTCAATCTGCCCCCAAAGGGGGCAGAAACAACTAGGCACTGGGGATCTTTTTTTTTGCGCCAATGTCACGCAGGGGGAGCGACCCTGTAGGCAAGGGTCGCTCCCCGGTGGGGTTGGGGGGGCAAGTTTATTTTAGGCCATTTCTGCCCCCCCTGGGGCCGGCTGATCTAGAGGCCAAAATCCACAGGTAGGCACTTTGCAAAAAACACCTCTGTTTTCTGTGAAAAAATTTGATGTGTTCACGTTGAGTTTTGGGCCATTTCCTTTCGTGGGCGCTAGGCCTACCCCCACAAGTGAGGTACCATTTTTATCGGGAGACTTGGGGGAACGCTGGGTGGAAGGAAATTCGTGGCTCCTCTCAGATTCCAGAACTTTCTGTCACCGAAATGAGAGGAAAAAGTGTTTTTTGGGTCAAATTGTGAGGTTTGCAAAGGATTCTGGGCATCAGAACCTGGTCAGATCCCCACAAGTCACCCCATCTTGGATTCCCCTAGGTGTCTAGTTTTCAAAAATGCGCTGGTTTGCTAGGTTTCCCCAGGTGCCGACTGAGCTTGAGGCCAAAATCCACAGGTAGGCACTTTGAAAAAAACACCTCTGTTTTCTGTGAAAAAATGTGATGTGTCCACGTTGTGTTTTGAGCCATTTCCTTTAGTGGGCGCTAGGCCTACCCACACAAGTGAGGTACCATTTTTATCGGGAGACTTGGGAGAACACAGAATAGCAAAACAAGTGTTATTGCCCCTTGTCTTTCTCTACATTTTTTCCTTCAAAATGTAAGGCAGTGTGTAAAAAAGACATCTATTTGAGAAATGCCCTGTAATTCACATGCTAGTATGGGCACCCAGGACTTCAGAGATGTGCAAATAACCACTGCTTCTCAACACCTTATCTTGTGGCCATTTTGGAAATACAAAGGTTTTCTTGATACCTATTTTTCACTTTTTATATTTCAGCAAATGAATTGCTGTATACCCGGTATAGAATGAAAACCCATTGCAAGGTGCAGCTCATTTATTGGCTTTGGGTACCTAGGGTTCTTGATGAACCTACAAGCCCTATATACCCCGCGACCAGAAGAGTCCAGCAGACGTAACGGTATTTTGCTTTAAAAAAATCTGACATCGCAGGGAAAAGTTAGAGTAAAACGTGGAGAAAAATGGCTGTTTTTTCACCTCAATTTCAATATCTTTTTATTTCAGCTGTTGTTTTCTGTAGGAAAACCTTGTAGTATCTACACAAATTACTCCTTGCTGAATTCAGAACTGTGTCTACTTTTCAGAAATGTTTAGCTTTCTGGGATCCAGCATTGGTTTCACACCCATTTCTGTCACTAACTAACTGGAAGGAGGCTGAAAGCACGTAAAATAGTAAAAATGGGGTATGTCCCAGTAAAATGCCAAAATTGTGTTGAAAAATTGGGTTTTCTGATTCAAGTCTGCCTGTTCTTGAAAGCTGGGAAGATGGTGATTTTGTTGATGTCATCCTTCTTGTTCAGCCCTTTTTCCCATTCTTTAAAAAAAAAAAAAAAACTTTCGCCGTATTTTGGCTAATTTCTTAGTCTCCTTCAGGGGAACCCTCAAAGTCTTGGTACCTCCAGAATCCCTAGGATGCTGGGGGGAAAAAGGACGCAAATTTGGTGTGGGTAGCTTATGTGGACAAAAAGTTATGAGGGCTATAATTACCAATGGGAGATTTTTTTGGGGAGTACTTGGCGCTCTTCTTCAATACAATCAAACTGAGTTTGTGTCCCAGTGAATCCGACGGTGCGAATCACTGGGATAAGTCCCCCAATAACCCAGTAATGATAACATCAGCTTCTATCACAAATACATAATCTATGACTAGCACACATCTAATTCAAAATGTAATGAATCTATCAATGAGTACTTAAAGTCCATAATTCAAAGACACTCCATTGTTTGACTCATAGGGCCTGATTCTAACTTTGGAGGACGGTGTTAAACCGTCCCAAAAGTGGCGGATATACCACCTACCGTATTACGAGTTCCATAGGATATAATGGACTTGTAATACGGTAGGTGGTATATCCGCCACTTTTGGGACGGTTTAACACCGTCCTCCAAAGTTAGAATCAGGCCCATAGTCTTCTTTATTCTTCTTACAACTCCTTCATCCAAAATTGCTCATGTTCCAGTCCAGTCAACACGTGTTTCATCTGGGGAATACCGTTTGACTTCCTCAGGACTTTCTACAATAAACAATATCCAACATACATATTTGTAGATTGTATCTTCCACATTGTACTTTCACATACTCCATCACCTGAGATCATGCTCAGTGATTCAACACACTGTTGCAAAAACAAAGCCAAAAACAGTGCAAATCGTGATTTGAAACAACCTATATAAGTGTCTCCCCTACTAGTGATACAAAGTACCCTAAAATTGTGTCCTTACGCCTTCGAGTAACCATTAGAGCCCATGTGAGGCATTCCGTATTTTAAGTTCTTAATAATGACACCCTTTCTCATTAGAATTACCCTGTGAAAAAATCTTGCTAGAAAGTGATCAGATCTGTAAATATGAAAACACTGTACCTGATCTCTCAAAGTCAATCACCATCAAAATCTATCTTCTTGTAATTTATTTTTTTGCTGTTCGTCATCTGTAATTATAGAATGCACAATATACCATCATCTATATCCAGTGGTACTAATAATTCTTACCGGAGGCAACGTTTACTTAATAACGCTTACCCGACCGTCCGCATGTTATTAATGTACTCGGTTTCCTTATTTTTGTTCCGGATGCCCCATTAGAGTTTTTAGACAAATGGCGTATCCTGTAATGTGATTCTGGAATTAGTACTTCCTTTATATATCCACCCATTAATTACATTTCTCCACTTAGCAGCGCAACCACGTACCTGTGTTGTGCTTCTCAGACATTGTGTACGCCGTTATTCGTCAAAGAGAGTCCATCCTCTCTTTCGACGAATATAAGCCCGCCCCTTCTAAACTCAAGATAGAAGACGGACTAATCCTTAACAGTATTGCGCGTCTATGCACACGCTCCAAATCCTCATACACTATTCTCTCTACTGGAGTACAGAACGAATTCAAGTAACAGTGTTGGTCTATGTTAGAAATGGGGTCTTTGGTTGACAGTCAGGTTACCCCCTGTTCAAGCAAGGACCCTTACTCTAGTCAGGGTAAAAGAGCATCACCCTCAGCTAACCCCTGCTTACCCCCTTGGTAGCTTGGCAGAGCAGTAGGCTTAACCTCAGAGTGCTAGGTGTAAAGTATTTGTACCAACACACACAGTAACTCAATTAAAACACTACAAAATGACACAACACCAGTTTAGGAAAATAGGAAATATTTATCTAAACAAAACAAGACCAAAACGACAAAAATCCGACATACACAAGTCAAGTTATGAATTTTTAAAGATTAAACTAAAAAATAGTGCTTAGAAACAAAAATGCTTTGATGAGATGTTAACACGGCGTCGTGACTGAGTCGTTCCCAACAAGCCGACACCAGCGGCGCCGGACACGGAGTCGTGTAGACCCCCAAGTACAGTACCTTTGGAGAAGAGTGAAAACAAGCCGATGCGCGAAGTGGGGGATCGCGGCGTCTGTGCGAAATGTTGAATCCACGCACTTCGAGCGGCGTCGGTCACGACGTGGTGCGGCGACTTCCACGGAGTCGCAGACTTCAGCGGGGCTGCAGCGGCGTCGGGCCTGCGAAGAGCGTCGCGTTTCAGCGAAGGTCACGGCGTCGGGTTCAGGCGGCGTCACCGGATTCAGCAGCGGCATCGGTCCGGAGTCGTCCGAAGTCGATTTCCTTTGATTTCCACAAGCTTTCCTTTCAAGGGCCCAGGGACTGGATAGGGCACCACTTGTCAGAGCAGGAGTCTCTCCAGAGACTCCAGGTGCTGGCAGAGAGAAGTCTTTGCTTTCCCTGAGACTTCAAACAACAGGAGGCAAGCTCTAACTCAAGCCCTTGGAGATTTCTTCACAAGATGGAAGGCACACAAAGTCCAGTCTTTGCCCTCTTACTCTGGCAGAAGCAGCACTGCAGGAAAGCTCCACAAAGCACAGTCACAGGCAGGGCAGCACTTCTTCCTCATCTATCAGCTCTTCTCCAGGCAGAGGTTCCTTTTGGTTCCAGACGTGTTTCTAAAGTCTGTAGATTTGGGTGCCCTTCTTATACCCATTTTAGTCTTTTAAGTCACCTTTCTTCAAAGTGGACTCACACCTACTTGTGAAATCCTGCCTTGCCCAGGCAAGGCCTCAGACACACACCAGGGGGTTGGAGTCTGCATTGTCAGAGGCAGGCACAGTCCTTTCAGATGAGAGTGACCACTCCACCCCTCCCTCCTAGCAGAGATGGCTAATCAGGAAATGCAGGTTACACCCCAGCTCCCTTTGTGTCACTGTCTAGTGCGAGGTGAAAAACAACCCAACTGTCAAACTGACCCAGACAGGGAATCGACAAACAAGGCAGAGTCACAGAATGGTTTAAGCAAAAAAATGCTCACTTTCTAAAAGTGGCATTTTCAAACGCACAATCTTACAATCATCTTTACTAAAAGATGTATTTTTAAATTGTGAGTTCAGGGACCCCAAACTCCACATGTCCATCTACTCTCTAGGGGAATCAACACTTTAATCATATTTAAAGGTAGCCCCCATATTATCCTATGAGAGAGACAGGCCTTGCAACAGTGAAAAACGAAATTGGCAGTATTTCACTGTCAGGACATATAAACCACATTACTATATGTCCTACCTTATCCATACACTGCACCCTGCCCTTGGGGCTACCTAGGGCCTACCTTAGGGGTGCCTTACATGTAAGAAAAGGGAAAGTTTAGGCCTGGCAAGTGGGTACACTTGCCAAGTCGAATTTACAGTGTAAAAATACACACACACAGACACTGCAGTGGCAGGTCTGAGACATGATTACAGGATTACTTGTGTGGGTGGCACAACCAGTGCTGCAGGCCCACTAGTAACATTTGATTTACAGGCCCTGGGCACCTCTAGTGCACTTTACTAGGGACTTAACAGTAAAACAAATATGCCAATCATGGAGAACCAATTAAATACACATTTTGTAAAGGAGCACTTGCACTTTAGCACTGGTTAGCAGTGGTAAAGTGCCCAGAGTAATACAAACAGCAAAATCAGAGTCCAGCACACATCAATAACCTGGGGAACAGAGGCAAAAAGTTAAGGGAGACCACGCCAAGGATGAAAAGTCTAACAGTCTAATATTATTCATATGATACATCTCATTACCTAACGCTTCTCAGACAGCGTGTACGCCGTTTTTCGTCTAAGAGAGTCCATCCTCTCTTTCGACGAATATAAGCCCGCCCCTTCTAATCTCAAGATAGAAGACAGACTAATTCTTAACAGTATCGCGCGTCAATGCGCACGCTCCAAATCCTCATACACTATTCTCTCTACTGGAGTACAAAACAGATTCAAGTAACAGTGTTGGTCTAATATTATTCATATGATATATCTCATTACCTAACGCTAATCCAGTACAGTCAAATATTAGACTATAGAGTAACTAATGGTATATAAAAAGATTTTTGCCTTACAGATATTTTAGCAGATTCCTAAATACCCATTAAACAAACTAATAAGTGTTTCAAATCAATAATTCAATTCTTTAGATTTGAGAGACCAAGGATAATGCTCTGATCATATTGTTGGTCTATAACAGATAACACACAGCCCCATATCATGGCTATCCCTTTACATAGCCCCTAGAAAATATTCTAATTCGTAATCAGAGTTCAAACCTTGTTCCACTGCACCTAACCACATTATCCATATAGATTCCTTCCTTCTTAATGCTAATTCTCTATTACCCCCACGTGGGTTTCTCTCGATATGCTCAAATCCAAAAAACCTAAAATCCTTATGTGGCCCCTGTGCCTTACACGATCTCATGTGTAAGGCAATAGGGTAACACTCATCCTGTCTAATTGCTCTCCAGTGTTCTGAGATCCTTACCTTAAAAGGGTGAATAGTACTACCCACATATATTTTATGACAATTGCAGACCAAAATATAAATTACATATGTTGTATTGCAATTGATATGCATTTTGATAGTATATTCCTTATTCCCCAATCCTTTAAAATCTCTTTTCGCATGCCATGCCCATCTACACATTGCACAATTACCACATTTGAAGAAACCCATATTGTGAGTATCCAGCCAGTTCGATAAAGTCTTAGTCTTCAAGTAACTTGGACTAAGAATGTTGTTAAGTGTCAATCCTCTCCTATGTGATACTTCTGGCTTATCATTGATATATTTTCTTAATGTTTGATCCTGCAATAAAATGCCCCAATGTTTTCTTATGCTTCTTAGTAATGTGGCAGAATTGTTAGTATAATCCCAAACTATTCTTCTGCTGTCTTTATTGTCCTTCTTTCCACGTTTTTTCCATATTTCATGAGGCTCTAATGTATGTAAGTGTGGAATTGCTGTACGCTGAGACTTCTCAACAATTTCTTCCCTGTATCCTCTAGCTATAAAACATTTCCCCATATCTTCTATACACTTGTGAAAATCCATATCCTTGCTGCAATTTCGTCTTGCTCTAGCCATTTCTCCAAATGGTATTGCATCTATCTGGTGTTTTGGATGTGCACTTGTTGCGTGTAATAGCGTATTACAAGCTGTTGGTTTGCGATGTAATCGGCCTTCAATCCTATTCTTTTCCACAAACAATTCCACATCTAAAAAATCAATACAAGTTGAACTATGTCTATGTGTGAATTTAGGGGGTCATTCTGACCTTGGCGGTCTTATCGCAAGACCGCCGAGTTACCGCCGCGGTGAAGACCGCCGACCGCGGCGGTATGCCGCTGTGCGCATTCTGACCGCTGGGAGCGTTCCGCCGGAAAACCGCCAGCAGCCACACTGGCGGTCGGCGGGAAAGTGGAGACTGGTCAACCTCCACCGCCACGCCAGCAGAACACCGCCCACAGAATTACGACCCACATTTCTGTGTGGCGGTCTTCTGTTGGCGGTCTTCTGTTGGCGGTCACCTCCCCATGGCTCCTGTCACCTCCCGGAGGACCAACGCACAAGGTAAGTTGATCGTCCGTGAGGGGAGGGGGTGGGGGGGTGTTGTGTGATGTGTGCGTGCATGGGGGTGTGCGTGTGAGTGTGTAGAGGGGGTGTGTGAGTGCGTGCATGCGGGCGGGGAGTGCTGCTGTGCCTATGGGCAATGTGTGTAGTTCGGCGGGTGCGCATGTCGGCATGTATGTGTGCGGGTATGTGTCCCCGTTGTGTATGTGTGTGTGTAGGGGGTGTGTATATGTGCATGTTGGGGGTGTGTGCATGTCGGGGTGCGTGTATGTGCATGTCGGGGTGGGGGTGGGGAGGGGGTTCGTACCACCTCTGGGGGGTGGCAGGGGGGTGGAGGGTGTGGGGGGAGGACTCGGGGGGCAGTGGGGGGTGGGGGAGACCCCTATCAGTGCCAGGGAAGGAATTCCCTGGCCCCGATAGTGCCTACCGCCATGGTTCGCATGGCGGTTCCCGAACGCCAGAAACCGCGGCGGTGAGCAGGGTCATGATACCGTTGGCGGTCTTGGGTCGACCGCCGGACCGGAGTGCGCAGACTCCAGCCCGTCGGTCATGACCGCCGTGGCTGTCGGAGTGGGGAAGTGGCGGTCGGTCGCGGCGGTGACCGCCGCGGTCAGAATGCCATTTTTAATACCGCCGGTCTGTTCGCGGTCCGACCGCCGCCTCTCCGCCGACCGCCAAGGTCAGAATGAGGGCCTTAATGTTTACCTCATTGCTATTCAAGTAATTACAGAATTCCTCCAAATTCTCTTCATTTCCTTTCCATATCATATAGCAATCATCTATATATCTGCTCCAGTACAAAATATGTGTCTGCCAATCTGCTGCTCCAGGGCCTCAAACCCATCTTTCCTCGAACCACCCCATAAACAAGTTTGCATATGAGGGAGAAAATCTCGACCCCATCCCCACTCCTTGTTTCTGTTTAAACCAATCATTTTTTAAAAGAAAGTAGTTATGGTTCAGTATAAGATCTATCATCTGTAATAACATTTCAGTGTGTTTGATTAAGCTGGCTGATCTCTTGTTAAGAATATATTTGATTGCTTGAACACCTGATTCATGTTAAATGCTGGTACGTAGGGCCACCACATCCAATGTTACCATCAACACGTTAGGTTCCCATTGTATATCTGATAACAAACTTAATATTTGTTTTGTGTTCCTGATATAGGAAGGAAGATTAATAACAAATGGTTGTAAAAATATGTCTACAAACTCCGAAATCCTCTCTGTGGAACCTCCTATACCCGACACTATTGGTCTTCCTGGAGGGAGCTCACATTCTTTGTGTATCTTAGGTAACGTGTACAAACATGGAAATCTCAGGCCATTCACTTGTAAATATGTATACTCTTCATCATCTAACAAACAATTTTCATGCCAGATTTTCAACAACCCATTGATCTTACTTGACAACCACATCATAGGGTTATATTTCACGTTCTCATAACAGTTAGTGTCATAAAGTTGTGCGTATATTTCTTTCTCATAATCCACCCGATTCATTACCACTATATTTCCACCTTTTCTGCTTGTTTGATAATCAACACATCATTCTGCATCAAAGTCTTTTGTGCTTGATTTTCCTTAAATTGCAAATTATATATCATTGTTCCTTTCTTTTTCAACTCATATTTTTACAAATCTTCCCATACCAGTTTGAAAAATACATCAATGTTATTATCCATGACCTGTCTCGGTGTCCAAGTGGATTTTCGCCTCAGCCCACTAGTAATATGCAAATCTGAAACCACATTTAATTCCTGTAACACTTTATATATAGTAGATGGATATTCCTCAGAATCAGTAATAGACATTAGAGCAACTATATCATATATGTCCTGTATCGAAACTTTACTATGCAAAATTGTTTGAGAAAATATTGGTTCAACATCAACAGATTTAATATTTATTTCGAAGTATTTCTTAAGTTTTAGCCTCCTTATGAATTTGAACAAATCCACTTTCGACTTACAAATGTCTCCCTTGCTAGTGGGACAAAAACCTAATCCCTTGTTCAGAAGCGTTAGCATATCAGATGTCGAGACCTTACTGGATATATTCACCACATTATCTTGTTCAATTGGGGAAGAACTTACACTTGTTTGTCCCATGACCTTGTCTTCATGCCTGTGTACTGTTCCCCAACCCTTTCCTTTTTCCCCTCTTCTTGTGTTCCTTCTCGGCTTTTCTTCTGATTTTGTTCCCAATTTCCTTGCTTTATCCTCTTTAGCTCCTATAAAAAAAGCATCACCTCGTGTAACCGAGATTGATGATGGCCCTTCGCCACTCTCTAAATCACTGTCACTAGTAGACAAAGCACTACTTGGTGGCGTTATGGAAGTCATTGAGTTAGTAGATTGGGCTCTTGATAATGT
Source organism: Pleurodeles waltl (assembly GCF_031143425.1). Classification (NCBI taxonomy): domain Eukaryota; kingdom Metazoa; phylum Chordata; class Amphibia; order Caudata; family Salamandridae; genus Pleurodeles; species Pleurodeles waltl. The sequence goes on along the minus strand of NC_090446.1, from coordinate 774,818,136 downwards.
ATTTTAATCAGATGATCATACTTACTAGAGAATGTTATGAGGGCCTAAGCGCGAACTGTCCCAAATAGCCAAAAAAAGGCCTGCCACCTGAGGGGGAAAAGGCCTGGCAGCGAAGGGGTTAAAGATGGTCCTGTGAATTGCTCAATTTACAGTTTCTCAAAAAAGAGGGCACAGAAATACCTAGTCTAAAATTAGTTTGTAGTTGGAATTCCTGCCCCCTTGTCTTTCATTTAGAGTTTTCAGGCTCTAAATGTGAAATAAAGTGGGTCCTGCATTTATCTACATACGGTTCCCTAATTAATTTTCTGTATCCATTTTCCACCTCCATTCTGAAAGCAGAAAATGTCTGTGAAAATGCATTTAGTTCTAAAGCATGCATTTGCATCGTTAAAGCCTGTAACCTTGCAGGGAAGTTTCTCTGCTGGAGAACCATCTCTGCACAACCTGTAAACCACATCTTTATGGAAGATAATTTTAGGTTCTCTTTTTCAATCTCTGAAAGGCTAAGCTTATGGATCTTGAATCTACTAGATCATGCAGCCAGCAGCCCCTGCACTTTTCAATGAACTGAAGCTTTTTGCTAACTTCTCCTCTGCTCTGCCATTGAGGCCTAGCAGAGTTTAATGTTATTTAGCAACTTTAGTGTGTACTCTTTGATCTGTCAGTCCTCATGGAGGACTTTACAGTGAATCAACATAGTTTAGATATCATATTGACCATTGTCTCAGAGTTCAGAAATGTTTAATTTTCAAACCGATAAGAGAAGAAAGCCTAAGGAAATCAGCAAATGTGATGACTGCATCCACAAATGTGTCTCTTTGCTGTTGTGGGGTTCCTGAAACGTTTAATTGGAAAGGTGTAATTGTTCCCAGTCAAAACCCATTTGTAAACAAGGTGGTGCATGGAAACCCATTTGTGAACTAGAAGCATCCTCTTCACCAATTACACTCAACCATACAATCCTCACACTCCTCTCCACCACACATATTACCTCTTCCAGTCATCACAACTAGCACAAACTCCCCTGACACACATACATCCCCTCTTACACACCTCATACATTCATCTCCAAAACACATCAACACTCCCTGTAATACTCTAATTCCACTCACCAGCACTAACTCACATACAAATCCCTCACCAAAAACCACTACATCAATAGCCCCTCTCAGTATTCCACAAAAACAATACAGACCACACAGATCAGCACATCAAATCAACACAACCTTTCATTATACTTATCATCACACCCACCATCATGACTACACAAAGAATACAAATCTCGTCCAATCTTTACCCCTAGAGTCTCACTCTTCACAACCATCTATCACAAGCACCCCAACACAGCAACATTAATTCACCCGCCTCTCATCCATTGCACAATTTAGAGCCTTACATAATGATCCACATGCTCCTCCACCACCCCTAACCCATACTCCATCCACACTAAACAGACGCAAACAAAATAAACAACATGCCACTCTTAACAACTTTGCATCCCCTTGTCTATTACATAATAAGGCTACCCTACAAAAAACAGTACACTCTTCATGTCTCTCTCAGCCACCAAGTCCACCACCAACACACACACAGACCCAACAAAATGCATCCTAAACCTGCTGGAAGAGGAACACTATATTGAAAAACAAGACTATTGTCACCCTCACTCAGTTATCACAAGTAACGCACCTGCTACAAGCTCAAACTATACTGCTCACCCTTCTCCTAAACAAAACAACACCACCACTAACACACTTTTTCTAAACTGTCAGCTCATAAATGAAGTCCTTCCGGACTATCAAACCATCACACAAAACCGTATAGGCAAGAGAGGAGGTGGACTAGCTATTATATTCAAACAGGCAATAAATCTCAGTAAAACAGACAACATTTCTATACAAGGTTGTGAAGCCCCCCTCACCAGATGCCACCCTACTCCAACTTCCTCCTGTAACTTTCTCCTCCTTTATAGACCTCCACCTAACAACTCTACATTCCCAGACGCTGTTCTAGATACAGTCTGAAAATGTATTACATTATACTCAAACCTATGCATTCTTGGGGACCTACACATTTGGTTTGACAAACCCAATATGCCCCATCCAAAAGCTATCAGCACTGGCCTAGTTGCATTGAACCTACATCAGATTGTACACAATCCCACACACACGCTGGACACATCCTAGATGTCATTTTTGCTAAGCCTGAACTAGTTACCGTTCATAGCATCACGCCAATCACATGGTCAGACCACCATTTGATAACTTTCCGACATAAAACACCACAAATCAACATACCCCACAACTACTTACATATATGCACCTATCGACCTTTGCGCAAACTCAATTTTGATGACTTAGAAACACAACTAACAGCCAACACAGCTCTATATAAAATTAATTATGTTCCAAAACTTTGAGTGGCTACAGGAAGCTTTTGATATCCTAATACCACTCAGAAAAACTAAACAGGACAAAAGAAAACCAACACCTTGGAGAAACACAGAACTTAAAAAGATAAAGAAACAAATCAGAGAGTTGCAGTGAACCTGGCTCAAAACAAACAGTCAAGACAAACTGCAGCTACACAAACGTAACAGAATATACAAATCATCAATCAAAATGCTAAATCTGCAACCAAAGAATTTTATAAAATTCTCAATGAATTTCGAAAACCTACATGCATGGAAGGAAGTCATCCCACTGCTCAAGATTTCACAAACAAACTGGCAACTCACTACACAACCAAGGCAGACACATTTGACTCCTATTTAAAACTGAAGAAAACCATCAGCACCAACCCGTTTCCTAAAATACTCTCTAAGAATAAATCAACCCAGCCTCTACAGTCCTTCAAACAAATATCCCAAGGTGAATTTATGGATTTGGTCAAAGCAAGCAGACCTTCCTGTTGCCCTTCTGACACTTGCCCACTACACATCTTCACGAACATTCTTTTATCTACTTCTGCTGCCACACTTGTAAGAAGAATCATCAACAACTCTTTAACTACAGGAACTTTTCCTGTAAACCTCAAAAAGGCATACATACGACCTTTATTAAAGAAAACAAACCTAGACCGGCAAGACCCCAGCAACTACAGACCAATCACAAATGGACCTTTCCTGGGCAAATTGATAGAAAGAGCAGCATTCGCCCAGATGTCACAATTCATTGAAGACAATTCTATACTTTCAGACTTCCAAACTGGATTTCGCCCAGGAAGAAGCACTGAATCGGCACTCATGGCAATCTGGGACAATTTTAAAAACACAGTCGACCGAAATGGAGTTGCTGCACTACTTCTCTTGAACCTCTCAGCTGCCTTTGATACGGTTGACCATGACACCCTAACTCAAAGACTCCACAAAGCAGGCATACAAGGGATTGCTCTCGACTGGATTACTTCCAATCTTCAAAAAAGATCGAATATCATCCACTCGCCCCCCTTCTCGTCCGAACCCTACCTCACAAAAGCAGGGGTCCCCCAAGGGTCAATCATTTCACCTTTTCTTTTCAACATCTACATGATATCTTTACCAGAACTGATCAATGATTTCCATCTCACATGCTACAACTATGCAGATGACACACAAATACTACTTAAATTAGAATGCCCCAAAAACATTGAAAACTCACAAATCTTCAGTTGCCTCAGAGCCGTTGATCAGTGGATGACCTGGAGCCATCTCAAACTAAATACCTCCAAAACAGAAATACTCATATGTGGTGACTGGAAAAATTATGACCCTCTGTTCGTCTGGCCTGACGATCTCGGACCACCTCCTCAATTATCCAAGGAAGTTAAAAACCTAGGAATCACCATGGATTCCAAGTTAACTATGAATGCCCAAGTAGACAAATTAGCACGCACAAGCTTCATCACCTTGAAGACTTTACGACGCATCTTCCCCCACCTCGGATTTCCACACAAGGTGCAAGCTACTATCTCGCTTGTACTATCCAAACTGGATTATGCCAATAGCCTCTACCATGGATCATCTCTATCTGTTATGAAAAAACTACAACGTATCCAGAATTCCGCAGCCAGGCTACTATTACATATTAAGCCGCAAGCCCACATCTCCCCTGCCTTGAGAGCACTACACTGGTTACCCGTTGCCAGAAGATGCACTTTCAAGCTGCTTTGTATCACCCACAAAGCTATACATGGAACAGGACCGCTTTTTATCAGAAAGAAAATTACCAAATACATCCAACAAAGAACCCTCCGCTCAAGATTGGCACCCCGCCTTAGAACACCACCATACAAGAAAAAGGTGGTACATCCTTCTCCGTCCAAGCAGCCAAACTATGGAATTCATTACCCCCAACTATAAGAGCCACAGATAACTTTCTTGTCTTCAGAAAACTACTCAAGAGTTGGCTCTTTCCTTCATAACCACCTTATTCAAACAACTATGAACTGCATATGCCTATGTTGATAAATATTTTTTTCAGATTATATGTATATTTCTATTTATTTATAGTTTCTTTAGAAAATATGTATTGCTACTATGTCATAACAATAAAATACACACACACTCTTTAAACCTGTTTGACTAAGTACTTTTTACCCATGGTTCTAATTATGTATTGTATGTGCATATGTGTGTGTATTCATGTGTATGTGTGTGTGTATATATATATGTATGTATGTGTATATGTTGTTTCTGTGCTTGGCATGTTCGTGGATCATTGAATGGCTCCTGGGTGGGTTGTTATACTAGATATCTATGAATTCCTGCTCTCATCTTATCACACTTATCTACTCATCACTCTTATGTCATGTCTCTATCAAACTATCCTCCATTCTCACTCTGACTCATCCCAAATCCCTTCTACCACTTTCATCTCCTAAATATCTCTGCCTAAGCTCTTCCCTCCGCTTCCACATCTAACTCACCAAACTTCACTCTACTACTGTGACCTCCCACACAACCCTACTAAATTCTCCTGCATTTATCTCACCCTGCTACTATGCTCTCCCTAACCCTTCCACATACTCTTCCCCCTCCGCCCCCCTTTACTCATCCCAAGCCTTTGGGTTGAGTAAATGAAGGATATACTCCCAATTAACACTTCTGGATTTCTTTCCTCCACCCCTCCATTACTCCAGTCAATCTAACTAACAAACTCTCATATCCGCGGCTCAAATTAACTCATAATAATACTAAAACTGTACTTATTATTTAACGATACTAATCCATCACTAATTCTTGTTGGGTTCCAGAGTAGCGTGCTACTCATCGAAAAGCGCTTCAACGCCTCGTCAGGGGTAGTAAGCGCTATATAAATACGATTACAATACAATACAATACAACATAATGTAAAACACACGTTATACATCTTACTATGGCACAGTACTACATTTTTATGATACATTTTCATTATTTCACACACTTTAGTCATTTTTAGCACAACTTGTGAACATTGGTAGCCACTCTTCGTTGTCACATTTTCAAACATTTAGATTAATTTCTCTAGATTAATAATTTCTATCATTTTCTTATAAATCAACAAATGCATAACTCTCAATAATTTTAATTAGCATATCTATTACAGCAGTTTTCAAACCTCGCTATTTACCAGAAGCATGGTACACTGCATACACACCAACATTTCGAAACAGCGAAGACGGAGATTTTTTTTAATAGAAAAAAAGTAATTACATTTCACGTTTAACTTTCAGCCGAGTAGAGGAAGTTTTGAGCTGGAGGAAGCGCAAATAACAGCACTTTTGCTAAAACAATGGAGTTTATGATCTAAATCTAGAGATGTAGCAACTACCATATTTTCTTGGAGATTCCAGGCAAATTTGCCCTTAACACATTCAATAATGCGTCTAAAACATTATGTGGGCTGGTCTTGTTTCAGACATCTTTTGAAGGGAAGTGGTCCTTGTTTTCTGACAGTACGCAAATCGCTGAGTAACTTCTGACTCTGAGACAGCGAAGAGGCGCCCGGCTTAGTTAGTGAGGAAGCGCGCTGTTTGTTCATAATTTGGAATTAATAATAAGGAAATAATGTCTGTGAGAGAGGAAAGGTACTCTAAATCAGAGACTCTGGAGTTGCGTCGGAAACTGATTGGGTAGGTAATACTGCCTTTCCCCTCCTCTCCGAGATTGCTGCATACATGCACAGCCCCCCCCCCCTCCTCCTCCTGCCTTCCGCTTTGCAGTGCAGACCAGATACTTCATGCACAAGAATTTTCCACTGCCTTTTACGATTTCATGGATCGGTAATGATTAGCATGTGAGGGGCGAAACAGGCAGTGATATCTGAAGCTCATGCAAGTGTAGGGTTGTTAGGTCCTGTGTAAAGTGAACTTGAGTAGTGCTTCGTTTTCAAGTGGCAGGTTTACCACAGGAATTCAAAATGCAGCAAACAAGAAATCGGTTGCCTTTGCTTCTCATTTATTTGCTAACCTCGCCTTATCCATTGCTTTCTTATTAACTCTACTCCAGGTTCAGAAGATTATTGTCTGGAGGCATGTTGGCTAATTAAATCAATTCAAGAATCGAATATATACATATATTAAATAATTGTACTTTGTACGTCTAATGCTCAATTGAAACGTTCCTACTCTCTTTTGCAAAAAAAAAAAAAAAAAGTCCAGTTTCTTGCTGAGACTTTTTAATTATTTATATAGCGGTAGAGTTCAAGTTGATGCATACTTATTGTTTGGTGTAAATTCTGTGGAGTTTTCTGGAATTACTTGGTAAGTTTGTACTTACATGACCACTATGTCTACCAAGATGCGTAGATAAAATAAATCCTATTTTACTATTTTTTATCATGTTTACTGTGTTCACATAGCACATGCAATTATCACTACTTATACGTAAGGCAACATCCGGAATTAGAGCATGGCCCACGTAGTAAACGGTCAAACCCATTCTCAGCACCCATTTCATTATACAATCGACGCCTGAATATGTTCCTAGATGCTGTAATTGTACATTTTTAAAATGCTTACTACCAAACTCGCCTAACTCGTTGGTACTTATTTTTTCAACCTTTAGAGCGGTGAAAACTTAAGTTGGCCACAATGAGATTTGAACAGGCTTCAACCTTCAAATTTGCCTGCAGATTTCCATAATATGTTAATTAATAAATGTGCTGGTCAATTGTGCCTAGTGCTAAGATTCTTTGGTGTGTAAACGCACACCACAGAGGTCTGGGCATATTCACAACGCCACAACTTAAAATACTGGTAAAATATCAGATGGTATACATGTCTTGTAGTGCACAGGTCGTACTTTGAGGCTGCCTGTTTGAATGCTAAAAAACCAATCAGTGGGTTGGTGTCTCTGCAGAAATCCAGGTCTTAACTGCTGGTCATTTGTTCCCGTCCTGGTAAATGAGCTCAGTAAACTAAGCCAAGGACTTAAGTTTGAATCCTCGCAGAGCAAACTTTTACTCTTCTAAGATGACAGAATGAGTGCCATTAAGTTTCTTAGCAATAAGTGTATTCACTATGCAACAAGAAACAATTAAATTGATGAATGCTACACATGGTTATTATTTGTTTAACAGTTCCCTTGGGCCTATGTAGTGTCGGCGGTAGCCGGCACTCGGTTGAACAAACACACGCAATACCGTGCTGGATTTATGTATGGGCCCGGTGCGCGGCGTTCGATGTGCTTCACCACTTTTCTACGTCTCCGATTATCCGTGTTGTCACATAGAACGCCGCACCCCTGGCCACACCTTTATTATATATCCTCGGTCACATGACCAGAGGCAGGGTTCCTTATGCTATCACCTGAGGGGGAATTGTCAGTGAGGAACCCGTCACCGCCCCGCCATACTTTTGATTCAATAGTAGTGCCTGGCGACCAGTTTCATCACTGGCGTGACACTACATTCCTCCTAAAAATTAAAAACACAGAACTACATAAATTATATATGCCTTGAACAGCTAGCCATCAGTCATATGGTCGCGCAGCTTCACTGAGGGAGCAGGATTACTGCGCAGATAGTACCTTTCAGATCTTCCCCGGCTGGCACTGAGTGTCTCGTTACTAGCGGGCGTACCTTCTGACAAAGCATTGGGCAGGCTTTCATCAACTGTCTCGCGACAAGGAACGTCATTGTCATCATCGTCCTCATACACGTATGGCTGATCACCTGCTGGTTCCGAGGACCCTTCAACTGGACGAGGTGCATTAGGGGAGCAAAACCTTTTAGACAACAATACATTACGTGTCACAGCGTCTGTGCCACGTCGAGCTACCACTGAAGATCCATGCCGCTTCACGACTAGCCACGGGGCAGGGTCAAAAGGCATGCAGAATTTACTGCCCGGGGATCGTTCTTTGAGCAGTACTAGACCACCCACTTTGAGGTCTGATTGTCGAGCTCCTCTGCAAAGACTGGCATATTTATTGCTGGCCAAACGCTTTTCATGCACTTCGTCGGGATCCACAGAACTAGGAACCCAGGACTGGTGGTGTGGTATTTAGTCGACGATCGCTCTCCCAAAAACCACATGCCCCGGTGCTCTGTTGGTTGTAGAGTGAAGGGTCTGGCGGTAGTTCCTTAGGAACGAATATATTGCGTGCTCTACCGGCTGCCCACCGGCATGTGCAATAGGTATCACCTTATTCAAGGTCCTCATAAAACGTTCAACTTCACCATTGGCTTGTGGCCACAGTGGGGTGATCTGTTTTTGTCGAACGCCAGCACTCTGTAGATACCCAGCTAACTCTCGGCTCTGAAACGGCGGACCATTGTCTGTCTTGATTTCTGTGATGAGTCCATGGGTGGCCATGATTTTCTCGATGCGGGGTATGATTATCTCGGCTGAGATAGAGGGGAGAACCTCGACCTCTGGATATTTTGAAAAGTCATTGATCATGACCATGGTATGCCGACCATCCGGGAGGCTCCCAAAGTCTAGGCTGGCTGACTCCCAAGGTGATGTAGGACCTGGCTCCGTTTCTACTGGAGTTAGTTGGCTGGGTTCCGCTGATGCTTGACACCATTCACATGTTTTTACCGTACTTTCCACCAACTCATCCATGAGTGGAAACCAGACTTTGGACCTCAGCCGATTTTTTCGTCTTAACAATTCCTTGATGTCCATTATGGGCGAGTTGTACTACCCTGGACGTGAGAGATGTGGGGATTATAAGCCGGCACCCTCTAAGGAGACACCCTTCAGCATCTACTGTGAGTTTATCTCGTACGTGATATAGGCTCCCTAGGATGCGCTGAGAGGAGACTGTCATGGTCGAGAGTTGTTTCTTGACTTGGAGCCATCGATTGTCCCTTGTAGCTTGCAGAGCCTTCTGGAGGCATTCATCTTCGGCTGTCGCTCGGACTACTTCTTCCACTGATAGAGGCGCCTGGACCTGTCAGAGATGAGCCTGACGTATTCTTCCACGCCACATACTTCATGGTGTGAGGCTGCTCAGGGGTGTCGGGAGAGGTAATCAGCTGGGTTGTCTGGTCCTGGACGATATTCCAGTTGGCATCCGTAGTCCTGCAGTTGGAGCATCCATTTCTCAATTCTTGGAGGGGGCTTGGAGGCAGTGCCGTTGAACAGAGGTATAAGGGGTTTGTGGTCAGAGGTGACCAAAAAGGGGTGGCATCCCCAGTGGACTGCGATAGCTTCTTTTTCGATTTGCAAATATCTCTATTCTGTCTCCGTGACGGATCTACTTGCAAAAGCTACCAGGGCCCAGTACCGTTGTCTTGCTTTTGGAACAGCACTGCACCCAGACATTTTTGGGCCAGCATCAACAGCGACTTTGGTGTCTCTCTTTGGGTCGAAGTACCGTAGGATGGTGTCACTGGACAGGGCATCTTTAGCTGTCTCAAATGCCCGTTGTTGACTTGGGCCCCAGTTCCAGGGTTCCGATGACTTAGTCAGCATTCTGAGAGGTTGAGTGAGTGACGCTAGATCCTTAATAAAACGACCACAATAATTCACCATCCCTAGGAAGCTCCAGACTTTCGTTACACAGGAAGGGGGGGTAGCGTTCTTGACGTCTTGCACCTTCGCAGGGTCAGGTGCTACCCCTGTTGCGGAGAACACATACCCAAAAAACTGTATTTGATTCCTTAGGAATTTGCACTTTTGGCAGTGAAGGGTCAAACCTGACTCTTGTAACTTCTGTAGGACACCCTTGAGTCTGGTGTGATGTTCAGCTATGGTTGGCGCATGAATTAGTATGTCGTCACTGACATTGATGGTGCCTGGCAAACCTACTAGTAGCTGTTGTATGGTATTTTGAAATACTTCGGCTGCGCTGGATATTCCAAAATTTAAACGCTTGTAGCGCCCCAGGCCCACATCTGTGGAGAACGTCGTGATGTAGCGTGACTCCTCGGACAGGGCTAGCTGGTGGTATCCTGACCATAGGTCTAGCTTTGAGAACCAACACGAGCCACTTAATTCTCCAATGATGTCATCTATCGTGGGTGTTAAGTGCCTCTCTCGTCGGATGGCTACGTTGGAAGGCGCATGTCGACGCAGATGCGGACTTCACCGGGTTGCTTTGGCTTCCGTGCTACTACAATTGGTGACACCCACGGCGTTGGTCCAGTCACCCTTTCGATGATGTCAGCCTTTTCAAGGTGGTCCAACTCTTTCTCTACTTGTGGTCTGAGGTGGAAGGCTATGCGTCAATGACGTAGTGCGACTGGTTGGACTGTGCTGTCAATGTGTATTTTTATTTCTTTGTTATTTAAACACCCAATCCCTTTGAATACTTTGTGGTATTGTGTAAGGAGCTCTTCCACTGACTCTTGATGTATACCAAAAGCGAAAATGACCACCTCTAGTTTTTCTGCTGTTTTACAACCCAACAGCATTCCGTGTCCTCCTTCTGCCACATATACCTTAGTACTGACAGTTTTAGACTCATAGGTGACTGTCGTGTGAAACACTCCTCTCAAGGCTAGCGGCGTGTTTTGTCCGTACGCATACACTCTGACTTTTGCTTTGCATAGAGTCGGGGGTGGGTTCATGTTGACGTATTCGTTGGCTGCTAGGATGTTTATTGACGCTCCTGTGTCCGCATCCGCTAAGATGTTGTGATTACCCACTTTGACCTGACATTAGGGTAATTTCTTTGACGACTGCGTGGTGTTCCCCATTTTGAACAAGGAGTGAATGATGTGTTCCTCTGGCTCGTCATCATCCATGTCGCTGCCGTGTTCGGATTTGCTTGTCGTCGTGTTGATGGACGCATTCTCTGTTCGGGTTCTACTTGACCTGCATACTTTGATGAAGTGATTCAGTTTCCCACAACCAACACATTTTTACCCTTTCGCAGGACATTCGGTTAGCCTGTGTGGTGGATCGCCACAGTGGCCTCATGTTCTTGTCGGTGGCTTATAGGCACAATGTTTTGCTTTATTGGGTGGCATAGCCATGGCGTTGACAGCCTCTTCTTTGACTGGCCTTTGTAGTGCCGCCTCCATATATGGTGCTTGGGCTTTTGAGAGTTCTTTCGTGCGTCCCATCATGAGGATGTCGGCCAGGAACCTTCCGGACTTCTCGAGAATGCGTTCTCTCAGTTTTGTCAATGCACACCCTTGAATTACCTGCCCCCGTATCTCTTCTGCTTCATCTGCGAACCTACAGGTACTGGCCAAATCACACAGTCTCATGTGGAAAGAGTCAATAGAATCTTCTGTGTGTTGTCGGGCTTGTCTGAAAACGAACCGCTCGTAATCAGTATTAGGCATAGGCTCGAAATGTCTATTGAGGGCCTCTATTAATGTGGTATGTGTCTTGGGTGCATCTTCAACTAGGTTTTTTGAGATTTTGTTGATTTCTTTCCCTCCCAAATGGATAAGAAGGGCCCGTTTCTGTGCATCTTGCACTTTTGTCGCCTCAAAAAATAACAGGACTCTCTCCACCCACCCACTCCTTCCACTTTGGAGCCTGCGAAGATGGGGCACCTTCTACGACGAAGGGTTCAACAGGCGGAATGACTGACATGGTGGAGGAGGGGAGAGCGTCTGTTAGGTAGAAGTTGTGCAGAGGGTTATCAAGCGGCACCTGGACGGTAGGCTGAATCCACAAAAAGAGGAGCAGCAGGAGCGGCGTGGGGCTCAGCAGCAGTAATGCCGGACAGCTACCGAGGCGGGCACTTGAAAAAATGGCAGGCACTGGAAGAGATGGGCGCATAGGCGGAGCAGCAGAATGAACGCTGTGTCCTTGGGCGAGCCCCAGCTGTAGAGGAACAAGGTATGTGACACCACAGGAGCTGCCAGCACACGCTGCAAATGGCAGTGTCAGATTGGAGAGGAAACTCTGAGGGCGAGGACGAGCCGCGAATAGTGAGGTAATACTCACTCAGGGGCCACATGGTGAAATGCAACGGCGGCAGCAGGACGGTGGTCCGTGTGGTCCGAGGGTAGGCTGTGTTGTGCAACCCACGTGGTACAAGCACCGCAAGGAAAGCAGCCGCCACGGGGCGCAGAAGGAAGCGTGCACGAAGCGTGCAGAAGCCGGCACTCGGTTGGACAAACACAGACGACACCGTGCTGGATCTATGTATGACCCGGTGCGCGGCATTCGATGTGCTTCATCACTTTTCTACGTCTCCGATTATCCGTGTCATCACATAGAACGCCGCACCCCTGGCCACACCTTTGTTATATAGCCTCGGTCACATGACCAGAGGCAGGGTTCATTATGCAAGGGTATGGAATAACTGTTTAGGATAGTGTATACACACTACTGTTGATGATTACGTAACTCTTTGATAATGGTTTCCATTCTACTTTTTAGGTTTCTGACTTCCCTAGTAGGGGACTCAAAAATAATTTGTTCATAAACATTTTTCCATAAGGATTAGGTACGTACTAAGGTCCTGAAGAATCGCATGAGATCATTATTGACTAAAAATAGCGAGAAACATGTTGACCCACTTGATTGAGTGACACAGGGACTCTGTGTTCTCTCCTTTTGTTCTAATTTCACTACGAGATTTAGTAAACAGTATATATTTTTGTCTAGGGAGTGTAGACATTATTTTACCATATCCCTATGCATTTTTTTTAATCATGTCAGGGGTATTAATATCAGAATAAATAGTTAATTTTTACCTCTAGGCATTTTTAACTATTTCTATACCAATCCTTTTTCACGTTTTGACCGGTTGCACATCATTTTCAAAAGATCTCTGGCAAAGAGCCCCCCTGTGGGGCCCGTCAGGCATTTCAGCGCCGGCCTGACGAGGAGCATGGCCCTATGATGAAGCATGTCACCGGAAGGTGAGTGAGGGCTCTTGCTTCAAGCATATTGCTTTTCCTTTTCCTTGGAAACCCTTGTTCTAGAGAACCCCTTTTTGCTTTTTTGGAACCGTGTGTATATTATTTTGATTTATTCATTATGCTATAACCTGAGGGGGAATTGTCGGTGAGGAAACCGTCACCGCCCCTCCATACTTTTCATTTAATAGTAGTGCCCGGCGACCAGTTTCGTCACTGGTGCGACACTACAGGCCTACAATGCATTTGATACATCGTACATTCAGATGTGTTGCTTTTTTGCAAACCCTGGATACTGGGTTTACTATAACTTTAATAATTTCTTCAGTTTTTCAGTGTTTTAAGTCCATTTATACACTTTTATTTGACACATTGGGCCTGATTACAACTTTGGAGGAGGTGTTAATCCGTCCCAAATGTGACGGATATTCCACCAGCCGTATTACGAGTTCCATAGGATATAATGGAGTCGTAATACGGCTGGTGGTATATCCGTCACATTTGGGACGGATTAACACCTTCCTCCAAAATTGTAATCAGGCCCATTGTGTGTCATTTCAGAGCGGGCGAGTACATCTATTGCTTTCGTATCTCTGTTCAGCTCTTAGCAGATGTTAGGCTTTTTGCCCAATCTTTCTAGTCCAAACAACTATGTGTTCTTTGGGTTAAAGTGTGCCTTCCAAGCTTCTTTCATTTTTACAGATATCTTGGTTGAACATCAAAGACTAGCTCAAAGGTAGTGGATAATGTGGAGTACCATACAATTACCGCACATGCAGTGTAACTGTAACTGTCCGACAATACTTTGTGAGTTTTAGTAAATACACAGTACTTTATGGATTGCTCAGTCCCGTGGACTTTGGTGTCTAAGGGTATACGTTTGACTCTCCATGGCTGACACCCCCTCTGCTGCTTTAATTGTATTTCATTTTGTGGCTCTAAAGAAGCCTTCAATAATCTTTCACTTTCTTTGACCTCCATGTGTTTTGCTGTAGAGCCTTCTTCACTGTGTCCTGTCTCCCCTTGGAAAGGAGACGTTTTTTAAATGCATTTTGCTAACATTTCCTTTTTAGCTAGTATTTCCTTTCAAGCATATTCTACTGTTACACCTAAATGCCTGTAGATTCTCATTGAAGCCACAGTCACTTGGCTCCTACATTCCCCAATACTCGGAATTGCAACGTGCCGAAGAGATCTCCTGTTTTTTTTTTTTAGATTTGTGAAGGCTTTGAGCCAATATCAAGGAGGTGCTTTCTAAAGCCTGAATTTATAGAAAGCATCTTGTGCCTGGAGAAATGTAGCGAAACCGCTCCTGGCAAGTGTTATTCTTAATTCTAGAGCTTAATGCAATGTGTTCTAGAAAATGGTATTTGATCATATGGGCTCCCTTCCTGCTTGCCTGCCTGCACAGTAGATATTCATGGTTCTTGTATTAGTAAGGAAGTACTGTGTTACGTAAAGTTTGTCACTCAATCCCTCTGCAGTAAAGGCTTCCTTTAAAAATTCTGCCTAGCAAAAGCATCCTCTCCGCAATAAGTTCTCAAGCTAACGTTTGCTTTTGAAATGTGGCTGGTGGAGGGAGACTGCCACATTCCTCCTGTCCTTTAAGTATAAGGAGTTCCTGCCAGTTTACCAGTGGTAGACTTAATCTCAGCTTGATAACTGAATTCCATGTTTACCTTTGCCAGTTCTGTGTGGTGAAGCTTCAGATGGACAATACGTCTATTTTCAGTAGATATAACTAAGTGATTATTCCACCTTCAAGCAAGAGTGCCCATTGTGTCTTTTTTGCAGTTTGCTCATTGTAAGACGTTCTTGATGCAGTAGCTCTGTCAGGCAGTTTCTGAGCTTATGTGATTGGTCAAGTGTATTGCAGCCCATCTTCTTATCCAGAATCGGCATCTGATGCCCACCCACTGCACAGACTCTGGCATACTGAGCGCTGTTAAGAACATAGAAATGGCAACACGTTTTAACGGTATTTATCTCCTAATGTACTCAGCCCCTACGTAATATCATGCTATATCACACACACACACAGGAACGAGGAAGACCAACACAAGACATCACTGTATCTTTGGGTACCCCCTCTTTGGCATGCAAGTGTTGAATGTGTGAAGGAAGGGGAGATGAACAAAAGCTGATGTGTTTCTCTAATGGGACAGAGTGAATAGATATTCCACAGTGACTTCTTTAAAACCGGTTGAATGAGATGTGGATATCCCAGTGGGTCTCCCAATTTCAGCAAATTCATTTGTGCCCTATAGATTTTGCCTGCCGTCTTGATATGATAGATTCTGGTCTTTCATGTAACAAATGCCAGTACATTTTATCCCTCTTGAATGACCTGCAACCCAGTATGAGGACAAACTCTGTCCACCTTGTACAGAGAAAATCCAAAGGCAGAACCTTTCAAACAGGTGTTAAATGAAGTTGAAATGAGAGACTGCGATAGAGGAATATCAAATAGATAGGGAAGAGTCATCTTGCATGTGGTTTAAGACTGCCCACCGGTGTCCCTTTCTGTCCCTTTTCTTCCTCAGTCTATATTTTCTTTTATCGTACTGTACTTGCTGTGAGATGACCTGATGTCCCACAGGCTCCTATATTAATGTAGTGCAAATGAAGCTTCTGAACTGTAGGTGTGCGGCTAAACATGCATACTGAATCCATGACCCCTTGTTCAACTAGGATTTTGATTTGTCCTCTATGACAAAATCTTTCCATCCATCAACCACAGATAGCACTTTGCCTAACTTAATTAGTGATTGGTTTATCTATTCACGCACTAGACAAAGCCCAGATATAGTCAGAGTACATCTGATAGAAAAGATGCAGTACAGACTACAGTGGGAGAAATCCACTCCAAGGGATTTTATTTTTATTTTCTAATTATTGCAGGGACCACCTTCTGGTCTATAATTCAAATTGAATGTGAGTGTAGCCTTCAGTGATTTTAAATTTAGGTTAGATGTGCCAGAAGATCATACTGCTTAGATTCTGTTTTCTTGGTTTGGAATTATAATTTATCAACTTTAATGAAAATTACTGTGCTAATATTTTGGTTCATTCTATGCCAGGGGTGTGGAATTTAATAAAATATCTACTTGTCCATGAGACAGGTTGCATCTTCAATCTACTTGTCCTGTAAACATATCTATTTGTTCCTTTGGTGCCATGTAGTGCGGCAACAAGTTACAGCAGCAGTCTCATTATGTAAGAGCTCTGATAATAGCCTCTCTGATTATGCAAGGGCTACTACTATAGTACGGCTTGAATACTTTCAATTTTCAGTCTCTACTATAACACTTTCCTTATTTTGCCACCTTTCCGCTTATCTACATACTGGGGCTGGAGGAAGAAGTAAGCAATAGTTCCAAGGCTGGAATGCCTTTGAGTCTGAAAACCTACTAACTTGCATGTTTTGAGGATTTTCACCAGCTCTTCTTTAATCTTTGCCTATGAGAAAGGTTGGCAATTTACTCATGACAATTTCAGGGTTGATAAATAAAAAAAAGTGGTGGGAGGGAAAGTGAACTTGTAAACGCTCAATAGATTTTCACATGAACAAATCTACACATGCATATTTGCTCGTGCTAAAATACAGTTCACAAATATTTTCTATGAGTAGGATTTCCTGGTCTACTCCTGTAAGTTCTTGTGAATTTATGGAAGCCACTAATTCAAAGACATACACCATTGGTGCAGGTTTGTGACTTTCTTTAAGAATTGGGTTCCTAATTAGGTCTAATTAGGTCTGGTGTTAAAAAAGACATTTTGTTTAATAAAACCTTCTATTTCTCTCTCTATCGATCGGTTGGCTTTACTGTGAGTGATCGCATTCCGCTCTTCTACAAGGAGCATATTGGCACATAAAGTAGTTTTGTTCAGTTCCAGGAACTAATGTGGTAATTGGAAGAGGCCCCCTGCAAAGAACATGGAGGACCCCCTCTACAGACTCACTCAGGGCAGGTGCTGTTCTGAGCAGGCCCTCTGGGGGGGGGGGGGAGGGGGGGCTGTGGGGCCTTCGTTATGCCACCGGTGGCAATGTGTGCTTTTTGAGACCCAAAACGTTTTTTTTTATTTTTGCCAATTTGTTACAACGGTGAGGGCCTGGCAGCTCCAACAACAATAAGGTGTTACAAAAGCCACGTCAAAACAAGACACTCATTGACGAAACCTAAAGATCGGTTGGGATTGGTTAGCTTTGCCAGTGCTTGTTTATATTCATGCTTTCCACAATCTTGTTAGGAATGGTTACACTGATTTTTCATTCGGAATATTTTTTAGAAATACTAACGTGCATCAACACATTTTACTAAATGACGCATCAAAGAAATAGTACCTAAAGTTTCATAGTAGTGAAACATTTTTTCCCCACTTGCATTTGTTTTCTGAAGATTTTATTTTGAAAGCAAAGAATCATCACTCTTGCTTACAAGCTTCTGCAAACATTTGCATCTAATCAGAGAGCATTCTGGGAGCATCATAATTAGCCTTATAGTGTTAAACTTTTCAAAAGTGTGAACACTTTTTTTTTTCTTTTATTTACTGGAACCACTGTCAGTAGTGCAGTGTGACCTTAAAAAGTTATTTATAGCGTTCACCCTAATAATGAAGGCTTTCCAATAATGAACCATAAATACAAGTTCGAACAGCGTTAAAATATGGGCACATATTACCTCAACTGCAGACAGTTCCCTTCTCTGTAAACTGGTAGCCAAAGGGTTTGTGCTGCAGGGGACTGGGCCTACTTGTCCCAAGGACAAAATAAACAAGAAAACTTGTTGCCCTTGACCCCCAAACAATATGTCTTGGGCGATAGGAATTCCACATCCCTGAGTTTTGTTCTGTTCCAGGAACTACTGTGGCAATCAGTGGTGTAACGAAACTGGACCCCCCCCCCCCCTGCAAAGAACATGGAGGCCTCCCCTCTCCAGACTCAATCAGGGCAGGTGCTGTTCTGAGCAGGCCCCCTGGAGGGGGGCTGTTGGGCCTTTATTATGCCACTGGTGGTAATGTGTTCTTTTTAAGACCAAAAACCTTTTTTTTTTTTTTTTGCCAGTGTTTGTTACAGTGGTGAGGGCATGGCAGTTCCCACAACAATAAAGTGTTACACACCCATGTCAAAAGAAGACACACATTGACGAAACCAAAAGACTCATAAAATATGTTGCTTTGCCAGTACTTGTTTATTTTCATGCTTCCCACAATCTTGTTAGAAATGGTTACACTGATTTTCATTAGGAATATTTTTTAGAAATACTAACATGCGTCAACACATTTAACTAAATGACGTATCAAAGAAATAGTACCTAAAGCTTCATAGTAGCGAAACGTTTTTATCTCCACTTGCATTTTTTTTCTGAAAATTTTATTTTGAAAGCAGAGAATCCTCACTCTTGCTTACAAGCTTCTGCAAACATTTGCATCTAATTGGAGAGCATTCTGGGAGCATCATAAATAGCCTTGTATTGTTAAACTTTTCAAACGTGTGTACACTTTTATTTTTTAACTGGAACCCTGTCAGTAGTGCAGTGCGACCTTAAAAAGTTTATTTACAGCGCTCACGCTAATAATGAAGGCTTTTCATTAATGAACCACAAATACAAGTTCGAACAGCATTAAAACATGGACACACATATTACCTCAACTGCAGACAGTTCCCTTTTCTGTAAACTGGTAGCATAAGGGCTTGTGCTGCAGGGGTTTGGGCCTACTTGTCCCAAGGACAAAATAAATATGAAAACTTGTTGCCCTTGACCCCAAACAATATGCCCTGTGCGTCGGGCGATAGGAATTCCACATCCCTGAAGAATTCTACAGCACCAAGAGTTTTTATGAGTTACACTTTACAAATACACTGTAAACAAAAATGAAATAACTAACTTATTGAGATACCTTACTAATTTCTTGTGATAGCATGCATTCATTCGCACTATACTTTTTGCTCTATTTTCCAATCCAGTCTTATCCAACATGGATTGTAAAAGGTAGTGGTAGCATAACCATGAAATGGAACAATTTTGCCAACTATTTGTGAATTATTTTGTTTATTTTAGGCAATACTTTAATGTGTTACTTTAATGCTGTATTAAATATGTTCTGCTCTCTATTCGGCATATATACTTACCTGTACTTTCCTATTGGTTGATAAATATCACAATTTCTGTAGTGCGAAACAGTGGGCGCTTGAAGTTCTCGCAGATGGACCACTCTTCCAGTTGCGGATTACTTCAGGGCTTGTTGGTCACGCATTAGTTGTGGGTTTTTTGGTTTAGAAATAAACCTCAACTAAACCCACAACTGGCCCTTGAATCTTTATTCAACATGAATCCGAGGTGTCCAACAGCCATGGTGTGCATATGCTTTGTTAACAAAATGACCACCTTTTATAAATCAGTTTTCTCAATCAATTTCAATGTGTTGATGCCAAATATTTTGCCATTGTGTCCTTGCCTTCACGTTTCAAATGGTACTCAGAAAAATCATCTTTGCTCTTTCTATCTAGCTGCTACAGATTTTGGTGTTGATTCTCAAGATGTCCAAGAAGTGAACAGAAGTGTAATGTGAAAATATTGTGGGCCCAATATGAAAATATGTTGGTGCACTCAAGTTCAGAATAGGTGCACTTTATTGTCCTATGTCATTTCGCATTTTTTTTCACAAAATGTCATTTTAAGTTTGCATATGAATTTAATCGCATGTAAAACCACACAAGCATGGTGTAATTGTATGTGAGAGCATTTCAGGTAACAAGAATGTGGAATGAGCATCCCAGTGTGAAATGCCTCGAAAAACAGTGAATGCCAACAATTATTCTAGTATGTGGGTTTTAAAACCTTTTAAGATACATTTCCACTCAATACAGTTAGAGGTTTACTCCTTTCAAGGGTAGGATTAAGTCCCCTAGCAGCCATGGAAATAGTGAGTGAGCACCCCCAGAATTGTTGGATGCTTAGGAGCTTCTCCACTTGGATAAATTATTTTCACAAGGTTAAAAACAAAAGGTTCCTCTTTCTAAGTACATCTATTCAAGTGTAAATGCTTAAATATGAGAGTCCCTCTGGATATCAACAACTGTTGCATCTTGCTTGTAATCTTTTAGGAATTCACAAACAATTGGATTCTGGGGAGGGTACATTTTAGGTTGAGTCTAGGCAGCGCATGCACTGTCTGCAAGACATGCTGTATTCAGTATATGGGCTTTAACCATGTCCACTATTGCCATTCGTTCTTTGTTGTGCTTGTCTTAAATGCTTCCTTTTTTTATTGGTGCATTTTTCTAAATGCCCTTCCTATATGTGCTTAGTTCCCTCCCAGGCGATTTCAATAAGAGAACATTTTTGTTGGCCATCACACTTTGTTCACGCTTCCTCCTGTTACAGCGTGTGATGGCCCCTCCTCACTCCTCCCATCTGGGCATTGCAGCCTTAGTGGTCTTCTGGTTGTCCATAGCAATGTGTTCTCACCACACCAGTGAAAACACCATGTTTAGAAAGGCACCGAAGGTTTCATGTTTCGTTTGTTCTTGTGCCTCTGCTCGGGTATACTTAATTGATGTTTTCCAAGCCACTTTTCCCTCCACTAATGTTTTAGAAATAATTGGCTCTGTGTGCGTGTTTTGCACCTGCCAGCGCGCACACACACACACACACTCATCCACTTTCAGTCTTCCTCATTCTAAAGTCCTTTAAACAGGGCTGCAGCTGCTTCTCTGGTCCCAGAGGTAAATCCTTAGTCTAAGTCCTCTAGACAGTGTTGCTAGCTGCTTCTTTGGTCCCAGTGGTAATTCCACATTCTAAGTCCTGTAGACACTGCTGCAGCTGCTTCTCTGGTCCCAGGGTTAATTCCTCATTCTATGTCCTCTAGACAGTGCTGCAGCTGCTTCTCAGGTCCTGGTGATTAATCCTCATTCTTAATCCTATAGGTAGTGCTACTTCTCTGGTCCCATCTGTAATTCCTCATTCCAAGTCCTCTAGACATTGCTGCAGCTACTTCTCTGGTCCCGTCGGTAATTCCTCCTTCTAAATCCTCTAGACAGTGCTATTAGCTGCTTTTCTAGTCCCAGTGGTAATTGCTCTTTCTTAGTCTTGTAGACAGTGCTACAGCTGCTTCTCTGGTCCCAGTGGTAATTCCTCATTTTCAGTCCTCTAGGAAGTGCTGCTAGCTGCTTCTCTGGACCCAGTGGTAATTCTTCAATTTCAGTCCTCTAGGAAGTACTGCTAGCTGCTTCTCTGATCCCATTGGTAATCCCTTGTTCTAAGTCATCTAAGCAGTGCTGCTACCTGCTTTTCTGGGCCTGTCAGTAACTCCCCCATTCTAAGTCCTCTCAGGAGTTCTGCAGCTGTGTCTCTGGTCACTGTGGTAATTCCTCATTCTTGACCCTCTAGACAGTGCTCCTAGATTGTTCTCTGGTCCCGTCAGTAACTCCACCATTCTAAGTCCTCTAAGCAGTGCTGCAGCTGTGTCTCTCGTCACAGTGGAAAAACTTCATTCTAAGTCCTCTAGTCATGCTGCAGCCGCTTATCTGTTCCCATCAGCAACTTACCCATTCTAACTCCTCTAGGCAGTGCTGCAGCTGTGTCTCTGTTCCCAATGGCAATTCCTCATTCTTGGTATCATAAACAGTGCTGAAGCTGCTTCTCTGGTCCCGTCAGTAACTCCTCCATTCCAAGTCCTCTAGCTAGTGCTACAGCTGTGTCTCTGTTCCCAGTGGTAATTCCCCATTCTTAGTCCTCTAAACAGTGTTGCATCTGTGTCTCTGTTTATACATCCACTGCACTCCAAACCAAAACACATAGCTAAAAACATTGTCATTTACAATGCCAGTAGCTCTAACTCTCACTAATGGGAGACCTATTGCATTGTAAATGCTTTTTTGTGACTTGTGCCTTTCATTGTTAGATTAGTTTATGCCTGAGTAAGGTAATAACCATTTCAGGTATAATTTTTTTTAGCATATTCATAAAGAATGATATGTCCATTCATGCTGTCCCATCCTTAAGTTTCACAAGAGGTATTACACGCAGATGTGGTTTTCCTTGTGGATAATGTATTGCTGTAATTCTGTCATTTTGCAGATCATCTTGCAGGCTCTTCTTTTCTGACGATCCCATAAAGATTGTGCGTGCCAGTGGGCAGTACATGTTTGACGACGAAGGAAAGCAATATCTTGACTGTATCAATAATGTTGTTCATGGTAGGTACAATCAACATGCACATCAACACATATCAAAAATTATTTGTTTCATCACCATTTTTTATTGTTGACATGTTTGTATTGGGATTTTATATCTCTCCCAGTTGCTATTTTAATGCCATTCCACCAATTTAAAGTTTAGTCTGTATTCCCTGAAAAGAAACTGGTAAAATGCTCTCACAATGTTTAAATTGTAACCTTTGTCCACCATATTGAAACTTATGCAGTGTTTTAGCATTCCGGTTATCCGCTTATTTCTGGTTCCCAAAGAAGCTGAAAACAATGAAATGGAAGGCTGCAGAGATCAATCAGTAGGTCTCAAATAAACTGTTTTCAGTCATATCCTTTGAATACTGTTTCGTGTTTTTAAGCCAGTGTCCAAAGTGAGAGCGGAATTTGTAGGGTTGGTTCTGCAACTCCCTGTGAGCTGGCGATTCTTGTGCATCTCCCAGTAAGCCTGTAATGCTTTTTGTGGTAGTTGTGCTGTTGATCAAAAGGGACATGACTTAGCAGTCTGTCTAGATTGCTTCTTTTGGGACATGGCCAAGACTGATTGTGGGTTTTTTGTTGTAATGGTACGAATGATAAAATAGAATGGAAGTGAATTATTTCTCCATTAAAAAAAAAGAATATCTTTCATTGCCTTTTCCTTATCTCACTGGCATCTGAGTTCTAAAGGAAATCTTGTCCCATAAATGTATGGGGACCTGCAGGTGTTAAAGGTGTATAACATTAGGTGATCACTTTGAAGTCTCAAGTTGTAAAAGAATTCTGAATTGGCAGTCAGTTCTTACCCAATAGATGGGGTGTTGTATCCATATGCTGTCTTCATTTCCAACCCTTTCCAATCTTGTCCCCAAATTCATAGGGACCAATTCAGAAAACCCCTTATAATTTCAGGAAGTAGTACTACAGAGGTGCTGTTTGACATAATCTGCTAACAGTCAATCATTTTTGGGCAATTTACAAAGGCATGTAAAAGTGCAAAGAAGGTACTGCTCCTTATATTTATACTAACTGTAGGTTAATGTTCTTTGAATAGTCCGGTTTCAGGTTAATTCTCAAAGGCAGGTAGGAATAAGCAAACGAGTGCTACTTTTCATAATCCAAAATTCCTTTGTGGATTGGCTTTGTTAAGTTTAATACTCCTCTCTTTGACACAGAATGTGAAAGAAAGGGGTGGAATATGGCATGTATTTTGTTGAAACAGAATAACAGTGACTTGCAAAGCTGTTTTTCCTTGTGAATTATAACTCATAATTAAGTTGAATTACACTTAAACATAATCTAATAAAGCATTCACCTCGGTTTGTAATCATCAGGTTTGGCCAGTGCCAGAAACTCAAAGATTGAACTCTTATACCCATTTGAGCCACTGACCCACTAACATAAATTACTATTTCGGAGGCTAGCTCATGATAAATCAGCTTGGAAATCCCATACTCATGGGTTTGTGGTTATTCCCAAAAACCTAAGCCATAATTATATTAACACGAGAAATGCCTAACCTTGGAAAAAATGTGTTAGGGTGTGAACATGTAATATCACATTTTGCTGCCTTTTCCCTTAAGACCAAAATTACAGCATAGAAGCATAAACAGAAAAGGCACTAACGGTTAAAAAGAATACTTTACACGCATGTTGAGTAAGTGTGTGGTTAGAATGTTTTCTGGTTGGTGGTGGTGGTATGCTTCATGGTAAATATGGAACCTTTTTGATAAATACACAGCCTATCGCTGAGAACTGTGGATTAAGGTCTTGCCTCACATCTCTGTCTCCAGAAGGTTATCTTACACCTCACATCTCAGTCTCCAGAAGGTTATCTTACACCATGAGTCCCAAAAATGGGCTTAGACACACACTTATAGGCCTATCGTACTAGTAGTGCCCAATTATAGCTGTATCTAAAGCTCAATGGAGATCCTGTATGGTGAACTCTCTGCTCAGTGCTATGAAGTACTTGAAACCCATAGGAGACACTCCTGGACACCAGAGCATCGAGAAACCCAGATAGTATGTCTGTTAATCGTCTAAAAGTTTCAAAGATCAGCACTGCAGGTGCAGCTGAGAGATAGGGACAGTTAACACTAGAAAACGATATTACTGATTTGGTCTTTTCCTGTAGGCCATATGGCGACCAAATTATTGTTTAGTGTTTGTTGTAAAAACAAGAGGCAGACGTATAAAAGGTGTCATGTAAATGTATGTCTTTGTGAGAGTATCTATTTGTACTGTTGAGCTCACTGGAGTGTTCTGTGGTATCCGCTAACCCAGTTTGCGAGCTGCATGTCATTTGAGCCAATGATTTCTGCTAAAAATCTCCATAGCAAGACGACCACTTTGGAGGTGTCATAGCCAAGCTCACTGAGATCTCTAGCTGACATTGGGACTGGTGTGTATTTGTGCTAAGAAGAGTCATGTCTTATGCAGGTGCTGGTAATACTATGTCCTTGAGATTGTATCCCATTTTTTTTAGATCGTACAGACAGCTCAAATTGTCTGGTCGCAGAAGACCTCTTGTGGTCTTACATAGCACCTACAAGGGCTTACGGGCCTGCTCATTGCTTACCACTAGCTGACTTTGTCACTCTCATTTCATTGCTTCTTATTTGACAGCTTTCCTTGTCTACTTGTGTTTATCCCTCCGCTGGAGCATACTCTCTTTATTTATGTGCTTTTTGGCTCACATTTAGGATTTTTTTTAAAGAATTCCATGAGCTAGCTGCATGTGTTTGCAGCTCTCTACCTTGTCTGCCACCATCTTATAATGCCCACCCCACACTCTATGTTGTGTTCACATGTGTTGTGCTCTCTTGTGTATTTATCTCTCTTGCCCCCATGTGTTCTGTATATACTCTTCCTTGTATGCTTCTCCCTTGTCCTCTTGCTCCTCCCTTTTTCTCGGTAGTGTGCTTCTCTCCAGTCATCCCTTCTGTGTTTTTTCCACATCGTACGCTTCTCACCCCGACTGTATTGCTACCTCTCTTGTGATCTTTTCCCCTCCTCCTGCCCCCACTCCCCAGCTGCAATTTGTTACCCCTCAAATTCCCCAACCACCATGGTCTGCCATTTTGGATACGTCAATAAAAAAATAAAGCAATTGATGCCTGCATTGTTCCGCTAGTGCGCCCATGCTTTCTGATAAATATGCTCAAATATGTCATCATGCATGCGTGTATCATTGGAATGATGCGACTGCTACTATCAGTTGAGCCGTTGCGCTTGTTTATATATATGTTTATATATCTATTATTATATTATATATATATATATATATCAGGCCTCCAAAATTCATAGAAAATGTTACTAGAACTGCAGGTCTAGTAATTTGAACAATCTTTTTAATGTACTTTTCCCGTAAACGGGTTTCAAATTGTGTGATCCTAGGCAAATATTTTACTCCACAGAGTCACCTTATTCTTCATCCTCACATTAGTGAGTGTACCTTCAAATATCGGAGCTCAGCATTTCTGCTGTACAAAAAAGATTCTTTGATTAAATAGAGTAAATGTTTGCTCCATGTATAATAAGAATCTAGCCCACATGTGGGCGACACATGATCCATGATTTGCCCCTTAGTTTACTAATATTATTGCTACCAGGGCAGGAGTGTCTCTAGGCTTATGTTTAAACCCTCACTTTTAATACATATATTACTAAAGCATGACGTGGTTGCTCACTGTCATTTACAGATGGAAAATGTCCAAGAAATGCCCCAAAACCTTCCCACTAACTTTCAGCTTTACTGATAAAACTATATGTGTTAATAATCTGTGAAAATTGGGTTTCAGAAAACATATTTATTCTTTGCACATCACCAAGTAAAGTGTTCTGATTTTGTTTTCATCCTATTACAATATTATTTTCATCACACAGATGTACAAACAGTGGACTTTCACAACTACTGAAATATATTTTGAAATATATTTTGAGCTTATTAAATGTGTGTTAGGAAAAACCTGACTGGAACTCTGCAGTTAGAAGGAAAATTAATTGTAAGACAAACTGACTTTTGACCTCTGTCTCTGAACACGGAGCAAATGGTGGGCGTGGGTTATAGTTACCTTAGAGCACGAGCTATAGCTACTTGAGATAACCATAACTATAACTACTACATTTCTGTGGTTTTGTGTGTGTAAATTCAGAACCTAACTATAAAGTCCCAGTAACCTTTGGTCTTTTTAAGTGAACATATATATGTATCAAAATAAACACAGTTACGGTAAATCCCGAGGCAATTCTTGAGCGGTCCGGTTCGGGTCCCAGAAACCCAGTTATATGGAACAAACAATTTCCTGATAATTGGAAAAGGAATCCGGACACCATGGCAATGCAATCCTAATTTATTGACGCGTTTCGGCCGTAGCCTTGTTCACAATAACATCCCTTACCCTTCAAAACACATAAAAAAAACAGTGTGTAAACATAAACAAAGGACCAATTCGAAAACAGTGTTAAGCAGATCAAATTATCATGGCAGCCATATTGGAGTGTAGATTTACATCATGTCCAATCCTACAGAGCCTGCCCATTATTAACATCATATCATCATAGGGTGCTATATCGTACTCATCTTTAATTTTTATACTTTACATTTTTTACCTTTGAATAATTGTACGATCTTCTAATTCTTTGGCATTATGCTCAATACGGATCACCACCTCCCTGGGGCAAAATGAGTGAATTATATAATGGGGGGTCCTGTGAACCCCTACCTGGGGCTAATATCTTTTATATGTGGGGTGGCTGTGTGGCCCTCCGCAGCCCCAGGGACCACTACTTCCTGGGAAGGGGGAGGGGGGTGCAAATGAATGAATAAATGAATGCAGGGGGGCTGCGCGACCCCCCTCCCCGCAACCTCCCCAGGGCAAACATTTAGTTATACGGGGGCACGGCGGTCTCGGGGGCTGCCAGCTCCGAGGCTACTTTTCAGTTACATTAGGGGCGCCCCCTGCAGCCTTGGGGACTGCAACCTTCCATGCAGGCAGGAAAACAGAGGAAACTTTGCTCTCACAGAGAGGGAGCTGCATGTTTAGAAGCTCCCTGTCTGTGACAGCAATGCCGGCTTTTGCAGAAGGTGGGGAGCCGTCTGGGTTCTTGAGGGCCTTCAGGCTCTCCCATAGACCTGTTGCACTTCGGGGCACCCAGTATAGATGGCTGGAGGATGGGATCCCTGGGGCTGTGATCGGCCGGGAAGGGGTGCTGCGGTGGCCTCTCTCCCCCCCCCCCCCAAAAATATATATATATTAAGGCAGGGCCCTGTGGGATGGGGTCCTCTGGGCTGAAAACGGTCAGGGGAAGGGGGCTGCGCTACCACCCTCCCCCACACTGCACATTTACCCAATGATGTAGCACTTACTAACTAACCAGTAGAAAGTGCTCCAGTTGGGTAGGCATTTTGTGCAAAACTGTGGCCTCTTGTTGGGTAAAGGAACAGGTGAGCTTCCATTCTGGCGATAATGATCATTTCACAGAAATTAAACCTCAACCGGAAGCACTTACAAATGCAAACGTAGCAGGTGCCCCAGATGAAGCTCCGCTTTCGGAAAAGACAAATGATCCTAACTCATGGGCTGAGCGAAGGCAAAGCAAGTGTGTTTAATTCACGATTCCGTATTGAAAAACGATCTGAAATCTTTCATGGAGGTGAATGCATCTTTTATCTAGTGGAGCGCAGTCAGTTACTTTCACACCCAGACAGCCACTCTCACACGCAGTGAAACCCTTTCACACCTGTTCTCACACCCATAGAGACAGGCCCTGCGGCCAACTCCTGTTGCGTGTGGCCAAAAGCAGTGCGCAGCATGGGGTTGTGTGGTTAGGGGAGTTGACCGCAGGGACTGGCAGCAGGCAAGGTCTTGCGGCCAACCGCTGGCAGGCACGGCCAGAGGCCGTGCACAGCAGTGTTTGGATTAACATATAATAATTAAAATGACTTTTTGTTTAAAAAACAAACAAAAAAAACATAGAATTTCACTGAAAAATAAAGGTTGTAGGGATGCTATACTTAGGTACTGAATTTACTGGCACAAAACCATGGAAATTCAGCAGTTATACTTCGCTATTTCAAGCAACTATAACTCACGGCCTAAGGTGACTATAACTTGCGCTCTTGCCATGCACTGCTAATTACTCCAGTTATTACAGTACTCATGACAACTTTTATAACGCCAATAAAAATATCATTGAAACATCAGAAGTCAAAAAATATGGAAGAAAAAACTGTGCATGGCGAGGGTGCGAGTTGTAGTTGCCTTAGGCCGCAAGTTCGTTACTTGGAATAACCCTAACTATAACTGCTGAATTTCTATGGTTTTGTAGTGTTTTTGAGGGGAAAACATTATGACTCTGGACTGGTATTGTATACAATTGTTTCAAATGTGCGTGGAGTCACACAGATGAAAGATGACAGACCTAGGAAATAATTGGATTGTTACAATTTGGAGTCTGGTGATCGACCACAATTGGATGATGACCCTTCAACGTGACGTGATATATTTGACGAATCAGAATGCTTTGTGAATTCTAAACTATCAGTGAACATTTGAACTTTGAGCAGTCCTGAGCTGTCCCTGACAGATCCTTGCAGTCCTCAGATGTAGTCCTGATGCTTGCTGATCCTGATGCTTTGCTGATGAAAATTCCCTGAAATGCTGTACCCTTGAAGCGGTATCTTCCTCTCTACCATTGCCTTTTGAAATTCCCATTTAGACTTAGAAATATTTTTATTTTCACTTTCAGAAGACTCATGACCGAGCTTCTGAGATGCTGTTGCTTTCCCTTTTCATTATCCTTTGCCTTACTTAGTTAGTGACCTGCAGTCTCAGATAAGTTTTTTCCCAAATTATTTTTGTCCTTTTTAGGTCTCGTCTAGGCAGCGCATGCGTTGTCTCTTCAAGTCATGCTGTTTTAGACCTGCAGGCTTTGACCACGCCTATCTCTTTTCATTTGTTCTTTCATGTGACTTTAAAAATTCCTTGCTTTTTTTTAGTGGTTAGTGTTGCTGTTTGTCCCTCCTTTTGGCGTGTTATTCCCTCCCTTGCCATGGCCCCGGTTCCATCCCAAGTTACTGCCCCGTTACATGTCTCATTTAGCTTCTAGCCATTTAAGTTAGTTTCATCCACTTGTCGTGGCTTAGGTTTTCAGAATGTTGTGTCTTTTGTCTTGCGGAAGCAAACGTGGTAGCCACAGTTTTTCTTAATGTGCATCACGTACAAAATGCAACCAGACACGGAGGTGTAAGTATTGTGTATTAATGAGGGCACTGGCTATCTTTATAAAGTACCTGCCTCTCTTCACCTCTTCTTCCCTTGAAAGCACACAAATCATAAAGGTTCACAAGAGTATTGTAACTTTTTTACAATGGCGCCCTGTTGGTTTTCAACAAAGTAGCATGTGTGCAAGTTTGTAAATTATTATTTTTTTATTTTAATTTTAAATCTGTTCAGCAAAATCACTGTGTTATCAGATAAACAAAAGTCCTTTTTCTCACGTGGCATGTTGTGTAAATTGAGTGTGTGTTGTCTGTATGTGTTTCCTGGAAGCACTGTGGGCTACAGTCTGCAGTTCACATGCAAACTCGGTGGGGGTGCAGGGACAGAAGGGTCTCTTGCCAAGACCATGAGTGGACAAATCTATCCCCGGACTTTGTTGGGTTTTCCCCGGGGATACCTCATCATTGTGTGTGCAGTGACAGTTTCCCTGCTTCTTATTTCAGGCTAACTACAGAGGCACCATGTTGTGCCCAGCTCAAAGTGAGTATCTAACTTTATGCCACTGGGTCTTCTCTGCTGATATGGCCATCACTTTTACACTAGCCCATAGGGAAGGCTCTGCATGCTCAGCCCTCTTTCTCTTTGTCGGTTGCTCTCTGCCTCTCACCGGAACCGCGCAAGCTACCAGGTTGATGCATGTTTTGTGAGGACCGAACAGTATCGTCGGAGGTGGCTGAAGCGGCGTGTTATTTAGTCCTGAGCCCCAACTATGGCGGTTGTTTTCAGCTACAACATGAAGGGTTGTTTGAAGCATTTTAGATGAAAGGGTGACTTTTTAGCTGAAGAAAAATGAATGCAACATTATGACAAAGTTTATGCGAGCATAGAGGCTTCCTAAATGTAAGGCTACCTCTGAAATCAAGATGTATAACATGTAGTCGTTTGCCACCATGCCCCTCCCTCTCTCAGCGTTCCAGCCCCCTACGTTGTGTTGCTTGAATGCGCTGCAAACACACTGTGGTCGTGGGCACACATATTCCTGTATTTCCTTTCACTTCCGTTAATCATAATGTGAGCAGCCTCAAACAACTTACTTTCACTCCAAGGTTCTGCTGGCACTCATGTTTGCCCTTTGTTGTCTTGGGCACGTTTGTGTCTCTCCTTCAGCTTCTGTATAGGAAACTGTAAATAGATGGAAACTATTCAGCTTGATTCCTACATTATTGTCCCCCTGACACCATGTGCAATAATGCGCTCCCATAAAATCAACTTCAGTTTGAGTCTTTGATCCTGGCGCCAGAGGATACCTGATGTGTTCCTCTGTCGCCCATATCTTCCCCGAACTGTAACTGGCTAGCTGTTTTTGATAGTTCCTTTCTAATATTTGCATTTTACACCACTCCATAAGAGTACATGATGTTGCTTGCCGCCCCGTCCTAGCTCCTTCCCGCTCCCTGTCTCCTACAATATGTTGCTTAAAAGTGCTACAGACACTGTTGTCTTTATCGCATGTTCCTGCATTTCCTTTTGCCCCCGTAAAATCCATATGTGAGCAGCCTGAAAACCTTTACTTTCACTCCAAGGTCCTGCTGACACCCGCAGTCTCCCCTGGTTGTCACTGTCACATTACTGTCTCCTTGAGCTTCTGTAAAAGCAATTGTAAATAGATGGAAGTGATTCAGCTCAACTCCTACATTCTTGTGCCTGGACACAATGTGTAATATTTTTTTCTTTGGCGCGGGGATCTGAGACTCAAACTGCTGCTTTTATAAACATTCACAGTTGTTTTTACAGGAGCATTAAAGGCGTACACGGATAAAAGAGCTACCTTGAGTGTTACGACGGGGACTGGAAACCTATTAGCTATGCCAATTCTGTGTTGTGGGAATATAAGGGAACTAGTGCATAAAAAGTTAATATTGTTTTCATTTTACTTCCACCTCATCAGGAGACAATCTGCCAATTTCACTGGTTTATAAAAACAAATATAATTTATTGGAGTTGTCATGAACACAAGCGTCTCCAGGAAATGTAACTCAACATTTTCCTGAAAATATATCTTGTGAGATAGCTTAGTGGCTTGAGACATGCTGCATAGGTCTGTGAGTCAGAACCTAGCCTCTCTTCCAGGTGCTGTGCACAGGGAAGAAAGCACCCAGAGACAATGTCCGGTACAGAGGCAGCTACACCACAACTCCTCATGCAAGGAAGCACACAGCAAAGTGAACGTGCTTACAAGTCAGTGTTGTTAACAGTGCAGGCTTTCACCACCCTCCCTTACAATATCAGTGTGTGTTTGCCACGGATTCTGGCACCAGAGTTCCTGCTTATGGGCAGTGAGAGCCCTGTGCAACGGATCATTTCATTCTGTAATAGAGGTGCTATTTTGCTACTTTCCTTGGTGCGACAGCCGTATGTGGCACAAGTGATGATGTAAGCAAACCCTCTGAAGCTCGCACACTGTATTCGACCACCACCTGAAGCAAAAACTGAAGTATTCTTCTAAGAAATAGTGAACCACATGAAGAAGAAAAGAACCATAAATATCCCGGTCAAGAGACATTCTGAAAAAAGGACTTACTGTGGCTGTGCCGTCGCTGTATCTCAGACTGGATTGGGGGACATGGGAACATAACCAAGACTGACACTGTACTGTGTGGAAAAGGCTGCTTTATTCAAGACAGGTGCCACTAACAATACAAACCCTGGCCTTTGCCACACAAACTAGCCACCTCACTATACACATGCTTTAACTACACCACACCCCTCCCCCTAACCTACCCTCCCCACGTACAGTATTACAATACTGTCCTCTTCCTCTTATTGTTGCAATTGCTATTTAAAACTCCTTTCAAGACACAATTACTCTGCAACTATAACTTCTGATGAACATTTTACCAACTTGGCTCGGCCATGCGAAGTCCATTCTCCCCTTTCCTTTCCCACCTGTGCTGCTGCTTTCAGGCCTGAAACTGTGTAAACTGCCAACTGGCTGTGGCCCCGCTACAGCCCCTGCCTCCAAGCGACAATGAAGCAAACATACAAACATTAACCCTGGAGCACCTGTCCCCAAGAAGACATACCAAACATCCTAAATAACTAACAAACCAACTAACCCTCCCCCAGAAACACCAAGCTAAATGGTGGGAGGGCGGAATTATTTTTTTGACCCCTGACAGCCAACCAGCCACTGTGTCGCCTTGACAAAATGGCTGGCTAAATACCTAATGCCCCGGACGTAGCCCAGAATAGCCCAAAATAGCCTGAGCGGTCATACACTGCTCCATTCCCCCAGAGGGAGCACCTCTCCATGTCAGCTTACCCCCCCCCCCCCCCAAACCCCATCGGGGAAAATGGGAGCATAACCAAAACTGACATCGTACTGTGTGCAAAAGACAGCTTTATTGAAGAAGGGTGCCCCTAACAACACAGACCCTGGCCTTTGCCTCAGAAACTAGCCACCTCACTATACATATTCTTTAACTACACCACCCCCCCATCCCTAACCTACCCTCTGCACATACAGTATTGCAACCCTGTCCTCTCCCTTTTATCATTGAAATTGCTGTTTAAAACTCCTGCTGAGATGCTATTACTCTGCAACCATAACAACTATAACTTCCTGCCAAACATATTCTTAACGTGGCGCGACCATGCAAAGTCCAGTCTCCCCTGTCCTTTCCCACCTGTGCTGCCGCTTTCAAGCCTAAAACTGTGCAACCGTGCCAACTGGCCCTGCCCCTACCACCCAGAAAGAGTACCTTAATGGGCTCTTTCTACACCCCCACCCCCGGCACCCATTTTAAGTGAGCCTAAAAATACCCTGCAAGGTGTCTTCGATTAGCATAAAATAAAGTTCTGTGCCCATAAAGGACAGGGGAATACCGTCCCCTCTAAAGAAAACCGCATCCGCCAGACACATATCAGAGTCCTTCAAATATGTAACACTCAGCTCCCTACAAATGTTGCACATCTCCTTGTTTATCTATTTCCTTGCCCGTTCAATTGCCCCCGGCCACCTTGCACCGCTCCACACCATACGCAGAAAAAACCCTGTCCAAACTACACGACAATCCGCCCATTGTCTCTGAGTCTCTTTAAGATCTCTCTTCATACTCTTCAGTACCTTTAGTCCCTTCACCTCAGCCAAATCATTCTCGCCGAGGTGGACTAACAACTCATCCGGGCTCTGGCCCCTCACTACAAATCTGTTCAAACATGGTAACAGTTCTGGCCACTTCAACCCCCCCCCTTTCTGTGCCACTGTAAAGCGAATGCAGCGGAGTCAAGTCCCCGATTTAATCCATGAATGCCCTGTTGAGCTTGCAGACGTGCCCGTTTTATAAATGAATGTTCCACCAGCCAAATCACCAAAACCTCGTTTGTTGGACCAGCTACCGAACCTAAAAGAAAGCCAGCTACCGAACCTGAACGAAAACAAACACAACACTTAAGTCACGCAATCAGCGTATTTCTTTTCCAGTGTGCACATACCTTTTAAATGCATTAGACCTCTACTTCCCCAATTTCATAATGCGTTCTCTACCCCACCATTGCCCTGCCTACCTCAGTTGCTATGCCTATTCCAAAAGAATGAGTACCAAATTCCACTGGGGCAAATCCCAATGATAGAGCTGCTTTCCTTATGAGAAATAGCAATTGGATTGCTATTACAGGCCATTTGTCTTTATGTAAAAAGATTGACTCATTAGGATGTCCCCGTCCTGGTTGCAGCGCATGGCCCCATACTACCGGCCAAATGTGTCTGTCCGGGATAGGAGTTCAACTTGCCCTCTTTGATCCGTTTTTGACAAAGACAAATCCATACCCATACAGTATCCTCCCTCCATTGGACAGCCCTCTACAGAATCCCTAGTTGCCCTGATACCATCATCATACTGAATAGCACCACCTCGCCCCTGTCAAAACAAATCTGCGGGAGTTTGGGCACCAAAGCCCCCAGCACTGATACTGTCACCGGTCTCCTGGCAGTGCCAATAGATACCAAAGTCCAACCCCCCTGCTGCATCTGAAAAAAGCTGGGCATCCCATTCCATGTCCTGCCATTCCCTCAAAGGTACTCCGTTGAATTCTTCCAAAAACTTGAGCCACATCATTAAATCTTTCTTCTCCTCTGCTGACAAGTGGTCATGATGATGTGGTAAATGGACGCCCACCAAGGACAACCCCAACCACCTACAAAATGTCCTCCTTGCCCTGACCACTTTACACGCAAAGTTCAAATGACCCAACAGCACTTGAACCTCTCTGACTGTGACTTTCTCCTTATCCCGCATGTGACCGAACAATTAGACCATGGCAACCTTCTTATCCAATGAGAGGCGGATCTCATGTTCAATGAATCAATCTCAGTTCCCAAAAAAACAAGGATGTGACAGGCTCTACTGTCTTTTCGGATGCCGAAGGCACCCCCAACTCCCTCATTACATCCTGCAAAGCTTTCAACATCTCAAGGCATTGGTTTGACGCAGGTTTCCCTACTAAGAAAATGTTATCTAGGTAGTGCTTTATCCCTGTATGTCCTGTGCTCTGTTCAAAAATCCATTGTAGGAATGTGCTAAAACATTCAAACAGGGTACACGAAATGGAACAGCCCATTGACAGCGCTTCATCGACATACCAACAGCCTTCAAACTGAATCCCCAAAAGATCAAAGTCGTCAGGGTGTACCAGCAGCAGATGAACAGCTGACTTGATGTCACTCTTAGCCATCAAAGCCACCTGTCCGACCTGTTCCACTAAAGCAAATGCCACATCCACTGAGGTGTATGAAACAGATACTTGTTCTTCAGGAATAAAGTAATTTACAGAAGAGCCCTCCGGCCATGACCAATGTTGAATAAAGCTAAAGTGCCCTGCCTCTTTCTTTAGTACTATGCTGGTGGACGAAATCATCAAGTTCTGCATCGGCCAATCAAGAAGAGGGCCTGTCATGCGACCTTCAGCAGTCTCTTTCAGCAGTTTCTCCCATACTACCTGTGTGTGTGCCCCAACTGATTTCAAATTCTCCGCCCACCGTCACCCTCTAGGTACAGTGTATCCCAGTCGAAACGCCCATGTGAAACCTCCCGTAGTAAAGTAACGTTGTCCTGTCTGCCATACTGCTGTAAGCAGAATTCAAGTTTCTCCAGATTAACTGGAGTAGGAGCTCTTTTTTCCAGTGCCATACATGCCTTGTCCCCCCACTTGATGTGTTCGCACTGAACTTTTGAGACCTCCGCTTCCTTGTGATGATTGCCACTGTCCCCCGACCTACCAGATGCCTGTCCCTCATAGCAGTTGGCCAGTGGGTATCTTCCCGAACATCGAGAGCACTCATACTGGAAACAGCAGTATTCTCTTGTACAAAGTCCTTTATTGAAGCCCCAGCATGCCCCGACTTGTCCACTACTGAGACCCCCGGATTGCCCTTTTGTAGACCCCCAACCCGCTGCAGGTGGGACGTTCCCAAAAGGGTCGATAAGAAATGGGAAGGCCACCAGCTGTAAGTACTGTCTTCCCAAATTTTGCCGGACCCATGGTGTGCTGCCGCAGATCTGCATCGATCTCGCCCGTTAAACTTTCGACTCTACCATCATATGGGCCTGGAACTCCTTGTCATATTTCACCCAGGCATAACCATTATAGTTCAGCTGTGCCTTCCTAATCACATCCATGTTCTGAAGAAGGGCTACTGAGAGCTCTGGGAATGTTTTGCAGTACACACTAGCAAATATCAGAGGCTGCAGTCCAGTTCTCAATTGTTATGGGTACCTTGGGGCGCTTAGCCAACTCAGCTTCTTCTTCCTTTGAACCTTCTTTGGCTCACACTTCCCCATGAAGGAGTTTCAACATACTCCCCTTTCCATATTTTCTCTTTTGTGCCTAGCATTAAATGCGCTCCCAGCGGCTTGAAGGTCCCCCTATAGGGGAGGTTTTTTAACTTTAACCTCCTTGCTCTCTGGACCCTCCTTTCCTTTTTCAATCTTGTCCTCCACTGCTTGCTCACCTACCACCTCCGCACTAGTCGATGCTGCTCCCTCTGCTACCTGCCCTTTTACCAGTTTTTTTTATCAACTGAGCCCACCTCTGACACCATGTCTATATCCGTGCCTACACCCATATCAGTTATATTTACTCCTTTCCAGAGGCGGGCCTCACTGCCACCTGATTCCGTGGCCTTCACCACCCCGATACCATTGTATTATCCTTCTGCATCCGCTTACCTGGCGTCAAGGTCGGTGACCACTTCTGACTCTTCCTCCTTGCCAGTTCATCCTGTTTTGCCACACCTTGAAAACCGCTATGACCCCGTGCACTTGATACCTATAATACATGATAAACAGCATCGTCGTCCCTCCACCCATCCGCTTCCCCTTTGGCCTAGGCCCCATTTCACTGTACTGCCATCCCTCCTCTCTCTCATGTGAATCACACACCTGCCACACCACCCCTTCCTCCAAGCCCGCCTCATCATAATTAAGCACCATGTGACCACTCAAGAAGAGAAGCCAGGCCAGAAGGACCCGGTGGACCCGGTTGTTGTTCTACATAGCTGTAGCATTCTGTGTCTAGGTGCTGGGTAGCTGCTGGTGGGCGCTGAGGGGCCGATGTTAACCCGCTCTCCCACCATGCCACTATACCTGGTTATGCCAGATGCCCTGGGACGCCGGCGGATGCACGAGACCTGCCATCCCAGTGCATCGCCCAAGGGTCGCTGCATTTCTGCGCTGCCACCCTCTCTGCTCCCTTGTTGTTCCAGGCAGCCGCTCAGGCCCTGCCTTCTCTTCTTCTCAAGGGTACTGTGCCGCCCCAAGCTCCCCGAGTACCTCTATGTGCCAGACACTGTATCCTGCAGAAAAGAAGAAAAGAGGCCAGGGTGCTGGACATGTTCTTATCTGATACATCTCCTCTCTCCCACCCCGCTTCCGGCTCCTCCCCATCCCTGGTCACCCCGCTACCTCCTCCACTCATGGAAATCCCCAACCTCTCACCCCAGGCCCTCTGCTCTTTCCCTTGCACCTCCCCGCACCCTGTCCCAAGCTGCCCCGTCTGCAATTAACATTACTAGGGGGCCTACTTAACCATGCACCCTCTCCATGATCTTCCTCTTCCTCCTCACTCCACTGTAGAAGGACCACCACTAACGCTGATGCCTGGCACTTTCCAACCTCTAGAAATGTGGGCCAATAGTTCCTGCCCCCACCACCATACCAGGACCTGCCTCCTGGCCCTCTTGTATGTCCTTACTGAGTTCAGTACACTGACCTTGCTGTTCCACTCCCTCCCAAGTAAACTTGACTTGTTTCTCCTCTTCCCCATCCCCTCTCTCTTCCCCAGTCAAATCGATTGACTCATCAGGCAGCCTATACACCTGTGGCTCATAAGGAGCAACAGAAACGTCCTCCCAGCCTACTTCTCGATCCCCGAGCTTCCTTTTTACCAAGACCATACTCCCACGAAGACCTGATCCCCTCACTTCTCCCTTCGCACCCCTCCCATTCCCTGCCTTTCACAGCCACAGCCACAGCCTGAGTGTTGTGAGAAACTCCGCCCCCTTTCCTTCCCCCTATTCCTCCCTTAATGCTGGGCTGGGCGGCACAATTTGCAAAAGCCGCACAGCTCTCCACAGCTTCTAGAACTGACTCAACATGCTGGATCGCCACGATGTGGCCGCAATCCCCGTGGCCTGCCCCGATCACTGGGGGCTGCTCGCCTGGGGTACGCGAGCGGCCCAGAGACCTCACCTGAACACCAGCGCCCGTCCCAGGACGCAGCGGCGAGCAAGCGAACACCACCGCCGCTATGCCCGCCCCAACTCTCCTTGCTGGTCACTGGTTAGGTAATGCAGCCGGAGCACGCAGATCCAATCTGCCCACCTCCTCCAGTAACAGCAAGGCCTGATGCACCTTCGCCTTGGCCATCATAACAGTGAGAAAATGTTTATTTCCACCTAGTGGCAATGCTAACAGACTATTAGCACAACGCTAACACCACCACTACCACAATACAATATATACTAACTTAATGTCGCACCAAATATTTTTTTGACCCTGACAGCCAGCCACTGTGTCGCTTTGAGAAAACGGTGGGCCTCACCTTAAAATGTCCAGCTAAATGCCCAATGCCCCGTACGTAGACCAAAATAGCCTGAGCAGTCGTAGACTGCTCCATTCTCCCAATAATCCCAGGGAGGAGACCTCCCCAGGTCGGCTACCCCCAAAACCCCATTCTCTAAATGTTTACAGCTAAGTAGAAGAGTGAACTGTACATTAATTCGACTGAGCAACTGGCCCATGGCCTAGGCTGTATCAAAGACTTGGCGACTGCATCCGTGCTGGTTTGGAAATACTTTATATTTCTCATTATTTGCACCTCTAAACTGTTTTTTTACTATGTTTTTTTTGGGGGGAAAAAAACTTTGATGTTTTGTAAACAAGGGACAACAAAGCAGGGCCACAACCAAAAGTTACTGTTTCATAGTGTCAGGGTCACTCTTAATTAATTTCATAATAGGAGTTTCAATTGTGAAGCAAAACAGAGACAAGGGTTATATTCAAGAACAGACAATAAACTCAGTCAACAGTTGTGACCCAGCACCCGCTGCCACCTATGTACAGCCATTCTATAGCTGCACTACACTGTCCGAAGCATCGCCCTCCTGTCCCAAGAACCTTTGACACAATATGCCCCAGGATTCCAGGTCACCTGAGAGTTTAGCACCTGTGCAGTTGCGTCACATAGGAGTTTCCTATGCCAACGAACATTTGATGTTGCATCTCAAAAGTTGAGGCATTTGTAAACCTGTGTTCCTCCTCTGCCATCTTGTAAAGAAGCAAACATTAAGCCTGAGCTTCACAAGACGTTTCAGTCAACCATTGATTAAGGCTCCTCGTACTACATGTCAGCGCCTTCTGAAAACAAATAAAAGTGACAAACTAGAATGTATTATAAGTAAATAAATTAGAACACTGTCTAGAGTACCGCCCATCATAACAGCTCTGGGATGGAATGGTGGAAGGTGGTTTAATGCATATTTCCTACTTACTCCTGCAGGTTGCCAACCATCGGTAAAAAGTACAGAGTAGAAGTGTAGGAAGCTGGCTTGGTGTGTAGTGAGCCCCTATGGTGTTTATCACCTTATACGAGGTCCAGGTATCCCCTATTAATGAAGTGTAGATAGTGTCTAGAAGCCAGGCTCTCTAGAGGTAGCTGTGGATGAGCAGCCAAGACTAATCTAGGAGACATGCAAAGCTTATGCAGTATCACTACAGTCGGACAGAACTTACACTCATGAAAGAACCACACAGTGTATTACAAAAATAATAATAAATATTATGGCAACACAAATACTAAAATACTAGGATGTGAGTGAACACACTAATATATACACATTAGAAGTCAGTGATTAGCATAGAAAGCAATAGCAAATAGTAGAAACAATAGGAAATAGTGAAGGCCCTAGGGGCAGACCAAACCATATGCTAAGTAAGTGGAATGTAAAAGGCAGTCCCTCACCCAAGGAAGTGGAATCTGTAGAGGGGAGCTGGGGGAACTAGGAAACCCAAAAGGTAAATACCAAGGTGCTCTCCAGTGACCTGGAGAGAAGAGGTAAGTACTTGTTTTTTTCCCCAAACCCGCAGGTAAACTTTGGAAAAGGAATGTGCAAGACCCAAGCAAGACTGGAAGAAACCAAAGGTGGATCCTGACAGAAGAGGACCTGCGAAAGAAGGGGACCAAGTCCAGTTCAAACTGGGAGTGTCCGGTTGTGGCAGGAGCCACTACCCACCCTTCTGGAGATGCAGGACCAGGCCGACGATGGAGACAAGAAGTCAGCTGTGCAGCACTGGAGTAGGAGAAGAGTTCCAGAAGTGATGCAGGCCAAGTCCCATGATGGAAGAAGAGTTGCAGTCAGTCAGTGGTGTTGGAAAACCACCAACAAGCCTCCGCAAAGGCAAAAGTTGCAGATGAAGAGTTGCAGAGCTGCCGGGGACCAGCAGGGTCTAGGGGGACTCAACCCAAGGAGGGAAGTCCCAGGTGACCCTCAGCAGTGAGGAGAGTCGGAAGACAAGGATGCAGTCTCCACAGGCAACTCAGACAGCAGGCACAGGAGTCGCAGTGAGGCCCACTCAGCACACCTGGAGAGGAGTACCACGTTGCTGGAGCAGCAGGCAGGTGACTGTGCTTTGCAGGGAAGTGTGCTGGAGGCTGGGGCTACACGGAGCCTGGAGATCTCTTGGAGGAGGAACAAACAAGTCTTGGTAGCTGCAAGAGTCGCGGTGCTCAGAGGTATAGTCCTGCAAGGAGAGGCAAGGGCTTACAGTCTCCTAAGTTGGACAGCTGGGAGAGAGGACCAAGGGGACCACCCCAGACCACAACCTGTGATGCAGGATCCATGCAGTTTCGAAGGAGAGAGGATCCACGCAGCCGGTTGTCGTCACAGTTACTGGCTGCGGATGCAGGGCAGTGACTCCTTCATTCCAAGAGAGATTCCTTCTTGCTTCTTGTGCAGGCAGAAGACCCGTCACCCTCAGAAGATGCTCAGCCAGGGGAAATTTGCAGTTGCTGGAAGGAGCTAGAGAAACAATGTTGCAAAGCGGAGTCGTCACTGAAGTTGCAGATTGATGCAGTCCCGGTGGCCAGAAGTTGAAGTAAACAATGCAGAGGAGTCCTGCTGGAATCTTGCATGTCGAATCAGAGGACCCACCCAAGAGGCAGACCCTAAATAGCCCAGGAAGGTGGATTGGTCACCTAGCAGGGTGACCACCTATCAGACGGGAGCTGTGACGCCACCTGCCTGACCTGGCCACTCAGATGCTCCCAGGGGCCTCTGCCCACCTTGGATTCAAGATGGCAGAATCAAGTGGCCACCTTGAGGAGCTCTGGGCCCCACGCCTGTGGTGGTGATGGACAGGGAAGAGGTCACTCCCCTTTCCATTGTCCAAATCCTTTGTTCTGCCTTCCTCTGCTTGCACTGGTCGAGCAGCAGGAGGGCACAAATCTGTCTGTGGCGTGGCAGCAGCTCGGGCTGCCCGGAAAACCCCAGAAGACTGATAGGAGCTATGCTGGGGGTCCTATAAGGAGCCCCCAGACTGCATGGAATCATACAACCAATACTGGCATCAGTATTGGGGTATGATTCCGACATGTTTGGATACCAAACAAGCCCAGGCACGGAGTTACAAATATGTAACTGGGCACAAGTAGTGACCTGTGTCCAGTACACGGGTAAAATGGCTTCCCTGCACTTACAAAGACCAGGAAATTGGAGCTGGAATTCTTAGGGGCACCTCTGCTCATGCAGGGGTGTTCTCACACACAGGCACCTACATCCTGTCCTCTGGGCTAGGAGGGCTTGCCATAGGGGTAACTTGCAGTGACCTGGTGCAGTGACCTGTTGTGAAAGGGTGCATGCACCTTTTCGCGCAGGCTGCAATGGCAAGCCTGCACACACATTTTGCATGGGCTCCCATGGGTAGCACAATACATGCTGCAGTCCATGGGGAACCCCTAGTGCCCCAATGCTCTGGGTATCTAAGTGCCATATACTAGGGACTTATATGGGGGCGCCAGTATGCCAATTGTGAGGTGAGTGAAGTCCTAAGCAACCAAATTTAGAGGGAGAGAGCACAGTCATTGGGGTCCTGGTTAGCAGGATCCCAGTGAACACAGTCAAAACACACTAACAGCAGGCAAAAAGTGGGGGTAACCATGCCAAAAAGAGGGTACGTTCTTGTAAGAAGCTCTCCTAGAAATGTATAGCTTGAGTTTATTACCATGATACACTGTGTTGTGCCCCAGCTGTGCCCCTCCACCCCACAAAAAATATCATCTACTAAAAAGAAACGGAGGAACTTGAAATGAGAATACTTCTTTTTTTTAAATAAAATACCTCTGACTCAATGCCACATATATTAAAATGGCATAACTACAGGCTACACTCAAATGAAGTTGTTGGGTACATGTTCTACACTTGCGAAGGTAGCTCTGTTCAGTGTTTTGCTGATCACTGCTCAGAACAATACCCAAGACCATATCAATGGCAACATCCGTGTGAACTGAACATACTCCTTGTCATAAGTAGTGGGACAAGAGGGTGGTGTTATCGTAAGGCTACCTAATCCCCATCTTATCTTTATTTTAGCGTGTAGGATTAAACAAATATGATCGACTCACATTGCCAGCACTCTGTTGGAGAGCAACATGCCACAATCACCAGAATCACATGCCAAGAGAATTGTGTCATGGGTCTTTTGTAGAGGAACATACTGAATGTGGCAGGATGTTAAAATTAAGTTTGACAGATTGTCACCAGGTCGTGACACGAAGGGACTTTCAACCCCATAGAAAGCAAGACCTCAGCTGTTTTCTCAGAAAAAGCATGCATGTATTCAATCTGTAAGAGATCTTGAAACCGAGAAAGCCTGGAGGACTGTCCTTATTCCTGCAAGCACGTTTTTTGTCATTCGCAGGAGTCAGATGCGCTCATCAGAGGTCGAGGGATCTTTGGACCCTGTGAAGAGTGTGGTGAGCCATATCCAACTTTTAATAAGGGCGCCTTATTTATGGAATGACGTTAGCTGGCGCTGCAGCTTGGTTAGCGTCAAAATAAATTACTCTAACCAGGCAACAGAGG
Organism: Pleurodeles waltl; assembly: GCF_031143425.1. Lineage (NCBI taxonomy): Eukaryota > Metazoa > Chordata > Amphibia > Caudata > Salamandridae > Pleurodeles > Pleurodeles waltl. The sequence continues at coordinate 774,774,849 of NC_090446.1, read as the reverse complement.
CCAAGGGAAGACTGGGGGTTGTGCGCCAAAGAATGGTGCTAAAGAGGCATCACCCAATCAAAAGTCAATAAAAGTAAAAATTTGCAACAAGGGGCTCCTTTCCCAGGTTTAACATGAAATCATCTCCACTTTCCGTGTGAATCCAATTAGTTTGAAACATTTTTGTATCAATGACAGCTTTTCCACTGGTTCTCATGCCTTCACAATTTGGTCGTCTCAGTTCTGTGCGAAGAGTAGCCGTTCGAAACATTAAGTAGTCCGTGAAATATACTGTGAAATATACTTTCCAAGGACACTAAACTAGAAGTCTCAATGAATTAACAAATAACCTACCTCTACTTGCAAGTCTCTCATGAGAATGAATCCTAGAAAGAACGCTCATGTTAAAAAAAAAAAAAAACATTTTCATCATCTTGTTCAGGACTGCAGGAAAAAGCAGTTTGCAGGAGTGGTTAAATTAGCATAAGAGATTCAAATGGATTACAGAGGGAATAATAATTAACAAAATACATGAAATATAAAACTAATGAAACTTCAAACCATTTAGTGCACGTGAATATTAATCATACATTTAAATCAATAAACATTTGTCATTAATATGCACTAGTAAATGCGGCTGACAGATACATTTTCATTTCAATAATCTGTAACTCTAAAATCAGCAAACACACTTTAAATGTTCACTAAGCAAATGTGTTTAAAAAAACGTTTAACTATAGCCTAAAATTATACTTTAGTGCAACTTTCAGTTAGTTTGCATATAACTCGATCAGGTGGGCAGAATGTCCGCCATTACTGAAAACTGCTGCATTTGTCACATAAACCATTATCTGCTGCACAATCTGCAGATTATACCCAAAAATAATTGTTTCCAGCTTAAACGGTTCAAAAGTTGCTAAAAACATGGTGACAAATGCTCCTGTGCAGTGGAAAGCCCTTCACAATGGTTTGCTGATCATTTCTGAGTTTCTTATTGCTGTATCAGGGTAGTAAACTGGTATTATTAAGGTGAAATCCTTTCCCATACAGTGTTACTACATGTAAAAATGAAAAAGTCGTGTAGTAATACCATCATAAAATTTGCCGCATTAGGCCTCCTAATTTGCCTTTTTTTGCTGCATTAATTTAGTCATTTCCGCCGCATAATTTGGTCCTCCTCTACAGCATAATTCCAGTGGCCCTGATTATAGTGCAAACAATCCTTTTAGAAAACTCTTTGGCTGGGCGCAGAATGAAATGCACCATGTTGCAGCAGAACTCATTTAAAGCATGTCCGTGGCTTACTTTGGGCGAAAGTGCATCACATGTATAACGGTTAAAATATCTGAAAATAAAAGAATAGTGCTGGAAGGGAGCTTAATTGATAGTTCACAGAGAGTTACTGATTGATTAAATCATGCCTTATTAGGTGTTGACAAATTCTATCAGTATGGAATTTGGTTATATCAATGTCTCTTGCTCTCCTTGTCTTCACTCCGCACTTTTTATCTCTTTCTCCTCTCATTCTCTTCTCTCACATATTTCTCTCCCTCTCTTACAGAGCGTTGCGGAAAACTAAATGCAGCTTCGTTATTTGTCCTTGTAAAACTGTGTCCACACAGAATTGGAATGTTTTTTTCACCCTGTCTCTTGCCTTCCAAACTCTGCTGCACAAACCACTTACATCTGCTAAAAAAGCACAACATTTCACATGTTGGATTCAATGTCCTGTTTCGCATGGGACAGGCACCGGGCCCTGCATCGCACATGTTCAATGGGATTAACTGCACAGGCTCAATGGACCCTGCACTGTGAATCACTTTACGATGAAAGCTGTCTGAACTGCAGGGAGCTCTGACAATGCAAATGAGCTGCTGATGGTTCATCAGCAGCTCAGCTTTGAACAACACTGATACGCGACTGTGGAATGTCGTGCTCACGTTCTCACTGGTCTTCTGATAACATCCTCACTTGTCTCACTCCAGTTATTTATCATAAAAAAAAAAAAAAAAAACATTTCACAAACAAAACAAGTCATGGATGAATCTTGGCCGCTTTTATTATTATAGACACTTGTGTAATTGCCTGTTAGTCTTCACATTCAGTTACTGTGGCAAGGCTTTAATTTCACTGCTAATAAACAACGTAGTTACATTGACACACTAACGAAACTTATTTGTCTGTTTCATAATTCAAGAAACACTCAATTTTACTACAATCAAAATTGCAAAAGTTAATAAACGCAGTGACTGATCAGCCTTTGAGTCCTGGCCTCTGTTTGTCCTGTCTCTTTGACCCCTTTTTATCTGTAGGCAATTTCACATTTTGTTTTTTTAGGGGGGGGGGCTTAGTCTATGGCGTTCGTTTTACCATATTTCTCCGAGGGGATAGCTTCACCTTTTTTGGATTAGGCCCAACTCGCTACCAGGCGCATGTCTGTGCCCTGCCATCCGTCCTGGTGGGTCTGGGCTGCAAGCGCTGTGTTACGCTCACTCCCCCTAGCTGGCATCTTCCCACCCTACCATAAGGCATCCCCAGGTGAGTGGCCTTCCATCTGCACACTGCCTTACTAAGTGTGCCTAGCGATAATTTTGGTAAAACATCCTTTAAATTCCGCCACGCTGCTTGAGAGGCTTACGTCTCCAGGCAGCTGCCCCATTCCCAGTCTGTTTTTTTTTTTTTTTTTTTTTTTTTTTTAGTGGGGAACATGGCTTTGCCATCCCTGCAGCTAGGTTCGCCCAAAATATTTCCATTCCTAATACTGATAGGTGCACGCCGTCTGGTGCATACAGCTGTGGTCGCCTGGGGTGGATCAAACCATGTTGTATGCTCTCAAGCCCGTTCGCTTTGCAGTATTTGCATACAGCGATGTTCAGTTTCCTTCTGGAGTTGTCCACAGCCTTGTTTGAACCAGCTCCCCTCCAGTTCAACCTGGGGATTATTTCGGACCACATGATGGTCGTGCTGCCGCATAACTTTGTTATTTCTGACAAAATTCGTCTGATCTCATTTAGCAGGATCTTCCTCCCTAACATGGCTAAATCGTTCCCCCCCAAATGTAAGATTAGCACATCAGGGGGTTTCTGGGTTGTGTTTAATAAACCAGTCATTGTTTGTGGGAGCTGCTCCCACTGCATGCCGGGAACGCTCCACCATTTGATTTTACTTGCCGCAAGGTTTTTCTTCCTGTTGTTGACGTTCTGATTCCACCATGATTGCAGTCTAGAAATGAAGGAGTGCCTGACCGCCCATACTGTCAATGGAATCAGATACAAATTTTAGTTATAATAAATGTGGGCGTATATAACTTCTATATGCTTTGGAACGCAACCTACCCACTGCTTTGATAGCGTCCTCCTCCAAACCAAATTCTGCTGCTGTTGTGGCCGCCTGATGCGAAAAGAATGGGAACCAAAAATTGCTGGCGCTAGGCCGCCTTTCCTTAATGCCTTGCGCATGACTGTCGAAAATTGGTATTTGCTCAACCAATCACCATTTTTGTGCATAAATAGGGGACATGGCGAAACTGGACGTATTGACAGATAATCATTTAAATTGTAGACCGGGTCATACTTTGTTTGTTTTATGCAGCGGAGCTGAATCCACATGCCTCTGCCTTGCTGGTCTGTTTTTGACTTCCTTAACAAAAGGCGGACCCTGCCTGATTCTACTCTGCAATCCTCGCTTGGATGCAGCTGGTGCCGCCCTCTCTTTGCTGCGGCTACTATCTCGCTTATTCGAAAAGCCCCGAAGAAAGCTGTGGTGAACGCTGCCCTGAAGAGTCTTAACTCGTACTCGCCATCAGCCATTGTCTCCTGAGCGTCTATCAGTGTTATTAGTTTGCTGAAATCTATGGGGTGCCTGTTGTCCTGTTTTTTCCCCTCCAGCCCTTCATAGCTGCTCTAATATAATGTGAGGCTGTGGGGTCCCGGCCTGTCTGAATCCTTGAAAAATGTGCCACCGCCGCCAAGTGAGCCTGTGCCCAAGATTTTGTTTTTCCCTGTTAATAGGCCCAATTAATGAAAGGTTCGACTGCCGGCCTGGTTGCCCCGGGATCCCCCAGTGTCTTGAGGCCCTCTATCTCCATCAATACCTTGATGTATTTGGAGTACCTCCTGTGTGTCTCTGGCTTTAGTGCATTGTGAACTAATACTGACAAGTTGGCTCCGCCAGCTCCCACAGACTTTCGGGAAAATGTGTAATCACGTGCCTCGTCTCCGGAGCTAGTTTCCTAAATTTGTTCATCTGGGAACGAGAGAGAGCGTCTGCCAGTGAGTTTTTTATTCCCTGTATGCGTCTGGCCCTGATGTCCAAATTCCCCCTGAGCTGGATACTGACCAATCGCCTCAATAGCCTTAGTGTGTCAGGGCAGGATGTCGAACCTTTGTTTATTGCCATAACCACACCTAGGTTATCTGACCAAATTGTTAGCTTCATGTTTTGTAACTTGTCCTTACAGATAGTCATGGCTACCACTAAGGGGAATAGTCTAAAAATGTAATGTTTCTGGTGACCCTGAGGTCGTTCCACATCTTAGGCCATTTACCTGCACACCACTCCCTGCCCAAAAGTGCCCCAAAACCGCAGGCACCTGCGGCGTCTGTGAACAGCGCTAGCTCGTGGGCAGTTATCCAGCCCTTTCTCCAGATGAGTACCCCGTTCAACTGCTCAAGGAAGGAGTCCCACATGGCTAGGTCGCTCTTTACTCCTGAGCACAGTCTGAAATGGTGGTGTTTTTCACGTGAACCTGCTGTCAATTTACATAATCGTCTCACAAAAACTCGTCCTGCTGGGATGACCCTGCTTGCGAAATTGAGTTTTCCCACCATTCTCTGTAACTCGCCCAATGTCGCTTTTTGTCTACCTCGCATGTACTTGATTTCTTCCCTTAGTTCCGTTACCTTGTTCACCGGGATCCTTGCTGTCCCAGTGATTGAATCTAACTCAATACCCTGGAACACTAGTGTTGTTGTAGGACCTACTGTTTTTTCCCCTGCCAAGGGGACGCCTAATTCCTTTGCTAGTATTTTTAAAAGAAATCAATACGTGTGCACATTCACCTGTGCCTGCTTTCCCTACAAAAAGAAAGTCATCCAAGTAATGCATCTTACCACCGGCTTGTCTCTTATGCAATGCCCATTCCAAAAATGTACTAACCTTTTCAAAATAAGCGCACGAGATGGAGCAACCCATAGGCATGGCCTTATCAACATAAACATCCCCCTTGTGTTGAAAACCTAATAAATGAAAACTGTCATGATGGACCGGTAATAGGCGGAACCCTGACTCAATGTCAGCCTTTGCTAAGAGTGCTCCTCTGCCTGCTGACTTTATCATATCAATGGCGTCCTCTACTGTGGCGTAACCCACGGAGCAGGCTTCTGAGGGGATACTGTCATTCACTGATGCACCTTCCGGGAATGATAGGTGATGTATTAGCCTGAATTGGCCCGGTTCTTTCTTTGGAACTACACCTAAGGGTGATATTATTAAGTCTGTGGGTGGAGGGAATAGTAAAGGGCCTTCTATTCGGCCCAGCCTCAACTCCTTGTCAATTTTTTGCTGTACAATTTCTGGATGTTCCATAGCTGATTTCAGGTTTTTTCCCCATCCCCCGACTATTGTTTCTGTCACTGGGATACGGAAACCTTCCTCAAAACCTTTCACCAATATCTCTGCCTCTTTTTTGTTGTAATATCCATTGGCTAGCTTCCTCAGCAATTGCGTGTTGATGGGGGATCTGGCTAACTTAACATTTTTCCAGTTCCCAGGCAGGGGCCGAACTACTGAGCTAACCTAAATGTTTCCTCTTCTTTTATTTTTTCTGCACGCCGTTGCTGGGTGTTCCCCTCCGCATGAAGGACAGCTGTGCCTGAATTTGCAGCTTTGACCCCATGTGCATTAATCGTTTTCGAATTTTCAACAAATTGCTTGCCCCCCCTTGTAATTTCGACTTTTGCCGCTGTGCCATGGTTTAAATCTATGGAACGACTTAGTCTTTTCATGTTTCCCTTTATGATATGAGTTCCGAAAAGGGTGATCCCCCCTCCCTGACCAGGATCTGACTTCTCTGGCCACCATCATCTTGTGAATATAGCTAGACACGTCTTCCTCATTCCATTCCATCTCTGGGTGGGCCTGCATTTTTAACCTAAAACTCTTAACGTATTCTAGCCATGCATCGCCAGGGAATTGTCGGTGTTCCTCATGTATTTTTGATTCATATAGCCATAAATTTGCTGCGAAGCGTCGACATTTCTCTACTATTGCGCATGCCATTATCCTAAACGCGTCTAACCAATTCTCGAAATTCCTTTCTTTCCTGTCCCTCTTTCTTTCCTGCCTATCTTCATCCTTCTTGTCACACACTGTAAGATCCAACCCTTCTAATTGAATTTCTAGTAGCGAAAAAATTTCTATAAATTCCTTTCTCCATATTCTTTCCTTTACTGTTAATGATATAGCATTAGCCAGACCTGCCAACCTTGTCATTGCTGGGGGACCTAATGAAGGTCTGAGGTACGCCTCAGGTGAGAGCCCCATGGCCCTAACATTTCCTTGTTCTTTGCCCCCTGTACCCCATGCTGGTGTAGGATCCCTTGCAGTCGCCTGATCGCTCCTGTCCCCATGTTTTCCTGAGCTATCCCCCTTAGTGAGAGATTGTTGGTCCCCTCCAGTTTCTGATCGCCCCAAAATATGCCCTGCACCGCTGCCCTTCAATAATAGTGGTGCAAAAGACTGCAAGCATTCTTTAATTATTGCACTTCTATGCTCACCCTCCACTGATTTCAGTGAGCTGTAGTTTCCTGGGTGCGTCTACCGCTGCAGGTGCCTGGTCAGCCGGTTCGCTGTCTTTGGTCTCTTTACCGCTTTCTTGGGTTGTCTCCCTTCCGCCCTCTGTTGCTTGGCTGGTTTATGTGTGGGAGGTCCGACAGGCTCTGCTTCCTTGGCATCTTCTCTTGTGATATGTTCCCCTACCAACTGAACATCCCCCTCAGCACTATTATCTTCCATCTTGGCGTGGAGCCAATCCTTTCCGCGCTTCAGGGCCTCAGCCCTCATGTGAGCCAGCATTTTTTCCAAATCATCCTGGTGCTCCATTGCCTCTACTTCCTCCATGATGCCTGATTTATCAAAATAATAATTCACTCTGTAAATGTCTCTTACCTCTGCATCGATTTAATTCACTCTATAAATATCTCTTAGCTCTGCATTGGTTTAAACAAATCCAGGAAGTATGGTTTCAGTCAGAAGCTGTCCTTTCTGAAGTGTTACTCCAGCATGGCCTCTTGGGTAAATAAGCGTGTTGTGTTTTTTTTTTTTTTTTTGTTGTTTTTTTCATTGTGCTGATCTAGGGATAATTGCCCTTGGGAGTCGCGTCGCCAGCTAGGCGGTCCTCCGCAAGAACATTGAACTAAAGAGTGCTGTCCATGTCTGAGCTCGTGAGATTGAACAATTGCCTCCCTTTGGAAAAATGCTGAAAGTGGCGGTCCCACGGCTGGAGTTGCAACCGCGCTTGTTCGCGGTTGTGAATGCACGCAATTTCAGCGTCTCTGCCAGCGTGTCCTGGTAGCAACGATCGTTGGTGGCAACCCATTTTCTTCCTTCTGGCTTGGCGCGCTGTCCTGGTTTGTCCTCTGTCCGTTTGCTGGATGTGGGACAGCGCGCTCCCTTAAATGTCTCCCCCCGTACCCATTGCATGTGAATACCTGTATACTCATTGGGGGTTTTGAATGATTCAAACCCCCCCCCCCCCCCCCCCCCCCCCCCCATTGGTCTTTTTTGATTTATCGCACCCTCTCCCCCAACTATGTTTTATGTGAGGGGGTGGAGGGGAAGCGTCGCCTTTGCGTAGGGGTGACATTTGCCAAAAAAACAGTCTGACCGGTTCCTTCCGGGTCCAAGGCGGCCGTTTATGCCCCTTTCAGGGGCGGCCTTTGCTCGTACAGGTACTCTCCTTTGCAAAGAAATTCCGGTACTCAGAGGGTTAAAACTGAAAAGTGGCGTTACTTAGTACCGGTGAGTACCAGCCCATTTAAAGCACTGCTCTCCACTAATTTCTGTAATCTCTTTGGGGGCTTCCTTGCGCTTTTAATTATTAGACATGACTTGCAGCTAGCCTTCCGCCTCGGCCGCTACTGATTCCCCTTCATTGGCTTCCAGTAACTGAAAGGGTCATCTTCAAGTCCACGTGTATGTTCCCTCTGGCCTACTGTAGTTTAGGTCCCATAGACCGACAACAAAAACTTTGTCACTACGCACTGTCCAGGACCCTTTGTACTCACCTGCGTGACTCCTGGCGATTCCCAGGTTTGGGAGTGTGCAGCTGGGAGGTCTGGCCTCCTCTGTGACAGCCGCAAGGGACTGGCACTCTCTCCTGCAGTCTGTGCACGCCCCAAACCAGCTCCTGCAGTCTCTGCGTGCCCCAAACCAACTGCTGCAGTTTCACATAGCTTCAAAAGCCCGTCTCTTAGTTGGATCTCCCTAGCAGATTCCAGTTTCTTGCTGTGGTCAATTCTGAGTCACAGGACGCTTTATAGGCATTTGAACACTTTGTAAAACCCCTTACGAATTATGTAAGAGTACCCTACATAAAAATATCCTATACAAATGACGGTGGAATACAATTGGAAGCGCGTCACTAGGTTCCTGGTATATGGCTTGTAACCAGAACTTAACACTTATTTCACTCGATTTTGATTTGGCTGTCAAAACAATATGCACAGGTTAAGAGAGAGTGAAATATCTTAGTTGACTGTGAAACGTAAGGAAAATTGGGAGCACAACTATCAACCCATTTTTTAGGGATTTGGCGCACCTCTGTCTAGGGAGGACGCTAATATAATTCCGGAAGAAATGATAAAGGCATTTGGAATGTTATTTTTATGTATGGTAAAACGTCTTGTGTAAATACTGGCAATTCTGGAACAATGGGCCATATGTATGAAAACAGGAGCTTGCGAATCGCAAATAGCGATTTTTAAGAAATCGCTATTTCTGAGTTGCAATTGGCAATGTAACAAAATTGCGATTCGGAAATAGCGATTTCTTAAAAATCGCTATTTGTGGTTTGCGAAGCCCATTTACCGAATCGCAATTTGCATTATCGCTAATTGCGATTTTTTTGCGATTCGGTTAAAAAATCGCAAATTCAAGAAAGTTCGAGAATGCACACCTGGAGGAGCCTGATGACATCACCAGCAGGAAATGAGTCATCCCAGGCAGTTTCAGGTGCCACACCCAAACCAGCATCCTGAGAGAGAGCAGCCTAGCCACACAGAGCAGCACTCAGAAGGAGCAAGAACACCTGAGCCAGGATGGACACCCTAGGCCAAGCACAGGAGAAGGCTGAAAGGAAGCGCAAGCTGAAATTCAGCGAACAGGAGCTTGAGGTTCTAACTGAAGAGGTGGTGAGGAGCCATGACCGCCTGTTTGGAAAAAGCTCACTCCAGGTGCCTGAGAGTGAAAAGATGAGACTATGGCTGGACATACAGTCCAAAATCTGCGCCATTGGAGTGGCTCAGCGCTCCATCGAAGAGATTAAAAAAAAGTGGTACGACCTGCGGTCCTGTGCAAAGAAGACTTGCGGAGGCCAGGGGTACAGGTGGCGGACCACCAACAGAGGCACCATCAACACCATTAGAGGACCTAGTGGAGTCCACACTCCTCCCTGAAGCTGTGACTGGGGTCACAGACATCGACACCTCCGGCACACCGAGTACCAGCCAAGGTAGGCGCAATATTGTATATGTATATGCACAAAAGCCCCTTAGGAATTAGCATGTAATGTGAAACAGTGTGTGAAGTAGTCCAGTCCATATCTTAGAAGCAGCACAACAATGCATTATGGGAGTGGCAGTCCACAAACTAGAACTGAAAGTAGCACAACAATGTAATTAAGTATAGTGACACCCAAAGTAACACAACACACACAACACCGTGTAGAGCAGGACCTGTACCTTTATTGCCATTGTCTGACAGATAATGTAACATACAGAACTAGCATGCTGCATATTGTTGTTGCAGGTGGGCCAGGCCCAGCAGCCACACCATCTACATGTGTAGGAGAGACAGACAGCCATCAGCCCTCAGATTCCAACACCAGTGGGTCCCTCCACATGTCGACTGTCCGACTCGGGCCCAAGGCACTGCCACTGCCAGAGCTCAGCAACGACTCTGATGAGCAGCAGGAAGGGCCAAGCACACCATCAGCACCAGACAGGCGCAGCCAGATTCCGGAGGGCAGGGGTCAGCCAACCACAGCACCACGCAGGATTGCGACGGAGTCCCGGGCACAACAACATGAGGCAGGTGAGGGTCCCTCCTTATTCAGCGGCCTTGAAGCTGCTATGTTGCAGCAGCAGCGTCTGCAAAATAAGCGGATCCTTGGTTTTAGACCGAAACCTGCGCAAACACAACCGCAACATGATGGGCCTGCATCGCCAACTTGACGCACTCAATGGTATTATTGTACAGCTGCGTGAGGGACAGGTGCAGACTTCACAGGACACCAGGGACCTTACAAGTGCTGTCCGTGACCTCTGCCAGGAGCTGCGCCATGAGAGGGTGAGCCGGCGCAGACAGGAGCGCAGATTCCGTACAATGTTTGCCAGCTCCTCTAACAGGATGGCAAATTCTACTGCATTGATTGCCCGTCGCGCAGTGGCTGCGCAAGTGGAGGCTGCACATAGCAGCAGGGACGTTGTCCAGGGACTTGTTCAGATCACAAATGTGATAGAACACATCATGGGACCACGATCAGCCACTCCAAGTGAGCTAGCACTGGGGGACACTGAGGACAGTTCCAGCCTCAGCAGTGTTGCCGTACCAGCAGCAGACACCAGACGGTGCAGTGCCAGGCACAGCACTGCCACTGAAGGTGACAATAGAGGTGCCAGTGATGTAACTGGACACCCGAGTGGTGTGCGTGGGAGAAAAAAATTACTCTTGCTGCCATTAGACTGCTGTTGCCAGTATGAGGAAATAGTGCATAACTCTGGTTATTTGTTGTTTTGCGTTTGTCACATCACCTGTTTCATTTATTACTCACTCATACATTACCTGACGTAAGGTAATACATTTATATCACTACACATCCAGTTGTCAGTGGATTTGTGTCATTCATACTCACGTCTGAAATGGTTGTGTGTGATGTCGGCACGCCTCTGCCTTCCCTCTGCTGCAGTGGTCCTGTCTGCTGGCTGTAGAGATGGTATGGGATCGTCAACCTCATCTGATTCAGTGTCACTGATTTCTACAGGTATGCCCCTGGTTGTAGCTATATTGTGCAAGATTGCACAAGTAGCCACTATTCTACATGTTGTCTCTGGACTGTACTATAGTGCCCCTCCACTTTTGTGGAGGCACCGGAAGCGACTCTTCAGCAGTCCAAATGTGCGCTCCACCGCGTTGCGGGTTGCCCTGTGTGCTGCATTGTATCTCCGTTCAGCTGGTGTTGTAGGATTGAGGTAGGGCGTCATCATGTAGGTGTGCACTGCGTAGGCACAGTCTCCTGGAAGGAACAGAGGGTATAATGAGTAAGTGAGCCATCTGACGTCACAACAGCATCAATGTGCCAGTGTACAGAGGGACAATACCTAGTAGATATCCTTCACCAAACTCCCCAGCTAGCAGTCTTGTGTGTATGCCGCTGTGGCGAAAGATGTATGAATCATGTGTTCTCCCTGGGTACCTGGCCACGAGATCAGTTATGATATAGGAGGCATTGCATATCACCTGAATATTCATGGAATGTTGGTATTTACGGTTTCGGTACACATACTCCGTGGCTGATGGTGGACCTATTGCCACATGTGTGCCCTCTATGGCACCTAGGACGTGGGGGAACTGTGCTATCTGGTAAAACTCTATTTTTGTCTGCTGTATTTCCTGTGGGGGTGTGGGGGAATCTGATGTACTGTTGTAGTTTGCTCAGCATGGCGTTGATGAAAGAAGTAAAAAATCTGGAGAGGGTACTCTGTGAGACCCCTCCAGCTGCTGCTATGACCCCTTGATAGCTCCCTGAGGCGAGTAGGTGTAGGCAGCATAATACCTGCACATGGGTGGGTATGCTATGACTCCTATGTGTTGCGCGCTGCAGTATGGGTTGTAGCTCAGCTATCAGGTCAAGTATCATGGCTGAGTTCAACCTATACCTCTCATATATTTCCTCCTCTGTCAGGTCAAAAAGTGTAATGCGCACTCTGAAAATGCGCTCCTGTCTCCTCTTCCCTCTCCTCAAACCTGCCATGATCCTCATCCTCCTCGCCATTACGTAGAGTGCAGCCATTGTTTGAAAGAGTCTGAGGCATTCTGGGCCTCTTTATATAGGTTGCACCTGGTTACCACCTGGTTTCAGTTCATGTATTTTGCAGGTGCAAAATGCCATTCTGAGAAAAGTCGCAATTTGCGATTTTTTGATGCATCTCTTTGCGATATGGATTTTGCGAATCGCATTTTGCGCCTCGCAATTTCCTACTTAAACAATCTCTCCCTTACCTGGAAAGTAGACTCTGCTAGCTTGGAAGTGTGTATTCAGCCTGTCTGTATCCAAGGAGATTCTGAATAGAGCAGCAGTTGCCTTTCCCCCTGACCACAGGGACTGGACTTAGCTGTTTCCCTCCCTGAGTCCCTGCAGCACCTGAGACCTGCCCCCCTCCCCCCCCCCCCACCTGCTCTGGCCCCTTAAGTTTGTGGAGGGAAGGCCAAGACAGCCACCTCCATTTTGTGAGCCTATGTGCATCTCCCCTGTGTCCTGATACAGCCCAGTGTTCAAGGATTGCAAAAAGACCTATGTAAGGAGCCCAGAGATTTTCTGGGTAAATAGTATTATCTGTTCAAAAGTGTTTGTTTCAGCTACCTGTGTCTGTTTTACTGTGGACTCTCTGTGTTTCAGGCAGCCTGGCCTCTTTTAAAGTGGTGTTTTTTTTGTTATTCGTTTTTGCTGTGACTGTGTGAATTGCCTTGCTAGTTTGTGGCACCCCCCCCCCCCATCCCTTTTTTCTCTTCTAAGTAAAAAGGCTACATACATCTTACAGAGTGTGTTTTTAGGAGACTGTTTTAATCTGTTTCTGTTATTTAAAATGTGCTTAAAAACTGTCTGCCCCCTGTATTTTTGCCTTTAAAAAAGCCCGATTTTAGAGTGCGCGTCCAGCACTATTGCAGTGTTTGTTTATTAAACAATCTCTCCCTTACCTGGAAAGTAGACTCTGCTAGCTTGGAAGTGTTGATTCAGCCTGTCTGTATCCAAGGAGATTCTGAATAGAGCAGCAGTTGCCTTTCCCCCTGACCACAGGGACTGGACTTAGCTGATTGGCTCCCTGAGTCCCTGCTGCACCTCAGACCCCCCCCCCCCCCGCTCTGGCCCCTTTAGTTTGTGGAGGGAAGGCCAAGACAGCCACCTCCATTTTGTGAGCCCCTGTGTCCTGATACAGCCCAGTGTTCAAGGATTGCAAAAAGACCTAGGTAAGGAGCCCAGAGATTTTCTGGGTAAATAGTATTATTTGTTCAAAAGTGTTTGTTTCAGCTAACTGTGTCTGTTTTACTGTGGACTCTCTGTGTTTCAGGCAGCCTGGCCTCTTTTATAGTGGTGTTTTTTTTTTTTATTCATTTTTGCCGTGACAGTGTGAATTGCCTTGCTAGTTTGTGGCACCCCCCACCTCCCCACCCCTTTTTTCTCTTCTAAGTAAAAAGGCTACATACATCTTACAGAGTGTGTTTTTAGGAGACTGTTTTAATCTGTTTCTGTGATTAAAAGGCTAGGACTCAGGGCGTCTCAGCCCGGGCGTCGAGGCAAAGGGCGGAGAGGACAAGGGCAGTTGCCTGTTTGGGCCTGTTAGGGACAGCTAGGGACTAGGGACTAGGGCCTGAAATGCTGCCCAACTCACAATTGACCAGGAATGGTTCCAGCCCCTACACATCCCTCAACATGCAAACACATATTCTACAAAGGCATACAACTCATGCAGCACAAACTGACCACAGACAGATTGCAATTCGCCTTCACCCAACACAATACCCTATATACAACACATATACACATATCCCCCACAACTACTACAGTCAAACACCTGCATTCTCACAGCCAACACTACTCTGTCCACTCCCACTAACACAACCTGCCATCACCCACACATTACAAAACTACAGCATACATTTCTCTCAGTCTCAGCCTTCCAGATACACACACTCTGCTCATACTAACCAACAACACTATCCGCTGTTTGCTCCACACAGACCACCTGTCATCATAACAATGCCCAAACCCTGCCTTCAAACACACCATCTACAAACACTCTTCCCCTCTCTTCACCAATTACACACAGCCATACAATCCCCACATTTCACTCCGCCACACATATTACCTCCTCCAGTCATCACAACTAATACTAACTCCCCTGACACACCCCCATCACCTCTTACACACCTCGTACATTCATCTCCAAAACACATCAACACCCCATCTAAAACTCAAATTCCACTTACCAGCACTAACTCACATACAAATCCCTCACCAAAAACAACTACACCAATACCCCCCTCACTATTCCACAAAAACAATACCGACCACAAACTTACATTACACCTATTGTCATACCCACTCCCACCCTCAGGACTACACAAAGAATACAAATTCCATCCTATCTCCACCTCTACTTTCTCACTATTCACAAACACCTACCACAAGCACCCCAACCCAGCAACTTTCATTCACTCGCCTCTCCTCCATTGCACAATTTAGAGCCTTACATCATGATCCACATGCTCCTCCACCACCCCTAACCCATACTCCATCCACACTAAACAAACACAAACAAAATAAAAAACATGCCACTCATAGCAACCTCGCATCCCCTTGTCTGTTACATAATAAAACTACCCTACAAAAAACACTACACTCCTCATGGCTTGCTCAGCCACCAAGTCCACCACCCACACACACAGACCCAACAAAATGCCTCCTTAACCTGCTGGAAGAGGAACACTATATTGAAAAGAAAGACTATTGTGAGCCTCAAACAGTTATCACAACTAGCAACACTCCTGCTTCAAGCTCACATTATACTACTTACCCTTCTCCTAAACAAAACAACACTATCACTAACACACCTTTTCTAAACTGCCAGCTCATAAATGCTCGATCACTCTCAAAAAACAAGCACCACATCTACGACCTGCTCCCAGACACACAACCTGACTTACTATTCATAACTGAATCCTGGTTGGGAGATGACATGGCACCAGTGTTGCACGAAGCCGTTCCTCCGGGCTATCAACCATCACTCAAAACCGTATAGGCAAGAGAGGGGGTGGACTAGCTATTATATTCAAACAGGCAATGAACCTCAGTAAAACAGACAACATCTCCATACAAGGTTGTGAAGCCCTCCTTACCAGATGCCACCCTACTCCAACTTCCTCCTGTAACTTTCTCCTCCTTTACAGACCTCCACCTAACAACTCCACATTCCCAGATGCTTTTCTAGACACAGTCTCAAACCTTATTACACTATACTCCAATCTATGCATTCTTGGGGATCTAAACATTTGGTTTGACAAACCCAATATGTCCCATCCAAAAGCTATCACCACTGGCCTAGTCGCATTGAACCTACATCAGATTGTACACAATCCCACACACATCGCTGGTCACATCCTAGATGTCATTTTTGCTAAGCCTGAACTAGTTACTATTCACAGCATCACGCCAATCACTTGGTCGGACCACCATATGATAAGTTTCCGACATACAACTCCACAAATCATCACACGCCACAACTACTTACATACATACACCTATCGACCATGGAGCAAACTCAATTTGGATCACTTAGAAACACAACTAACAGCAAACACAGATATTGATACAATTAATTCTGTGCCAAAACTTTGAGTGGCTACAGGAAGCTTTTGATATCCTAATATCACTCAGAAAAACTAAACACGACAAAAGAAAACCAACACCTTGGAGAAACACAGAACTTAAAAAGATAAAGCAACAAATCAGAAAATTGCAGCGGACCAGGCTCAAAACAAACAACAGTCAAGACAAACTGCAGCTACACAAACTTAACAGGATATACAAATCATCAATCAAAAAAGCTAAAAAAAGATACTACTAGACAGAATTCAAAATACTCAATCTACAACCAAGGAATTTTATAAAATTCTCAATGAATTTTCGAAGACCTACATGCATGGAAGGAAGTCATCCTACTACTCAAGATTTCACAAACAAATTGGCAACTCACTACACAACCAAGGCAGACACATTGGACTCCTATTTAAAACAGAAGAAAACCATCAGCACCAACCTCTTTCCTAAAATACCCTTTAAGAATAAACCAACCCAACTACAGTCCTTCAAACAAATATCCCAGGATGAATTTACGGATTTGGTCAAAGCAAGCAGACCTTCTGGTTGCCCTTCTGACCCTTGCCCACCACAAATCTTCAAGAACATTCTTCTATCTACTTCTGCTGCCACACCTGTAAGAAGAATCATCAACAACTCTTTAACTTCAGGAACTTTTCCTGCAGACCTGAAAAAGGCATACATACGACCTTTATTAAAGAAAACAAACCTAGACCCGCAAGACCCTAACAACTACAGACCAATCACAAATGGACCTTTCCTGGGCAAATTGATAGAAAGAGCAGCATTCGCTCAGATGTCACAATTCATTGAAGACAATTCTATACTTTCAGACTTCCAAACTGGATTCCACCCAGGAAGAAGCACTGAATCGGCACTCATAGCAATCTGGGATGATCTTAAAAACACAGTCGACTGAAATGGAGTTGCTGCACTACTTCTCTTGGACCTCTCAGCTGCCTTTGATACGGTTGGCCATGGCACCTTAACTCAAAGACTCCACGAAGCCGGCATACAAGGGATTGCTCTCGACTGGATTACTTCCTATCTTAAAAAAAGATCGAATATCATCCACTCGCCCCCCTTCTCGTCTGAACCCTACCTCACAAAAGCAGGGGTCCCCCAAGGGTCAATCATCTCACCTTTGCTTTTCAACATCTACATGATATCTTTATCAGAACTGATCAATGATTTCCATCTCACATGCTACAACTATGCAGATGACACACAAATACTACTTAAATTAGAATGCCCCAAAAACATTGAAAACTCACAAATCTTCAGTTGCCTCAGAGCCATTGATCAGTGGATAACCTGGAGCCATCTCAAACTAAATACCTCCAAAACAGAAATACTCATATGTGGTGACTGGAAAACTTATGACCCTCTGTGCGTCTGGCCTGACCATCTCGGACCACCTCCTCAATTATCCAAGGAACTTAAAAACCTAGGAATCACCATGGATTCCAAGTTAACTATGAATGCCCAAGTGGACAAATTAGCACGAACAAGCTTCATCACCTTGAAGACTTTACGACGCATCTTCCCCCACCTCAGATTTCCACACAAGGTGCAAGCTACTATCTTGCTTGTACTATCCAAACTGGATTATGCCAATGGCCTCTACCATGGATCATCTCGATCTGTTATGAAAAAACTACAACGTATCCAGAATTCCGCAGCCAGGCTACTATTACATGTTAAGCCGCAAGCCCACATCTCCCCTGCCTTGAGAGCACTACACTGGTTACCCGTTGCCAGAAGATGCACTTTCAAGCTGCTTTGTATCACCCACAAAGCTATACATGGAACAGGACCGCTTTTTATCAGAAAAAAAAATTACCAAATGCATCCAACAAAGAAACCTCCGCTCAAGATTGGCACCCCGCCTTAGAACACCACCATACAAGAAAAAGACTATAGGTGGTACATCCTTCTCCGTCCAAGCAGCCAAACTATGGAATTCATTACCCCCAACTATAAGAGCCACAGATAACTTTCTTGTCTTCAGAAAACTACTCAAGAGTTGGCTCTTTCCTTCATAACCACCATATTCAAACAACTATGAACTGTATATGCCTATGTTGATAAATATTTTTTCAGATTATGTGTATATTTCTATTTATTTATAGTTTCTTTAGAAAACATGTATCGCTACTATGTCATAACAATAAAATACACACACACTCTTTAAACCTGTTTGACTATGTATTTTGTACCCATGGTTCTAATTATGTATTGTATGTGCATATGTGTGTGTATTCATGTGTGTGTGTGTGTGTGTGTGTGTGTATATATATGTATGTATGTGTATATGTTGTTTCTGTGCTTGGCATGTTTGTGGATCATTGCATGGCTCCTGGGTGGGTTGTTATACTAGATATCTATGAATTCCTGCTCTCATCTTATCACACTTATCTACTCATCATCATATGTCATGTCTCTATCAAACTATCCTCCATTCTCACTCTGACTCATCCCAAATCCCTTCTACTACTTTAATCTCCTAAATAACTCTGCCTAAGCTCTTCCCTCCGCTTCCACATCTAACTCACCAAACCTCACACTACTACTGTGACCTCCCACACAACCCTACTAAATTCTCCCGCATTTATCTCGCCCTGCTACTATGCTCTCCCTAACCCTTCCACATACTCTTCCCTCTTCCCTTTACTTATCCCAAGCCTTTGGGTTGAGTAAATGAAGGATATACTCCCAATGAACACTTCTGGATTTCTTTCCTCCTTCACCCCTCCATTACTCCAGTCAATCTAACTAACAAACCCTCATATCCACGGCTCAAATTAACTCATAATAATACTAAAACTGTACTCATTACTTCCCGATACTAATCCATCACTAATTCTTGTTGGCTTCCAGAGTAGCGTGCTACTCATCGAAAAGCGCTTCGACGCCTCGTCGGGTAGTAAGCGCTATATAAATACGATTACAATACAATACAATACTGGAAATACCGAATCGCAAAATGCGACTCGCAAATACCAGCTCGCAACGCAAAAAATCGCATTTTTTTGCGATTTCTTATTTTTGGTCTGCGAATGCCTTTCATGCATCGCAGACCACGTTTTTGCACTTGCAAACGGACGATTTTTGCGATTCGCACTGTTTGCGAGTGCAAAAAATGTTCAAACATCCGGCCCAAAATGTTGTATTTCTTTCGTTTAAGAAGGTAAACAATGTTTGCTTGCAAACTATTAATACTTTTATAAAATGGAGTAAGTAGATGGTTAGACTCTCCCTTTATGCTGATTTTTGTTACTTCTGTTTCCCAGTTGGCTACTGCCACCCAGTGGTGGTAAATGCTGCTCACGAGCAAAACCAGTTGCTGAACACGAACGCTCGTTACCTTCACGACAATTTGGTAGAATATGCAACCAGACTCCGTAGGACGCTCCCCGAGAAGTTGTGCATCTTCTATTTTGTGAATTCTGGGTAAGTTTCAGGCATTTCAGATCACGTGCTTACCTTCATACGATACTGCATAAGGGATTGGTGCACTGATCAACAGCTTTGTTTATTGCAAGCAGGCTGGAGAATCTTTGAGTCGTAGTAGATTTGAGCATACTATAATAGGAATAACAGATTAAATCGCATGCGCGTCTGCACCACACATGGGACTAGATACAACCTTTCATTGCTTGTTTGCAGGGAGGAAGGGAGTGAACCCGCCCCTTTCGCCCTCAGGTGAATACCCTGGTGATTCCTCATCACCACTGAACTCACCACCAACCTCGAAAGGGAGAAAAGAAGGCGGTGTTATTCTGGCCATCTCTGCAGGGCCAAAGAGATAATTAATGCAGGGCACACCCGTTTTAAAAGATACATGTCCAAGCAGTGATCAGCAAGCCACAGCACACAAACTGCCTGCACGGATTTAGATGTGGGACATGATGTTAATCCTGATCTTACATCCAGACCACACCTTGCCTCTGTGCCTGTTCACTTCTGGCACCTCTCTGCCACCCGTAACATGGCACTGAGAATGGAAGATGTCAGACCAACGGGTATGGGACAAGCCATATTAAAGAACAAACCAACAGGAAGGGGGAGTGCAGGAGAAGGAGAGTGTCTCTCCTCTCCAACACCTCCCCTATTATTTACAGGCATTGTTGTGCAGGGCTTGTAGTGTTTAGGCGTTTCCCCATGTACGTGCAAAAAAACAACTGCAGCATGAATAAAAACAGAATTACTGCGAAGAGTACACTCGGGACCTTCCCTATGAGAAAACCGAATTTATGTTCCAGTCAGGAACTGACCTAAAAGCTTTCCCTAAAAGGCATCTACCCTGGCTTGATTTTCTAACACGTTTTCTTTTAAGTGTGGTAGTGGTTGCAGATTGCTTCGGGCGTCTGGTCGTCCATCTCACCTACCTGAGTGGCTGGATGGTGAGAGGCGGCCATTTGAAAAAATAATGGGATTGTTAAAATGCACACGTTTCTCAGAAAATGTTCCTGCACTTCAATACTCGTGAAATAGGCTCTTGCGTGAATGTAAGTTACATGTTGAACTGTGCATAAGAAAAGCTACGAGTCCGAAGTCCAATTAAGCCAGTGTCCCCCAAGAGCCTTTTATTGGCCTTTCTGCTGTCGGAAAACTCTAGGGGGTCTTTTCTTTTCATCTTAGCCCTGTCATGGAAGAAGGACAAGGCGTCTGTCCCTCCACGAATCGTCATGCCACTTCTAGGCACATTCACAGTTCAGAGTCTAGAGGTTCTTAGAAGTCTGGGGATAATGGAATTTCTCTTCCTCATAAGAAAATACCCTGTTACATTGGGCTAATGTTTTATGCCAGCTGGGAGAGGGTTGATTTGAGGTTGCTCAGTCTACCAAGTATGCAGGCAGGACTTGAAATGTGGGGACAGTTCTATTAACAGCATCAAGAACATCTAGGTAAATATGTTATGCTAAGCCCTTCACGTTTGGTAAGGTCCCCATTTCACAAACGGGGCAAGCGAATAATGATCTTACTGAAAACAAGGACAGTGCAAATTGGGGCATACATCTTCTCAAATAGGGTAGGACATTATTATACCCTTCCATTCAGTTCTTTCTTCTCTTTCTAAAATTTCACCACACGTCGTGGAAAAGTAATTACTTTTAATATGATTCTGAAATGATGCTCCAAGAGATAACGGATTCATTTTACCTTTGAAGGTGTGTGTCCTTACTGAGACCCTTTTCATCTATATCCTTCTAACTAGTTATTCCCACAGTCTTAAAAGCCTGAATTGTCACAGGCTTACTTTGAATTTGTATGGAGTCTAAGGATTGTCTGCTCCCCGTTCAGGAAGGTTTTCACCCTACATTAAGTTGCAAGCTCTTGATGATTCGAGGCTGGAAGTGGATGGTGACAGAATCGTCTCCTTTTGGATTTATATGAAGAATCTGATCATGTTAACTATGCCGTCCATGAGAAGGCAACATCCATAAATCCTCTAGTGACAATAAGGGGGTGCTATGGCATGATCAATACAAATTTCTGCCTTCATCAGGACGTGCAGATGATAGGTTAGATTTGATAATCTAGTGACTGACACGTTTTGAAAAGCTAAAACAAAAATCATTTGTGATTATGTATGTAAATCTGCCTATTACAATTACACAAGTGTAATACTAACATTTGATAGACTAGCACAAGTTTTAGTTAAAGCCCCTAAAGCCATTACATTTATATACCGCCTGCTCAACGTCATCACAAAACAGCAGCGTAGCAGCTGTTTCTGTACAGTAGTTATTATTCATGGGTTACAGCAGCTTCCTACTGAGCAAGAACCTAAGGGTGCAAGGAAATTGATACAGCAAGTGTACTGCTTGGCATAGCCTATCCTCAGGCCCGCCTCACGTAGCAGAGATGCTAAACAAAAAGGATCAAAAATAGAAAACTCAGCATATCGCAGGTTAACATATCTACGTACTAAGCAAGAAGATGCACATGCCAATGCCTCTCAAGCCTGTCCATTTTTAATCAAAAAAGCAAAAAGATGTTCTTTTTTAGATTGTCCCTTTTGAGCCTCCACTTTTATTGTCTTGTAGGTAGCCTTTTTGGGTTTGGCTTAGAGGTAGCTTTAGCTGTCTCACCAGCCTCATGTTTTCCCAAACATTCACAATAAAATATATACGTAACAGGGGCTTTCTGTCTGCCCTATTCATCAATTGTCATTCTCATTTTGCTTCCTCCGCCCATGATGCAGAGCAATGGGCAATAGGCCAGCCCACTTCACCCATTGGCTGTATTGCATTGTGGGTGATTGTATTTTGCCTGCTCACATGTGCACAGCCACCTGAAAAGGAGCACACTTCAATGACCAGGCTGGTGCGTCTGGATTACAGGGTCACTCCATTACTTCTAATACTGCATATGTTTGCCAAACATAACTAAACAAGTAAACATTGAAGGCTTGCTAAAGCGGACCTTACCTTATGCTTGTTTCGTTTGGTTTGAATGGGAAGACCTTAGAAAGGATCATGGAAAGGTACAAGCCTGCATATTCTTTCTGAATGCTCACTTTGACAGCTTATCAGGCGTTGTTGTGACAGGGTTGTGGTTTCGATTTTAATTCTGTCTTCCATCTGAATAATATTGTGCAGCTGGCATGATTTGATGCTGCTAGTTTCTCCTAAATTTAGATAAATATGAGAACTGAGCCACAGGGAGGACTAGTCAGCATCCATAACCATGCAAGATACAGTTAGAACTGAGGTGTCCTGGGTAATTGTCTGGTACTCAGTTAGAACACCAACCCCATCTCCTGTGGTCACAGGCGAGTATTTATTGTAGAAGGAGTAGGGGGAGGAATGGAAGGGTTTCTGTCTTCAGTGGACATTTCAGAGTAAAGCCCATGAACACCTTTTTATATTTTGTTTCTTAAGTTGCATATTAAGGTACTTGCATTTCTTTTTGTAGATCAGAAGCAAATGATCTCGCCCTGAGATTGGCGCGCCAGTATACCAAGAAAAACGATATTGTCGTTTTAGACCAGTAAGTATTTAATATAATTGAGGTTAGTTCATGTGTAATTTTTTCCCTTTACAATATGAGTCTATTCCGTATGACCGTAGCCTGGGAAAAGGAAGGCGCAGATGTGTTTTAACGTTACCACGCCTTTTCTCGAATGTAGTGGTTGTCATCTGTGCCAATTTGGGGTCCTCTCCTGAGCCATTGCGGCTGAGTAAACTGACCCCTAAGAAAACAATGTAGATTTATTTAAGTGTGAGTGTGCTTGCTTCATTAGTAGAACCAAAGGTTTGAGGGTGCAATTTTCTCAGTGGATTGAAAAGATTTTCCCACTCAAGTATTAAAATGCTTCACCTTCACCTCTACAACCACAGGACGTTTCAGACTCGTCGTCAACTCAAATCTTGTGGATCCTGCAGATTCGGAATCGTTCCTAAGCAAAAATGTAAGGAAGACGTCTGAGTAAGGAAACAAACTGGAACCCGTGCAAGTCGCAGTACCGTGGACGCGACTAGGTGTCTCGTTTTCACAAATATCTGGGTTTAGTAAGGTGGCTAGGTGGAGACCAAGCCTGGACTCAAATACTGCACCTACCCACATCATCAAAAATGTTCCATTTTCAAGGAGACATTTTGATGTCACCACATTGCATTTTGGGGCCTATCCTGCCGTGGGTGCCAGACTAACCCACATAAGCGGGGTACGATTTGTACAGTGAAGAGTGTGGGAACACAGATTAGTAGGAAATGTAAGCCATTGTGCAAGGAGGAACTGATTTTGCAAAATGTCTTCGGAATCACATGATAGTATAGATGACCCCAAATTCAAAAGTGTAGAAATAACCTCTATTCCAGAACTCTGGGCATTTTAAAAAAATGCATAGGTTTAATTCATACCGATTTTTCACTTATTAGACTCTTCCATATGAATTGCTGCTTGTCCGGTACTAGTTGAACATTCATTATAAGCGACTGCTCAGTTGTTGGCCCTCGCATTGGATGTTTTTGACTAATCAGCACACACTATATACATTTGAGGGACGTAAAACTATACAGCGTTCGTAAACTGACCATCAGGGTGAAAAAACATCAAGTTGAAAACATTGTCAGATATTTCTGTTTCTTCCAATTTTTACATTATTTTTTTGTTTGAACAGATAGTTTCTTTGGGAAACCCGTGAGCGATTTCCCCCCCCACCCCCCTGGCTGAATTTGGGATTTTCTCTATAATTTTCAGAAACATATAGGTTTCTTTGTTCACCAATTGGTGTTACGCCTGTTTCCACCACAAACTACAAGCAGGTTGAAACCACAAAAAAGGAAAAATTGACTACCACCCAGACAAATGCTAATAATGTGATAAAGAAACAGTTTTTTAACAATTCTACTTTTTCATAAAAGTTGAGAAGATGGTGATCTTAACAAAGCAAAGCTTCAGTTGTTGCAATTTTTATTGAAAAATATTTTCCTGCACACTACTGTTTTCATTTTTCCAAAACAACCCCAGCATTTTGCAATATTTTGGCTAGGGAGAATCACCAAACCTGGGTATCTCTAGAATGCCCACAATGTAAAAAAACAAACAAAAAAAATGATTAAGGTTTAAGTGTGAAGCACCCGAAACAGCGGGGAAAAAAACGAACAGCGCTGGGAGCGGAAAAGCCTCAGCAGTTGAGGGGTCAGGATGAGCAGTTAAGAGTTGAGCATAACAGAAATGTAATAACTTATCCCACCGGGCCTGGAAGTTACTGTCGTTGATACTGCTATGTACCAAGTCTTAGTTATATGCCTTCCTGAAAAGTGAGTTGAAGGCCTTCTGCAGAAGTGAGAGGTAGTTTGGAAGATGATCAGCTGCTGACAGAAGACTGTTAAGCTCATTGGACCACATTTATTTTGAGGCTAACCGTAGAAGAGATGTCCCACGGATACTCCTTAAAGCCTAGTAACCCTCTTTGTTAGAGTGGTGTACTTAATTCTCCACACCTTCGGGTTAGGTTTAGGTAGTTGCCAGTCATTCATGAGACCTAAAGTGGGTCAGCAGGAGTTAGCAGAGGTTTATGAATAAAATAATTATGGGTGTCATTCAGCAGTCACCATTTAGATGGCATAGGCACCTGTTTGGGGTTAGGTCTCACCAAAGGGGGAAAAGGAATGAGTTCTTCCAGCAGACCATTATCTAAATTGCCAATACAAGACAGAGGGAATAAGTAAATGAAGTTGGAGTTAAAACATAAGAAATATTGTCACTTTATGACATAAGAGAGCAAGCATCTTGCCTGAAGAGTTGAGTTCACAAATATGTAGTGTAATGCTAAGTGACACGTTACATTTCAGGGAAAGGTAAGAAAGGTTATTAGAGTCACTGGTAACCCTACCAGGTTAGAAAATGGCATATAGAACAAGTAATCTCAGTCTGCATATCTATTTAGTCTAAAGCCAGAGAGATGGCTAACGGGTTGATCCACTTGAATGCTTATTTGTTACTTTGTTGTAAAAGAATGTAAACACCAGAATAGTTGAGAAGAAATCAGCTCAGGAAATATATGCAGTTGGCTAATGAATTTTCTACTCCCATTGACCATCAGAGTGAGAAGAGATTCCATCAGAAAGAAGGAAATGTGTGCAAAATTAATTTGTAATGAACTGATCGATGTGTATGATTTTTAAGAGGTGCTACTGATGCTTTCCCATTTCCATCAAACATGCAAGAAACCTAACGTCAATTAGTAAGGACAGACTAACCAGATCCTCAGAGAATATTCTTGTGATGCTCATGTTGAAGTCTCCTGCTAAACTTTGTTGAAGATGAGTTACCTTTTTTCTTTTTAAATGTTTGATCATCCACAGATAGTGTGGGGTGGGTAGTTATAGTGTGTGAAGTGTAGCTTGAGCTGATGATAGAAAGGGCTAGTCCAGAGACATACATATATATATATATATATATATATATATATATATATATATATATATATACATACATATATATATATATATATTTATTTATGTGTTTAATGGCGTGTAGCTGCAGATACACATGCTGTGCAAATATCGCCATCTAGTGTTGGGCTCGGAGTGTTACAAGTTGTTTTTCTTCAAAGAAGTATTTTTTCAAGTCACAGGATTGAGTTACTCCTCATCTCGGTGATAGTGCGCATGGGCATCAACTCCTTCGTTAGATTACTTTTTTTTGCCATCGGGTTCGGACGTATTCCCTCTCGCTCCAGGATTTTCGGTTCAGAAATTCTCTAATCTTTCAAAGTTTTCTCATACCGTCAGTATTGTTTTGAATGCGGTTTCTTTCTGCTTTCGATCCGATAGTACCGTCGGGATCAAGTAAACACCCTTTCAGGCGCTCGCGCCCTCTTTGGGCCTGGTCGGCCCTACTGCATCATAGGCTAATGAATCGGACTCCATTCTGATTCTGTACTCGGTGCCATGCCAAATTTCCATACACTGACCAGCACTTGGTCTGTAATCTCTGCCTTTCTCCGGAACATTGAGAAGAATGCTGTGAGGCGTGTCAGTCTTTTCGATCGAAGAAAACAACATGCGATCGAAGGGCAAGAAGGCTGGAAATGGTGTCCAAACTCACAGAGTCCACCACTGACGACCTTGAAGAGGAGCAGGCACAAATGGCGGTTTTGATCCCAGACTCCGACTCCGAGCAGGGTTCAGACAACAACAGCCAGCCAATAGCAGCGGCACAGTACGTGAGTACACCTGCCCCAACATCAACATTTAAAAATTCAAGCAAGGTCTTGGGTGCATCATTGCTGTTAAGCCATGGTTCCACCTGGAAAAAATTAATCGTCGACCGACCCTTGGGTTCGGCACCGAAAAAGACCAGAGCACTTCCTCCACAGGTTACCACGCCTCGTTTCGGTGTCGGGGTCGAGCCAAAAATACAAGGCTCCACCTCCGAACCAAGTCAACGCCCAACATTGTCAGAATCGAAAAAACTGCGATCTGCTTTGGACCCGAAACATCTTGATCCAACTTGGGAGCCAATACCCTTGTATACAGAGGAAACAGGGCTTTTGACTAGAATGAAACATGTGCCTAAAATACTTAGCAAACATTCCTCTAAAAGTACAAAACATGCTCCTGAACATCAAATAGAGGAATCAGACATTCAACCCATTTTGGAGGTTATGGACAGCCGTCACAAATAACCAAATTAGGTCCGCTCTAGATGCAGCTGACACTGCAGCTAGATGAATTAATACCAGCATCACTATTAGACAACATGCATGGTTGATATACAGCAGGCGGTCCTTAATATGCTGTTTAACAAACAGCAGCTTTTTGGACCAGAGGTCGACACAACCATAGAAAAACTCTGAAAAGATTCAGACACAGCAAAAGCCGTGGGAGCTTTTTATATCACACCATTTCGGGGTTCCTTTTGAAAACCACAATTTAGGGGAGGTTTTAAAACACAAACTACAGAGGCTTTCACCTCCCATTCAAAGCAAGGCCAGCAGTATTACCCAAGGGGGTCTTTCAGAGGCACTTACAGGGGACAAAATGTTAATGCCAGAGGTAAATTCCCAGCCTCAAAGGGTGCTTCAACATCCACAAAACAATGACTTCCCAAACTTTCCACAGCACCATACATCTCCTGTGGGAGGAAGACTGCAACAATTCCATTCTCACTGGTGAAAAATTACTACAGATCAGTGGGTACTCTCAATTATCCGCAATGGTTATTGCCTAGAGCTCGTCTTTACTCCACCAAACATTCCACCTCATTCTCACAGACACTCTTAAGAGCACACTATTCTACTACAACAGGAGGTACAATCTCTACTACTCAGAGGCAATAGAAATAGTTCCCATCTCACAGCAAGGAATAGGAGTATATTCCCTATACTTCCTGATACCAAAAAAGGATGGTACTCTCAGACCCATTCTCGATCGCAGGCCTCTAAATCTATATATCCTGTCGGAGTATTTTCACATGGTCACTCTACAGGATGTCATTCCCTTGCTACAAAAGCAAGGCTACATGACAGCGTTAGACCTAAAGGATGCTTACTTTCACATTCCTATACACCTAGCTCAACGCAAATAGCTAAGGTTCGTAATAGCAGGCAAGCGTTATCAATTCAAGGTACTACCCCCTAGTGTAACAACAGCACCAAAAGTGTTCACAAAATGTCCAGCTGTAGTCGCAGCATACCTCAGAAGGCAACACATACATGTCTTCCCTTATCTACACGACTGGTTAATAAATCCAATACCATTCCAAACTGCCAACAACACACTCAATACACAATAGATACCTTACACAAATTAGGGTTCACAATCAATTACCAGAAATCTCGCCTTCAGCCAGCACAAATTCAACCTTATCTAGGAGCAATTCTGAATACTCAGTCAGCATTAGCCTACCCAAATCCACAACGGATACACGTTTCACTCCCTCATATCCCAATTCCAAGTCAATCAAACTTACACAGTAAGATTTGTCATTAAACTATTGGGAATGATGGCATCATGCATAGCAATAGTGCCAAATGCATGTCTAAACATGAGACCACTGCAACAGTGTCTTTCGCGACAATGGTCTCAGGCACACGGTCAGCTACAGGATCTAGTGTTGCTAGACCGCCAAACTTAGAAATCTCTGCAATGGTGGAATCACAACAACTTAGCAAAAGGGCAGCTATTTCAGGACCCTGTGCCACAGACCGTAATCACAACAGATGCATCAATGACAGGGTTGGGAGCCCATCTCAACAATCTCACAACACAAGGGGAATGAGACTTATCCAACAAACTTGCCACATAAATCACTTGGAATTACTGGCAGTGTTCTTAGTCATCAAAGCATTCCAACTACAGATCAGACACAAAATAGTCTTAATAAGAACAGACAACATGACAACAATGTATTATCTGAAAAAACAGGGGAGGGGACATGCATCCAAGTTGTCCCTTCTAGCACAAACAATATGGACATGAGCAATTCACAATCACATTCGCTTGCTAGCGGAATACATCCCAGGGATACACAACCAGCTAGCGGACCTTTTAAACAGAACTCAGCAACAAATACACGAATGGGAGATCCACCAACAAGTAATTCAATATTACTTTCAAATGTAGGGAACACCAAACATAGACCTTTTTGCAACAAGAGAAAACGCAAAATGACAAACCTTTGCATCCAGATACCTACACCCTCAATCCAAGGGCAATGCTCTATGGATCAACTGGTCAGGGATATTTGCTTACGCTTTTCCCCCTCTCCCATTAATTCAATTTCTGGTCAACAAAATGTGTCACACTTCCCTCACCATGATACTTATAGCTCCCATGTGAGCACGCCAACACTTTTCCACAACACTCCTAGATCTGTCAGTAGTACCGCATCACCAGCTTCCAAACAGGCCAGACCCGTTAACTCAGAACAGGGGTCAAATCAGGCATCCCAATCCCAGTGTGCTCAAATTGGCAGTTTGGCTCCTGAGGTCATAGAATTTGGATACCTACAGCTTCCATTAGAATGTATGGACATTCTAAAACAAGCATGTAAACCGACAACCAGGCAGCGCTACGCAAATAAATGGAAACGTTTCGTATATTACTGCCAACCTAAAATTATTGATCCACTTAAAGCATCAGTACAGGATATTGTGTCTTATTTGTCTTATTTGCTGTATTTGCAAAAATCAAATCTTGCCTATTCGTTGATTAAAATTTATTTGACAGCCATATCAGCCTACCTACAAAACAGACAACATACCTCTCTGTGTAGGGTTCCTGTTATAAAAGCATTTAGGGAAGGGCTTAAACAAATTAATCCACCTAGAATACCTCCAGCTCCTGCATGGAATCTTAATATTGTTCTCACAAACGTTATGGGTCTCCCATTTGAACCCATGCACTCTTGCGCTATTCAATTTCTCACATGGAAGGTTGCTTTCTTGGTAGCAATAGCTTCCTTAAGAAGAGTTAGTGAAATTCAAGCATTTACTTTAGAAGAACCTTTCTTCCAAGTACACAAACACAAAGTGGTACTTAGAACAAATCCACAATTTATACCAAAAGTGGTTCACCTTTTCATATTAATCAGTCAGTCGAATTGCCAGCCTTCTTTCACAGCCTGATTCTACTGCTGGAAAAGCTCTCCACACTCTTGATCTCAAAAAAGAGCTCTAATGTATTACGTAGACAGAACAAAAGACTTTAGAAAAACTAAAAAACTTTTGTTTGCTATCCAACAACCTCATAAAAGTAATCCTGTTTCGAAACAAGGATTAGCTAAATGAATTGTAAAATGTATTCAAACCTGCTATCTCAAGGCAAAAAGGCATTTATTGGTGCCTCCAAAAGCAACATTCCACTAGAAAAAAGGTGCCTCAATGGCATTCTTAGGAAAAATACCAATGGCAGACATATGCAAAGCAGCCACATGGTCCACACCACACACATTCACTAAACACTACTGTGTGGGTGTGTTATCTTGGCAACAAGCTAATGTTGGTCAAGCAGTACTAAAAACACAATTTCAAACTACTTCAACTCCTACAGGCTAATCACTGCTTACTTGGGAGGAGAACTGCTTTTCAGTCTATGCACAGCACATGCATCTGCAGCTACACATGCCATTTAATGGAAAATGTCAATTACCCAGTGTACATCTGTTTGTGGCTTGTAGTGCTGCAGATTCACATGCGCTCTCCCTCCTCCCCGGGAAGCCTGTAGTCGTTGTAGTACTTAATTATGTAAATATGTATATACATTGCATGGACATATTCTTTACTTTTATATATATATATATATTTGTACATTCACAATTCTTCACTCCTTACTTCACTCTCCTGCGGGAAAACAATCTAACAAAGGAGTCAATGCCTATGGGCACTATCACCGAGAGGAGGAGTCACTCGATCCCGTGACTCGAAAAAAGACTTCTTTGAAGTAAAACAACTTGTAACACTCCAAGCCCAACACTAGATGGGGATATATGCACAGCATGTGAATCTGCAGCACTATATGCCATGAACAGATGTACACTGGGTAAGTGACATTATTTATATATATATATATATATATATATATATATATATATATATATATATATATCTTTATATATATATATATATATATATAATGGCTTTAGGTGAATTTGTCACTCTTTTTTATTTCCCCTGCCAGTGACTTTCAGGCACTGAATTCTCTTAATGTCTTTTCCCCGTGTCCATTCTATGAAGGGGGACAACCCTCCTCCCTCCCGCATGGGCTTGTGAATTTTTTTTTATACAGATACCTGGACTTTTGCTCGCTGGCCCAGCATCTCCTGTTTTTTCCATTACCATGTATGGCTGCACCCCATGTTACGCTATTTTAAACAAAAAAGAAAAATAAGACGGGCAGAATGCAGTCAACTGACTCTGGCAGAAAAAGAGGTGGTGGGCTGTTCAAGCAAGGATGTGGGTGTGTCAGGACCCAGAAATACTGCAGTGGTTGGCATGAGGCTCACCTTTTTATCTGGGGAACTGACCTCTACCTACCCTTTAAAAAGCCTCTCAGAATGCACTTCTTTATTGAGGGTCATCCCATAGAACTTTTTCATGCTTTGCCACCACTGTGCCCCTTCAGTGCAACTCTATACAACTCTCTTCAGGCAGAGGATTCACTTGTGCAAGGAGTGCTACAGTATATTCCTGGCTGTAAGGTGACCACTGAGTGGTCTTATCAGTATTGAATGCTCCTTCATGAATAGATGGAGGAGGAAAAAAAAGCGAGGCACTCGACAGCAACACTACAGTTGTTTTAGTACTTAAACACGATTCCCCCTTTTTGTGTTTTTTTTTTTTTTTTTTTTATTCCTAAACTGAAGGCTGGCCGAGCTAGTTCTGCAGACTTGTGCAGTTTAGGCCTCTTTAAAAAAAAAAAAAAAAAAACGTTTATCTTCATAAAATAACGACAGTACATTACTTTCTGGTGATAATTCCATTTACTGCTCAGTTATATTTTACGATAGTTTATGCAAGGGCATGATGTATGTATAGCAGAGTTCTGTCCAACTGTGAAAGTCCACGGGCAAAGTACTTCACTGGGTTTTCGTTCATAAAGTGGACTTCATTTGCCTGCAAATGTGACTTGTCAAAGAGGTCTACCCGATCATCTTTTGGGACTGCAAAACCTTTCAATATTACAATGCCAGCAGTGGAGAAGTGACCGCTTTCTACATTAAGAAATCTCTTCTCATTCTTTGTGGTGTTAAGAGAGTACACGGGGGGGTCTTTCCTGATGCCCTTTGAGGTGCAGGAAGTTCCCAGGGACTCTGTCTTCTCTTGGTGGCCGTTTATCACTGCCCATTTACTTGGAAATGGATGATGGGACTCTGAAAGGTCTCTTGGACCAAGAGGCGAAAATTGCTGGGTGTACGTAAAACAATTCAGTATGTCATGCTTACTATCCAGTGAGACATTTAAGGATTCTAATCTGTTAGCCCTATGTCCAGCAATTACCACCTGATAGTAAAATTGACTACCCAACAATTTTTATGTTAAGAAAGTCATCATGTCTTTTACGGTGTACTAACCATTTTGAATTTTCTCCCTGAGTACATTGGTGTACTGTTCCCAAGATATGCGAAAAGAAGAATGAAGACCTTTGATGGCAAATCAGATCTCTAGTAACCCCATGTGTCCCTGCCTATCAGGCATGCTTCTGTAAGTCAAAGGTCCAGAGACATGGAACAACCACAACTATAGCCTGGGATCTCACATGGTCTACTTAAGGTTCTGTAAGAGTCCAAAACAACTCTCGTCGTCTGAGCACCTTTTTAATACCTTCATCACTGACTTGTTTTCACATATGCGTGGCAACGTTCTGTTGTGTGAAATGTGTGCAGTTCTAACCAAAAGCGTATGCCCCAAGTGTCCTCAAGGTGATGAGTGGCACCTCGAAATCCACCCAAACATCCCCCAGATAAATAAATAAATTGCACACTTAGTCATGTAGTAAGATTTAAACTGGCTGGCAACTAGAATTTATGACATAGCTATCAGGAGAAACTAGAATTATGAAGCAGATGGTATCTCTGTATTTAATATAAAGTGTTTGATAAATTCATTTGTTCTAATCTTCCTATTGATTAGGATTATTTAGTTTAAAATCCTGAACAAATAATATTGCTGTTATTGCTAGGGACAGTGAATCCGACTTGGGTTACTTCTACTTGGCTATATATTCATAATTCCTAAAAATGTGCTTTCAGCTAAGTTTTCTTTGTTTAGTGCATATCACGGCCACCTGACATCTCTAATTGACATAAGCCCATACAAATTCAGAAACCTGGAAGGACAAAAGGAGTGGGTTCATGTGGTATGTACTTGAACATATCAAAGAATGCTGATATCAGTTGTGTTAGGTTGCAGTTTGGACACTAACATTTATTGTACACTTGTGTGCAGGCTCCCATACCAGATACTTACAGGGGACTATACAGAGAAGACCACAGTGATCCAGCCACTGCTTATGCCAGTGAAGTGAGAAAAGTCCTTGAAGATGCACAGAAAAAAAATCGCCAGGTAAAATGGATAGTCATGTTGTATATACTTAATAACTCAAATATTTTAGACAAGGTGAGTATTCAGACATGTCAACTAAGGAATCAAATGGTAATTATTCATATGTGAGCAGTCACCCCGTTTGACAAAATGTTTGTATTCTGCCATAGGCTAGGGGCGGGCATTCAAGCCTTACACTGTACCATTATGTCACAAACATGCACACGAATATCCATACTAACCAACATTGTCTCCTGTTCTCCTCGGTCTCTCCTTTGCACGTTATTCTCTCCTTTCTCGTGCTCTGACCTTCACCCCACAAATGTTCTTCTCTCTGTATGCTTACGTCTTCGGCTGTTCATGTGTACACCAGTCAGTGTTTTGTTACGTGGGTGATGTGTCCTTCTGGCATTGGTATGATTTGCAAGTAAGCTCAGAATTGAAAACTGAATATTCATTGTACACACCCCAGTCAAGCACAACAAAATAATCTGTTTTTTCAAGAGGTTTGTGGAGGGAGTAAATAGAAGAACTATTTAATTGCCAAACTTTAGTAAATTTAACTCCCCAAATTACTCAAAAAGGATCGTCAAAGTCCCCCAAAATAACTGAAAAAAATAACTGAAAAAAATCACAATGAATGACTTTGCCATTCAGTTGGCTATGCGCTAAAGAAAATATTGTATGTGTGACAATATGCAAACTATTAATCCATTTTTGTCTATTCCCAAACGGCAGTCAGAGACATATAGTAGATTCACCTATTTATTCGTCACAAAATATAATTTAAGAGCAAGTTCAAATTATATAGTCACTTAGGATCAATAATGTTTTTTGTCAGTGCTACAGGATTATGCCATGGCATTAGTATTAGTCAAGTCAGAG
The DNA here is from genome assembly GCF_031143425.1 of Pleurodeles waltl. Classification (NCBI taxonomy): domain Eukaryota; kingdom Metazoa; phylum Chordata; class Amphibia; order Caudata; family Salamandridae; genus Pleurodeles; species Pleurodeles waltl. Next base: position 774,740,608 of record NC_090446.1, on the reverse strand, counting down.
GATATCACTTCTAATGTACATGATTTTGTCATTAATGCACATTTTACAGCCACATACATCCTCCACACACAAGCTATCCACACAGTAATGGTTTAGAGCTGTAATACAGCAAAGGATCTTGTAAGTTAGGATTGGAGAGTGGTACGAATATGTTGCTAAGCAAAGACGTAACTGACAGCTAACCCTGACTCTTTAGGTGATAGAGTGGAAATCTCCTGAACAGAGGATTGAATAACTTTACACTATTGCTGTTCCAGTGTTTACAAAGAGCATATATAAAAACCAGGGTAGTCTGTAAAATGTGACCTGTCCAAGATGTGATGAGAAGGGATTTGCATTCTTGCACGTGGCCTTGACATGGCCAGAACTGGATCCAGTTGGGATTTAGCTGTGCTATTGTCTGGCTGAAAAAGCTAATGGTGCAGGAAAAAGTGAAATGAGCTGTCAAGATGCTAAAATGATGCCATGCATCATGACATTTGGTTAAGATACATATCTTTCTGATGATTAATTTCATTCCCCGTGTATATTATGACAGTTGTTTGACTATGGTGTAGTATGAAAAGCGGTGATATTAATTTCTCTGTGGTTGATGTCATCCCATTATGTCTTTTTCTCATTGCCTGTTTCTGTTTATCCCAGATTTTATACAACTTGCTAGCTTGATCAAAGATGCGACCTTTTTAATGTGATGTTGATTGGAGTGGAGCTGTAGCACTCACAATCCTCCACGGAAGCACTTATTTGTAGGGATGATCTTCCAGAACAGTTTCATGGCTGTCCTTACATAGCTGTGGTTAGACAGTTTCTTTAAATACATTGTCAGCAATCCCAGATGTGCTGAGTAAATGTATGTTATATGGTCAAAAGTTTTTTTTTCCTGGTAACAGTCTACACATTTGTTTCCACTTGGGCGCCATCTCTCTTTAAACCAAAGTTCTGTAAATTAGGACATGAGTGCTGAGTGCAAAGTAAACCTAAGGAATTTCGTTCAGACTCCATCAAGCACCTCTGAAGCACAAGCTTGTCATAACTAAGTAACAAGGTGACTTATTGCCTGGATCACAGTCATACTTTTGACTAATAGTCCTTAATAGTGCATGTATACAGTTTATAAAAAAATATTTCTCCATGTTGCAGTTTGACCAGACACTTTCTAGATGGTTTGTACAACAAGCTATTCATCGAAGTTGTACATGAACATTGTTGTGATGATACCAGCGTTGATTTGATATTGTTCTGATTTAGTCCTACAAAGCCATTAATAAATTCAGAGCGGCTTCACCAATCCTGCAAGTGATAGAAATGGTCCCTGATTCTATGTGGGTGTTTGATAGAGCTGTACTTTTGTGAATCATAAAGACTTTACAAAATAATTTAATTTCTAAATAAAAATCAGCCTTTTGTAGTACGTTCACTCATATACAATGGCCCACATCACATAGGTTTGCATTTATTTTGGCACAGAAATACTCTAGAAGTGGTAATAGCACATTTTGTGCCATAAAATGTAATTTTGCCTGGTTCTTACTCCACTGAATCCATGTTCTGAACACATTCTTCAACATCTTGTATCCCTTCCACATGCTGTAAATTGCTGTGTAGGCTTTAAAGGCTTTTGTAAATATCTGTCCTGCATTCATTCCAGATTTTTAAAAATTGATTCTGTCTATTTACTGTGCCGGTATGTTTCGCTTTAACTTCTGGATGAAATAATGTATGCATTTTAGTCACTCGTACAAAAATAACGTCAGGCTGTGTTGTAAGGGCTTTTTAATGATGAGGTTAGCACATCTCTATACACCCTTTACTGTTTTCAGTCAAAACTTCGTTTTGTAGTCACTTTAGAGATCAGAAATTTAAAGGTACATTTTCTCTTTATGAATACATACTGGAGAAAAACGCATTTTCAACTGATTTGAATGTGATGGAAACTAACCATAATTGCCTGTTGGTATGCACATGTTATTTGTGGGCCCCATTCCTAGGCACCATCCTGAACAGGCTATTCAAAATGTTATTTACTGCAATTTCATGATTGCAGTGTGAAATAGTCTGTTTTCCACTGCTGGATCGAACAGTGCTCAGTCATGGAGCTGAAAACTACCTCCTACCATCCATGTATATTTCTTTTTAGGTTTCATCTGAAACAGTGTCTGTGCTGAGGAGCATTGACCAAGTGCAGCTTCCTGCCTGTTGCCAGTGTCCTTCCACTGGCTCCATGATTTTGCAGGCACTTTTTTTTAAAAACTTTTTTTAAAACTTTTTTTGTTTTACCTTTTGTCATGTGTCTGCAGTCTTCCCTAACCCTGCTGTCTGTCATTTGGTTGCTCCCTCCTATTTCCCTCTGACCATCTGTGCTCTTCCATCAACCTCCCGCCCTCGTCTTGCTTGCAATTCCTTTGCACTGCTGTGCAACATGGCTTAAAGAAAAAAAGCAACATGACGAGGTCCTGCTGTCGGTAGCTGCTTCTTTCCACCTCCCCTGTGTTGCCTGCCCCCCCACTTGTCTGTGTTGTTACTGCTCCCACCACCTCTGTACATCCCTCATGTTGCCTACCCCCGGCACTGCTGTGCAACATGGGTTACTGGAAAGAAATGCTCTGACTCTGTCAATGCTGGCTGCAACATAGCGCTTTCTATTTCTTTACTTCAAGCCGTGTTGTAGAGTAGCCTGCATTGCTGTGCAACATGTCTAAAAATATTTGCAAAGCTTATCGATCTTTGTATAGGCAAAACCTAGTAGCTTTGTCAGTGCTTGTTTTTAAATACAATTGTTCAAAAAGCCCGTTCTAGTAGTGGACTCGTTTGGCTCCCATACACCACATAAAACAGTACCTCAGACAAGTAACATTATAACTAACTCAAGCCTCACTCTTGTGGCCAGGTCAAACCCTACATGGAATCAAAGTCTGGCCGCCTTAGCTTCGGCCAAAGTTTCAGGATAGAATAAAGTCTATTTCTGCATTTAAACCGGTGGTCATTGGGTGGGGAAGAGAAGTTTGGGAGGAATATAAAGAGGAGTATTGCAGAGTCAGTCAGCCTTGCCTTTTAAAAACCAATGTGAACGATTATTTGGTGTTGCCCTTTTGCTGTTGATGTCCTGGATCAGCAAAACAAGAAAACGTCTTTTCATATGCTTAGCATTATCGGCAAGAATGTTTAAAAAAAAAAAAAACAGAAGCATGGCAAGCCTGATGACATATACATGATAATCATGATAATGCATGATGCTACAGTTTTTGGGGTATTTTTCTTACTTTTCCACGATGGCAGGCACATATCTTGGAGCTGTAAATAAAAAGGAATAAAAAGTGTTCCAATTTGTAAATTAGGAAAGTAACAGCCAGCAGCAAACAAAATAGCTGCTAGGCCTTTCAAAACAAAGAGAAAGAAAATCAAACAAGACAGGGTGGGCAGAGGCACACTAGGGAGAGAGTAAGAAAGCATGTGCAATCCGCGGAGTGGTAGTAGAAAAAGAGAAAAGTAGTTTGATAAATGCAGTCCGTGGAAGGACGCAAGTAAACCAATTGAAAAATAGTAAACGCTTCATGGGTGGAACAAACAGAGTCTGAAGGAAAACCATTGAAAAAGGTAAGCACTAGAGATAGACAAGAAAATTATCTAATCAAGAAAAAGAGGGTGACCCAATGGCCACTGTATGTATAGATTTTAATGTAATAGTGAGTGTATGTCTATTCCTAGACTGCTCAAGCTGTTTGTAGGGAAGACCTAATTCTGTGCTACTTCCCTGCCACTTGCAAATCTCGCCCTTCTCATGGTGTACCACTAGAGAGATTAGCAGCAGCTCACACATGCTCTCATTTGTCCATGATGTGCTTTCTAATCTTATTAGCTCTAACGGCGGGTACATGTCAGAGCCTTCCTCGCCACCTGCAGAAGATCAGCAGGTAGTCTGAGCTGTAAGTAAGGAACTTAATCCTCCAGAGCTAATCCTGCATGACATTACTTAACACTGAAGCTGCAGAATGACTCTTGTGCCACGTGTAGGGAAATTTTTACTTATCTAAATAAGGATGGGTTTTAATGTCATTGAACAAAGATTTCTTCCTATCTATCCTCTGTTAGTGACACATTTGTTTCATCTCTTTATCTTCTACCTCAATAAGGGGGTGGTGTTATTTTTAAAAGATGAATATGTCCGGCTGAGAACCACTTTGTGGCAAGGTGATTATCCTATTTGGCGCTCTTATTAATTCATAAATAATAGTTCATAGCCTCCAGTGTTCAGAAGGATAACAACCATCACTGATTTCAAATTGTGAAAGTCTGCTGACCCTCTTACCAGTGGCCTCACGCTTTAGTCACCCTAGCTTCTCAACAGATTCTCTTATATTTATCAATGCTCTTTGAGGATCTATCTGAATTCTGTCAACCCTCTGGACAGTTCTTTTGAGTCCAAAACAGGCATTCCAGGTCTGCAGAAAAAATGAAAACACTTGTGCAGCTTTTATCACATTTCTGTGGGTAAAATGTGTAAAATGAATATCTTCAACTGTGAAAAATCTTTAATGATTGTTACATTAATGCCCAAATAATAGAAATGACAGACCTCTGACCCTGTGTATATTTTCAACATCCTTAAATGTTTAGGTAACAATCTGAGTTAAAAATATACGGCCATTGTCCCAATCATGTGATCTCTTTTTAACTACAGTTTGTGAGTCCTAATGTCATCTCTATTCCCTGGCAGCCTTTCTATATCCTGATACACACCTTCATCAGCTCCCCTTCCCCCTTGCATCCAGTTTCACCTAACTGTGCACCCACACTCAGTAATAAGGGATTGGGGTGACTTTACAATCCAGCCTGAACCTCAGCTGAATTTGCTGTTAAAGCTAATATGGGAGGAGGGTGGGTGTCTGCACCAAGATGGCAACTGGTTGCTTAATATCAGAGTTCTGCATGAACTGTGTCTAAACCACTGTCAGATTGCACAGGATTGAAGAGAACTCTGATGGGGGAGCCTGTCGTGGACTGTGTCATGGAGGAGGAGGATCAGGCTTTCCATCAAGATGATACATACCAACCGTGAAGGCCAAGGGGAGAGTAAGCAGACTGTGTGATAGAGTTGACCAGTAAGGAGCACTGAGGCCTTGAAAAGGCCTTGAGATCAGGTATATTCAAAGGATTACGAAGTACATTACCTTAGCGCATAACAGAGATGTATTTGAAAGCCAAATCCGCAAATAGTGTATCACTGAGCAAGGAGTCAGAAGAAGGATCCAACAAATCTGCCAACATTAGGTTGAAGTACTCAAACTGTGAAATGACCACAAAAAATGGAAATAAAGAACCGAACATTAGAATATAGAAAACTCCAACTCGCAAATAACCCGAGGGCTTCATGGAGTAGCTAATTGGATGCCTTGTGATAAATGTCAGGAAGGAGCTTCATAAAGGGTTCTAATATCAGTAAAGACATCTTCTGATCTGGGTGAATTGTCTAGAAGAATGGGCTGATGAAGCATTGATGGGTATGGAGGACTACAGATTAGGACTTGTAGCCCTTGATGAGCAGCAGGGGGAATCCAAGAGGGAAAGAAGGACAGAACATCAAAAAATATTTTCAGGTTTTGGCAGTGGCACTTTTGGAGGATCCAGATAGCTCACAAGACAAAATTGAAATGGCAAACAGAGGAAGCATGCTGGGTAAGAACTTACTACTCTCTGGGAAATGTAGGGAAGGTCCTAGACTGAAAGGATTAAGAGTTTAAGTCATGCAACGTTGAGATTTGTCTTCCAGTGAGGAGCAGCTTTGCATCTATCAGGACTTGTCCCTGATCAGCGCAGATAGTTTCAGAAGGTGACAGTAACAGCGTGGTATGTTGTTGGAGCGATCATTTTCAGTTAAAAGGTGTCACAATAAAACACTGATTCACTCGATGCCATGTAGGATGTGATCTATCGACAGTGGGGTCTAGTAGAACTGTAAAAAACTTGAGAGACTGTGGCGTAAAAACTACAGTCTCTCTAACAGAGAGATCTACAAGCAATCAGTCAGAACCTATCACCACAATATTAAAACTGCCCAGTCTACCTTTTATGGTGGAAAAATAGAATGTTCTTCATGTCCTCAGAAAGAAATTTTTCAAATTTTTAGAGACCTTACCTCCCCTTCCATTTCTACCCCTATGACGGAAGCCTCCGTCTCCCACAGTGATCGACTGGCATCCTTTTTTTCAGGACAAAGTCATCAGTATATACTCTGGGTTTCCCGTCTATATGAATGATCCCTCTATTTGTAATGACACTGACTCCCTTCCTGTAGGAGTCTCTCTAACCTCCTTCCCCCCTCTCACCGAGGAGGTGACCATTAATTTCCTGTCCAAAATTAAATCTGGCTCCCCTCTGGACCCCGCCCCTCCCTCTGCTCTCTTGCAGGTAGCAGGCACCATTGCTCCTCCTCTCACTAAAATTCTTAACAGCTCCTTATCCTCGGGCTCCCTTCCCCAGTCATTTAAACATGCTGTGGTTAAGCCCCTTCTGAAGAAACCCAAACTTGACCCCACTTTATTGGAAAATTTCAGACCTATTGCCCTCCTCCCTATCTCTGCAAAAATCCTTGAGAAACATGTCAACACTGAATTAACCAACTATCTCGAAAGCAATGAACTTCTTCATCCCACCCAAATGGGCTTTAGAGCCTTGCACAGTACTGAGTCAGCTCTCCTTTCAGTAACTGAGACGGCCCGCCAGCTCTTAGACCTAGGGTCTCACGTAGCCATCATCCTGCTTGACCTAAGTGCAGCTTTCAACACTGTCGACCATGATCTTCTCTGTCGGAGACTATCGGATGTAGGAGTCGGAGGTTCCGCCCTCTCTTGGTTTTCCTCCCTCCTTAGAGACAGATCTTTCCAAGTCTTGGACCGGACCTTCTTTTCTGGCCTTTTCCCCTTGGCATGTGGAGTCCCCCAGGGCTCGTCCCTTAGCCCCACTCTTTTTAACGTTTACTTGTCACCTTTAGCTAGAGTAGTTGCCCCTCATAATCTGTCCTTGGTCACCTATGCAGATGACACCCAGTTAGTGGTATCCCTCTCCAGCTCTGGAGACTCGCCGGTGACCAATCTCTCCCGCTGTATGAGTGACATCGCCAAATGGATGACCAAGTCCAAACTCAAATTTAACGATCGAAAATCGGAAGTCCTGGTTTTGGGCAACGGTCCCCCCCCTCTTCCCCTTCCCTCGCTCTCAGATGCCTTCAGTACTCTTCCTCCCCCCAAATCTCAGGTTAAAACTCTAGGTGTGATGCTTGACCCCAGGCTTACCATGGACTCTCAAGCCAGTAAAGTTTCTTCTACCTGCTTTGGTCTTATGCGCATGTTCAGAAAGATTCTCTCTCTTCTTCCTCCTACAGCCAGAAGAATTCTCATCCAAGCCTTAATTCTTTCCCGTCTGGATTACGGAAACTCTCTGTTCCTTAGCTCCCCTTTTTATGTTATAAAGAAGCTGCAAAGAGTGCAAAATGCACCTGCCAGGCTTCCTACTCACTCCTCAAAATATTCATCCGCCAAATTGGCTATCTCCACCCTCCACTGGCTCCCCATCAAAGAACGGATCCATTTTAAATCTCTCTGCATTGTCCATAGGGCCCTACATGGTAAAGGTCCCATCTCTCTAAGGAAACGGATCTCCCTGCATACTCCTTCTAGGAACTTACGTTCCTCCTCTCTCAGGTATGCACACATTTCTCGATCTAAGAGAGCTTGGGGCAACAATTCTTTTTCCAGTAAGGCCTCCCACCTTTGGAATACCCTTCCTTTGGAGCTCCATTATGAATCCTCCGAGCACCTCTTTAGGAAAAAGCTCAAAACTTTTTTATTCTGTAATTAGCATTGATCCCCCCTCCTATTTGTGCGTTGCTGCTTTTAGCGCTGGGATGCCTTCGGGTCGCCATGCGCTTTACAAATCTTATAAACTAAACTAAACTACTACATTAACGTCTTCCACCAGCACAAGACTGTCACTACAGCATGTGGCCAGATATTGAAATAACAAAGGAAAAAACTGTCTATATGGTCAGCACTGTCTCGCTCCCTATAGTACCCCCAGTCAAGATGATCCTCCCCTCCTGGTACCTAAGTGTGTAATTAAGCCAAAAAGGCATCACAGCTCCAAGAAGATAGCCACTCCCGTTGTGACAGAGGAGTAGAATTGTTGGGGGAAGTACTTCAAAGCGCTTCTTTTTGTGTCTACTGCTAAGAGGTGGGTCTCTGGCAGGAGAGCAATGTCCACTCTCTTCTTTTGTAACCAGTGCAACAATGACTTTCTCTTTACTATGGACTACAGGCTCGGCACATTTAGAGTCACCAGCACCAAACTCCGTGGGGAGTGCTGCGCAGGTTTGGTCAGTAGGGGAGTGGCATCGCAAATTATCAATGCTTTCTATGATTAACGGGGCATCCATGGGATTCTCCCTCAATGGTGTGCTACAGGTGACCACAGTTCTATGCAACCTGGGGAAAAAACAATTTAACAGCAAACAGAAAACCCAATTTTACCAATAAAAGATGTAACAGAAATTTAGTCAAGCTAACATCATTGGTGGTGCCAATTCTTGGTCGAACCTCTGAACACTTGAGCGTCCATTTTTCTGGCCACTTCCATGATCTCCTCTTTCTGCCTGAAGTAGTAAACCTCTTTATGATGTCCGTCATCAGCTTGTTTGCAATTTGGTGCGTGTTGTAGACTGTGGTTCCGATCCAGCTCAACTGGTACACCATCTGTACCTGCCAATATGGAGCAAAACAGGTCTTGAGCATATTGCACGAGCTCTGCATCTGGAACAGTGTCTGGAATGTCCTTTATTCTGATATTATTTCTTCTGCATAGTCTTTCCCCATCCTCTGTGTTGTCCATCAGCACCTCTTTTTGATGTTGCCAACGCATACCAACAGTTCATCTCTTTCTTGAGCCCCCCTCTGCCATCGCCACCTTCAGGTGGTCAATTCCAGCATCAAGACTTTGAACTGCGTGGTAGAGATCTTAAATGATTTCGTGAAATCTTGGTGCAGCTGGCTCATCTCCTCCTTTAAGGCTGTCATCAGCTGGCATATATTGTTTCTCCTGGTGGGTATATTTAAATCGCTATCGCTCCCCCCCCCCAGGAGAGATGGGTTGGGAAAGTTTGCCTTTGCTTCTTGGCAGCTTCTGTGCCATGGGTGAAGGTCTCTAAGTTTGCAGTAGGTCTCTAACTGAGGAGCTGGCATGGGGACCCAGGGCACATCTTTGCCATTTGACCCTGGGGGAGTGCACTTGAGGGGAGAGAGAGGGGGTTTAGGAGGCAGGAATAGCTTGCATCAAGAGCACCAGAATGGTTGAGTTTCTCTCTGTTGGGGGATAGATCTCGCCATTTCTGGGGCTATCACCTTATTAAGACTCCATTGTTTATTCCTTCACCTCAGTCAGATGACCAAAGCTGCAAGTCCACCATCCCTTTCCTCCTCACTTACTTTGTTTCCTCCTATGCCTATGCATGAGTGCCCTGCATCTCGAGGACACTGGGCGTGGAGTCACTTACCAACTTAAATGCTGTCCGCTTGCCCCTATGCAGACTAGCTCCCTCCGTAATTTCAACTTCAGTTCCAAAGGAAGTGTTCAATGGTGCACTTTTGCAGACACACGCTCGGTCTCCGCAAGGCCAGTGGAGCCCCGTGAGGACAGGTCCACCTGAAACCTCACCCTTGGACACGCCTTCATCATAATCCTAAATATTGATTGCTATCAAAATCTCAGTAACTTCTGTTTTACTTCACCAAGACCCTTGGACGAATCTGTATGTGATTTCATCTCAAAATCACCGTTTTAATTTTTTTTTTTTTAAATAATAATTATATTCCTTCAGAATCAGTTATGTTTATTACAACTCACCTTGTAGTATCCACAGCTGTAATATTTATTGTTTTTCTACTTGTGTGTGTTCACGTCAGGAGTGATAATTTTATATCCCTTGCTTTTTGTGTTCAGTACTGATGGCTGAATGTGAGAGAGAGAGGCAAACATTTGGAAAAATCTGCATAAATGTTTTTATATTTCTGTTTGTGCACAAACAACAGTGAATGTAGATCATAGTATCTCAATGTAATGTCTAAAATAGTGCCTGAAAGTACACCATGAAGCGCACACTGTATTTGTCAGCATTTATTGATGTTTTGAAAGCAAGGCAATTAATGGGTGCAAGCCCTTGCTCCCATTAGCCCACACCTCTCGTCATTCTTAGTTTGTAAAGACCTGCTTGCCATGTTCTGACACCTTATCTCGGCTCCCCCTAAGCTTGATTGTGCTCCTCCCCTGAGATTAGACATTTGCTTGCCCCGTTCTATTTTACTGACCACATTCAGACTGGCTTTCCCACAAAGAATCTCTATAGAGGTACCCACTGCTCAGCCAAACCTACAACTTGGCTGAGATGTCATTAAATATATTAATATCTCTGTAGCAACAATAAAGCTTGCCTATATGGAAAGGGATGCTGCAGTCATGCTTCTTACTTCCAGTCGTTCTTCCCCTTTTTCCCCCTTTTTCCAATGCTTTGAACTTTGTCTCCGCATGGGAAGAAAATGTGTGAGAAATTTCCAAAATATCAAAAATCTGCTGTAAAAAAACAATTTATATGTTTTTCAGAAAAGTAAGTTATGAAAAGTGCTATTTGTAGTTTTGACCAATTGAGAATATACTTTGTTGTACTATTTTCAGTAAGCATGTTTGTTTGTGTTACTGTTCATTTTACAATTATAGCCTTCTTTTCTTCCCAGATAGCTGCATTCATTATGGAATCCTTGCCCAGTGTTGGAGGTCAAATAATTCCACCAGAGGGCTATTGCCAGAAGGTAGCAGAGTAGGTATTAATGAAGCTCCTTACAAGAATAAAGTGTTCTCTTTATGCATGTATGTGGGTTATATAATCACAGCTCTGTAACTATTCCAGTTTGTTCTGTCCCTTCGAAACCTTTGTGGAAATTGAATCACATATTGCATTTTTAAACAAATGTTGGTCATTATAATTTAGAAAGACTACAGGTACCCTTTGGTTCACCTTTGGGGTTGTGTGTGTGTAGTGCCTGTTCCACATCCCTGGAGTCTTCATAGATTAGGCATGTTCGAATCTTCACAGTTGTTTAAGCGGGAACCTCCTAGAAATGCCAAAGCAGTGTAGAAAACAACTTTCTATAGGGCCTAGTGCAAAAAGAGCTCAGGTTTAATAGTGTTTCACCTCATTTGGAATGACCCAGTCAGTGAGGTCTTCCCTTCCCTTTTTGTCTACATAGTCTACTCTTGCACAGGTGAGCATGTCCTCTTAGCCTAACAGATGCACAACTTCATTTTGTACCACCAAATTGAAAAGGGGCAATACATTTGAAAGCCCACTTTCTCTTCAGCATCAATTATCCCATCCAGCAGTCTGGAAATTTCCACCGACTGGATTTTCTTCTTTAATTTGTAAAACATTTTTTGACTCGGACAAGTGTAATCTATCTTTTGAATTTGATCAGACCTCATCACTTCTAAGCCCAATCTAGTTCCCCAGGTGTTGCCTTTTCCAAAATGACCATTCCACATTGAAGAGATGGGGTTTTCTCAAGTGGAGTGCTTGGTTTTTAGGAAAGGAGGGCACTGGTTGCTTTTTATTTATTCTGATCGATAGTTGTGACTGCAGATTCCTCACTTTTAGAACATCACCAGACTCGACCCGGAAGATTATTCCACATAGCCCCTACACACCAGTAGGTTGGCGATGTGCGTTTCCGTGTCGATCCCACTCTAATCCAGAGTGACGGCTGAAGCTACATACAAATTATTTTCCAATGTGCAAGAGAGCATGTTCCCTTCGAAAACTGTAGGGTTTAAGCTTTGTAGGGGCTGTTGCAAGCAAATGTCTGTGACAGATCCCCACAAGGTATGTCTGGTGTTTGGGTTTTGGCCATGACTTGAAGTTGAGCTACGTGTGTGCTAATATGCATCTGAAGCCGTTCTGTAACCCATAGCCAAACTGTATGTCGCTAAACATCAAAGAAAGTTGTGTAAGGCCTGTCCTGCTCAAAGTTGAGATCGCAGACCTGTTCATGCTCTTTGGGCCAATACTATGACAAGTCTTCGTTATTGTCCAAGTCTTCAGGAAAGTCAAAGTCCAAAACGTTGTATAAGAAATCCAAACTGGTCTCATCCCAGCCTTGACACTCTCCCTCTGAGAATTTTTAAGGACCTTTAAGGTGCCCTTGCTCTTGTTCCCAGTCCCCCGTTGTGGAGTCAATTCCGAAGCTGATCCCAATGCAACCTAATTTCCGGGGCAGTCGACAAAACCGCAACAGATTAATGCATTCATGCATGCCATGTTGTGAATCTTTGGCACCCTGCCGGCTCCCCTGACACGCCTCCAGTCCCCACAGAAATGCAGAGATCTCCAGACAAGTTAACATCAGCAGATCAGCCCCAGGAGGCCATCTATACTTCCTGAACCCGTTTCGAGTTCAGCTTTGACTCTGGACCCGACTCCATATCTGGCACCACGGTCCACACCAGTTGCTTCTACGTCGACAGTGGCACCAACACCGCTGCTGATGCTGGAGGATGACAGTTCTATTGTATTGTCTGCTTCTGAATTAAATCTGTCAACCTCAACTGATGTCGCATCCTGGTACAGTCTTCGAAGCGACCTACCTCACTTAGACAAAACAGCACCTTTGTCTAGGAGTCACCCTCCATCGCTCCGTAAATGTTTGGGACCAAATTCTGACCAAAGCCATCCAGCCTTTGGTGACCATGGTGTGATGAATTTCCCCCACAATGTGATGACAATATCTGTTTGGGCGAACAAGAGTCGAGTGGACTGGACACCTTCCCTATAACTAGGCTGGATTCTCCCCCTAATCCATTTTGGTCATCAGATAAGGTGCTGAAATTCTGGACTTATTACTGCCTCTGTTGATGTAAAAACCATTGTACTCACTGACGTTCTGCAGCCTTGGGCATACCTCGTCTGAGCTCTTGCTGCCATTCACTGAAGCCCTTACTAACACCCTTATGGACACTTGGGCTGAATCTTCTTCCTACCCTCCTGGGAAATGGCAGGTAGCACAATGCCACAGCTCTGCTCCTGGTGACCTTGCGTACTTGATGCAAAAAGCTACTGTGGAGAGCCAGGTAGTTCTGGCTTCCACTAGCAGGATCATCCTAAACTCTGCTCCCCAGGATAGAGAGCTGAAGGGAATTGAAGCATTCGGGAAACAAGTGTTCTCTTCAAATAGCCCTTTGGTCAGTCAACGCCAGTTGTATGCTGGGTAGGCAGTCCCACACATTTATGGGTCATGGTCGCAGAGATCTTGCCAGCAGTACTGGAGAAATTCCATGCCAGCTTGGTGCAGGCAATTCAAGATGGCTAGGGCACAGTCTGATATGTCATAACACCAGGTTTTGACACAACCGATTGTTTAGGCAGTATAGTTGAAACTAGTTTGTTGCTCCAGAGTCCGGGTGGATGAGGGTTTTGCAGATGACGCCAAGCCGTCATCCATGGCTATGCCTTTGAGGTGCCTTTTCGATTTGGTGATAAGGCCGACCCTGCTCCAGAAAGCTTTAAAAAAAGTAGAGCTGCATCACTTTCCCTCATTCTCTCAAAACCAGTAAGGTAGTATCTCCAACAGTTAAACCTCTTTTGAGGTACTGCCAGAGATTTCACCTATAGGCATCAACAACGCCCATCATATCAACAACAGGCACTCCAGTCCTTTCTGGGTTGGGATAGGATATCCAGTAGACAGCATAGAGGTCTGCAGGGGCAGTGAACCTCCTGGTCCCCTGCCCCTTCGGCAGCAGCCTTGAAGCCGCTTTAGGACGACTACATGTGGAAGGCAGACTCAATCATTTTCTCCAAGGGTTGCAGCCCTTAACATGCGACCATGGGTCCTGCAGATAGTTCATCCATGGCTACATCCTGCCATTTCTTTCTGACCACCGCCTTTTCTGCCTACATTAGTTGTTTTCAGGAGATCACTTGTCCATTCTGCTGCAGGAAGTTCAGGCTCTTAGTGAAAGGAGCCACTGAAAGCATTGCAGGCTCTGAAATCAGAACTGGATGTTACTCCTGTTGTTTCTAAATGCTGAAAAAGGCTGAGGCGTTTCTCTTATTTTAGGTCTTCAGCCTCTCAATTACTACTTGCAGATAGAAAACTTCAAGGTGCTTATGTTGAATGGTAGTCCTGGGCCTGCAGTATGCTTGTTTCCATGTTCCCATCCTACAGATCCACAGCACTAGTTGTGGTTCAAAGTGGGCCATGAGCATTTTCAGTTTGCCATGTTCTTTCGACCTTACCAGCTTCCCTCATGTGTTCATGAAGGTGATGGTGGTGGTCATAACATACCTTTGAAGGCCAGGTGTGTAAGTCTTTCCTTGCCTCAATGACTGGCTGTTGAAGACAAGCTTGCCAAAGTCAGTTGTGAACAACCTCCAGATGACGGCAAACCTCCTAACGTCAATGGTATTCACTATCAACATGCTGAAATCACACCTGGCTCCTTCTCAGTGACTCCCTTTCATCAGAGCTATCCTGGATATTGTACATTACTAGGCCTTCCATTCAGATCAGGGAGTCCAGGACATTTAGGCTATGATAGTGATGTTTCAGTCTCAGTCCTTGATCTCAGCGAGTGTGGCACTGAGGCTTCTTTGGCTTTTGGCCTCCTGAATTTTGCTTGTCAATCACACTAGGTGGCATATTCTGGCTCTGCAGTGGGTTCTGAAGTTTCAGTAGGCTCAGCACAAAGGGAAACTGTCAGATTCCTTCCAAGTTTTGGACAAGACTGTAAAAGATCTGCAATGTTGGCTGCTCAACTGTATTTGGACTTATGGCGGACTTCTCTTCAAATGCCATGTTAAGCTCATAGTGGGCACATACGCATCACTGCTTGCTTGAGGAGATCGTCTGTGAGATGTGGAGACTAGAGGTAAATAGAGGTAAAGAAAGGCAAGGCTATGCAGAAGAGGGCTTTATCCAGGTGGATAATCCTCTGCGTTAAGGGCTTCTTCACACTAGCCAAGAAGCAGCCTCCAGATGGATGGCATATCAATTCCACCGGGACCAAGGCTGCTACCACTGCGTTAGAATGTGGAGTGCCTGTCCTTGATGTTTGGTAGGCTACAAAGTGGCATTAGTGCACACATTCATCATGTCTTATTGCCTTGACTGTCGCATCCGATGGGAAAGGCATTTTAGTAATTCAGTCCTGCAGAACGTTTTGGCCTCGTCATTACACAGTTCTACCAATAGGGAAGCTGCTGCTTCGGCATCTGTTCTGAAGCTCAGGAATCTGTGTTTGGAAATATAAATCAGAAGAACAAGTTACTTTCCTTCAGTCTCCTCGTTCTGTGGAATGGAGTGTTTTCCATCTAAAGAGGCGGCAAACTATATATCAGCATGCTGGTACATTCTTTTTTTTTGTCTGAGGGTGCGAACAATGTCAAGGAAGAAACTGCCATCAGCTTGCTTAGGTGGCGCTGTTATGTGGCTCCAGCCATCACTTCAGGGGAGAATGGGATTGACGTGGAGCCGCACATCACCAAATACCAGCGTGCAGGGGCGATTCTGAAAAATCTTGCAGATTCTGTCTGGCACCTGGGTATATTCTAAAGGTGAGAAATCTGTGGTTAGACAAAGCATCCACCACTGAGAGAGTTACGGCACAACTGAATCTGTGAAATAAGCCTCTTGCATAGGCTTTTATGTTTGAAAAGGGGCAATAAGAGTGCATAAATCAGCTTGCATACCAGACCTGCCTCTTGTGTATTTTACTTACTTGTGCACATTCGCAACCCTGTGTTATCTTATGGATTTATGAAAAAGTAGGGTTTTATGTAATGGGACTTTGACCAAGAAGGGTGCTTAGTGGTTTATGTGACAGCCAATGAGATGAGGGCTAGATGTCAATGGTTACAGAATGTGCATGTAAGGACATTTATAGATTTATGGAGATGTACGAAACATAATAACATATATTTTTGGGAATGGTGGATAGTGTCAAGGTGAAAGTTGTCTAAATAAAAGACAGGTGTGCAATTAGAGGTCAGTAGGTTTGTTAGTGGGTAGCAAAAGCACACTGAAATGGTGAATTTATCATTCTTTCTTGAATTAATGCAAAGAGGAAACAGCATTAAATACTATTAATAAAGTAGTCTTATTCTTTGTCTTTTGGATCTCTCGACAAATCCTCATTTTCAGGGATTACTGTCATAGAATTGCATTAGATGCCAGTTTTTAGGTCATGCATAGCAGCGCGCAAGCGCTGCTCTTCTCGATATGTTGTAATCTTTTCTGTGTGCTTTAATCACAACCATCTCACGCCCATCACTTTCATTGGTTCCTGGGCATGCCTTTAAAAAATCCCTTGATGTTGTTGGTAAATGCTTTACGTTGGTCCCGCCTTGAGGCTGGTTTGTTACCGCCTTAGAGACTGACCCTGTTACATGGATTATTGCATGGTCAGCCATGTACCTTAGTGTGGTGCACTATTTTTCTCTTTTGCCTCGCCGCTTCGTGAAGCGTGGCCTTATGTTATGTCCTCCTCTTCCTTGTTTTCGGGCACCTTCCTATTTCTTTGCGATGTCTGCAGGGTCGTTTAAATGTTTGTTTGTTTTTGCAATTTTCTATTGCGCAAACTCGATACTCGAGCGTTTTATTATTTATTTTATTTTTTTGCAGTTTTATGTAGTGCAAACTGGATACAAATGTATTACAGTGCTTTCCATGAGCACCGGTTACATTACACATGAACACATTAATTTTTATTAGCAGGGAGACGTTACGTGATTTGCCCAGAATCACAGGATGTTAAGCCAGCGTCAAGATTCAAACAATGTTCCCCAGCACCAAAGTGGGCAGCTCTGGCCCTTACACCACATCCCCTTTCCTAGGGTTCTTTGTCTGGTGCATGTTGGAGCAGTCTGGGGATAACTTTTTTTTAATTTTTTTTTTATTTTATATAGCGCTTGGTAATACAGGTTTTGCCATTTCATAGCTCTGGGAAGCAGGTGCCATTCTTAACAAAATCACTATGGTGGTCATTACAACCCTGGCGGTCGGTGTTAAAGTGGCGGTAAGACCGCCAACAGGCCGGCGGTAAAAAATTTGCAATTACGACCGTGGCGGAAACCGCCAACAAAGCCAGCCACTTTAACACTCTGACCGCCACGGCAGTACAAACAAACAGCCTGGCGGTCACCGCCAACAGACCGGCGGGAGACAATGTACCGCCCACACTATTATGACAGGCCAATCCGCCACCTTTTCCGGGGTGGATTCACCGCGGATAAAAACACGGTGGAAACAGGAATCCCGAAGGGAAAACGCTCCCCTCTACACACCCCACGAGGAACGAGGACTCCATGGACCCGGAATTCCAAATTCTACCTGCAATAGTCTTCCTGCTCCTCTACCAGGAGCACGAACACCGGCGGCGAAGACCACGGTGAGTACTGCACCTACGACACAGGGGGAGGGAAAAAACAGGGACACACACACGCAACACCCCCACCCTCACCCACTACAACACACACACTAATGCATATCAATACATCACAGTTACACCCTCCCAAACCCCCCGGAAGAATGCAAAGACAATAAAAAATGAGTGTAACCATTGTAATATATTAAAAGCAAGTAGGCAGAAATATATATACACCATGTACATAATATATACCAAGCATAGTAGTCCAGGTAGTGCTCTAAGAAAGTCAGTGGAACACTGGGACCACACGGTATGGGCGAGGCCCACACAAGATCCCTGACCATGACGGAGAGAACACTGCAGGGGCATCAGAGAGCAACTAAACAGGGAGCTCAGGGGGAGGGGAAGGGGAGCACCTCAGCCGCTTGAGTGCACAATGCCAAATCCACGAGGGGACCACATGCCCACTGTTCAATCCTGGGGAGTGCAAAGCCACAGTCTCTCAAGTCTCTACAGTGGGTGGGTTGCCCACTGTTCCATCCTGGGGAGTGCAAAGCCACAGTCTCTCAAGTCTCTACAGTGGGTGGTTTGCCCACTGTTCAATCCTGGGGAGCGCAAAGCCACAGTCTCTCAAGTCTCTACAGTGGGTGGGTTGCCCACTGTTCCATCCTGGGGAGTGCAAAGCCACAGTCTCTCAAGTCCCTACAGTGGGTGGGTTGCCCACTGCCATATCCTGGGGAGTGCAAAGCCACAGTTTCACAAGTGGATGGCGGTCGCCACTGGTTCTGGAGGGGGCATGGTGCCCAGAGTGCTTCATCCTGCCAAGGATTGGGGTAGTGGATGCTTTTCTCCACTGGTTCTGGAGGGGGCATGGTGCCCAGAGTGCTTCATCCTGCTAAGGACAGAGGTAGTGGATGACAGTCTCCACTGGTTCTGGAGGGGGCATGGTGCCCAGAGTGCATCATTCACCCCGTGACGGACTCAGTTGCGTCAGTGCCCTTGCCACTCATTGCCAGTGGTGCTTGAGTTGGCGGTGCCCTGTTCAGCGGTGCTTGAGTTGGCGGTGCCCTGTTCAGCGGTGCTTGAGTTGGCGGTGCCCTGTTCAGCGGTGCTTGAGTTGGTGGTGCCCTGTTCAGCGGTGCTTGAGTTGGCGGTGCCCTGTTCAGCGGTGCTTGAGACGGCGGTGCCATGGTCAGCGGTGCTTGAGTTGGCGGTGCCCTGTTCAGCGGTGCTTGAGTTGGCGGTGCCCTGTTCAGCGGTGCTTGAGTTGGCGGTGCCCTGTTCAGCGGTGCTTGAGACGGCGGTGTCCATTGCAGGGTCTCAGCTGCTGGCGGTCTTTCATGGCCCAGCGGGGCTTGTGCTGGTGGTCCTTCATGGCCCAGCGCGGCTAGTGCTGGCGGTGGCCTCCAGGGCAGGTGGGCTAGTGCTGGCAGTCCTGTCCTGGGCAGCTGGGCTTGTGCTGGAGGTGGGCTCCGGGGCATCGGGGATGCTGGCGGTCTTCTCCGCAGTGCTGCTCTTCCCAGACTTTCCGGGTTTCTTGTGGCCCTTCCCCACCTTGTAAGGTGTCACAGCTGACTCCACACTCCCACCGGGACCCCTGGGAGCGGGTTTGGTGGCTGGAGTCTTCCTCCTCACCCGCCGGGCACTGGCCAACTTCTGATGCTTCACAGGTGGGGGACTGTCTGTGCTGTGGCTCCGTGCAACACTGGCTGCCCTGGTGGCACCCCAACAACAACAGAGACCTGGGGGCAGTGGCAGTGGGCACAGGGTCCAGGGGACGGAGGCCCAGGAACACAGGAGAACTGGGAGGGCTGCTGTGCGACAGGGGGCGGACAGGCCAAGGGAATCCACTCTCCACAAGGCCCTCTCCTCCATCATGGGAGCCTACCACCACTCCCAGGAGACGATAGCAACGGTACTGACCAAGTTTCAGGAGACCCAGCGCCTGCAGGAGGAACAGTATATGGGCTTCAGGGAGGAACTCAGAACCATCAGCTCCACCCTGGGCACCATCGTAGGGGTGCTGAAGGAAGTACTCAACACCAGGAGGGACACTGTGGCACTACAAGGGGCCCCTGACACTAGCATGGACGATGAACTGCCCACCACCTCTGCCGGCGCTAGTGGACAGGACGCCCCGCCACAGGACCACCACACCAGCACCCCACCCCCTGCAGAGGGAGAACCACCCCGCAAACGGTCCCTGAGATCCAGGACAAAGACAGAGCACGATGCCAAGACCCCCGCCAAGAAATGAGACCACCCTGATTGTCATCCATTTGTCCCACCTTGTCACCCTGTCCATACTTAAACTGCCCCAGCTCCACTTCCTATGCCCCTTTGGACAATGCACCTGTGAGACTAATAGACTGGACTCTGCCATGGACATTCCTCCGCCATCACCCCTCACCATTTTACAACCCCCTCCAATATTGTGCACTTAAATAAACTCCCTTAAAGCACAAAACAATCTTGAGTCTGTCTGTGATTTCGAAATAGTGTATTAGCAGTTACAGTGCCAAAATGCTCTTTCAAATGTAATGTCAGCATACATTTGTCACACAGCTCTAGTCCATGAGGAAACAAAGCAGATGTCACACAGTGGGACCCACATCTGTGAAATCGTAAGGGAAAGTGACAACTCAGTGACCATACACTGGGTGAAAATGACAGACAGTAGAGAGGTATTAGATTTAAATTAGATGTAGCAGGCAGTGTTGTCTTCTTACCTGTGTCTCACTGGAAGTATTGCAGGATCACCGTGTTCCTGTTGTCGATGTCCTCTTCTTCTGCTTCCTCGTCTTCACTGTCCACAGGGTCCACAGCTGCCACAACACCTCCTCCTGCAGAAAAGACACCTGTCGTCGCAAAGCCAAGTTGTGAAGCATACAGCAGGCCACGATGATCTGGCATTCCTTCTTTGGTGAGTAGAATAGGGAACCACCTGTCATATGGAGGCACCGGAACCTGGCGTTCCTCTGCCCTTGTCCTGGGATTCCTCACTGGGGTCAGTAGCCATGACAGGTTAGGGTAACCAGAGTCACCTGCAAATGGCGAGGGACAGCTGTTAGACACCCACCAACTCATAGGGACACCCAGACAACTATTCCCACTGATTTGGGTCCATGTGCTCACCTAATAGCCACACCCGGTGCCTCTGGAGTTGCCCCGTCACATAAGGGATGCTGCTATTCCGCAGGATGTAAGCGTCATGCACTGAGCCAGGGAATTTTGCATTAACATGGGCGATGTACTGGTCTGCCAAACACACCATCTTCACATTCATGGAATGGTAACTCTTCCGGTTTCTGTAAACCTGTTCACTCCTGCGGGGGTACCAATGCCACATGTGTCCCATCAATGGCACCTATGATGTTGGGGATATGTCCCAGGGCATAGAAGTCACCTTTCACTGTAGGCAAATCCTCCACCTGAGGGAAAACGATGTAGCTCTGCATGTGTTTCAGAAGGGCAGACAACACTCTGGACAACACGTTGGAAAACATAGGCTGGGACATCCCTAATGCTATGGCCACTGTTGTTTGAAAAGACCCACTTGCTAGGAAATGGAGTACTGACAGCACCTGCACTTGAGGGGTGATTCCTGTGGGATGGCGAATAGCTGACATCAGGTCTGGCTCCAACTGGGCACACAGTTCCTGGATTGTGGCACGATCAAGCCTGTAGGTGAAGATCACATGTCTTTCCTCCATTGTCGACAGGTCCACCAGCGGTCTGTACACCGGAGGAGAACAGCGAGCACAGAGTCAACCAACTCTGAGGTACGTAAACACAGCTTACTCTGAAAATATTCATAAATCGAAATTTGCCTGTATGAGTGTTTACGTAAGGCCTAGGTATGTGTGACGCAGTCAAAAATAATGCCATGTGGGCCCCTGAAATGGCGGCTGCCTGACCTGTAAGGTGGGACAAGGGGATATGAGGTAACTGCACTGGCGTTGTACACCGTCGCGGTAGGCGGTCGAAGACCGCGGCGCAATTCTGCATTGGTTAACATTGGACCCTACGGGTCCCAGGAGCCAAGGACGATGTACGCCGGCGGTGACGATACGCACCGCCGCGGATGTGACCGCCATTTTCTCTCTGTTCAATCACTCGATACCTGATCTTCGACAGGAGAAGACCTACACTGCAAGTGCTGCTGTGACCTCAGTCTGGAAGAGACAATGGCACGTGTGTCTGGAGAAAGGGCCACTGCCTTCAGCACGGAGGAGTTGGAGAAACTCGTGGATGGGGTCCTCCCCCAGTACACGCTACTCTACGGTCCTCCAGACAAACAGGTAAGTACACTGTGAGCATGCTGTATGGGCAATGCCTGTGTGCAGTGGGGTGGATGAAAGATAGGGGGGGGGGGGGAGAATGAGGCGTGCATGAAATGACGGTGAGTGCATGTGCGTCATGGCAAGGGTAGGGATGCGGGCCAATGACTGTGACGGTGAAGTCGGTAATTACTTCTCTTTTTCCCCTGTACAATTTCTGTAAGTCAGTGCCCACCAGAAGAACATCTGGCGTGCCATCGCCAAGGAAGTCCGGACCCTGGGGGTCTACCACAGACGGAGCACCCACTGCCGGAAAAGATGGGAGGACAGTCGCCGCTGGAGCAAGAAGACGGCGGAGGCCCAGCTGGGGATGGCCTCCGAACGTGGGAGGGGTGCCCGTCGCACCATGACCCCCCTGATGTTCAGGATCCTGGCGGTGGCGTACCCGGAGTTGGATGGGCGCTTGAGGGCATCACAGCAGCAACAAGGGGGTGAGTACACTCTCATTCAGCTGATTCAGCGCGCATTTGTAGGTGTCTGGGTGGGGGAGGTGGGCTGTGGGTTCTCCTAGGCCAGTGTGAGTTTGGTAGTTAAGTTCCCTACTTCAGGCAGGCCCTGTGGCACCCCACCCCACCTGTGTACAGTGCCAACTACACCTAGTCAGTCTCCTGTGACATCCATGTGTGCAGAAATCGGCCATAGCCTTGTAAGCCATGTCCCAGGGATTGAATAGTGGACCCCAAATGCGTGGCGTAGTGCAGGGGGCTTCTGTGTCTGTCGTGTCCGCCAACGGTAGCGGTATTGCATGCACTGAACATGTCTTTCTTCTGTCAACCCCCCCCTCCCTTTTTGTGGTCTCCCTGTTCTTGTGTACATTAGCATCATCAGGTGGAGGAGCAGTGGCACCGGAGCAGGAGGGAGCTGCATCCCACATGGCCCTGGAGGGCGAGACTACGGACTCGGAATTCACCAGTGGAACGGAGGGTGAGGGGCGCTCCACGGCGGGGACAGGAGCTGACACCAGCGATACGGACTCCTCCTCTGATGGGAGCTCCCTTGCGGTGGCGGCCCCATCTGTGCCCCCCGCATCTACAGGTACAGCCGCCATCCCCCCTACCAGCACCGCCCTCCCAGCAGCCCCTCAGCGTTTGCCCCGTGCCCGCTCACCCAGGAGGGTGGGCATCACCTTTGCCCCAGGCACCTCAGGCCCTGCCCCAGTCACCCCTGCCTTTGACCTCCTCAGGTCCCTCACTGTTGGGCAGTCTACCATTTTGAATGCCATCCAGGGTGTTGAGAGGCAGTTGCAACAAACCAATGCATACCTGGAGGGCATTCACTCTGGTCAGGCAGCCCTTCAGCGAGCTTTTCAGACTCTGGCCTCAGCACTGATGGCAGCCATTGTCCCTGTCTCTAGCCTCCCCCCTCCAACTTCCTCCACCCAGACCCACACCCCTGTACCTCAGCCTATCCCAAGCACACCATCAGACCAGCATGCACACACCTCAACACACAAGGGAAGCTCTGGCAAACATAAGCACCACACATCCCACAGGCACTCACGCAAGCATCACACAGATGCAGACACAACAGCATCCACTGCCTCCACTGTGTCCCCCTCCTCCACGTCTCCCTCTTCCCTCCCTGTCTCATCTCCACTCACACACGCATGCACTACATCCTCAGCCACTACGCCCATCACCAGCACACACACCACCAAACCCCACTCACGTGCAGTCACCACCCCCACTACCATTCACACATCCCCTGTGTCCTCTCCCAGTGTATCTGTGAGGCCACCTCCCAAGGTACACAAACGCAGCCACACACCCACCCAATAGCCATCCACCTCACGACAGCCTCCAGCCCATGCACCTTCACCCAAAGTCAGCAAACGTACACCTCCTACAACCACAATCTCTTCCTCCATTCCCAAACACCCTCCAGCTACCCGTCCCAGTGTTTCTAAGAAACTTTTCCTGGCCAGCCTTGACCTCTTCCCCTCACCTCCCCCACCCCTTCAGTCTCCTACGGCCCAACTCTCCAGGTCCCAACCTAGCACCTCAGCCACAACATCGGCGGGACCAGTGGTGCCAGTAGTCAGCAGATTATGGAGTGCACCAGGCAGCCGGGCAGCCAGTGTGGCAAGGAGCCACAGCACGGACAGTCCCCCACCTGTCCAGCATAAAAAGTTGGACAGTGCCCGGCGGGAGAGGGGAAAGAAATCAGCCACCAAAGCCGCTCCCAGGGGTACAGTTGGGAGTGTGGAGACAGCTACGACACCATCCAAGGTGGGGAATGGGCACAGTAAAACCGGCAAGTCTGGGAAGATAAGCACAGCGGACATGATCGCCAGCAGCAGCCCCGCTGCCCAGGAGATGACCGCCAGCAGCAGCCCCGCTGCCAAAGACAGGACCGCCAGCAGCAGCCCCGCTGCCAAAGACAGGACCGCCAGCAGCAGCCCCGCTGCCCAGGAGACGACCGCCAGCAGCAGCCCGCTGCCAAAGACAGGACCGCCAGCAGCTGAGCCGCTGCCCAAGACAGGACCACCAGCAGCTGAACCGCTGCCCAGGACACCGCCACCAGCTGAACCGCTGCCCAGGACACCGCCGCCAGCAGCACCGCAGGCCAGGACAAGACCGCCACCAGCTGAACCGCTGCCCAGGACACCGCCGCCAGCAGCACCGCAGGCCAGGACAAGACCGCCACCAGCTGAACCGCTGCCCAGGACACCGCCGCCAGCAGCACCGCTGGCCAGTGAGCGCCAGTGATTCCGACGCTGCTGAGTCCGCCACGGGCAGGATGAAGCACTCTGGGCACAAATCCCCCTCCAGAACCAGTGGAGAGATACATCCATTTCCTCAGTCCTTGGCAGGATGAAGCCCATTGGGCACAAAGCCCCCTCCAGAACCAGTGGAGAAAGACATCCACTACCTCAGTCCTTGGCAGGATGAAGCACTCTGGGTACAAAGCCCCCTCCAGAACCAGTGGAGTATCACATCCACTACCTCAGTCCTTGGCAGGATGAAGCCCTCTGGGCACAAAGCCCCCTCCAGAACCAGTGGAGAAAGACATCCACTACCTCAGTCCTTGGCAGGATGAAGCAATCTGGGCACGAAGCCCCCTCCAGAACCAGTGGAGACTGTTATCCACTTGAAAGACTGTGGCTTTGCACTCCCCAGGATTGAACAGTGGGCAACCCACCCACTGTAGAGACTTGTGAGACTGTGGCTTTGCACTCCCCAGGATTGAACAGTGGGCAACCCACCTACTGTAGAGACTTGAGGGACTATGGCTTTGCACTCCCCAGGATTGAACAGTGGGCAAACCACCCACTGTAGAGACTTGAGAGACTGTGGCTTTGCACTCCCCAGGATTAAACAGTGGGCAAACAACCCACTGTAGAGACTTGAGAGACTGTGGCTTTGCACTCCCCAGGATTGAACTGTGGGCATGCAGCCCCCTCGTGGATCTGGCGTCGTGCACTCACCCGGCTGAGGTGCCCCCCCTTCCCTTCCCCGTGAGGTGCCTGTTTTATTTCTAACTGATGCCCCTGCAGTGTTCTCTCCGTCTTGTTCAGGTATGGAGTGTGGGCCTCGCCCATGCCTTTTGGGCCCAGTGATCCACGGACTATGATGGTGGAATCCCTTGGACTTGTGTTCTTGGTGTATATAATTGTATATAGTATAAATGTATGTATTTGTAAATATTTTTGATGTATGTAATTGAATATATCACAATTATTCGACTCATTTCCTTTTGTCCTTGCATTCTTCCAGGAGGGGTTGGGGGGTGTAACTGTTATGTATCAATATGTATTAGCGTGTGTGTTGTAGTGGGTGAGGGTGGGGTGGGGGTGTTGCGTGTGTGTGTCACTGTTTTTTCCCTCCCCCCTCCCCTGTGTCGTAGGTGCAGTACTCACTGTGGCCTTCGCCGCCGGCGTTCGTGCTCCTGGTAGAGGAGCAGGAAGATAAAGGCTGGCAGAATCTGGAGCTCGGGTTCCCTGGCATCCTGATTCCTCGTGGGGTGTGTAGAGGTGAGCGTTTTCCCTTCGAAGTCCTGTTTCCGCCATGTTTTTGTTCGCTGTGAATCCGCCCCGGAAACGGTGGCGGATTGGTGGGTTGTAATAGTGTGGGCGGTACATTGTCCTCCGCCTGTCTGTTGGCAGTTACCGCCGCAGTGTTTGTTTGTACCGCCGTGGCGGTCGGAGTGTTAAAGTGGCTATCTATGTTGGCGGTTTCCGCCACGGTCGTGATTCCATTTTTTTTTGCCGCCAGCCTGTTGGCGGTTTTACCGCCACTTTAACACCGACCGCCAGGGCTGTAATGACCACCATTGTCATTCACAACAGCAATATCTCTAACTCTCACAAATGCGAGACATATTTATTGCATTGCAAATGCTTGTTTTTTTTTTTGTTTGTTTTTTCAATAAATACAAGAGGTACTTCCTGCCACCAATGATTTGGCAGGTTTTAAAGCATACCTGAACCATAACCCTTTCTGGGAGGAAAACCTCTTCCCTGACTGCATCCATCGTATCTCATGTAAAGGAGAGGTACAAGGCAGAATATAGTGCTAACGTAAATATTAGCCACTTTTGGCCAGGAGAGATGTTCACCTCCTGCCACTTGAAAAAGATTGATAATGTTACTGTGAATCCATAGATGTAGTTGCCTAGAGAGACAGTATTTTGTACTAACCTCCATATATGTTTTATTAATTCGTCTGGGAGTTGTATTGCTGCAGAATGTGTTTCATATTTGGTGGTCAATGCCTTAAAGCTGTTATAATAATTCCAGCTGAGTATTTTGTTCCATTAGCCACTGCACACCCAAAATGAAACCAAACTCACACATCACTTCATTATGTCACATCTACTGAATGCACCTGTACTATGAATTGTTCATAGTCAAGCTGTCAGAATCCAGGATTCAACTTGTTTTCTTGTGTTCTGGATAACTGTAGTGCATTAGCACCCACTTTCTCTGCATGCAGGATAGCATTTCCCTTCAAAGGTTTTTGCTGCCATCCTTAGCTAAGTGGCTTCTCCGACAATATTAGTGCCAGAAGTTATTTTATCTCCTTTACGCACTTTCTCCTTTTGTGAATGTAAGTTGTCTTGTGTCTACTTGCAATTTGTTTTTTCCTTGCAGGACTAAAAGCAATATTTGATAATATTTGATACTATCAAACCATGGTGACATCCAAGAGTCCTGTCTCTGCCTATATCCATTTCGTCTGGTGTGCCAGTGGGCAATCTGCAAAATAAATTTTGAGTCTGTGGAGCAATTCTCCCTATGTTCTGTCTTATTCTTTAGAATGCAGGCTTTAGCTCTTTGCAGAATGATTAGGCTATCTTAGCCGCTGGCCATGCGGATTCCATCATCGGTCATTTGACTGTGGGCTGTAAACTGAACAATTCCCAGTTACCCTGTACCAGTTTTAACAGTTCATAACTCATGATGTGGGCAGTGCCTAAACTCTGCTCAGAAACCAGTGGCCGGTGCCTTTAAGTGTTGGTGCACTCACTCATAAAAGTTCCTGCTTTTTCCCTCTGTGACATTTTTCTTGTCTCTCTCTATGCCTGCTTCTTTCTGGCCAATGTCTAATGAGGAGTAATAAGTGCTGATCTTCAAAAATGAGTGCCAGTGGGTCTCACCGGCAACTGCCGGTTCAAATTAAGCACTGGGTGCGAGTAACCTCTCATTGAGCGAAAATGTGAAGGCTCTGCTGTGCAGGGGCATTTCCCATCCCACCCATCCACAGTCTAGGGTCACCAGGTCCTGACCCAGATGGGTCCAGTTAGCTCCTCTTTTATATGGAACTCGATATGAACTGGCTGTTTGAGGTTTTGTGACTTTTAGCTCTGGGCAGTTTCTTCTCAGGTGGTCATTTTTCGTGGTTAGCCACAGTGAAAGCCACCATCTGCTTACGCTGTGCATTCATGTCCTTATCTGTCTCCTTATCTTCCAAAGAGGACTATTTTGCTTTTGACCTTTCTTGTGATTTGAAACCCTATAAACTCCCCTTACCCTTTCTCTCGAGTTTTTGGCTATGCTGCTGAGTCCTTCACCTAGGGCTTAAAACTACGCCGTTCGAACACCTAGTGTACCGTATTGACCAGCCACTTATCTGCCATCCAAATAAGATATGTAAAGTAATTTTATTGATTAGAAAAGTATTGCCAGCGTGTGTCTTGGTACTTCTCCCTGACGTAGCAATCATTAGTTGACGTAACAAAATCTAATCTTTATTTTCTTTCTAATTCATGCATTAATTTAATTTCTGTTGTAGCTTATGTATACAGGTCTTGTAAGGAATGCCATCCACCTTCTTGTTCTTCATACAGTTCTGCTGATTTTGGTTCCTGTCAAGCCATCTGTTGAAATGGTTTCCTACACGCTTGCACAATTCAATCTCTCCCTCTCCGGCAACTGGTAAATGGCCTCTGACCACTGGAAGGCAGAGATGACTAAGCTAGGTCATTGCTCTCACCGCCTGTGCACCTCCATAGCTGTACATGCCAACTCAAGATACCATCTCCTGATAACATCCAGGCCTTGGAAATCTGTAGCTGGCTTCCTTGGTTGAGAGCTCTTTGCTTATTTAAAATACTCCTATAAAGCGTCATAGAGGTGCCTTAATTAAATCCATAACTAGCACCTATCTTCAGAATATCAGGAAGGGAGTGCCTGGGCTCATTTAATTTGAAAGGTAGAGTACCAGCACTTTCCAACCTTGGCGCAATACTTTTAATAGGAGAGTACCGGCTACTCTCAGTACCGAATAGATACTGTGGGATAGCGAGTATCTGCTCTTTAATGTTTCCATTTCACTTACCAACAGTCTTGAAATGCCATTTTTTAATTCCCACCCAGCGTCCCTTATAATGACTTAACCAGCTCCTCCATGAAAGACATGGGTAGTGTGCTCTGTTTAAGGAATCCCAGAACACCCATAAAAAGCCCCATTGACCTTGTTTCAAAGCTCAGGCAGTCTTCGAGAACTCCCAGCCCCATTCTGACTGCATAGCAACACATTGGATTAATCCCACTAATGCCACACTGTATTGTATTTTTACTGCAAATTAGATTAAAAAAGTATGTAGACAACGGTAAATGTATTGAGAGATACTTTCACTGCACAGTGTCAGCCTCCCATAACTCCTGTACTTCCTCACAGAGTTCGTAATGTTTTTCTGGTGGACATTCACTTTTAGTTAAAGAATGAGCCAGCTGCATTACAAGCTTCGCTGCTTTTAAAAAATAAGCAAAATGCACAATGACAGTAAAAGGCTACACAATCCTCAAACAAAAAGCAGGACTGTGTTTTATTGTTGTGGAACTCATATGATTTAGCAGGGGGCCCGGGATGGTGGGCTTGCATCCAACTTCGGACGACGGTCGTATTGAACACTCAACATGGCATGGCGCGTCACCCAGCCAACACACTCCAAAGACCAAATATCACTCCAGTCTTCCTGACAACACCAAGCATCCATAGCAGATCTCTTGTAGCCCTTGTCTGGTCAGACCTCAGCCCCATTCACCCGGCCTCATTAGCTCTCCGGCACCAATCCAAAAGAGAACAAACCTTTCAAGACTTTTTCATTGCCAACCTAAATCTCACACCTTTCGCTCACCCTGCTTCCTCAACAAACATAGTCAGCACCCTTTTTAATGACTTCAAGGTATTTCTGGCAAATCATATGAACTCACGCGCCAAGTAAAAAACACAAGTACAAGCAAAATACTTCAGTACCCTACTACTCAGTTACCTCCTAAACAACAAATCGTCCATCTAAAGACTGAAAAGAAGAAATGCGAAAAACAGGACTCCAGTGACATCATTCTACCGTAGTCCCTCCGTGAAACATGTTGACAGCTCATCAGATCAGCAAGATCCAAATATTTTACTATCACCCAACAAAAGCAGACTGCTGTTGAAGGCCATGTTGCACTATCGGGCCCTCCTATCCCACAATCCACAGATAAGTTCAATTCCATAAACGTCTTCTTCACTGAAGAAAATAAAGATGATCCAATAGTGCATTGGCACCAAAACATTGCCTTACTGACAACCACCGCATTGGATCCCCCAGTAGTCATGCTTCAGACTCCTGTCTCTAACATTCCATGCAAATATCCTTGGTTTCCCAAAGCCACCTCTTTTGAAGATGTCTTACCATTATCCTTCCTCAAATCACTCTATGGAGATGCTGCCTCACCCCTACTTACTATGGCCATTGCTTTCCCCACCAAAGACAGTGTCCCAGATGCTCTCATGACAAACCAGATCTTCACACTCTTGAAGAAACGTATGCCCTGGGATTCTTATTAACTAAAGATTATATCAAAATTCGCCAAAATGCAGACATAACTCAACTTTGCTTGAAAGTCAGTTCTGCTCCAGGCACCCAATGTCTCAAGTACAGCCTGTTTTCCATCCAGACCTGGTTGTTCAGCACTTTCATTAAGTATCACCCAGCCAAAACAGAATTCCTGAATATATTTGAACACTGCCAAGTTGTCCCATATTAGGTGTGAGAAGCTCATGCAGGTGTTTTGTTTCCTTTAGATTGTGAACTAGTGATCCTACATTTATAAGGGAAAAAACAATTCAGAAAGTGGCAGAACACAAAAATTAAAAGCAGCGCTACGCACTCCTATGCTCTACTCGGTATGGGGTGCAAACTGCTGCCTCTAGTAAGAACGTTTAAGCTGTCCAGTGTTGACAAAAGTAGCTCCCCAGCTAATGCTGTTAATTTGCATTTATTTTGTACTCCTAGTTGGGAAATCCCAAATTGCAAGTACCAGAATTCAATCTTAAAGCAAAGAGTAAATGAGCTATTCAGGCATGACATTGAGCTCCCTGCTTTTAGTCTCTGGTGCTGCCTTCCCTAGGCTGGTGTGATGTCTATTTCTAAGTCTTCTCATGGCTTCATAATGATGTCTGAGTGTCAGACACTTGGGCCTGGCCCAATACAGCCAGCACGCATTGCTCATACTACATACCTACATACACAGAGCACTTGAGATACGTTGCCCGGGAATGGATAGGTATTTTTGATCTACTGTTTTTTCCTTGTAGTCTTTGGAATACGCTATTGCAGAATTTAAAGTATTTAACAACATTCTGGTCTAAGACGCAAAACTGTGTCTACCAGGGTAGTATCATTTTCTTGTATGTGGCAAATCATGGAACCATTCTTCTGATGCAAATGAACTGACTTAAAAATAAATGTGCAATCACATCTCTTAACAGTTCACAAGGGGAGGATTCAGACTCACCTATCATAGTTGTGGCATGTTTTGGTAATTCTGTTCACTCGCATCTAAGAAATAGTCTCCTGATGTACCAAAACATGTGGTACATATGTTGCTTTTGTGTGCTAATATGTATCTGCATCACTGGTCTTCACCTTTGAATAAAATACTTTAGAAATAGAGCTGGAATCACAAGAGAACAGCAAAAGATGAAACTTAGGAAAAGGTGACATACAAGCATAGCTTGATCACTCCCATAATGGTAGTTACTAAATGACAGTAGTCCGTTCCTACCAAGACCATGTGCAGGTGCATGGCCCTATCACAGTGGTCGAGGTGTATCAACTTAATTTGCAAAATAAACATGTGATATACAATTTGTATTCATTTTCAGTTGAAGAACAAAACTGTCTCCTGGGTGTTTACAAATATTTCGATTTCAAACTCTTGAATTACTTGTATACACCTTTTTCTCTTATGTCAAATAGAATTGAAAGATCCAAAATCGTTCATGTCATCCATTGCGCAAGTTCCAAACAGACTAAAACAGGTTTTGTTTAAACACAAGTCTTTCATGCTTGAAAATGCTGATGGAGACATTGTTTACTGGGGGCATATGGCAGAATTGGAAGATGTAGAATGTTTGGCTGCCCAGAATGTGTTTTGGTCCCTACAGAACCAGGTATTTTCAGAATAGATTGTTATATTTCCTAGGCCAGTTAAAAGAAGATATGAATGCATTAAGCAGACACTGCCAGTGTTTGTCCGCTTTTGACGATGTAAGTCTTTGCCCTTCGTGTGAACTGAGCAAAACACTGGTGGCGTAGAAATTTGGTGGACAATTTGTGACTTAGGGACAATGGCAAAGGGCTTAACAATAGTGCACCAGTCCTCTTCCTTAACGGTTGAATGTCTCATTAATGGGGTACAGTCGACCAAACTAGGGGTATCTTAATAATTAAAATGAGTAATTTGTACGTAGCAGTGCATTACCAGGTTAATATGAAACATAATTAGAAAATAATTTGTTTTTGTATTTTAGGCATGTTCGAACAACTGGGGGAGTCTTTATTGCTGATGAAGTTCAAGTTGGATTTGGCAGAGTTGGCAAGCAGTTCTGGTCCTTTCAACTCCAAGGAGACGATTTTGTACCAGACATTGTCACTGTGGGCAAACCTATTGGGAATGGCCACCCTATGGCTTGTGTTGTAACAACAAAGGAAATTGCAGAGGCTTTTACCTCAACAGGAGTAGAATATTTTAACACAGTGAGTAAAGACAGATGCATCACTTGTTGCTTTAATAAGGATGCAGTAAGCAAACATGAGCACTTGTCTGTTGTCTGCGTTTTCACAAATGTAGAAAGCATGAAACATCAGCTACAGCCTAACAGGGAAACGTACAAGCCATCATAGTACAAATGTATTTGCTATCATAGGGCAAATGGAAGTTGGTGTAAAGAAACATGTTTCAAGTGTAAGTGAGCCAGAGCATCCATATTGTATCAAAATAAAAGAGCAAACTTGTAGGGCATGATACGTTATTCTTGACAGGTATCCTAGAAACCTTATATACCTAGGCATTTACATCTCTTAATACTTCATGGAATGTGGTCAGGCATTTAGTCGTGTTTGGTGGAGATGCAGAAAAGTTGTTTTGGAATAATGTCCTTTTTTTAAACTTGTGCTTTTTCTAGAGTACTGAAGCTGCTTCAGGGTCATGGAGGGTCACTAATGGGTCCTGTGGACAACCAATAAACTGCTGTTTTTTTCCTGTAGTTAACAAATTCTTTAAGTAGCAGCCACTTTAAAAATAACACTTCAAGCACGTCAACCTACAGAGTATCCAACATTTACTCCTGTATGGGAAGTTTCATAGAGTCACATGCTTGAATCATTCCCTGCCATCGAGATGGGATTCCCCCGTACCTTATAATAGCAATGCAATGTTAAACATAGAGTAGGAAGGCCCCAGGCCCTTCGATTTTGTAACATTTCATAGACAATATTAAAAAAAGAGACCAAACTTTACCCTCTAGAACGCTCCTTTGAGAAACTCCAATCCCTCAGGTTTTCAACTGCACATCGTGCTGGGGAGTCTCCTCTGCTCAGTTCTGCCTATTTTGTTATATTTCAATTTTTTTTTTGCCTTTTGGGTATTTAGCTTTGTCCCTTTGAACATTTTCGCAGTAAATCTGACTTCAGGTCTGACTTCATCATATCAGATAAGGAAAAGAAGAGTCTATTCAGGGCCTGTGGTACCTGTGGTAAGAAGATGCTTCACTCAAAGAATCCTCATCAAGACTACAACTACTGCTATTATCCAGGACATAACTCCAAAGATTGTAAGGTATGTCGTACTTTTCTACAAAGACACTAAAATACAAAGAAGGAAGGCTGCTGATATGGCTCCAGAAGCTCAAAACTAGGAAAAAGTCAGTGTCTGACTCCTTGTCGTTCTCAAGAAGATCACAAAAGAGAGAGAGCAAGATCACCCCTGTCTCACTCCTCTCTTGAGCAGTCAAAGAAAGCCTCAATAAATAACACTCAGGGGTCTTACAAAGGGCACAGTCCTTCCAAACCTCTTCAAAAAAGTGAGGTTTCTTCCAAAGACAAGGAGAAAAAGGGACCATCTGTCCCCTCAAAGAAACTAACAAAGAGTACATCTGAACCACCTACACCACCTCCTCATGTTCGTCTATAATTAAAAAAGCCTTTGTCTGTTCCATCTTCTTACAGGTCGTCGATGAGCGTCCCGCCGTTGGTGAAAACCTTGTTGTTGGCGCCATCATCGACAAAGACATATAGGGCAGCATCTCCGACTGCCACGACAAGCACGATCTCCATGCTGTCTACCACTTTGTCTTTCTCGACAATTACATCCTTGTCCACAACTTCTAACCCTAGTTGGTCGACACTGAAGCTTTCTCAGACCTCATAGTCAATAGTTTGTCCTTTGGCATCCATTCCCTCGTCCGCGACGACGACTCATCCATCGATGGAAGACACTGCTTTTATGACGTCTATTCTCACAACCTCGTTGACGACTCCGGTGAGAGAAAAAATTCAAAGACAGGAAAAAAGCAGATATTTAACTCCTGCTCCACCTTTCCAAGCAAGATGTCCCCACTGATACCAGCCCATCTGTTGGATGAAGAAGACTCCGTGGAAGAAGGGCCCTTTGGGGTTGTGCACAGCCCATCCCGAACTGTATGTAAAGTGCCAGGAGGAGGAGGAGTATTACGAGGAAGAATATGAAGAGCAAGGTTATTAAGCACCTCAAGAGCAATACAATCAGCCATACCAGGAGGAAATGGTGTGTCTACCTAGGTATCTAGTTTCAGACTTACAATTTATGCTTACAGATTGTGGAAGGCCTTTTCCACCTACTAATTCTACTGCAACAGACTTTCCCTGCAGCAAAATCCCCTCCTGTACAGCCTTCCAAAGACCATTGGCATTACCTACGTCAGCAAGGCACACTCCACAAACAATTTTCCTCCAGGACCTAGCAACTTCTGATGTTGGGAGGGAATGGGGGAGTTCCGCACCACACACTGAATGGGATGATTATCTTATATCTACTCCATCATCTCCATTACCCACTCCAGTGTATTCCCTACCAGAAGACATTGGGGGATTTCATAACTTGTAGAAAGGGCAGCAAAAAGGTTTGAACTCCCCATGCCCACTATGACAGTCTGCTTTCTCTATGATTTTAAGGAGTAATTTTGAAAGAGTTTGAAAGCTATGCCCATTGTCAACTACATTTGGGAAGAGGGCTTAAAAGTGATGAGAAATCCAGCCACAGTGACTGCGGTTCTCCTGCACTTGGATAAAAAAAATACAAGGCTCCAGAGGACGCTCTGGCATGTCTTACTGGCAATCCAAAGCCTGACTAAATGATCACACAGGTGGCCCAGTGCAGATCTAAGAACACACCCCCCCCCCCCCAACCACAGTCTCAGCTCATCCAGACAAAGAGGGTAGGTGCTTTGATTAGCTGTTCTAGGAAGGTAGGATTGCCAACTGTGGGCTGATATCGCTCCATATCTGGACCAGCTACCAAATTAGGCTAAAGCAGAGTCCAAGAAGATTTTCCAAGAAGGGGAATGCACATCTGCAGAGGTGATATAGTGTGCAATGGATATCACCACTACTGCATTTAGACAACTTACAGTTTCTGCTGTACTCAGAAAGCAAGGCTGGCTCAAAGCTACCTCTGTTAGACCAGAACAAAACACTGAATCTACCATTCGATGGAGAACCTCTTTTCGGCAAGCATGTCAATGATGACCTCCAAGCCATAAAGACCGGCACAGACACAGCTAAATCTCTGGGGACTCTTCAATACAGGGAATTGCCCTTTCAGGGTGCCAGAGGAGGAGAGCTGCCTTCATACAAGGGAGGTTATCAACAATATTGTTACAGCCCCCAATTCATCTACTGCTCAGCGATTTTGTCTACAGTACTCACAACGGCAATCACCACAAGCAGCATACAATAGACCCCCACCTAAAGGCAGAGTGGAATGCCGAGGAAAAAATGCTGGTTGATGCCAATGACCTCTTTCAGGCACCGGCTACTCCCCTTTCCTCAGGCTAGGAGGAAGAATATCCAACTGTATTCAACACTGACAAGAAATAACATCTGACCAAGAACAATAGGTCCTATACCTTGTTCAATTCGGCCACCCTCTAGAATTCATTCAGACCCCACCACCAACTTCATCTCACACCTCCATTCTGAAACATCTACAACTTCTCAAGTTGGAGATCAAATCCGTGCTCAAGAAATGGGCCATAGAAAGAGTACCTGCTTCACAACAAGGAAAGGGATTCTATTTCCGTTTCTTCTTGGTCCGAAAAGAGTGGAAGGATTGACGACCAATCCTCACCCATAGAGATCGCAACACCTGTCTCAAAAAGCAGTCATTCCGCATAGTAACGTTGCAGGATATTCTGCTATTCCTAAATCTGGGAGATTGTCAACCTTCTGGATGCATATTTTCACACGCCCGTCTATACTTCAGACAGAAAATTCCTAAGGTTCGCAGTAGCTAGCAGCCATTACCAGTTCAGAGTTCTTCCTTTTGGCCTGAAATGTGCCCCCGAATATTCACAAAGTGTTTGGCGCCAGTAGCTGCTTTTTTTAAGGAAACACAAACTCCAAGTGTTCCTGTATTTAGGCGATATGCCTTTCAAGGCACAGTCTAATCAAGCTGTGCAGAGATCAACAACCGCCTGCATAACCCAATTCAGTGAGTTAGGTCTCACATTGAATTGGAAAAAGTCAGTCCTTCAGCCATCAAAAACCATAAAAAACATACCCTTCTTAGGAGCAACACTAGATACTACACTCAACAAAGCCTACCCCACATCAGAGAGATAATTAAAACTGTCATTGCAAAAATTGATACAAAGAAAAGAGTAAGTTTACCTCTACAAATCACTACGAGGGATGATGTCATCATTCATTCCTCTAGTTCCATTGTGCCGTGCTACAGATGCGGCGGCTCCAGAGGTACTGAACAATTCATTGGGTACAGACAATAGGCTCTTTCAATGACATCATCAAAGTCGCCCGAGCCATGATCAAGGCCCTATCTCGGTGGACGCTACAGACAAACCTGTCAGTCAGCCTATATTTCCTCTGTCTACCCTCTCCATTGGTGTTCACCACTGACGCCTCCCTCAAAGGATGGGGAGCATACCTTCAAGACTGACTGGTCAGCTGCAAATGGTAAAACCCTGGTCTGCATTACCACATCAATCTAGTCAAGCTCAAGGCAATACACCTAGCCTTGTAGACTTTCCTTCAGAAAATAAGAAACTGCTGTTCTGACCATGACGCACTATATCAACAAGCAAGGTAATACAAGATCACAAATCCTCTCTCTGGAGGGGAAGGACATCTGGGAGGGTTCCATCCTCCACAGAACGCATCTACGAGCGGAACATGTTCTAGGAAAGCACGATACTCTCAGCAGACTCAGGACTTCTTGCCACGAGTGGGAACTAGATCAGGAAACCCTCAACCAAGTCTTCTCCCAGTGGGGGAAAACTGAATCTCGACCTCTTTGTGACCCCTTCAAATGCAGGTTCTTTGCAAGCTGGCATCATCATCATCCGGGATCATGGGGGGATGCATTTTCGATTCCATGGTCTGGAATCTTTGCTTACTACTTTCTTCCTATACCTCTCCAACTGAAGGTTCTCATTAAAATGAAGACAGAGCCTTGCAGGATAATCCTAATAGCCCCAACGTGGCCTCACCATTATTGGTTAATGGAGCCACTTCTCCTCTTGGAAAAACAGCACATCCAGCTGAGAACGATGCCTTTTCTCCTAACAATGAACAAGGACCAATTGTTGCATCTGGATCCCAAGTCTCGTCACTTATCAGCGTGGCTCCTGAGCACAATGAGTTTCCCTATTTAAACATCTCTCAGGATTGTAGAGACATACTTGCCTGAGTAGACAGCACAAATAAAACCTATTGCCATGAGTGGAAATTATTTTCGATATTATGTCAACGTGCTAAAGTACATCCACTTCTCTCTTCTCCTGAAGAGATCCTTCCATATCTATTGCAGTTGAACCTGTCCTCCTAAAAACATTCTATACCAGACTTTCTTGAAATTTTATCTAGACAAAACCAAAGGTTTTCGCAGGTCTAAACAGTTATTTGTGGCTTACAGCACAACACGGGTAAGCCCATTCCGAACAGTGCATTTCTAGGTGGCTAGAAGACCATTACAGATGTTGGAATGCTCCCACTCTACAAGATCTAAGTCGACCTCAAAAACACTGTTTGCTAGTGTGCCACTTCAAGACATTTGCAGGGCATACACCTGGAAGAATAGGCATAACTTTATGCAGCATTACTGCTTGGTCTCTACACCTCAAGGTGATATAGCAATGGGTAATGCAGTACTAAGATATCTCTTCCATTGAAGATGAGCTATCTCCTTCTTCCCACCATCCTCTTACTTGTTCCGCACATTGTTCCACTCATTTTTGTGTAATCATATATTTGCATATGTATGAGTACATCACTCGTTATATGGATCTAGGCACATTTCTTTGGATAAATATATATATATATATATATATATATATATATATATATATATATATATATGTTCGATGGCATGTGTAGCTGCAGATACACATGCTGTGCACATCCCGCCATCTGGTGTTGGGCTCGGAGTGTTACAAGTTGTTTTTCTTCGAAGAAGTATTTTCGAGTCACGAGATCGAGGGACTCCTCCCATTTCGGCTCCATTGCGCATGGGCGTCGACTCCATCTTAGATTGTTTTTTTTCCGCCATCGGGTTCGGACGTTTTTCTTTTCGCTCCGGGTTTCAGTTCGGAAAGTTAGTTAGAATCTCGGAAAAATCGTCGGTATTGTTTGCGTTCGGTATCGGGTTAGTTATAACAGATCGACACCGACTTTTGAAGAGCTCCGGTGGCCCTTCGGGGTTTTTTCGATCCCCCGTCGGGGCCTGGTCGGCCCGGCCACGTGTCTCTTCAAGGCTGATGAACGGACCCCATTCCGCTTCTGCCCAAAATGCCATAACAAGTATCCATATACAGATCAGCATCTGGTCTGTAACTTGTGTTTGTCGCCAGAACACAAGGAAGATACTTGTGAAGCCTGTCGAGCGTTTCAGTCCAGGAAGACACTAAGAGACCGAAGAGCAAGAAGACTGCAAATGGCGTCGGCGCCGACAGGACAAGGGCGTTTCGAGGAGGAAAAAGAAACCTTCTCAATCCAGGAATCGGACTCGGATGAGATCGATCCCGAAGAAACGCAGAAAACCGTGAGTAAGACGTCGAAACATAAAACTCACGAGAAGACCACAAAAGCCCAGGGGACGCCACCGCCAACAGGCCATGGCTTAACCCGAAAAATAGGTGACCGATCATCGGCACCAAAAAAGGGCACGCTTGTGTCGAAGTCATCCGACTCCGGTCGAGATACAGCAATCTCGGGCCCGAGAGAGCGGTTCCGAGCAAGTTCGGCACCGAGACAGCGGCACCGAAATGAATCGGCACCGAGAGACAACAACGCCGAAAATAAAAAAGGTTTAGCCGGAACCTAAAAAAGTAGCCGAAAAGGTTTCGATACCGAAACATCCGGCCTCAGAACCGAAATCAAGTTCCTACGCAGAGGAACAAGGACTGTCCTCACAAATGAAAATACATAGATTTGGACAGGAATTGGAGACAATGGAGCCAGACTACACCCAAAGAAGGCTCCACATCCAAAAAGAAACAGGGAAGATCAGCACTCTCCCTCCTATTAGAATGAAACGCAAACTTGGCTTCCAAGAGAAAGACAAGCAACCACAGGCAAAGGTGGCTAAACAAGTAAGCCCGCCACCGTCTCCACAACGATCGCCGCAAACATCACCGGTAGCCACTCCACCTATGATGCAATCCCCGACTCATACAGGGATGAGTCAAGAGGACCCTGACGCGTGGGACCTTTATGATGCGCCAGTGTCAGATAATAGTCCTGACTGTTATCCAGCTAGACCGTCGCCACCAGAAGATAGTACACCCTACGCACAGGTGGTGTCGAGGACAGCGGCATTTCATAATGTCAGCCTGCATGCAGAGCCCATGGAAGACGACTTTCTATTTAATACATTGTCGTCCACACACAGCCAGTACCAGAGTCTTACCATGCTACCCGGAATGCTAAAACACTCCAAACAAGTGTTTAAGGAGCCTGTAAAAGGAAGGGCCATTAATCCAAGAGTGGAGAAAAAATATAAACCGCCACCAACAGACCCTGTGTACATCACACAACAGCTAACACCGGACTCAGTTGTAGTAGGGGCAGCTCGCAAGAGAGTGAACTCACACACTTCAGGAGATGCACCACCTCCAGATAAAGAAAGTCGAAAATTCGACGCAGCAGGCAAAAGGGTGGCGGCACAGGCAGCAAACCAGTGGCGTATTGCAAACTCACAGGCTTTGTTGGCCAGATACGATAGGGCTCATTGGGACGAAATGCAACACTTTATAGAACATTTGCCCAAGGAGTTCCAAAAAAGAGCACAACAAGTAGTAGAAGAAGGACAGAGTATCTCTAACAATCAGATACGGTCAGCAATAGATGCAGCAGACACAGCTGCTAGAACTGTCAACACAGCAGTGACAATAAGGAGACATGCATGGCTGCGTACATCAGGATTTAAACCGGAAATACAGCAAGCTGTGCTGAATGTGCCATTTAACGGACAGCAGTTGTTTG
Organism: Pleurodeles waltl; assembly: GCF_031143425.1. Classification (NCBI taxonomy): domain Eukaryota; kingdom Metazoa; phylum Chordata; class Amphibia; order Caudata; family Salamandridae; genus Pleurodeles; species Pleurodeles waltl. The sequence continues at coordinate 774,700,340 of NC_090446.1, read as the reverse complement.
GGCCGGAGGTAGACACTGCTATCGAAAAACTTAAGAAAGACACTGACACGGCCAAAGCCATGGGCGCACTCTACTCCCCACAGAGCAGAGGCACATTTCGAAAAACACAGTTTCGAGGGGGGTTTCGTGGGCAAAGTACAGAGCCCACGACCTCACAAACAAGGCCCACTTATCAGAGCCAATATCTGCGGGGAAGTTTTCGGGGACAATATAGAGGGGGACAGTTCCCAAAAAGTAGAGGGAAGTTCCAAAGCTCCAAAACTCCTCAAAACAAGCAGTGACTTCCAAGTCACACATCCCCAACACATAACACCTGTGGGGGGGAGACTAAGCAAATTTTACAAACATTGGGAGGAGATAACAACTGACACTTGGGTACTGGCAATTATCCAGCATGGTTATTGCATAGAATTTCTCAAATTCCCTCCAAACGTCCCACCAAAAACACACAATATGTCAAAACAACATATAGATCTTCTAGGACTAGAAGTTCAGGAATTGCTACAGAAAGAAGCAATAGAATTGTACCAAACCAACAGAAAGGAACAGGAGTTTACTCTCTGTACTTTCTCATACCCAAAGAAGACAAGAGTCTGAGACCTATATTAGATCTCAAAACATTAAATACCTACATCAAATCAGATCACTTTCACATGGTGACATTACAGGACGTAATCCCAATGCTCAAACAACAAGACTACATGACAACACTAGACCTAAAGGATGCATATTTCCATATACCGATACATCCTTCACACAGAAAATACTTAAGGTTTGTATTCCAAGGGGTACATTACCAATTCAAGGTGTTGCCATTCGGAATAACAACTGCGCCAAGAGTTTTTACAAAGTGCCTGGCAGTCGTAGCTGCGCATATCAGAAGGCAGCAAATACATGTGTTCCCGTACCTAGACGATTGGTTAATCAAAACCAACACGCTAGAACGGTGTTCACAACACACAAAGTATGTCATAGAAACCCTCCACAAACTAGGTTTCTCAATCAACTACACAAAGTCACACCTTCTGCCGTGTCAGACACAACAATACTTAGGGGCGACGATCAACACAGCAAAAGGGATTGCCACTCCAAGTCCACAAAGGGTTCAGGCATTTCACAATGTAATACAGGCCATATATCCAAAACAAAAAATACAAGTCAAAATGGTGATGAAACTCCTAGGCATGATGTCCTCATGCATAGCCATTGTCCCAAACGCAAGGTTGCACATGCGGCCCTTACAACAGTGCCTAGCATCACAATGGTCACAGGCACAGGTTCAACTTCTAGATCTGGTGTTGGTAGACCGCCAAACATACACCTCGCTTCAGTGGTGGAACAGTATAAATTTAAACCAAGGGCGGCCTTTCCAAGACCCAGTGCCACAATATGTAATAACTACAGATGCCTCCATGATAGGGTGGGGAGCACACCTCAATCAACACAGCATCCAAGGACAATGGGACAGTCATCAAAAACAGTTTCACATAAATCACTTAGAACTATTAGCAGTATTTCTAGCGCTGAAAGCATTTCAACCCATAATAAGCCACAAATACATTCTTGTCAAAACAGACAACATGACAACGATGTATTACCTAAACAAACAGGGAGGAACACACTCAACACAGTTGTGTCTCCTGGCACAGAGAATATGGCATTGGGTGATTCACAACCACATTCGCCTAATAGCACAATTTATTCCAGGAATTCAGAATCAGTTAGCAGACAATCTCTCTCTGGATCACCAACAGATCCACGAATGGGAGATTCACCCCCAAATACTGAACACTTACTTCCAGAGTTGGGGAACACCACAAATAGATCTATTTGCAACAAAGGAAAACGCAAAATGCCGAAACTTCGCATCCAGGTACCCACAACATCAGTCTCAGGGCAATGCGTTATGGATGAGTTGGTCAGGGATATTTGCTTACGCTTTTCCCCCTCTCCCACTCCTTCCATATCTGGTAAACAAGTTGAGTCAAAACAAACTCAAACTCATACTAATAGCGCCAACATGGGCAAGACAACCTTGGTACACAACACTACTAGACCTCTCAGTAGTGCCTCATGTCAAACTACCAAACAGACCAGATCTGTTAACACAACACAAACAACAGATCAGACATCCAAATCCAGCATCGCTGAATCTAGCAATTTGGCTCCTGAAGTCCTAGAGTTCAGACACTTAGACCTTACACAAGAATGTTTGGAGGTCATAAAACAAGCTAGGAAACCTACCACTAGACATTGCTATGCAAATAAGTGGAAAAGATTTGTTTATTACTGCCATAATAATCAAATTCAACCCTTACACGCATCTGCCAAAGATATCGTAAAATACTTACTACATTTACAAAAGTCAAAGCTAGCTTTTTTTTCCATTAAGATACATCTTACCGCAATTTCAGCTTACCTGCAAATTACGCACTCAACTTCACTGTTTAGGATACCAGTCATAAAAGCGTTTATGGAAGGTCTAAAGAGAATTATACCACCAAGAACACCACCAGTTCCTTCATGGAACTTCAACATTGTCTTAACACGACTCATGGGTCCACCTTTTGAGCCCATGCACTCTTGTGAAATGCAATACTTAACATGGAAAGTTGCATTTTTAATTGCCATCACATCTTTAAGAAGAGTAAGTGAGATTCAAGCATTTACCATACAAGAACCATTTATTCAAATACACAAGCATAAAGTAGTTCTACGGACAAATCCTGCATTTTTACCAAAAGTTATATCACCGTTCCACTTGAATCAAACAGTAGAATTACCAGTGTTCTTCCCACAGCCAGATTCTGTAGCTGAAAGAGCACTACATACATTAGACATCAAAAGAGCGTTAATGTACTACATTGACAGAACAAAACTAATTCGAAAAACAAAACAATTATTTATTGCTTTCCAAAAACCTCATACAGGAAATCCAATTTCTAAACAAGGCATTGCTAGATGGATAGTTAAATGCATTCAAACCTGTTATCTTAAAGCAAAAAGAGAACTGCCTATTACACCAAAGGCACACTCAACTAGAAAGAAAGGTGCTACCATGGCCTTTCTAGGAAATATTCCAATGACCGAAATATGTAAGGCAGCTACATGGTCTACGCCTCATACATTTACTAAACACTACTGTGTAGATGTGTTAACAGCACAACAAGCCACAGTAGGTCAAGCAGTACTACGAACATTGTTTCAAACAACTTCAACTCCTACAGGCTGAACCACCGCTTTTGGGGAGATAACTGCTTACTAGTCTATGCACAGCATGTGTATCTGCAGCTACACATGCCATCGAACAGAAAATGTCACTTACCCAGTGTACATCTGTTCGTGGCATTAGTCGCTGCAGATTCACATGCGCCCACCCGCCTCCCCGGGAGCCTGTAGCCGTTTAGAAGTTGATCTTGAACATTTGTAAATTTGTAAATATATTACTTTAAACTACATTATGTACATACATATTCACTCCATTGCATGGGCACTATTACTAGCATACACAACTCCTACCTCACCCTCTGCGGGGAAAACAATCTAAGATGGAGTCGACGCCCATGCGCAATGGAGCCGAATTGGGAGGAGTCCCTCGATCTCGTGACTCGAAAAGACTTCTTCGAAGAAAAACAACTTGTAACACTCCGAGCCCAACACCAGATGGCGGGATGTGCACAGCATGTGACTCTGCAGCGACTAATGCCACAAACAGATGTACACTGGGTAAGTGACATTTTCTATATATATATATATATATATATATATATATATATATATATGTGTGTGTGTGTGTATAAATGCATGTAACTAGAATTAAGGTTACCGTGTGTTTCACTTCTGCTATATAATATGATTCAAGCATGTGAATCTATGAAAATTTCAATACAGGAGAAAGAAAATAAGGGACCTACCTGTATCTGTAGTTCTCCATTATTGGAATCTTTCATAGATTCACATGTGACCCATCCTCCCCAGGGAAGCTTATTTTTCTCTCTCCTTGAGTAGATCTCCTATACTCGTGCTTCGAAAACCTAAAGGACTGGAACTTCTCACAGCAGTGTTCTAAAGGGCATAGCAGCCTGATTGTCTGAAACCTAAGTTTGATGTCTTTTTTAAAATTGACTGTGATATGTTACAAAATTGAAGGGCCTGGGGCCTTTATACCCTATGTTTAACATTGCATTGCCATTATAAGGTACCAGGGAACTCCCATCTCGACAACGGGGAAATGATTCAAGCATGTGATTCTATGAAAGATTCCAATAATGGAGAACTATGGTTACAGGTAAGTAACTTATTTTCTTGCAATTTAATCAAAGTACTGTAACCATGAGAGCAATGAGGAAAGCAGAAGAATCTGTTTAACTTCAGCCCTCCATAGATCTACAGATTAAGGACCTGATTTAGATCTTGGTAGACAAGTTACTCCGTCCGCCGAAATATAAATCCCATTATTTCCTATTTCCCATCTAAATCAGGACCTAAGCCTGAATGAGGTGTGTGTGTTTGTGACACTGTGATAGAGTAACTCATCTGCCAAGATCTAAATCAGGCCCTTAGTTTGAATGGGGGTGGTGGGTTCACTTCTCTGTATTCACTCCATGCAAAGACGGCCATTCCAGGCACTGAAAAAACTTTTTAGTTGCACTGGAATTACCCAATACTGTAAATAGGTACAGGACCGGTATTTGTACCCTGGCACTGCTGCCTTGATTGAATTTGGAAAAGCTCTAAGGAAAAGTGCATTTGGGCCGAAAACTGCTGTGCCAAACATGGGGACTATGGCAATCCCTTGCCTTCGTTTGTTGTTATTATTTATTTTATTTTGTCCCCAGCATGCTGCATTATTTTAGTGCTTTTAGAGCATTGACTTTGGACTACAGTGTGCAAGGGATGAGAGGGTACCAGATCATTTTCTGTGCGTGCTCCATAGTGTGAAGTTTAATCTGGCTCATTCTGTGTATAGAAGAAAGAGTAGGATCAAGTCAGCATGGAACTCACAGTGGAGAACAAGTTTCAGGGCAATCAGAATTGTTGGGTTTTTCACATTTTCCTGAATAACATGAGGTTGTAGGTTCCAGTTAGTTAGGGGAAGGTCATACCACAGTCAAGTGCCACTAACTAAGAGTTGTCTTTCTCCTCTGTTCTTGCTTCCTAATATGGGAACCGCAATGATGTTACTTTGGTTGGAGTAGAAGTGACTAATAGAATGGTAGTATTAGATTTTTTCCCAAAGGTAGTCTGGATCAGAGGATGAATTTACCTAGCACTACTCTGCAAATCCGATTATGAACTTAACGGTGAGTGCTTCTGTGTTACAGGGTGATGTTTTGCAGTCTTTTACATTGGAAGGGTGGCAAGCTGATGTACAAAATCATTGCCGTAGTTGAGTCAGGAGTTTACAAATTCATTGACTACTATACATCTTATGTAGCGATCAATGAAAGGATATTTTCAAGGGGCTTCATTTGGTGGAACATGGATAATACCTTCCTAGTTGGGTGATTAGGCTGAGGTCTAGATCCTACATTATGCCTAGATTCCTGTTCATATGACTGATGTGTCCAAAGAAGGTGAAGGTAGAGCAGAGAAGCCCGTACTTTAACATAATATGTGGATCCAGGTTTGTTGTTTATTGTAGCTGTTTAGTTGCAAGCAGGTTTGGATTGTCAAGGTTTATATTAAATCCTCGCCTTTTCCTATTGTTCTGAATTAGTACTCTGTTGTGACTTGCAGGTAAATTTGAGTCACCCACTTATCAGTGAGAACGGAGGTTATGTGGTCCCTGAGGCGTTCTGTAAGGTTTTTATCTATATATTGAAGATATGAGTGAAAGGAGATAAGAGGCACTGTTATTTAACTTTACAACTGCAAACTGGTGAAACACTACACGGTTAACAGGCTCCAAGCTAATCTGTGTCTGTGACTCGTACACAGAGACTCATAGAGGACTCTTTCAGAAAATGCAGAGTTCTTAACAACTACAGTGAACGCTAACCTAGACCTTAAAGGACTTCTATGGTACTGTCAGTAGTAAGTCATAGGTTAGCAGAGCAGGAGCTACAAAGTATTAACCAAACTATGAAACTGTACGAATTCAGGAACAGCAGATTGGGGAACTGAGCTGCTACATGAGCCTCTATCTTTGCTTGGTGGTACAAAAACTAAATTTAGGAGCTGCACAAAGCAAGAAATAAAGCAAAATAAGTACAGAAGCTGCCTTCACAGTTCCCCTAAAAGTCTGCCATCTATTGGCATAGCCTACTAAAGAGAGCACAATAAAGAACAGTCATTCCAGAGATACTTTAGCAAGGGGCATCAATCCCACTGGCATAAAACACTGATGCAAACAAAGCATCTTTAGATTCTTACAGGCCAGTAGCACTGATTTCATAGAGAGTGGTACAGAGTACAGGAAACACACTGCAAAATCTTTTTACAGACATTCTCTGGCTAGACACAATCCCTAAAAACATGTGCATCACATCTGTGCTCCTAGAGTAATGACGGAAATTTCCTCCTTTGACCCATCCTCAATCTGGCCCTTAAATATTATATGTATGTACGTATGGTATTTTTATAGCATGAACGTAGCCCAAAGGCAGTGGAGCGCTTTATGTGGTCAAAGAAAAGCATGAAGCCAATGTGTAATAAAAGGAAACTGGATTGTGGACGTTTAATGCATTGTGATGTACTGTTCTTTAAAGACGTGGGTCTTCAACTCTTTTCTTAATTGGAGCAGCATGGGTGAGGTTTGATGGCTAAAGGGATGTGTGGGTGCGTAGAAAGAAAACCTGCTGTTTTTTTTATTTATTTTTTTAAGTCTGTCTGGATACTTCTCCAGACAGTAGCTTTGTTTCTGTTCCTGCCTTGCCACTACTGATCTAATGAAAGCATCTTCTTCACTGCCATTATGTGGAGAGTGGTGGAACTACTAGACTTACAACTTCCTGCTACAGAGGTGAAGGCTAATGTTCTGACAAAGGTACTTCAGCCTGGTCAAGTACCTACAGAACTTCTTTAACCATTTAATGAAACCCTTGCAGATACTCTCTTGGACATTGGGACGAAACTCTGTTCAGGCCCACCAGTCAGTTGGCAGGTCGCTCTGTACCATCGGCCGGCAGCAGTTAACCTGTCTTCCTTACTCAGCATCCCACACTAGAGGGTTTGGTGGTACAGTAAGGTTCATGTTAACGCACTTCCCACCACCTCTATCCTTTAAGGCACACTTTCTGACTGCGTGCCTTAAAGGATTGAGACTTTTAACAAGCGCATTTTCTCGTCCACATGCCTTTCTTTGAGGTCTGTAATTGCCAGCTGACTTTTAGGCCACTACTCCCACGCCCTATGGAATGCAGTAGCCCAAGTTTTACCACCAGTCCCGGCCCTCTTGGGGTATCCCTGACCCAGGCTACCCAGAGTGGCTGCAATGCAACTAAATTTGTAATTCCCTCTGTCTTGGACACAACTTTCTATGCCGGTTACAGGAGGCACCTAGATGACATGACTGGGTGAGGTCTGCGGGCTTCTCTGGGGATATCCAGGCATCCTTATTGGGTATGGCGTTAGACGACTCTTGCCTATATAGCATGAAATCAGCCCTCGAACAGTCTAAGGAGAGCAGGGCCACAGTGTGATCTTTTGGTCTGTATTCCTCCGCCAAACAATTTCACCAGCAATTTCGCCCCCAGGCCCCTGGCTATGGCAGTGGTTTTCATTTTCACCAAAACCAGACCTGACTGCCACCACAGCCTTTTTTGAGGCTCTCAAAGACAGAGCATCAATTACACTGTGCAGCTTAGTCCCCTGCCCCTCCAGCAAACTCAGCTGCAAAACTGCTTTCTTGTGTCCTTTTTGGCACTCAATCACCCTGTCAGAGGCAAGATCTCATATTGCGTCCTAGGGCGGCTAGCCGTCACCTCAGACAACTGTGCCTCCACATTGAACATTGGTGCTACGCCCTCCAATTTCTTTCCACCCCGCCACACCTTTCACCATCATAAAGACGGCTGATGGAGGGCCACCTGTCCATCTTGCAGCAGAAAGCCTTTTGGTGAAAAGATCCATTGGTAGGGTTCTGGCATTAGAAGTAGGAGCTGGGTGTTAATCCCACTACCTCCAGGTGCCGGAAGTGTCCTTTGCCTAGGTTAGATATCTGCCCTCTCAATGTCTTTCTCTGGAAGGACACATTTAAACTGGTCACATCAGGCCGGTCTTGTCTGCCCTAGGCCCTGGAGACTGGATGATCGCATTGGATCTGCAGAATGCTTATTTCCATATTCACTTCCTGCAGGCCTACAGGCTCCACCTGTGGGTCACAGTTTACCTGGAGCCTATTCATCTCGCACTGCTCCCTTTTGGCCTCACAAGTGCCCTTCCGATGTTCATGAAAGTGACGGCGGTGGATGCAGCAAGCATTCAGAGGTTGGGCATACCAGTTTTCCCCTACCACAACGACTGGTTCTTGAGGTGGGCTTGCCCAGACAAATGTCAACCACCTCCAGACAACGCAATCTGCATCTCCTTTCATGGAGATTAAGCAGCAGCAGTTGCTTGCATTTAGACTTCTTCCTTAGGGCATTGGTGTTACCTTGGCAGCAAGGTATCCCTCTATGAAATCCGTGTATGCCAACTGTTGGGACAAACTTGTGGTTTGGTGCAGCATCCACCAAATTGATCGACTCAAGCCAAGTTGACTGAAGTTGTGTTGTTTCTTTTGTCCCTGGCCTATCAGAGCTATACTTTAGGCTCTATTAAGGCCTATTTGCTGGCTCTTTCTGCTTTTTTTGTGGTTTCCAAATCAGCCTTCTTTATTTAAATCACCTGTTTTGATGAGGTTTTTGAAAGGTTTGCAAAACGTGTTCCCACCAAAACTCTTTGTGATGCCACAGTGGACATGAATTTAGTTCTTACTTTTTTGATGTGCATCCCTTTTGAGCTGCTACTCAGTTGCCCCTTAAGGCAGGGCTAGAAAAATCCACTCTACCACTTGCTATGGCAAGTTTTATTTCATGGGGTTGAGCTATTTTTCGATCCTCCTCGCCCTTTCTGGCAAGTGGACAAAGGCGTTCTGTTCAGTCAGAAACTGAATTTGCAATTAGGATGCCTTTAAATCTTATTCTTGTCACATTTGCTCAGTGTTCAGAGACAGAGGTCAAAAGTCAGTTTGTCTTATTGCAATGCAAACAACTTTCCTTGTGACTGCAGAGTTTTTGTAAGGTGAACTGTCTGACCTATGTGAAATGAAAGGCTGTTGGTATCAGGTTTTTCTTAACACACAACATTTATATAACTAAATCAACTTTACAAACATTTCAAAATATATTTCATTAGCTGTGAAAGACAATTTTTTGTAATTCTGTGTGATGAAAAAAATATTTTATTAGGATGTAAAAGTCAGAACACTGTACTTGGTGATGTGCAAATGATAGATGTTTTCTAAAAACCAATTTTCACAGATTATTGTTAAAACACTTTGTAGTTTTATCTGTAAATCTGCACGTTAGTGGGAAGGTTTTTGGACATTTCTTGGAAATTTACTGTCTGTAAATGACAGTGTGCTACCACATCATGCTTTAGTAATATTTGTATTAAAAGTGAGTGTTTAAACATAAACTGAGAAACACCTCTGCCCTGATGGCAAAGCTATTAGTAAACTAAGAGGCAAGTCATTCATTGGTCATGTGTACCCTATATGTGGGCTAGATTTATTATACATGGAGCAAACATTTAGTATATTTAATCAAACAAAAGAGGATTTTTTTTTACAGCAGAAATGCTGAACTTGCATATTTGAAGGTGCACTCATATGTGAGAATGAAGAAAAAGGTGACGGTAAAATACAATATTTGCTTAGGATCACACAATTTGAGACCCATTTCCAGGTCAAGTACATTGCAGTTAGGTCGAGTAGATTATTCAAGCTACTCAACCTGCAGGTCTAGGAACATTTTTTATGACTTTTCAAGGTCTGATTAAGCCTTCTAACTTTGACAAAAGTCTTTCTCGTTGCTAGGTGCTGAGCCAGCTGAAGGCTCTTTTTGTCAACCTACCTTAGTCAACATTTTTTGCAAGATAGGTTGTTTTGAAGACCTGACCCTCCTTTCTGCAGAAAGTGCTCTCTCCTTTTCATGTTGGGCATGCACTCACCCATCTGGTGTTCTTTGGCCACTTTCCTTCCTCACTGACCCTTCCACTTCCTAGTTTGATGAACTGTGGTCTTTCTCCATCTAAAAAGACCCCAATTTAAAGATGTGCACATTGATCATGGAAATCTACCTATAGGCTCTGCGTCTGATGGGGCCGAAAACCTTAAGAAAGCAACTGATTTCGGCACACATGGGTAGCGCTTATATGTGTGGCTCCACTTTAACACCCAGAGAAGAGCGACATTGGAGCTGAGCCTCATGAAGCCACCTACCAAATGCACCAATTTCTGGATCCAATGTGATGGCTGGGGAATATATTTCAAGGTGAGGAATCTCAGATTAGATAGAGTATCCACCAGGAATATAATTACCAAAGGAAATTTGGCCCCTAGTGGACATTTCCAGGCTAGTAGTAAATCTGTGGTGGTAATTTCTGGTATATAATGGATGTATGTCTCATCGGCGTGATAGAATGCAGTTTCTCAACCTTCTGAGAAGGAGACCAGACCAGGAGTATTTTAGACTGAATAAACACATCCTTTGTATATGCACAGAAAATATGAAGATTTAATGCAGTTTTCTGTACAGATGGTATAGGCCATTAAAGATCACTTATCACTGTCCATTTTGGGTGTCTGCCGAAAATGATGCTGTTTAAAACACTCCACGTTGCATATTAGTTGTGAGAGTCCAAATGAAAAGCATGATTACATGAGTAGTTGATGCATCTTTCTTCTGTTTCCTTGGCATAAAGATGATCATTTAGGAGCCTTTAGATGGTTCATTTAGATTTCTGAGGTTTAAACTGTATCACTTTACATAATTAATATGCACTCGTAAAAATGCATTTGTTAATCACTTTCGGATAAGAGAATGCCCGTATGATTTTCCATTGGTTAGCCGTTGCCAATTCTTTTGCCGATGCCATCATCTATGTGCAGCAGTGCTTCCAGGAAACAAGCTACTACATCTTCTTATATGTGTTTAGCCTTACATTATGTGAAGAGCACTTTCCTCCACCTTGCTGTCATAGCTCTCCTTTCTAAATTGCCCGGCCCTCCTGGTCAGTGTCTGTTGCCCTCCTCAGTGCAGCTCCTCCTGCTGCTGCCTCTGATTTGGACGAACTGAGAGCCTGTCTGACTCTCAGTTCAAGGCCCTCCTCCACCTGCAGGCTCCTACCTGCGCCTCATCCCTGGTGGCCTTCTGTCTCTCTTTACTCCTGCTTTTTACTTCTGCATTTCTTCTGTCTTTACATTGTTTTTATTTTTCTGTCTCTTTTTCTTTTTTTTCCTCTTGCCTTTTCTTCTTCCCGCATTCTCACCTCGCTGCTGCTGCCCCTGCGGCCCCACACCCTTCCCTCCTGCAAAACGCTTTTGCCACCATCCTAGCTGACCAGATCCCCCCCACCTCCCTCCACTTTTTAATGATGGCCGCGTGCTGGCAAACCAAATGCAAGTCCCTCTGTGCCCGTCCACGCCTGGACGGCGCCCTGTGCTACAGATCCTGGTTCTCACCTCGTCTGCCGGTTCGACGCCAGCATTCTATGCACCCTCAACCCGGGAAGATCATCAGCCTGCCACCAAGCCAATGCCAGGAACACCCATGGATCTTTTTCTTGCCGCACCTGCTCCAGCACCCTCCAAGGACCACCCCGCACCAAGCTCGGACAGCCACCTCAAGTGCATAATCCTCTACACATGCTCCCTGGTCAAACACACGGTAGAAGTCTGGGACCTCCAGGCCTCAACAGCCCCTGATGTCACCTTCTTCACCGAGACTTGCATCACCCCCACCGCTGCCCCTAGAAATCAGGCCATCCTGTACAACTACAAAATCATCCACAAGGAGAGAGCCAACCGACCTGGACGAGGCATTGCCATAATCTACAAGAACAACCTCCGCCTGACTACCACCATCGAGTCGCAGTCTCAGTCAACGCACGAGCACCTACACTTCCAGATCCGACCAACCCAAACACCTCCCTACATGGTATCCTCATCTACAGGCCACCCAGATCCCAACCCCATTTCTGCGAAGACATCGCCGACCTCCTCGCCTCCCCCCACCCACAAACCCTCACCTCCTCTGACTACACCTTACTCGGCGACCTCAATTTCTACCTGGATACCCTCGATGATCCCAACACCTCAAACCTCCTGGACAACCTCGGCCTCAAACAACTCGTCAACGTCCTCACCCACAGAGCCGGACACATTCTCGACCCCTGTCTTCTCAGCAGGAGACAACATCACCATCTCCCACACCTCTGAACACCCTTGGACCGACCACACGTGCATCCACTTTACCTACACAAAGAACACCGCACGCCACCACTCCCCCCGGCAAATGCTGGGGCAAAGTCACAGAAGGACAGCTCACCAATGCTCTCAACCACACTCTTCCACCGGATGCAACAGACGCTAATGAAGCCGCAGGCAACCTACACTGCTAACTCTCAGACTGCGCCGACAGTGTAGCCCCCCCAAGGAAATCAGCAGGGGATCGTCGGAGCAAAACACCAAAGTGGTTTACGCCAGACTTACAGAAATACAAGTGCATTTGCAGACGATTGGAACGTAAATGGAGGCTCAGCAAATCCATTGAAGACCGTACAGCCTACAAAAATGCAGTCACCCAGCACCACCAGAACGTCAAAGCTGCCAAAAAAGCCACCTTTCGAACATGCCTCAACACCAGCACTCACTGCAGCAAAGAGCTCTTCGCCATCGGCAAAGAATTCACAAACCCCGGGGTAGACACACCTTCCATCCCTCCCAAGACCTCTGCAACGACCTTGCCACCTTCTTGCACCGTAACAGGACATCTGCGAAGGCTTCAGGAACCAAAGCCCGCCAGCACCGCTCACTACCACAGTCCTAGCACCCTAGCAGATACTGAACTCCTCGACTCCCATCACCATAGAGGAAACCCAAAGGGGACCCCCATCATCATAGAGGACACCCAAAGGCTGATGAACTCCATCCACTCAGGAGCACCCTCGGATCCATGCCCTCATCACATCCTCAACTTGGCCAGCGCCTCCATAGCACCAGAGTTCTGCTGAACCATCAACCTATCATTCAAGACCGCCACATTCTCCTCAGACTGGAAACATGACGAAATCAGCCCACCACTCAAGAAACCTACCGCTGACCCTAGGGAGCTGAAGAACTACAGACCCATATCTCTGCTCCCTTTCCCAGCCAAGGTAACGGAAAAAGCTGTCAACCAGCAACTAACCAAGTTCCTCGGGACACTCAGTATCCTAGACCCTTCCCAGTCTGGATTCAAAAGCAACCACAGCACCGAAACTGCACTCTTAGCAGCCATGAAGACATACGCATCATACTGGACCGTGGAGGCACTTCCGCACTCATCCTCTTCGACCTCTCCGCTGCATTTGACACTGTCTCCCACTCCACCCTCTGCGAAAGACTGCACAAGGCCGGCATCTGAGACAGAGCCCTGAACTGGATCAGGTCCTTCCTCACCGGAAGAACACAGAGGGTCAGACTACTACCGTTCACATCATAACCTAAAGACACTTGTTGCGGAGTGCCCCAAGGATCTGCACTCAGCCCGTCGCTTTTCAGAGTTTACATGGCCCGCTTGCTAAGATCACCAAACAACACAAGCTAAACATAGTCTCCTACGCCGATGACACCCAACTGATCCTCACCTGTCTGAGGACTCTGCACAAGCCAAGGGGAATTTCCACAACTGGATGAGAGCAGCCGCTGCCTGGTTGGAGGCCAGGAGCCTCAAGTTCAACTCTGACAAGACAGAGATCCTCGTGATTGGCTCCACCCCTTCTGCCTGGAACGATTCCTGGTGGCCCACCGCTCTGGGTAACGCCCCTGCCCTAACTGACCATGCGCGCAACCTGGGCATCATCCTGGACTCCTCTCTATCGATGACCCAGCCCCCCCCCCCCCCACACACACACACACACACACACAAAGTTAACGCCGTCTCTCCATCAAGCTTCCACAGCCTCTGTATCCTGCGGAAGATTTTCTAATGGATTCCCCGACACAAGGAAGACAGTCACCCACGCACTCATCACCAGCAAACTGGACTATGGCAACGCATGCTATGCCAGCATCACCAACAAACTTCAATCAAGGCTACAAAGAGTCCAGAATGCAGAAGCCATACTTATCTTGGACATCCCCCGACACAGCCGAATCTCCTCCCACCTCAGAGACCTACACTGGCTCCCAGTCAACAACTGCATCACATACAAACTCCTGATCCAATAAACCTACGTAATCCTAGAATTGTCTGTGGTCTATAGTAGGGAATATCATGCTTCCGGGAGCATTGAGTTGGGGCAGGTGTAGCTGCCATCCGTGGCACTGATTCAAACCATATTGGACCACGCAAACTCGGTGCTTAACCCGATGGGGCCCATCCACTAATACGATGAGGGTTCCTGTAAAAGATGATATTCCCTAATATAGGCCAGAGACAGTTCTAGGATTTGGTAGGTTTAATGGTCCTGAAGAATCGCACTAGATCTTGTAGACTAAAAAGCGAGAAACATGTTGACCTTGATTTAGTAGCAGTACAGGGGATCCTGTACGTGCACACACTACACTCCAAGTTGAGAGGGTTAGTGGTAGTTATTGACACCTTTTTGGGGGGAGACTAGACCTAACCTTGTTCTCTCCCCTTACTCTTGTTTTTAATCATGACAGAGGTTAGATATCCAAATAAATTATGTTTTACCTCTAGTAATTTTTAACAGCACTCTTTTTTCCTTTTTTTCATACCAATCCTACACTATAATAATATATACTGACCGGCAACCATTTACTGTCAAAAGATCTCCGGCAAAGAGCCTCCTCGCGGGGCCCGTCAGGCATTGCAGTGCCGGCCTGACGAGGAGCATAGCCCAATGATGAAGCATGTCACCAACTGGTGAGTGAGGGCGCTCGTTCCGAATTATTTAGATTCCCAGGGACCTTCTTTTTCCTTTTTTTTCCCCCTCCCCTATGAGATATAGGGATCTCCCCCCCCCCCCTTTTTCTAGTGGAACTGTGTATACTATTTTGTTTTGTGGCACAAAATGAGACAGGAGTGGGAAAAGAATACCACCCTCTCCCACATCCACATAGGCATCCCAACACCAGAACAGCCATCCATGCTATATGACAATGCCTCTCCTGCCCTAGTTCGCTGAGGAATCACAAAAGTAGAACATCTACGCTAAGTACCAGATGGGTCAGCTCAACTGAACCAACAATGAGGTCCCTATGGGTTACTAGAAGAGACAGAAAAACCGCACAACTGCAGCCAAACCATTGCCGCGGTCTGTTGGGTAGCCAAAGGAATACATAACAAAGGAGTGAAAGAGTGACATTATAAAACAGTGAAGTAACCTAGTCAGAGGAGAAGACAAACACTCCCCAAACACCCTCATGGACGTCCAGCTTATCATTTAGGATATAGGTAGTAGGTACGTGATGCATCACCCTATGCGATTAAAACAGCCATTCCTGGTCTATGGGAATCGTGGGTTGGCACAATTATTGGAGAATACACAACTTAGTACTGCCAGATCCGTAGCCAGCCAGCAATGAGTATGCAAGTCTATATTAGGGTCTTCAGTCATATTGTGTAGAAATGCTAAGTGCCAAGATTAAATCAGTGACCCGTAACTGTAATGGTGCAGATTGGCCATTAAGGGCGTCCAGTAGGACTGTAGAGACCCAAGGACAACAGAATATGGTAGCAGTCACAAGGGTGTCCACAAGTCGAGCACAGGTCTGCAGTAACACGGTTTCTGGTGCAACTTGCATGGGAATCAGTACCAGTCATATAGGATTTCAAAAATAAAGAAACGTATGTTGAGATTTTCTCAGCACCCTATCATGGTCAAAAAGCATGTCCTCCATGGAATATTATTTTCTGAGGAGCATCTGCCAATAAAGTCTAGTCGCTGTGACGAAGGGTTGGAATGCACAGCTTTGATTAGGACCCCAAAGAGTCCCTACACCATTACCTTACAGCAGCATCAAAGCTGCAGACAGTGGTTAATAGGTGATATAGAGAGAATGATAGGAAAAGGCCCAATGGCACTCCTAAGACAGTGCATCAGTTGTCAATAGCTCCCATGGTCAGGGTTTTAAAGCACCATTTTGCAAGAGGTAGCCCACACCTTGGATTCCCTTTCTGAGTCTGGATGCCCAATAGATTGGTTTGTTAGCAATGTGAAGGCCAATAGTATACCACAGACACCCCGAGAGTGAATGAAAGCGCTACACCAAGAGGGTTGCATGGATAATCAAATTCCTCACCATAAGGTAGACAAGTATACTGGAAGGATTGTGGCCGGACTACCCAAAATATGATATTTAAGGATAACCCACATAGGTGCCTCCTGAGGATCAAGCGCAGGAAAGTTGCAAAAGATGGAATGCCAAAAACAAATCCCTTTCAGGGTTAGAGTGATGTAGAAATTATGCAAAAAAGAATAGAGAACTCTGGGTAGTTCCCAAGTTTAGGTGGAGAGCAGCTCTAGTAAGGAGCACCCTGCAACACCAGCGACACTCTAGACACTCTAGATTTGCTGACATCAAATGTCTGTTTATCTAGCAAAGTTTTTAAGCATTGGATCAGCACAGTGCTATCCACGCCGAGCTAGATAGTGACAAAGTCTTTTGCCATTTGTTCAGCAAAGTCTTTAAGCATAGGTTTGACACAGTGTCAACCTTGCCGAGCTGTAAAATGACAAAAGCCATTTACCACTCCAGGCACAATATTACAGCTTTGGACTGGTAAAATACCACCCAAGCCAACCTGGAATGAGTAAAATGGAAGATGGAATGCCTGGCTTTACAATGTCAGGTGGGGGAGGCTTAGCCCTTCACACCTCCCGACCATGATATCCACCCATAACCGCTGCTGAGGCAGAAACTTGCAAACGTGATAGAAAAAGCTAAATTGTAATGTGTAATAGTCCCTTGACTTCGCTATCACCCCTCCAGATGCCCTCCTCCTCCGGTGCTCACTTGAAGTCAAAAGAGAGACTCAAGGGCGGACATGAAGAGGTGGAAGAGAGAGGGCAGCCCTTCCTAGTGCCTGATGGACTGAGAAAGAACGTGACGGGAAGCCTCCACATTTGACTTCTGCCGTATGGGGACCATTGATGCTTTTGTTGTGGCTTTGGCGTAACTCTACAAAGTGTGCTTTCTCACCCACGGGTGACAGGGCTGAACGTGGTTCAATGCATCAGGGCTTAATGTGAAAGATAGTTTATTATAGCCATGCAAAACACTATTCAGTGTGTAATTGAGATAGAAGTGTTACTTTTGGGTTACTAATAATCCCATGGAGGGATAAGGGGCACTGTAGAAACAGCAACAACTCTTATTTTGTTATTCAAGGTATCACACACACTGTACTAAGAAGAGAAGAATTAATGTTTTTAAGATAATATTATTTATTACTACAGAAACAACTTGTTTCCCAGTACATCTAAAACAGCTACGCAAAGTATAATTAAAACAGCAAGAGGCACGTTATAAATAAAGAGAATAAAATGAATGTTTCTAGCATGTTTTAAAATGTCATCTAAAACATAACACCTCAATGCCTGTTCTATGTGCTACACTGAGAGAGCATGGAAAGCAGAGCAACTTGCAGTCCTGAGTTTCTTAGAGTAGAGATGTACTGCATACCTTGTTGACAGCAAAGGCTGCCTTCATCAAAGTAGGCATGAAGCCAGTGTTCCCTGCAAAGGGCAAACACACACTGCTGTCTTCCTCAGGGATTCAGGCTTCAGACGACATGTATCATCTGCAAAATGTGAAGTGTGGTGGCAGTAGGTGAGAGAGTCTTTAGTAGAATCTCGGGCGATAATCTGGTTGAAGGATCTCTCCTGATAAGTGGTCAAATGGTCGTCCTTATATACTAAATCATCTCAGATATTGGCATTTCCAGTATGTGCATCAAGGTATGCATCCTATACATTTCTTTATGAACATATAAGGTAAAAGGATTTCAATTCAGACTACACAGTTTTGGCTGTATGTATGTGTTACTATTAACCTTGACATGGTGGAAAGTAGATACTTAACCCGGATGGATGTCGCATTGGTGGTTTATCTGCGCCATTAATTCAATGGCTTAACACTTTCACACTTCTTAGATAGGTAAGTTCAGGCAACATCTGTGTGTAATAGAAGACATGACAATGATTCTGCATAAATTGTGAAAGATGGCGACTTCTGTTGTTTGAGAGAGGGAAATTGGCGACCTCCGTTAGTCTAGATGGAGTTGAGGCCTACATAAGATGGAGTCTAACCTTGGGGATTTTACGTCACCATAAAGAAGACTGACTTTAGAGATAAAGTCTGCCCCATGTCACCCGAAAGAGTTAAGGCATTCAACTTGGTCAAACGCCTTTTTGGCGTTCAACAAAAGTGGCAACTTAGGGTCCATATCATTTCTCATGTGCCACAGCAGGTGCACCAAAGTCCAGAAATGATTTTGTTAGCATTGACCTGGCATAAAGCTCACACGGGATTTGTGGATGAATTACGCACATAGCTTCTGCAGGCGGTTGGCAAGGATTTTTGCCATTATTTTCAGATCCATCTTAATCAGTGTAAAAGGACAATCACTGTTGTATATATGTTTTATTTTGAATAGTGGTAGCAGTGATGTACTGAATGGAATCTTTCACAGGATTCTGTCTGTTGGTGGGATTTTGTGAATCATTTGGAGGATCGCACTGTGGGGTCTGGCTGTGTATCTTGAACTTGCTATGCTTCCTGAATAAATAACTTATAATTTACCTTACCACGCGAGTCAGCGCTTCTTCAATAACTGGCGCAATCCAGCAGGTCTTTATTCTCTTTAAGAAGGGGGAAAGTGGCCTTATTATACAAGATCCTCAAGGAGCCGGCTACAGTAGCTTCCTAGAGTGCCTTTGCCAAGGGCGGCACCTAGAGAGGCTTGACAGTTTTGTAGCTTTTACCAGGAAAGCAGTCCTCACCCAGTGATTTGCAAGTAGGCAGGGCCGATGTGGGCTTGTCAAATTTTTTCTCCTGTGAAATCTCCCACTATATATATAATCATCTCTCATCATTGAAAGTAGGAGGATGTAAAGGAGCAAGCAAGGCGTCAGTTTGTTCGAATGAGGCCCGAAACTCAAGTGTAGAGAATAGTAAAAGGAAGCAAAACATTTAACAATATCAAGTGTGTGTGTCAGTATCGCACAAGGATCATATCTCCTCCGTTGTAGCTTATCAAGCACGTTTACAGGCACAGTCGTAAATGTGTATTGAGACGCAAGGATGGGGTTTAAGAGGTACTTATGATGATCGCTGACATGCCTTTGTAGATGTCGGATTTTGGACAAAGACTTACGATTCCCAGCAGTGTAGTCTGGCAAAATAATACCACTTATTGTCACCTTCTAGGCACCTCACAGCACCCTATGCAACTCCACAGCTCCCTCATTGTCTGTGAGATACAATCTAATGTAGAGGTGGAACTGGTCTTTTTGTTCGGGCATCTGCATGCAAATATTCTTATCTGCCAATGAATCTGAGGAGGGGGCACCAACCCCGCATCTAGATCCAGTCATACAGGGCTATGATCTGAAAGGCCTGAGCCAGAATATTTTACCCCACCAAATCATAGAGCTCTGTAATAAAAAGTAATTTATACAAGATTGGATCCCATATGCACAGGAGAAAAAGGCCTAATACTGATTTGTGGGTGAAGCTAGTGCCAAGCACACATAAGTGCATGATTTTTCAAAAGATCATTCAAGAGGGGGTCTATCTATGTGATGGTGACAGTCAGTGCGATCGAATACAGGGTCAGGAGGCAGGTTCCAATCCTCCTCCAAAAATCAGGGCAGTGCGCCCAAAGGCCGCTAGAACTTGGGAAGGACAGGGCAAAAAGTGACCCTTGTTCATGTTCTGGGCATAGACGGAGCCAACAGTATAGCTTAACAAAGACCTATCTTCCCTTATCATCCGACTGTGTCTTAGGAACTTTGCAGGGAAGGTGCCGTCCTATAAGTATGGCAACTTCACATTTCATGGAGGAGCTACGGGATGTAGTCAGGTCTCCAATGGCTGACACCCGCTTGCTACTGCTTACAACTGTACCCACCCAGTCCCGTTTGAGTTTAAGACTCAGCTGGGGAAAATTGTGTTTACTGAAGTAGGGCAATAGATGTATGTTCCTCATTAAAATAGTGTAATACCTTTTCTCACTTCACAAAATGTGACAGACCGCTAACATTCCAAGACAAGAGTGCCAGTGGCTTGGACATATGTAAGTGAAAGCTCTAAAGTGAATGCTGTAGGTAGAACCATTCCTCGTGTACCAGGGAAGAGAAAAGAAGGAGGTACAGTGAGGGACAACTAACTGTTCTCAAGAGGAAGGGGATCTCCCTAGTCTACCATATATGTACTGCAAAGTTAGGTACGTCACTCACTCAGGAGCGACAGGCCCTAGAGGGAAGGGAAGATCAAGGAGGGAGAGGCGAAGAAGCTAAAGAACATTGAGTTGCAAGCTAACTCCCACATCGTCCAAAGCACCAATTAACTGGCACCACCGTCCAATCACAAAAGGGGGATACCTGACCCCAAAGACCTGAATGGGGCTTCACAGCTGTCACACCATGCTTGTCCACATTGCAGTTATGATCCATGCAAGGCAAAGCATGGGAGAACAATGGCAATAGAGCATACTCAACCAGTACCAACTCAGCCATAAGAGAACCAGTGTACTGGGGAGGTCCTAATGTGCCACAACATTTTAAGTCCTGCTGGTGACCCCCTGCATCCCACCTTTAGCATGTAAAGCAACAAATCTAAAGTGAAGCCAAGAGGCTAAAAAAAGGAGAACGTAAAGAAAAGCATAACCAGCTAGTACTGCAAGCATGAGATGATACGCGTTTACAATTCAATAGGTCTTGCATTTTCTTGAGTTACAGCTATTAGCATTGTACATCCAGAACTGGACATTTCTTGCCACATACATTTGTCAACCCTGCCTCATAATTTCATATTTTCCTGCCATGTTTTGATGGTCACTGGAGGCTACTGACAGAAATCACAAGCCCTTGAAGAGAAAAAATAAGATGACTGTATTACCTTGAGTTGTGTAAACGTCTGAATAGAAATTGAAAAATAACGCTGGAAAAGTATTTTCTTATTATGTAAACAGAATGAAAAGTCTTGCAAACGTTCTTGCCTCACATTTCAATGAAGTTCTAATGAAGTTAACAGTAGCAGAGCAGCCTGAGAAGATGTATGGCCCCAAAAAAGGAGATAAGCAATGCCCTATGTGCGGATCTCGTGAGGGCTGGCAGGGAGGGGCTCTGGAGAGAGAGAGAGACTCCAGATGCGAGGCTTTGCAAGTTTAACATCATTGCTTCTAGGTTTAGCCACATTCTACGAGAAAGGGCATATTTCATGAGCAGTGAGCTAAGTGTTTATGCACCGGGTGTTTCTTTTGTAAAATAAGCTTATTTTAATGTTACATAAACACCTACAAAGGAATTAACATGGTTAGCCACCAAAGAATTTCTCTTGAAAAAATAAGCCTACATTTTAAAATTACATCAACACATGCGCTGGGCTGTACTGAAAGAACATTAATCAACAGACGCTGGGCAGTAGAATTTTTTTTTTTTTAAACGAAGCCTAGAAGCTACCTTTTATTAAAGATTTAATGGTGGAACAAATGTTCCAGGAGCCAGAGGTAAGCAAGGACAGCACTGGAATAAAGCCAAAACAAATATCGGCGACATTGGAGGAGGTGGAAGGAACGTAATGCTGCAATAAAACGTAGGAAGCTACCAGCTTAATACACCCACAGTGAAAAGAGAGCAACAAAGAAATAACAAATGTAGTCTGTCACAGCAACAGATAAAGAAACCAAAGTTGAATAATACAGTTGTTGGTCACTGCTCTGAAACTGAAAAAAGAGGGAGAAAAAGGCAGAACTGACCGCTTGCGAGCAAGAACTTTTAAAGGACACTGCAACCAACAAATGAAATCACTTTGAGCCTTAAGAAGTATAATAAAAGTATACAAGAGGTCGAACACTTACGCTCAACCTAAAAATGGGACCTTACAACATCCTGAGCAGCCACGGACCCACAGCGCACCCATCCATCAGCCTCTAAATACATAAGTCTTGATCAAGAATTTCTCTCAGCTCGCTCTTTGGACAGTGCATCTATTGTAGCCGATACCAGAACTTTTTCCCTGTGCCTGTCGTTATGAAGAGTCCACCACCTGTTAAAGACCCTCACGGTCCAATGCCTTATGGAGGCTCAATGAAGACTTTTGCCAGTGCGAATGAGGAGGCGGCGACAGCAGAGGTTCCTTGAGCCCTTCATTTAGAAGAGGGTCAGACGAGTACTGGAGTGTATGGGTATCCATTGGAGAGTCCTCCTACTTGTACAAAAATGATTCCAGGCCTTCCAGGTCAGAGAAGCCTTTAGCTTTGCTGTCCATTGTAAACAACATGGGTGCTGGGTCCAGAAGGCCATATTGGAGACTACCAAGTCGACGTAGTGGAAGACACTTCTGTGCTTGATGCTTGTGTCCATGGAATAATCAGTGAAGAAGGAGATACAACAGCCCTTAAATAACATTGGGCCTTTGGATTTCTGTGCCACTTAAAGAATGGCTCTGACTTGTTTGTGACATAGGATGCAAGCAATAAAATGGTATGCGGAGGATCGAGGCCTAGAGACCCAATCCCAAATTAGATGGGTTTTTTGGAACTCCAGTGGTTCAGAGAGATGAAGATTACGGAGTTTCGTAAGAAGACCAGGCAGGAAAGAGGCCATGTCCCCACTCTCCGCTTTCTCAGCTCACCACATATACCCAAAGTTTTTAAGCCATAATCTGTCTTGGCCTCTGTGTCAGTAATCTTATGTTGCAGATAGCCAATGACCATACGTCTTGTTTCAGAGATTTCATTTCATATATGGTGAAAGCTGTCATTTTGGAGTCCATGGCTGTCAAGGTCATGCCCATGGCTGTGATTTCCCTGAGCAGTGTGTCCATGTCTGAGGGGGGCGGAGTGGGAGAAGGTGGTACTGGGCAGATCTTGGGGCGACTGACTACTTCTAAAAAGAGCGGTTGATGGCCTGCTGACATATGGGACATAGGTGGTCATTCCGACCTAGGCGGGCGGCGGTTGCCGCCCGCCCGTCGGAAGCCGCCTGAATACCGCCCCGCGGTCAATAGACCGCGAGGGGTGTTCTGACTTTCCCACTGGGCCGGCGGGCGATCTGATTCAGATCGCCCGCCGGCCCAGCGGGAAAGCGCCTTCCACAAGGAAGCCGGCTCGGAATCGAGCCGGCGGAGTGGAAGGCGTGCGACGGGTGCAGCAGCACCCGTCGCGCTTTTCAGTGTCTGCATCGCAGACACTGAAAAGCCTAGTTGGGCCCTGTTAGGGGGCCCCTGCCGTGCCCATGCGGCCCCGCGACCCCCCCTACCGCCATCCTGTTCATGGCGGCTTTCCCGCCATGAACAGGATGGCGGTAGGGGGGGTCAGAATCCCCTCGGCGGCGCAGCGAGCTGCGCCGCCTTGGAGGATTCTAAGGGGCAGTGGAAAACCAGCGGGAGACCGCCGGTTTTCCCGTTCTGACCGCGGCCAAAGCGCCGCGGTCAGAATGACCAAGGGAGCACCGCCGGCCTGTCGGCGGTGCTCCCGCCCCCGTTGGCCCTGGCGGTAGAGAACCGCCAGGGTCAGAATGAGGGCCATAATGTGATACACTGGGTCCAGTCCGCAATCCCTGTTGTGAACATGTGGTACTCACAGCTCATTACTAAGAAAGTCACTACCACCAGGAGCTGAAGAGGATGCTGTGACAAGTAAGTGCTCGTACTTCTTGGTAAAAAAAGCTATATGTGTATTGGAACATATAAGGAGCAGTCTTGCACGTCCTGCCAACTGCTCACTCCACACCAACCATTCTGTTTCGTCCTCCCTCACCAACATTCCCTCTCAGAATATCCACCCCACAACATTCCACCCGCAATAGTCTCCCGAGATTCTGCCTAACACACAACACATGCTAAATAAAGAGTGACCATAAAGGGAGGCGAGGTCTACAACATGCAGCACCAAGCTATGATGCTGCATAGTCCTGAATCAGCACCAATCTGCGGACTAAAGCCCCAGAACCCCTACAGCCCTTCAACTGGAATAGGTAACAATAGGCCGGTCGGACACCTCCGACTCAATGTGAGAGTCTCCCCAGCAGCGTCTGGCATCAGCTATCTTCCCTACAGAGGTGGTGGTCATAAGAACAAGAGATGAGTAGGGTAGATGGCTGCAGTGCTGACTCACTCCGAATGCCACTTGAAATCCAGGGCATCATAGACAGAGAACAGGGTGTCATTCAAGGGGGTTTGATGTAGAGTGTAACTAGCAGGAACCACAAAGGAACCCCATTTGGGCCCAGACTTTTAGAAGAGGGTGTTTAAGAAAGGCACAGTTTCTAGTGGTCTGGCAGTCCCCGTTCAAGAACACAAAATGCACAGTTCTTAATGTTCTGGCAGTGCTGGTCTCAGCCCCATGAACAACATCTCACAAAGCCCAACCGTTGATCAGGTGGTAAACGGGCCGCAGTTACCAGGCCACCACGCAGAAAAATTAACTGAGGCTCCTCAGTGTCGACAGGGCCCCAGCAACCACCTCACCTCAGGGAATAGTAGGCCACAACACCAGGCAGAGCACTTCGAGAGCCAAGATGGGTTGGGGCCCCATTGGGTCATGATCCTGGGCTGTAAATCAGAGGGTCCTCCTAGAGAGTACTCAGTTCAGCACAAATCCCCAAGAGGCCTCAACAGCACTGAACCCATTTCCCAGGCACTGGCTCGGTACCTTGGGGGACTCTACTGGTGCAGAGGAGGGGCACAGTGGGAGAGAAGGCACCTCTGTTGGTCTTTGGAGGTAAGGACGGCACAGTTCCACTGCGGTTTGGCAGGTCAGTCGCCAAAGTAGAGTGCTTTGTTGTACACAGGCCCCATTCAAGAAGGGTGGGTGACAACTCAGTCTTCTTCATGGCCACCGAACAGCTGGAACTCCCATCCCAGCTGGCGCAGGACATCATGTGCTACCTCAGTTGCGGGAGTGGTGGCAGTTGACGGCGCCCGTATAGAGTAGTGCGGCAGAGGCAGATGGTTCTATGGCTAAGCCTCAGGGAGATCTGCCATTATAGTCAGCTCTTAGCTCTGCCCCCTCAGTCCATCCTCTGCTGACCATTTCAGAAAGGGCATTTTATTTCAGTCTTAACATTTGGAAAACATTTGAACTGTAATCTGTTGCAAAGTGTTAGAAATGGGGTCTCTACTTGGCAGTCGGTTTGCACCCTGTCCAAATAGGGACCCTCACTCTAGTCAGGATAAGGGAGATACCCGCTCACATAACCCCTGCTCACCCCCTTGGTAGCTTGGCACGACCAGTCAGGCTTATCTCAGAAGCAATGTGTAAAACATTTGCACATAACACACAGTAATAAGTGAAAACACTACAAAAGGACACCACACCAGTTTTAGAAAAATAGCCAATATTTATCTATATAAAACAAGACCAATATATGATAAAAAATCCAACATACAGTAAGAAAAATATGCATTCTGCAAGATTTACTCAAGACTACAGTCCCTTGAAGTTGATAGCTCCACCTGGGGCTATCACAGCGTCGTGATCAACAAAAGCAACGGTTCAGGACAGCCGCAGCTTTGCTGGCCAGCTACGGTGTCGGGAAGACCCGCAAACAGTACCTTGGATTTGCAGGGTGTCGTGATCCTCGCGGTGAGCTCCGGAGAGCGGCGTCACTGACGTCGCGGTGTCGGTTCCGGAGTCGGTGCAAGAGTCGTCAGGCCCTTGAGGTCACACGCGTTGCAGATCGAACTCCAGGCTGCGGTGCGAAGCGGTACGATGCAACGTGCAGTGTCCACAGGTCACGGTGCAGGCAGTGGCTCAGTGACGGTGTCCAGTGGCGTCGGTGAGACCAGGGCTGCGGTGTGAAGCGGGGCGGTGCGACGTGCGGTGTCCACAGGTCACGATGCAGGCAGCTGCAACGGCGTTGCTGAAGCGCTGTCGACGGTAGCCAGCGGTGCGGGACCGGACGGTGCTTCGTGACCTTCACGAGCAGTGTCCACAGGCCACGATGCAGGCAGGATGCCTGGTGACGACACAGGAGTCGATGGTGCTGGTGTCGGGGACCGGGGCTGCGGTGCGGGTTGGGACGGTGCTTTGTGTAACTCACGAGCAGTGTCCACAAGCCACGGTGCAGGCAGCGGCGCCGGTGTCAGCAGGAGCGGCGGTGTCGGGGATGCCCAGGCTGCAGTGTGAGCAGGCGATGCCAGAGTGTGGGGCCCACAGGTTGCGGTGCGAGCAGCGGCTTGGTGAGGTCGTCCGATGACGGCGTCGAGGAGACCAGGGTCGCGGTGCCAAGCGGGGCAATGCGACTCTGTGTGGCGTCGGTAGGTCACAGTGCAGGCCAGCGGCGTCGTTGGCGGCATCGCAATGGTTTCTCCTCTTGAACAGCACAAAACACACAGTTCCCAGTGCTGCAGGTCGAGGAAACTGAAGTCTTTGGTGTCCCTGAGACTTCCAACAGGAGGCAAGCTCTACTATAAGCCCTTGGAGAATTTTCTCAAGCAGGACACACAGCAAAGTTCACCTTTGCACTCTTTTCAGGCAGAAGCAGCAACTGCAGACCTGTCCAGCAAAGCAACACAGCAAAGAAACAGTACTCCTCCTTCAGCTCTTCAGCTCTTCTCCTGGGCAGAGGTTCCTCTTGATTCCAGAAAGATTCTAAAAGTCTGGGGTTTTGGGTCTTCTTCTTATACCCAGTTCTGCCTTTGAAGTTTGCAAACTTCAAAGCAAAGTCTCAAGTGTTTGCAAGATACTTCCTTGCCCAGGCCAGGCCCCAGACACTCACCAGGGGGTCGGAGACAGCATTGTGTGAGGGCAGCCACAGTCCTTTCAGGTGTGAGTGACCACTCCTCTCCTCCCCTCCAGCACAGATGGCTAATCAAGATATGCAGGCTACACCCAGCCCCCTTTGTGTCACTGTCGAGAGGAGAGATGTGAACAGCCCAACTGTCAAACTGACCCAGACAGACAATCCACAAACAGGCAGAGTCACAGAATGGTATAAGCAAGAAAATGCCTACTTTCTAAAAGTGGCATTTTCAAACAGACAATTTAAAAACCAACTTCACTAAAAGATGTATTTTTAAATTGTGAGTTCATAGACCCTAAACTCCACATTTTTATCTACTCTCTAAGGGAATCTGCGCTTTAAGGATATTTAAAGGCAGCCCCCATGTTAATCTATGAGAGAGATAGGCCTTGCACAGTGAAAACCGAATTTGGCAGTATTTCACTGTTAGGACATATAAAACACACTAGCATATGTCCTACCTTAAACATACACTGCACCCTGCACCTGGGGCTATCTAGGGCCTAACTTAGGGGTGCCTTACATGTAGTGGGTACACTTGCCAAGTCGAATTGGCAGTTTAAAACTGCACACACACACTGCAGTGGCAGGTCTGAGCCATATTTACAGGGCTACTAATGTGGGTGGCACAACCAGTGCTGCAGGCCCACTAGTAGCATGCATTTGATTTACAGGCCCTGGACACCTCTAGAGCACTTTACTAGGGACTTACCAGTAATTCAAATATGCCAATCATGGATAAACCAATCAACAGGACAATTTCTATAGGGAGCACTTGCACTTTAGCACTGATTAGCAGTGGTAAAGTGCGCAGATACAATAAACCAGCAAAAACAAACCTTGAAAAATAGGAGGAAGAAGGCAAAAAGTTTGGGGATAGCCCTGCAAAAAGGGCCATTTCCAACACAAATGATCTATGTTATTTTATTTCAGTACTTTTTGTGCCATAACTTGTTTTCGAAAGGACATACCAGTGACTACTTTTGTTTTAGTACAGTGAAACAGAACGTTATCGCAAGATTCTGTTTGCCATTACCTATTTCATATCAGGGCTCATTCAACGAATACTAATGCTGCAATAATGGCCCTACTTTGTACCACTTGCATTATCAAACTTTCAGTGGCAACTCCTTAATTACTTGTCCACCCGTTCTGTGAAGACTACAGTTTTACCTGATTGTTTCCAGATTTTCAGTGGTGCTGTGTAATCTGAAATATCTCTGGAGCTTAAAGAGTTAATTCTTTGATAGTGCTGGTCAGAATTCACTCTTTACGTTAAATAAAATGCTCACTACTACTTACAGTGTCAGCAGACTAGAAACACCTTGTAAAGGCATCATCCCTTTGTGCGCGAGAATAACAATCTACATGCCCCGCCCACATTCTAGAACCTTTATTACAGCCAAATAACTTTCCTCTTCCTCAGACTGATGTTAGGACATATGATAGAGGACCTTGGACGTTTCCAATGTATATATGTTCTATATTTTCAAACATGCATTCTTGTGCAAAGCAGGATTTTGCATCATGCTCTCATGGGAATCGCTTTCAGGAGGTGGATCCTAAATCTGTCTTTTATTCTCAGAAATCCAAGTGAAGAATTCCAATTCTTCTCTGTTCAAAGTCTATTTTTAATAGTGAAAATGGCATAGTAAATATCAGCAAAAGGATAAACTGAGTGTGTAACACATTTTGCATGATATATTTTGGTATACTTGTTTGTACTAATGCAAAGCTACACTCTAGCCGTGAGCAATGTGCCATATAGTGTTTGTGCTAATGCACCATACAAAGTATTCAATTGGATATAAATTCATGCTAAAATCATGCAAGTTGGTTATAGTCATACAATAATTGGTGTATCTCTTCTTTATTGCCTAGTTCGGTGGCAATCCAGTTTCCTGTGCAGTTGGTTTAGCTGTTTTAGACGTCATTGAGAAGGAGAATCTTAGAGAGCATGCTACACAGGTCGGGAAATTCCTGATGGAGTTACTAAATGAACAGAAAAATAAGCATCCAGTCATTGGAGATGTCAGGTATTTAATGGAATTCCATCCTACAATGTGTGTTACACTGTTAATTTGGGTGTAAATAAATTGAGCTATACAATAAAATTGCAGGCCTGTTGTGGCTTTTGAAACATTAGATGTTTCATTGCATGTTCATCACAAATTTACGCCATCTGGATTTATACACAGAAATAATACTTTGTATAAACATTATTACCCAAGTGTAATCTTCTGCTTATCTCAGTTATTGAGATACCAGTATCTTGTGTATTTTCCTCATGTTGACTGCATAACATTCTCTCACAAAGATTGCCTCGAGCAAACATTTTATACAAGGGTGTGAAATTGGATGTAGCGTTTGTGTAAGTAAATATGTACTACACAACTAACTGTACAGGAAAAATGACAAATACTCGCACACAGATGGTGAATTTGTTTTCAAGGTGTTTGCCAACATTAGGAGTAAAACAAAATATGTGGGAGAAGGCCTGTCTTTGGCAAAACTGTGTTTTCAGTTTTTCGCAAAGGGAAATGCACATTAAAAGTTTAAGAGGAATAAAAAGTAAACAGTGATTTAGTTGAAAGACATCACGCATATATTTGGCAAAAATAAGGGAGGATAGCCCCAAAATAAAGAATCATAGACTTGAAAGAAAAGATTAAATTTAAGTAGAGACTGGCCCACCAGACTTGGCACTCAAGTGGACTACTTTTTATGCAGATTTGTATACAAGCAATATGGTGTCATTTACACTGAAGAAAGCCAATGGTTGAAGTGGGCTAAGCCATTGTCCCGTGCTACATACTGTGGTGAGAGGAAGCTAAATATGAACAACACTTGAGAAGACAAATGGATAAAGAGTGCTGATCGAAAGTCTCTGTATGCAGCTATATAAACATGTATAGCCATATACAGCTTTGAATTACTGAGTGTACACGTGTGAGTGTATAACATGGAAATAGCGTAGGCCTTGGAGGCATGTGTGGTTGTGCTTATTGAAAGTTATATGGTGCAGTACTTACTTATCAGTAAAGAGAGGGGTGCAAGTAGGACTCCATGTTGAATGCGGTAAAGGCTGAGTGCGCCTGATGTGGGTTGTAGAGGTATGTTTCAAAGTAGGTTATAGCTTAAAGCAAAAGCCTGTTGTAAAAAATCTGTAAGGAAGGCCAAAGATTCTGTTGACAATAAATGACTCACCAGTGGATTTTTGGGTATGTTAAATATGTGTAATACAGTGCTATAGGCAAATTCTGTGTAGCAGGGACATTTATAATGTGTTGGTATTTATTTCCAAAACTGCACTGAAGATTTTGCGGCATTGCTGATCGTTGAATATTTTAGAATATAAGGGTGTCTCACTTAGAAGTGGTTTACCTTACACTGGCCTTGTAATAATCACTCTAAGGTTATATGCCATTGTGCCCATCTCAGGAATGTGTGTGGTGTATTCATACCAAAGTAGGGTGAGTTGTTCATAGGGCCTGATAGCCTATGTGAAATATTTAAGAGGCTAATCCTGTTAAGGTGAGTAGAGCGCAGACTCTTTTTTTTTTGGGGAGGGCGTTCACGCTTTATAAAGGGGGTGACCCCAATAAAGTCTATGGAGGCATTTTGTTTGTTTTGGTGGATGAACACCAGTTAAGAGAGTGGTATCCACCGGATGTGGGTGACTTGACAGATATATATTTATCCAAAATGTGGTCAAAGGTTATGTCTATTACGACTTGATTGATGGTACAAAATTGGCCACTGTTGTAACGTGTTGAATTAAAGTCCGCAAACTCTATAGGTTGCTCTCACAAGGACCGGATGGTGTAATCAGTTATGTAACTTGGGGTGATGTCATCATTGTTGTTATTAAACGGGTCATGAGTGATGTGATATGGGATCATAAGCAGTGCGTGGTGCAGGACTCCTACAGGATCAATCAACCAGACATACCTAACCCTTTAACCTCTTCATGCCCATCGTGATCACCTCTTTAAAAGCTAATTTCCCAAAAACAGCTGAACCAACAGCAAAGTTTTCCAATGGAAATTAACATTACAATTAATGTTATAGGACAAACCCCCGGCCCACCCCCACCCCCAATCCACCCACCGGTCCCCTACCCCCTCTCCCCTTGACGGATCAGAATTAAACTTTCCATGAAGGAGCAGAAGTTTTTTTTCCAAAAGGTTCATGCAGATTCATCAAACAGCAGCAAAGATATTAGCTAGCAATAAATGTTCTTCTTATGGAAACTGTGTTCGAACTATAACTACACAGTGGCAACTGCCACCATATAAAATATTTATAACTGTTTTTTATCACTAATTCTTTGAAGAATATGGGGCTAGCAGAAATATAAATTTGTAATTTAGCCAGACCTGAAAATTATCTTCTGTACTGTTAGACTTGGACACCCAAACCTTATGCTGTCTCAGTTTGTGGTATTATAAACAAAGGACTCCTCTCATTATGATCATATCTTAATACTTACTTTATCTCTGGTCTAACTCTGTCCCAGCAATCATCCTACTTTCTTTTATACCGCAGTCTTCCCCTTATAGACATATTTCCAGATTTTCACCAAGATAGCTGGTGTCTTAATTCCTGTCCTATCTAATTCCACTTTATAAATATAGTTTTCGAACTTAAATGCTTTCTTCTTACCCTCCACCTCTCTGATCTGTAATCCTATCACTAGCTCCAGTGTAATTGCAGCCTCCTTTATGCTCATATCTTGCTTCTTTTCTGTCCCTGGCAACGAAGTGCTGTATCGAGGTTTTGCTCATTCACCCTCCAGCATCCTGTCCTGCCTTCTGAACATCTTTCACAGCTTTGGCAATATTTGGGAAGCAATTGAAAGAGCTTGTTTGGCATTTATATATATAGTCATGCCAATTTCTTGTTTATGTTTCTGCACTGCTTAATATCCTATTCAATTTGTCCAACTCTTTGGGTAAAAATGCTTTTACAGTAACATATATAAAATTAAATCATTTAAGTAAACATGATTAACATTTAAAAGTACTTAATTTTTTTCTGAGTCTTGTTTGATGCAAAGTGTTTCATTTACAGGGGTGTTGGATTATTCATTGGTGTGGATTTGATAAACGATGCAGAGACGAGAACACCAGCTACAGAAGAAGCTGAATATGTGATATACAGGTTATTTAGCCTTTTTCTTGATAAATATAGGTAGTGTCTTTTGAGAAAAGGGAATATTTTTAACAAAGCACTCAAAAGCGGGTTACTGGCAAGACATTAAAACTCGTAAAGGTATGGATTTAAATTGCAACAAAATTAAAAGGTTAAACTAGAAGAGAGGATGACAAACAAGGCAAAACATACTCATTTACAAGCCATGCAAAGTATGAGTGGACTGGAGTGGGATTCTTACGAAGAAGTAGGGATGGGCATAAAAAGGTTGTTTACCAACAGAAAAGGAGTTACTAGGAAGATAGTACGTTCTGAACACAGAGCAAAAAATGATGGGAGATTGATAGAGGAACATAGGGGATGAGAAGCAGGATGAACATGTGGGATGACGAGGGCTAAGAGCTTGAAAGTGATGGGATATTGTTGGAATTTATTTGGTCATGTGAAAATGCTCTCGTCTCAACAGCTTGCATGATTCTATTCATACTTGCATGATCTACAAGAACAAGGACAAAATATTTTATAATAAGTCAAGAAAGTTTTGGCAGTGTTGTGGTAACCCAGTATTTAAATTAATATATGCTTTCATTGCTACTCTTGAACATGGACAAGAGCAGAATACAAGAGTATTCATCACCAGTTTGTTATTGTTTGTCATTGCATTCATAGAACTATGTGATCGTGAACCGAAAATCATGGCTTATGCTTAAATTTCAAGAAATTGGGAAGTGCAGCACACACTTAAATGAGTTATGCAAGTAGCCTTTCTGGCATCAATTTGCTTTGCTTTTCTTAAATGTAATCTGTGTTAGCGTTGAATTAAGAAGATACAAGTTTTAGTCCCAACTTCACCAGATTTAGTCACCATAAGCAATTTACAGTTTAAAGTATTCATTCTCCTAAGGCCCCTTGATATACCTCTGTAAAAAGGAGGACTCCATAAATAAAGAAAAATGTGTCATATGCCAAACTAATCCGAAAGAAAAGTTAACATCAACTGAAACTGGACAGAAGAGAGTTTGAGATGCAGAAATACGGCAAGACGAAGTTCACAAAAGATTGAAACTGATAGATTAAGAGGATCAAATATTTTATCATTGTAACAACAAGTGCTACAAGTAGTATACAAAGAAAAAAGGCTGGAACAAATAGTAAAAAAATAGCAGAAACCAGTGAATCACAAGAAGAATCTGAGTCTTCTGAGAAAGCGACGACACCCAAACCCAGTACCCATCCACTTAGAAGATCGATTGCTACCCCTCGTCCACCTTCAACAACTGATCAGCAAGCAGAGGATCTTTAATGTGTTAACTGTGGTTTAGCCAGAACAAGGGCCAAAGGGACTGACAAAAGTACAGTACAGAGTATATGAGTCTTAAAGGGCAAACATGTTTTATCTACAGCTAGTTTTTTCCAAGATGAAGGTTTCAGCTGAGTAGCTGATCTTAACAGTGGGGTGAATGTATATGCAGCAAATTGTTATGCCCACCCAAACTGCATGCATGCGTACATTTGAAAATATGAATGTTTAATGAACTCCCAGCAGCAACGTAACCGCCAGCCTTCAGTTAAGTTTGCACTATTTGAAAAAGCAAATTAAGTTTAAAGTCACTCTTGAGTGCTGGCTGTGGGTTCACACTCAAAGAGATCAGAGAAATAATGGTCAACATTGATAAAACTGTATTGATCCGTAAGAATGAAATCAAGTTTTTTCTGGTGAGAATGTACAATGACATAATATGCTTTTGCCATTCTAACTAAAGGAATGAGCACTTCTGGTGTTATCAGCTGACTTGACTCCTGAAGTTCCTGCTGCCAAAATAAGATCAGAGGATGAAGTAAAATCAGCAAGAACCATTTTAAGAAACGTCCTAAAAGATTTAGATTTTGGATTTAATGATGAATTTTGTGAAGCCCCAGAGCTCCGCAAATCATGGGAATTAAAAAGGATTCCTCATGTTTTCTTAAAATTTTTACAACAATATTTGAGATCAGTAAAGCAAAACGGTTACAAACTAAAGTTCTTGAGTATGGAACAGAAGCCGACAACATTGATGATGGCTTTGAAGATATAAGCGAAGAAGTGGAAGACAATCCCATGAACCGACAGGCTTATGCTGTGCAAATGTATTATCTTTTCTGAATCATGTTTTATGAATTACATCACAGCATAAAGAAAACTCCGCTACACATGATGACTGTCCCCGTGATCTATGACAAGTGCAAAAGTAGAGAGCTAATCACTTCAATGAATAGGATTGGTTTATCAGGAAGTTATATTGACATGGTACGGAGCAGGAACTTGTTATCAGCTCATGCTGTAAAATCTTACACACCACTTCCAAGTCACTTTACCAGGAAAGGATTTACAATTGCTGCGCTTCATAATTTTGATTGTGAAGACGGCTCTTCTTTGTCTGGAACATCCAGCACACACGATACTGCCATGGTGCTTTTTCAAGACTGTACCAATGAAGTAGCTGCTGGAAAACAAGTTGTGTCAGCTGTAGGCATAAACAAACAAAGCTGCAAACTTATAACCCAACTGCCTTGCCAACGTGTGCAACATAACTACAAGCTATCAACACGTCCCAGTCTACCAGAAAGTTTCAAAGTGGCTGAGGACATGGATCTTTTTCTACCTGATGCTGCCATCTGCACAACTGATTTAACTGAATTTATCATATTGCTTATTCAGTGTGTACTGAAGGATGAAGCAAAGCCAGTTCCTTCATGGGCTGGAATTCATTCTCTGATCTCCCAGAACAGCATCCCACTGAAGAAGGCTGGGTTTTTACCAGTAATACCATCTCCAGTCACAAACTACCCAAAGGTATACACAGCACTAAAAACAATTCCGAAATATGCGTGCTGAACTTGAAGACCAGCCAGTCCAGTAGAACTTGCTGATCTTTATCCAAGGATGGGCGTTTTCCACATGGCAGAAGTTGCATTGCGGTGTACAGGAAGTTATCTCAGTGGATGAGGCCAAAATCTTTGGAAGAAAAACTGTCCAGTCAATATTGAGAGGAACTCATTATGTTTGTTCGTTACAAGGTATGATCATCATATCTGGGGCTATGGAAACATTGTGTTGGAATGCTTTCTGGAACCAGAATGACAAATTAGGTTTTGCATGTCTTATCTCAGACGTGAGCAAGGCACAGTGTGCACTTGATTCAAAAGACATAGGGGGTTATTCTAACTTTGGAGGAGGTGTTAATCCGTCCCAAAAGTGACGGAAAAGTGACGGATTTACCACCAGCCGTATTACGAGTCCATTATATCCTATGGAACTCGTAATACGGCTGGTGGTATATCCGTCACTTTACCGTCACTTTTGGGACGGATTAACACTCCTCCAAAGTTAGAATAACCCCCATAATACGATGCCAGGCAATCCTCAATACACTTAGTTCAAAATCAGAAAACCTGAAAAACAAGTTTGTAGAGTTTGTCAGCGAATGTGAAGAAAAATCAGAACCGTGCAAGTACTGGAGAAATGATTTACACATGGCAGCTCTAGTGGAAAACTTGGTACATGCTGATCAGGAAGGTGATTGGGAGCTGCATGTGAAGACTATGGAGTCACTGATTACTGCGTTTGGCAAATTCTGTTACATAAACTACCTGAGATATGGGTCCTCATGTTTGGCAAGAGTGAAGAAGCTATAGGTGGAAAAACCATACTTCT
Organism: Pleurodeles waltl; assembly: GCF_031143425.1. Taxonomy (NCBI): domain Eukaryota; kingdom Metazoa; phylum Chordata; class Amphibia; order Caudata; family Salamandridae; genus Pleurodeles; species Pleurodeles waltl. The sequence continues at coordinate 774,664,366 of NC_090446.1, read as the reverse complement.
ACAGAACATTCACCCAAAGGCATTTTGTGGTGAAAGACAGAGAGAGAAGACTCAATGCTGTGACTCCAGATATGAAACTGGAACAGGTGATCTGGAGATCATAGAAAAGCTCTAAGGGGATTGTTGGTCAGACACGTAAGAGTGAAAATGTTACTCAATGGCAGCTAGTTTACCATGAAGTCCTTTCTATTTGCAATGTTTTCAGAGAGATGACAAATTCAAAGTTAATGGGTCATTGTGAAACTGTTCCTCACCATGAACTTGTGGGAAAGAGAGGGGAACGTTTTAGTAAACATAATGACAGCCTTATTTATTTCATGCAGCAGTAAGGAAACCCTTTGAAATGACAGAGCCTATGTGACCACAACTTACTGACCAGACAATATGTGAATAACGATATAAAGACACGTCTACTAGATGTCCTGAAACATGGATTGAAACAATACGCATAACTGAAGCAGGAGAGATTTGTATTGAAAGAGAAGAACTGTTTGACATAACCACAAAAGCTAAACTTTCGCATTTTAACTTCCATATCAAGAGTTTTGTCCAACAAGCCACTACAAAACAGGTTACAAATAAACAACTTTCACAGGCACATAGAGAGATGGATGTAGCAAAATAAAGGGGTGAATTTATCAAGGAAATTCTGTTGCTTGATCTTCTTTCAACAAACGCTTTATTTGATGGAGATGCTGCAACCAAAGCAATGAAGCACAAACTAGTAGAAGAGCTTGGAAAAAACTTTCACCTGAAGAATTTCAATTCGAAAGGTGTCGTCATTGAAAACTGCTGTTGTTGTGGAGTAGATGTCACAATTGCAAATGGTCAAGACTTCATCCAAGCAAAACTTCGGAGACGTCTTTCAGACTGTTCTACAGATATCAAAGTCAATGTGCACCTTGCAAGAACTGCACATTGTCTTTTACAGTAATCTTGAACCATTTGTCAAAGAATGTGAGAGAATCAGACAAATGTCTACAAGTGGAATAATTGACCTTGCCTGTGTCAAAAATTCAACACCTATACTTGTGCAACTTGATAAATTCTGGTCACCAACATCAAACAAAATGAACTTGGAGATGTTAACTTGCCATAACATTGCTGATGCTTCAGTGAACACTGAATTTCCAATTATTGCAAATGGAATGATTGTCAATGGGGAGTTGGTGCCTGCAGAGATGTATTCAAAATGTATGGGCAATATTGTTCCAGAACTTAACAGCAACTTGGAGGAAGCTGACCTTTGTGTTGTGCCATATGTTGAGTGGGCTGTTTGAAATGGTTCCAATCGAGTCATTGTACTGTCAAATGAAACAGATGCTATTATTCTGCTACTTGGATTTGTTGCAGTGTTCACAAGTCAGTCATTGTCAGAGTTATGGAACAGGCGAGAAAAGACACTTAATCTCACTTCACATTCTTTACAAGAAACTTGACTCAGAGATGCCCAGTGTTCTTATCCAGGCACATATTCTTACGGGTGATGACTCTGTGAGCGAAATTGGAACAAAGTCTGGAGCTATGAAGTTTCTAAAAGGATTTGCTGAGGCAGAAGAAGAATGTGACTTTAAAGCTGTCGAAAAATACGTTGTGCGTGTGTGGAAAACAAGTTCTGACTGTCACACATTTGACGATCTTCAGTACAGTGAGTTCAAGAGATCAGTCCCGCTAAGTGACCTTCCAGCATCGTCGTATTCAGTGCGTGGACACATTGAAAGGGCATTCTACTTGATCATAAGATCTGTAAATGTTTTGGATCATGCATATTTAGAGAAAGATCTGTGTGAATTTGGTGGGGAAGATATTGACGGGGTGCTAAAACCATCGAAATTTCTAAAGCATCTACCCACAGAACCTTACACGTGCATGTTCTTGCAAAATCTGTGCTACAAAAAGATGTCCCAGTCGATATGGTCGTCTCAGATGTTAAACATTCTGCAAATGTACCACGAGTGATTACCGAAACAAATAAAGTAAACTAAGAATACGTCTAAAACAGGAGTAATAAACATTATTTTTTTTCATATTCAGATCATAAACATTGGATCAAAAAAACATTTTTATGTGTTTCATAATTCATTTTGTGTTTCATTTCTATATATGACTCTTCTTCCTCTATTATAGCCGCAATTTTGGAAAATAGCAGAAGGGTCGCTCTAAGGAGATATTTTCTGGCTCTGTAAGACTACTTGACCCTCAAAACCTATGGCTGACACCAAAAGTATGTAGGTCTCACGGTTCCTGAAATATTACATCATCACTGCAACACATCCGCCATTTTTAGAAATGTCGTCCAGAAACATTTGGCCCGGATCAGCAATGTCTACCCAAGCTAAATTATTTCTCTAATGATCCAAAAACACAAATCAAAAAATTAAAATCTCTGAACAACTATTTGTTTTACGGAGGTATATCAGGAGACCAGTATTATAACAAGCATAGTCAATCTGAGCCATTCTCTCTATTGTTAACTTGCCCGCTGATCCATTCAACCATCTGTAAACGTCAAACGTATCCCTTTTTGTCTGCCTAGAGTTGGGTAGTAGAAGTAGAATAATTGCATTTATACAGCACACTTGTGAATTTTGAAGTGTATCTTGTTTCATGACTACTAGATTTTATTGTTAGTTAATTAACAAACTATTAATTTATCTAACCCCATATTGATGAAAGCATAAGTTTGACTGTCTATAGTCAGTCCTCTGACTTGCAATTTATACTATGTCTGCGGCAGACATGTTACCCCTCACACCTTTTTAGCTATTGGATTTTCCACTTCCAGGCTAATCAGATACTGTTGCGTGCACTGTTACCTTGAGCGCTCTCTTACTTATATTTAATCATGTGGCTTTTATATGTATGCCTTGTCTCCTCCCCCGGGGCCTTTTATGCTCCTGGAAAGGAGAATCCCTAAGTCAGTCAGTTTGAAACTAACATGTGTTTCCCAGTAGGCCTAGGCCCTAGTGTGCATATGTACTTAAGGAAAAAAATCCAGCACCATACATTAATATCTATCTCTCTCTGACAGCTGGTACCCGTAACTCTCTAACATGATTACCCCTTTTCTAAGACGTCACACACACACGCAGCTAGCGGACACCATATTTAACCCATGCCCCTGGTGCAGGAGGACAAAAAACCATTAGTTGAATAAGGTACATCTAAATAAGGTTCCTAGGCAGAGCAAAAACTAGAATGAGTAAAAACATTTCTCTGCAACCTTAATTATATTTTCACTCATACATGTACCAAACAGACATTAATGTGCAGCTCAGAGAGTATATAATGACGGAAATGTATTTATTCCTTTATTTCAAAACTTACATTCTTCTTATACCAATATTAAAAATGTATTTATCATATTTTACAAATTCTTATTCAGTAGTGCCAAACATTTAGACAGCATACATATAAATATAGGTTTCTAAAGACAACATATATATGATCACTCACTCATTTCAATATCCAGTCTATATCCTCATCCTTCTTCATTCATACCCAGTCATACCTCCATATGTTCAATGGATAAGAAGTCTCTTTGATTTTTCACGTCCGTAGCAATTTGTGGCTTAAATCTACCCCACTCCACCCCAATATACCCCAATCTACCCAATTTAATCTTCCCCACTCCAGTTAACAAGCTAATCAACCCAACTCCAGCACTCCAATCTACCCTAGTCCAACCCACTCTATTTTACGCCAATCTACCCCACTCAACCCCCAATCTACCCTATTTCACTCTACCCCATTCCACGCCACTAACCTTTAGTCATGCTGAACAGCAGCCACACTGGTGTACCACATGGCTAGAACACAATCGCATAGGCGAGACCTATAGGTTTTGCCAATGCTTGTTGTAAAATGTAATGCCCGTTAAACAGATGCACGAATCATGGACAGCATATACAGGATATCCAACCTAATTCCGCTCGCTACCACTCACAATATCAGTAGAGTATTTATCCTTGGCTTTGTCAAGGGGAAAGAAATAAGAATTGCATACTTCACTAGTATTAAAGGGCAACGTGAAGCTACTTCAGCATCCCGTTAGTAGAAATGCTAACTGGGACTTGTAGTGTCACTTTTCATAGGTGTTGGCTCTTAATTGCCGAAATCCCTGAAGGTGCGTTATACATTTTATCATACATAAATAGGTTCCTTTTTTAAAAAAAAACTTATTTTTATTGTTTTCTGCACATTCATCGACAGCAATTGCAGTTTGTCATAATAGAATTTAGTTGATCTAACATAACATGAAAAGTAAATAACAATAACAACTTAGGTCTAATCCCATTCACAGTGTTCGTTTTCTACAGCGTGCAGCTAAATCACATGTTATAGCTAGTACCATAATTAGCAGTTGGCGGAAACCATCCTTTATTTACATCTTACTTGTGAGTGTGTCGGGGCTCAAAATACAGTATCGTCTGTTTATGTGTGTATGCACCAATTGTTTATTTTACTTCCATGAAGGGCATACATGGTCCGTGCGGGGCTGTATGTGGTCTGTTCGCTGTCTACATTTTCGTGGTGCTACCAGGTTTCATGGTGGGCGCTCATCATTTTTAACCTCCAATTTGGCGACAAATGTTTCCCAGGCATCACACCCAGTGTGCTTCTGACCTTCATCTAATAACTTACGTAGTACCTGATATTCTGTTTGTGCCCAGCGCAACGTTAAGGCACGCCACGTTTTCAGATCCAGTACTTTAGGGGCTTTCCAGTTCATAGCAATCAACCTTTTATACATTATGAAAGCCAGGTCTGCAAACCTGTGTATGTACTTTTTATCCCTTTTCCTGACTCCCAATAAACAGGAGCCGGGATCCGGCGTGAATATAAGGTCTGTTATATCTGAAATATCAGCCACCACCCCCGCCATTCCATTTCCAGGGGACTGCACTCCCAGACCATATGATAAAAGTTGGCTGATGGGGAGCTACAGCGAGGGCAGTGGAAGTCCGCTCCAGGAAACATGCGCTTCAGCCGCGCAGGTGCAAGGTATGTTTGGTGTGTATAGTTAAATTGAGTGTAACGAAACCTAGGGTTTCTTGACACTCTGCGGGTGTGATTTAGAGCCTGGGACCATTCTTCAGCTGTCATCTGGTTCGGTAAGGCAGTGTTCCATCAAGTTCTAACGTTTTCTAATCCATTTACGGGGAATGTGTTTAAGACTTTATACGTATTTGTTATGACTTTGTTTTGATTGTCGTATGACAACATATGGTGCATCGCTGGGGAGGTAATAGGTTCCTGGTCCCCCGATGCCCATGCCTTCTTAATTAACTGGCAAATAGAATAATATGCTATAAATTGTCCCGTTCCCACTGAGGTGAGGTCTCTTATAGATTCAAACGACATTAGCTTTCCTTCCTCGAAGCAGTCTCCCACCGTTAGTATACCCGCCTCTGCCCAGGCGGCCCTAGGTTCTGCATATAATGTCTGCACCCAGCGTATATAGCTAGGTCCGAACCCCATACTCTGCATCGTTGCGAATAGGTAGTCCCACCCTAGTGTATCGAATGCTTTCTCAATGTCTAATGACATTGCCACATTTTCGTGTGCCTCTGATGGAGTATCCCCTATTATACTCAGCAGCCTACGAATATTCAAAAATGTGTTTCGTTTTGGAATGAAGCCGTTCTGGTCTTCATGTACTAAGGTGTGTATTATGGGAGCTAATCTATTTGCCAGGATTTTGCCCAGTATTTTGCAATCTAGATTTAGTAGCGAGAGTGGTCTATATGACTTAACATCTGTAAGGTCGCGGCCCTGTTTAGGCAGGACCACTATCAATGCTTCTCGCTGTGAGTGTGGGAGTAATTTATGAGACCATGCCTCTTCGAACACCTCCAGCAGGTGTGATTTCAAATGTTTGGAATAAGTAGTGCAATATTCTATTGGCAAGCCATCTATTTCAGTCTCTTTATTTCTGGACATCTGTACCATGGCCGCTTCTAGCTCTTCCATTGTCAGGGGAGCCTCTAATGTCTCCTTATCTACTTGTGACAATTGTGTTAAGTTCTCTCCACTTAGAAAGGTCCCCAATTGCCGGATAGTGCATGATGCCCGCCCCTTGTATAAGCCTGTGTAGTACTCCTCAAACGCTTTGTTGATTGCTTCCTGACTGGTGGCCATGGTTCCATCTGCCTGTCGTATAGCCCCTATAGGAGCTTGCTGGCGATCCTCTCGGAGTAGCCATGCCAGCAGTCTCCCTGATCTATCTCCTTCTGTTTGTAGTCGCATTAAATAATAATTGTAGTCATGGCGGCGGAGTCTTAAATCTGCATCATTATATTTTGAGCGTATGTTCACAAGTTCTGCCTGTGATGCCCAATTATGTGCCACTGCGATTTTCAGCTTTCTCATCTCTTTTTCCAATGTGGTAACTTCAACATGTAGCGAGCGCCTGACCCCCCAGCTGGCAGACAGACAATGCCCCCGAACAATGACTTTGTGTGCTTCCCACTCCATTGCTCTTGTATCTGTGGAGCCCTTGTTAATTTCCCAGTAATTTTTTATTGTTGTATTTAATTCCGCCCTGAAAGCCTGGTCTAGGAGAGCCTCCCCCTGCAGGCACCAAGTGGGGATCGCAGATCGTCTCCTTCCCCGTCGCTGCGTTAACCGAAGTGGGGAGTGATCGGATAACGTTTTGGCTAGGTATTCCGCGTCCTTAACCAGGCAGCATATTTCGTGGGTGCCCTATATAATGTCTATCCTAGTGTGTTCTTTGTGGGGTATTGAATAAAACGAATATTCTTGTTGCATTAGGTGGCTCATGCGCCAGAGATCGTGTAGTCTCAAATCCCCTGCCCATGTCATCAGTGGACCAGTGGTGCTCCCTCGTGGTAGTCCTCTCGGGGGCGGGATAGATCGATCAAGTGTCATGTCCGGTGTGCTATTGAAATCTCCTCCCCACACAGCTGGTGCCTCTGGGTTGACTAGTAAGGCCGGTGACAGGGTATGCATGAATTCAGGCAGTGCACTATTAGGGGCGTAAAGCCCTATTACCGTGAGTTGTCTGCCATCCAGCAGCCCCTCCATTACCACATATCTGCCCCCTTGATCCATTCTGTGTGTGTGTTGAACATACAGTACCCCCTGGGCTATCCACACCAATACCCCCCTAGTATAGGCCGAGTAAGATGTGCCTATAATCTGTCCTCCCCAGCGCCGCCTTAATACTTTCAGATCGGCCTCTAGTAAGTGTGTCTCTTGCAGGATGGCGATGTGTATCCCCTGGCACTTAAGGCGGGCGTGCACACGATATCTTTTACCCTGCGTCGCCATTCCCCGCACGTTCCACGTGATATTATATTCATGCATATCGTGGTTTGAAATCTACACCCTGTGTTTTTGTACCATCTTTGTTTATATGCCCTGTAGTGAACCGCCAACACACCCCCCCATCATTTTTCGCCGTTCCTTGCTTGTAATATTAACTAACAGCTGCACCAAACTGTTTTGTTGTTCAAGAAGACCTAATAAACATAAGTAAATGCAATCCCACTCGCCCCCCACCCCAACTATTCCCCCACAGCCGTGCTGAACTTGCCTAGTTCTAGCCACCATCTGTATAGCAAAATACACATCACACTTCTAATAGAAAAAAGGTGTATCCATGCGGATACCTTCTGGGGAGGCATGATAGCAATAGGAGGTGACCCTTATAAGGGGCCCCCACCTTTGACCCCCCAAAAAAATGAATTTACGTATGTCAGCGCCCCCGGGACACACCGGCTCTGCCAACACCACATGTGCAGTGTTATGTCTTACTCATATATGAATTGAACGAGGCAGCCAGCTGTTACTTATATGCAAAAGCCCTGTCCTACTTGTGCTGTCCGGTCCTTCCGCACCAGTGTTCCATAATTATATCACAGTGACCGATGAGGGATAAGATCACTTCACCACACCCCCCTCCTGCCATCACAGTGCATCCGCTGATCTGGGTGTTAACTTCGGACCTCTTAGCGCCTCCAGTATCGTCAAATCGGAACTAGCTGAGTCCGAGTCTGTTTGGTAACTTGCATTAGTGCGCAGTTCGCCGAAAGAGTTTTGTGTGTGCAAAGTCGTCTCCTTCAGTACCTTTGCTCTCTCGGCCGCTGCTTGTTTTACGGAGGGTTGTGATTTAGAGCGTTTCCTGGTTCTCTTCCGTTCTGGTGAGGTGATCCATTTGCCGCCATCTCCTGTGCCCTCCCGGGGCTGTGCCAGCCCCTTGGCATGCAACCATGTCCACGCATCTTCCAGGGTGGGAAAAATATGCGTTTTATCCTCTGAAATCACTCGCAATTTAGCAGGGAACATCAGGGCATACTTGATGTTATGTTCCCGAAGTCGTTGTTGGATTTTCAGAAAGGAGTTGCGTTGTCTCTGCACTTCTTGAGTGAAGTCTGGGTAGGCAGTGATAGATGAGCCCTCATGCTGGATAGGGCCTTTGTTACGAAAGTGTTGCAGTATTGCGTCTCTGTCCCTGTAGTTCAGAAACCTGGCTATTAGTGGCCTAGGCTGCATCCCTGGAGCCGGCTGTCTCCCCGGTACTCTGTGTGCTCTTTCCACTGAGAAAAACTTTGACGGGCACCAAGCATTACTTCTTTGATTAACCATTGTTCCAAAAATAGTTCTGAGTTTTGTCCCTCCGATCTTTCGGGAAACCCCAAAAAGCGGACATTATTGTGCCGAGATCTGCCCTCCGCCTCTTTTGTCTGGCGGCATAGGACCTTCACCTCAGATTCCATCTGTTTTTGATTTTCTAGTGCTAGTGGGTTGAGCCCGCTCAGCGTGTCTTCCACTGTGCCAACTCTGTCCGTCAAGTTACGATGATCCACTTTTAACAGATTAAGATCCTGAGACACTGTATCAATTCTGTTTTCTAGTGAGGATTTGGTGTCCATTATCGCCTGCAGGATTTTCTCGATTTGAGTCGAGTGGGCTTGCAACGTAATTTCCAGGGATGACAGGCTGGGCGTTGTTTGCTGTTCACCTGATGTTATCCCGAGCGTGGACCGCTCCTGAGCTTTGGCTGCCTTAGATTTCCCTGCCATGATCACTGTTTTGCGACACTCCGCTGTGATTTAGTGAATGTTTCAAAATGAGTAGTGCACATTGATTTCCATCGGGGGCCTGTTCCTTCGGGTCGACGTAGGGTTGCTCCCTGTGCGGGTCTTCCAGCTACACAGTAAGAAAAGTCTCTGCGATTTTTGGGAGGTTCCTACTGACCTTTGCTGTCCTCACCCTGTACACCCTAGGTGGCAGCAGCAGCTAGTGCGGAAGCTAACAGCACCATCAGGCTGCTCGCCCATGTGTTTGGTTCGGCTCCTGCCAGGACCCAACCATCTGTCTCCTGCAGCCCGTTGCTTCAGCTTTGATTTTGGGCCCTTGGACCGGTACTTGTGTCTTGAGGGGTGTGTTAAATAAAGGTCCTCGCCCCCACTGACTCCCAGCTGGTCTCCTTCCCCCCTGCGCTCCAAAGGGGGGCCTCTGTGTGATCACAATGAGATCCAACTGTGGTTGTCCTAGGCCCCAGGAGCCACCATGTACAGGTGCCCCAGCATCCCAGGCAAGGGCCAGCACCACTCTTCAACAAGCGGCTGAGATTCACTCATGCGGGGGGCCCTCCTGGTATCCGCCGCGTGTCCCACGGCCGTCCTCTGCGCTCCAGGTGATCACGAACGGGCCTCCAAGGCCCGCTAGCCCGGGGCTGACTCTTCCGGTAACGCCGCGCGGCTCCTCCAGGAGCGTCGCGTGGCGTCTGCTCGATAGGGGGGGAGGGGAAGAGGAGGGAGCGAGAGACCAGAGGGGGGCCACCAAAGCAGTGTCGACCCCCCCCAACCCCCTCTGTCCACTCACCGCTCCCCGCTGTGTCTCGTTGGGCCCGATCGGCCCAGGTGCCGCCGAGCGGACGAACCAGCCCTCCGCTCCTCCTCGCTATGCGAGAGCCGGGGATCCTCTGTCGGAGAGGCCGTGTGCGTCCCGCAAGCCACCGGGAGCCGCCCGCCTCTCGCCGATTCCTCCTCAACACGCCGCCAGTACTCCGGAGCCCAGGAGGACCGCGCCCGACCTTAGGGAGCGTCTCCGGAGGTGCCGACCAGGATTTTTTGTGGGCCCTAGATGGAGCCTACATATCAGGCATCCGTCGCGGCCGCCATCTTGGCCACTCCCCCACATAAATAGGTTCCTTAACTTAAATGTAACACAAGCTAAGCAGTGGAGGTGGTGGTGGAGCCCAGTGGTGGTGATATAAGCTTGGGGGACTACAGAAGCAGGGCTGCTGGGATTTTATGGGGATTAGCTTCTTTGCTCATCACTCATAGTTATCTAAAACTTACAGTTGCAAAATGTAGAGGAGATCATGCAGAATCAATACTTTTCTGATACCTCTCTTGTTAGCACGTCGGTCCTTAATAAGTAAACTTACAAGGTGACGCGTATAGGTCGATGAACTTTTTGATTCGCATGAAGTATCCTAGCTGTGATGTGACCAATGTTCTCAGTAATAAATGCACAAAATTCAATAACCATTAGACAAATCATTAATCAATAAAAGCAATAAGCATCACACCATGACTTTTCAGCCATGAATAACCACACCTCAATATACGTTTTAGTAATTTTATTTCCCTTTTGTTAAAATACTAAGTCATGAGATTAATTCAAACTCAATTTAATTCATATAAAAAAACAGCATTAATTAGTTGGAAGACGCCAAAAACATAATCTAATCAAAGCTTGCATCAGGGTATATTCTGAAGCATTCACACAAGTCAATAAGAGAATCAAAGACAATAAATCATTTCTAGTCATGAAGTTCAGCAATTTAGTCCGGCAGCCGTTTGTCTCTGTAATCTGTCAATCGTCATGTAAGGAACCCTCATCTAACTCAGATTAGCACCAGCATGTGGGACTTCATGCAAAACTATTTAGAAACAAGAATTTAGAAAACATATAGCTAAGAATACTACTAAGACAGCGCAGTTGTTACCTAGAAAGGAAATATAATTCAGTCATATTGTCATATCTACCTATGGTATGGGTCAGCAACAGTCAGTCTTCGTCATCAGTCGATCAGCATCACATCAGGCTCTCAGTCAGAGAGTATGAGCCCAATGACAGAATCTCGAGTCTCTTCTTCCCAATATCGCATCACAATTTCGGAGGATGGTCTGCACCCCTAACATCTGACTTCTCTTCCCTCTGTCACGTTGTTATATCAAAGTCAACCAGACTATTCCCCAAATTCCAATTGGTCAATTCATCGTACGTTATTACCCTATACAATATCCAATAGAGTCCGTAAATCAAATCTATGAATTCTAATATTTCACAGTTCACATGTCGTTGATTGGTTTGCTGTACGATGTTATCATCTGGCTGGTCAAAAATGTTGCATATTCTTCTCTAGCCAGTGTCTTCATTGTTTGAGTCCTGGGAAAGTACATCTAGAGCATATTACACACTATTAGATACATTGCTAGGGGCATCATCTCCTGTCCATCGGTCCTCATAGAAAGCTTCGACTAGGCATTTTATTAAACAATAAGCAGTTCATGGTTAGTTCATCTAGTCAGCATTTTCCATTGAGCGTTTAAGAAATACAGCTTCTGCATGAGGCCTGGCAAGACTAGGCCAAGACACTCGCTAAGTTAAGGCCTATAATTATTGCAAAACATAGGTTATCATTCTCAATATGACATATTACTACGTTAATCGAATACATTTTCAATAATTCATATATGTTAATCACTCATTTAGTACAATTCGTAAATACTGGTGGCCCTTCTCTGAGGTCACAATTTCAAATGTGCACATTATTTTTCTACGTTAATCCATTTTCTATTATATTTGTTATTCAAAATATATAAACATTAATTAATAATTTCTAATTAAGACATTTGCGTTAACACTGTCATCAGGCCTGTTTCAGACTGAACTCCCCCTTCTGGTTCTCCTGGTTCTCAATTGGGCTGCAAGCGAGTCACAGCATGCACACTCCTCTACAGCGTATTCGGCATTAGGCGCAGCACATGTGTCAATGGTACCAGGGTGTGACAAGCATCTTCTGCATTAGTGAGACCACTGAGGACCTGCTGCATCAGTGTCCTACCCTGACCTGCATCAGTGCCCTACCCTGAACTGCATTAATGCCTCCATGCAGTACAGACATCAGTGGCCTTAATCATACATCCATCATTTGTCCATCTATTATTAGACTTCTGCGAGGTAACATCAAAGTGAAGAGCCAGAGAAATAGACAACGTTAGGCAACTAAACTCAAGCGGGGCACACCTTTTTCTGAGAAACACCATCATTACAAAAAACAATTTTAAACTGTCACTTTGTCTGCTGTGAAGTGGACTTATTGGGACAAATAAATTACAGGACAGCACTTTGCCCAGCATTTGCACAGTGCCATGCTTTCTTAGTTTGAACTGCAAATTTTCCACTTTGACTGTTTCAAATAAAGGTTTTGAGGCCTGGCACAAAAAAACTGCTACTCAGATTATTAAACAGCGATTCAAAGTATGACTGTCTCAGCATCTCCAGTAGCTTTTATATTGAATGGGTGCGCATGCGAAAACAAAGGGATTCCTGAGAGACAAGGCAGGAATCTGGTGCAAATCAGGTATCACAAAACAGTGGTCCTCTGTAGACTTATTTTTAATAGTAGTCAGGGGATTAATAATCCATCCACTGTAGAATTTATTAAATAAGTTGTTCATAAACATCCAAAGAAATGTAATTGCAAAAATCAACCTTACTAAAGAAATACTGAATACGTTTATTTTCATGAAAAATTCAAATAAATGAATCAGAATGCTCCAACAGTGATCACAAAGTTCAGGAGAAAGTGAACAAGTAATTAGTGCGTATACTTGAGAAGGCACGTGGCTCTTGGACTAGAAGAGGTATTATAAAGAGGGGATCGCGCTGTAGTCATGTTCAAAATCCCCTTGTGAAAATGCATGGGGAAAGTGCGTTTTGGGACCCCATTTTTCTCTGCCCCTGCTTTACGGATCACCCCTAAACCTTCAAGAAAGCAGCTTAACCCACTGAAGTATAGGTTTTTGACAATTTTGGGAAGATTCGTCAAGCGGCACCAGTTATTGGTAAAAAAAAAACGCTCGACCTTCCCCTGGTCCCTATTACGAGTTTCCCGCTGGGTCAGCGGTCAGAAGCAGAGTTTCCACCCGCTGGCCCAGCGGTAAACAGCCCACAACATTGACACCGGCTCATAATCGAGCCAGCGGCAATGTTGCGGTGTGTAGGGTGCAACAGCACAGCAGACAGTGTAAAAGCGCAAGGGGCTGTCCATGGAGGCCCCTTCACTGCCCATGCCAAGTGCACCCTATCTTCGCCAGCTTTTACATGCTAGTGCTACTGCTTGAAAAAAGTTGGCAGAGAGGGGAGTCGCAATCCTCAGGGCGGGCAGAAAGGGAGATTTTGTTTGCAGCAGATTGTGCTTTTTGTTTGTTGGTGTAAATCCGTTCAGTAGTTGTTGAGAAATTTAAGGAAATCTGTATTTTTATATCTAGGGCCACAGTTCCTCCGCGACGACTTCATGAAGAATAATGAGCTCATGAGGAGCTCTGATTGGCTGCCCACACTTCAACAAGTAAGTTTTGTCAGCCATCAGGCGAGTCTCACAAAAAAATGAAAAAAAAGAAATAGGGGGCAGGGTAGAAATACCCTTAACCCCAAGCCTTGGTCCAGGGGGACCCCAGCAGGACAAAAAGGTATTTTTTTTAATTTACTGCAAATTTGCAAAATTCGCTCATTTGCAGCAAAAAAGTAAAAAAATAAAATGAAATAAACAAGCACAGGCTTCTGCACTTGTTTTAATTGTAGCTCCTTTGTGGGCCTGGTCCCAGCAGGGTTTAATAAAAAAAAAAATGGAAAGGCTCACGAGCCCTCTCCCCATCCCTCTCCAAGGGCTTAGAAAATGCCCTAAGGACCACCACCTCCCCAGGGTTAATTTTAATAGTAAGCAGCCACGCTCCCCTCAGGGACTACAACCTCCCAGAGGTACAAATTTAAAATTATGGTATAGGGGGCGACGGGGTGGCAGGGAAAGAGATTAAACTATTGCTCTTGCTCACAGAGAGTTGCTTGTTTATCAGGTCTCTCTGTGCAATACCAATGCCTGTCCCACAGGTGGCGGGGAGCCAGCTGGGACCGGAGGGGTCCTGAAGCTCCCGGCGGTCCTATAGCACACTGGGTGCCCTGGCTGGGACTAGGGCACCCAGGGATAGATTGGGAATGGAGTAATTTGGCAGGCTACCCTGCCCACTTTAATAGTTTTCATATGTCTTATCACCCTTTACCAGGATACTGTACAGCTTACCAAGAGGCCCCCCAATTTTGGTGGACCTTTCATGATACTGCAAAAAATATGGCCATTTCCACAAAACAAAGAAGCACTTACATAATATAGATAAGAGGTTTGCTGGAGATTTACATCTTGGTAGTCTTGTTGGCCTCTGTATAGGAGGATTCATGTTATTACAAAATTCTGGAGAAAGACATACGACAAACAGTCACGTTGCCAAACGCACCCAAGGTCTCTGGAGACAGTTCCTCGTGGTTCATTACACAGCTATATTGTACAATAAACACAGGACATTTACCCAAGGAGGTAGCACTTACTAACTAACCAGTATAAAGTACTTCAATTGGGTAGACATAAAACTGTGGACTCTTGTTGGATAAACAGGCAGTTGTGGTTACTTTGTGGCTTAGTCACTCACGTAGCTACTGACACACCCACACAGAAACTCAAACACCCACTCGCAGACGCACTCCAGACAGTCATGCACTCTCTCACAGACCCACTCAGAGAGTCATGCACTCTCTCACAGACCCACTCAGATATTCATGCACCCACTCAGGCTCATGCAACCACTCAGAGACTTATGCACTCACAGACGCACTCCGAGACTCAGGTACCCACTCACAGACCCACTCAGAGACTCGCGCACCCACTCACAGACCCACTCAGAAACTCGCACACTCATACACCCACTCACAAACTCACTCAGACTTGCACACCCACTCACAGACTCACTTAGGCTCACACACCTCCTCAGACCCACTCACACACTCACTCACAGACCCACTTAGACCCTTAGAAACCCACTACCAGACCCACTCAGAGACTCGCGTACCCACGCACAGACCAATTCAGAGACTCACAGACCTACTCAGACACTCACAGACCCACTCAGACACGCACAGACCCACTCAGACACGCTCACACCGACTCACATACCATCTGAGACACTTATGCACTCATTCATACACTCACTGTCAAAGGTTAGTGGTTACAGTTAGGAAATACAATTTAAAAAAACCTTAGAAATTCACTTAAAATACCAAAGGTTACAGGGACTTTATAGTTAGGGAACAAGATTTAGAAAAACCTTAGGACATTCACTGAAAAAAAAACAAAGGTCACAGAGACGTCATAGTTAGGCTCACATTTCACTCATACAAAACCAGTGAAACTCAGCAGTTATAGTTACCTGAGCTAACTATAACTTGCCCCACCATCTCCCCCCCACAATGCACTGCTTATGACCCCACTCTCGTGTCACTCATGACATGGTCAGTGACATCACTGATGACATCTCAAATGACATCACTGATGGCGATGGCATCCGAGATCAGCAGGTGTAGAAGAAGACAGCATGACAATCTCAAACATGGCACTACTACAATGAATGATGGCAGTCAAAGGTGGGATTGGTAGATGTTCCAGTATGTTACACTACATGAGAATATCACAGTAATTAATTTATGTACAACATTGTAAACAATACATGTATACCATAATATGTATATTTCAACATTGAAGACAAAGGGTACATGGTAAATAGTAATAAACAAACTCCATTATTACGAAACTCCCATACTCCATGTAGTAAAGAGTGACGTGACAACTGGCTTGATTATAATGGTTTTGCAGCCTGTTGCAAGTTGCACAGATCATTTAGTAAAAGAAGCAATGAAAATATTCAGTCTAAATGGGTACATAGGCATATAGTTAGAGTGTCAGGAAGATTGCGGATAAGAGTAAGTAGCAAAACCTAAAGTAACCCTTTCCATTCTTCATCACCGTTAAGACCATTGGTAATTGATTGACAATGAAAAATCCATGTACATTCCATTCCGTTTAGGAAAAGAGAAACGACCCTACCCCGGAGTTGGCTTATAACACTCAATGACTTGTCTTTGGATGCCGTTTAGGTGGTTGTTTGCTGTTGTAAATACCAAGAGGAAATTCTGAACTGATTCTGCCTCTGTGTTGGCTGATACTAGCCTTGGCCTTCTATGAGGTCTGTCCAATGTAAATGTGATTGCATTGGCAACAAATTCAATACACTACATTATTGAAGTTGCAGTTGGAGAAAAAAAAAATAAGATTTTGTTTTATGTGTAGATAGTAAGCTACATTGCTGTCAATGGTGAAATCTCAGGCGAAGCAATTGCCACGTTTATCGTGGCATGTAACTGGTGGTAGTCCCCATACTGATTCTGTTGTGGTAGAGTTGTGAGTGGGTTTCAAGCTCTCACTAAATGATCTCTCGGGTTACGGTCCCTCTAGAATGAAAATAGGAGGATCTCAAAAGAAAGCCCGGAGAACACAATACCTTCCAGTGTTGTTTCACACGTTAGGTGTTCTGATTGGTGAGGGGGCAATACCTGGTAACACAAGTGATCTGTCAAGATGCTGCTTAGCTTTAGGTTGCAGATAATCTCTCTGTGGGAATACCCTGCTCTTTTTAATGAGCATTTGACCAGTTTTCTCGAGTATCCTATCACGTTTCCTTAAAGTCAAAGGTCATATTGGGAAGTATTGAACCACATAATGAAATAAGATAGATAGTTCATTTTCTGGACCAGAGTTCAGTTATTTATTGCTTAGATTGACCTCACCATTGGTTGCCAATTGACTTCTTCTACCCATCTCTTGGACAAGTGTCCTTGTAAATCCCTTTTGCTTTTACCCAATTTTTGCACTCCAACCATTTTTATTTGGTTTCTTGGCATTTATTAACTCATTTTCCAGAAACTGTGCTTAGCTACCCGGTCCTGCTGATGACCTGTTAGTAACACCAAGGTGAAAATGCATTCGGCAGCAGATGATACTTAGACTCCACTGACTTTATAATACTGCTTGGAATCAAGAGTCATGTGTCTTAAGTATATGCACTTATCACTTGCACACTTTTTCTGCACTGTGTGGTCACCGGCTGAGCACTTTACAGATCATTTATTTGAATTTTTCATGAATATGGACGTATTTTTGTTTTTTACTTTTGTTGGTTTTTGCAATTAGTTATTTGGATGTTTCTGAACATCTTATTCAATGACTTCAACGATGAATGTATTATGCATCACCAATGGATAAATTATATTATTAAAAACAAGTCTAAATTGAACTTCTGTTGTGCGATACTTATTTTAATGGGAGGCACCAGAGGATATATTGTCTGACTGTGGTAGTGCATCAGTGACCGGAAATAAGTTTGAGGTGCACAGTAAACAAATTTCCTGTTACCTTCCTCTTCTATGCCCTCCCACTCCTTCTTCCTCACTCCTCTTTCCTTCGTCCAAGAGTAGCTCGGTCAGAAAGATTGAGGGGGTGTGAGTTTCAGATTTCCCAACAATCACACTGGTTAAAATACATTACGAGACGAAGCAGGGCAGGAGTGTTTGGCAAAGGGTTAAGGAACAGTCAAAAAGGAGAGGAGCGCTGGTTGTGGGGGATACTTAAAACTCATTATTTGATCAAATAAACATTTTTAAGACCTGTTAGAATGGGGTCTGTAGTTGGCAGTGGTTTGCATCCTGTCCAGGTAGTGACCCTCACTCTAGTCAATGTAAGGGAGCCACACAGCTAATATAATCCCTGCTCACCCTCTTGGTACCTTGGCTCAGGCAGTTATGCTTATCTCAGAGGCAATGTGTAAAGTATTTGTACTGACAGTAACACATCAAAAATATCACAAAATGAGTCCACACCACTTTAAAATAATATCCAATATTTATCTGATTAAAACAAGACCAAAACAGAGATCCAACATCCACCAGTCAATATCACTTTTAAACGTTTGAGCAAGTCTTAATCCATAGCAATCAATGGATGTATCTCTTTAGCACAAAGTACTGAGTTGCATGAAAAATGAAGATGATGCAAGCCACAAGGGAGGTGAGGTGCCGGAAAAGCAAAGTGATGCGTCAGTTCCTTGCTGCGCAAGGGAGGTGATGCGTTGATTCTTTCCTCGCAGGTGAGACAATGTGTCGATTTCCAGACACGTGGCCTCGGTTCCTTACTGCAGTGGGGGTTCGATGAGAAATTGGCACCAGGGACAGTGCATGGAAAACCCAGGTGAGTTGTGTTGATGGGATCATGGTGAAACATGCGCTATGTTGATTCTGCAGCCATGGGACAGGCGGTGCATCGACTTTTTTTTAAAGCTTTGAGAGAGGCGCATTGATGCGTGGATTTTCTCCTTCAGATCACCAGCATGCACTTGCAACGGAATTACACTACTTAGCAAGTCATGACTCTCAGCAGAAGAGCCCAGGCACTGGCAGATGAAGTCTTTGATGTCCCTGAGACTTCTCAACAGGAGGCAAGCTCAGTCCAAGCCCTTGGAGAACCTTTGGAAGCAGGATGTAGAATGCCAAGTCCAGTCCTTTCCCTCCCAAGACAGAAGCAGCAAGCAGCAGCCCAGCACGACAAAGCAGCAGGGAAAATGTCAGTCCCTTAATTCAGCATCCAGCTGTTCTTCCTGGCAGAATACCCTCAATCCAGAAGTGTTGTAACTATGTGCGGTCAGAAGTCCAGTACTTAGACCCATTTCTGTCTTTGAAGTAGGCAAACTTCAAAGAGAAGTCTTTGTAGTGCACAAGACCCTACCTTTCCCTGTCCTGGCCCCAGACACACTCCAGAGGGGTTGGAGACTGCTTTGTGTGAGGACAGGTACAGCCCTGTTCAGGAGCAAGTGTCAGCTCCGCCCACCACTCTAGCTCAGGAAGACCCATCAGCCTGGTGATAGACTACCAGGATATGCAAGGCACACCTCATCTCCCTTTGTGTGAGCATCTATAGTGAATACACAAACAGCCCAAATATCATCCTGACCTAGATGTGTACTCAGCAGACAGGCAGAAGCACAGAATGGTTAAGTAAGAAAATACCCATTTTCTAAAAGTGCCATTTTCAAACTTAAAATTCAAAAACCAACTTCCCAAAAATATGTTTTTTTCCAATTTTGAGTTCAGAGACCCCAAACTCCAAATTTCTATCTGCTCTCAATGGGAAATTACACTTAAAAGATATTTCAAGGCAATACCCATGTTACCATATGGGAGAGGTAGGCCTAGTGAAAGCTGAATTTAGCAGTATTTCACACACCATTACATGTCCTGCCTTTTAAATACACTGCACCCTGCCCATGGGGCTGCATTTGGGCCTACTTTAGGGGTGACCTACAGGTAATAAAAGAGAAGGTTTGGGCCTGGCAAGTGTGTGCACTTGCTGGGTTGGAATGGCAATTTAAACAGGCACAATAGACACTGCAGTGGCATGTTTGAAACATATTTACAGGGCTACCTGTGAGTGTCACAAGTAGTGCTGCAGGCCCACTGGTAGCATTTGATTTACAGGCCCTGGTCACACACCGTTCACTGTACTAGGGACTTACTGGTAAATCAAATATGCCAGTCATAGAGAAACCCATCACCAATACATTTTAGACACGAAGCGTATGCACTTTAGCACCTGTTAGCAGTGGTAAAATGTACAGAATTTACAGAGTCCTAAAGCCAACAAAAACATGTCGGAAAAAATAGGAGGAAGAAGGCAATACTTTTGGGGATAATCCTGCAAAATGGGCCAGTTTCAACAAGAACTTTAAAATGGAGATGAGCTTATGTGGGAGTTTTTGTCTGCATGCGTATGCAAGAATCCCAAGTGAAAACCAACACACCCCCTCACTGTACCTGACCTAAAGCACCTGTACCCAACTATTTACCCCAGAATTAATTTATTAGGGGGGTATAACAACCCCTTGAAGCCTTGCCCCTTCCTCCCACATATCTTTAAACCCCTATCCTCACCTCCTTTTTCTCACTCTTTTGCTCTTGCTCATGTTTCACCCTTTCTCCTTTTACTTCTTTCTCTGCTTCTTTCCCTCACATTTTGACTCTCTACATCTCTCTTGTTCTCTCCCAAAGTACCTCTCTCCCCCTTCCTGACTCTATCTTTCCACCACAAAACTTTGATTCATGTGCAAAGTGATACCCACCACCTCTCCATTGATTGTTACTTCATATGTGCACTAATCAATGCCATCTGTTTACCTGAGAGGGTAGTTTATTGTGCTCAGGATCCCAAAGTCAGGCCTGCTTGTGGACAGTTCTGCACTGGTCCTAGCCTTGGGTATGTCACCATTGGCTTGGGAAGTGTAGTGCTACCTTGCCATATGAAGGCCCAAGTTGCCCTCTCAAGGGCAAGAGCCAGGCGAGACATCAAATACCTGCTTTTCCTCTGCCCTTGAGTCTCCACCGTTGTCTTTCCTAGCTTTAATCTCTCTGTCTATTATTTCCTACTCACCACCTCTCCACTATCCTTCATCCTGCTTTTCTCTTTACCCTGGTACTTGTAGCTTTTCTTCTCCCTATATAAACGCAGGCATTCCAACTACTAGAATCCAAGCACAGACTAGAATTGGGCGAACTACTTACACTGCTTTTGGCCCCTCCCTTTGTAGCATTCTTTTTTTTTAATCAATAGTCCGTCATCCTAGATCACTTCCGTACAACATTTGCTACTACCACAAAGGCTTAGGCTTCTGACGTGGATGAGAGACACGAACATTGCTTGCATTATTGGTGTG
The DNA here is from genome assembly GCF_031143425.1 of Pleurodeles waltl. Taxonomy (NCBI): domain Eukaryota; kingdom Metazoa; phylum Chordata; class Amphibia; order Caudata; family Salamandridae; genus Pleurodeles; species Pleurodeles waltl. Next base: position 774,643,460 of record NC_090446.1, on the reverse strand, counting down.
TTGCTAATGCCATTATTTTATCAGGATGACATTGTAAAACATTTTGCAGATAAATAGAGCTGTAACAGAAGCCCAGTGCTGCTGGGGAAGGATCAAAAAAGAGATCTAAGAACTAGGGAAATTGATTCTCCTGTAGTGCTGCTATCATTATAGTTTAAGCTCATTTGCTCCTTTTGATTGCCAGCAGCAATAACGTAAACATAAGGTTAGGTTGTAGCATGAAGGGAAAGGTTAATACAAGCTGGTAATAGAATGGAACTTACAGACTAATAGCATTGAGTGACTACTTTTTGTATTGCCGCATGTGGCCTTCCTATCATTAAGACAAATATCTATAAATTCCAGCTTCTATTTCTGAAAAGCGACCAGGAAGGAACTCCTTCAAAGGCAAGCGCTTAGTGTTAATACAACCTGTGAGAAAAGAACATGTATTCCAATGCATTACCCATGGAACTCTACAGAATAATTGTGCCAGGAAACCTTTCTAATATGTGTACCTTTTCAACTGTATTTGAGAGATAGGTGGAGTGGTCAACGTTTGAGAAAATGCAATTTAAGACGGTTTACTTCTGTTATCTGATACCCAACGATTTGTGTGTCCTTTTTCGCTTTATTGTTCGAGCATGTGTCTGTAGATAAGCATGCTTAGCATAGTCCTGCCATCTAGTGTGGAGCTTGGATGTGTACAAGTTGTTTCTCTTAGAAGAAAGTCTTTCGAGTCATGAGGTAGTTTGATTCCTCCTCTTGCTCGTAATGCACATGGCCATCGACTCCATTGTTAGATTGCTTTCTTCCACCATTGGTTTTGAACTTGTGCTATTCTGCTTTGGTTTGACACCATTGAATTAGTTTTCTCAGTATAACCTGCTTTCCTTCAATATTGTTATTGATCGCAGCCCTTTCTCTCTGTCCTGTTCGGTTCGACGACATGAACTTTGTTAGGGCAACTTGCATCGACCGCGACCCCTTGTGGGTCTTTGCCCTTCAGGATGCTGCTTCCATACATAGGCGTTCCCCAAATCGCCCCGAGACCCATCTGCCCTTGGTGACCGAACAAATGCCTTATTGATTTTGCCCTTGGTGTCACGCTAAATATCCTTGCACCAACCATCATCGGATGTGTAATCTGTGACTCGACCAATGACTGTGTTTTTCAGTTACAAATATGGCACTGTGTATACCAGCCACTGGGAGCAAGATCCCTGCTGTTTGTAAATGTGATGCTTTAAAATGAGAGAAAAGTGCTGCATTTACAAATGACAGGAATCTTGCTCCCAGTTACCCACAGTGCCATATGTATAACTGAAAACAGTCTTTTTTTTATATTTTTTTTTAATGGGAGAAATTTAAAGTGGCGAAAATCAAGTCTTAGTGTTTTTTCTACTTTGAGTCAGAGTTAACTTAACAATTAAGTTAACTCTTCAGTTTGATTTTTTGCCAGTTAAAAGCATTCAGAAACATCATTTTGTTTTCATGCTCTTGAGTTGATGACTTTTATTTAAGAGTTAAATACCTCTTTGCTTCAGTACTGAACCTCTGTGACCCACCATGGTCATTAATCTGAGTCGAGCAGTGCTCATTATCAGGCTCTGCTATCAGCTGTCTGCTGATAATGTAAAATAAACACAGCTTTTTTTTAACTTTACAAGGAAAATGCAACACTTATTAATTGGAGTTCTTAGTTTAAAAATGAACTCAAGGCTGGGAGCTACTCTGAAGGTTTCTGCGAGTTACTGGTAGCTTGCGATCGACTGTTTGGAGACACCTGTTCTAGCGTATTACTACACAGGCATGCCTGTCTCCAGGTCTCAGTGTTTAAACTCAGAATACAACACAATCTCCGGGCCCTTTCATTTGATAGAGGACATCTCTTTGGTCTTCAGTTAGGTACCTACCTAGTGAAAAACAAAAAAGATAATAAAACAGTTTTGGCCATGGAAGCGCTACAGATTCCGTCTCACCGTTGCTCCTTCCACCGCTCATCTTATCGCAAAGGCTTCAAAACAACCTCCCCAGAGACCGCCACCACTTACCAGCAGCCACAGACCCAAATCACCTCCACCTCGCCTGGAGGATATTATTGAGGCTGATATAGGGGTTCCAACTCTAAAGGCACAGGCAAGGGCAGTTTTACAAAACCATCTACCACAAAACCCTGACTTACCAGTCAATCACCCCCCCTGTCCCCAAAAGATCAATCAACACCTGTCGAAGGTCGACTGTAAGACTGATTAGTGGTGTTGGATATTATCCAACATGGTTATTGTCTGGAGTTCACGTCCACACCTCCCAACATTCCACCTTGCAAACACAAACTTTCCCCAAAACATAAGCAGTTGTTCCTGGGAAGAAGTACAAGAATGCCTCAGAAAATGAACTAGAGAACCTGTTCCACTCCACTAACAGGGCACAGGGGTCTATCAGAATGCCTTCCTAATCCCAAAAAAAGAGGGGTCCTTCAGACCAACCTTGGATCTCAGACCCCTAAATGAGTACATTCTATCAGAACACTTTCACGTGGCCACTCTTAGAGACGTCATTCCTGTTATTACAACAAGACCCCACTTTCAGCCAAGTCTATAAGTAACAGAGAGGACAGTCATGCATCACCTCAACATGATGGCTGCATGTATTGTCATAATACCTCATGCCAGACTACACATTTGTCAGTTGCAGCCATGTTTACTGCCCAAGTGGAGGGTCAATTTTAAGATCCAGTGTTGATCAGCCGTCACGCTTACAACGCTCTGCAATGGTAGAACTCCAACAAACCCTTAAAAGGATGGCCTTTCTTAGACCCAGATCTGTAAAGGACCCTAACGAATGCCTCCTTTCCAGGAAGGGGAGGGCATTTGCACGTTCTAATTGTCCAGGGCCACTTGACACCCTGACAGCAACATCTCTACGTAAATCACCTGGAGTTACTAGCTGTTCACCTAGCACTGAAAGCATTCCTCCCTCACCTGATTGACAAGGTAGTCCTAATCAATACAGACAACATGACAGCCATATATTATGTCCAAAACCAAAGGGGCATTAAGTCCCCACAGCTTTCTCTTTTAGCCCAGACCATTTGCAAGTGGGCTGTATGATACAGCATAAACCTGTTAGCAGAGTACCGACCGAGAGTGGGCAACGACTTTGCAGATCTCCTCAGCAGGAGGCGCCAACTTTTCATGAATAGAAATTCCACCTGCAAGTCCTCCTCCAATACTTTCAGTGTTGGGAACAAATTCAAATAGACCTTTTTGCCACAGCAGAAAATGTGAAATGCCCAAACTTTGCTTCCAGGTTTCCAAACCCATAGTCCAAGGGCAATGCACTGTGGATAAGTTGGTCAGGGATATTTGCTTAAGCTTTTCCACTGCTCCTACCGCTTTTGTTTCTGGTTCGCAAACTTCGGCAGACATCTCTCACCCTCATCCTAATGGCTTCCACATGGGCACAACGACCATGGTTCACCACACTCCTTGAGCTGACAGTACTTCCCCATGAACTACTGCTGAACAGCAGGACCTTCCCACAAAGAACCATCAAGGAATCAGACACCTGGACCCAAGATCCCTCAATCTTGCGATTTTGCTCCTAATGTTCTAGAATTTGGTTACCTCAGCATCCCAGAACAGTATATAGACATTCTCAAAGATGCACGCAGGCCTATTATTCATGCCTTTTACACTGCTAAATGGAAAAGATTTTTCAGTAAGGTTGTCTCAAACACATTGATCCCTTAGGAGCTAATATACTTGACATTGTTTGCTACTTATTTCATTGCATACATCTTGTTTAGCTTTTACATCTATAAGGCAACACATAGCGGTGGTAGCCTCATACTTACAAAATAGCCAACATTCTTCTCTGTTTAGAATTCCAGTTATCAGAGCCTTCCTGGAAGGTCTTAAGAGTCATTCCTCCTAGGGTGCCATCAGCTCCCACATGGAATCTCAAAATTTCATTAACAAGGTTAATGGGTCCTCCATTCGAGCCCCTCCACTCCAGCCCTCTCCTGTTTTTATCCTGGAAGGCACCATTCCTGGTCGCTAGCACTTCACTTAGACGTGTCAGTGAGCTTCAGGCACTAACTGTAGAAGATCCCTTCTTCCAAATACATAGTGATAGAGTTGTACTTCGCACCAACCCTAAATTTCTTCCAAAGTTGGTTTCACAATTTCACCTTAATCTACTGAACAGTCTTTCTTTTTCCCCAACCTGACTCAGTTACAGAAAGGGTTCTATACATAAGACGTAAAACTAGCTCTTATGATTTCCGTTGACTAAATCATTAAGAAAGAGACAACAACAATTTGTCACTTTCTCAAAACCTCACAAAGGAAGGGTCATTTCAAATCCAGCAAAGGCAAGCTGGATTGTTAAATTCATACAAACATGCTATGCTAAAGCTAAAAGAACGTTACCCATTCTTCCTAGAGCTCACTCCACTTGTAAAAAAAGGATCTTCAATGGCCTTCCCGGGAAACCTTCTTATAGATGACATATGACATATGTAAAGCAACTACGTGGTCTACACCACATTCATTTACAAAAGATTACTGTGTAGGTGTACCGGCTCACCAACAAGCCAACGTGGGCCAGCAGTTCTACAAACACTATTTTAAGCAACCGTATCTCCCACAGGTTAGCCACCGCCTATGGAGGAGTACTGCTTTACAGTCTATGCTAAGCATGTGTATCTACAGCCACACATGCTTTGAACAGAAAATGTTACTTAACAGTTAGCATCTGTTTGTGGCAGGTAGTGCTGTAGATTCACATGCGCCCATCCTCCTCCCCGGGCACCTGTGCTTGTTACAGTTACTTACACAAACTCATCTCTTTACACTAATCTTTGCTTCATGTTCCATCCTCACCTGCCAATGTGGGAAAACATTCTAACAATGGAGTTGATGCCCATGTGCATTACCAGCAAGAGGAGGAGTCACACTATGTCGTGACTCGAGATACTTTCTTCAAAGAAAAGCAACTTGCAAGCATCCGAGCCCAACACAAGATGACAGCATTATGCTAAGCATGTGAGTTTGCAGCACTACATGCCATGAACAGATGCTTAATGGGTAAGATACATTTCCCTTCTTTCAGGTAATGGTAGCAACCCTCTTTGAGGGATTTTGCAAGGGGAAGGAAATATTCCAGGTGAGAAATAGTACCCCCAAACAAAACATGATTTCTTCACAAGGAAAATTATAGCACGTTTTATGATGTTGATCGGGTTGATGGTTTAACATGGCAATAGAATAAAGCATGCATTTTTATGATTTTTCTGTATTCTAGGATGAAGAAGGAAGGTATTGTATTGAGTACTGATGGACCAGGAAGAAATGTTCTAAAATTTAAGCCTCCAATGTGCTTCAGCATGGACAATGCCAAATTTGTAGTTGAGAAATTAGATATAATTCTTAAGGGTAAGAGTATTGCATATATATATATTGTATTCACATATGTATTCTTAACATTAATTGCTCTTCTTTTCCCTCTCAATCATTCATTATTCCGATTTTTATGGTGAAAAGCATACCATCACAATTCACAGTATGCCCATGGTACAAAAATACACTTTGGAAAGGACACTTAATGGCTTGTGAATTGCATGTCTCATAAAAGAGTATTTGCTTTAAAGTTGTTATGAGCAGTGGTGGTAGTCTGTTGCTCATAAGTGCAGTCAGATTGCGCACAGAAATCACACAGACAGGTGTTGTCCTGTGCCAGATCTCATAGTATGACTTTCTCTGTGCGCGTTTAAAAAAAAAAAAATTGTATAAACAATTTTTATTGGTTTTGTTGAAAGAAAGGAAAGAAGGAAGAAGAAGGAGAAAACCATTGCACAGGTAAGGCTTAGCGCAGCCAGTTTAGAGTTGTACTTATAGTGCCAATATCTTTTAACCATATGACAGATCCACAACATTGGTATGCATTAGAGAAAAACACAGTCATGTTTATTCACGGAAGAAGACCCAATTATTTCCCCCGACCTTTGTGTGCTTATGGGGACAGCCCCTCATTTCGTAGACCGATTTCCCCTTGGTTTGCACACCAGTCGACGCCGCTCCTCCATTTCTGGAGGTACGGCCCCTTGGGAGAGTTCCAGGTGGCTGCAATGTCTCTCTTGGCCACCAGCATGGCAGTACCAACAAACGTGCAGTCAGCTCTTGTGCCTTCCAACTCCTCCATCATGCCTAGCAGGACCAATTTTGGGAACATCTGTTGCTCCCTTTCCAGCACTACATTCAGTTCGCAATTTATCTTTCCCCAGTACACCTGTATTAGCAGCCATGTCCAGAACATATGAAAGAAGTCTGCAGAGTCTCTTTCACACCGTGGACATTGAGCGGAAGGGCGAAGATCTGCCCAATAAAGCCGGTAAGGGATAGGTACGCCCCATACAGAAAGTATAGCTACACTGCATGCACTCTTGCAGACACCACCAATATTCTGGGTGCCATTAGCGCTTCCACCCAGTCAGTCTCCTCAATGGATCCCAACCAGCCCTCCCATTTGTTCCTGATATGGTTTAGGTTGCCTAGAGGGTTGTTGATTAAAATCTTGTAGATTTGGGATACTCCTTTTTTCCCCAAGGCTCCGATTAGCAGCTTGGCCTCTAGTGGACTGTATTCTGGCACCGAGTCTGTGCGGGACAAGTGCTTGTCCAGGGCATGCCGGACTTGGAGGTATCTGAAGAACTGCGTGTGGGAGAGTTGAAAGTCAGATTGCAAATCGTGAAAGGATCGCATGGCATCCCCCTTCCATTCGTCCCTAGGTACGAAATGCCCACGAGATCCCATTTCACAAACCCTCCAAATGTAGCTGATTCGCTCAGCCATGTTCCATGCCACAGTGGAGTCTGTTGGGTGATGACATTGCTCCACTGAGTATGTCGCACTGCCACTCGCCAAGCGAGAAGGACCGCCCTGGCCACTGGATCCATGTCTTGGGGAAGCAGTGAGCCATAAAGAAGACCTAGAATACGTGGAAATCCCTGTGTGTTTAGCTCTAACTGATAGGCCGGGTCCATCTACCCCCCATTAAACCAGTCATGCACCACCAGGAGTTGTGTTGCCAAGTAGTACAGGTATGGGTTAGCCATACCCATCCCCCCATCATAAGCCCCCTTCTGGCAGTGCTGTAGTGCTATCTGGTGCCTCGCTCCATACCAGAGGAATGAGGTTGTAGTTCTCTCCAGTGCCTGGAACCAGGGGCGTGGGATCAAAAACTGAACATTTTGGAGCACATATAAAACGCGCGGTAAGACCATCATTTTATATAAGGCCACGTGGCCCAGGATGTTTTAACGGCAATACCTGCCATCTTTGTAGATCCGCCTTGATTCAGGATAGTAATGATGTCAGGTTTAGGGTCCAAGTGAGTTCCGGAAGGAGGGCCACCCATATACCAAGATATTTAAAGCTCAGCCGGTGAATGGGCACCACCCCCTGCCAATCATAGCAATCTTGCAACAGCTTTAGGGGCACTAACACTGACTTGACGGGGGTTCATTTTGAGCCCCGATGCCTCTTCGTAGCAACGCAGGAGGTGGAAGCTCCTTGGGCCAGTTTCATTGGGCTCCCTCATATAGAGCAGAACATCGCTGGCATACAGGGCCACTCGGTCTTCAGAGGATGTTCCCCCAATTCCAACCGCGATATAGTGGGTCTATTCTAATCAGTTGTGCCAAAGGTTCAATGGCCAGGGCAAAAAGGAGAGGGAACAGGGGCAGCCTTGAGGAAGTCCCTGGTGGATAGGAAATATAGAGAATAGGGTACAGTTAACCTGCACTCAGACTGTGGGGTTGGCATATAAGGCATGGACTAGTTGGCGGAATGTCAGCCACAAATCTGCACGCTGTAATACTAGGAAGAGAAATCCCCAGTCAACAGTGTCGAAGGCCTTTTTAAAATAAATAAATAAAAGGGCTAGGTTCTGGGGCAACTGATGGCGCCGAGCTAGGGCCATGTGTAAACGACGTATACAGTGCCGCGTGCTTCAGTTAGCCATGAATCCACACTGACTGGGTGAATCAGCAGCGGGAACACCCTTTTAAGAATTGTGGCATAAATTTTCACTTCGCTATTAATTAGGGATATTGGCCTTCAATCGGCACATTGCCCCGACGGTGGTTGAGTTTTGGGAAGCACCACAATAGTGGCAACATCTAACTCCTCCGGAAAGGAGCCCTGACACTCCACTTCCTCATTTAAGGCTGTAAGGTGTGGTACCAAGTCGTCCCAGAACACTTTATAATATTCCGACGGGAACCCGTGGGGCCCAGGAGTCTTACCCGCTCCTAGCGAGGAGATGCTTCCCCAATTTCTTCACCTGGGAGAGGTTCATCAGGTATTTTTGCATCTGCAGGAGGCAGTTCGGGGAGGGGAATGTCTGTTAAGAGTTGCGGGCATGATCTGAATCAGTCACTGCCAAGTCCTGATATAGTACCTTGTAACATGATGCGAACGGGTCTGCCACTTCTTGGAGCTTGGAGACAAGCTCTCCGTGTGCGTTAACGATTTCGGGGTTAATTCTAGATGATTGATGATGGGAAGTCAACCAGTAAAGCAGCTTCCCATTGTTGTCCCCCCCATCCATACACCCAAGCATTGGCTGCTCGCCAAAGGTGTTTAGCCACCTCCAGAGAGTGGTCACAGATCTCCTCTCGGATCAGTAGGATCTGTCTGGCAACTACTTCGTTTGGCTGCGCACTCTGTACCGCCTCCAGTTGGACGGCCCAGGCCTCGAGCTGAGTAATGTGAAGGGTCTGGGAATGCTCTCAGGAGTGAAAAAGACTCCTAACCGTCCCCCGCAACACTGCCTTACTGCCGGCCCAAAGGACTCCCGGTGATGGAACTGAGTCCCTGTTGAGGGCGAAATATTCCTGGAGAGCCTACTTCAATTGTTGGACATGAGGTTGAGGAACCAGGAAAGATTAGACCCCCACCCGGGGTCTCCTTCCCAGCGGTGGAGGGACACCCTTTATGTCCTCAGGGTCAGTTTAGCAGAGAGTTCACAAATCAGACGGAGTCACCAACTGGAGGAATAAAGAGAAGTTTATTACATGGATTATGGCTCGAGCTAATACAGAGTCCCAGGACAGTCAAGTGACTATCCTACGGAGGCTGCCCCTTCACTCTGGGGCACCCAACCTTATATACACACAAAACTGCTTAGTCAGAGGACAACTCCACCCCTAGCGCATTCAAGGTCCTCTGCGGCCTTCAGAATATTTCAGGGATACACATGTGGTGGGAGAAGGTACAGATGCAGCTGGCAGGAGGTGGCAACGACCTGTACAAACTTGTTCTGGCAGTTACTGATTAAGCACGACAATTCTCGGAACTGTAATTGGAAAAAGTAATATGGCAGCGATAAGCAGATTGCAGCCCAAGGCTGCGAGCACAAGGTCAATCATCAAAGTTCAAGAGGTTTGTCGAGCACATGGCAACATAATAAAGATAAACAGATGCCTAGCAGCTATGGTGTATGATTAACTTTATGTACATTTTCTCAATCCCTCCTTTTGCCATTGTGAGGCAAGTTTGAACGTCATTCAGTGTCTATGTTAATGGACATAAGGTCTTTTATCTCCTGCTCAAGGGACAGCATAGCCGTGTGTTGAGGAGGGCGAACAGGCCAGGGGGCAAGGGATGCCATACAGCAACTGCACAAAGCAGGTAGGCACTGTACACAAGTTTTAAAGTAGTCCAATGCTTCTTGTGCTGAGGTATCTTCTGCAGATATTACCCCTCTCCGAGTCCTGTGGTATTGAGGTCCAGCTGTGTAAGTTGGTGGTAGTAACCAAGCAATGTAACATGTGCCGGTCCGGGTGGGTACCAAGGAGGTGTAGGCATTATTACCACAAACAAAATACGAGTTTCGTGATGGTATCATGGTAGGCCAATTAGTTCCATTCAATATTACTGTAGCATTACAGTTACTGGCACCTACACTTCTATTACCACTTTTCTGAAAACAAAGTGGAGCCTTGACCTGTGTTACATAAAATCTTCGGCCAATCCGGGGTGTGGTATTAAAGGATAAAAAATATATGTCAGTAGACCTATTTCGTCGGTCAGCATATTCTGACTTTTCTTCCTTTGTTCCATAAACTCCCGTTCCAGTGGGCCAGCATAACCGGTATAGGTGGGTGACCAATAGTCCGGAATTAGTAGCATCCATTGAGGTAGCCCAAATGGCTGATAGTTCATACCAGGCGCTGCAGGAGCCATCAAAAGAAAAAGGGAATGCAATATATGGCAAACTTCTTTGCACGGAACTCGGTAGCAAGCCACATATCCAACAATTTGTTCTATTTACAGCCAGCTGATGTTGATGTAACATAGATATGAAGGTATTGTTTTCATATTCCTTACGTTGTCCTTCCTCATGGGGTGGTAAGGAAACATGGCTGTGTTCTGGAGGCAGTGGCGTAATTGGTGAGACCTCTGATTCAGAATCATGTATTACCCACCCAATGCAGGACGGAAGTACCAAAAATAGTATTGTTATGGTGAGACAAGCGATACGTGGGCCTAATAGTCTTTTTAAATTACTTATTTTCTTCTTTTTCCTCTTGTCTTCTTGTATAACACCCATTTCTCTTTATTGCTTGTCCCACTAGCAGTTCAGTCCAACCTAGGTGCTGCCCGTGACTGGTGGTTGCTTCACTGCGGGGTGATTCCAGCAGTCCTATTGACACACTCTGGTCCGCCCCGACAGTCAAAATCACGGCCCTGCAGCTATCGTCAGACTTAATACAGGGGACAAGCAATCAGTTCATTTTCTTATTTTCGTGGGCGGAAATCGTATCTTGTGGACTGTGGTATGGTATGGTCAGGAAACAATTGTTCAGTGTGACCAAAATCTGAGGGAACCTCCTGCAGCACACTGTCGTTCTGTTTTTTATCACTCCGCGTAGTGTTGCTGAAATGGTCCTCAGTCGTCGGGTGGTCACCACTTTTTATTTCATCAGAGGGTACGAGTAGGGGTACTTTCTTACAGTGGGATGCATGTATCCAATTCTTAGCTCCCTCGACTTTAACTGCTGTTCGAGTAGCAAGGAGGACCTGTCGCGGACCTTTCCATCGAGGTTCGAGACTCTTTTTCCTCTGGAAATTCTTTGTGAGGACCCAGTCTCCAGGTAGTATCTTGTGGCCTGGATCAGTGGATACAGATGGAAGTGCTTCACGCACCTGTTGGTGAATAGAACGCAAAGAATTAGTGAGTTCATTTAAATAGTCCATCAAAACAGGATGTTCTAGTTCTGAGTACTTGTGAGGTCGAGGGACCCCCCCAAACATTTGCTGGCCTACCCATCACTATCTCATGGTGGGGTGACAACCCTGATCTAGAGTGAGGCGTCATCCTGACAGACATTAAAGCCAGGGGCAACGCGTCCGGCCACCGTATACTGCGTTCTGCGCATATTTTTGACATCTTCAATTTAAGTGTGCCATTATATTTTTCAACTAGTCCTGCTGACTGGGGGTGGTTAGCTGCATGAAACTTCTGGCGGAGGCCCAACCCTTCACACACCCTTTTCATCACCTGCCCTACAAAATGACTCCCATTATCTGACCAGACACACCTTGGGACCCCAAACCGTGGGAAGAACTCCTTCAGAAGTACCTTTGCGGTGGTAAGGGCAGTATTATCTTTAGTAGGGTAAGCTTCTACCCACTTACTAAACATACAGACCACAACTAGGACATATTTCAAGTTGTTACACCTTTCCATCTCAATATAATCCATTTGTAGTACTTCAAAGGGATACGTTGGTGGGGAAAAATGCCCAGCGGGGACTGAGGCACCCTTCCCTATGTTATGTTGTAAACAACACATGCAGGATTTAACCAGTTGGTCAGCTACTCTTCTGATATTTTTATTAGACCAAACCGGATCAAGCAAATCACAAATGCTTTTCGCACTAACGTGTGCAGGACCATGGGCCATAGTCACTACTGGCAGCACGAATGCATCGGGTAACATCCATCTTTCCCTCTGTGACAGATCTGTCCAGCACAGTGTATTTTCATCTAACTTGGCCTTCCCTTCTTCCCATTCCTTTCTCTCCTGTTCAGTTGCCTCATCCTGTATCTTCCTGACACTCTCTACCGTGTTCCCAAATATTTCATGGGGACGAACCTTCTCTGTACTATCTACCACATACATGTGTCCTGTCTTTGCATACGCTGTATCTTTTGCTGTCTGATCGGCTAGGGTGTTGCCCTGTCCAGTTTCATCTGTCACCTTTTTGTGTGCACTACACTTCATGATAGCCATTGTTTTGGGCAACGCCAGGGCAGAAAGTACGTTAGTTATAAGGGTCCCATGTTGAATACGTGTCCCATGTGAAGTGAGGAATCCTCGTTCTGCCCACAAGCGACCAAAATTGTGTGCTACGCCAAATGCATACTGACTGTCCGTGTAAACATTCATATTAAGTCCTTTACTTAACTCACAGGCTCGTGTTAGAGCTATTAATTCTGCGGCCTGAGCAGAGTTATGTGGTATTCTAGCTGTTTCAACTACAGTGGTAGCTGTTGTAACTGCATAGGCTGCAGAGGTAGTGCCATCGGGTAGCTTGATGCATGAGCCATCTACGTATAATATGCCATCAGGGTCTCTCAGTGGAGTATCCTGTAAGTCCACTCTCCCTTTTGTTTCATCCTCCGTCCGGAGAATGCAATCATGTATGTCATCATAAGAATCCTCCGTTTTTTCAGTAATTGGCAATAAAGTGGCAGGATTGAGCGTGTTGCACCTTTTTAATGTTATATGACTAGCTAAAAGTGTCAGTTCATAAGTAGTTAATCGTGCATTAGTAAGATGCTGTGTTTTTGTTTTGTTCAATAATGCGTCAACAGTGTGTGGGAGCAACAGGGTTAGGGGTGAATCCATGACTATCCCGGCTGACTGGCGCACTGCGACCGCTGCAGCGGCTACTGCCCGTAGACAGCTCGGGAGTGCACGGGCCACTGGATCCAGTAGGGCCGAAAAATAACAACAAGGGCGTTGTTTGCCGCCATGCTCTTGGGTTAACACTGATAGTGAACATCCATTTCTCTCGCTCACATATAACTGAAAATCTTTGCGATAATCAGGCGTACCCAATACAGGTGCTGTGCAGAGTGTATTTTTCAATTCATCAAAACCAGACTGAAAATCATCATTCCATTCAATCTTTTCAGGACAATCTTTGTGAGTGAGATGCAAAAATTGTTTTATCAAAATAGAATAATTAGGAATCCATTGACGACAGAAGGAGGTAATACCTATAAAGGCCCTAACGTCTCTCTGTGTCCTTGGAACCGGTATGTCTCGTATAGCTTGTATTCTCTCAGCCGTCAACGTACGTCCCTCCTTAGACAGGAGATGTCCTAGGTATATAACCTCCTGTCTACAATATTGCAATTTGGAGAGGGAGACCTTATGGTGATGGTGTGCAAGATGTTTCAATAAGGCTACAGTATCTGTTTTACAATTTTGTTCTGAAGTGGATGCTATTAAAAGGTCATCGACATATTGAACCAGCGTCGAGGAGCAAGGAAAAACAAGGGCATCTAACTGACCCTTGAGGGCCTGGCTAAAAATGCTAGGCGATTCAGTATAGCCTTGTGGAGCGCGACAGAACCGGAAACTGCGACCACCCAGTGAAAACCCAAAGATGTGTCTACTATCTGGATGAATGGGAATGCTAAAGAATGCATTCTTAAGATCGATAACAGAGAACCAAGTAGCGGAGGCAGGTATCATTGTTAATAATGTCGTAATGTCAGGAACAACAGGGAACTGGGGTATTACAATCTTATTGACCGCCCGTAAATCAATAGCAAATCGGAGTCCTGGAGACGCGGTGCCATCAGATAATTTTTTATGAACAGGAAAGACAGGACTGTTACAATCATTACCACGCTGTATCTTCAATGACACCCAAATCAATCAACTGGGTCACAATATTTTTGAGTTGTTGTTCAATGTGTTGGGATAATTTGTATTGGGGAAGACGAGGCAATTTGGCATTGGCTTTCAAGCGTATGTCATACGGTGGTATGTCCAAACATCCAACATCGTCCTTATGTGTGGCCCATAAAATGTCTGGCAAATCTCGAAGTTCAGGTGGAAGTGGCTTTGACAAAAATTGTGACGGGGAAATATTTGGACCTAGAGTGACATGAACTCCATCCGGAGAGCATTAAATGGTGGCGTACAATTTCTTTAATAAGTCAAAACCCAATAAATTCTCACTACAGGCCGAAGTAAGAATGAGAGGGGAGCTAATGGTGTAAGGACCTATAGCAACATGCAGCGGCTGGGAGACGGGGGTTAGCCACTGGAACACCAGAAAAACCCATGGAGACATTAATATTGCCAGACAGAGGGACCCCTTGGACCTCTTCCTGTTTAACAGAACTTTTGGTGGCCCCAGTATCTACCAAAAAATCATGTGGAGTACCGTCTAATTGTACCTCAACGTGAGGGCCATTCTGCCTAACAGGAATAGAAACTGGTCCCACCCCCCTCTGTCGAAGGCTGTCCTAGTCAAAGGAGGACCCCTGAACTTCATACGCATCATAGTCGTCATTAAAATATTGACGCTGGGATGAAGTATCAAAATAATTTGGGTGGGGGGTACTGTGGGACCGTGAAGGGGCCTGCTGGCAGGGTCTGTCTGCAGGACCAAACCTACCGCGTGGTCTGTAGTCCTGTTGCGGTGGGGGCATGGGGCGGCCTGTGGAGTTGTCCTTATTGGGGCAGTCACTCTTCCAGTGGCCCTCCTGCTTGCAATAGGCGCACTGATTGTAGGAGGGGGAGGGCGTTGGGACTGCCTTCTGTCATTGGGAGGTCCTTGTGACCTTGATCTGGACTGCTGTTGACGGGGCTGAGGGTAGGCCTGCTGAAATAACACCTTTGTTTTCAACTCCTTTGTTTTTTTCTCGTTCTTTTCTATTTCTTCTATCTCCCTGTTCTCATAATATTGGGCCATTGTCAGTATTCCAGTGGCAGTAGAGACTGGCCACGTACTCTCACACAATTTCAATTTTCCTTTTATGTCTGGTAATAAATTGTCCACGAATTTGTCAACAAAGAGTCTTATCCCCCCTTCAGTAGTCATGTCTTGGCCGCTGTAATCAGAAAAGACACCCTCAAACCTTGTATAAAAGTCTGAAACACCCTCGTCCTTTTTCTGTTTACAGGTGGCCAATTTATCCCAATTTATCCTGTGTGGTGCAAGTATGGTCTTCATTAAATCCAAAATATGCAGTGGGAGAGCCAATATAAGTGGGTCTGGTTTTGCTCCCCCAACCCTGTCTCTTTCTGCTGCTTGCAATTGGTCCCACGTGCCCCCTAGTTCAGCATGGTCGTGCCTCCGTATTTTTGAACATACTTCCTGCGGGACTACTGCTGCCATTAACATGTCAATATCGGACAACGTCATAGTACATGATTCAAGAATTTGTTGCAATTCTTTATAATATCCTGCAGGGTTCTTACGGGGGTCAGGTAAGGTAGCTTTTAGGGTATATGTTTCAGATCTTTTCCATGGGGTGTGTACCCACATTTGTTGAAAATGCCCTGCAGTAATAACTTGGCCAGCGTCATCCGTCACCGGTTCTCGCCAAACCGGCGGAACCTCTCTCATGGGAAACATTGATGCCTTTACAGAAGGGCTACATGTCCATAGGCGGTCCCTATATACAAGAAGAGTAACAACATAATCATGTAGACCAGAACCAAACGGCAGCCCAGTAGAGGCACGTTTTCGGAGGTCCACCAGTCCCGCGGGAGCTGAGGAACCATCATCCTCATATTCTTGTATTATAATGTTGCACATAAGGGTGGCTGCATGTAACTGAACTAAACTATCCCATTGTTTCATAGTGTGTACAATGTCCCTGACCCCATAGTCATTCCAATTAGTCATCCACCTCTGTGTCATTTCTTCAATGACATCTTCCTCTTGTGAATTAGAGAACAAGTGTCCGCGCAGGGTTCACAAGGTCATGGGACGGGGGGTATGTGTGGTGTCTAAACAGGAGTCAGGGGTGGGCTAAACAGGGGCCAGTCGAGGGGTGGCTACAGTCGGGCGGGATGTATCCTATATAGGTCTGGTGACGGGAGGGGTGGTGGTGGGTGGCGGAGCACTCGCCTGAAATCCAACCGGGGGTGGCACAATCGGGTCACCTGCTGCAGGTTGAGGATGTAGTGTAGGATATATTGGTGGAGTATATAACGGGGGATTATCTAACATATCGTTTAAAAGGGGGTCTTCCTCTTGTGGTTTATCCACTACTGTCCTGGAAGGGTAACACTTATCAGTTTGTAAGTGAAGCCTTCGGTCATGTTCTAAAATTTGCTGTTGATGTTCAGCTACGTCAGAGTCATATACCTTTTCAGTCACCGTCCTGGTGTTATGTCTCTGTAATTCTTTCTCTGCCTTCCTACGTCTTTGGTCTGCTTCTTTCTGCCAAATCGGTAGTGAATCAAACATCCCTGGTCTACTTTTTGTCACAAACAAACGTTCCTGTAAATAGTCTTATTTATCTTTATCAAATGTCCCGTGAATAGGCCATTGTAAATCAGAACTACCTTTGGTTCTTTTTCTCCATATATCAGACCAGATAATCGGACCTATGCCATATTTAACATATATATCATGATTCGGAGTCCCGGCCGGAGGAGCGGGGCATGTTTCCTCCAGGCGGGAGTCCCTACTGCAAAGACAACAACACAATTTCCTGAAACAACTGAACGCTGGCATTTTTCCAGTATTTAAAAAAAAAAAAAATCTTACACCAGTGGTTTGAATACACCAAATGAGTGGCAAATATGCCTTTTGCTTCCTATATACTTAAATGACAACTTAGGTCAGTCTTACCACTGACGTCGATCTTTGCAAAGAGCAATAGAAACCGTACAATACTCACAGACTTATTTTTAGACAGGAATCCATCGTTCTTTTGCTCACCATGCCACCCCAGCTTGGACCCAGCCATATGCAAATCAGTCTTGACCCGGTTCCTCATGGGAACAGTCCAGACCGAACTGCCAAGCCAGGTCCTCACTGGACCGGAAACAAGCATCCTGGGTCCGGTTTCGGGGTTTCACCCCTCATCAGCCAGGCTAGCTTGAATCCAGTGGCATGGGAAGCACGGGGACCCACGTCTGGGCATACCCTTCCCACTTAGGGCGACAAAGCAAAAACAACAAGTGATGGACGGAATGCTGAACATTGTCAAACACTCACCCCCAGTCATAGATCTGGGTTTAATCCATCGTTCTTTTGCTCACCATGCCACCCCAGTTTGGACCCAGCCATATGCAAATCAGTCTTGACCCTGTTCCTCATGAGAACAGTCCAGACCGAACTGCCAAGCCAGGTCCTCACTGGACCGGAAACAAGCATCCTGGGACCGGTTTCAGGGTTTCACCCCTCATCAGCCAGGCTAGCTTGAATCCAGTGGCATGGGAAGCACGGGACCCACGTCTGGGCATACCCTTCCCACTTAGGGCGACAAAGCAAAAACAAAAAAAGTGATGGACGGAATGCTGAACATTGTCAAACACTCATCCCCAGTCATAGATCTGGGTTTAATCCATCGTTCTTTTGCTCACCATGCCACCCCAGTTTGGACCCAGCCATATGCAAATCAGTCTTGACCCTGTTCCTCATGGGAACAGTCCAGACCGAACTGCCAAGCCAGGTCCTCACTGGACCGGAAACAAGCATCCTGGGACCGGTTTCAGGGATATACGTGTGGTGGGAGAAGGTACAGATGCAGCTGGCAGGAGGTGGCAACGACCTGTACAAACTTGCTCTGGCAGTTACTGATTAAGCACGACAATTCTCGGAACTGTAATTGGAAAAAGTAATATGGCAGCGATAAGCAGATTGCAGCCCAAGGCTGCGAGCACAAGGTCAATCATCAAAGTTCAAGAGGTTTGTCGAGCACATGGCAACATAATAAAGATAAACAGATGCCTAGCAGCTATGGTGTATGATTAACTTTATGTACATTTTCTCAAGGTTTGTGCTGCAGATACCACGCATTAATTTGCCACATAGGGCGGACCATCACTTGAGCGGGCCCCAAAACAAACCGGAGTGGTGCATGGTCAGGTATCCCGTGCAGTAAAATTTCAACGTGCAGCAATCTGTGGACAGCAATAAAACAAGGTAAATTCTAGACTGCGTATGATGGGCTGCCATGGGTGCCACACCTTCCACGCCACTCATAGCCCTGTAGACGCAAGCCACCCCGACAATCCGGCGGCTGTGGCCTACCTGTGGGCCAATGGGGATCCAGTCCTATCCAGTGTGGGGTCGAGAACTGCATTGAAGTCTCCCCCTAACATGGTAGTTCCCCAGGGTAGATCCAGGAGCAGGTTGGTAAGATGGTTTAAAGTCCAGTGTATTGCCACGGTAGGAGCATATGCTAGGGGCATTGATCGTGAGGCCCTCAACTTTCCCAGTCAGGGCCATATATTCCCCCTGTGGGTCCCTCCACACCTGGGTGACCGCCATAGGAAATGAGCGGTGGAGTAGTATCACTACTCCCCTCGAGCCGCGTACTAACCCGGCATGGTATACCCTGTCAAAGCCCTTACGATCCAAAAATGGACAGAGTTCCCCTAAGTGATGAGTCTCTTGCAGCATAAGCATGTCAGACCGGTGGCGGGGGACATATGCGAGTTCAACAGCACGCTTGATCTTCTAGAAGGCCATTAACATTCCATGAGATAATGTGTACCAGCCCCATTTTGTCTACAGGTGTATGGCAATCGAATTGCTAACCCTGGGTCCTACCGGGTATCCTTTAGGCCCTCCCCCAATAGTGTAAGCATAGTGTCTCTGTGTTTGTCGTACTCTCTGTTGTACAGCAGCGAATGCCTCGTGCATTTGTGAGTAACAGCAAACAATGAACCTAGACAACAATAACGAACGCCTTGTTACGTGGCCTGAACTCCCATACCCCCAACTCCCATCCCACTCCATACTTCCCCCAAGAAGCATCTGTCGCCCTTATAAAACATCTTACTCACTAACACAGCGAGTTCTAAACCCCAATCTATTGGGCAGTGGTGGACCCCTCCATAGCATCGAATTAAAGAGCGTTGGATACTAGGTAGTTATAGTGTAAAGTGTGCTCAGTGTGAGTTTTACTAGCCCTTCCATTCCCATTTTGAATTTACAGCACTGGACTTCGGGACAGATCAGAGTCACTAGCTGCCTCCACGCGCTTGGGCGTCGGCCCCTTTGCCTGCGGCGGCTCCTTTGCTCCTCCAGGGCCATTGCTTGCTGATTACTCTGGTAGGATCCCCGGCGTGGTGCCCCCAAACAGGAGCCCCACGGGGAGCCAGAGCGCGAGCCCCGCCGCGACCTGTGCCTCCTGGAGCACATACACTGTCATGGGCCCGGCGGCCGCTTCCTCTGACTGTCTGTTGATAGTCGGTCCAGAGTCTGTCGCGGGCCACCACCAGGAGGACCCAGAGGGACATCCTCGGTTATCCATGTCCATGCAGCCATAGGGTTTTTGAAAAAATGGGTCTTATTGTTGTGCACCACTCGGAGCCTCGCAGGAAAAAGAAGACATCTCTCTCAGTTTCTGCTTGACATCCGTGTAGGATCGGCGTTGCAATTAAACATCTCTTGTGTAGTCCGGAAATACAAGGATCTTTGCTCCATCGCAGCACGGATCGCCTTTGGAGCATGCTTCCTGTAGCACTACATTCCTGTCTTTAAAATTGAAGAAACAAAGTATCACCGGTCTTGGCGGGGAGCCCGGCGGCGTCCTGGCCTGCAGGGCTCTGTGGGCTTGCTCTATGGTGAACCATGGCATGAGACGGTATCCAGGCATTCAGGATCTGAACCAGTCCTCGAAGAAAGAGGCTAGAGAGGAGGCCGCTGTGTTCTCTGGAAGGCCCACGATACAAAGGTTATAGTGCCTGGATCTGTTTTCAGCATCTTCAGCCCTGTTATGTATTTTGATGTACAGGCTAATAACGTGGACACTTGATTTCAAGGCGACCAACTCATCGTCCATGGCAGATATTCTCGATTCCGCTTCTGTGATCCAAGCAGTAGCATTGCGGAGATCCTTGCGCACTAGCACCACATCTACTATGACCTCCCCAATTTTGGATTCCACCACTGTGTGGAATGTTTACATAGCCTGAAGAATGGTTGCCAGGTTGCCGGTGGGCACCGATTTCCAGCCAGAGCCTCCCGGTGCCAGGTCTCCAGTGTGAGTCAGGCCAGGGCCTGTAGCAAATTGGTCCATGCACGTCTGCACCGAGGCGGTCCGCGTCGTTTGTCCTTGCCCATTATTGCTCTCATAATATACAGTTATCTCAGCAGCGGACACTAACGGACCCAGGCCCGCACCTCCCCCAGCGTGAGCAGCTGCAATCTCTGTTACCATACCCCAGGCTTCGCAGGGCCTCAGTGTGCAGTCCAAGTCTCTCCTTACAGCCCACCATCAAAGAAGGCTCACTTACAAGCACCCTGAGGCAGCAGCGACTGGGTCAGGGGCAAGACGCATATAGTCACCACTGCTTCACGCGGCCGCACCACTCTCCGACCAACTAGGCCTGCCCGCCACTGCCTCTTATCATCTTCACCTTCCGTGCGCCGCCTGGGTTGCCTTTCCCGCCGGGCGGCCTCTGATCTCGTGCGGCGCCGGTGGGGAAGCCGCTCACCTCTCTTCCTCGCCAGGGCTTCCGACGCCCCGGCACAGCCGTCGGCCGAGCGCCTTGTCAGCGTTGCCTGCCCGCCACATTAGAAGCGACCTGTTCTGTGTCGCCCCCCCTGCACTCCTGGTCCCCGGGCTTGTTCTGTATTCGTAGTGGCTCAACTTACTTTGTCCAGCTTAATGTTAAGTAGGGTAAGTGAAATACATCTTTTTTGACAGCCCATATTGATTTTTTTGTCTTTTTCCTTGTAACCTGGTGTATTTAGCCAATCTAGTAACTCCATGCTTGGTGTCAGGCTGGGTGTTCTGAGGCCCCTCTCCTGTCTTCCATGGACAGATCACTTATCAGTCTTTTCCACCCTTTACCATATATCTCCAAACTTGACTCCTTCCTCATCATCTTGTTCTACCTTTTGCCCCTAGCTTATGTTCCAAGTCATCAAACTAATCTCAGTCCTCTCATTTACTCTGCTCATTCCAGCCAATAACACCACTCTAGGCATACTTTGCTCCAAGAAATGGTTGTTTGCCTGTATTGAGGCTTTTCTCCTCTTCAAACCTTCCAACTATAAAATATTTTGGTCATCAGTCACCTGTAACTTCCCATATTTGCCATCCATGAAAATACTCTGCAAAAAAAAAAGAACTTCTTTGAAGGAAACACTATGACCCTGCGAATATGACTGTGTTGTACGTGGCGCTAGTAAACTAGAAAAGAGCACGTCTGTGGACTTTATTATGGAATATATATGATTGATTTTCAATCTTTTTAAAGCCGTTCTTGAGATTGCCTGCAGTCTAAATGACCGCATAAGTACAACCTACCCTAAGGACCCATCTTATGCCCTTTGTGATGACCTTTCCTACTTTCTAAGTTTGAGTCCACCTGGAGTACCTTACCTTATGCTGTTTTCTTCTCTCCAGATCTGTTGATTGCAGCCTTATTGCCTTTTGTTTCCTATCTTCTGACAAACGTCTCCCTTTCACTGAGGAGAAGAGCATCCATCCTTTTGCCCTGATTATTTCTGGGTCTCTTCGTAACCCATATCCACCAATTCCGGTTTAGAGTCGTGAGAGGATAAATCCTCCATTGTGACATCCTTATTTACCAATAATCTTACAAAATCTTTGACCTGCTTCCTCCATACTTGAAACATGCCACTTTAATTGTTCTGTATAAAAAGACTTCAATGAACCCTAAAGACTGAAAAAACTGTGGTTCATATTATTTTTCCCCTCTTCTATTAAGCATAGCTGAAAATGTGTCAACACTTAGTGGTTCCATTTCCTTGAAGAATCAGGTTTCCTTGACTTGCTCAGTTGGACTTCTTCCTGGTCCAAGGTACCAAAACTGTTCTTGGTGCTGTGCTGGATAAAATCAGGACCATTATGGATGGCAGCAGTGCCACTTCTTTCATAATTTCTTTAAAAACCTTTTGCGCCTTTTCACACAGTCAGCAGTTGCATACTTATGAATCGATCCTTATATATTGTTCAGTGGTACGACAATCCACATAGGCTTTCATATAAGAAACTGTATGAATTGATCTAGTTAATAAATTCATTCTTGTTTGTGTCATTGGAAACACAGTTAAACTGGTCTTTAGAAAAGAGAGTTACAGCACGGATACTTGAGCAAAATCATTACAATAAATTAAGAGACTTCACAGAAATAAAAACATGTCACTTCATTCTCTATATTATTACTAATTATTGTTTCATCCCAATTAATCTCTTATCTATAGCTTGGCCGTGTACTTCATTTAACTGTCACAGGTGTACCTAATATCATTTATACATATCAAATACAACTGATCAGCGCCATGAGGCTCAGTTGGATATGGCCTTTCTACCATCAACTATTTTGAGTAAGAATTTTACAGTAGGAGTATTAAAGGTTTTATTATTTGTGCTCAAAAGTCAGCTATGCTTACTCATCATCATCTGAGAAACTCCTTCACATAATTGAGCATGAGAAAAAATAAATGAAAATGAATTGATAGAAAAATGTATACATTTGTTAAAGAGTATCGTTGGTTGCCTTTTATGCCGTGTACGTAAGTGTGATAATCCCTCAAAAGATTAAATCAGACTACATTATTACTCTGCCTATATGGGGGTTGTCAACATATTGCAGTGCTCAAAACCAATCACTAGCATCCAGCACTTTCTTTCGGTCACATTTAATAAAGTTACTTTATTAAATCAATTATTGCAGGCTCACTACCCCAATTGTTATTATGAGAATGGCTACTGAAGTTTGGCTGCCTAGGTCGTGGCATCTTTTGTTTTTTGTGCAACTTCTATAAAACAAACATGTGCAATAAAACAGTTAGTAAGTACTTGCATAATGTTTATTTAAACAAACACAGCTCTCTGGTGCTAAGAAAGTACTTCATCCATGCAGTTTAATTTAAAGTTGCATGTTGTTATTGACCATGATTTAATAAAGTTGCTCATTCAGTCTTTTTTATCTTACAAAGTCCAATAAATCTCCCTCATACACAATATCCATCAAAGTGCTTGTTATCAACCCTTTATTGGACTACAAACAAAATTGCAACAATGATTTAGATTAGCCGCACATCTCTAAAAGTATTCAAATGTTAGTACATAGTGCTCTAACCTGGAATCACAAATAAAACAGTTAATGACCAAAACAAAAAAAATAGTGGAGCACTCAAAGTTATACTATTTTACTGAACATACACATGGTTAGATAAGGTACATCTGATTACATTAAATCCTTAGTTTTACAGGGAGGGCATTCTATATCAAAGTAAAAAACAAATACAGACAACAAGACTGAGACATTAAAAAACAATACATGTCAAAACATCTTCATGGAGACCCTTTGAGAAGAGGGTTGTCTTTTAATACAAAAGGCAGTGTGACACAAATTGGAGCTCCCGCATTACAAAGACCCCACATGACTTTTTTGTTGATATAAACATCATAAAATTGATAATGAGAGGAAAGTCCAGTACCTTCTTTCCTTTCAATTTTGCCATTTTTCCTTTCATTATGATTATTTTTTCTGCCAAATTCCACAGATTCTAGTGGAGCAGGGCTTTTTTCGTACCCATTATTTCTACTTTAGTTTACTGACATAAATGTGTATAAAATGACCTAGAGGTTTTGAATCTTGTCAGTATCCTGCAAAGGAAAGTTTTTTTTATTCAGTGTTGTCAATGTAACATAGAAGGTCCGGGTTGTGGACTTCTCCCAGGTGCTATGGGATATCTGATTATTTTGTGAGCTTGACTGTGGTCTCCAAGAAGAGCCACCAAATCTCCCTTGACTTCCATCTGAGACGAACCAAAGACTACAGTCGACAGAAATGTATTTCTGGTATTTTTACTCTTGACCCAGTCCTCTGCTTTTTGCACATTGCATCTGTGAGACTAGCGGGATTGGGGATCAACGTAACTTCTTTAAACTGGATATCCACTTAAATCTCTGACAGATCTAACCTACATCACCTGCTTTGAGCACTGCCGCTGACATACCTCATTCATTAAAATAACATGTTACCGTTCTTTTCAGTGGCTATCTCAACCCACTAACGGACCTCATCAGTTGCTTCAGCCTAATCGGCTACATCTGCACTAATGGCACACAGTTCATCCTAAAGATGGAAAACCAGAGAAGCCTTTAAATGTCAGGACTCAACCACAGCCTCTGATCCATTGACCAAGGGATGTTAAATAGCCACCTGTATCTTAGTAAAAAAAAAGACCCACTTTCTACACTATACAAACTCTTTGAAACATTTTCCTTTATCTAGAAGATCAAGGCCACCACTGATTTTGTTACTCACACCATGCACGATAAAGAAACCTACCTCGGCTAGTTGTTCCCTCATACAAGAAGAAAGACATCAGTAAAACCTCCTCTTAAGTACAAGCAAGAAAACTATAGAACTAAAGCTTAGACAAAAAACATACAAGACCACCTTGAATTCATGCAAATTGTAACACTTTAGGATCAAACTGATCCAATAATTGGAACCATGTCTACCAGAAAAATTTGGTAGGCACATCCACAGCAGTCTCTTACTCTCCTTTACTCAATCTCAACACATAATTGCAATGACAGAACATGAGCAGTCTGCCAATCACACCTAGTACTCCAACACTTCCCATACACCACACTCCATTTTCAGTTGGTTTGAACCAAAAACAGCAGTATCTTGAGCATGAGTCCTAGCTCTCCCTTCATATTTGCTCCACCAGAAGCTGAAGTTCAGAAACATCACAATAAGAGAGCATTTTGATTCATCATATGGGCACAGTACAAATTGTGACCCTAACTAATTTTCATGATTGGATTGAGAGCTGAGATACACAACTTGGAATTCTGAGATCCAGACCATTCAGATGCGCCCTTATATCTATGTCCATCTGATCACCAGATCACCATTATTCAATTTGGCTATTTTTATATGGCTGGTCCTTTTGATGGCCCACCAGGAAGCAAAAATTACAACAGTGCTCATCCTGAGTACATGAAGATAATACCTTTCTTTAGTGAAGTGAAGAAAAGTCCTACCAGAACGTCTGCACCCTGTGGCGTGGTGCCTTCTAGACCAGATCTGCCAGTGCAGCCTTTTCAGTCACCTTCTCGGTGTGATGTCCAAGGAGTTTCATGTGTGTAGTGCTTCAGTTCTGTTAGGTTAAGTTCTCCTCTGTCGTTATGCTTGACCTCCTTCTCCCAGAATACACATTCTTTGAGTATCTTCCTAATGTTTCAGGATTCTTTAGCTTATGCTCCTGTCAGTGGATTACGGGGCATAGCAGACATTCACTTCATCCCAAGCAACAAAATTGGGTGTTGGAGGCATTAAGTTCTTTGTTGAAGTTGGGAGCATCACAACTCTTGAAAGAGGCACAGATCAGACCATCAGTCCATTATGCTGTACTATAGATTCCTCCCATTGTTGCCTCTGAGTTGGCTTGGTACCTCTTCACTTCAAGGCAAGATATTTTGGTGGCTTTAAAAGCAGAATAATGTAATCCTGATGTGGCAATTGGCTATCTTGTAGGAGATAGGAATATTACCGCCTTGGTGGAGCTTCCTACAATTAATATTCTAAGAGAAATTAGAAATATAGCTAACATTAACCCAAATAACTTTGTGAATTGAGCTAGTCATTGCCCCTAATCAAAGAAGATAGTGACACTCCTTCTCCACTGCTCTGTCTTTGACATCATCAATAGCCTTGCTCCTCCCATCATGATACTTGAGAACCAATATTTACTCTTTGGTTCTGCTTGTTTCAAAACAAACAAAAGAAGGCCTTGAAAACCTCATAAAGGTGATCAAATAAAACCCTCTCAGGACAGAGCTGTCAGAAGTTGAAATCAAAGCATCATAGAAGTTCCAACTTTATAAAGATCAAGCAGACTTCAGGCTTCATATCACTTTTAATTGACTAAAAAACTCTTTAGAAATATAATAGTTTATCTTAGCCCATGCAACACCCGTTTTGTAAATGTAGGTGAAAATATATTTCTCCAAAAAGGTCCTCATCTTTTGAGAACGTGTAGATCAACTTCCACAGCATCCACCAATGCACTAAAAACGGAGCCACTCACCCTTGACACCTTCTCAAGACATTAAAAAAGTCACCTTTGACACTAGCCTTTCAAAATATTTGGTGGCTCACATCCTCCACAAGGACTAAGAAACACATTGATGCTTTCATTCCGCTCTGGATAAACATAATACATGACTCCCTCAAGATAGGTCATTCCCCAACCTCCTCAAAAAGATTAAAGCTTAGTCCAATATTTTAAAGATTTTCAGTCTAGCCAGCTTACCAAAATTATAGAAATATGTTTAGCCAGACCATTCAATACCTGAGCTATCCCTGAAACATGAACATTAAGACAATTGCCAGTCATAATTTTTATCAAGTCATAGCACTAGATTGACCACCTAAGGATAGATGACAGCCTGCAATTCTGGTGGATACTTCTAACTGCTGATTCCTCACCTTGTAAGTATTCCCTAGGCGTCAGACTGCATCCGGAAATCTCAAAAGCAGTACTCCTGCTTGCTAGTTGATGCTGTTGTGGACTCTTCTTTGACTATGTTCAGCTCCGATGTGACGAATGGTGATAGTTCCTTTCTTTCCACGCCTTCAGATGGGAATCCGGACTTTTAATCCTTTTGTCTATGATGAGGTTTTTCTAGTCTTTTTCTTAAAACAGGTTATAAACCTTGTATGTACTGTTGAAAACAGATCCTACCAGGTATGACTGTCATGCTTTGGGAAGGACTATGACTCCAGAGCCTGCAACGACTGCACCCTGATGAACCTATGGGAAGCTTTACGTCACAAAACACCACAACACTCATCGCTAACTTAGGTGAAAGTCAAAAGACAGGTTCCTTTCCAACCCATGAAGTTGTTCCCATGACAGATCTTCACCAACGTTGAGTCCTTGGGCAAGACAAAGAAGAAATTCAAGTGATCTAAGCAGGAATCACTTTCTTCCTGCCATTCTCAAGCTCTTGAAAAGGCTCAGGTCTGACGAGACGAGGGCGCGTCGATGCTCTAGGCCGCGTTCTGAGGAACCTGCACCTGGGCCGATTCCACGTCTCCTGAGTTTCCGGGAGCCGGAGCAACCCCTGCCCAACTCAGAGAGTTATATGAGGACATACTCCTCATTTTTGGGCAGCTCGACTCCTTAGGAGCGCCTTCAGCCCAGCGGAGTCAGAGGGGGCACCTTCAGGTTCCGTGGCTTCGGCCTTAACGCCGAGTGACTCCCAGGGATCCACTCCTGGATCTGAACCAG
Organism: Pleurodeles waltl; assembly: GCF_031143425.1. Lineage (NCBI taxonomy): Eukaryota > Metazoa > Chordata > Amphibia > Caudata > Salamandridae > Pleurodeles > Pleurodeles waltl. The sequence continues at coordinate 774,615,961 of NC_090446.1, read as the reverse complement.
TCGTCTCACTTCGATCTTCCCCAACACCGGTCCCGATCCTCCTGGTGCCGCCCATGGGTGGCGCCATCCCTATTGTAATTGTTGACTCTGACACAGAGCCGGATGGGTGTTGTACCATGCTGGCAGGATCCTTGATAGGATCTGAGCCCTTTTCCTATGGGCTGTGCTTTGGTGATGAATTGGAGGGGTTACTAAACCCTTTAGAATATCAACCCAGACTGGTGTGAAGACTTGGGTGAAGCCAGCAGACTGAATACTTCTCCAGATACTGGCATGCTTTCTCCCCCTACCGTGACTATAGGGAAGGGAGGTTTTTATGCTGTGGTGGCGAGAAGGGCAGCTGAGATCCTGGACCTTCAACTGCCCCCTGTGGCCTTCAAGACTAATTTCTGCACAGAGGTGCTACAACTGGGAGCTTCCACCTCAGAACCCCTGATCCTGTTCAGTGAGGCCCTCATTGACGTCCTATTGGGTACCTTATCCAAACCCAGCACAAGGGCTCCTGTGAATAGGACGATTGCCTTTCGACATCACCCCACACCTGGGGACCCAAGCTTCTTGATGCAACACCCCACCCATGAGAGCTTGGTCGTCCAAGCCTCTACCTCCCAGGGCACGTTCCCTTCTGCTCCTTCAGATAGGGAATCCAAAAGGCTGGACTCACTTGGGAGGAAGATGTTTTCTTCCACCTGCCTTGCGTTGCGGTCCGTGAACACTGCATACCTTTTGGGCCATGATTCCCATATGCTGTGGGACACGGTTTCACAAGTGCTGCCACAGGTCCCGCAAGAGGCCCAAGCTGTACTCTCTTAGGCTGTTGCTAACAGGAGAGACACAGCAAAGTTCACAATCCATTGTGGACTGGACACGACCACTCGCTAGGCAAAGCCGTTTCATCAACAGTCTCCCTGAGGTGCCATGCACGGCTGAGGACATCTGGCTTTTCAGGGGCTGTCCAGGCTTCTTTAATGGACATGTCCTTTGATGGCACTGGTTCTTAGGAGGCAAGGCAGACTCTGCGCTCAAGCGCTTCAAGGATTCTCGGGCTACATCTTGCGAAGGTCGTAAATCTCCTCCCCCCACCCCCCCAGACTGCCTTTGGCCCCTTTCGTGGCTAAGGAAGGTGTCTCCAACCAGGTCTGTTCCCAGCCAGCCACTGTGCTGACATGCTGCCAAGCCTCGGCATGGCCGAGGGCACGGGCCCCTTGACCTTGTTTGTCACATGGCCAGCAGCCTGGTCAGTCTGCCCCCACCACAGCAGTCTCTAAACCTTCCTAGTCTGACTTCCCCCTACCTTGGGCCGGCTGGTAGCTGGATTCGACATCACCTGGTCCACTGGCAATCCATTACATCAAACAGGTGGGTTTTGCAGATAGTCTGGAGGGGCTTCTCCCCTCCCCTTCGGTACTACCTCTCCATCCATGCCACCATCCTACAATCGGATGGCAGAGGATCATTTGTCCTTTCTCCATGAGGAAGTTATGGCTCTCTTGGCCAAGGGAGCCATAGAGAGGGTTCCAGTGCCAGAAGTAAACTGTGAGTGCTATTCCCACTACTTTTGGGTGCACAAAAAGCACCCTCAAACTCTTCCTCAAGGAGAAGTTCAAGATGCTTACATTGGCACAGGTTTTATCTGCCCTAACCTAAGAGTCTGGACGGTAGCACTGGACTGACTTGCAGGATGCTTATTTTCATTCACCCTCCTGTCTGCCCACAGACATTACCTGTGATTCCCTGTAGGCCACGAGCACTTTCAGTTCACTGTGCTCCCATTTGGCCTTGCTAGCACACCTTAAGTGTTCACCAAGATGATAGCGGTGGTTGCAGCTCATCTGCAGAGATCAGGGGTCTTAGTTTTCCCTTACCTCGATGACTGGCTGTTGAAGGCGGGATTGCCCCAGGCTGTTTGCTCCCATCTTCAGACTAAGGCAGATCGCCTGCATTTGCTGGTGTTCACTATATACGTGCCAAAGGCCCACCTGACTCCCTCTCAGATGCTGTCTTTAATTGGAGCTGTTCTGGACAAAGTGCAGTTTTGTGGTCTGTCTTCTTAAGCATCAAGTCCAGGATATTGAGGCTATGATACTGATGTTTCAGCCTCTGTCCTGGATTTCGCTTAGGACGACTGTGAGGATGTTGGGCCTCATGGCCTCCTACATCCTCCTGGTGACACATGCCAGATAGCATATGCGGACTCTGCAGTGGGACCTGAAGTTCCAGTGAGTGCAGCATCAGGGGACTCTCTCAGACAAGGTCCAGTTGTCCGCAGGAACTGCAAAAGATTTGCAGTGGTGGTTAACAAACCGCAATTGGGTCTGAGGCAACTCCCACTCCCCTCGCCACCCAGATCTGACAGTAGTGACAGATTTGTCAATCCTGGTATGTGGCGGCCACTTGGGAGAGTTGGAGATCAGAGGAATCTGGTCTCCGGTGGATATGAGCCTCCACATCAACCTGTTGGAGCTCCATGCCATCCGGCTAACATTAAAAGCCTTTCTTCCCTCTATATGGGAAAGATTGTGCAAGTGTTAAATGACAGCACCTCGCAATGTGATACTACAACAAGCAGGTCGTAGACCTTTGTCAAGAGGCTCTGCGCCTCTGGGTGTAGCTGGAACAGCAGGGGTTATTCTTGGTGGTTCATCATTTGGCGGGCTCTCTGAATGCCGGAGCTGATAAACTCAGCTGACAATGCCTAGCGAATCACAAATGGTGTCATCATCGAGAGGTGGCACAAGGCCTCGTTCAGCAGTGGGGAGAGCCTTGCTTAGATCTGTTCGCCTATGCAGAGAATGCTCAATGTCAGCAGTTTTGCACACTAGAGTTGCCAAGGCGGCAAACACTCTGAGATGCTTTTCGTCTCGAGTGAAATTCAGGCCTCCTGTACGCCTTTCTGCCATACCACTACTACCCAGAATTCTCAAGAAGTTCAGGAATGACAGGGCCCAAATAATCCTTGTTGCTCTGGACTAGACAGGGAGAGTTTGGTCTGACTACCCCTTTGGAAGGATTTTCTGTTGTAGCAGTAGGGGAGGGTTCTGCGCCCAAACCTGTCCACTCTGTACCTTCTGGCGTGGACATTAAGCGGCTGCAGTTGACAGCTTTTGACCTCCCTTCTGAAGTCTGTAACCTTATTTCTATTCCAACAAAATGGTAAATATCTGTCGTTGGAATAAATATGTGGACAGGTTTCACACACAAGTCTGGTGACCCCCTTTCTGGGGTCCTTTTGTTTATTCTTTCCCTTGCCAAGCAGGGGATATCTATTCACTATTTCTGCTTTTTAAATGTGGCCTGATCAACCTTTGTTGTAGCTTCCTCAAAGGTATTACACATCCTTTTCCTCCATTCCTGTTCATTTTGCCCCAGTGGGATCTGAATTTGGTTTTAACCTTTCTAATGTGCGCTCCTTTCGAGCTTCTCCACAGTTGTCCACTCAGGCTTCTCACTTTGAAAACGGACTTCCTTGTGGTATTCACATCTGCCCGCAGGGTGTGTGAGCTGCAGGCATTGTCATCTAAGCCTCCCTACCTTTCTGTGTATCCTGACAAAGTAGTGCTTCTCACTAGGGCCTCTTTTCTGCCAAAAGTGGTCACGCCCTTTCATGTAGGCCAATCCATCACCTTGCCTACTTTTTTACGCACCCCCACAATACTTCTAAGGAAGAGAAAAGATTCCACTGCCTGGCCCAAAAAGAGGGTTGATCAAATAAGAGTTCCGGGTGGGTGACCAACTCTTTGTAGGGTATGTGCAGAAACAGACCATCTCCAGATGGGTCATACTCTATATTAAGATTTGCTAGGCACTGGCCAAAAAGCAACCCCCATGCGTTTGCATGTGGAGTTCTAGTCCTTGACATTTGACAGGTGGCAACATGGGCTTCTGTGCACACGTTTACCAGACACTACTGCTTGGACAGTCAGGTCCATAGGGACAAATGCTTCGCCTGTTTGGTTTTGTAGGACTTTCTAGTCTGAACTTGGTTCGCAGACCCACCTCCGGGGATGGTATTGCTTGGATATCTATTCAAAGTTAAGGAATATGCAGCTAAAAGTCTCTATTAGATAGAAAAGGTAATTCCCTTTGGTAGTGCTTTTATCTAATAGAGACTATGGCGGTCATTATGACCTTGGCGGTCCCGCCCCGCCACGCCTGTGGTTGCGGTCAGACCGCCGACAGCGTGGCAGTGCAGGACCACCAAATAATGACTGTGGCAGTGAACTGGCTGCATTGCAGCCAGTACACCGCCTTTACCGCCAGGGGGGTGGGACCGCCTGGCCGAAGGTTGACCACCTTCGACCCGGCAGTCCACCTAACACTGCCCGCGGGATAATGAGTATCCTTACCGGCAGGGATTCCGTGGCGGCAGCCCTGCCACAAAATCCCTGGATACTGGCGACAGGAATACTAATTCATGTCGCCACAACAGGACTCCCCAACTCCCACTCCATGTAGGAGGGCCCCCAGCCCCTGATCCCATCAGAAGCCCCAACCCCACAAGCAGCGACAACCCCCTCCCCCGCCCGGTCCCCATACTGACTCCCCCGCCAACGATCCCCGTAGTGACCTCCCTGCCCTGATCCCCCTACTGACCCCCGATCCCTCAATCCACACACACACCATACTTACATACATACACGCACACATCCACGCTCACTCATTCACACAGACATGCACACATGGCCACATCACCCCACCCCGCATACACGCACACATACTCCCCCCACCCTCCTTCCTGTCAGACAATCACCTTACCTGGTGGTCGTCCGAGAGGGAACGGGGTCCATGGTGCTTGCTCTGCCGCCAGCGCCCCGCCAACACAACACTGCCACGCCATTTACAATGGAGACATGGTGATGGTGGTGGTGGCGCAAGCTCCACTAGACTGCCGACCACCCATATGGCTGCTGGCGGCTACCCCGCCAAATAGTGGCTAGCAGCCATAATGTTGGCGGTCATATGGCGGCGGTGACTTTGGCGGTCTATGAAATAGACTGCCAAAATCATAATGAGGGCCTATATCTAACTGCATATTCCGTACTGAATAACTCATCCTCCCGCTCTGCAAACTGATTCTAGGGGCAGGGACTCTCCTTTCAGGGCCTTAGTTTTGCCGCAACAGTGGTCAGTGTTCTTCATGGCGCTGCACTTCTGGTGTGGAAAGATGTGAAAAGAGACTGACGTCATTGCACCAGGTTGGCACCTATATTGGACCCGCAAAATCATATCCAGCGCAGACGACACTGATGACAGATGCGGAGCCTAATGACACCACATAACGGCACACGGGGGTACTGCCCACGAAAATCTTAGTCTGATGCCAGGGGAGAATTCAAAGGTATGGAATCTGTAGCAAGATAAGTCACTATCAAAGGTAACTAACTTTTTGCAGCATGAATATTTTCTGGATTCACATGCTGTGTATTATTGGGTCCGGAATTCTCCTATTTTGTAGTCCTTTTTTTCTTTTTCTTTTTTGTTTGTTGGTGGGCGTTGATGGTACCTCCATTTGGTGTCCCCTGTGACGTTGTTGTGCTTCCTCCAGAAGCTCCCACCTTTGGTCCCCATCTTCGAATTCTCTTTTTTCCATTGTTGGTCTGGAAGCCTACCAAAGGATCTCCAGCAAGATTGTGATGAAAAGGTGAAAACTAATCTAAAAGGTTACCGGATATGCCTACAACACCAATGCAGGAACCAGAGAGGAACATTAAAAGACGAAAGTTTTCAACAAGTCAAATCAAACTTGAGAATGGCTGCTCAAGGGGCTCCCTGAAGGGCCTAGATGGAAAAAACACTGTTCCAGTGTTGTAAGAGCAGCCACCACAAGCTTACTCAGAAGGATATGCATCCAGTCTGCAACCTCTGTATCCCCATTGACTATCGGAGCGAGTACTACACCGAAAACGCTGAGGGCAAGAGAGAGACGGAGAAGAGCTCACCACAGCATTCAGACCCAGGAGACGACACCATCTTTGAGGGATTTTGTTCTCTCTAGTGAAGAGGTGGACAGTGTGGCTGAGGAAGCAGGAGACGAGACCTTGGATGCGGAGGTGAAATTTGACGATGCCAAGGAGCAGACGACAAAGAAAAAGAGCGAGGTAAGAGAGCCCTCAACAGCGAAAAAATCATCCGTGTCCAAGAAAATGGACTCGTGGACAGCAAGGGAAGCTGCTGTGTTGAAACACGCGCTGACGGTAGGCTCGCTTAGAGAGAAGGAGTCCCACATACCCCTCAAGGGGGAATCAAGTGGGAGGAAAGACTCCTGAAAAACCCAAGACATTGAAGAACGTACAGGATAAAGATGCCTTGATGTCGAAAAGGGACAGGTCAAAACATGACCACCAGAGCTCAACAACTGTAGTTTTGTCAAAAGATCCCCCCGTAAGCAAGAGGAAACAATCCAGTCTCAACCACAAAGAACGTGTTGCTGAAATGAAAAGGAAACAAAAAAGACTGGAAGACGAAATGGTTCAACTCCTCCTGAAAAAGGAAGAGCTTGACAGTCCCAGGGGCTTCAGGATACGGCAAAAAGCTTCGGCGCACCAGGAATTTGGAGACAAGGATGTTGAGGAATTGGAATCTCCACTGACTCCAGAGTCCCAAGAAGAGGAGGAAGCACCCTTCTATGAGGAAGACGAAGGCTAAGTCACGGAAAGCTTCCAGGGCTCGGAAGCTGAATACACAGACCAGTGACAGGAGTTAGAAGCGTACTCCCCGGAGGATGGAGTGGACACTTAACCTTCGAGGCCTTCTCCCCCTGATGACATAGGCTTGTACAATCAAGCCATCAAATGGGCGGCTGATAAATTTAGGGTCCACTTGGAAGAAGAAAAGCTGCAATCTTGCTTTCTTTTGGAGACTTTAATCCCAACACAGGCAGGAAATCAGTTTCTACTCAGGGAAAGGAAGCATTTCAGGAGCCTGCCACTTGCAGAGGAGTAACCCCAAGAGCTGAGAAAAAACATAAGAACTCTACAAAGGATCCAGCTTATATTGAGAGATGAATACCAGCAGACACTATCATTGTTTCAAAAGCAAGGAAGAGACCTAATGTACCAGCAATTGCCCCCCTCTCGAAAAAGAGAGCAAGGTGATGGAGCACATGGGAAGGAAAGTGGAACGTAGCACTGCTAACCAATGGCGCACTGCCAACTCATATGCGTTCTTGATCTGGCATGCACACTAGCAGTGGGAGAAAATGGGAGAGCTAATGAAACACTTCCCAAAACAGCACAGGAAGGAGGGTGGCACACCTGGTAGATAATGGAAAAAACATTGCCAACACATCCCTGAAGTCAACCTTGGATGCAGTGGATACATCCAGCCACCAAATGATGATGGCGGGTAACCCTCAGATGGCACTCAAGGCTAAGAATCTCACGATTCAAACCAGAGTTACAGGCAAACATCCTCAATAGCCCATTCAGTTGGGACCAACGTTTTGTCAGCTCAGTGGATGACAAGCTGAACCAATTAAAGAAAGATTACGAGACAGCAAAATCAGTGAGCGCCCTGCAGTTGCGAGAAGGAATGCGGAGAGGGGTAACACCATCACACAGACCCGAACAAGCCATTCAACTGGATCCCAACAAGGATGGCAGAGCCAACAACAGGGCAGGAAGCCCTATTGTGGGAGAGGCAGAGGAAGGGGTCAGCCCCACAGGGGAGGATCGAACCCCACTCACAAGTGACTCAGCACTAATAAGAAGCCTCTCAAGGGTGCCATCAGTCCATACACATGTACCATCACAACGAGGCAAAAACCAAAAGGGCAACATCAATCACCATTCATACCTAAGTGCAACACCCACCAGTAGGGGGCAGATTAAGAAATTTCCTTCAGGAGTGGAGGAAAATGACTTCAGATAAATGTATTCTATATTTGATGCAATTCGGATATTGCATAGAATTCATAAAAGTTCCACCAGTAAAGAGACCAAGGAGAGAAATACACTCCAAAAAGGAAACAGCACTGCTCCTCAAGGAAGTGGAAGAATTGCTATAAAAAAATGCTGTAGAGAGGGTACCAAGACAAGAAATCATAAAGGGGAAATGTTCAACATACTTCCTTATTCCCTAGGTGGATGGCACATTTCGTCCAATTTTAGACTTAAGGTTTATAAACAAGTTCATGAAAACTGAAATAAATACAAGAGGACGACGCTGGAAGAGGCCATCACTCACTACAGGAGTGAGACTTCTTGGCAACTATAAACTTAAAGGACTCCTACTTGCACATTCCTACGAATGCATGACATAAAAGATTACTACGCTTTGTGGTGAACAAGATTCACGATCCTTTCACAGTCTGGCTTTCGGAATAAAATGCACTCCAAGGGTATTGACAAAGTGCCTGGCAGCAGCGCACCTCAGAAGAAAGGGTATAGATGTATACCCCTATCTAGACGATTGGCTGGTGAAGTGCAGACTCTTACGAAAATTGCATACATCACATACAACAGGTAATAAAGAGCCTGTTCACTTTGGGATTCTCAATAATCATAGAGAAATCATTGTAGCCAGAACAGAAAAAGATTTTTCTGGGAGCAAGAAGAAATTGCATTCAAGGAAATGTGTGTCCTAACAAGAAGAACATTCAATCACTCATGGCAGAGACTTACCAATACCGGAAGGGACAAGCTCTGACAGTGAGGACAGTGGAAAAGCTACTGGGAAAGATGGCATCCTGCATCCCTGTAATACCATTTGAGAGTCTTCACATGAGACCATTACAGGAATGGCTTCAAACTCAATGATCACAAGTGACAGGGAGTTGGAAAGATCTAGAAGTTGTCATGCAAAGAGTAGAAACGGAGGGAGCGTGGTGGAATTGAGAAAATATAGCGCAGGGAAGGACATTTCAAAAACCAAATCCTTCAATAACTATAACAGATGCCTCACATATGTAATGGGGAGCCCACATGAACTCCCTCAAGGTCAGAGAACTTTGCAAGGAGGAGGAGGCAGTGCAACACATCATCATCCTATAATTGAGAACTGTGCTCGTAGCCTTAAAAGCATTTCAGAGGCAGTTATGAGGTGAAACTGTGCTAATACAAACAGACAACACTACAACAATGTTCTACATCAACCATCAAAAGGGAACTCAATCCCCGCAGTTATCAAGTCTAGCTCAGGAACTGTGGAACTGGGCCATTCAAAGGAAAATACATCTGCCGGGGAAGGACAGTGTGGAGGCAGACAAGCATCCTGCTCACAGAAATGGGAGCTGAATCACAAAGTGCTCAAAAGAACAATTCAGAAATGAGGAATGCCCAAAACCGAACTATTTGCGACACAAGAGAGCTCAAAATGGCAAAACTGCATCCAGGCAACATTAGCACAAGTCCCTTGGAAATGCACTGTTGATAAATTGGCCCGGGACTTTTGCTTACGCTTTTCCCCTAATACCACTCTTGCACAGGGTGATCAACAAATGCAAGAGGCACAGGTTGACACTGATATTAATGGCACCTTTATGAGCAAGGCAAACGTGGCTTTCAGTACTAATCCAGTTGGCAGGGGGAAGGTTCCAATTGTTACCAAATCAACAAGATCTGTTATCCATGGAGAGGAGAAGAGTTACATCCAGAACCAGAAGGCCTAAGCATAGCAGCCTGGCTCTTGAAGACATAGAATTCAGACACCTAAAGTTATGTGAAAAGATTATGACAGTAATTAGAGAAGCAAGAAGACCAACAACAAGAAGGTGTTATTCTTTCAAATCGAAGCAATTTTCCTAATGGTGTCTTAAAAGGGGCTTGCTAAGAAAGAACACTAAGGAATCAACAGTATTACCATACTCACACACCTAATGGATTGTAAGTTAACTTATAGTTTGTTATGTGTTCATCTAGCGACATCAGTAGCTTACAAAAGGGCTACTTTAGGAAGACGTTTCTTCACTGCACCAGTATTAAAATACTTCTTAGAAGGGGCAAAAAGAATAGCACCCTCAAGGAAAGTACCGCACATGGAACCTTAACCCGGTGTTAGCACAATTGATAAAATCACCATTTAAACCATTAATTGCATTTCTAATAAGATCACATTAAAGACTGCCTTTTTGGTGGCCATAATGTCACTTTGGAGACTGAGGGAAATACAAGCTCTTACAATACAAGAGCCATATCAGCAAATTCATAAAGACAGAATTGTTATGAGGACAGATCCACAGTTTCTACCAAAGGTAGTTTTACAGTTCCATATGTAACTATTCAACTATCAAGGTTTTTCCAGAACCTGAATGATCAAGCATAGAGAGCTTTGCATACTTTGGACAGTAGAAGAGTGATTATGTACTATATGGAGAGAACAAAAGCAAATAGGAAATCAAAACAACTGTTCATCTCATTTGCAGAAAACATAATGGGAAAGCCAGTTACCAAGGTTACAGTGGCCAGGTTGATTCGGAGACAATACAGATATGTCACACAAGGCAGAAAAAAGATTGGATACAAAACCTAGGTCACACCCAACAAGTAAGAAAGGGCCAACCTTCGCCTTTCTTGCAAACGCACAGTCACAGGAGCTTTGTATGGCAGCTACGTGGGCATCCATGCACACCTTTACAAAGCATTACTGCATAGACGTCCAAATGAGCAAGAAAGCTCAGGTGAGTCAGAAGGAACTAAAACATTTATTCTCAAATGCAAGTCTGTCTTCAACTCATCCTCCACAAGAGAACCATACTGCTACATAATCTCTGCACAGCATGTGAATCAGAAAAGGTTCACGCTGCAAAACATAAAGTTTCTTACCTGTAGGGGTAGTTTTGCAGCTTGAAGAGTTTTCTGGATTTACAAGCGACCCACCCACTTCCAACAGCAAGATGGATGTAAAATGCCACTTCTGAAGCCGAAAGATGTTGATGTAGAGCCATAGGATGCCGCCTACTGGTATGCAAAAGTATTCCTTTTTATTTTTCCGGACCCAGCCTGACACCTGGGGGGAATTGAAACATAGTGAGCAATCTGTAGTTGGAGAATGTCCCAGAAAAAGCATTACCGAAGGTACGTAATGTATTCCTTGAGCTGTTCACTGCATTTAGCACCATGGAATGCTATAACCTCTTCAAATTACAGAACAATCTACTTGATTTTGATGGAGTAGTTCTGGTCCCAAAAAGTGATTTCAGTGCGTGGAAACCAGGAGCTTTCCAAAAGTTCATCAGACCCATTGGGAATTCCTCAAGGTTCAATATTCACTCATGACTTTAATTTGTATATGGACCATCTAGGTGAATGATTACAGAAATGTGGAATGTACTTCTAATAATATGTTGGTATCACCAAGCTTTAAAAAATAATTGGCTTCAGCAATAGCTTTTATTCCTTGATGACCTGCATCGTTTAGATGCCACTATTATAGTAGTCCAGTGATAGTGTTAGTGCTATAACTATCACTGGAAGCAAGGGTAATTTCTAGAATAGAAGTACATCTAATTCTATTACTTGTAGTGCAATTACTCCGACTCTTATAATACCCATTGGGAACAATTCTACTGGTACAAGAAAGCCTTTCTATTGTAGTGCCTCCTGTGTTAAGACTGGTACCACTGCCACTTGCTTTACAAGTACTTCTGCTGCCCATAATACTACTTGTACGGTCAGTGCTACAGTTACTGCTACTCGTAGCAGTTGTGGTGATTACAGTGTACATACTTGTAGTAGATGGACGCAGAAATAAAAACTTGTAGCGTGGTGGCTTTAGGAGTCTTGGCTGTTCAACAAGATAGCCACTGCCTCCGCGGGTTTTCATGTGGCTCCCATTGGTTTACCATGTAATAATGACAGCATCGTCAGTTCAGGCTTCAGAAGTGGTGTTTAATGGGGTGATGCCTCTCTACCTGATATCCACATCTGGGTTGTTTTGCTAGTGGGGACTAGTGAGAGCCTTAGTGGTGTCTCCAGTTGTGAAATTGGTGCAAGTTAATAAGACTTACAGATGTTTAGTCCATAAGGGAAAGACCTCTAGTGGCCTATGACACCTGATTCACCATACCAGTTAGCCCACTGATGCTGAATGTAGGCAGGGGCACCACACGTTAAGGAACAGGTTGTTTCAAAAGTTAAATGATCTATCTGGACATCTCCACCCTCCAGAGCATTGCAGAAGTGAATGTAAGTTGCATTGTGTTTAATTGGAAAGTTCATGCATGTGACCATTAAGGTGTGAGGAGGACGTCGTCTTTGTGCACATTAGGCCTGGCAGACCGGTAGCTTCCAAGTATTTATAGACTGACAATGGCAGTCTCAAGTAGAAACCCTCACTTCTGTCATGTTCCTGATACTGTCACATACTTGTTGGCATCAGGAGTTTATTCATGAAAGGTAAATAGTGTGGAAAAGCCAAATGCCGGGTCACTCGTATTCAACGGTCAGCATGGTAAGCATATCCAGTTTCACCAGACAACACCACGCTCTACAAATGTGGTATGTGACTGTACAAAAATGATAAACCACTCAATCCTGCTAAGTGCAATACTCTGTAAGGTTGGAAACCTCAACAACAGCAGTGAAGAGGCAAACAACAATGCCTGAAGGGCCATTAAAAAGGTGATTATACAATCAAAGATACCTTTATCAGGGTGAGGAAGAAAAGTGTACAAATCCAAGACATCAAGCATGATTAGCATAGTAAAGGATGATTGCTCCACAACAACAACTGAGTTGAATTTGGTAATTTGTGAACTACAGTTTTCTATGTAATATGCTTTTCAATCTAGAAATAAAGTAAAGGCCTACTCCTGCTGGGACTTATGAAAAATGAGAACAGGAGCTGAATGGTGAAGAGTACCTTTAACACCTCTACGCTGAAACCATTCAATTCATAGCAAACAAAAGATTTGTATTTGAAAGAACTCACTGTGTCCTCCAGGTCAAACCTGTTCAAGGGATAATGCCCAGATTGTGATTTTAAAAATGTTCAGCTTCCAGTACAAAGAAACAATTATAAAGATGTAAATAACTGTTGGTGATGACATGAAAGGAGGCTCAGCTTTAAAAATCATTGAGTATTCAACTGCAGTGGTTTGATGATTTGTGTTGAACACGGTGATTGAAGATCTAAAGGCAAGATACATGAGATATGTCTACTGAGTCTCTGCCAAAGCTTTTACACAGTAGGCAGGAATGATTGAACTTTTTCTCACCTCAGGACACCTTCCCAGCATTTTGACGGATAGCCAAAGTGGATGAATTCGTCCTGGGGTGGAAGGGGATGGGTCAGTATCCCAGGAAGGCTTCAAGAGCTTCCAAACATATGAGCTCCTGAGATCTAAATATGAGTGACCAAGACATTGATCTTTAAGATAATTGCTCATCATGTACTTGGGCTGAATGTTGTAGAAAACTAATGTAATGTGTTGGTTTTCACTATTACCTCATAACTGGATGTTGAATTACTATAATCCCTATACAAGTAACACATACAAGATACATATGTATACAATTAAACAACGTAGGCCGTCCCACTCTTAGTCCACTGGTGCTCCTTGAATACAATGTGTTAAGCTATTTTTTATTTGTTTATTTTGCGTATTTGCCAGTTCAGGATTTCACGCTGCTCTCGGCTGGCTCAAAGGGACATACTGCTGTAGTCAGCACTACTGTTCCTGCATAGCCCAGTTGACTTGCACTTTAATGGGATGAGGCCAACCTTATATCCTGTGGGGTGTTTGCGTTACTAATATAGGAATGTTGGTGACCTGACTAAGTCACAACCAGTAGCTCTCTCTCACACTCGTAAATTTACTCTTACTAATAAACAAAAGTCCTTCATGCAGACTTCTTATCATGCGGCCTTTCCTAAACTTCAGAGTGGTTCAGAAATATTTTGGTTTCAACCCGTGTCCTCACAGCAGCAGATGTCTGTGGCAGACATCCAGTCTTGTGGTGCCAATACCTTTACCTTCAAGCAAGTTATGACACCCAATGCATCTTGGGAAGGAGTCTCCAACTACGAAGAAAAAGCAAACCGAAAGATCCTCCTCTTTGTATCACGATTGAGGCAATAAGATGCACTTGAAGAGGGCAACAGGGGGAAGGGAGTGATTAAGCCCTGATATTTCCAAACCCATTCCTGTCTCCTAAAAGATGCAGGTAAGTTAAGCTTCTCTCCGCCTGATACACTGTGGATGTTCTCCCTCCAAAAAAACAAACGATAAAAGATCCTTGTCCTCTTACCTCACAATTAAGGAGTACCAGGCATAAGCAGAGAGCCAATGAGCAGCAATTTGATTCTTTCAATTCTTAAACTTCTTCTGTCCTTCAGAGGATGTTTGCAAGATATATTTGCACTACTTTGTGTCTGGCAGAATTGCTGAAGGTTTTCCAAGTGGCCACATTTGTTTATTTTAAGTTGTGTATGTGGGAACATTAGCCATGCCCCCCTGGAGCCACCACAATTCCTGTGACAGCATCAGCTGACTCCATGGAGATGCTGGCAGTTTCAGCCTGCTGTATTTCACGTCTTTCCTCCATCGGCACCAATACTGTCCTTCAGAACACCATTTGCATTTAGAATTTCAGAAACCATAAAGTTAACTCCTTAGGTTTTGCCACCTGCGGCGTCAGACGCGGCGCCACTCTAAGGCCAGTAAATCTAGTACCCAGTGTTTCCTCCTGCATCTGTGGCTGAGGCATTATTACACAGTGTCAGAAAAGCCAGCTGCCTCTGTTGAGCCAGGATACATCAAATCAAGAAATCACCTTTTCAGTAGTTTCATCTAGATTGTTGTACCTGTTTGATTTTTATTTTGGTGTTCTCTGGTTTTCCTTGAGCCCTTTCCCTTTCACACTGAAAATTATGTAATCAGTTTCCTTTCTGTAGCTCTTAGATATGTTTTTTCTTTGATGTATAGAAAGCTTGCTAAATTGATAACTCACAGGAGGTAAAACCACCTGTGCCCAAATTACCTCTTTGGAAGTACACGCATTTTTTTGCATCCACAGTTCATAAAACTACAGAGACACTGGAGGTGCTGCTTCATTCCAGAAACACTGAATCCAACTGTTAATGAGCTTCGCCTTTAAACTACATATATGGTGTTGTCCTCTTTCCTTACATGGGCAAACAGTTTCTTAGAAAGCAGAAGCAACCCCCATGACCCAGAATTTTAGTTGACCCATCCAACTCCAGCGATCCTCTTTGTTCAGGTCTCTTCAAGTAAAGACCAAGGCCCTCATTTCAACCTCGGCGGTCTTTTGTAAAGATCGCCGAGGTACTGCCGTGCTGAAGACCACCAGTGCAGACGGTTTTCCGCGCGGCGTATTATGACTGCTGGCAGCCCTCCGTCCTTTTTCGGACAGAGAGCCGCCAGCAGCCATACTGGCGGTCGGCAGGGAAGTGGAGGTTGCTCCCCCTCCACCGCCCGCCATCAGAACACCGCCCACCGAATCACGTCCCATGATTCGGTGTGGCGGTGTTCTGGTGACTGGGTGCTGGCGGTGGAGCAGCCCCCATGGATCCCGTCCCCTCCCAGAGGATCAACGGACAAGGTAAGTTGATCGTCCGTTAGGGGAGGGGGAGTGTTGTGTGTGTTGTGTGCGTGCATGGGAGTGTGTGTGTGTGAGTATGTAGAGGAGGTGTGTGAGTGCGTGTATGCATGCGGGGTGTGTTGTGTGTATGGGAAATGTGTGCGGGTCAGTCTGTGTGCATGTCTGTATGTGTGCGGGTATGTGTTGTAGTGTATGTGTGGGGTGTGTGTATGTGCATGTGGAGGTGGGGAGGGGGGGTCCTCCCACCTTTGGGGGGGTGGGCCGAGGACTCAGTGGGGGAGGTGGGAGGGGGAGACCCCTATCAGTGCCAGGGAAGGAATTCCCTGGCACTGATAGTGCCTACCGCCATGGATGTCGTGGTGGTTCCAAACCACCAGAAATCCATGGCGGTATGCAGGGTCCTGATACCGCCGGCCGTCTGGTGACGGCCGCTGGGCTGGAGACTGATGTCTCCAGCCCAGCGGTCGTCACCGCCCTGGCGGTCGGAGTGGAGAAGTGGCGGATCATAATTCCATTTTTTTTTTCGCCGGCCTGTTGGCGGTATTACCACCACTTCGCCCCCGTCCGCCAGGGTTGTAATGAGGGCCTTAATGTGTTCCCTTGGTGCCCGCAGACAGGAGGTTTTTAACAGTTGCCATCCTAGCATTGAAGGCATGCAAATTTACCCGACTCTAATTTTCTTCTAATTCTGTGCTGTTTGGAAGATGGCTGAACTGGCTGCTATTGTATTTTTGATGTCCATTTACACAGTTACTTAAAGAAGGGTAAGAATTTGACCAAGCAGCCCAAGCTCAAAGGCCTGGATACAGTGCTTACCGCTGCCCATTGTATGAGATCTATTGTGGTCTTGAGTAGGCATGCCTAAATGCGGTCTCCAGGTTTTCTGGAGACATCCCTCCTAGGTTTTGGTTTAGCATCATGCCTTTGAAAGAGTAGTGTTTGTTTGGAGAGAAAGCAGACACACTTTAGCAGTTTAAACAGAGCAGAACTAATGCCCCTTCTCTTCTTTTGCCACCTCCAGTGTTACAGGTTTATTAGCAATCTCACACGTCCTTTGGATATAGCCAACGGTTCAGAAGGCTGCACCAATAATGACCCCCAACTCTTTTATTGTTACAATTTTAGAGGTGCAGGCAGAGGCCAATTTAAGCAAAAGCAGCTTGCATGCTCCTCCTGGCGGTGCTCAGGCACAGAGGGTTTGCTGAAAGTAAGCCCAGCCTGTCTGAGCTGTGAGGTAAAGTGCCACAAATCCTCATTGCAAGAAAAATAAATCTCCATCTTTGTAGGGGGTATATACTTTCCAGAGTTAATCGAGTTAGATTATAGAACATAATGCCTCTCTGCATGTGCAGGATACAAGGCCTTTTTGTACCCATCCTGGCCATTTTTCGCCTGCAATCCATGAGACTAGTCAACGGGAATGTATGTGCCTGGTGAAGTAATCATGTTAGATGACTCACTATATGTAATGGTGGACCTTTGTCCGCTCCTCCCCAGCGTGGGTGTATTCCCTTTGTATCCTTCTTTCGTTGCTTGCGCCATGGGAGACCCCTCGTGCTCCCCACACAAGCCTAAAGAGATAAGATGGGCGAATGATTGGTCTTCCTGAGTCGTGTGCCTTGTTATTGCGGGCAATGGAATGGCGATTTGGCGTTTATTGGAGAAGGTGTCTGTGGGGAGGCCCAGTTCTGCACAGGGATGACCTCATGCAGATTAGGCCTCTTGGGCCCACTGGCGATGAAGGACAGACGCTCCTGGAGATGGGGGGAATCTCTGCCCTCACCATTGACCTTTCTGTAAGTCCGGCTGTGTACTTAGAAAGCCCTGCTGCCCCAGATAATGAGCCCCCTTGGCTTTGTAAAGCAAAAAGAGGAACAACCTGAGAGCTCGGGCAGGCTATACAAATGGGTTTGCTTTAATTTCTGTAGGGCTTATACCTAAAACGTTGAGAAGGAATAGCGGTGAAGGGGAGGAAGTTACCAAACTAGTGTACCGAGTACAATTCATAAGAATGTGCTTCCGGTTCCGCTGTAATTAGGTTCTATGTTGTGGACGCTTACGTCATGTGCCTTGAAAAAGGTCACGCTGCAAGGGCAGCCCCACGATAAAAGAAGTACACTCACAGTTGACAAAGTAATTAAAATGAGGTGCGGTTGCAGTGAGCCGGATGCCCCACCTTGCTCTAATAGTTTGGAATGCGGGCGGAGTCTCGGGCAGCATACATGGCTGACAGGGAGGCAGACACTCGCGGTGTCGGTGAAATGACGCGCCTTCTCCTCCGGGTTCTGAGGAGGCCCTGGCTGTA
Source organism: Pleurodeles waltl (assembly GCF_031143425.1). Classification (NCBI taxonomy): domain Eukaryota; kingdom Metazoa; phylum Chordata; class Amphibia; order Caudata; family Salamandridae; genus Pleurodeles; species Pleurodeles waltl. The sequence goes on along the minus strand of NC_090446.1, from coordinate 774,598,156 downwards.
AGGTTGGTCTCGTTCGACTCGCCGGCGCTGGCAACGGGTGCATCGTGGAGAGCCGCCAGGCAGCCAGGATATACGCTGGGAGGATATCCTGGAGATATATGTGTGGCTGGGACTGAAGTGGAGATTGCCTCAGGATAATGGCAAGAAGCCAAGCTGCCCAGAGTCGATGTTCTTTGCATTTGGCTCTAACACTCACACAAATGTGTTACATGTTACCTGCGATTCAACACGTAACTTCATTGTTATACTATTGGCACATAGTAGCTTTTCTTAGAAAAATCAGTTGCCTTCAACTATATTTACTATAAACTGAGAACATATTTGTTGTTGTTGTAATTTTCATTTTGAACAGTCTTATACCAACATAAGATGCGTTCGTGGAAGCCTCTTCCGTTATCGTCCAAAGTGTTATCATTTTGAGTTTGGGGCAGTAGGTGTGCACTGCGCACATACATCCGTATTCCTCGGACTTCACTGGGTTAGTAATAACAGAACCCTGAGTAGTAGGTCTGTACCAGTGCTGTAACCCAAAATGACATGATGAGTGACCTCTGAGTCTCCCCCATATGCCACAGGTATTTATTGGCCTGGGGTTGATTGGGGGCCCACTAAAGCAGTGCGCAACTGTGGCCTGTGCTATGCCCCCTCTGCAAGTTCTTCAGATGAAGATTCTGCGTGATGTGGACTGGCTTCTTATGCATTTTTAAAAGTGCGTGGTCAAGCCTAGGTTATGTGATATTAATAACGTTGGTGGCTCCATTAGTTCTTAACCTAACTGGCCCTCCACGTTTCCTTGCAGCCAGGACTCATCTTTTTTGCTTAGCTGGATTGCTCCAATAGTGAGCTATTATGAGTGCAGGGAAGACCAGGCCGCCTCTACTTTGCTCACTGCCCCTTATGCATAGAAGGGATCTGCGGCTGCACATGGGCGTTCGTTCTCCTCAAATATCAGCACATTTCAGACAGTGCTCCTTCATTTATTGGCCATTAATGGTGGCTCCTCCTGAGTCTTTTCACTTGTAAGCACGTTTGCTCTTGCCATTCTCTGCTTCCCTGGTCCTGCTAGCTGCAGAAATCTACAAGCTGTCTCTGCAATCAGCTCTGCTTATCGAGGTACGTGGGGTCTCTCTGTAACACACACACAAACACTAACACTCTCTCTGCAGCAATCAAATATACAAACTGCATTGCAACAGCATTCAAAAAGAAACATGTACATGTCAGTCCCAGTTGCCGAAGGCGCAGTTTGACTGCCAGGAAAGTAGTGTGCTGTTGTTGGACCTGTTTTATTTAGTCAGAAAACAGCATCACACTCTTGTCTTCAAGCCGCAGCAGCGCCGTCCTCCTGGCCACCTGGAGGATAGCATCTCTGTCCCATTAGTGCAGGGGTCTGGCAGGCATTGGGTGTGGTTGTGATCCAGGGGGTGGATGGCAAGCCGGGCCCCTGTATGCTCTCTCCAGTGTGTAGAAGGGCTGGGCATGAGGTTCAAGCTGGGAGTGAAGGAACAAAACCAGGTCCCTCTCAGGCCGGCTTCTCTGGGTCCCTCCTCATGACTCCATGGTGTGGGGATCACGGCTGGGTAAGCATTGAATGGTGCTGCCGGCGGTTCTCAATACAGTGGGCCACGCTCACCTGTCCCCCCAGACTTCCCAGGGCACACACTACAACCCCAGGTAGGATCACCACCTGGTGAGTGCGGGATATATTCGTGACGGGCATCTTCCAACAAGGTAGGCTGTAATTGACCGCACCGCCTGGCCAATCAATCCCACCCGCTGGGTGGCTGCAGGCCAGTGCATTCGCCACCCACCTCTCAGCGCTCTCGCCTCCTGACTGTGGCTGTGACTCACAGCAGTAGTTTCACTGTTTGCTGTGTGCGAGCACGATCACTTCTTCTCGGGCTGGGCCCACTCCCCCGTCTCTAGGGCGTCCCTGAGCGATGATGACACTGTCGCCATTGCTGGGGAAAAAACTAGAGTTTACAGCAGCCCGTGGCAGAGCAGTGCTAATGTGCGTCTGCCATGTTGGCCGGCTTAGTCACACACCCCTTTCAGACCCTTCTTATACCTTGCAAAATAAGTGGTGGGGCATAGGACTGGGTATTGTTGGTTCTGAGTTCCAAATTCTGGTTGCACACCCTTTAAAAGAAGACGAAGGCTCGTCCTTACTTTGTTCAGTTGGGAAATAACCATCACATTGGTGCAGTCAGCAATTTAAGCTACTGGTTGCCTCAAACAATTTTATTTTAGTATTGGCCATCTTTACTAAACCCTTTTTAATTGAACACATTTTCTTCAAACTTTTAAATATGCTAAACACAGCATGGCCAATGTGGACCATGTGTTCTTTTTTTGTCTGCAACAAGATCCCTTGTGCACTAATGTAGGAAGCTGGCCTGGTGTGTAGTGAGCACCTATGGTGTTATCACCTTATACCAGGCCCTGGTATTCCCTATTAGTGCGGTGTAGTCAGTGTCTAGGAAGCCAGGCTCTCTAGAAGTAGATGTGGATGAGGAGCCAAGTCTTTTCTAGGGGACAGCAAAGCTTATGCATACCATTTATAGTCACACAGCACTTACACACATGAAAGAACCACACAGTGTTACAAAAATAAAGGTACTTTATTATAGTAATCCAAATACTAAACTACTGTATAAACAATACTTTACTAGTAGGTGAATAAACACACTATTAAATACACCTAGTAATCGGGAATGGGCATAGAATGCAATAGGAAACAGAGACCCTAGGGGGAGACCAAACCATATACTAAAAAAATGGAATGCTAAAGTCAGACCCCCCACCCATAAAAGTGGAATCTATAGAGGGGAGCTTGAGAAGCTAGGAACCTCAAAAGGTAAGTACCAATGTGCCCCCAGCAGCCAGGAGAGAAGAGGTAAGTACCTGTTTTTGCCCAAACCCACAGAGAAACTTTGTAAAAGAATTGTGCAAGACCCAAGCAAGACTTTAAGAAACACAAGATGGATCCTGACAGAGGAGGACCTGCAAATGAAGGGGACCAAGTCCAGTTCCAGTTGGAGTGTCTGGTTGGGGCAGGAGCCACTACCCACCCTCCTGGAGATGGAGGACTAGGTTGACGGTGAAGACCAGGAGTCTGCTATGCAGCACAGAAGCAGAGGAAGTGTGTCAGAAGTGATGCAGTCGATGTCCCACGTCGGAAGAAGAGTTGCAGTCCGTCAGTGGTGTGGAAAAACCACCAGTAAGCCTTGGCAAAGGCAGGAGTTGCAGAAGAGAAGTTGGAGAGCTGCTGGAAACCAGGAAGATCCACAGGCACTAAGGAGGGGAGTCCCAAGTGATCCTCAGCAGTGAGGAGAGCCAGAAGTCGAGGATGCAGCCCCCACAGGCAACTCACAGGCAGCCAGCACAGGATTTGAAGTGAGGCCCACTCAGCACACCTGGGAAGGAGTCCTACGTCGCTGCAGCAGCAGGCAGGTGACTACACGTTGCAGAGAAGAGTGCTGGAGGCCGAGGCTACACGGAGCTATAAGATCCCTTGGAAGGAGAGCCAACAAGCCTTGGTAGCTGCAAGAGTCGCAGTGCACAGGGGTACTGTCCTGCAAGGAGAGGCAAAGACTCAGCGCCTCTCAAGTTGGACAGCTTCTAGAGGGGACCACTCACGGCCACCACCTGTGTGCAGGATCTACACAGAGTTGCAGGAGAGAGGATCCACGTGGACGGTTGTCGTTGCAATTGGTGCCTGCTTCACTCCGAGAGATTCCTTCTTGCTTCTTGGTGCAGACTGAAGGCTTGCCACCCTCAGAGGATGCACAGCTGGGGAAATGTTGCAGTTTATGGAAGGAGCCGGAGAAACAATGTTGCAGAGCGAAGTCGTCACTGGAGCTGCAGATTGTAGGTTCCTGTGAAGTCCAGTTACGGTTCCAGTGGACAGAAGTCAAAGTAAACATTGCAGAGGAGTCCTGCTGGAATCTTGCACATCGAATCTGAGGACCCACCCAAGTGGGAGACCCTAAATAGCCCTAAAAGGGGGATTGGCCACCTAGCAGGGTGACCACCTATTAGCAGGGGGCTGTGACGCCATCTCCCTGACCTGGCCACTCAGATGCTTCTAGAAGCCTTGGCCCACCTTGGATTCAAGATGGCAGAATCAAGTGGCCACCTGGAGGAGCTCTGGGCACCACCCTTAGGGTGGTGATGGACAGTGGTAACTCCCCTTTCCATTGTCCAGTTTCGCACCAGAGCACGGACCAGGGGTCCCTTGACTGGTGCAAACTGGTTTACTCACGGAGGGCACCAAATGTGCTCTTCAAAGCATACCTGTGGTTTGGGGAGGCTACCGCTCCCAAGTCATGTAACACCTATTTCAAAAGGGAGAGGGTGTTGCCTCCCTCTCCCAAAGGAAATCCTTTGTTCTGCCTTCCAGGGCTCGAGCTGTTCAAGCAGCAGGAGGGCAGAAGCCTCTCTGTAGGATGGTAGCAGTGCGGGTTGCCTGGGAAAACCCTGCAAACTGGTAGGAGCAAGGCTGGGGGCCCTCTAAGGAGCCCCTGGAGTGCATGGGATTATACAACCAGTGCTAGCAACATAACTGGGGTATGATTCTGACATGTTTGATACCAAACATGCCTAGGTTTGGAGTTGCCATTATGTAGCTGGACATAGGTGGTGACCTATGTCCAGTAGACGGGTAAAATGGCTTCCCAGCACTCACGAAGTCCAGGAAAATGGAGCTGGAGTTCGCAGGGGGCACCCCTGCTCATGCACAGGTACTTGCACCCTGCCTTCTGGGCTATGAGGGCCTGCCATAGGGTGACTTATAGTGACCTGGTGCAGTGACCTGTAGCGAAAGGGTGCATGCACCTTTTCATGCAGGCTGCAATGGCAGGCCTCCAGTAACCTTTTTCATGGGCTCTTTTGGGTGGCATAATACATGCTGCAGCCCATGGGGAACCTCTGGTGCCCCAATGCCCTGGGTACCTAGGTACCATATACTAGGGGCTTACATAGGGGCATCAATAGTCCACTTGTGGGGTGCAGAAAGTCAGGGACAACCACATTTAGAGGTATAGAGCACACTCACTGGGGTCCTGGTTAGCAGGATCCCAGTGAACACAGTCAAAACACTGATAGCATGCAAAAAGTGGAGGTAATAATGCCAAAAAGAGAGTATTTTCCTTCAACTACTACAGCATTTTGTTTCAGGGAGTTTAAGGCCTGCACACTGGCCAGCTCATTAGCCCTGTAACGGATGCATCCTCCTCAGCTAACTCCTCCTGCTCCCAGGGGTGAGGGCCATTCTTGCCTCTGTAGCAGGGTAACTATGCTCTCCTCTGCTGTGTTTTACAACAAGCCTACCATTCTACACTTCCTTAAGGAATCCGGCTGGCACAGTCCTAGGTGCCTGGACAGAGGCTAAAGAGTTTCTGCACCAGAGCAGGAACAGGGATACTATGGAAGAGAACAAGAAATGGGCATTGTAGGGGATTAGCAGCAAGCTACTCTAGGATCTTGATCGTGCACGTACGGCCGTGCACATCCCCAGCTATTTCCTCGCATTGCTTCCAGGCAGTGATTTTTCTTTAATTGAAATGCACTGAAATGCAAGAATTGTAAGTGTTGGGGGCCAATTAAGCGAACTAATGCAATTCTGTAACAAGTCTCTAAATTGTGCTTCCAAGTCCTTTTGCCAGGTATTATATATCAGATCTTAAATACACTGCTCTTCTCCCTCACGGTTTCGATGGTTACAGATTTTTAAAACTGAAAGCTCATCCTTCTTCCGGCTTTTAATCTACTGAAAAACCAGTCACCCCTTTTTTATTCCAAAATAATTGTCCACATCCATCAAGCTACTGTCTCAAGACTCCCTCTTATAAAAAAAAAATCAACACAAAAACAAAGCCTGTAAAGTAAAATGTAAACTCCCTCAGAAGTCAGACAGTATGAAGCTCCATACATTCCTTTTAAAGGTGAGGGACTGGGTGGCGGAACACTGTAGAATTTTAGGTACTATAAATCCATCCTTAGACTTGCAACTACCGGTATTTTTTCTGACCCCCACCCACACCTCATGCCTGTCAGCCACCTGCAGCTCACCACAGTGGGTCTCTAACCTTGACTTTTCCCTTGTCCGCCGATTGGCACCCTCAGCTCATGGGACCTATGTGCTTCCCTGGAGAATAGAGTACGAGCAGAAAAAATAAAAATATGTGGCCTGTCTCTGTGTCTTCTACAAAGGCAGGGTTAGCTGCACTGTCTCTGTGTGAACTTCATACCTGAGAAATTCTACGAGGCAAGTGTCAAATGAAATAGAGCGAAACAGCCTTCACCCTTCCCAGGTGTTTGCCCATGAATGACACTGTGGAGGTCATGTTAAATGAGGGGGTGCTGCCCACAATGTGGGTCTAAACCTTAGTGGAAAATGTCTGTTTCCCTCTCTTATATGCACATATTTAAGCACAGAGAGATTTTAACTGCACTAATTTAAAAACCTGCCTACTTTTTGCAATTCCTAAAATCAAGAAAAGCTACACTTTTCCCCCAAATTTGTGTTCCCCTTGAGCACGTCTCCTCACTCACCTCAGGACTAAACCTACACCATAGCAACATCTAAAGCTGCACCTCTACAGTCTACATCTAAATCAACAGCCCTAAATGTTTCCATCTACTGCCTGCAATTGTCTGTTTTCCTTTAGTTTCTTCTGCTGGTGTTCACTGATTCTCTCCTGTCACCCCATGTACTTCCTTCTGACTTTACTGGTTCTGTCTCTCCCTTTGTCTATAATCTGATTGTGTTCGCTGTCCTCTAGTGTGCTGCTATACATATATATATGTTCGATGGCATGTGTAGCTGCAGATACACATGCTGTGCATTATCTTGCCATCTAGTGTTGGGCTCGGAGTGTTACAAGTTGTTTTTCTTCGAAGAAGTCTTTTCGAGTCACAAGATCGAGTGACTCCTCCTCTTCGGTTGCATTGCGCATGGGCATCGACTCCATTGTTAGATTGTTTTCTTTCTGCCGTCGGGTTCAGACGTGTTTCCTCTCGCTCCGAGATTTCAATTCGGAAAACTCTGTAAAATTCTCTTTTCGTCGGTATTGTCTCGATTGGGTTTATATCTTCCATCGACACAGCAGTACCGTCGGGAAAACAACTTTGTTCGCCCTTTGGGGCGCGCACGCCCAACTCGGGCCTATTCAAGCCAACCGCGTGGAAGCCTCATGGATCGGACTCCATTCCGATTCTGTCCTTGGTGCCACGCGAAATACCCGCACACAGACCATTATCTGGTTTGCAACCTTTGCCTTTCCCCGGATCATCGGGAAGAAAACTGTGAGGCCTGTTGATCCTTCCGATCGTAAAAGACTCTTCGAGACAGGAGGGCACAAAGACTAGAAATGGAGTCGAGAAGCAGTGAACATCTCGACGTAGAGGAAGAAGAATGGATGCAAACAGCAGTCTCGGTTCAAGATTCCGAATCCGAACAGGAATGAGAAGAAGACAGACCGGTCACAGCAGGACAACATGTGAGTACGCCAGCCCCTGTACCCTCACCAAAGAAAAAACACAAGGCCTTAGGTACGCCACTGCCGGAAGGCCATGGCTCGGCCCGAAAAAAGACTGACGTGACCAACTTACCAGTTCAGGACCGAAAAAAAGGCCACTCCTCCAAAAACATCTGAGGCAACAAAAAGCTCCGTGTCCAACTCCAGTAAACACCATTTTTTGGAGTCGAAGCCAAAACCTTTGTCCACATCATCTTTTTTGATCCCGAAAAAGCATGCTTCGTAGCCGAAAAGGTCAACTTATACAGAGGAACATGGACTTTCAAAAAGACTTAAAGCCACAAAACCTCTGAAGAGGAGTTAGAAGTACAACCAATACTTGAAGTTATGGATGAAAGGCAGTCTAGGATCCACATCCATAAGGAAACAGGGAGAATTCTAACAGCACCTCCTTTGAAAACAAAAAGGAAGCTAGCCTTTCAGGAGGAATTGGACACTTTGCAGCCTCCAGCAAAAGTGCCAAAGCAGAAGGAGAAACCACCACCTCCTCAATCTCCTCCTCCTCACTCTCCACACCTACCTACCGCTCCTCCTACTAGTCCTACACCAGTGCAGTCACCCACTCATTCTTATGACTCACAACAAGACAATGTGGAACCATGGGACCTTTATGATCCAGATCCCATTCCTAGTAATGATCCAGACAGCTATCCCTCTAAACCAAATGCAATTATTAACATGGAAGGTTGCCTTCCTAGTCGCAATTACATTGTTGCGAAGAGTCAGTGAAATTCAAGCCTTCACCATTGAAGAACCTTTCATACAAGTACACAAACATAAAGTTGTACTAAGAACAAACCCCAATTTCTTCCAAAAGTAATATCAGCTTTTCTTATGAATCAAACAGTGGAACTACCAGTCTCTTCTTCCCACAACCAGATTCTGTGGCAGAAAGAGCTCTACATACATTAGACATTAAAAGAGCACTAATGTACTATATAGATAGAACAAAACCGTTCAGGAAAACTAAACAACTGTTTGTAGCTTTTCAGAAACCTCATACAGGTAACCCCAAACAAGGATTAGCAAGATGGATTGTAAGATGCATCCAAACATGCTACGTTAAAGCCAAAAGACAACCCTTAGTTACTCCTAAAGCACATTCTACAAGGAAAAAAGGTACGACAATGGCTTTTTTTAGGAAATATACCAATGGCTGAAATATGAAAAGCAGCCACTTGGTCAACACCACATACATTCACTAAACACTACTGTGTAGATGTTTTAGCAACACAGCAAGCCACAGTAGGTCAAGCTCAGAACATTATTTCAAACAACTTCTACTCCTACAGGCTAACCACCGCTTTTATGGCAGGACAAACTGCTTTGTAGTCTATGCACAGCATGTGTATCTGCAGCTACACATGCCATAGAATGGAAAATGTCACTTACCCAGTGTACATCTGTTCGTGGCATGTTCCGCTGCAGATTCACACCCTCCCACCTCACCGGCAGCCTGTAGTTGTTTAAGTTAAAAACATTTGTACATATGTATATATATATTTAATATTGCATTAGCATGGACATCTCTTTTCTTTATTCTCTATCACTCCTACCTTACTCTCTGCGGGAAAACAATCTAACATGGAGTCGATGCCTATGTGCAATGGAACCGAAGAGGAGGAGTCACTCGATCCTGTGATTCGAAAACACTTCTTCGAAGAAAATCAAATTGTAACACTGAGCCCAACACTAGATGGCAGCGAATCTGCAGCGGAACATGCCACGAACAGATGTACACTGGGTAAGTGACATTTTCCATATATATATATAGATAGATAGATATATAGATAGATATACTTCCCTCCAACGTGCTCTGTCTGTTTCCTCTAATGTTTACTTTGTCTCTCCTATCCTGTAGGTTAGTCTAATTTACATTTTATGCTTCTTCCTTGAGCCTGTTCACGTTTACTGTTTATTCACCTCTCCCCTCTGTTAGGCCAACTCCACAACCCCCATCCAATTCCTTCCTCTGTTCCTTGCAGCCCTCTTTCTTGATTTTTCACTCCTGGATCTTAGTTTACCCAACTCTTACCGCTTCTTCATTGAGCGAGATCATGTTTTATTTGTATATGCCTCACGCCTTCTTTTAGACCAGTCTGCAGCCCTCTGGTTCCTCTTTTTGTTCACTGCACCCTCTTCATCTCGACTCTCCCCACCTTGGAAGTTAGTAGAACATATCACTGGTGCTTCGTCCTTGTGTCTGTTTTATAGTATGCAATTCGCCCCTCCTGCTGGGGTACCAGCCTCCCAAACCCCTCTGTCCCTTATCCTTGTTACTTGCACCCCTTTTCGGACACATGTGGTTCTTGTTACTGTGACCTCTGTTATGTTATGCAGATTTGTAGAGTGCCACCTGGGAGGGTATCCTTGGACTGAGCATGTGTGAGACTACTCATACCTAGTGCAACTTCTTGAATAGCCAGGTCTTCAGTTTCTTGTGGAATTCAAGAAGTGAGGAGGGGGTTCTTATGTGTAGCAGCAGGTCATTCCATGCTTTAGTGCTTTAGGAGCTTTGTAGGAGAAGGCTTGACTGCCTGGTCTGGTTTTCCATATTGTAGAATGTGTGCAAGTAGGCGTTTGGGTGAAGGGAGGTGTCTAGAAGGTTTGTGATTGCAAATGCCATTGTTGAGGTATGCTGGTCAGTGTTATGTAAAGCCTTGAATGCGTGAGTTAGGAGTTGGGACCGCTCCCAACCTCGCTTTTGCTTCTTCTACACTTGACCTTTTGCATGTTTTCTGCTTGTTCAGCCAGTTCCTAAATCCCTCTGGCAGGACCCTCACCACCCCACCATTTTCCCTCCACTGAATCCTTTTCACTTCACATTTCGTTTTGCTCATAATACACTTTTCTAAAATTGCTCCGTATTCATGATAGGACCATATTGTCATTCTTGTTGCATTGCAAAGCATCATTATGTTTCACAGTGCTTGGACGCTATATTGAACAGTTAACCTAAAATAAACTCTGATCACTTCCCTTAAGAAAACTCTTCTCAAGCAGATTAACTTTTAAAAATAATTCTAGATGAATAATTGAGCCTTATCTTACCTTTACCATTTCTGATAATGTTCCTTTCCTTACAGTTGTTGTACTCACTTGTTGGTCAAGCAGTCGTCTGTCCACACTTTTAAGCTTGTGCTGTAAAAACATCATTACAAAATGAATCCACCTTTTAAGAATTTAGTGGTTAATCACCATCCACAAATGTGTGTGGAGAACTCTGGGCATTGAGGTTATTTCCAATTTAAGCCCAGCCTTAAGGGCATAGACTGTAACAGACTTTTCTGAGGGAATAGTGAATTTTTAAGGAGCCACCATATTGAGATGAAAACTCCATTTGTACTGAATTTGGAAGAAAAAGAATGTATCCTAACCGTTCCAGCCAAAGCCCTCTTTTTGGGGAGGGGCCAGACTGATTTAAATATCTTGGATCTTCTGTTGCAATCGCAGCTCAGATAAAATAGTGATTTGTTACTCGAAGTCTGTATCACCAGTAGTCTGATGGTGTAGGGTCTAGCTTTTTGAATTGGGATATTCATTGCAAAGGGACTGTAATAGAGTTTTGGGCTTGTTCCTTCAAAAATCTGCTGTGCGTGTTTTTTGTTAGAGACTTTTAGCCGTAGGTCCTCACCTCTTGGATATTCTCCAGGCATCGGCGTGGATCCGGAATCTTTTCAGCAGTACTTATGACTTCATTGCATGGGAGTGGACCCTTTATAGGCCCTGCGCGAAACAACATCACTGCAGAACTGTGCAGCACCATCTACCGATGCTCAGAGGTACTGCTGAAAAGTTTCTGGATCCAGTCAGACACCTGGTGAATATTCAAAAGGTTGAGGAATCTGTGGGTAGAGAGAGCCTCTACCAGAAAATGCATTACCAGAGATAAGTAACTTGTTCAGTTGCACCCTTCAAAATGGATGGGCTACTCTCTGCTCTTCCTCGTTGGTCGACTCAACCTGTCCACTACTAATATATCTGTGAAATCGCATGCAGAAGGCAACAATGAACTTCTGTGGCACTCTGTATGCTGTTTGTTCATTGGCAGTGCCTAATTTGAACCGGTGGGTTACACTGGTACTCCTTTTTGGAGACTGGAATTTATTTTTGTGCACCAGGCATTTACTGAGAGCAAGGGAGGGACAAACAAAACAAAGACAGAGGAAGAGAAAGACGGAAAAAATGTCACAAAGGAAGCAGGAACCTGCAGTATTGAGATAAAGGGGCAGGGAATACTACAGTAGCCTTGGCAATGGGCTCACCAACATGTAATTGCACCGGCAACGGACCTTTGACCAGAGCTTTCGGCACCAGCACTCATCCTTTTACAAATTAAGCACTGTTTACATCTCACAAGATCACGTATTTGCAGTTTTTGCTCTATTTTGCATACTTTTCATCTGAAGCTTACATCCAGTATTAGAACTTATAGCCTATTGTGGGTGTCATATTTTACACAGCCTTTTCTGTTTTCTGTTGCTGATAAACACTAGCTAAACACTGAACTCTGGTGGTATTTTCACTAGATTGATTTTCCGCCAGATTTCCGTTGGGCTGGGTTATGGCATGCATGCAGTGTTTCTATGGTCAACGAGCAGTGTAGTTGTTTAAAACTCCATTGTACTTAGCTTTTCTCAGCTGCTCCCCACATCTTAGTTTCATTGTCCTCCTTGTTTTGCTTTTTCTTTACCTCCTTCTTTTAATCTTCTGTCCATCATTGACATCTCAGTTCGTTTAGCCCCGCCTTTCTCCCCATTTGTCTAATCCTATGCATTCCTACCAAAGACTCTTTTTTTCTCCCTTGTAGACTTGATTCATGCGCTAATCCATTTCGGTTTGAACCTGTTGCTTTCATCAATCTGTTCTCTGCTCATGATATGCTTATTTGATGGTCTTTGCAAGGGATGCTTTAGTTCTCTGTATTGTTCCTCTGTTTCAGCACTCTGTCAGCTTTCGGATGGGGTAGTACTTTATACAACTATTAAATACATTACAAATAAATAATTCCCATGGGATACTTTTGTACATTTCCACTTTGGTTGGGGCAGAGACAAACTTAATTTAAACCACGTGATCATGCTTTTCTATCAAAACTCTAGGTTTGGTCGGGTCCAAAGATAGCAGCGGTAGTGCCAGCTTCATATAGGCAAAACAATTTGTGAATATAAAATATATCCATACACATTTCTAGAGGAGCTCTGAGTCAGCCGTCTTCCTCTATTGGTATGTTCATCTATCATTCTCATTTTGATTACACCCTGCACAACATACATTATAGGACAGTGGGTCAGTCCACTACATCCTTTGGCTCTCTAGATCTGTAAAGGACTGCATTTTACCTATTTACATGTGCACATCTTTCTAAAAAAGAAGTGCACTTCAGTGCCAGGGCTGGTGGACCAATACTTACATGCAAGTGTTTTTCCCCTCCAATACTTATCCTTTTTTTTAAAGAAAAAATCTAGTTGTGGTTGTGTTTTTAAAGTATGTCTTCAGGTAACAGTAATTCAAAGCGATTTGTGTATCTTATTTGTGCAAGTAATAATTGTAGGATCCTGTGGTGTGTGTTAAAACTTACAAGCATTTGCAATACAATGGGTCCCACGTTTGCTTGAGTTAGAGCTATTAGCGTTGTAAATTCGGAACTGGGCTTTTCTTGCCACATAAAATGAAAGTGAAACAGTTGACAGAAGCGAGTAAATTCAAAGCGTCATGGCCACCATGAGCGTGATAGCTATTGGCTCCCTGCGTGAATGCCTAGAAAGGATCGCAGCTGGGCTGAAATGCAAACCAAAAATGGAGGAGGGGGCCATTACATGCTGTAACAGGAGGAAGCATGATATAGTGTGATGGCCAACAAAAATGTTCACTTACTGAAATCGCCTGGGAGAGAACTCTGCACACAAAGGAGGGACAGTTCACAAAATGCACCAATAAAAAACGAATAATTTAAAACAAGCACACCAAAAATGAATTGCAAGAGTGGGTGTGGTTAAAAGCCCACAGAGAGATTACAACAGGCCAGAGCGCTTGCACGCTTGACCCTAAAAAGTGTTTTGACTCATGTTCTAAGTACACATGCCTGTGAGGAAACACACATAACTGTTCTGTTATAATTATATGCTCTGGCTATATATTTTTTTAGTTTAATTTTTTGCAAGCATATAGCTGGTCTGTTGAGGTGGCAACCTATTTTCTTTTTTTTTCTTCTTTTTTTTGTGCGCTATTCCCGCAAACAAAAGTGGAAAAAAAGTACTAGCTTGCTAAGGCCAGACCTATTGTGCTTGTTTTGTTTGATTGCTTCTACTGTTTTTTCTAATGATAAAGGTTTTTAAAATCCCAACAGCTGCCCAGGCAAAAAGTGGCTGTGACCAAGTTTCTAAACAATTACCATTGTTGGCCCTCAACTTTTACTACCGTGCACGATTAAAGTGACTCCGTGGAATAGTCCTTAAGGCAATTTTTTACAGAATTGGCTGAGGGAGAGACGTGCTACAGCATTGTTGGTGCTCAGCACAACTCAGGTTTATTTACGTTTTTAGGTTGATCGCTTAAGCAATTTTCAACCTGTTGTACGTATTCTATGGGCTTTTAACCACGCCCATCACTTTCACTCATTCATGGGCTTGCCTTTAAAAAATCCCGTGATGTAATGGAAAAATGATTTACATTTGTCCCACCTTTGGGCGGTTTTATTGCCACCTTGCACACTGACCCTGTTACATGGATTATTGTACGATTGCCAATATAGTTCACCGTGGGCGAACTATTTTTTTCTTTTGTCTCTTCCCTTGTTCCATGGCAGCATTGTAAATTGCTCACAGCGCAGAACAGCAGCACGCACTCTATCGGCGGTATTGAAGTGCTGGTCACATTGTTCATTCTGTTACCTAATCAGTCTTTTCTTTTGGCTTCATAACTTTCACAAAAACACATGTAATTGATAAATGCTTTACGTAAAAAACACAGAAATCCTCAAAGTGGCTCTCCTGACACAGCAGGAGAGCCGATACTACAATATGCACTGCACTTGGGAAACTCGCCCCATAATGCTTTGCAAGCATTATTTTACAAAACATTTTTGTGGATAACTCAGCCTGTGGTGGTCCTAAGACAATGGTGCCATCACCAAAACATTCAACACAATGCACTCTTTCTTTCTAGCTCATCTCTGGATCCCCACACTGTTAGTGGGGACCCCAAAGTAATAATGCCTCCCACATTCAGTGTCTTTTTAAGCTCTCTCATGGCTAGAACTTTTGTTTTACAGCTGAGAGTAGTTAATTGTTTAAGGGCCTATCAGCCTTGAAAATGTGTAATGCACTACGCTCCATAGCGGCTAACTATATGCTTGCACTGCATTATTTTCTGCCATTCTGTTTTCATGTTGTTATGCCCTCTAGAGGCTAACTATATGGTTACATAATCATGTTTCTTATAAATGTTATTTTTATTGTGGTGTCTTCTAGGGGCTGTTCTGAGCATTACAGTCAACATACTACAATATTTGCAGCATTCGGAGACTCACCCCATAATGCTTTGCAAGCATTCTTTTACAAAAAGTGTTTGCCCATAACTCAGCTTGTGGCGGTCCTAGGACAATGGAACCACCTTCAAAATGTTCATGACAACGTGCTTTTTCTGACTACATCATCTCTGGATCCCCATACTAGGTTATTGGAAACCTCAAAATAATAACCCCTCCCACCATTCAGTGTATTTGTAAGCTCTCTTATGGCTGGAACTTTTGTTTTGCACCTGAGAGTAGTTTGTGTTTTAAAGGCCTTGTTTGAAAAAATATTCTAGTAGGCCTACTAGTCGTTTAGTTATGTGGAGGGCCACTGGAATTATGTGGCAGAAAGGACCAAAGTATGCAGCAGGGTCAGTCCGGTTATAAATTTACAATGCAAGTAGCTTTAACTCAAGTAAGTGGGAGACCTATTGCATTGCAGATGCTTGTTTGGAATCGGTCGCGCTGCTCAGGTCTTCTTTGACTGTATGCAATCTGCTCCTACGTCGAATATTTGAAGGGAGGATCAAAGACTGTGCTGTGAAGCAGGACAGATTGAACAGGCGGGCAGCCTTACTGCTGGGCCTTGATCCAGTTGGACAATAAGCACGTGTCCAGTCACGGATAATTTAATGTTTGTGTGTGGGAGTTATGGGTTTATTTCTTACAACCAAGCAAGTCCTCCAAGGAAAAAAATGCACCCTTTCAGTTTTTGTTTAATTTGCTTCCTTGTGTCATTGTGGGTTATTTCAATTACAGAGAAAAGAGTTGTTATTAAAATAATCCACGTGGTTCGTGCAATGTACCCCACGACTGTTTGATTTAAATTTGGTCTTGCTTATAGGCAGGCTAATCAGAATACTTTATTTTCTAGAAATCGAAAAGGTTAGCAAAAGTGGTACAGCGATGTAAAGGTATGGAGATTCAGGAACTCGCAAAAGCTACATGTGTTGAAGGTAAGCTTTTCTGCATTTTATTTTTAATGTATAGATCTTGATAAGATAGTGAAAAAATTCCAGGTACATTGCTATACATAACTTCTTAAAGTAGAACAAATAGCCCTTCACTAGCCTATTTAATGCTTCCCAGCTCACGTTTATTTTATTAGTTGAATAGTGTTATAAAATATGCATGCTAATGTTGATATTTAAAGTCAAAACGATTTGCGATTATGTATTGCCTTATTAACAATGTTAATTGTAAATGCGAAATAAATACACATCCTTGTAAAGCTCTTAGGGGGGATAGTTGTCCCAGCGAGTAAATGTGTGATGTTCATGCAATCTATCAGCAGGGCAGGGTAATTTGATTATCTTTGTTACATCATGTAAATATTTTCATAGCACCTGAAATGGAGGTTGACCGGGCGCTTGTTTTGTGACATGATGAACATTTAATTAAATCGTTCACATCTGAATCGCTGATAAGCGGGTTTCCCCCCCCCCATAGTAAACACGAATAACTTACAGCTAAGTTGCATCTCATCATTCCCAAACGGATGAGTACAGCTTCAAAGGAAGATCTACCTTTGACTTTGTGGGGTTGGGAGTTAACATGGTGTGCCAACCAAAGTTTTATAGCGTAGTTCTCAAGACTTGTAATTGTCACCCAAAATATGTTTAAAATACATAGTGTGAGTTTTTATAAACTACCAAATCCCGGATGAGTTATGCACTTGTATTTTTTGCATCCATTGCCTCTCTCTGATGATAAAATATGTTCATCTTTCACCTGATTCTGCCTTCTTGCATTGGGGAGAGCTTTTTTTTTTTTACATGATTTTTATTAGCATTTTAACATCTTGACAGAGGTCTTACAACAGGGAGTCTCCTCGTCTGAACCCCTACTCCAGTTCACTGACATTCTTTTGGTACCTGGTCCAAACCCAACAGGGTTCCTGTGAATAGGCCCCCAAACTTTCTCACCCAACACCGTATCCCGGAGACCCTGGTGATGCAAGCCTTGACATTCCAAGACGCGTTCCCTACCGCCACCACGGATAGGGAGTTCAAGAAGCCTTGGAGGCTGCAGCTGTTGGGGATGGTGGACTGTCTGACCCAAGAGGGCTGTGGGTACCACGTCCCAAGAGGGCTGTGGGTACCACGTCCCAAGAGGGCTGTGGGTACCACGTCCTCGGCCTTGCAGAGGCTGCAGAGCATGTGTGGCATGGTGGCTGGGAGGGAATTGCAACAGCTGGAAGCCCCTTCCATAGCCACGAAAGGAGCAAAAGACAAATTGATGATGATGCAGCCCGAAGAGAGGCCCAGGGATCTTGCCGTAGAACGAGAGTCCTTGAAGCACTCAACCAGGCATGTGCCACCGTCGATGTGAACTTTGCTGCATCTCTCCCATCTGCAACAGCATGAGAGAGCATAGCCCTGGCCTCCTCAGGGGCCTGTGGCAGCACTCGTGCAGCTGTGTCATACAAAGTGTGGGAGGAGCGTCTCAAAATGCATGCAGTGTTCACAGACGTCAATGCAAGGCTGGTGGGAGAAAACAACGTACCCAAAAAGTATGTCTTCAGAGGTAAGAAATTTACAGCTAGAAGTCCCTATCAGATGAACAAGTTACTAACCTTCAGTAACAACTTATCTGGTAGAGACAATATAAAGCTGCAGATTCCTTATCGACCCACCCATCCTCCCCACTCTGTGGCCATAGTTGTCCACATGAGGGGTCAATGGACTTAATGGCGCTTCTGACGTGAAAAGTTGTGAAAAGAAACTGACGTTGACACGCCTTGGTGGCGTCTATATAGGTACTGCACCACTTCAAGCACAGACGACGCCCATGAAGCTGATCAACGTCACCTACCGGCGCACAAAAAACTTCTGGATCCTGTCTAACACCTGGGAAATTCAAAGGTATGGGATCTGTAGCTAGATATAGTCTCTACCAGATAAGGCGTTACCGAGTGTAAGTAACTTGTTCTCCTTGGTTAATTTTGGAAGTTACGTCTCCTGGGGTGGCACTTGAGTTGTTACTAGGTGATACTATGGACTTTTAACTATATTTCTTGCCAGAAGGGAGCTACACATCTCATGTCAGCATTCTCTTTTTCACAGACTTTTCCCTGTCAAATCTCTTCCTTCTTCCCCACTCAGCATGATGTTAACACTCAGCTCACTCCTATCTCACTCCTATCTCGCCCTACTCCATTTAACCCTCTGCTTCTGTATATATCTCCTTCTGCTTTCCCTCCTATTCCAGCTTTTATAAACACCCCTGAGCTTTGCATTCAGTTGAAACCCCCATCCTTCCAACAATTGATATCCCATTTCAGAGCACCTCAGGTCCATATGCAGATAATCACATCAACCATAATAACCCTACCAACCCATTTGTTTAATCCTCCTTTCCATTGTTTCCCTTTCTTAGCAATAATTCCTCTAGTAGGTTGATGCACACCCTACACAGTTATATGCTTCTCCCTGAAGTCCTGCACACCCCTGTTGCTTTCCCTTCTGTGTCTCCTATCTGTCTTCTGCACTTTTCTCCTGTAGGCTTCAAGACTTTCAGTCTTTAAGACCCTATCTCACCTCCCTAACCCTTCTATTATCAACGTTATTCTGCCCATTTCTACCTCTTGGCCTCTAATACCGTTTTAGTATCTTAACACTCCACACATAAACTCATCTACCTCTCCTTCCTTCCCTACCTTTAACTGTACAATACCTTTTCTCTCCTTTCTACCCTTCCCTCTCCTGCATTCCCCTTAGGTGCCACGCTCCAGTGCATTTCCTTTTCTCCCTAATCCTAGCTCTGACTTCCAAGCCATGTCATGCCCTCTTAACAACCTTGTGCTTTTTAATTATTTCACTTCCCTTCCACACTAGTCTCTCCTTTCGCACATAGCCCTAGTGTACTGTATAACGTTCTCCACCTTGCAGACTCCACCACCTCTCATGATCTCATGAACTCTCAGAATAATGCCTTCTTTCCACTTATTTATTTGAGCTTTTCTTTTGCGTGGACCCTATCCTGATGGACTTTCAGGATAGGGTCCGCGTAAAAGACCCTAACAAGGTCTTAGGGACTAAGAAGGAAAATATAAAGCAGGGTCTCCAACCTTTTCTCTAGCAAGAGCTACTTATTTTCAATGAAAATCATTCCAAGATGCTATTATTATTAGTGTTGTAATAGTGAGCACGTGAGACAAGATTGCATTAGTGACCACCACATGCAAGGTTACCAATAGTGAACACTGCATTCAGGCAGGGTTGCCAGCAATAATGTTAAAAAGCTTTTTCAATTTGGAAGGCCTCCCCATGCGTAATACATGACAGCCATAGCTACAGAGCCCCTGTCCCCAGCGTAATATTGCATGATTTGTTACTCAAATACCATCTTTAAATATATTTCGGAAATGTATTTTTCTTAACACCTCAGTTTAGGAGTTCTAAAACCGCACACATTTTCATAATGAATAAACATTTTTGGAATACATACCTTTATTCAATCCAAAAAAACCTTCTAATTTCATAGGCCGAGCTGGGCACAGGAGAGTTACTTCCAGGTAGCTGGAGAGAGCTATCCATTGGAAAAGCGTGATATAGCTGTAATGAGACACAAAATGCATATTTACAATAAGGATGCGCATTGCCAGGTGAAACATAGCAAGATAATACGAGAGTTTCATGTTTACCTGCAGTCATAAGTAATACATTTGGCAACTAGAAGATGTTTCACTCAAGCTTTAAAAGCAACAGACGAGGGATCCCATCTATTTAAGTTGAGGTGCATTACCGCACCGTGGGAGCAATACAAGAGAAAGAGCTAGAAAACGTAGCAGTGTTATTGCATCTTTTTGAGTCAACAAAATTATTCAAGCTGCTGAGATTATTTTGTGTTTCCCTGATAAGTTAAGTTACTTCCTAGGCAGTAAAGGGTGTTTAGTTTTGTTGTCTTAACAAGCATTGGAAAAGCCAATAGGCTTTGCCTTTCAGTGGCGTTTCCTGACCACTTACCTTTGTCAACGTCTTTTTATAGAACAAAAAGGTACTTTACTGAAAAGGTATAGAATTGGCATTAACACAAAAAAAGGAAACTCCAACTGTGATGACAGATAAGCATGCATGGCATGGATCACCACGCATGCATCATAATGCACGCATCATTTTTATTTAATTTTCAATTACTGTTCCAGGATGGCAGATGCCAATCTTGGAGCAGTAAATAAAAAAAAAATGAAATGCACCAAAACCGAAAGGACCGGCATGGTAGCGAATTACAGCTGCTGATCCTTCAAAAAAAAGAAAAACATTAAAAATACAAAAAGTGAGAATCGGCAGGGAAGTAACAGAGGAAGCTTATGGTGGGGCCCAAGCGACAGGAGCCGACAGATATGGGGTGGGTGGGGGACCAGCAGAGAAGCTTAGAATGGGGGTTTCAAACATTAAAAAACACCTGAACAGAAGGGATGGGTAAAGCAATGGACGAGCTGGGGACGTTTAGGGAGAGTAATACTGAAAGCAAGGGGGTGGGTAGTTGAGAGGGGAAGCAACACACGAGAGTGAGAACAAGAAAACACATGCACTCCCTTTGAGGTACCTGATGTAAGCATTGGAAGGATACAAAACACCCAGTCAAAAGGGTATTAAAGAAGCTATTGTCCAGGGTAGGCACAAACACAAGGAGAAGAAAAGTAGTTGAATAAGAAGAAAGCAAATGATTAACAAGTAAGCCCACTGTTACTAAACAGTGGCCTGAACTCAAAGCCCACTGTAACTAGTGATATAGCACACAACAGACAGCTAAGAGCTCTCCATAGCCGAGACGTAAAATGATGCAGGCACATTTGAATGTGCAGCAGGCTTCAAGAGGGGCGACCTTTCATTTGATAAGGATGTTGCTCTGCAAGAATTCAGTTTTAACTTTGTCTTGTGCACATTAAACCTTTTTGATGACGTTGCCAGTTTTTATTTTATTGTTTTCACTTTTTAAGCCTGGTGAGATCAAGGCTCAGCGGCTGGTCATGAACAGTGGTGGGAGGGGTCACATGACCTCCAGCACTTTGATAGAGCACAAGAGAAATCAGGCACCAGACACCAAGGAAGTAGCACATTCTCCAGGAATTCCATTTTTTAAAATCTTTTTTCCAGTGCAGTTTAAAATTGGTGATATAACCAGCCTGGTGCTTTAACATTTGCCTGCCTTACTTTGTTAGGACTCAATGGCATGGTTACAAACTTTGATGCAAGTGGTCACATGATCTCCCCCCAATTGACTGGGCACAAGGGAGATCGAAAGGGAAAGGAAGAAGAAGCGTTGCCTTGATTCCTTAATGCCGGGTCGGCCGGGCTACTTTCCTCTATATTCTGTAAATATGGTTTTGTCAGTCAGTCCTTGCATGAAAGATATTCAGTCATGTTGGAAAGGGACAGCAAAAAAGATCGAGGCATTGGCATTTAACTAGCTCCCCCAGCTTGTCATGTTACACCTATCAACTACAAAAGATGAGCTGCTGTGGTGGTAGCTTAATGATCTGTAAAGGATTAGCTGCTGTTGAGGGAAGATTTCAGTGCTAACCCATTGCCCCCTGACTAGGGGTCATCTAGCGTAGCCTCACCTGAGAAAAAGAAAGAAAAGTCAGACTGTGAAAGGGAGCTTACAGTCTTTCCACCTCATTGGCCAGAATTCAGGTTGCAAAAAGAGGTGGACAAGCTGAACCTAGTGTATGACTGTTGCATTGTTAAAGCAGTGGTACTTAATTCAGCAGTGCTGTTTACACATTGACTACTGAGGATTGCCAGTCTGGGTAATAATTCAAGCATGTGAATCTCTGTAAGTTGTCAAATGTGGAGAAATGTGGTTACAAGTAAATACTATTTCCTTCTCTGTAAGCAGATCTGCTATTACTAGGATTCCGTCTATGCTACATGAGTACCCCACAATAAATACAAAAAAAGCTATCTTTTTTGCACCTTTGTCTTCAGGGCCATTTGTTTGGACGTCCTACTCCATTCTCTGCGAAGATTTACAAGTACTGACTTAAAAGGAAAAACATTCACATTCTTTTCCCAGTTTAACATTAAAAAAATATTATTTCCACCTAAAGTAAGAAATATGACTGGGGGAAATGAGAGAGGCCATCTATCCCATACATTGGATTTGAGCATGGGAATGTTATCTACACATGATTTTTAAAACAACCTTTGGCAAAATGCGTTTCATCTTGTGCGATGCATATAAATATTTACGAGTATTCTGAGCGCCCATAATATGCATGTGGAAATATTTTGAGTTGAACCCACATGTGCCTTTTGCGGTCACTCTTAGGCACATTTTGCACTTTGTCTGCAATATAATTCTTGAGAATCATGATAATCAGCTTCTTATGATACTAAAAGGAGGATCCCTATTATTGGGAAGAGGGCCAAAAGATTTTCGGACTGGGACACTTCCTTTACTGATTGGCCTCAATCACACCAATTTGGTATTTCAGCAGCCACACTGAAGGAACTGGAAGGTGCAAAACATGATTCCAAATGAACTCTAAATTAATAAAATGGACTTTATTCGTTTTCTGAAGAGGTGTAATAATCCGGAACATATAAAGATGACTTTTTGCAATATCTGGTGAGATTGGAGACCGCTGAGATAATCAAAATAGAATTCAAAATACAAAACTAGTAATTGTAATCAACCCAGTTTAATATGAAGCTGTAGCAAACTCTTCAACTGAGTCATAGAATGGAGCTGTATTTCGGCCAGTAGACCACTATATGTGGAGTTATGGGGGCGGTACATTCCTTTAAGGGAGCAGTGTTCTCAACAATAAGTGCTAACCAATATGTAGGTTGAAGCGTCAGTGATAACTGGAGGAAGAGGGTAAGTAAGAGGTGCAAAGTGAGGAATGAGACATGGTAGGGATCGAGGAACTGAAGTCTCAGTATAAAGGAAGTGTTCTGTACACTACAAGAGCAACGTTAGTCAGCGTGTAGGATCTGGCTACGTATTTATATATTTCAACACCATGGGAGTAAAGAGGCCACCTTAGGCATGGAGGCTAAGTTGTAAAGTCTGTAGACTGAAGCAGATTGAGCCATCAGCAAGAGTAGCTGGGCACATCACTAGAGTGCTGTGTGCTTCACGTGGACTATGATATGCTTATGATTGGGTGAGGTAGACTTTTCATTGAGCTGTTGAGATCTTCCCGTGGGATGGAACTTCGCATGAGGTGCTGGTGGCATCTTATTGGCTGAAAGGAGCTTCCCATAAAGCAATGGGTATGCTTGGTGCCTGGCATGGTAGTGCTTGGTGGTTGACAGAGGCCCCAAAGACCAAAAAAGGAAAGAGAGGTAAGGGAGATTCCAGTTCACAGAAGGAAGAGGAGAGATGAGATAGACCCTAGGAAAAAAGAGGTATAGGAGATATTTGTATTGGTCTTCATTGAGGTCTGTTAGACACTGTTGCAGACTTGCTGTACATAGCAATTACATCTTACAGTAGCGGGACCAGGTATGAAGTGAAGTGCATGGCTTAGTGTCATGTAAGGAGTGGAAGGGTAAAATTATACATGGGTATGAATGGTCAAAGACAAGGGTGGAGCTTGGAGTGCGCTCTTGAACTCCAGCATGGAAGGTATGACTATGACTTGGCTATGAGGGGTTGTTCCAGGAATGAGGTCGAAGTAGCTACAAATATCTGAATCTTTTGCTGTTAGTGGGATTAGAGTGTGCTGAAAGATGAACTGAAGGATAATGAGATATAGGTGGGCATTATGAACATGGCGGTAAATACCGCCAACCGCCGTGCTGACGGCCAACATAAGACTGCCAGTGGCGGCGGCATGCATACAGCCGTATAATGATGCAGAATTCAGCTGGTTGGTGTGGACGACAGAGGAAAAACGTCGACAGTGTGGGACTGCCCATACACAACATGGGACCCCAGCAGCCATCATCACAGACCCTGAAGAATGTAAGGCAAGCGGGGTCCATGGGTGAGTGTGGGTGTCCCTATGTGTGTCTGGGTGATAAAATGGGGTGTCTGAGTGGGTGTTGTAGAACCGTGTCGGTAAAAAATGAAATATGTTTAATTTGCTGTGTAAGTGTGTGGGGGCATGCGGTTAGTGGTGGGGGATGAGGTTTAAGTCATAGGTGTGATAAATGTGAGAAAGGGAGGTGCCTATGGTGTTGCCTCCCAGCCCCCCCATACTTACAATGGTGACCGGCATGCTTTACCTGGCGGTGATGACCACCGTGGCACACGTGGTGGTCCTTGACATCATTATACCCACAGCAGAACAGGGCTGTAAATGGCCCTGAAAAGGCCTACCGCAGTCGATGGTGTGTCTACCATACTGTCGGTGAGTGACTGG
The DNA here is from genome assembly GCF_031143425.1 of Pleurodeles waltl. Lineage (NCBI taxonomy): Eukaryota > Metazoa > Chordata > Amphibia > Caudata > Salamandridae > Pleurodeles > Pleurodeles waltl. The sequence continues at coordinate 774,573,780 of NC_090446.1, read as the reverse complement.
CCCACTGGCTGATACTACTGTGCATCATTATGTGGTGGTCCGGACCGCAAGCCTGTTGGCGGTAGTTACTGCCACCGCCGGCAGAGCAGTGTTTACTGCCATGTTCATAATGACCACCATAGTGTCATGGACAACTATAATGTTACAGTAGTTCTATTTTCTAAGAGATACTGTTTCTCCTGTTGACTGTGCATGCTGCTAGGTGGCAATCACAGTGCTTTGCGAGTAGACACAGCATCTGTTGCAAGATGTGAAGCCTGCATTCCCGCCAAAGCCATAATCACAATTTTCAGAATGTTAACTCCTGATCTTTTTCTGTCCCCTTTGGTTTGAACCACCGGAAGATATTTCTGCTAGAGAGTATCTCGGTTCTACTTATGCCGTAATGTCACCACACTATAGTTTGCAGCATGGCGATGATGCAAAAGAACATTGTCAGCCATCATCAGCCAGTATAGCTTGTGTGAGGGAAAAGTTTGAAAAGGAGAATGACATAGAGATGGGAACCTAAAGCTCCAGAGCCTCGAAATAACAGGACCTAAAGAGCCTCCAGAGCGAATGCAAAAAGAGTATAAGACCTAGAGTAAAAAATATGAAAAAAGGAAATTGGCATGCGTCACCCCTGTGTATGCGTGTGCTTGAACATCTGTGCTGCAATCCTTGCAAAGGCCTCAGGGCACTTCCATTTCCAAACCCCACATCCACCTCCCAGCAAATCCAATAATCCTAGAAGCCTGCAAAGTTTTTGCCTCTTGATGGGTAGTCAGGCAGTAAAGAGACAGTGGCATAGGAGAGTATGGGGGAGCACATAAAGACCATGTCAGTCAATAACTTAACACATATTTGAAAGGGTCCAGCTGTCTCTGAAATTCATCTAACACAATAGACATTGCCTGGTACCCCCAAAACCCTTGCATATCTGCTTTTTCTGATACCTACTTTCTCCATCTAGGCCCATGCCAAGCAGTGGATGACTTCTCCAAACCTGTTCCACCAACGTAATGACCTAGGTCACTGGAGAGATAACCAGAGCTGGTAGCTCATAAATTGGCACAGTTATTGCAATTGGACACTGGCTCACTGACTGTAAAAACATTGACTTACACACTTTCTGCTATACCCATCCACTATGAATATTCAATCTATTCTGCGAGTAACCACAAGCACCTACAGCAGTCCACCATCAAACCTATCTGCCACTGGTTGTCAGTAGCTGTCCTGTATCACCCTCCTATTTGGAGGGCATCACAGCTGCACACATTTCAAAGGAGGTGCAATTTGGAAAAAGGTGTAAGCATTATTGACAAGCCAATCGGGTTTAATGGGAGGATAAGGGAACATGGCCAGGGGGGTGGTGTCCACTGAGATAATGTCAGAAAAACAACAGAAGAATTCCCAAGGGTATTTCTTGGGCAGAGCAACCAGTGGCATCTCATAACAAAAAAAAAACAGATACCATCATCCCCTGGCATCTTTAACAATAAGGGGAAAAACTCCTGGAATCCTACAAGCCAGCATCAGAATATGGAATTACATGATGCAGAGGAGACCAATCACCTCAACCAAATGGATAGCCCAACGTCAAGCCAAAAGGAAGCTGGACTGAGGGAATAGGCAGAACAAACAAACTGAAAATTCACATCAGCAAAGATCCATTTGGCATACCAGCCCAAAACTAGGTCCAGAAGAACAGTGTCTTCAATTCTACGTGCCAAAGGAAATGATAAACGGAAAGATAAGTGAACACTTGATTTTGTTCCAACTATGAACACCTCCAAACGGATGGGCAAAGGCAAATATGGTGAGTCATAACAGGTTCAAGGACAGGTGGAGGAGCAAACAACTCCTCACAACACCTGATACCGTAGACCAGCCTTTCCCATCCTTTGGCAGACAGTCAGCAACATTTGAGAGTCCCATGATATGGTGAACAACATCTTACAACCACAGTAACTATTTAAGTAGATGGGTTGGTAAAATAATTGAAATACATGGTAACACTGAAAGAAACTACATATAGAGACCCACTGTACCATATGTTTATGTATATACATGTGTGGACATAGGTTTCACCAGAACCCTAGGTGGCAGTATAGGATCAGTTACATGTTAGGCAAATGTAAGTTATTAGTTATTCACAATATGAGGTACATATTTCTGTATTACTCCATTACACTCTCTACTCACTCACTGTGAAAAGCAATCTGAGGTGTAGTCGTTGCACAGGTGTATTTTGGGGTAAGGGAGGAGACACAAGATTTCTTCAGACGGAAGACAACTTTGAAGAAAACAACTTAAAAACGTCTTGCACCCAACACTGCATGGCAGAATCCATTTAGTAGTTTTGAAAAGGGAGCATTTAACAAGGTGTTCTGGTTCGGCGTGATGAGGTTACGTTTTAGAGATATGTGGACCTTTAATAAGCAAAGTTCCATGAATTCAAATTTGCGAATCCCCAAATTTTAAAAAAATCCTGAATCCTCTTGCCCAAGGTAGCGTCATTTCTCATCAACTATTTCAGATTTGCAGACACAAAGTTGTACCAAAACAATCCGATTGGGTGACAACAGCATTATAGAGTGCTGCGTCCTGAAAAACACTAAAGGCCACATAAGGGGAAGACTCTGACCCCCAGGTTAATATCAAGTAGGATTTTGAACAGTAACAGATTGGTAATTTCAAGGCACATTTGGCCACCAAGAAATGGGCAAAATATGCTCGGTCTTAAAGATTTGGGTTTCTCCAAAGAAGAAATGTTGGGAGAATTCAGTGCCAAATTCCTCAAAGATTTGTTTATAATATTCATCTTTCACTTTATAATTATCCATGATTGGTAAGTCAAGACACTTTGAAAACTTTCTCAATACCAACATTAGACACATTTTTGGTAAGCAAATGTTTCATGTTTTATTATGCCTTATCCAGCACATTTAAAATAAAAATTCATACAAACTTCTTAATGCTGCAATTAGCAGAACATTATATTTTCCTGGGTATGGCCTAGCCTTTAGACCAGACTAATCTGCTCCTGTATGGCCCAGGTTTGTTTTTGGTATGGAGTATTTTTATTTGTGGATTTTATATATCTAAGCACTGCGGTAGCATCAAAGATGTTTGGGAGAAAAGGAAAGCTATAAAATGTTCACTTACCAGATGAAAAGCCTTGATGTGATGAGAAAGAAACCTTAAAACTTCAGGGTTCTTCCACCGCAGCATTTTTCTCGAACCTTATGTGTGCCCGGTTTTGTATTCATTTTCATATGATAGGCCTGAAAGATAATGCAGTATCAGTTTGGTGAGGTATTATGTTGCTCAGTTGTGTATATTTGTTTCACAGCATATTGGTCTAATACTGACTAAGCCTCTGGTTTATAGCCATCTAATGAAGTGCAGTTGACACAATCATCTTCATGAGGAGACTCAAATAGTCTCCATTGTAGTAGTCCATGGTGAAGGACTGCTTACAAGATGATGGACATTTGTTGCACAAGGAGTATTACAGAATTACACTTACAGCATTGATATTTTAGAACACTTACTTAGTGACATGAATTATTTGAGGAACAAAGGACATTATAATTGCAAACCTTTTGTTGTGTGCCCTAGCTGGAGAGCCAGTCTGGCTAAACCACTCAGACAATTTTCCTGATCCCAGCACCACAACCTCCATTGTAAAGTATTTTTGCAATGAACATTCTGATAACTAATTTTTGAACAGTGCTAAATCAGCCAGAGAATTACCTCTGGTCCCTTTGCTCATTTAACTCTTTAATGTAGATCAGAATATCATCAGCGCGCATGTTAGACCCAAAATTGTGACTATTAAGAATTGTATGTTGTAGGATTATTTAAACTTTGAAAAGTGTTGGTGTAAATGGAGAATCTTAAAACATAGTATAAGATTTTGAACAGTTCAGGGTTGTAGATTGACTCAATGGAAAATAAGATGAGGGTATGACGAACTGTTCCACTAATTTTACCAGTGAACAATGACTAATTTAGGGGTATTGTATGTTCCACAGTACAAAACACCACCAAGAGGACAGGACTTGTGTCTTTGACAAAGTGCCAAAATCGGACTATGTGCTGACTTTGCCCCCCCTCCAAAGAGCAGCACAGAGCTGCCTATTGAAGTAAACCCGGTCAGTTGATGTCAAAGCATTCCTCTCCCTTAGAGGCAGTGCATCAGTATCATATTGAAAACAGTGACATTGTACAGAATCTAACATGGAACCTTATTAACACCTAAAAGTCCACTCCAAAGAACGGTGAGGTGGGGTAACATGGTGACGAATCTGGGTTAGCTAGCATATCCATCAGAAAGAATGCTATTGAATGTATCTAATTTTTTTCTTTTGATGTTTGCTTCTAACCACAGATTCCTCACCTTTTGAATAGATCCCAAAGGAGTACCTTCCAGAAGGTAGAGGACCTAGGTAGTGGATTTCATAGCAGAAAGTCTTACAGAACCTATCAGGCAAAATGGAATTCTCTGCGGCCCCGCAAGTCAAGGCAGTAATGCCTGAAGTAGGTGTGAACAGCCGCCCACGGAACCACCTGGCAGTCCAGCACTTGAATGCCTCCTAACCAAGGAAGTAGCATCAAGCTTAGCTCTGGCAGAATAAGTCAGAAGGCCTCTGTAAGCTCATTTTTAGCAAATGCAAGGCACAGATTTATGCAGAAAATGATCAATTTCTGTACCTCCACTGCTTTTCTGTACTTGGCACAAGAGAACCCTACTAAAAGATAGTCATCCATTCGTGCTCCTTATTTCAGTCAGTGTCAGAGGTAAGGGCTCCCTTGGGATTCAGCTGGTGAACCTGCTCCTATTTCTTATATTAATGTGTGGAGAGAATAATTCAGAGCAGATGATGGATGGCTTCACTTAGGCAGAAAGGATGGGTAAAGCACCAGCAGCACGAGAATCCCAATGAGGATCCTTAAGGGTCAGTAATCTTAAAAATCAACTCTGCATGGACTTGAAACACTTTAAGCAGCTAAGAACCATTTAAAGGTCCCACTGCGGCATAACAAGAAAATACATATATGTGTGTGTGTGTGTGTGTGTGTATATATATGTATATATATATATAGATATATATATATGTGTGTGTGTTCGATGGCATGTGTAGCTGTGGATGCACATGCTTTGCATAAGTCCGACTTCTAGTGTTAGGTTCGGAGTGTTACAAGTTGTTATCCTTTGAAGAAGGTTTTCGAGTCACAAGATCAAGTGACTCCTCCTCTCAGTGATAGAGCGCATAGGCATTGAGTCCTTTGTTAGATTGTTTTTTTTCCGCCACCGGGTTCGGACGTGTTTCCTCTCACTCCGGTGGATCTCAGTTTGGTATTTCTGAACTTTTTTCTACCTTTCTGTAATATCGTCCGTATTGTATTGATTGTGCTTGCCATCTGTACTCGATCCAATTGAGACCGTCTGAGTCGAATTCTCGCCCTTTAAGGGCTTACTTCAATGTTGGGCTGGAGTAACAAACTCCGTTTCGATTCTGTCCTTTGTGTCACGCTAAATTCCCATACACAGAACAACATTCCGTGTGCAATCTCTGTTTATCTCCAGATCATCAAGAAGAAACTTGTGACGCCTGCAGATCATTTTGATCTAAAAAAGACTCCAATTACCATAGAGCTCGTCGTCTCGAAATGGCATCCAAGTCCACAGGAGACACACATGATATCTTCGGAGAAGAACACGCATAGGAAGAGGTTTGACAAGGGGCAACGTTTTCCATCCAAAACTCCGACTTCGATCAGCACTCGGATGATGATAGCCACTACATACCTCCAGCGCAGTACCTTAGTACAACGGCCCCATCGCACTACACAAAATTTTTAAAAAAGACTCCAGTACTAGTCGTCGGTCTGCCACTGCCTTTGGACGATGGCTGGATCCGAAAATTTAATCCGGATGACCAACCTTCGGGTTCGGCACCGAGATTAAGGACAAAAGTGCATTCAGCATCGACCAAAGAGACTCCAGCAACAGTCTTGGAATCGAGCCGAAAATAAGAAGGGATATCTTCGGAGCCGAAAACAATTTACACCACCTTTGGAGCCGATGTTTTCGGTTTGAGCAAAGCACTCCACACATAAACCTTTGGAGTCAAAAGACACGGGTAGCAAGCAAACCACTTCTAACCATGAATCCGTGGACATACAAACTATTTTAGAGGTGATGGACACTAAACAGCGAAGACTACACATTCTAAAGGACACAGGAAGAATAATTGCTTCCCCCTCCAATGCCTTTAAGAGGAAATTAACTTTTAAAGACACTTTAAAGGATGTACCTCCATCAAAGAAGGTCTCCAAGGACAGGCTACACAACACCAAGAGCCTTCACCACCACATTCTCCTGTTCTTCCTTCCACACTACCAGCATCACCCACATAAGAAGCACAGTTGTCACCACACACATCCTCACTATCATCACACAGGGATGACTTTAGTGATGACCATCAGGACAAAGATCCATGGGATACATATGATCCTGACCCCATTCTGCCAAATGATCCAGAATTATATTCTGCTAGACTTTCACCACCAAAAGACACTACTGCATACAATCCAGTAGTATCCAGAGATGCTGCCTATCCCAATTTGCAGATGCGTACAGATCAGATAGAACGAGATGTTCGATGGCATCTGTCGCTGTAGATACGCATGTTCTGCAATAGCTCGCCATCTGGTGTTGGGCCGGAGTGTTACAAGTTGTTTTTCTTCGAAGAAGTCTTTCGAGTCACGGGACCGAGTGACTCCTCCTTTTGTCTCCATTGCGCATGGGCGTCGACTCCATCTTCGATTGTTTTTTTTCCGCCATCGGGTTCGGACGTGTTCCTGTCGCTCCGAGTTTCGGAACGGAAAATTAGCTAATTTCGGAAGATTTTCGTCGGTATTGTTGCGTTCGGGATCGGCGTACTTAGATTCCACACCGCATCGAAGATCGAAGAGCTCCGGTGCCCTTCGGGGTAGTTTTTCGATCGTCCGTCGGGGCCTGGTCGGCCCGACCGCGTGCTGAAGAACGCCGATGGAACGGACCCCGTTTCGTTTCTGCCCCAAATGCCACAATAAATACCCCTACACAGACCAACACTTGGTCTGCAACCTGTGCCTGTCACCTGAGCACAGCGAAGACACCTGCGAGGCCTGTCGTGCGTTCCGGTCCCGAAAAACACTCCGAGACCGTCGAGCCAGAAGACTTCAAATGGCGTCCGCACCGACAGCCCAACGGGAGTTCGAGGAACAGGAAGAAGAAGGTACCTTCTCGATCCAAGACTCAGACTCCGAAGGATTCGACGATACACAAACCGTGAGTAAGACGTCGAAAACCACACAGAGAAACATTTACAAGGCCCAGGGGACGCCACTGCCACCAGGCCATGGCTCGACCCATAAATTCGGTGACCGACCGTCGGCACCGAAAAAGGCCAAAACAGTGCCGAGATCGTCCGACTCCGGTCGAGACACCGGCACGCAGCCTTCTCGGGACCGAGAAAGTGCTGGAGACAAGCCTCGACACCGAGATGCCGGTGTGGACACGGCTCGACGCCGAGACAGCGGCACCGAAACAGATCGACGCCGAGAGGTTTCGGCCCCGAAAAGGAAAAAAGTCACCTCGGAGCCGAAAAAACACGCAGACAAAGTTTCAACGCCGAAACAAACTGCAAGCGACCCAGCTTCAGGCTCTTATACAGAAGAGCACTCGCTAACCTCCCAAATGCAAAAGCATAGGTTTGAGGAAGAGCTACAAGCAACTGATGTGGACCATACGCAAAAGCGTATCTTCATTCAGCAGGGGACAGGAAAAATAAGCACCCTTCCCCCCATTAGGAGAAAGAGAAGGTTGGAGTTCCAGACGGAACAAGCACCACAACCAAAAGTGGTTAAAAGAATTACACCACCACCCTCTCCTCCGCCCGTGATTAACGTTTCACCAGCACAAACTCCATCTCACTCCCCAGCTCACACCACCATGAGCCAGGGTGACCAAGATCAGGACGCATGGGACCTATACGACGCCCCAGTGTCAGATAACAGCCCGGAGGCCTACCCTACAAAGCCATCTCCACCAGAAGACAGCACCGCTTACTCTCAGGTGGTGGCTAGAGCAGCACAATTTCATAACGTAAGCCTCCACTCAGAACAGGTCGAGGATGATTTCTTGTTCAACACACTCTCCTCCACCCACAGCTCCTACCAAAGCCTGCCTATGCTCCCTGGTATGCTCCGGCACGCAAAAGACATATTTAAGGAGCCGGTCAAAAGTAGGGCAATCACACCAAGGGCGGAAAAGAAGTATAAGCCGCCTCCTACGGACCCGGTTTTCATCACTACACAGCTGCCACCAGACTCTGTTGTTGTAGGAGCAGCTAGGAAAAGGGCCAACTCTCACACATCTGGAGATGCACCACCCCCAGATAAAGAAAGCCGCAAGTTCGATGCAGCTGGTAAAAGAGTCGCAGCACAAGCTGCAAACCAGTGGCGCATCGCGAACTCCCAGGCACTACTTGCGCGCTATGACAGAGCCCACTGGGACGAGATGCAACATCTCATTGAACATCTGCCCAAGGACTTCCAAAATAGGGCGAAACAAGTGGTTGAGGAGGGACAGACCATCTCCAACAACCAGATACGTTCCTCCATGGACGCTGCAGATACAGCTGCACGGACAATTAATACATCTGTAACTATCAGACGGCATGCATGGCTCCGAACGTCTGGATTTAAACCAGAGATTCAACAAGCAGTTCTCAATATGCCTTTTAATGAAAAAGAACTGTTCGGTCCAGAAGTGGACACAGCGATTGAGAAACTCAAAAAAGATACGGACACTGCCAAAGCCATGGGCGCACTCTACTCCCCGCAGAGCAGAGGGAATTACAGCACATTCCGTAAAACGCCCTTTCGAGGGGGGTTTCGGGGTCAAAGCACACAAGCCAGCACCTCACAAGCAACACCGTCCACTTACCAGGGACAGTATAGAGGAGGTTTTCGGGGACAATATAGAGGAGGGCAATTCCCTAGAAATAGAGGGAGATTTCAAAGCCCCAAAACCCCTACTACTAAACAATGACTCACATGTCACTCACCCCCTCCACACAACACCAGTGGGGGGAAGAATAGGTCATTATTACAAAGCATGGGAGGAAATCACTACAGACACTTGGGTTCTAGCAATTATCCAACATGGTTATTGCATAGAATTTCTACAATTCCCTCCAAACATACCACCAAAAGCACAAAATTTAACAACACACCATTCCAATCTCCTGGAGATAGAAGTGCAGGCACTATTGCAAAAGAATGCAATCGAATTAGTGCCAAACACACAAATAAACACAGGAGTTTACTCACTGTACTTTCTGATACCAAAGAAGGACAAAACGCTGAGACCAATCCTAGACCTCAGAGTAGTGAACACTTTCATCAAATCAGACCACTTCCACATGGTCACACTACAAGAAGTATTGCCATTGCTAAAACTACACGACTACATGGCAACTTTAGACCTCAAGGATGCTTATTTCCATATACCAATACACCCATCTCACAGGAAATACCTAAGGTTTGTATTCAAAGGAATACATTACCAATTCAAGGTACTGCCTTTCGGATTAACAACCGCACCAAGAGTCTTTACCAAATGTCTAGCGGTAGTCGCTGCACACATAAGAAGGCAGCAAATACATGTGTTCCCATATTTGGACGACTGGCTAATCAAGGCCCATTCGTTCATACAGTGCTCAAATCACACAAATCAGATCATACAAACCCTCTTCAAACTCGGGTTCACCGTCAATTTCACAAAATCCAAAATTCTGCCACGCAAGGTACAAAAATACCTGGGAGCCATAATAGACACATCAAAGGGAGTAGCCACTCCAAGTCCACAAAGAATTCAAAATTTCAACACCATCATACAACGCATGTATCCAACACAAAAGATACAGGCAAAGATGGTATTACAACTCCTAGGCATGATGTCATCATGCATAGCCATTGTCCCAAACGCAAGACTGCACATGAGGCCCTTACAACAATGCCTAGCATCACAGTGGTCTCAAGCACAGGGTCACCTTCTAGATCTGGTGTTAATAGACCGCCAAACTTACCTCTCGCTTCTGTGGTGGAACAACATAAATTTAAACAAGGGGCGGCCTTTCCAAGACCCAGTGCCACAATACGTAATAACAACAGATGCTTCCATGACAGGGTGGGGAGCACACCTCGATCAACACAGCATACAAGGACAATGGAACGTACATCAAACAAAACTGCATATCAATCACCTAGAACTTCTAGCAGTTTTTCAAGCACTAAAAGCTTTCCAACCAATAATAGTTCACAAATACATTCTCGTCAAAACAGACAACATGACAACAATGTATTATCTAAACAAGCAGGGAGGGACGCACTCCACGCAGTTAAGCCTGCTAGCACAAAAAATTTGGCATTGGGCAATTCACAACCAAATTCGCCTAATTGCACAGTTTATACCAGGGATACAAAATCAACTCGCAGACAATCTCTCTCGAGATCACCAACAGGTCCACGAATGGGAAATTCACCCCCAAATTCTGAACACTTATTTCAAACTCTGGGGAACACCTCAGATAGACTTGTTTGCGACACGGGAGAACGCAAAATGCCAAAACTTCGCATCCAGGTACCCACACAAACAATCCCAAGGCAATGCCCTATGGATGAACTGGTCAGGGATATTTGCTTACGCTTTTCCTCCTCTCCCTCTCCTTCCTTACCTGGTAAACAAACTCAGTCAAAGCAAACTCAAACTCATATTGATAGCACCAACTTGGGCAAGGCAACCCTGGTACACAACGCTGCTAGACCTATCAGTGGTACCCTGCATCAAATTGCCCAACAGGCCAGATCTGTTGACACAGCACAACCAAAAGATCAGACACCCAGATCCAGCATCGCTGAATCTAGCAATCTGGCTCCTGAAATCCTAGAATTCGGGCACTTACAACTTACCCAAGAATGTATGGAAGTCATAAAACAAGCAAGAAGGCCATCCACCAGGCACTGCTATGCAAGTAAATGGAAGAGGTTTGTTTGCTACTGCCATATTAATCAAATACAACCATTACACACAACTCCAGAACATGTAGTGGGTTACTTGCTTCACTTACAAAAATCTAACCTAGCTTTCTCTTCCATTAAGATTCACCTTGCAGCAATATCTGCATACCTGCAGACTACCTATTCAACTTCCCTATATAAAATACCAGTCATTAAAGCATTCATGGAGGGCCTTAGGAGAATTATACCACCAAGAACACCACCTGTTCCTTCATGGAACCTAAATGTTGTCCTAACTAGACTTATGGGTCCACCTTTTGAACCCATGCACTCCTGCGACATACAGTTCCTAACCTGGAAGGTGGCATTTCTCATCGCCATTACTTCCCTGAGAAGAGTAAGTGAGATTCAGGCGTTTACTATACAGGAACCTTTTATACAACTACACAAAAATAAAGTCGTCCTAAGGACCAATCCTACATTTTTGCCAAAGGTTATTTCACCGTTCCATCTAAATCAAACAGTGGAACTTCCAGTGTTCTTTCCACAGCCAGATACCGTAGCTGAAAGGGCACTACATACATTAGATGTCAAAAGAGCATTAATGTATTACATTGACAGAACAAAAAACATCAGAAAGACTAAACAACTCTTTATTGCATTTCAAAAACCTCACGCAGGAAACCCAATTTCAAAACAAGGTATAGCCAGATGGATAGTTAAATGCATCCAAATCTGCTACCTTAAAGCTAAACGACAGCTGCCCATTACACCAAGGGCACACTCAACCAGAAAGAAAGGTGCTACCATGGCCTTTCTAGGAAACATCCCAATGCAAGAAATATGTAAGGCAGCCACATGGTCTACGCCTCACACATTCACCAAGCACTACTGTGTAGACGTGTTATCCGCACAACAAGCCACAGTAGGTCAAGCCGTATTAAGGACATTATTTCAGACTACTTCCACTCCTACAGGCTGATCCACCGCTTTTGGGGAAATAACTGCTTACTAGTCTATGCAGAACATGCATATCTACAGCGACAGATGCCATCGAACTGAAAATGTCACTTACCCAGTGTACATCTGTTCGTGGCATCAGTCGCAGTAGATTCGCATGTGCCCACCCGCCTCCCCGGGAGCCTGTAGCAGTTTGGAAGTTACCTTCAATTATTTCTATATGTATCATCTCAACCTTAAATAGGTGCATACTTAGTCACTCCATTGCATGGGCACTATTACTACAATTCAACTCCTACCTCACCCTCTGCGGGGAAAAACAATCGAAGATGGAGTCGACGCCCATGCGCAATGGAGACAAAAGGAGGAGTCACTCGGTCCCGTGACTCGAAAGACTTCTTCGAAGAAAAACAACTTGTAACACTCCAGCCCAACACCAGATGGCGAGCTATTGCAGAACATGCGAATCTACTGCGACTGATGCCACGAACAGATGTACACTGGGTAAGTGACATTTTCATTACTTTTCAACACACTAAGATCTACACATAAACAATATCAATGTTTTCCAATGCTTCCAGGAATGCTCAGACATGCTTATGATATTTTACAGGAACCAGTAAAGGGCAGAATTATCACTCCTAGACTGGATAAAAAATATAAACCTGCACGCTCAGACCCAGTGTTTATAAAAAATCAATTACCGCCTGACGCAATTGTATTTAGCGCAGCAAGAAAAAGGGCCAACAGTTAGTCCACAGGAGATGCTCCTCCTCCAGACAAAGAAAGTAAGAAAATAGATGCAGCAGGTAAAATAGTAGCTTCACAAGCTGCAAATCATTGGAAGCTAGCCAACTCACAGGCTCTTTTAGCTAGGTACGATAGGGCCCACTGGGATGAGATGGAAGAACTCTTGCAATACCTTCATCCGGAACACCTAAAGAGGGGACAACAGATAGTACCTGAAGGGAAAGCAATATCTAATAATGCTATTAGATCCGCTATGGATGCAGCTGATACAGCAGTCAGATCAATCAACACCAGTGTGCTTATTCGAAGACATACCTGGTTAAGATGTTCAGGGTTCAAACCTGAAATACAATAGGCTGCCATAAATATGCCCTTTGGCAAACAACATCTATTTAGCCCAGAAGTTTGACACAACCATAAACAAAAAAAAAGATTCTGAAACAGCCAAAGCAATGGGTGCGTTACACACCACACCCAGTAGAGGTACTTTTCGTGGACCACAGTTTAGAGGGGGTTTCAAACTATCAGCCTCAGAAAAAGCAACTCCTCAACAAAACCAATCCTTGTAATTCTACACAAAAGGATTGTTTAGAGGCTCATATAGAGGATCTAACAATAGAGGAAGAGGTAAATCATCCACTTCCAGAGGTTCCTCTCACTCAAATAAACTTTCGTTCTCACCATTCCCACAGAGCACACGTCTCCTGTGGTAAAAAGACTGGTAAAATTCTATCCACAATGGCACAACATCACTATAGATCAGTGGGTTTTATCAATTATCCAACATGATTACTGTCTAGAACTCATTTCCACACTACCAAACATTCTTCCTTGTTCACACAGCCTGTACACTTCAAATTTGTCGACAACATACTCAATACATCGTAACGATCCTACACAATCTAGCATTCACCATAAATTACCAAAAATCTCACCTGCAACCATCACAAATACAATCGTATTTAGGAGCAATTCTAAACACTCAATCAGCATTGGCATACCCAAACCCAGTCAGGATTCAAGCATTTCACAATCTTATATCACAGCTACAATACAACCACACTTATACAGCAAAGCTGGTGATGAAACTATTAGGGATGATGGCTTCATGCATAGCAATAGTACCCAATGCCAGACTTCACATGAGACCACTTCAGCAATGTCTCTCTCAACAATGATCTCAGGCACACAGTCAAATTCAGGATCTAGTGTTGTTGGACCGCCAGACTAACTGCTCTCTGCAGTGGTGGAACTCCACCAACCTATTAAAAGGGCAGCCCTTTCAGGACCCTGTGCCTCAGATGACAACAGATGCATCAATGATAGGTTGGGGAGCTCATCCCAACAACCTCACTGTACAGGGGGAATGAGACTCAATCTAACAAACGTATCACATAAACCACTTGGAATTACTAACAGTATTCCTAGCACTCAAAGCTTTTCGGTCACAAATCACACAAAAAATACGTTTAAGAAGGACAGACAATATGATCACTATGTATTATTAGCAAAAACGGGGGGGGGACACATTCAAGACAATTGTCCCTTCTAGCACAAACAATTTGGAAATGGGAAATTTACAATCACATTCAATAAGTGGCAGAGTATATCCCAGGGATACACAATTAACTAGCCAACCTCTTAAGCAGGACGCAACAATAAGTACACAAATGGGAGATTCACCCACAGATGATTCAACTATACTTCCAAATGTGAGGAACACGAGAAATAGACCTTTTTGCCACAAAAGAAAACGCAAAATGCCAAAGCTCCGAGTCCGGGTACCCACACCCTCAATCCAAGGGCAATGCTCTATGGATGAATTGGTCAGGGATATTTGCTTATGCCGTTCCACCTCTCCCACTAATTAAATTTCTGATCAAAAAGATTAAAGAAACCTCACTCACCATGATTCTCATAGCTCCCACGTGGGCATGTCAACATTTGTACACAACACTGTTGGACCTGTCTGTAGTAGCACATCACAAACTACCAAACAAACCAGACCTGTTGACTCAAAAGAAAGGTCAAATCAGACATCCAGATCCCAGTATACTCAACCTGGCAGTTTGGCTCCTTACAACTTCCAATAAGAATGTATGGATATTCTAAAAGAAGTACGCAAACCCACAATTAAACAATGTTATGCAGTGAAATGGATTTGTTTTGTCTACTTTTGCCAGCCTAAAAATATTGACCCACTTAAAGCATCAGTCCAGGATATTGCTTGCTATTTGTTACATTCCCAAAAAGTAAACCTCACATATTACTCTATTAGAATCCATAAAACAGCAATAGCTACTTACCTCCAAAACAGACAACATACTTCCCTCTTTAGGATTCCTGTTATAAAGGCTTCTATGGGGGGTCTTAAAAGGGTTATTCCTCTTAGAGCTACACCAGCCCCTGTGTGGAATCTTAGGGGGTCATTACGACCCTGGCGGCCGGCGGTATGTTGGCGGTAACACCGCCAACAGGCTGGCGGTGTTCCGCCAGCAATTATGACCGTGGCGGATTTGCCACGGCCATACTGCCGGCCCCTCCATTTTCCCGCCAGGATTCCGCCTGGCGGTCATAATCCCCATGGCAGCTGTGCAAGCACCGCTGCCATGGGGATTATGAGTCCCCGACCGCAGGCCTGTCCATGGCGGTACACACCGCCATGGAAAGGCCGACGGTAAGGGGACTTGGGGTGCCCCTGGGGGCCCCTGCACTGCCCATGCACTTGGCATGGGCAGTGCAGGGCCCCCATGCATAGACTGGTCGCGCATTTCACTGCCCGAATTTCGGGCAGTGAAATGCCCGACGGGTGCTACTGCACCCGCTGCACATCAGCATTTCCGCCGGCTCTATTACGAGCTGGCTGCATTGTTGATGTGACATTTCCGCTGGGCCAGCGGACGGTAACACTGTTACCGTCCGCTGGGCCAGCGGAAATGTCATAATAGGGAGACAGAAATACCGCCGGCAATGGCAGTATTCTGTCTCCCGCGGCCTCGGCGGTCTTTTGAAAAGACCGCCGAGGTCGTAATGACCCCCTTAATATTGTACTCACTTGGGGGGCGGTAGACAAATTGGTTTTAGTATTGCTGGATCTAGAGAAGGCTTTTGATACTGTGGAGTGGGACTACCTACGGGCAGTCATGCAGGGAATGGGATTTGGCCCTCATTTTTGTACTTGGGTTTGTTTGTTGTACACTGCTCCCACAGCGCGTGTTCGGGTGAGCGTAGAGCTGTCAGACTCCTGGGCGATTGGTAGGGGGACCAGACAGGGATGCCCACTGTCACCGCTCCTCTTTGCATTAGCGGTGGAGGCGCTGGCGGTCTGGCTGCGTGAGGAATTGGAGCCCTGGGGTGTGCAGGGGGGACAGGTTACTCATATTGTCTCCCTATATGCTGACGATGCGTTAATATACCTTCGAGAGCCACACGTTTCGGTCCCCGTGTTGTTACAGTTGTTGGAAGAATTTGGGGCTGTATCTGGTCTACGGGTGAACAGGAAAAAATCAGTCCTGTTTCCTCTAGGATCACTATGTGATGCCCTGCCGGAAGACTTGCCAGGCGTGGGGCTCAGGTAGGAACTCAAAAGTTTTCGATATTTGGGCATATGGGTCACACATACGACGACGGCACATGTGACACATAATGTGGAACGGGTGGGGAAGGGTCTGGAGCTCTCTGTCTCATTCTGGAATAGGCTGCCTATATCCGTGATGGGGTTTGCGGCTGTGGCCAAGATGGTGTTCTTGCTGCAGTGTCTTTACCTTGTCCAGAATCCTTTGTTTCCGTTGGCAGCTCGGCTTTTCAATCACCTAGACAGCTTATTGATTTCCTTGGTTTGGGCTGGCCGTCGTAGCAGGGTGGCGTTGTCCACGTTACAAAGGGATATGGAAGTTGTGGCTTGGCACTCCCTAATATTAGACTCTATTATTATGCAGCTCATTTACAACATGCTGCTAAGTGGATGACGCAGACGGACAATTGGGAAAAGCGACTATTCGCTGGCATGTTGGGGGTTAAGGTATTGGTGCACGTATTAATGATGGGCGTCGGTCAGAGACTCCTGTCCCTTATTTAGTTAAGACTACAGCAGGGGTCTGGGAACAGGGGGTTAAGAAAATATGAAAATACTTCAACGTGCCCCCTTTGATAGGGAACTAAAGATTTGGAGTCTAGCCCCTTTTCAGGATTTGGATACTTTAATGTCAATGGAAGCTTGGAGAATGGGTGGCTCCTTAGTGGCGGGTGACTTATACCCTAATGGGGAGCTTATCTCCTTTCAGGAGGTTCGAGATACGTTCGAATTGAACACTGGACAGTTCTTGCAGTATGCCAAGTTTGTGAGTGTGGCTCAAGAGGTCTGGTCTGGGAATCCGGTGCCCCCCCCCTCCCCCCACCGGCATCAAGGGTGTTGAACTGGTTAATAAATTGGGGAGAATATTCCCATCTGGTTACCCTGTTTTATAGAGCGCTGGGTGGGGATTGTGCGGGGTGGAGTGCATAGGGCCTGGGATCGAGAACTGGAAGACTCTCTAGAAGTTGCGGACTGGAATATGGCACTGTCTCTGGTACGCACGGTCTCCTGTAACCACAAATTTAAGTTGTTCACTTTAATTTTGTTCATCGTATATACATTACTCCTGCTCGACTCAACAAGATGGAACCGACAAGGGAGACTAGGTGTCCTCGATGTGGGAAGACAGATGCTTCCTTTCTCCACTTAGCCTGGTCCTGCAGGGAGGTGCAGCAATTTTGGTGGGTGGTATGGAAGATAGACGGGGTCACCGGTCTGGGGCTCGAAGCGACGCCATTGACTTGCCTCCTGGGTATATAGCGGAGACCATGGGGTAAGCGCGTCCCATACAGATTTGCACAGCTGGTGCTGGCTAAGCGCAGGGTGGCTATAGGCTGGATGAGCACACAAAGCCCATCCTTTTCTAGTTGGACCCGTGATGTTTTGAAATGGGGTGTTGCCGAAGAGCAAAACATGAGACTGACACGTAGGGAGGAAGGGGCTCTCTCTGACTGACATAACGCCGTGGAGTACATTATTAGAACGCTTCACAGGGGTTCGAGAGTCCAGCTCTGATTGGAGCACTGATGATGATTGTTGACTGTGGAATGTTATGCTATACATTCAAGTGACAACCAACTCTGGTAATATGGTAACGCTGATAAACATGGTATATGAACGACTTGGTTACATGTGAGCTCCTTGGGAAGGGGAGGTGGGGGTAGCTATTGATAGCTATTGTTGATCTGATTGGATATGTTCCATGTTTCTGTCTGTATGTGTCATCATCCTCCGCCCGGGAGAGCAATGGACATTGCGGTATCTCACATTGAAAAGCACTGCTGGTTTCTGTCTTTGTCTTTAAGTTGTTCTATTATAAACTCGCTAAAATAGAGTTATAAAAAAAATTGTACTCACCAGACTTATGGGGCCACCTTTTGACTCCATGTATTCTTACCCTCTTCGGTTTTTGTCATGGAAGGTTGCTTTTTTAGTAGCAATCACTTCTTTAAGGAGAGTTAGTGAAATTCAAGCATTCACTTTAGAGGAACCTTTCTTTAAAATTCACAAAAACAAAGGGCCAGATGTATGAAAGCATTTTGCATTCGCAAACGGTGTGAATGCCCATTTGCGAATGCAAAATGCCAGTTCAGAATGTATGAAATACATTCTGAACGCAATTTTAAGGAATCGCTAAAATAGCGATTCCTTAAAATTGCGACCCTGTTTAGAGAGTCGCAAATTGCGACTCTCTAAATTAGAAATCGCAAATAAGGATTCCTTATTTGCGATTTCTTAGCACATGTATGAAGCAATTCCTAAATGCGATTTTGGCATTTTGGAATCGCTAATTACCACCAAGTTGAACTTGGTGGTAACCAAGTGCAAAATTTAAAAATGCATTTAAAATGCATTTTTAAATTGTACATGTAAAGCACACATGCCCTTTTGGCATGTGTGCACCTTACATGTCCCCAACATTTTTTTGGGGGTGCA
Organism: Pleurodeles waltl; assembly: GCF_031143425.1. NCBI lineage: Eukaryota > Metazoa > Chordata > Amphibia > Caudata > Salamandridae > Pleurodeles > Pleurodeles waltl. The sequence continues at coordinate 774,554,999 of NC_090446.1, read as the reverse complement.
GCAGAGGGGGCCTTAGCCCCCCAGCTCCCTGGAGTTTTGCATTTCCAAAATTGCGATTTCTGGTCCAGAAATCGCAATTTTAGAAATGCTAAAAATTTGCAGATATGGGCCAACAGGCCCATAGCTGCGAATGGGGCCAGTATCGCAATTTGCGATTCGGTAATAGCATTTGCGATTTTTAAGAAATCGCTATTACCGAATCGCAAATGTGATACATGGCACTTTGCCAGTCGGAAATAGCGATTTCTTAAAAATCGCTATTTCCGAATCGCAAAGGCCCGTGATGATACATCTGGCCCAAAATTCCTCCCAAAGGTGGTTTCACCTTTTCATATCAGTCAGTCAGTGGACTTGCCAGTCTTCTTTCCACAGCCAGATTCAGTTGCTGAAAGAGCTCTTCACACCCTTGATGTTAAAATAGCTCTCATGTACTATATAGACAGAACAAAAGATTTCAGAAAATCAAAGCAACTTTTTGTGGCATTTCAACACCTCACAAAGGCAATCCCATTTAAAAAAAAATGGATTAGCACTATGGATAGTCAAATATATACAAACTTGCTGTCTTAATGCGAAAAGACAGTCACCAGTAACTCCTAAAGCTCATTCCACTAGAAAGAAAGAGGCTTCAATGGCATTCTTAAGCAATATACTAATGTCAGACATATGTTAAGCAGCCACATGGTCTACACCTCACACATTTACTAAACACTACTGTGTGGATGTATTATCTCGCCAACAAGCAAATGTTGGACAAGCAGTGCTTAGAACACTATTTCAAACTACTACAACTCCTACAGGCTAGCCACAGCTTATTTTCAGGAGGGGACTGCTTTACATTCTATGCAAAGCATGTGTATCTACAGCTACACATGCCATTGAACTGAAAATGTTACTTACCCAGTAGACATCTGTTTGTGGCATGTACTGCTGTAGATTCACATGCACCCTCCCTCGTCCCCGGAAGCCTGTGGCCGTTGTAGTATTATATATTATAACTATGTATGTACATTGCATGGACATCTCATTTCTTTACTATATATGTACATATACACTTGGACACTCTTTACTTCACCCTCCTGCGAGACAACAATCTAACAAAGGATTCGAAGCCCATGCGCACTATCACTGAGAGGAGGAGTCACTCGATTTTGTGACTCGAAAACCTTCTTTGAAGACAACTTGTAACACTCTGAGCCCAACACTAGATGGCGGACTGGTGCAAAGCATGTGAATCTACAGCACTACATGCCACGAACATATGTCTACCTGGTAAGTAACTATATATATATATATATAAGTAACTATATATATATATATATATATATATATATCTATATATATATATATCCAGGCTAGAAAAATCTACCCGACCACTCGCTATGGCGAGTTTTATTTTATGAGGTTGAGCTATTTTTAGATTCCACTCGACCCTTCTGGCGAGTGGACAAAGAACAGTTATTCCGTTCAGTCAGAAACTGAATTAGCAGTTAAGATGGCTTTTAAATTTTATTCTAGTCACATTTGCTCTCTATTCAGAGACAGAGGTCAAAAGTCAGTTTGTCTTTTTGCAATGCAAATACTTTTCCTTGTGACTGCAGAGTTCCAGGATTTTGTAAGGTGAACTGTCTTACCTATGTGAAATGGAAGGCTTTTGGTATCAGGGTTTTCCTAACACACAACATTTATATAACTAAGTCAACTTTTCGAACAATTCAAAATATATTTCAGTAGCTGTGAAAGACCATTTTTTCTACTTCTGTGTGATGAAAAAAATATTTTAATTGAATGAAAAAAAGTCAGAACACTTTACTTGGTGATGTGCAAATGATAAATGTTTTCTGAAACCCAATTTTCACAGATTATTGTTAATACACTATCTCGTTTTGTCAGTAAAGCTGCAAGTTAGTGGGAAGGTGTTGGACCTGGCTTTTTGACAGGGACATCCCCAAACTTTTTGCCTCCTTCCTCCTATTTTTTCTGACCTGTTGTTGTTGGCTTTTGACCTCTGGGCACTTTACCACTGCTAACCAGTGCTAAAGTGCATATGCTCTCTGGGTAAATTGTACTACTGATTGGTTTATCCATGATTGACTATTTAATTTACTTGTAAGTCCCTGGTAGAGTGCACTACATGTGCCTAGGGCAGGTAGATTAAATGCTACTAGTGGGCCTGCAGCACTGGTTGTGCCACCCACCTCAGTAGCCCCTTAACCCTGTCTCAGGCCTGCCATTGCAAGGCCTGTGTGTGCAGTTTCACTGCCACTTCGACTTGGCATTTAAAAGTACTTGCCAAGCCTAGAACTCCCCTTTTACTACACATAAGTCATCCCTAATGTGTGCCCTAGGTAACCCCTAGAGCAGGGTGCTGTGTAGGTAAAAAGCAGGACATGTACCTGTGTAGTTATGTCCTGGTAGTGTGAAACTCCTAAATTCGTTTTTACACTACTGTGAGGCCTGCTCCTTTCATAGGCTAACATTGGGGCTGCCCTCATACACTGTTGAAGTGGCAGCTGCTGATCTGAAAGGAGCAGGAAGGTCATATTTAGTATGGCCAGAATGGTAATACAAAATCCTGCTGACTGGTGAAGTCGGATTTAATATTACTATTCTAGAAATGCCACTTTTAGAAAGTGAGCATTTCTTTGCACTAAAATCTTGTTGTGCCCTTCAATCCACGTCTGGCTAGGTTTAGTTGACAGCTCCTTGTGCATTCACTCAGACACACCCCAAACACAGGGTACTCAGCCTCACTTGCATACATCTGCATTTTGAATGGGTCTTCCTGGGCTGGGGGGGTGGAGGGCCTGCCCTCACACAAAGGACTGCCACACCCCCTACTGGGACTCTGGCAGACAGGATTGAGCTGAAAGGGAACTTGGTGCATTTCTTAGAGACTCTTTGAAGTCACCCCCACTTCAAAGGCCCAACTTAGTATAAAACAGGGCCTCTGCCCTACCTCATCAGACACTTGCTGGAGAAGAAACCAGAACCAGAAACTACATCCTGCCAAGAAGAACTGCCTGGCTGCTCAAAGGACTCACCTGTCTGCTTTCTACAAAGGACTGCTGCCTTGCTGTTGCCCTGCTGCCTTGCTGAACTCTTGTCTGGCTGTGAAAGTGCTCTCCAAGGGCTTGGATAGAGCTTGCCTCCTGTTCCTTGAAGTCTCAGGGCCAAAAAGACTTCTCTCTTTTACTTGGACGCTCCGTGCGCCGAAAATTTCGACGCACAGCTTGTTTCGCGGCGAGAAAAACGCCGCACTCCGACGCTGATCAACGCGACGCTCTGGGGACGATCGAAGATCCGACGCACGGCCTCGCAAGGACAACGCCGCCCGACCTCTAGAGGAGAAATCGACGCGACACCTGCCGTGAGATCGTAATTTCAACGCGCAGCCCCGCAGATCGAAGTCTAGAGGAGAAATCGACGCGACGCCTGCCGTGAGATCGTAATTTCGACCCGCAGACCGACGCGCAGCCGGAGAACAAGCAGGAAAATCCACGCACAGACCCGGGACATCTGGTAATCCCCGCGATCCACAGAAAGAGACTGTCTACGTGCCGGAAAACGACGCCGACTTCCCCGCGTGGAAAATAACGACGCAAGTCCGTGTGTGCTGGGGAGAAATCGACGCACACACCCTTTTTCCACGCACCTCTTCTCTTGTGGCCCTCTGAGGAGATTTTTCCACTCCCAACCAGGTACTTGTGCTTGAAAGAGACTTTGTTTATATTCTAAAGACTTAAGACACTTTCTATCACTTTTCAGTGATATCTTTACAAATTCGGATTGCACCTTTGATCATTTTGACCTGAAGATACCCAGATAAATATTATATATTTTTCTAAATACTGTGTGGTGTATTTTTGTGATGTTATGCTATGGTGTTGTATGATTTATTGCACAAATGCTTTACACATTGCCTTCTAAGTTAAGCCTGACTGCTCGTGCCAAGCTACCGGAGGGTGAGCACAGGCTGATTTTGGATTGTGTGTGACTTACCCTGACTAGAGTGAGGGTTCTTGCTTGGACAGTGGGCAACCTGACTGCCAACCAAAAACCCAATTTCTAACAGAAGGTTTTTGGACATTTCTTGGAAATGACAGTGCGCTACCACATCATGCTTTAGGAATATATTTATTAAAAGTGAGTGTTCAAACATAAACTGAGAAACACTCCTGCCCTGATGGCAAAGCTATTAGTAAACAAAGAGGCAAGTCATGCATGGATCACGTGTACCCTGTATGTGGGCTAGATTTATTAAACATGGAGCAAATGTTTAATGTATTTAATCAAACAAAAGAGGATTTTTTTTACAGCAGAAATGCTGACCTCACATATTTGAAGGTGCACCCACGTGAGAACACAGAAAAAGGCGACTGTAAAATATAATATTTGACTAGGGTCACGCAATTTGAGACCCAGGTCAAGAACGTTACAGTTAGGTAGGTTGATTCTTCAAGCTACTGGACCTGCAGGTCTAGTAACATTTTTATGATTTTTCAAGGCCTGTATATACAGCCAACTGGAGGGCTAATAGATAACTGTAAGAAACCTCATGGGCTGGCCAAATACCCTTTAAGGGTGCCCATGGCATGCCCTTGCTGAGCCAAAGACAGAACAAACAAAGGTATATATCAGAGAGGTTAGCTTGCAGCGGATCAATCGGACTTTCCCTGCACCAGGTCATAAATTTTAACCATCACTCAGACTAGATCAGCTTCATGTATGGACAGTGAGCTGCCAAGATGACTTCCTCAGAAAGATCAGGTCTGCTCAGCTAGTTCCACTTGATCTCCATGCATGAAGGTGCAGGCTGAGGAGGTTTGCTCATAGAACCCTGCCCTGCTGTTAGGAAAGTAGGTCCTCTAGAAGAGATAGACGAAGCAGGGAGCTGATGCTCTTATCAGAGAACCAGATACTCTGAGCCCAGTCCGAGGCTCTCATGTTTAACATGGCCAGGTCCATTCTGACCTCTGTCGGAACACATGGAAGTAACTGCAGAGGTGGGGCACGTAGAGGAGGCTAGAGTCCCAACAAACGCAGAGAGCATCACGCAGAGAACCTTCAGGCAGAAAGTCTAGTGCAGCAAAGTTTGATAGTGGTCATTCTCAGCGATAGGAAAAATTACTACCTAAGGCACGCCCGACTGGGCAAAGACACCTTGAACTATGCCTCAATGCAGAAACAACTTGTGATTGACTAGATGGCATCTGAGCTCATCCGTCCTGGCATTCAGGGATCCTACTAGGTTGCTGACAGTAAAGGTAAAGCCTTGAAACATCAGACTGTGCCACAGTTTCAGCATCTATGTGCACAACACATATAACCCCCACACTGTCCTTCATGTTGGACATGGTGTTTGAACTGTCCATCAGAAGCTGTACAGGACTACCCTTGATAATCAGCAGAAGGCCTTGAGAGGCAAGTGGATGGCATGCAGCTCTTGTAGGTTGATGGTGGTGTCACTGCTCCAGCAGAGACAGGAGTACTCTGATTTCCACCTCCCGAGCAGGAGCCGATGAATCCTTCACTACTGTAAGCCATGAATCTGGTAGGGAGAAGAACCTGACACTTGTCACATTCATATCCTTTAATCCACCATTGAAGGACTCAGGCAGCCTCATCTGACACAGGTGCCTGTGAGGCATTCCCAGTGTTAAGTCCATTGAAAACACAGGTTGCACTGCAGACCCTACATGTGCTAACAGACAGGAGATTCCAGCAAGGTATGTGAGGCCAGGGGACAAAGAAACATTAGAATGGTTCATCCAGCTCACAACCCAGGACCGTGCCTGAAACACCCAGATTATATCCAGAATATGCCAGGCTCACTGTGAAGGGAGAAAGGCTTTGAACAGCACTGTGTCCAGAACTACCCCTATTAAGGCTATCCCCAGCACCTGCTGAAGGTGTAACTTCAGGTCGTTGATGGAAAACCCCAGGAAATAATGTACTGAGGTGGTCATTCGCAAGTTGTGACAAGCCCATCTTCAGCAAGCAGTTTCCAAGACACAGGAAGTTGTGCACTCACAACCTGACCAGAGAAGATAGGTTGAAACCATCAGCTTTGTGAACAGCAGAAGCCAGAGGTTATCGCACAAGGCAGAAGAGCAAACTGAAAGTGTTCCTTCAGCATGACAAATTTGAGGAAACGCCTGTGGGACTGAAGGTAGAGTATATGAAAGTATGTTTCATGCAAGTCCAAGGGCACCATCTAGACCCTCGAGTGTAGAGTAGAGACAACTTGGGCTAAGGTCAACATTTTGAATTTCTCCTTCTGAAGGACAGCTTTTGCGAAAAACGAGGTTCAAAAATTAGCCTGAGTCCACGGTATATTTTGGGCACCAAATAATAAGAATAACACTGGTTGCCTCTCTCCTACTCTGGTACTCTCCCTATTGCCTCTTGGGCCCGCAGTGACACAATTTCTTCGGTAGGAATGGAGGTGTATTCTGTAAACGTCTCACTGAAGACAGGGGGAAGTGGAGGTGGGATGATAGTAAGGAAAGGATGTCATCTTTTTTATTGATCTTTTATATCTTTCTTACCGACATCCATAGGCATTAATATGTTTTATACATTACATTGTGACACTTGAGATTCATCCCTGCTATTCAGTACATCCTTTTCCATAACTGCACTTCTTAAACACTGCATAAGACCACTTGTACCGCTTCACATTCTAACTAAAAATCCTACAAAAACAGTTAACTTACAGTGTTGCATTTATTATTTTCCATGATGTAATCACTATAGGTGTATTAACTCATCCCTAGTATCTTGAATGTGTCCCATCTATCAAAATGATCTCAGAGAAGAAGGGGCTGCTTCTAAGTATACATCCAGTGAGAGAGGGGGAACCCATCTAGTCTATATGCAGTCCCGTCCCTGTTATAGACCTATTGCTTTCTTTTAAGGAGACAGTAATGGAATCCCATGAGGTAGCAAAGTCAGGTTTTCCTAGCCGTCTCTTGTTTCCACATAGAAGGCTGTTCCTTCACATTCTGCCCAAGTGAATAATTCCGTTTTCCATCTATGTATGTCAGTCCCTTCAGGATTTCCAACTCATTGCTGTTTGTCTTTTTGCTAGTGCTAGGTACGCAGACATGCTAGTGGCTTTTTTAATCTTGGAGCACGGGAATAACATTAATATGCCTGCCTCTGGGATTGGCCTGAGAGCTTTATCAGTTGCTTTATGAACCATTCTTATAACTGCTTCACAGTCCATGGTGATAACCCTGCAGCCTGAGGTTGCAAACAAGTGATAATGATCTGCACTCAATTCCTCGTATCTGGGACAACCCATTTGAGTGTCTGGCGAAAATATATTTAGTCTCCTGCGAGTGATGTGAACTTCATGTTTGTGATACACATGAATTAAGCCAAACTTTTGTATCCTTTGACATTTTAGGTGTTGCAGATAATATTAAGCTCCAGTCCTTACCACTGATCTGTTTTCCTGTCCAAAGTCAATTTATTCCTCACTCATATTAATTTATGCCTAGTCCGATCTACCAGCACTTTATACAATAATAGCACTTTACTTTTTCTATTTGTAGTATATATCGTTTTCTGGCCCAGGTGCATTGGGAGTTTGTGCATTACCAGCCACCGTTTTTTTTTGTTGTTTTTTTTTTTGGAGGGATGCTCTTATTGAGCCATGGTGGAGAAAGTGTCCTACATGTATGTCAAATTACTAATTCATCAAAGTTACTAACTTTACCACCCAAACGATTCTACTCCTTTTTCTGTCCATTGCCTCACCTAACTCCTATCAGTCTGTTGCATCCACCTATGTATACTTTCCATTGGTAATTCTGGGGTGTATGGAATTTTGCTTGTGGTTCATTTATTAGGGTCCCCGTGAGAGTAGAGTCATCAGTATTACTCGTCTGGGGTCCAGCAGAATGTTAATTAATTGGAGTTAAGATTCATATTCCCTATAGCGTTTTAGGTCTCACTTAAGATGGTGCATGCACTGTCGACCTGTTCTATGCAGTAGACTTAGAGGCCATCCATTGCTTACCATTAGTTTCCTTCTTTGTCACCCTCATTTGATTGCTTCTTATTGGTTAGCTGCCGTAATCGTTCTTCTTGTTCGTCCACCGGAGCAGAGCATCGACGTGTGACTTGTGTCCTTCCATTGCTCGTTTTGTTAGGTGCAACGTTTTATTTTGGGCTTAAGCTCTGTACCAAAATGCGTCTGCTTCAACCTACACCAGTGAGTACTTCCCCTTCTGAATTACCCCCGCCCTCCGTTGTCTGTGTTGCTGCTTGCCCCCGCACTCCATCATCTTTGTTGCTGCCTGACCGCTCCCTCTGTTGGCTGCAATGGTGGTTGCCCCCCACTCCTCCTCATCCATGTTGCTGTGTTGCTGCTTGCACCTCCATCGCAAAAAAGTGTTATGATGCAGACACCACTTGCTGCGTCACAGCCCCCTCCCCAACCTTCTGTTGTCTGTGTTGCCTCTTCCCCCAGACCTCCTTGTGGTCTGTTCTCACCACCTTCTATCCATCAAGTAAAAAAAAAACACACAATGGCAGTGCTGTGTCATAGCGTTTTTTTTAAGCATACAGCCATGCTCCACAGCAACCATGTTGCTTTTTGTCACCACCCTTCCTCATCAGTGTTGCTGCTTGCTCCCTTACCACCCCTCCTCCCTTCCCATCCATAACCAAAAAAAAAGATCTATGATGCGAACTCTCCTGGCCGCATCAAAACACTTATTTCCTTGCTGCTTCACCCCTTGCCCTCTCTTTAGCAGTAAAAGAAAGCATAATGTTGCTGCCGTGCTGGCCGTGTCATAGCACTGTTTTTTCAAAATAACTTTCAGCTGTGCTGTACAGCAGCCATGGCGCTATACAACATGGCTAAATATTGACAAAACCAATAGCTGTTATCTCGTAGGCAAGACGTACTGGTCGTCCACTTCTTGTTCCTTCTGCTCCTCGAGTTGCCTGGTTGCTCACTTCATTTGGGTCGACAATACATAAATCCAAATTTGGCACTGCCATGCTTCCCTCAGCTGTCATGAAGCTTTAGTATAGTCCGTGCTGCCAGAATACTATGTCAAATCTAATTGGATTGAATCCGTTTCCTGGAATATTCTTTTGTTTTGGCACTCTGAGTGGAAGTGTGGCAAAATAATACTAAAATCCGGACAGTGCCCCCATCCTCAATAGTGCAGTTTTCCAGCCTCCAGTTATGGTATTGACCCCTGGAACCCCAACATTCCTTTAAATGAAGCTACTGGTTGCAGTGTTTTGCTCCTTCTTTCAAGGGAGAACACAGTAGATTTTTACTCAGTTTACAATTAACCCTAAAAGCTCCCCAAACCACATAGTTCCTCATTGGCATCTACTAAGTCAGTATTGATAACTCATGTGTACAGCAACATATCATCTGCGTATAGGGAAATATAACACATACAATCCCGGTGTCAATGATTCCCTTCAATAAACAACCCCATCTCACTCAGCCTGCAAATGGTTCAACTCCTGTGGCATAAGCAGAGGCGACAATGGACATCACTGCCGGGGTCCCCTTCCTACTTCACAGAATATAATCTGTCCGTGCGGATACAACTATAATACAGTTTTCCAAGCTGTCAATCCACCTCCCAAACTAACATTCATTATTGCATGTAAATATTTCCATTTGAGGGTGTCAAACATTTCCTCAACCCCAACGGAAAGCATCACTGCACTGGGATCGGTTTTTCTGGCTACCTCCATAACCTAGAATAGAGTCTGATATTTATTGCAGGATTTCTCTCTGATATAAATCCACATTGATCTGAATGGTGTGCCAGTGTCAGCATCATCAACACTTATCAGTGTGCTAAGTATTTTATAATCTAGACTGAGTATTGGCAAAGGTCTGTGTGATTCTACCTCATTGCCATACGTGCCTGGCTTTGGAAGTGGTACTACAATGGCCTCCCTAGTGGATGGTGGGATGCATCCTTGTTCTTTCATCTTGTTATAATTCTCATTCAGTCCAGGTGCAAGTTGATCTGTAAATATCAAATCGGCCTGCATGCCCAACATACCGGACACTCTACACTGGCCACACTTTTGATTGCAGCTCTAACTTCTGTGTACATCACCATCTACTGCTTTTGCTATCTCTTGGCTTATTGATCGGGGTACTGCTTCTTTCAGGTATCTATTAGTGATGTTCTCAGACTCCCCCTTTCTTAGTACATATAGGCCCTCATTCTGACCCTGGCGGTAGAGAACCGCCAGGGCCAACGGGGGCGGGAGCACCGCCGACAGGCCGGCGGTGCTCCCTTGGGCATTCTGACCGCGGCGCTTTGGCCGCGGTCAGAACGGGAAAACCGGCGGTCTCCCGCCGGTTTTCCACTGCCCCTAAGAATCCTCCAAGGCGGCGCAGCTCGCTGCGCCGCCGAGGGGATTCTGACAATCCCTACCGCCATCCTGTTCCTGGCGGCTCGCCCGCCAGGAACAGGATGGTGGTAGGGATTGTCGTGGGGCCCCTGGGGGCCCCTGCAGTGCCCATGCCAATGGCATGGGCACTGCAGGGGCCCCCGTAAGAGGGCCCCGCTAGTATTTCACTGTCTGCGTAGCAGACAGTGAAATACGCGACGGGTGCAGTAGCACCCGTCGCACCTTCCCACTCCGCCGGCTCGATTACGAGCCGGCATCCTCGTGGGAAGGGAGTTTTTCCCTGGGCTGGCGGGCGGTCTTTTGGAGACCGCCCGCCAGCCCAGGGAAAAACTCATAATACCCTCCGCGGTCTTCTGACCGCGGAGCGGTATAATGGAGGGCGGCATCCTGGCGGGCGGCCTCCGCCGCCCGCCAGGGTCATAATGAGGCCCATAGTGTTCTGTAATAGTCAGTAAATACCTCATTCCTGTGTACCTTTGTCTATCTTCATTGAGTCGCATTATCAGACCCCTTTTTTCGGATTTGCCTTTTTGGACAGGCCAACATGCTAGCTCCTGTATCTGTTTCTTTATGTGTTTTAGGTCGGTAAGCCTTATAATCGAAGCATCGAGCCTTTCCATCAGGGGTGCCTTCCTTTTTCTTTCTTCTGAAAGTCGTCCCTGTAGTCTCTACTTCAGTGGTTCCCAAACAATGGTCCGCGAAGCCTCCTCAGGGGGTCTGTGACTGCATAGAAAATTAAATAACATTAATAATAAAGTGTATATAAATAAAGTGGCCCAATGTACAATTGAACATGTTTAAATATACTGTAAATGTCAGGGAATTTGAAATTGGAGGCTAAAAGTTAAATTACTATTCTAAGATTGATTTGTGGGAGCAGTGCAGGTGCATCAAACAGAACAAAGTATGGACGATGTGTGTCTTCAGTTGAATTTAGAAAAGCGCCAACCTTCCTATTAAAATTATTATTATTTTTTAAAAATGTATTTATATTTGGTTACAAATGTGTTCGATGGAACGCTGTATTTTCTGTGTATTGTTTTGCGGACAATGTTTAGGCTAGGGTCTCTGGCTTCCAGTAATGACTCAGTGGGAGGGGGGTCCCTAATGATTTAGTAGGGTGTCCCCAGGTTTCAATAATGATAAAGCAGGGGTCCACAGAAGTCAAAAGGTTGAGAAACACTGCTCTACTGCATTTCTAGCTCTTTTAACACCTTTTTTTTCCAATGTTCATCTTTGACCTGCCAGAATAGCTTGAATACACTGGCCTCTGACGACTCTTTTAAGCACCTCCCTTTCAATCCCTGCTCATGAACATGTACCTCTCTTTTAGCTGCAATCATTACAGATATGTTCCCCCAGTGGATTTTTGAATTCTTTGTCCTCTAATACTTTGTTTTTCAATTTTCAAAAGTATATTGTTGTCCTAGTTCTTCCCCATAGAGGATTGTGGTGAGAAATCCACCTATATTACTAAATAATTAGATTATGAGCTGCATAAAACTTATACAAATGAACATGTAAATCATGTACCCCAGACTAATGTGAGTTCTCCTTATTTTGCGGATATAATGTCTGCCAGCAGTCTGTCAACTGTCATCTCCTCATCATGCCTTAAGTGCTCCATTCATTTACTCAGGGTTTGAGAGGTCTAATGGAGGATGTGACTTATCCCTCTCCGAATCAGCCACACAAGTAAAATCGTTCCCCAAAATTCTGGGATAATGAAAGGGACCAGCCATGTGAGTCAACAGTTAATCTAAGAAGGCTTGTTGATCAATATTGGGGGAATATATGTTGATTACCGCTATATCTTTTTCATTCAGCTTTTCTTTCACTATCACAAACCTGCCCTCCTTATCTTTAACCTCAGTATTGAACTTGAAGGCCACACCTGGTCTCAAAACCTATTATATTAAAGTTGTTCTCTTCATCTTCTGTGCAGGTCTTTACCCTCTGATTGAATCAAATATGTCTCCTGGAGGAAAGCGACATGGGCACCCCTCCTTTCAATATAAAACAGGGATTTTGTGGCTTTTTTTATACACTATTGAGACCCCTCACATTCCATGTTAAGGTCTTCAGAATAGCCAATTTACTAATCAATATTCTTAATAATATATGGCCGTCTTCCTCTTTCACATGTTTCCCTTCCGTGTTTTGGTCCACATCATAGCCATGAGTAATTAGCCAACGGCCCATTCCAGTTAGAAAACCACTCTGTTACCCTGCACTCTGTGTAACAACAAACTTCATCAATAAGTTACCTCATTACCTCTCCCTTTCTAAATAGGATGACAGTGGTCTCCCATCAATTAACTCTAAACATTGTAGCCTGAATGCAGCTGTTGCTGGTGCCTCAGTTGGCCACTTCGCTGCATCCACTAGGTATCCTATTCAGTCTTTGAATCACCTTTGCCCCCACTAAGCCCTCCAAACTACATACACTGACTTAGGCAAGGAACACACCGCATGATGCTGTGACAATCTCCATCCCTATCCTTCCATCATCAATATCTAGACCTTTTGGAGTCCTCTGCAAATTATCTACTGTTCTGATGGTCAGGTTAGGCAAGAGCTGTGGTGAGACAGTATTTTAAGTTATTTCTGAATCTGAGCTTGATCCTTCATCTGCTGTACTCCAGTATCCAATGCTTTGTCTCTGCACTAAAGTAATGTTGATACTGTTTCCTTGTTGGTGTTTTTGTTTGAGTTTGTTGTCTAATGTTATTCTCTCTTCGTTGCTCAGAGATAACAGAGATAGTACAGGGGCCCAAGATCTTTATCTCAAAGGCTTCAGTCCACTTCCTGGTCTCCTGTGGGTCTTTGAGAAAATGTGGCTCATTGCCAACCATAATTTTAAACCTGCATGGGAACGACAACATATTGTAGTACCATTTCACGAAGCTGCCTCCTAATCCCCAAGAACAAGGCTTACAGTTGCTGCACGGCCAACATGAAGTGAGGAAATAGCATGGCTTTCGTGCTTGCAACCCAAGAAGGGCTGCTCTTCCTTGCCTTTTGGAGCAGAGAATCATTTTCTCTGTAATCTGATTTCCATTGGTTTTAAGCGAGTCCAATCATCCGTTTGTGTTGCTAAAGGTGCCCTAAGTGGGAAGGGGATGCCCAGACGTGGGTCCCTTGCTCAGCGTGCCACTGTATTCAAGCTAGCCTGGCTGATGAAGGGTGATACCCTGAAAGTGATCCCATGATGCTTGTTTCCGGTCTGGGGAGGACCTGGCCTGGCAGTTCAGGCTGGACTGATCCCATGGGGAACAGGGCCAAGACTGATTTGCTTATCGCTGGGTCTAGATCGGGGTGGAATGGTGAGTAAAAGAACAATGGATTAAACCCAGATCTGTGACTGGGGTTGAATGTTTGCATTTTTGAGTATTCCGCCATCATCCTTTTGTGTTGCTAAAGTTGCCGTAAGTGGGAAGGGGATGCCCAGACGTGGGTCCCTTGCTCACTGTGCCATTGGATTAAAGCTAGCCTGGCTGATGAAGGGTGATACCCTGAACCGGTCCAAGGATGCTTGTTTCTGGTCCAGGGAGGACCTGGCCCGGCAGTTCAGGCTGGACTGGTCCCATGGGGAACAGGGCCAAGACTGATTTGCTTATCGCTCGGTCTAGATCGGGGTGGAATGGTGAGTAAAAGTACAATGGATTAAACCCAGATCTGTGACTGGGGGTGAATGTTTGCATTGTTCAGCATTTGGTCCATCATCTTTTTGTGTTGCTAATGTTAGGAATTTACAACACTAGTAGCTCTAACTTAAGCACACACGAGACCCATTGCATTGCAAATGCTTGTTTTACCTGGTACCCCAGTGGCAGATGGTCTGAAAATGTGAGAGGTGTACACACACTGGTGGAGGCATTGGAAGTTGTGCTGGTGCAAACCCAGTGCTTCCCTCCCACAATGCTATATAGAGCCTAGGAACCATGATTTAGATGGGATAGGAACACAAAAGATTTATGTCGCTGCTCCTGCCCCACCAAACTCCAAATGAAGCCCCTTGCCTTAATCATTTTTTTCTTTTAAAGTGGGCCTTTCTAGATAGCCTCCACCTATACGCCGTTCTGTGCCTCTGAATGTGTTAACAGAGATTGAGGACTGTGAGGTCTAGAATCCTCCTCCCCCACCAACTTGTTGGTATCTGTTCATTCCCCTTTTCGGGGACTGCTGAGTTTTAACATTCTCTCCGTGAATGTGCATCATTCTCCAACTATCTGGGATAAGTAAGGCATGCCTTCCGCCAGGGATTCTGTGGCCTCTATATTGATCTGAGCTTTAAAACCAATTGATACTGCTGCTGCAGATACGATTACAAGTTTTTGAACTTGCATGTTAGCCTACATGAATTGAAATAAAATGCTTATTTGCATTCCTTCATGTTTTGGTTTTTTTTTGTTGGTTATTTTCTTTTGTTTTTTGTTATCTTTCATCATTTGTACACAACATACAAATGAATCCTGATGACAGTTGCAGTTACAAATTTAAGAAAGGTATATATGCCCCCCACCCTCATTATTGTGTCTACTGTTTCTTCTTAGTCACAACTGGTTCCACTTAAACTGTGTGATATTTCCCTCATCTTGCTGGACATAGTTTGTTAATCTTAAATTTTTTCATGGGTGCTGGCTTTGCAAAATAAATACATTTTCCTGTGATAGTAACCTGTGTGTCTTTCTTAACATTCTAACTTCCTAAACAAACAGGGGAAATCTACATTGTAACTGCACTCAAATGAACTGAATGAACACCAGCAGGTATTTTGTAACACTCATTACTTAGTCATTAAAATACCCGCACTGAATACAAAATTGCTTTCATAACGTTGAGGAATGACTAGTAAGTAGATTTGCACCTAATTGTTGAATGCATAGCACAGATTGTGAAGCTATTTTATTGGATTTTTACAGGCTATGAAAGTGATTGTATTTGCTAAGTTATAGCTTTCACAAAAGAACTGCAATTTGCTAACATTATTTAATTTTTTCATTTTTTTTTAGGGTTTCAGTAATTGATTGAGTTGTGGACTCAAGAAAAACAGTAGTTGGATAAATGATGCTTCTCTAAAGTAACCCATTAAACGGCTGTATAGACATATGTGCCTGTGCCCCTTAATTATGGCACCTGTATCACACATCCTGGATGACCACGCTGTCTGCTAGGAAATGTACGCGGATGATGCACAGATCCTCTTAAAATTGGAAGAAGGTTCAGGAACGCAACATCACGTTACGATCTTCTTGATTCTAGTCCAAGTATGGAGAACCGAAACTGGCTTTCTCTAATAACCAAAAAAACTGAAATCTTATTTCTAGACCCAGTCGGCACCCCCATCTCAACCTTTTACCTGGGACTGCCTCCGAAGGCCATCCAGAAAGTTTGTAATCTGGTTGTTTTCTTCAGCAGCATTCTTTTCCCAATGAGAGGTCAATCACAAAAAATGCATTTCACCATTTGTGTCTGCTTCAGAGCATCCCTTCCTTTTCTACACTACCCTGAAAAGATTACACTAATCCTTACATTGCTGAAGTCCCACCTGGAATATTACATCAGTACCTTCATCGGCCTCCCTAAGAACTTGATCAATACCTTGCAAGTAATTCAGAACTGTCCAGCAGGGCTCACATGTGGTCTCATGTGTAAGATCACTTCACCCTTGCCTTTATCGCCATTTGGACTACCCACTGAAATGAGACCTAATTGTAAAAAGATATGCATGAGCCACAACTCTGTTTAAAGCTGTGCAACTGGTTACTTGTCTAAATGTTTCATCGATATAAACCAAGCAGCCAAAGGACCTCCCTTTAGAACTCCCTTCCTTATCCAGTGAGACCTGTAAGTGACTTCCTAAGGTTTAGAAGAAACCTAATGATTTTAATGTGTTGCTCCTTGTACAGCCTGTGCTCTGCTGACGTCAGCCATCCTACTGCCTGGTCCATCACAGAAGAGCCTCCTCATAACTTTGAGATGCCTATAACTGTTTGTTGATTACAAAGTCCTCCTCGTCAAGGTTTTCCCATCTTCTAATCCATTATTATTTATTTGCCGAATTCAATGTTATCTATGTTGTTTCTGTTTTGCCTGCATGCCATTCCATTGATGTGTTGTTAACTGTCTCCTGCCCTTTCAGAGCTCAGACACAGCAGTGTTTGGTTTTAGTGATAACAAAAAAACTCTAGATAAATTAGTAAAAACATAGGAACTCCTTTATGCCATATGTTTATAGATCATGGTCACGAACCACAGACTCTTTGAAGGACGTGCCCTTCAGTGTTAGCAGAAGGTCTAAGCAAACCTTGCTGAAAATATCTATCAATGGAGTGTGCTGACATCTCCTCGATCATGGGGTTAAATTGTCATGATAGTTTAATACATTTGTTGTCTCGTTAAATTTCAAAACTAAAGGACATTTAGCAGAAACAGGTCTATGAACTTTGTTACAGTCATTATTATAGATAGTTTCCTAAGTATTGTGCTTTCCTCTGTCTCTTCTCTAATCTGCTAGATTCCTTCTCTCCACAGTATGGAGCCATATAATCTTTTTTCATAACTTCCCACCTTTGTCACTTATGTCAGAATCCATTTACCTTACGACTATGGATATACCTTCTTTATAAGCCATGCCAGTCTTACATCTGCTGGTTCCAACTCCATTTTCACTTCCTTTATGTCACTTATCTGTTCAATTCTCCATTTTATTAAGGGATGATTCGATCTTCTCATTCTGTTGATCCTGTAGCACATTCTGACTCTTAGTTGCTAACCTTCGTAAGATTATAGTACATACTCAACTCTTAACTCCCTGCCTTCCTTCAGTTACGTTATTTCATTTAGTAAGCAACAGTAGCAACATTTTCCTTAACATATATAAAGACATAATATCTGGTCTTCACACAACTATAAAAGGCCTCCTGTGGCAGATACATAGTTCATAGTTCCAACCCTTTCCTTCAGTCCCTCCGTTAAGTCTTGTCTCTCTGAATACTTTTATCAACCTTTCAGACCTTAGCTAACCTTCTGGCTCATCAAGATCTGGCCCCTTCCTTAATTGTTAAAGAATATAACATACCTTTTTCTTCTATGATATTAAAAGGTGTTCATTTTGAGGTGAACTTCTTTGCACACCATAGGAAACCCCTCCATATTAGTAAACATAAGTACATCAAAAACTATTTGTCATTGCAAAATTAGCAGAAAACATAGTACTTAAATAGCTGTAGTTTTGGTTTGGCAATAATTCATGGAATCTTAGTATGGAGACCACATTTGTTGTTTTGTGGGTCAGTGAAACAAGAGCTGTGGGATGTGGTACACAAAGGGCTGTTGGTCACACGTGATCTCTATTGCCTTCAACACTGTGCTTCACCTCATCGTAACTGCTGCAACACTTTGATGGTTTCAATCTTTTTACTCTTGCAAGACCCCTCTTTATTCTTTTTGCAGGACCCCACAGGAGTCACTCGTCACCAGCTTCATTTAATATCTATTTTGAATCCATGTTTCACATACTTATGGGACTGCTGACATCATGTGTACAATCTGTGCTGACAACACCCAAGGGTACATTAATTTAAGAGAAGATAATACCTTGCAGCGATATATCAAGCTGAGTTAGTAGCGATCATAAGGACAGATTTTCTGTTCTGAAACAGAACTGGGCGTTGATCTCCACCATCCAGCTTCTTTTTAACCAGATCTTCCACCAAACACTTAAGAATTTTACTTTTTGTTTTGGCTCCACCCCAGCCATCAAATCAGTCTATTTGTCACCAGTTGTCATTTCAACTATACAAATTAAAGAATGTCCTGCAGTGTCTAACCCTGGACTCGGCCATCCTAGTCAGGTAGCCATTCATTTCTACCTAGAATATGCTAACGACCTGGATCAACTAGGCAGATTACGAGACGTTAGCAGGCACAAAATGCCGATGTTTATCAGATATGCGATATGAAAAAAACAATCGTGCTTCATCCTCAGCCCATCTCTACAGTTGCTCCTGATAATAGTAATAACGTCTTGCTTACATAGCATTTAATATTGCACTATATATTTTTCTTGGTACAGTAAATATTATTACCCATTTTTCTCAATTTAACAATATTAGAAGGATGGAATGTGGAATAGAAGTTTGTGTGTTTGGCTCTAGATTGCCAGCGAGGTCTGGTGCTGCCATACTCTCCTGAATACTCCATTATACCACCAGTAGTTATGTACAGACTAATCATTTCTGATTATCACTTGTTTCAAGTTAGCATTTTTAGTTCACTTTTATGTAACACCTGCACAAGAGCCCCATCCCCAAGATAGAATATGTGTCTGAACAATAAAGTATTCAGATCAGTTCACTGAACCCAAACTGCTCACATATCTGTTTCAGATAATCATTCTACTGCCTGTTGCTCTAAATACTCTCTCCACCGAAGCTCCTTGACCTCTCGGCGGCAGTCACTTCATTCTTCTTAAGTCTTGTTACCTTTGGTTATAGCAGGCACTGATATACCTTGGTCATTTCCTGTCTGTCTAACTATAGGTACCCTCACCCCTGCCCTTACAAAATGGAGTCCTGCAATACACACTATTGGGTTCCTTTCTGTTTTTTTTCAGTTCTTAACGTCCCTCCTACTAATTCCCTTTCTTCATCTGGGCCGCCCTCTCAATTCTGTACAGAACACTCATGGCCTTGTTCCCCTTCTCATAGGGGATCTGTGTGTAAACAACAGGGATTATAATGGCACATTTGTCTTTTGAATAATCCATTGTGAAAAATGATTTCGAGTCCACTGGACCTATCGACTAAATTGTTTCTATTTGTTAGTTTACAGAAAGCTGACCTCTGTTTCCACAACCTCTTACAAGCACCCCAGGGGCATCCCTTTCTTTTACTTCTGCTTTCTTGTTTTCCCTTCTGATGCCCGATCTGTGATTCTAGTGTTGTCATTCAGCACAGCCCCACCATATTAGGAAGCTGGATACTGCATTTCATGACCTGTTTCTATTTTCCATGCCTTGAATTCAAAGGGCAGTAGCAGTGGTCTACCTCTCTTATTGGTCTTCTTGTGTCTCCCTGAACTTTTTGAATCTACATTTAATCTTTTTGTTACCCACTTAAATGATTTTCCTCCTCTTACATTTCACGCCATTTTCTATACTTCTGCTGACTCTTCTACTTTGACTGCATTACCACTTCCTCTGCATAGCTTACAGATGCATCCCCTCTCTCGCTCCTCCCTATCACTGATCACTCATAACTCTCTATATCCTTTCTTGCACACTATGGTGCTTCTTCTAGAAATTCTTGGGCATCCCGTCCAGCTGTTTTGCTCCCCTTCAATTGTTCTCTTTCATGCATATTGCGCTCAAATAATGAAACCATCTGTATTACTCACTTTGATCTATTGCTTACCTCTTTGCCTTTGCATAGTGAGGCATTCCACCCTGGTACAGACTCCTTTTATAAAACCATATTGAGAAAATAGACTTCCAGGCTCTATTTTATAGCAATATTCTCTCTTTTATTTCATAGCTCAGCATCATGACTTATCCATGATTTGTATCTTCCAGCCTGTAGCCAGCAAAGTCATAACTATGCTTCCAGGGATCTTTCACCAGCTGGGAGGGCATTCAAGTATTTTGGGTTATCACCTCAAATAATGTCAGTGAATTGTTTTAAAGATCCTATGTTTAGTCCTACTTCCTTCCATCCAGGTTTGTCCTTGTGCTGCTGGCTTGGTTGTTACACAAAGTGCTGTGGGATGGGGCATGGTTCTGGGTGAAGAACGAAATGAAACAAAGAGTTTTATCTCCATTACATGGATATCTGAAGTCAATCAGGGTATATTTTAAAATAGGTGGGTGTATCGAGGTGAAATGTCTCACTATAGAAGTACTAGGTAGAGGATGATTAGGACTGTAATGGAGTAATGAAGGTTACCCATAAATATTCAGGCCATTTCCTTTGTTTGTTTTTTTTAGTGTTTTTTTTTTTACTCCTTCTGTTCCCCAGATACGACTGGGCACACAGGGATGAAATGGAGGAGCTCCTCGATTATCTCCCGGAACAGTACTGGAAACAAGAATGTGAACTTGTTTCAGATGGGAAAATGATATCTAACACCAGTGCTTCCTAGATGCCACAGACACTGTGATGTCCGACATCAACTCTAGTATAGTAATTTGACACCATTACTGGTGACGTGCCTCCACCTTCAAGCTAGCAGTGTCAACCTCTCAGCCTGCCCTTTGATGGGGAACACCACTTCGGCATGTTGACCAAATGCTTGAGAAAATAAAAATACACAAAGGCCTTTGGCCCTCCAACCACCGTCTCCACAAGGCTCCTTACGCAGGTCCCAGTACCATGGATGTGCTAAGGCCACTTCCACTGATTCCACTACCTCATATCAGACACAAAGTCTCAACAAGAAGGTATTCCAGGGTGGCTATAGGGGTAACAACTCCTGGGGTGATAAAAAAGGCAGTGTGGTGAAGGAAGCTGCCATTGCAAGACAGTGACTTGCTCTCCCTTCCCCCAGATTACACCACACCTGTCGGGGGAAGACTGCAGGGATTTCTTTCACGGTGGGAAGAAATTGCCTCCGAACAGTGGTTCTCACCATCATCGGGCAAGGTTACTGCTTCATGCTGCCCAACACTCAAACACACCCTCTCCCCAGAACATCAATGCCTCCTTCATGAGGAAGTAGAGGCACTTACTCGAAAGGAGTCCATAGAGCCTGTGCTGCCACACCAACGGAGCAAGTGAGTGTACTCTGTACTTCCTAATCCCCAAGAAAGACTGGACACTCAGGCTTGTTCTCGATTTCAAGCCACTCAACAAATTCATCCTGTCTGAATACTTCCAACAGGGTCACCCTCCAGGATGTCATCCCTCTACTACAGCAAAGCAACTTCATGACAGAACTCGACCTGAAGGGCACTTGCTTTCATATCCTGATCCATCCTGCAGATAGCTGGTACCTCGGCTTTCTGGTAAGTGGCCAGCATTAACAATTCAAAGTGCTGCCCTACGGTGTTACCACCGACCTCAGGGTGTTCACTGAGTATCTTGCTGTGGTAGCTGCTCATTTCAGGAGGTTTGGTATCCACATATTCCCTTACTTGGACGACTGGTCAATCAAGAGTTCAAAGGAACAGCAGTGCTTGACTCACACCACCATAGACCTCCAAAACAATCTAGGGTTCACCATAAATAGAATAAAGTCCCACATTCAGCCCTTTCAGATTCAGCCGTTCTTAGAAGCAGACCTCATCTCAGTCAGCGGGAAAGCATATCCCAGCCTAGCATGATTCCAAACTTTCCAATCGTTACTGCTCCTTCTTGAGCCAGATCGCCAGATAACTGTCAGAACGGTCATGCGTCTCCTCTGCATGAAGGCCTCCTGTATTGCTATAGTTCTTCATTCCAGCTTATAAATGCATCTGTTACAAAAATGCCTACCTGCAGAACGGTATCAAGCAGAGAGTCACTGGGAAGTTCTAGTGTTCATTTCAGCCAGCAACCATCACTCTCTGGAGTGGTAGAAAAGCATCAGTCTGTGGCAGGGCTAGCCTTTGCGTGACCCAGTTCCATAAGTGACATTCCCTATTGGTGCCTCCCTTACCAGGTGAGATGAGTGCATTTACAATATTTGACCGCTCAGGACAGGTGGGCACCCCACCAACTGGACCATAATGTCATCTACCTGGAGCTATTATCTTCCCAGCTAGCTCTCATAGCCTTCATCTCTCACATTCAAGACAAGGTGGTTCTCATCCGCACAGACATGAACACCATATTTTACCTACAGAATCCTGGCGGCATACACTCACCATAGTTATCAACATTGGCTCAGAGAATATGGCCATAGGCTGTCCACCACAGAGTCCATCTGCAATGGAGTATTTATTGGAAATGGACAACGACTCAGCTTAACAGGATGCAGCAACAAGTCCATAAGTGGGAACTCCACCCACAAGTCCAACTCCTATACTTCTGCCATTAGTGGTTCCCCAGTGTATACTTATTTGCTAATGCCCAAGATTGGCCCCCAGGTTCCCACACCCACAGTCCCTGGGCAATGCACTACAGATGAACTGGTCAGAGATATATTTGCCTACGCTCTTCCTCCTCTGCCACTCGTTCCATGCATCGTTTGGATGCTATGGCAAACATCCCTCATTTTCATCCTAGTGGCTCCCCCGTGGGCCAGGCAACCTGGTTCACCACTCTTTTAGATCTCTCCCTAGTTCCCCACGAGAAGCTACCCAAGTGGCCAAGCCTTCTCACACAGAACCATTCAAACCCCTTGCAGCTGAATCTAGAAATCTGGCTCCAGGGGTCTTAGAGTTTTGCTACCTCAATCTGCCTTCAGAGTGTATGGCCATCCTTAAGGAGGCCCGCAGACCAACAGCCCACGACTGCTATGCAGGCAAATGGAATATATTTGTCCTCTACTGTCTCCCTGAACACATGAATCCTCTTGACCCAGCAGTACAGTACATAGTCTGTTACATCCTTCTTCTACAGATGTCAGGCCTCGCTTACATGTCCATTTAGACCTATTGAGCTGCAGTTGCTGCATACCTTCAGAATAGGGAACAAATTTGACTGTTCAGGGTCCCAGTTTTCAAAGACGTTGTGGAAGGTCTCAAACAAGTCATACCACCTTGAGTTCCCCTTACTTCTGTATGGAACCTTAAAATCTTTCCCACAAGGCTCTTGGATCCTCCTTTCAGACACCTCCATTTGTGCCCCCTAGTTTTCTCTCCTTCAACGTGGCCTTCCTTGTGGACATAACCTCTCTCAGATGAGTGAGCGAGCTTCAAGCTATAACACCCAAATGTTTTTGTCAGATGTACAATGATAAAGTCACCTATAGTACAAATCCAAAATTCCTCTCTCAGGAGGTATCTCCCTACCCACTTAATCATACCATTGAGCATTCAGTGTTCTTCCCACACACACATTCTGTAGCAGAGGGCTCGTCCCACGCTAGATGTTTAAAGGTTCTTATGTATTACATTGACATGACAGAAGCCTTCCGCAAAACATAGCAGCTGTATGTCTCTTTCTCAGTTCGATGGCATGTGTAGCTGCAGATACACATGCTGTGCATTATCCTGCCATCTAGTGTTGGGCTCAGAGTGTTACATGTTGTTTTTCTTCGAAGAAGTCTTTTCGAGTCACGAGACCGAGGGACTCCTCCCTTTCAGCTCCATTGCGCATGGGCGTCGACTCCATCTTAGATTGTTTTTTTTCCGCCATCGTGTTCGGACGTGTTCCTCTTCGCTCCATGTTTCGGTTCAGAAAAGTTAGTTAGCAATCGGAAAATTCGACGGTATTGTTTGCGCTCGGTACCGGGTTAGTGATAGCACATCGACACCGAAGAAAAGAAGAGCTCCGGCAGCCCTTCGGGGCTTCCACTCCTCGGCGGGGCCTGGTCGGCCCGACCACGTGCGTCTTCAAGGCTCATGGAACGGACCCCATTCCGCTTCTGCCCCAAATGCCACGCTAAGTATCCTTATACAGACCAACATTTGGTCTGTAATCTGTGTTTGTCCCCCGAACACAAAGAGGATACGTGCGAGGCCTGTCGGGCATTTCGGTCCAAGAAGACACTGCGGGACCGTAGAGCTCGAAGACTTCAAATGGCGTCGACACCGGCCGGACACCCCGACGTCGAAGAAGAGGAGACATTCTCCATTCCAGATTCGGACTCGGACGAGCCCGAGAGTGAGCAGCCAACGAGGCAACAAACCGTGAGTAAACCAGCCCCGGCAAACTAAAAAATCATGAAGTCCCAGGGGAAGCCACCGCCAGCAGGCCATGGCTTTACCCGAAAGAACGGTGACCAAACATCGGCACCGAAAAAGGCCTCACAGCAGCCGAAGACATCCGACTCCAGTCGAGATACCGGCTCCGAACATACTCGGCACCGAGATACCGGCTCCGACCAGACTTGGCACCGAGAGATCGGCACCCTGAAATCCAAAAAGGTTTCTTCGGAGCCGAAAAAGACTGCTGAAAAGGTTTCGGTGCCGAAACACGCAGCCTCGGAGCCGAAACAAAGCTCCTATACAGACGAACAGGGCCTTTCCTCACAATTACAAGGCCACAGGTTTGAACAAGAACTGGGCATGGGAGAGCCAGACCATACCCAGAGGAGGCTCCATATACAAAAAGACACGGGGAAAATCAGAACTCTTCCTCCAATTAAGATGAAGCGGAAGCTCGCATTCCATGAGGCGGAAATGCAGCCAAAAGCAAAAGTGGCTAAAGAAAAAACACCACCACAGTTTTCTCCACAGCCATCGCCACCGCACTCACCACATCTGTCCCCAGTAGCAACACCCCCAATGATGCAGTCACCAACGCACACAGGGATGAGCCAAGATGACCCGGATGCATGGGATCTGTATGATGCACCAGTCTCGGATAATAGTCCGGATTGCTACCCGGCAAGGCCATCACCACCAGAGGACAGTACTGCTTACATGCAGGTGGTTTCCAGGGCAGCTACTTTCCATAACGTAGCATTGCATTCAGAGCCTATAGAAGATGACTTCTTGTTCAATACCCTGTCATCCATGCACAGCCAATACCAAAGTTTGCCAGTGTTACCAGGCATGTTAAAACACGCCAAACAGGTGTTTCAAGACCCAGTCAAGAGCAGAGCCGTCACACCTAGGGTGGAGAAGAAATATAAACCTCCCCCTACGGACCCTGTGTACATTACACAACAGCTAACTCCTGATTCGGTGGTAGTAGGAGCAGCCTGGAAAAGGGCCAACTCACAAACTTCTGGGGACGCACCACCACCCGACAAAGAAAGTCAGAAATTCGATGCAGCAGGCAAAAGGGTGGCAGCACAGGCAGCCAATCAATGGCGAATTGCCAATTCGCAAGCTCTACTGGCAAGATACGACAGGGCACATTGGGACGAAATGCAACATTTCATTCAACACCTTCCCAAAGAGTTCCAGAAGCGTGCCCAATAGGTTGTAGAGGAGGGCCAAACTATCTCCAACAACCAAATAAAGTCGGCTATGGACTTGGCAGACACGGCGGCCAGAACAGTAAACACGGTGGTGACCATTCGAAGACACGCGTGGCTACGTACCTCCGGATTTAAGCCAGAAATCCAGCAGGCTGTGCTGAATATGCCTTTCAACGGACAACAATTGTTTGGGCCGGAGGTGGATACAGCAATAGACAAACTGAAGAAAGACACTGACACGGCCAAAGCCATGGGCGCGCTCTACTCCCCACAGAGCAGAGGCGCTTTTAGGAAGCCGCACTTTAGAGGGGGGTTTCGGGCCCAAACCACAGAGCCTTCCACCTCACAAGCCAGACCCACATACCAGGGCCAATATCAAAGAGGAGGTTTTCAGGGACAATATAGGGGTGGACAGTTCCCTAAAACAAGAGGGAAATTCCAAAGCCCAAAAACCCCACAAACTAAACAGTGACTCCAACGTCACAAACCCCCACCACACAACACCAGTGGGGGAGAGGCTCACAGATTATTACCAAAATTGGAAACACATAACTACGGACTTGTGGGTCCCAGCCATTATCCAACATGGTTATTGCATACAATTCCTACATTTACCACCAAATGTGCCTCCAAGAGCACACAACATGTCCAAACAACACTTAGATCTGTTACAACTAGAAGTCCAAGCATTGTTACAAAAAGAAGCAATAGAACTAGTACCCTACCATCAAAGAGGAACAGGTGTTTACTCCCTGTATTTCCTAATTCCAAAAAAGGACAAAACACTGAGACCCATATTAGACCTCAGAACACTAAATCTTTACATCAAATCAGATCACTTTCACATGGTGACACTTCAAGACGTGATTCCCTTGCTCAAACAACAGGACTACATGTCAACATTAGATCTCAAGGATGCTTACTTCCACATACCCATACATCCTTCCCACAGGAAATACTTAAGGTTTGTAATCCAAGGTGTGCATTACCAATTCAAAGTGTTACCGTCCGGGATAACAACAGCACCAAGAGTATTCACAAAATGCCTTGTAGTAGTAGCTGCTCATATCAGGAGACAGCACATGCATGTATTCCCTTACTTAGACGATTGGTTAATAAAAACCAGCACTCAGCAACAGTGTCTTCTACACACAAAATACGTCATAGAAACCCTTCACAAACTAGGGTTCTCTATAAACTACCAAAAATCACATCTACAACCGTGTCAAATACAACAATACTTAGGAGCAACAATCAACACACAAAAAGGGATTGCCACTCCAAGTCCACAAAGGGTACAAGCCTTCCAAAATGTAATACTAAACATGTACCCAAACCAACACTATCAAGTGAGGTTTGTAATGAAACTTCTAGGCATGATGTCTTCATGCATAGTCATTGTCCCAAACGAAAGACTATACATGCAGCCCTTACAACAGTGCCTAGCAACACAATGGACACAAGCACAGGGTCAACTTCAAGATATAGTGTTGATAGACCGCCAAACACACTCCTTGTTTCAATGGTGGAATCCTATAAATTTAAACCAAGGGCGGCCATTCCAAGACCCTGTGCCTCAATACGTGATCACAACAGATGCTTCCATGGTAGGGTGGGGAGCACACCTCAACCAGCACAGCATACAGGTACAATGGGACCCTCAACAAAGGCAACTTCATATAAATCATCTAGAGCTGTTAGCAGTGTTTCTAGCATTGAAAGCATTTCAACCGTTAATAGCCCACAAACACATTCTTGTCAAAACAGACAACATGACAACAATGTATTACCTAAACAAACAGAGAGGGACACACTCATCACAACTGTGTCTTAGCACAAAATTTTTGGCATTGGGCGATTCACAATCACATTCGCCTAATAGCACAGTATATCCCAGGGATTCAAAACCATTTAGCCGACAATCTCAGTTTCGAGATCACCAACAAACACACGAATGGGAAATTCATCCCCAGATGCTACAAACTTACTTTCGAAGCTGGGGAACACCACAAATAGACCTATTCGAAACAAAAGAAAACGCAAAACGCCAAAACTTCGCGTCCAGGTATCCACACCCTCACTCCAAGGGCAATGTGTTATGGATGAATTGGTCAGGGATATTTGCTTACGCTTTTCCCCCTCTCCCACTCCTTCCGTATCTGGTAAACAAATTGAGTCAAAACAAACTCAAACTAATACTAATAGCACCAACCTGGGCTCGCCAGCCATGGTACACAACACTACTAGATCTGTCAGTAGTACCTCATATCAAACTACCAAACAGACCAGATCTGTTAACTCAACACAAACAACAGATCAGACACCCGAATCCAGCATCGCTCAATCTAGCAATCTGGCTCCTGAAGTCTTAGAATTTGGACATTAAGACCTTACACAAGAATGTATGGAGGTCATTAAACAAGCTAGAAAACCTACTACAAGACATTGTTACTCAAATAAATGGAAAAGATTTGTTTATTACTGCCATAATAATCAAATTCAACCACTACATGCTTCCGCAAAAAACATTGTAAGCTACTTATTACACTTACAAAAATCAAATCTAGCTTTTTCTTCCATTAAAATACATCTCACAGCAATATCTGCCTATCTGCAGATTACACATTCAACATCACTTTTTAGAATCCCAGTCATCAAAGCATTTATGGAGGGTCTAAAAAGAATCATACCCCCGAGAACACCACCAGTTCCCTCATGGAACCTCAATATTGTATTAACACGACTCATGGGTCCACCATTTGAACCCATGCACTCTTGTGAGATGCAATACTTAACCTGGAAAGTAGCCTTCCTAATAGCTATCACATCTCTTAGAAGAGTAAGTGAAATACAAGCATTTACTATACAAGAACCCTTTATACAAATACACAAACATAAAGTGGTTCTACGCACAAATCCCAAATTCTTACCAAAAGTTATATCACCGTTCCACCTAAACCAAACAGTGGAACTCCCAGTCTTTTTTCCACAACCAAACTCAGTAGCCGAAAGAGCCTTACATACATTAGACATCAAAAGAGCACTAATGTATTACATTGATAGAACAAAACAATTTCGCAAAACAATTGTTTGTAGCCTTCCAAAAACCTCATGCAGGAAATCCAATATCCAAACAAGGCATTGCCAGATGGATAGTGAAATGTATTCAAACCTGCTATGTTAAAGCAAAGAGAGATCTGCCTATTACGCCAAAGGCGCACTCCACTAGAAAGAAAGGCGCCACAATGGCCTTTCTAGGAAATATACCTATGACAGAAATCTGTAAGGCAGCCACATGGTATACGCCTCATAAATTCACAAAACATTACTGTGTAGATGTGTTAACAACACAACAAGCCACAGTAGGACAGGCAGTATTACGAACATTATTTCAGACAACTTCAACTCCTACAGGCTAAGCCACCGCTTTTGGGGAGATAACTGCTTACTAGTCTATGCACAGCATGTGTATCTGCAGCTACACATGCCATCGAACGGAAAATGTCACTTACCCAGTGTACATCTGTTCGTGGCATGAGACGCTGCAGATTCCCATGCACCCTCCCGCCTCCCCGGGAGCCTGTAGCTGTTATAAGTTGATGAAAATTGTACATTATAGGTTGATGAAACTTGTACATTTGTAAATTTGTAAATATATATCACTTTTATTTACATTATGTACATACATACTTACTCCATTGCATGAGCACCTTTACTATATACACAACTCCTACCTCACCCTCTGCGGGAAAAACAATCTAAGATGGAGTCGACGCCCATGCGCAATGGAGCCGAAAGGGAGGAGTCCCTCGGTCTCGTGACTCGAAAAGACTTCTTCGAAGAAAAACAACTTGTAACACTCCGAGCCCAACACTAGATGGCAGGATAATGCACAGCATGTGAATCTGCAGCGTCTCATGCCACGAACAGATGTACACTGGGTAAGTGACATTTTCCAAACTACACAAGGGCCATGCTCTCCCCATGGCAGGCATGGCCTGGTGGTTAGTCAAATACATCCAGACCTGTTACACTACAGCCAAGAGACCATTGCCGTGTGCCACCCAGACCCCACTCTATCTGCAAAAAAGGGGCCTCTATGGCTTTCTTAGGTAACATCCCTAGAGCTGACATCTGTAAAGCAGCTACTTTATCTCCGCACACTTTCACCAGGCATTACTGTGGGGATATGTTAGCACGCTAACAAGCCAAGGCTGTACTATTCGCACTTTTCTTGTACGTCCTCCATCTAGCCATCGCTTTGGGGAGAACTACTTTACAGTCTATGCACAGCATGTGTATCTACAGCTACACATGCCACAAACAGAAAATGTTATTTATTCTCCAAGCACCTGTTTGTGGCATGTGGTGCTGTGAATTCACATGCACCAACTCTTTCTCCTCAGAAGCCTCAAGTTGTAGCTGAAGCCTTTCTTTCTTGTTTTTTACATGGTCATCTTCTTTCGTTTGTCTATGCTCCAATTTTCATCCTCACCCGCAATGCTGGAAGAACAGCCTGGCTGATGAAGGGTGATACCCTGAAACCGGTCCCAGGATGCTTGAATCCTGTCCAAGGAGGACCTGGCTTGGCAGTTCGGACTGAACTGCTCCCATAGGGAGCAGGGTCAAGACTGATTTGCATATAGCTGGGTCCGAACCGGGTGACGAGGCAAGCAAAATAACGATGGATTAAACCCGGATATGTGACTGGGGGTGAGTGTTTGAAAAGTTTTAACACTCTGTCGATCATTTTATTTTATGATACTGCAATCTAACAATGGAGCCAGTGGCAATGTGCATTACAAATTATAGGAGTCACTGTACCTTGTGACTCAAAATACTTCTTAGCTCAACACTAGATGTGAAAAGTATGCACAGCATGTGATTCTACTGCACTACATGCCATGAACAGATTCTTACAGGGTAACACTTTCATTCCAAAGTCTTGTATTTCTTTTGTAACTCTGTGATTCAGTTTGGGGAAATTGTTCTAGAAGTGTAAATAAATCCATTTGTAGGTAATTAATTCCTAGGTTAAATCATAAAGCATTATTTTATTTTTCTTACACTATCACACAACTATGCTTTCTAGGAATGTCAGTTTTGAACAGTCATTATTTTGTAATGCTTTCAATGTCATGCATGAGTTATCAAGTATTAACCAGTAATACCTCTAAGTTGTATTTGTCTTTTGTGATATTTATTGTTCCCTGCATGCATCAAGATAAGATATGTATAATATATAGGATAAAGAACCCTGCCTTAACATTATAAATGTATAGCAAGTCATAGAGAAGTTCCTTTATATGTTCATTAAACTACGAGGTGACGCATAATACTTTTCCCGTACATCAGAGGGTATTTTAGTCTTCATAATGCGTGGCCACACCGTCACCCTCCTCTCAAAAAGCTCCTTTATATGAAAGATATTGTAAGACTGCCAACATGAAGAATCTGTAACAGAAAATTAAACACAACAATAAGCACTTAGTAATTTAATGCAGAAACATATTAGACCTAGTTTAATGTAAGCCATATTAAAACGGTTGTAGGTAATAGCAGGCAGAAAGATTCTTTCTTTTTTGTAATGAGCAATAGGGTGCCACAAATAAATGTGTTGCCATAATTGTCTTCTTTCTGCTGATCACTGATCATTGTAGAAAGACAGATCACCGGAAGGGAAAGCCTTTTTGGGTTTTTATTGATTAACCTGCAGCTGTAATGATGTTCCATCACCTGCATTCATCTTGACTGCTTGCTGTGGCACCAGGCATATTGAAATCACAACTGAACTGTAATAAGTTATTACTGTTTAGCAGCTTTGTCGTTTGCTTATTACAGGTTACTCAGGTTGTCACTGCTCAACTGTAATAAGACAATTAGAGACTGGTTTTCATACAGGCCTTGCAGGATGCCTTCTAGTTTATTAAGAAAGAACGTTCCCCACATGAGAAAAAAAAGTTCAGACACATACATTGCAGTTTTGTAGCGTGAAATTCCTGTAGCCGCAAACATTTGCTGTTTCAAGTTCCAAATAGATTTAAATACCAGGTCATATTCAACATACACAGTGCTCAATGCTTAGTTGGTGCAATGACCAGTCTAATCACCTAACTAACACCCCATTACAGGAGGTTCAGAGCTCTTTAATCAGCCTCCTCTAATCTAAATCTAAATCTGGGGACTAAAACATGGAGGCGGATTTGAGAGTAACAGAACACTGGAATAATCTGAACCCTAAATTGAGGGCAGAACCCAACTAAATGTGATTCATATTACTCCTGAAGATTGAGCTTTACAAACTGTGTGAACATAGATGTTAACACAGCTGGTGAAAGAAGTGGAAATATTGGGCCTGGTTCCAGTTCTAAAACAAGCATTGGCAAAGGTCTCGCCTTTGGGGTGTTATTGGCTTTCCTAATGCCTTTTGGTTTTCTCATACAACGTCCGAAGAAGCTTTTCAGCATGAACAAATGAATTCTCAATTACAGGGGCACAGTGGCTGTGTCATTTTAGAAGCCCACACAGGTGATGACGCTTATGCATGCCTGAGATGATGTGTATACGTGCATTCATCATTATGCATGCACACAAGCAAAATAATGCAGTTCTTTTTTTTATTCAGTGATAGATTGATAATAAAAAAGAATGAGAAAGTAACAGCACAAAAGCATTTTTTTAAAAATCTTTTAAGGCAGAGTCTGGCAGCAGTTTGCTGCCTGCACCTTGCCCCCCCCCCCCCCCCCCCCCCCAAAATACATAAATTAAAATACATTTTTTTTAAATTAAAGACTGGGCAAGGGGAGCAACAGAAGAGCAGTTAGGGAAGCAACAGGAAGAGAGGGAAATAAGCACATGAGGGAGAGCAACATGGGGGCGGTGGAGAAGCAAACGGGCGAGAAAGCAACATGGAGCATGAGGGAACGAACTTGGCGCTGGAGAAGCACATGAGAGAAAGCTTGCAACACAAGGAAGACCGCAACAACAGAAAGCGGGGTTGGAGGAAGCATCCGAGGAAGAGAGCTGAAAAACACATACACACTCATACAATGCTTAAGTAAAATGAAATCGTTGTTGCCTAATAACGAGCAGTGGAAGGCTAGAATCTAGCATTTCTGAGATGCTCCAGGTGAAGGACAAAGCTATCAAAAATTAAGCTACCTTATGAGAGTGTTAATAAAGTAAAATAATGGTAAGCAATGGATGGGCCGTAACCCACATTATGTTCTTGGTAAGCCCACAATAGGTATTTTGCAACTAAACAGCTTGTGCTTACTTATCTGTAAGATTCGTTTTTACATTTAGGCTCATCTCCATTCATATGCTGTGCGTTATTTTGCAGTCAAGTTGTTGGGTCCAAAAGTGCTTATTACAAACTTGTTACCCTGGGTGCGACCTAGATGGTGTATGATGTTGATCGAGCCCACAGTGACCCCCAAACCCCCCAACGGAGCCTTCATTTCAGATTTATTATTTCCTCTTTTGTGCCACTCTCCTCCTTTATCAGGGGGAGTCTAGTGAATCAGCTTCAAGCTGCAAAACCATTCTTACTGATAACTAACTGGTTTCTTCTGCAGTGTGAAAGTCTTCAACATTTAAATGCTTTGCTTTGATTACCTAAAGGTGGGCTTTCCCCTGTAGAGGGTAGTGTGAAGGAGGAATTGTACTAAAGAAATGCACTTGCACCGACCGTTCTACATCAGCTTCCCTACTTCTTTGAATATCCACACATTAATGTTTTGTAAATATATGTTTGGTTGATTATGCCGCTGCCATGCATATGTCCTTTATGGACACCTCAGACAAAACCAAAGTCTCGCCTTTATTTCATCTGGAATGCGCTTTTGGCTTACTACCCAGAGATTTATGTGCTAATTCATTACATAATAGTATAGATTGGACTATCCATCTGTAAATAGGCCCTTTGGATAATGCTACACCCAGTGATTGTGGTGCACCTACGAAGAAGTGTTTAGACTTTGTGATACCTTTAGTTTCCTGTATATCACATGTAGCAGCTCTTCTTACATTCAGCATACGCAATGCTCTCTCTTCTGCATTTGTTTGAAAAGATTATGCTAACTGTATTGCGTCATTAATATGAAAAGGGATACCAGTTTGAGAATACACTGAGGGGGAGTTATCCAAATGGCATTATCTTTAAAATAGATATGGATCCTGAACTGTACATGCTTGTATTTAGCCTACTCTTCTTAAAGAATGTTGTTTTGAGAGATACGTGTTTAAGTGGATGGTTCATTAATACTGATAACGCCAAATTCAGGTTCTGTTGCGGTGGTGATGGACCATGTGTCCCTGTAGGCAAGATTCAAAACTGCATTGAAAAACTGCAAAAATAGGAAGATTGACTCAAAAAGGAAGTTTGAACTTGGTTATTTAGAGAAACTCATGAAGGTTGAATAAAATATTGAGACAATGCAGAAGGAAAAAATATAGCTCAGTTCAATAGATCAATCGTATGACATAGAAAATAAGTTGCCATGAAGGTTGTTAGTAATGGAAATAGATGCAATAATGAGCAAAATCAGAAAAACAACCTAAGTCCAAAATGCACAGCGAACAACAGAGATTTGGTCAGCTTCCCTAGTAGAGACCAGAGAGATCTGGCTGACCCCCAAAGTCCAGGGGTCTTTCATAATGAATTTAACCATAGAAAGCAATAAAGAACTTTATAGTCAGCATCGGATGAGCAAGTATATTATGCCAGTGACAAATCAAAACTCAGACCACCATTCTATATCATCATATAAACCCCACCACGTTATTACTATCCCACTACATGAATATTGCTTCGCTTCTTCAGACCTGATTTCATCGGAGGTTACTGAACAACTGTGTTAAAATGAAACAGTGGAAAGACCTATAGACGTTCTGCCTACAGTGAGTGAGCAGGAAGAGCCTTGAAAGTAGCAGGCTTCTTCTTGAGTTCTTCGAGAATAGCATGTTGTTACAAAGCAAACCATGCTTATTTAGTTGAGTGCAGTGTCAAATGACCACGTCCACAAGAATTATAGGACGTCGAGCACCCAATTAAGCAGCCTGGGAGCACCAAATTACGCGGCATGATTGACTGAATTATGTGGCAATAAAAGCCAAATTAAGCAGCATAACGCAGCACATTTCTTTATAGTACTTCATTATTTTGTAATTTTTACACATGATGATACTATCTGGGCAAATATTTCAGCTCATTAGTACCAGTTTAATAACTAAATACATGAAGAAGCAACTGAAAGGTGACCTCCTCGCCATGTTTTTAGTAAGTTGAGTTAGAAATCGTTTTTCTTGTTAAACCTGCATATTATGCAGCAGATGATGGAGTATGTGGCAAATCCTTAATTATTGTGAAAAATGCTACAGAGTCGCATAATTCCAGTAGCCCTGTAAATGAGAAAATATAAACACACAATGATCGTTATGAGACAAAGCACATATTTCCCAAGATGGAGTATAGGCCTAGTTAGGCTCAGGCCAGAAAAATGCATTTCTAAACATCCTTGTGTTTTCGTTTCAGATGATTCATGTTAATATGCAGATTAATTTCTTATCTGTTAAGTGTTGTTGAAAATTGTTATGTGAGCACCCTTTACTATACCTTGTCCAGTTCAGCACAAAGCACTTTTTGTCAGAGGGATTGTATGCTTCATTTATGATATTTAAGCATTAATTGGGAAGGTGTAGGTGACTGGATTCTACTATTTCAGGAGTCAATTTGCTAATTGCCTGCTCCTTAGATTTGGATGAACACTGTCAGTGCGTATTTCTGCTTTGGGATTTTGACCACATTGACCCATGCAATCTGCATAAGGTGTGGACACCATATCTTGGGGCTGCTATGATGGCTGCTATATTGAAATTCTTCTGTCTCTCTAGGATTGTTGTGATCTTTGGTATCAGTGGAAAAGCATAAGCAAATATCCCAAACAAGATCAACAGTGCATTACCATCTAACTGAGGATAGTAATACCCTGGAGTAAAACTGTGGCATTTTGTAGTTTTTATTGTTCTGAACACATCTACACATGGTTTTCTTCACTGCATTAATAGCTTGTCTGCCACTCACTGATCTAATTCCATCATGTGCCTGTTTGTCTGCTTAATTAATCTCTATGTACATTTTGTACACCTGACACGACTTGTGAGAGTTGAGGTGTTTGTTGGAATTGCTCATCTTCAAGTGTCTTGTGCTAATGTTGATAGTTGCCATGAGGTTGTTCTCCCTCCTTGTTTAAGTAAAACATTGCAGTTCTGTTGTCTGTCAAGATTTGTACATTCTCGTTGAGAATTTGTCTTTAAAACACTTTCATCGCCAAGTAAATTGTTCTAAAGTTTAAATTTTTGATAGTTTGTTTTTTACTGTTTCTTCTGCGACCGTAGTCCTCCTATTTTGAGCTCTCCCATGTGAGATCCCCATCTTACATCTGATGTTTCTATTATTATGATGGCTTGTTTCATTGAAGCTTTGAAAGGTCTGCCGTTCAGATATATTTTCCTTTTTCCATCATTTTTGTTCCATGCTGGCCTTGCTTGTTAGAACCACTAGATCTTCCCATCCCCTTGTATTTGAGGCCACCAGTTGGTCAACTACTACTGTACTGGTATTGTATGCAACCATGGATTTGGAATTAAATGTATCAAAGTATGCATATAACCACCATTCCCAACACCTTCAGAACCTTTCTCACTATATGATACTGAGATGGCTGGCACATGGTAATTTGCCTGCCGTGCTTGTAACCTCCTTATATTTCTTTTGATAATTTATTTATAAGGTGACACGTATAGGGTAACCATCAATTACTCTTAAAGGTTGACACGGATCTTTGGAATCAGGTAGGAGTGAGATGGTTAACAGCAATGAATTCAAATCAATAAACATCACTTTTCATATTGGAGTAATTAATTTATATGCACAATGGCCCATGTGGCCATGAATCACCAAACCAGCTTAGTAAAGTTCAAACATGTATTGCCCTTTAGATTAACAATGCTAAGATCATGTAAACCAAGTGCAAAAACAAATGAGAAAAGTACATGAATAACACAGGCTGACCAAACCTTCAGAAGAATCTCAGTCTAGACAAAATATTCATCACTAGGCATTCAAGAACCACCATGCAGAATAACAACAATAGCAAATAAATTATTGACACAGAATATATTTAGTTATTGCAGATGAATTGTTTACAACCAATTTATAAAACACTCAAAGTTAGAAGGTGGCATCCCTAACTATTACTCTAATCAGGTAAGCATGTTTGGGCTTCATGCAAAAAAAAAAGAAAACAAAAAATAATTTGGAAAACATCTGACTGTGGCACTAACCAAAAGTAGCAGTTGAATTTCTAAAAGAGAGAACATAAAAAAAATCAGCAAGAAAAATAATTGCACATTTGGTTATACCTCTCCTAAATGGATCAGCACCGAGCGAAGTCATCATCAGTTGAGCACCTTCTGGTCATCTTCATTGGCCAGTGACAATATACAAAACAGTTCAGTAAATATTTGACCTTAAAGCATCTGAACTGTCAGTGGCAGAAAGCTAAAACACAGCACATTATTCACTAGCAGAAATTAAAGCACAACTGCAAAACAGCTAAGAGCTGCAAGGAACACAGCAACAGGAGAGACTCAAAACACTACATCACCTCACTATGTTATATTAAACTCCTAGAAGGCAACTAGCTAAAACTCTGTTGGTCAGTCTATGGGGTGCTTTGAGCCAAAAGCCAATTATACTCACTCCACTTTTTCTGCTGTAGCCATTTTATTTTCTGAGTTCACCATTAGTTTATCCTTTCTCCATGTAGCCACCAGTTTCCGCAGCAAAATATAAATGTTGCAAATTAGACACAAGCCTATACATAAACTCAGTACGCTTTTGTTCCTCGAGTACATGTTATCTTCATGGTGCCTGACAAATGTTGCAACATAAGAACATAACCTTCCTGCTGCGAACAAAGAACATGTTCACAGGATGCTTAGACAGCTGGCTTGAGTTTTGATTTGATTTCACAATGTTAGCAATTTAAACATTGCTGCATTCTGTTTAACATGGGCCTTTTTAAAGCAATAATAAAATGTGCAATGTACAACAATTCATAACTTTTAAACTATTGATCTTTTAATTATAAATATACAAAATACTTTTTATAAGTCAGTTAATTATTATTATGTTAAACTAGATTATGATTACCACCAGAGAGGTCATATTTTCCAAAACACATGTTGTCAGTATTTCATTTTAAAAGCACGTTATTTTCATTTTGTTTTAGTCGTGCAATTTTAATAATAATGTTTATGCTTCAGCAATCCCTCCTCTGACGACTGTGTGTCGTAACAAACTATACTAATTAATACTTGTGTCAGTTTAAAATTGAGTTTGCCTGTAATAGCTATTATTTCTTGGTTTTCTCAATTTTTCAGTTTCTCTCAAATCATGAAAATATATGCTTCTCATTTTCTCTAGTTTAATTTCTTCCGTCCTCTGTTCATTTTTCACCTTTTGTCTTTTAATCACTATGTACAATTTGTAAACTCCAGTCATACAGATGACACACACAACTACAATTAATAATGATTTCAATATTTTCCCCACAATACCCCTATCAAGATTACCTGGCCAATTTTTCACTTTTGTAACACTTTTGCTAATATTTTCCCAAACCCCTAGTTCTTCCAGATCTTTTAAGTCTGAATTTGAATCTGTCAGGTTCTGAATAAAATGTCTAATTCCTTTACTACTGTCTAAAATATAAGTACAACAATGTTTCAATTTCGGCATCCGGTAGACTCCCCCCTCCTTTGCTAAAAGGATGTCTAGCGCAAGCCTTTTCTGGAGAACCATTGAACGGACTGCAGTCATTTCAGTATCCATTAAAATTACAGCTCTAGAAAAATCAGTTGGCATGTTACCCAAAATAGTAGACAACTTTCTAACTTTCAGAGCATTCAGACCACCTCCTACAGAAGGAATAATTGCTCCAAATATATTCCAAATTATTTCAGAATAGGTTTCTCTTTTTGATCTTGGTTTCTGCAATTAATTTGAGATATGTGTGTCTTCTATATTGTCAATCTGATAAATCTTCGGAAATACAACACCTAAATAACAAGTCCCATGCCATTCCCTTGGGAGACGATAATAAGCATTCCTTCCACAGATGTAACATAGCCCAGGAATCACAGGGTCTTGTCCGTTTAACATAAATTCCCATGTATTCCTAAAAATAAATACATGTCTGCACTCACCCGTTCCCACAAAATTAGTGCCAGTTCTGGATTGAGGTGTATAAATACACAGTTTTCCTACATGTTTAAAGTCTAGAGCAAGCTGCCATTGGGTTTTAGTTTCACTAAATGCATAGTCATTTTTAAATGTCCTTTTCACTATCCCTTTCTCTAATTTCTCCTTCAATGCCTTTCTCCTGTCATCAGTTTGATCTAAAAAAGATTTTTCGACTGGTGAAAGCAAGCATGTGAGGTTATTACGGTGAGCGTACGTTGTACCAAATGTTAGTGTAAGCTCAAAGAAAGTACCCACAATATGTATATTCTTCTCTTTAGCTATGTTACTCAAACGTTCGTTAATCAGAACAAAATAAAACACAACATCTTGGTTAGAATAGAAATATTTGTATGTACTCTTGGTTATAAAGCCCTGTTAGAAAGACTACAACTAGTTCCATATGTTATGGCAAGCTATGGTAAGTAACTCCTTCCTGTACTGCTGAAGGAATCTGCATACAAACATAGCAATCTCTCACATTCATCGTCTCAACACATTCACACAACAAACAATAGAAAACACTAGAAGAAAGATCTCCTTGTGAGTTGTCTAAGTGTAAATATTTCTCATCACTGTTGACTTTGAAAGTGTAGTAGTCTCTAAAGAACTAATGTAACTATTTGCAGGTGTATGATGAATACTCATACTCATTATCAACAACAAACATATTAGCACACACACAATTCCCAAAGCAATACACATACACTTGCTACACCTATAATTTTTAACTGGATTATGATTGTTATCCATGACATATAAAGAATCAGAAAGGAAAGAAAATATTTAATTATGCAGCCAAAAATCAAAAACAAGAATAATCTTCAAACTTCTTTTGCTTTTATATACAGCTTTCAGACTTTTCAGCAGAACGATTGTCAAAAACCAGTTTAGAAGTTTGTCAAGAATCAGTTTTCAAAGTCTTTCAGTAGATCATAGTTTATTGAACAGTAATTATCATTTGTACCGTCCACTGTCTATCTTGTTCGGTTTGCAATGGAGTTTCAAATTTCAGTTAAAAAGTAATTTCAAGTTCCAAAATATTGATCTGGAAATTCACAATCAAAACACAAAGACAAAATTTCACGTTGCCATTCATCTGTTGTCAAATATGCCTACTCAGGACCTGAGTATCTTCTTTTTTTAAGAATTTTATTTTCATTTCAGGTATACATTTACAGAAAGTAAAACATACATTCATCTGCAGTAGCATCAATCCTTGCCAATCTAATTTTCTTTGGCTGGTGTAATCAGGACATCCTTGCTATCAATCTTTTTTATTCAGTTATCAATTCAGATCAAATAATTTTTACAATTCTAATCGCATCGAGGTTTTCTGTCATTTGATATATTGCTTAAAATATATTCATAAGCCTTAGTTCCATATACCTGTCTGCCATACTTATTGATAACTTATTGCTTCTTGAAATACTGCCATGTATCTGAAAGCTTTTTCATGCTCCCCACACATTTTGAATAAGCCTCCTCATAGTTTTTAGTTGTTAGCATTTTATTCCACCAGCTTTGGATAGTAGGAATCGTCTGTGCACGCCATAACTGGAGTATTAATGATCGAGCTACTGCAATAATAATTTTTATAAAGTATTGTTGGTACTTTGCTAGCTGTCGTGTTCTCTCAGAAACTCCGAACAGTTCTAGATTCGGATCAAGCTCAATCCTAGAGGTAAAGGCGTGGTTCATTACCTCCTCTATTCCCGACCAACAAATAGTTAATTTGGGGCAGTTGAAAAAACATGAAGCCAATTCCCCCTCGCCTCCTGATGGCAACGGAAGCATTGGTCAGGAATTGACGGAAACATTTTGTGTATTTTTTCAGGAGTGTAATAGGCCACCCATCTAGAGAGAAAGGACATTCTTTTATATTTAGCTGCCCTTAAGGATTTAAAGCCTATTTCAGTGATAAATCTCCACTCTTCATCCAATATTAGACATTGTGTTGTACGTAAAATATTATCCCTA
Organism: Pleurodeles waltl; assembly: GCF_031143425.1. Classification (NCBI taxonomy): domain Eukaryota; kingdom Metazoa; phylum Chordata; class Amphibia; order Caudata; family Salamandridae; genus Pleurodeles; species Pleurodeles waltl. The sequence continues at coordinate 774,514,288 of NC_090446.1, read as the reverse complement.
AATTCTGCAGTTATTGTTGAAGTGGATTGTTCAGCTAACAATCTGTACCAATTCCCTGTACCAAGTAATTTACTTCTAATTAATGCCCTCCATATTGGATGCTCTTGGGTACTTGCCTGGGGTATGGTAGCGTTAAGAAAATGAGAGATCTGGGAAAAACTCAGAAAAAGTTTAGCTACCATGTCACCAAGTCTAGTTTCGGTCTCTACCCAAGTAATATATCTAATTCTCAATATAAAATTCCCTATTTCTTTAAACCCTTTGCTTTTCCATAGGGCTATCACAGCTTCTAGAAGGTTTAAGCCAATGTATTTACACTCCTGTAATTGTAGATAATTCTAACCTAACGGCATTGATATATTTTAGGTAAGGTTTCCAGTCTTTTACTAAGGTCATGTATATACTTTTATCGAGGTTTTTTGGGGAGTTTCGTTGTGTTTATAAATGCTGGGAGAATTATGGCTGATTCTAGCATCATTCTTTTGATAAGAAAGCTGTCCATAGTTGCTTCGAAGGTTAAATGTCGTGCCAGTATATCCTGCAATGCAGCCTGGTAATAAACTCGGAAATTAGTAAGTGCCAAACCCCCCTGACTCCTATCTAATTGAATAACTGAAAGTCTAACTCTTGGCATTTTTTTTTCTCCATATAAAACCTCGTATCATGGTATCTAGTTCATGAAAATAGGAAGAGTTTATTCTTATCGGAACATTATTAAATAGAAAAAGAAAAAGTGGGAGAATTGACATTTTGATCAAGGAAATTCTCCTAATCAGAGTCAACGGTAAAACTACCCATCTATGGAGAAGCGCTTGTACTTTTACAAGCATCCTAACATAATTAAGAATGAACAAGGATCTATAATTCTTCGTAACATAAATTCCTAAATACCCAACAGGTTCAGATAAATTAGCTTTCTATTGCAGAACATAAGGAAGATTCTCCATTCCAGCATTAAATAGGAGAACTTCCGTTTTGTTTTCATTAATCTTGTATCCCCCTATTTGCGCGAACTCAATAATCTTATCGAAAGCTTTTTGTACATTCTCAGTCCCCGGTTTTAAATATAGGATGATGTCATCAGCAAAAAGTTTAATTTTTGGCATCTCTGCTAGTGGTGCAATAATTTCTTTCAAACTGCGTTTTATCTATGCAAGTGGCTCAATAAAAAAAGCGAAAAGTTTAGGAGAAAGGGGACATCCCTGTCTATTACCTCTTTTAATCTGAATCGTTCCTCTAATTTTTTAATTGATTACGATTCTAGCCTGAGCACCCTGATACAACCACCTTAACGCTGTAGTATGTATACCAAGGCTTCCCAATTAACTAGGTCGAATGTGTTCTCTGCATCTAACATTATTATTACTGCAGGAGTTATGTTGACTGTAAGGTAATCTATTGCCTGTAGCAAAAAAATTGTATAAGCTATATCCTTGTCATCCTTAAAAATTGTACTAGTCTCGGGACCCTGGATTTGATGTATTGTCTGTTTTTCGTGTTTTATACGAGTGGCCCAGGCTAAATGCTTACCTACCAATTGACTTTCTTCATAAACCTGCTGTTGATAAGCTCTTGAGATAACTACTTCTTCCAGGATGAAAAATTCTTTAAGCTGGACCCGTTTTCGGTTAAGATTATGCCTTGCCAGTATGTGCCCCCGTGATCTAATGCATTCCTCTGACGCCCTGTCTATTGCCTCTTTTAGTTTTTCTATTTGCAATTTTCTTTGACGTGTCTGCGCTACTTGAATAGAAATGATGTGGCCCCTAGCTGTTGCTTTGAATGTCTCCCATACATTAAACAAGAAGGCTGAATTTCGATTAAACTGGAAGAATTCCTGTATGAATTTTCCATATCTGAGACCCACTGCTGATTAGCTAAAAAGATCTGTCTAACTGCCATCTGTGTCTCTCTTTATTAGGCAAGTCCAATTCTACTGACACCATGACCACAGAATGATCAGAAAAAGCATTTACCCAAATATCTGAATCTAGCTTCTTCAGCGAGCAAGATACTAAAAAGAAATCTATTCAGGTGGGGTTTTTATAACGATGTGATTAGCAGGTATATTGAGTGGCAGCAGGGTGTCCTTCGCACCAAGGGTCATTTACCTGGAAATCGCTTTTCATTACATTCAAAAGCCTTTTGGTCTTAGGCTTAAGTTGCTTTTTTGCCTGGGTGGAGCTATCTAATGTTAAATCTTGAATATAATTAAAATCGCCTCCCAAAATAAAGGGGCCCGTGGCACTCATTGCTATATTATAAAGTTGCATTAATGGCTCTACTTCATCCACGACAGGACCATAGTAGTTGATCAAATTAACTTGAACTTCTGTTTGTATGACTTTGAGCCAGATCCATCCTCCCCTTAGGGTTTCTAATAACGTATTTTACTACCCAATGTAGTCTGTTACTAAGATATATTGCCACCCCTATAACTGCCAACCCAGAAGACGCAAACCAAGCTGACGAGAACTGTTTTGGAATATATATTTTGGGGTTATTACTTTTCAGATGACTTTCCTGAAAGTAAAGAACATCAGGATTGAATGAACATAACCATGTTCTGTTACTTGTATTGCCGTTTATTTTTCTGTGTTTCTATAATCTGTTTCTGTTACTTGTATTGCCGTTTATTTTGCTGTGTTTTTCTGCGCATCTCTGCCCCCCTGTATATCTTTAGTTTTGCCTGGTTCTCACCGCCCGTTTCTTGCTACCGGCTCCGGACGGTCACTGTTTCCCCTGTCGCTGCCTCCCCTGCGGCCCGCCCCCCTCGCATACCCATTGGCCCTCCCTCCCGCCTCCCAGCTGCTCCACCCTCCCACCCCACCCTCTTAATGGCGGCCGCTGCGTGGAGCCCCGTGTAACTCCCTGACCGGGTTCTGGCCAGGAGTTTCACTTGGCTCCACCAGCCTGCCCCCGTGCCCGATACTGTCGACTGCTGCCTGGACAGCAGTTCGAGGCCCTCCTCCACCCGCAGGCACCCATCTGCGCCTCATCCCTGGTGCCTAGTGGTAGGCTTTCCCTGCTTTCGTCGCGTGAGTAATCCTTTCTGTGTTGCTATAATCTGTTTCTGTTACTTGTATTGCCGTTTATTTTTGCTGTGTTTTTCTGCGCGTCTCTGCCCCCTGTATATCTTTTGTTTTGCCTGGTTCTCACTGCCCATTTCTTGCTACCGGCTCCGGCTGGTCACTGTTCCCTCTGCCGCTGCCTCCCCTGCGGCCCCGCCCCCTCGCACATCCATTGTCCCTCCCTCCCGCCTCCCAGCTGCTCCACACTTCCACCCCCCCCCTCTTAATGGCGGCCGCTGCGCGGGTGCGCCAGAGGCAAGCCAGTTTGCGCCCGCCCACACCTGGACCGTGCCCAGCACCAGTCCCCCTGGTCCCCCTAACCCAGACCCCCCCAGACAACACTACTCAACAACCACACTCCACTCCCTCAACCCAGGGATACTCCCCGCCTGCACCCAAGCCAACCCCAATGCCTGCCGGTTCTCCTGCTCCTCCACAAACAGCAGAAACACCCACATGCCCCACACCAACCCCAACGCTCCCCACAACAAACACCACAACTTCGACGCAGAAGACTCTCACACAGTCCCCACTCACCCCAACAGACCCTACCCCAACACCAACAAGTCCCACAGCCCGAACACACTCCACAACAACACCACCACAACCCACAGCAACACCAAAACCCCCCACACCAACACCATCGCGCACCACAACATCAGCCCCCACAACTACCTTAACTGCATACTCCTAAACACACGCTCCTTACACAAGCATGCCATCGAACTCTGGGACCTTATCACATCACACTCACCAGACATTGTCTTCCTCACGGAAACTTGGATGAACCACTCATCTGAACCAGACATAGCCACAGCCACCTCAGATGGATACAAACTCCATCGCAGAGACCACTTAAACAAACCAGGAGGTGGCATCGCCATTATACACAAAAACATCATTAAGGTCACCACCAACACACACGACACCCTACACAGCGCAGAACACATGCATTTCCTAATTCACATAAACAACAACATTACCCTCAGAGGAACCCTCATCTACAGACCACCAGGGCCTCGCCCCCCCCTTCTGTGACGCCATCGCTGACACCATCAGCCCGCTCACCCTCACCTCCACAGACTACATCCTCCTCGGTGACTTTAACTTTCACCTGGAGAACCCCCACGACCACAACTCCTCATCCCTTCTAGATAACCTCACGAACCTCGGACTCAAACAACTGGTCACAGCACCCACCCACTCAGCAGGACACACACTAGACGCAATCTTCACCTCAAGCAACCACATAACCTACACTCACACCACCGAACTTCACTGGACTGAACACCACTGTGTCCACTTCTCCTTCTCCAAACCCCCCAAACACCACCACCAACACACCACACCCTACCGCATGTGGGACAAGATCCCCACAAAACACCTGAACTCCCAACTCACGCAGAACCCCCCCCCCACACCAACGACCTCAACATTGCTGCCCTTAACCTCACACAATGGATCACAACCTGCGCAGACTCACATGCCCCCCTCAGAAGAAACATCACCACCCGCAACATCAAGAACGCCCCCTGGATCACCACTGAACTCCAAGCGTGAATGCCGCAAAACGGAGAAAGCTTGGCGACAGGAACCCTCAACCACCAACTTCAAAACCACCATTCGCAAACACCACCAACTCATACACCCCCCCAAAAGAGCATACTCCAAGGAACTCATAGACAGTAACTCTCACAACGGCAAGGAACTCTTTACCATCATCAACGAGCTCTCCAAACCCATAGCCTGCAACATCGACCCCACACACACACAACTCCTCTGCGACTCCCTCTCCAACGATATCCACTGCAAAATCTTAGACATACACAACAGCTTCACACCACACGCACCCGCCACACACACCACCGACTCGATCAGTGAAGACCCACCAACCCCCCCACCCAACCTACTACTCACCTGGGCCCCTACCAACGACGAAGAAACAGAAAAAACTGATTAATTCCATCCACTCAGGCTCTACCTCAGACCCCTGCCCCCACCGCATTTACAACAAAGCCAACCCAACCATCGCTCCTAAGCTTCGCGATATAATCAACAGCTCTTTCGACGACGCCACCTTCCCAGACTCCTGGAAGCACGCAGAAATCACCGCACTCCTGAAAAAGCCCAAAGCAGACCCTGATGCCCTCACCAACTACCACCCAATTTCACTCCTCCCCTTCCCTGCCAAGGTCGCTGAGAAACTAGTGAACACCCGCCTGTCTCACTTCCTAGAGGAAAGCAACACACCTCAGATCCCTTCACTGGATTCCGATCGACAAGAGGATCACCTTCAAAATCCTCATCCATGCACACAAATCCCTCCACAACACTGGACCAACCTACCTCAACGAAAGAGTGAATTTCCACAATCCCACTCGCCACCCTCGCTCTCGCCACAGTCCCCCGCATCCAGCGCGCCGCCACCGGAGGCAGATCCCTCTTCTACCTCGCCCCCAAGGCCTCGAACTCCCTCCCCACCAACCTCTGCAAGACTCAGAACCTCCAGCTCTTCAGAAAGAACCTCAAGACGTGGCTGTTCGAACAGTAATCCACCTCCCCCCCTCCACCAGCGCCTTGAGACCCTCACGGGTGAGTAGCACGCTCTATACATTTTTTAATTGATTGATTGATTGAACCATCTTCACATTGCCTTGTATTTCTTCCTATTTGAAATACCATTCGCATTGCAAGTCATAACTGTGAGCTTAACCATTCTTATTGACTAATTTGTTAATCATCCTTCTCCAACCAAAGCCAATATTTGCTACCTTCTGAAAAAAACAGAATTTTCTCAACCTAAGGGACCTCGTTCCCTTTCCTTCCCCATACCCCAAACTGCCCACCCCCTCCTCCCTGAACACTCTGACCTTGAAGCCCTCCTGCCTGGGAATTCTCAGAGCGTCACCCTCCCCTAAACTCACCCCATACCGCTCCCACACTCTCCTTTCCACCCCCTCCTTATATCCCCATGGGTGCCCTAGCATGGCAACTAGTTGTCAGTAGCGTTAGAGGGTGAACGACATACAATAATTAGATGCGCTGTTTGCCTCTTTCCTGCCGTCATGAAAGCTCTACCCAATAAGTACTAGCCTCTTCAACCCAGTCCTAACCCATTACTTATATCATGCAACAAGGTTCTGGCCGCATTGACTGTATGAACTATATTTGAGCGGCCCTTGAAAATAACTTTTAGCTTTGATTGCTGTACGCGCCCGGCTGAAGCTCCCGCCTTTTGAAATGCTGGAATCATTTCTTTTAGTTCCCTCCACCTGTGCGCAGTGGCAGCCGACATGTCTGAAAAAATTCTGAAAGTATAGTTGCCCGGAGTCTGATGTATTCTACTCTTAATTGCTTGCTGCAAGATACGTTCTTTAATCCGAAAATCGCCAAAGTTCACCAGTATTGTGCGAGGGTGTTTAGCAGTAGGTCTTAGCACCGCTGGTACTTGATGAGCCTGCATAATAGAAAGATCCTGACGGCTATCTAGCAGTTCAGGAAGGACATGTTGTTTAACAAGGTCTGTAATCAATTGGGCAATATTCTGGCCATTCTCGCGACCTTCAGGAATCCCTATATATCTTAAATTCAATCTGGGTGAATAGTTCTCTGCATCTTCCATCTTAATCTGCAACTGGAGCAGATCGTCTTGACATTTGGAGGTTGCAGGGGCAAGGTGAACTCGTCCATCTTCCAAGTCTGAGACACCTTGTTCGACCTCCCTGACTCAAGTGTTAAGCTGCTGAATATTGGCATTTATCAAATTTAATTGTGTTTCTGTTCTTTGGTTTGCTTCTGTCTGTGAAATTTTTAAAGACTTTAACTCATTTAATATTTGATGGAGCAAAGATTGCAAATGCATAGTGTCTTCTCCTTCAAGTCACCCGGGCTAATCTGCATAGGGTTGTGCGTCTACCTGGTGTCTCTCGTGGCAGGTCCTGTTTTCCGCGTCTCATTCAGAGCTCAGAGATGATCTCACAGGAAGGCTTGTGGGGCCTACCAAATCTGAACCGGGCTGTATAGGGGGGAAATAAGTGTCTTGTGGCAAAACTACAATATGACTAACGAGCTGAGATCCCAGTGGGACCTCCTTTGCCCCGCTACTTGCCCTGCCAAATAATGGATAGAGTTGCTTAGGGGCTCCTTCGCTATCACAAAACTCTTCGCTATGAGACACCAGACTAGATGTTGTCTTCCGCTGGTTATAAGCAGTATTTAAGTTGTCTTGCAACTCTTGCACTTTGTCCTGTGCCCCGTCGGGATCTCTTTCCTTTAATAAACTCTCCCTGGGGGGAGGGAGGCCTCAATCTTTCAAACCAGGAGGTGTAGTTAACCGAGACCTGGATTCATTAATTGCAGTCTGCTGAAGAACACTAATATTTGTACTTGATTTGACGTTTGCCATTGTATCCGAAGGTAGGGGACGGCTATTTTTTATGCTTCGCGGTGATCTGAGAATCTTTATTGAGGACCGGCCCTTATTCTGAAGATCACGAGGAGAGCGTTGCATACTGGAAGGCGATGGCTCCCCTATCCTTAAATATCTGCAACTGGGCAATAGATATAGATGGATATGGCACGGCGGGGGGGAGAGGTCCGTCTGTATCTCCTTACAGTGCTTAGAATACTTCTAGATAAAACCTTTTTCGGACCCCCTGTCTTGCAGTATCTTGCTGTATTTAGCCGTGCTTTTGTGTTCTTTTTTCATTTTATTTTACTTAGTAACTTTTCAAAAATATCTTGCTTATTAATTTTTTTTTTTACTTGATTATTTATATCTTCCACATGCTCCTTGTAACACTTTTAATATTCAGCTAACAATTGGTAGTCTTTCAAAAATGTCCAGGTTATTTTATTTCAATTTCTTGCTTAATTGCTTATGTCTCCTCGTGCTCCTGGTTTTTGGTGTTCATAGGGTGGGGGAGAAGAGGGGTCTTTATCCATGTTGCACATCAGACAGAAAGTGACAGAAAATGGTGCTCCTCTCATGGGCCATGTGAGTGCAAGGGCTTCTGTAAACGAGCGCCTTTCTACCCCTCTCATTCCCCCCCACCCTGTGTACCTTCATGCACCTCCAAACGAATCCTCTATGCTTGACAGGCCACCTCCTGCCTCTAGTCGACTCTGCCAATTCACAGCAATACCTATGTGGCGTTTAAAATTCAAAACACGCAGTGATTACCGTACCGCGTCCTGCCTCAGATCTTCTTCCCGAGCAGAGCTGGTGCCTTGGCTGATGCAGCGTCCGCGGCTCACACAGCACGAGCGTCACAACTGATCGCGTCACCCTCAGCCGACTGACATTTCAGCCGTGGAGCATGGCGGGGCTCCTACGCGGCTGCCTCCCAGTTTCGACCCCAGTATCTTCGATTTGCAACTCTTTTTCTCTTTGATGTTCAATTTGCTCTTATTCCTTCTTCACTGAGATCTCCACCTGTTTCTGCTCTTGTTGTTGTGTCTGGTTCTTCATTAATAGTCAACAGTACATCTGGAACTCTCTCTGTCACGGTCTACCCTTCGCTTACGGCCTTTGTTAGCTGGAACTGGAGGACGACCCCGATTCTTGCAGGTCCTGCTCTGGCCAAGGTAAGAGCGGCCCTTTCCGGTAGCCACGGTGCTGCTGACAATGGTACATAAAAGGCAGTCCGTGCCCTCCAGAAGGAGTTCCAGAGGAAAAACCCCTAACGAAAAAAACCTCTCTGACAGGAACTCCCTGGAACAGAAGAAAAAACATTAAAAAAAATATCAGACTGCCAAGTCAAGAAAAATAATTGGAAGAAAGCTGGAACAAAACAGGAATAAAGGCTGAAATCGGAAGAAAACAACCAAAGCGTGATCACCACCAAAGGAAGTGTTGCAGCGCAAGAAGAACAAGAATCCAACTCCTTAAATACCCCTGAACAGGAAGTGACATGCAGGAAAAAGCAAGAACGCCATCTTAGATTGGGAAAAAGACTATAGAGTGAAATAGATGAGGACCCCATATTAGAAAGGGAACCGGATGCATGCAGGGAAGAAGACAAGAAGAAAGGCATGCTGTGAGAAAGACAATATGGCCCCACTAGAGAAAAGAAAAAGGAACCAGAAAGGAAAAGAAAGAAAGATGAAGACAATAGCCTAAAAAGGCAAGACACCAGGTAAGTGAGGGGTGGGGCGCCCACTCCTAAGGCCGAGTCCCGAACATATTGAGGCCAGATGCCCAGTTCTGGGCTTCGGACGATTTGCGGATGGAAAAAGAGGCCGCGGCGAGCCCCGCAACCAAGAAAACGGACTGCAGCTCCTACCACGGCCCGAACCGGTTCCCCTGCCCGGGCCGCAGAGGCCCGCGGCACAACACTCTCACTTGTCTGCAGTTTAGGACACTTCTTTCAGGAGAGGTCAAATCTGCATGACTCCCTCGTCAGCTGGTTCAGGAAATATAATGTGTTTCAACTGATCTTCCCAATTGCCTACTTCTGGGAGAGTTCTCCTCTGAATTAAATCCCCTGCTACATTAGCTACATTTGCTGATGCTTGAGCAACTTCAGGTACCTCTATTCCATCTCTCAGAGGAGTGCCTGGATCTTCACCAGTTTGCACTGGCTCTATTTCTGTTTACACAGTCTCTTTTCTTGCTCCTTGAGACTGTTCAATAGTTGTTGGTACTCTCCACAACTCTTCTTCCTCTTCCAGTGGACAGGACACTTTTTGAGTGTGGCTGGTGTGAATCCAGTTCATAATCCCAGCACACTTCACAGCAGTCGTTATAACCAGTATGACCTGGAACAGGCCCTTCCACCTAGGTTCCAGACACGTTTTCCTCATGTGCTTTTTGACCACCACCCAATCACCAGCTTGCAGACTATCACACTGGGATGGCTGCACGCTTGTAGCTTCAGCCAGACTCTTGCAGTAATCCAACACCAGATCATCTGTTATATTCACAAAAGCATTTGCAGGAACAGCCGGCAGTCTCATTGATCTACTCATGAGGATCTCATGAGGAGATAGTCCAGTCTTTTTATCAGGTGTGCTTCTTATGCTCATCAAGACTAAAGGCAATGTATCTGGCCATTTCAGATTCGTAGATGCACACATTTATGCAAGTTGTGCCTTTTGAGTACCAGTCATTTGCTCTACTAGTCCAGATGCTTCAAGTCAATAGCTACAGTGCAACTTCTGCTCAATGTTTAAGGCTGAACATAGTAATTCTATCACCTCGTTATTGAAGTGACTTCCTCTGTCTGATTCTCAAGAGGCCGGGAACCCAAAACAAGGTATCAACTCCCTAAGTAAAAGCTTTGCTACTGTGAGACTACTATTCCTACGTGTAGGGTAGGCTTCTATCCAGTGACTAAAAATAACAACGCATATCTCAGACCAATATACAAAGGCATCTCAGTGAAATCCATCTGCATTCTGTAAATTGGACCTCCTGCTCTTCCAATGTGACTCAAATTGATAACTGTTCTTTTTACCACATTTATTTGTTGACATGTAATACATCTCTGACAAATTGCTTCAGCAACCTGTCTAAACTTGGGATTGTACCAGGATTGCTTAAATGTTCGAATCATTGCATCTCTGCCAATGTGTGCTTTACCATGGTATAGTCTTGCCATTTGCGTCAGTAGACAGTTTGGCAATACCACCTGGCCTTCATTTGTGACCCATTGGTCGTCGGCATCTTTTTGAACACAATTTAATTTTAACCAATTAATTTTCTCATTTTCAGTAACATTTTCCTGCACATTTCTAATTTCCTCCCATGTATCAATTGCTGTTAACATGTAATTTGCATTTACTGTATCATCTTTTAGTTCTTCCAGTTCCCTATTAAAAGAGATACAGTTCAGTGTGCAAAACTTTGCGACTTGATCTGCATACGCAGTTCCCATTGAAACAAAATCATTTGATTTCTGGTGTGTGCTGCATTTAACCAAAGCAATCTTCTCAGGTAATTGTGGGGCTTGTAACAAATCATGAATTTTATCACTATTTCTAATTGGTGAGCCAGAAGAGGACATGAAACCTTTCTGTGACCACAGCTGGCCAAAGTAATTGACTTCTCCAAATCCATACTGGCTGTCAGTAAAAATTGTAACTTTAAGCTGTTCACAAATACAGCATGCTCTAGTAAGAGCCACCAATTCAGCCTCTTGTGAAGAAAATATTCTCTGAAGCCATGAATCTTCGAGTATACCAGAAATTGTGCACACAGCATATCCAGTTTTCAATGTTCCCACATTGTCTCTTAGACAGGAACCATCAACAAAAACCACTTGATCATTTTCTCTAACGGAGTATCTTGAATATCAAGTCTGGGTTTTGTGCACAATTCAGTAACCTCCAGACAATCATGTTCAACTTCTTTCAGTTTCTCAATTTCAACATTATTCGCTGGAAGTAAGGTTGCTAGATTAAGCACTGTACACCTTTTCAAAGTAACATTTGACAAACCTAAAATCAGCAATTCGGATTTTGTCAATCTGGCATTTGTCAGGTATTGAGTTTTTGTTCTGGTGAGCACAACTTCAATTGAGTGAGGGACCAAAACAGTTAAAGGATGCCCCATCACAATATTCTCACATTGAGCTAAAGATAAACCAGTTGCTTCCACAGCTTGGAAACAGTCAGATAAAGCTGCTGCGACTGGATCCAAAGTAGCAGAAAAAAACTTTACAGGGCGATTTATATGTCCATGTACCTGTGTAAGGTCAGAAAGAGCACAAATATCGCATTCATGGCAAAACAACATAAATGGTTTTGTGTTCTCCGGCATTCCCGAAGCTGGTGCTGTGCACAAACTCAGCTCAGTAAAAGCTTCCATACAAGTTTCATAAAAGGGAACTGGATCAGAAATATCTTTGTGAATCAGTCTCTGTAATGGCTTTGAAATACCAGAAAAATTGGGAATCCATTGGCGACAATAACTCACCATTCTCAGAAACATGTTGACATCTCTTTGTGTAACCAGAGGATTCATTTGCAGAATAGCTGTAACCTTCTCTCTGTAAACTTTCCTCGCCCCCTTTTCTATGTGGTGACCCAAATATTTCACTTCTTTCTGACAGTACTGTCATTTTGCTGGGGACAGTTTTTGCTCCTTCTTCCATTCTCTCCCAAATGATTCAATAAGGCAATAGTATCTTGCCTGCATGCTTCCTTCATCTTGAGGCAACCACAAGATCATCAGTGTACTGAACTAATGCTGATTGGAGAGAGGCCTTTTCATATTCTTTTTCAGCACCTGATTAAATATGGACGGTGACTCCATATGATACTGCAGAATTAGTGAAAAAAACTACATTAGGCTTGATAATGACTTTAACTGGTTCAACTTCTTTGATCAGACCAATGTCTTTATCCGACAGATCAAGTTTGGGATCTTTTAAGTTAACTGTACCCTGTACGTCAGTTGGCAGGCCTTGTACTGTAAAGGCAGGATAGAAACTAATCAGTGGAAAATCTTCATTTACTGAATTACATTCAGTTTGCATAGATGAATCATCATAATCACTGAATAGCAGTTTCATCATTTCTACATGTAATCAAACATTTTGTTTTGCACAATAGATCTCTTCCTAATAATGAAACTGGACTTGAGTCACAAACTACAAATGTATGCAAACCTTGAAAACAATTACCAATTTTAACGAGAACTCGTTCAGTAATCTGGTTTGTCAAGAATTGATTTGCAACGCCTGCAATCGGCACTGTTTTCCCAGAAAGTGGCACGTTAGGAACGTAGTTCTTAATATAGAGCGTGTAGCACCTTTATCAACTATGAATGAGATATCATGTCCCATTACTTTCCCATTTGCATAAGGACTCTTTTAAACCAAACTAATGAAGCTGCTAACACACATTCTTCTTCATCCGAACTCTCATTCATCACTTCATCATTCACCACTTCATCATTCGATTCATCCTCCCTGTGAAGTGTAAACTGATGCACTGTTTGATTACTGTGATTTAACATTTAACCTGTGTTCTGCTGAGGAAGGATCGTCTGCTGCTGCATCATTGGAGCTTGAGGTATCTGCATTTGTGGCTTTGGTATCATGTGTATTTGGGGCTATATTTGCTGTGACTGTGGCACTTGAAAACGTGACACATGTATCTGTTGCATTGGTTGGGAACTTTGCATTTGCTGAGGAATCTGCATCTGGTTAACATTATTCTGGACATTTAAATTAGGACCCCTCATTCTCGGTCCTCTCAAAATTGGAAAAAGATTGTTTTCATTTATCTACATAACAATGCCCTCTTGTACCATCATTGGACACTCCCATTTCCAATGCCCTACGTTTCTGCAACTGTGACAATGTAACATCCTCTTCATTGTCTGCATATCACTTGGTTTAACAACAGTGTTTAGCTCAACACCATGATTTCCATTTCCATTACCACCACGACCTCTGTCTCTTGCCTGTCCCCGATTTTGAAATACCTGCATGTTTCCCTGATGCTGTGGAAAGAATCCCTGCATTCATGATTGTGCCGCTTTAATCTGCAAAACCATCGCCTTTTCCTTCAGTTTCTTCTGCTTCATTTCAACCTCATCACTACAGTATTTTGCAAACTGTAATACTTCCTCAACTGGTTTTCTTGCCAACAAATCAAATGACTCTTAAGCATCTGACCAATTTCAAGTTTCTCAACCCTTCAACTAATCTGAACCAAAAATGAATCATGTCTTTGGTCTCAATTGTTTCTGTACCACTGTAATGTTTAAATGCTTGCAACAGTCTTTCATAGTATGCATGTATTGACTCTTTTGCTTCCTGTGCTGTCAATTCACTGCCAATCAATATTTTAGGTGAAATTCTTGTTTTCAAAAGTTCAATCACTTTGTAATAGTACTTCACTACATCAGGAGATGGTGCACCTGTAACTGGATCTCGTGGAGGCTCTCTCGTTGGCCAGTCAATACTTCTTTTGCTTTCAACCCATAAATCAGCTGGAACTACTATTTCTAACAGGGCATTCAAATATTCCCACAGGCATTTTGCAAGTTTCACAAACCTATCTGTCTACTGGTACCATTCCACTGGCTTCTCTCTCAATCTAGGGTAGTCATTTGCACTGACAAAATATCACTCCTGCTCCAATTCTCTCATTGGTAATATATTTACTGGATTATCAGTCTGCTGCATATTAGCATTTGAACTCACAGACTCCTTTTTCTTCTGATCTCTTTTCTTTACCGATTTGCCTTTCCATTTATCTAATGCTTCCCATATTTGAATATTCTTAATTAATTCTTTAATATGAATTTTCATTCTCGGTATTCTCATGTTCTCAATATTTTTTTAATCAAATTCTAGTCTGTGACCTCTTCTCAGTGTCTTTGATTTCTCAATTTCTATCTCATAATTCTCTGCAAGATCTGCCAATTTCTTATGTACCAATCCTGCTTTGTTTGTAACATTTTTACATATGAAGCATAACTCATCTTCATTATATGAGTCAATCCTATTTATCTCAAGTGTTCCCTCAAATATTTCATTTTATTCAAATTTAACTCTTGCCAGGTTCAATGTATTTCCCCCTTCAGCATTTGTTTTTGCTCCACTCATTTTTTCTAACCAGTCTGTTAACTGCAAAGCTGTCAAACCTTGTAATGATACATTATTATTTACAATGGGCATAATATTATTTACATTGGGCATGCCCTGTGGAGTAGTACATGGAGTCTCTTGAGTCATCAGAAACAACTTTGAATTCAAATCTGACTTTGCCTAATTCTGTGAAGTCCTGGGATAACTTAAGTCAATCAGTGGACCTGTTTTGTCAAAAGTCTGAATTGTTGGAGACATGTTTCCTGTATTTACATTGAATCTCTCCATCTCTGCATTTGAATTAAAAATATTCTGTACATTGCTTTCACTATTTCCCTTGGAAAACAATGGTACAACAGGACCAATATTAACAGTTACTGTCAATGCTTCTGGACTAGATTGAACATTCTGATTTCTCAAATAAATTAGTCCTGACCCTAAAACCTTGAAGAATTTGATTATGACCTCCTTATAGGTGTATACCTCAGCATAGTCTGAAACTGCAATTAAGCCATTGAATTAGGTGTAGACTCCACCTGAACCATCATTGGTTTCTGATAAATCTGTGACATCTGTGATGATTGCACCACTGGTACTGTCATGCTCGGTGCAGAGCTTACAACAGGAATTGTAGGATAGACTACAGGTAGCTCAACCTGAGTCATAGATGTCTGAGTAACTGTGATAGAAGGAACAGTAGTTGCAACATGTACTTGACTCTGTGCTACTACAACTGGTACTGGAGCACTTAGACCAGTACTAGTACCTGGACTTGCCTCTTTTGCTGCATATGGTGGAGGACGACTTCTCAGGAACTGCATTATAAATTCTCAGTATTGGATCTTTCCTAGAGTCACATACTTGAATATTCCCTGTCGTCGAAGTGGGAGTCCCACGGTACGTTAATAAAGCAGTATATATATATATATATATATACATATATATATATATTGTAGGAGGCTGGCCTGGCTTATAGTGGGTACCTTGTGGTGTGATCCTGGACATGTTACATGGCCATGTTCGGCGTTACCATTGTGACGCTACAAATAGGTATTGACAAAGTCTGGGGAAATTGCCCTGAACAATGTGGGGGCACCTTGGCTAGTGCCAGGGTGCCCACACACTAAGTAACTTTGCACCTAACCTTCACCAAGTGAGGGTTAGATATATAGGTTACTTATAAGTTACTTAAGTGCAGTGTAAAATGGCTGTGAAATAACATGGACGTTATTTCACTCAGGCTGTAGTGGCAGTCCTGTGTAAGAATTGTCTGAGCTCCCTATGGGTGGCAAAAGAAATGCTGCAGCCCATAGGGATCTCCTGGAACCCCAATACCCTGGGTACCTAGGTACCATATACAAGGGAATTATAAGGGTGTTCCAGTGTGCCAATGAGAATTGGTCAAATTAGTCACTAGCCTGCAGTGACAATTTTTAAAGTAGAGAGAGCATAAACAATGAGGTTCTGGTTAGCAGTGCCTCAGTGATACAGGTAGGCACCATACAGGGCATACTTTATGAGCACTGGGGTCCTGGCTAGCAGGATCCCAGTGACACACAGGCAAAAACAAACATACATGCAGTTAAAATGGGGGTAACATGCCAGGCAAGATGGTACTTTCCTACATATATATATATATATATATATATATATATATATATATATATATCCCTATATATTAATAACATAGGCTACAATAGGAATAACATGTTATCTTAATAGCCTATCTACATCATTTTCTTTAAAAAAAGAACCAAAGTTCACTTTAAACAATCAGATGAGAGCACCCTCTAGAGCCTTCCCAACATAGGCTGAAGCCCTCAGATTTTTTACCACACGTCGTGTTAAGGGAGTCTCCTTGTGCTCTGCTCAACCCACCTATTTTCCTCACAGAATTATCCAGAGAAATTTCTTCTGAAGAGGTACTATTTAATTTGTCCTACTTACTCCTCGCTGGGAAAGATGTCCCAGACAACCAAAAAAAAAAGACTGTTTAGAGATTGTGAATCCTGTGGAATTTAAAGGCTCCACTCAGAAGATCCACATAAAAAGTGCATTTATTGCCTTTATCCCAAGTATAAATTCAAGGAATGTAAATTTTGTCTCATTTTTTTGCAAAAGACATTAAAGGACAGGGAAGGTAGGCTCTTATTGTGGCTTCAAAAGTTGAAAACCAAGGAGTAGCCATAATCAGAGGACGACAGTGAAATTTCCTCTTACACTACAACTTCAAGGAAAAGAAAGGAAACGAAACATCCCTCAGAGCCACCGTCAAAGGTCAGAAAAAATAAAAAAATACTGACTATGAAAGTGAGCATAAGGCCCATCCGTTGACCTCTAAACATGAAGAACCTATCTAAAAAGTTAGGTCTCATCCTACTACTCTTTCCCTGAGAGAATGAATGCAAAAACTTCTCAGTCTGTACCGTCGATGATAAAGACAAAAACTGGCACATGATAAAAAATGCCATTGCGTCAACGTTCACAACAGCCAGGTATCCGTTGATTATAACATCATCACCGCTTTCGACAGCGACAATGGTCACCACAAAGATCTTCGACCGTCAATCGACCGAGGCTCCGTCGACAACTTTCCTGAATTTCCCGTCATTGTTAAAGACATCGACTACAAGGCGGTACTCGCCTCCAAAGACCTCACATAAGGCATTATCGTCGACGACACCGCCGATGAAGACACCGTCGATGAAGGCACTGTCGACAAAAGCACCATTGACAGAGACACTGTTGACAAAGACACCCTCGACGGAGAAGAAAAAGACATCGTCGTCGACACCACCATCATCACTCCCATCAACGGAAGAAAAACTAAAGAAGATACATTCGTCATCGCAAAAAATACAGCCCCAAGAACAAGAAATTTGCACACATCCATCACAGGATATAATTAAAGGAAGTACGGAGGCATCCAGTCAGGCTGAAAAAATGTTTCATTCGATAGCCATAATACCCATAAAAACAAAGGCAGTAGAATCCAAAATTTTACCTGAGCATACTTCCCAAAGTAAAATACTGCCTTACCCACGTTACACCACTTGGATGAAGACGATGAGTCAGATGATGAAGGGCCTTTTGGTGTAGCTAGTAGCCCGTCCCAATTACGGGTGAAATATCAGGATTATGGAGAAGATGGGTACTGTATTGCAGGCGAACAAGCTGAACCATTCCATTGAGAACATCAGGAACAATCTATTCCAATGCCTGCTTCCCTAGTAACAACTTTTACAATATATGTTACAGGACTATCATCGTACATTCCCACCGTCAAAGCCTACCACACCGTCAAGTGACGCAACCGGAACACCTATTTCAAAGCCCAACACCGATACCAGATCCCATTCTGTTACTTACAACGCCAATTTTTCCTACACAGGGAGGATCAAGATGAGTGGGACAACTATCTCATTTCCACCCCCTCGCCACCTCTGGCGACACCAGTGGATCCCCCATTAGAAGATATTGGGGATTCCCTAACCTAATGGACAGAGCAGCGAAAAGCTTCGAGCTGTCACTAGTAGCAAGGGAGACTGAATGTTTCCAGTATGACTACAAAGAACACGCAAAGAAGTCAGGAAGAGCGATTCCAATGGTAGACTTCAAATATCAGGGAGGGCTCAAGAGCATGAAAAATCCGACTACTGTATCTCCGGTAATCCCACGTCTTGATAAAAAATACAAAGCTCCGGACCATTCTCTAGCTTGCCTTATTGGACTAACAAAACCTGATTCAGTGGTATCACAAGCAGCACAATGGCGCTAAAAGAGCCCCTCTGCACCAATCTCATTGCCTCCTGATAAAGACGGTCGCAGGTTAGACAGCATTGGAAAGAGATTCTCGACAATGGCATCCACTACCCCACGAGCAGTAAACTCACTTGCTATTTACCTCATTATGACCGCCAAATGTGGTCAGACATGGGACCATACATAGACGTTTTGCCGGAGGGTGAGAAATTAGAAGCATGCAAGATCCTACAGGAGGGGGAACACGTCTCGGCAGAGATGATCGACTGTGCACTTTACGTATCTACCACAGGATCCAGACAGCTAGCAGGGGCTGCAGTGCTTCGCAGGCAGGGATAACTGAAATCCACTTCCTTCCGCCCAGAAATGAAGACAAAATTCTAGACATGCCGTTTGTAGATGAATCTTTGTTTGGCAATCATGTAGAAGATGCATTGCAATCTATAAAGACTGACACAGAAACAGCAAAGTCCCTTGGAACGCTCCAGTACCGAAGACAACCCTTTAGAGGAGCTAGGGGAAGAGGGAATTATTCCTTTCAAGCAGGTTACCAACCGTATAGGCAGTACGAGCCTGGACAAACACAGTACCGACCTCCGTATTCACAGCAACAACAATACAGACAGCCTCCAGCAGCTGCATATAGACACGGATCCAGAGGCAAGTTGCCAGCAAGAGGCAGAGATTCTAGAAAACAATGACCAGATAGCAATACCGTCTGCCTCACCAACATCACGAGTTGTAGGGAAAATATCAAATCATTTCCAACAGTGGTCCAGGATAATCTCGGACACGTGGGTCCTAGATATCATTTCAAAAGGACACTCCTTGGAATTTCTCCAAAAACCTCCATACACTCCAACATCAGGCCCACCTCCACCTCTCCTCAAACAGCTAATGAGGGAAACATCCAATATAATAAGAAAGGGAGCGATAGAGTTCATTCCAAAAACTCAAAAGAAAATGGTTTCTACTCTGGCGTTTTTCTCACCAAAAAACCCTCAAGACTGGCACTCGATACTCAATCTACGAAAACTCTACAGATTCCTAAAAAAGCAGACTTTTCGCATGGTGACCATTCAGGAGATACTACAGATCCTGAACAACGGAGATTATATGACGCCTATCGATCTGCAGGATGCATATTTTCATATCCCAATACGTCCAAATCATCGCAAATTTCTACGATTCCAGGTAGCCAGGGTCCACTTTCAATTCAAAGTGCTACTGTTTAGTCTAAAATCTGCTCCCAGAATCTTTACAAAGATGTTGATTCCGGTAGCAGCACTTCTCAGACAACAAGGAATCCAGGTATTCCCATATTTAGACGATTGGCTCATAAAAGCTCTTACATCGCAGCAAACAGGAGAGGCCACAACCACCTGCCTTTCACTATTCGACAAATTGGGTCTGACAACAAATTATCACAAATACCAACTGTAAGGAAATCGCTTCCTGTTGCAGTTACCCCCCACATTTTGCCTGATACTGATGCTGACTTGACTGAGAAGTGTGCTGGGACCCTGCTAACCAGGCCCCAGCACCAGTGTTCTTTCACCTAAAATGTACCATTGTTTCCACAATTGGCACACCCATGGCACACAGATAAGTCCCTTGTAAAAGGTACCAGTGGTACCAAGGGCCCTGTGACCAGGGAAGGTCCCTAAGGGCTGCAGCATATGTTGTGCCACCCTAAGGGACCCCTCACCTAACACATGCACACTGCCATTAGAGATTGTGTGTGTTGGTGGGGAGAAAAAGGCAAAGTCGAAATGGCATCCCCCACAGGATGTTATGCACACAAAGTGCTGCCTGTGGCATAGGTAAGTCACCCCTCTAGTAGGCCTTACAGCCCTAAGGCAGGGTGCACTATACCACAGGTGAGGGCATAGCTGCATGAGCAATATGCCCCTACAGTGTCTAAGTCTATTCTTAGACATTGTAAGTACAGTGTGGCCATATTAAGTATATGGTCTGGGAGTCTGTCAAAAACGAACTCCACCGCTCCATAATGGCTACACTGAATACTGGGAAGTTTGGTATCAAACTTCTCAGAATAATAAACCCACACTGATGCCAGTGTTGGATTTATTAATAAATGCACTTAGGGCATCTTAGAGATGCCCCCTGTATTTTACCCAATTGTTCAGTGCAGGGCTGACTGGTCTGTGCCAGCCTGCTGCTGAGAGACGAGTTTCTGACCCCATGTGGTGAGGGCCTATGTGCTCTCTGAGGACAGAAACAAATGCCTGCTCTGGGTAGAGGTGCTTCATACCTCCCCCCTGCAGGAACTGTAACACCTAGCAGTGAGCCTCAAAGGCTCAGGCTTCGTGTTACAATGCCCCAGGGCACTCCAGCTAGTGGAGATGCCTGCCCCCCTGGACATAGCCCCCACTTTTGGCGGCAAGTCCAGGGGAGATAATGAGAAAAACAAGGAGGAGTCACCTACCAGTCAGGACAGCCCCTAAGGTGTCCTGAGCTGAGGTGACCCCTGCCTTTAGAAATCCTCCATCTTGATTTTGGAGGATTACCCCCAATAGGAATAGGGATGTGCCCCCCTCCCCTCAGGGAGGAGGCACAAAGAGGGTGTAGCCACCCTCAAGGACAGTAGCCATTGGCTACTGCCCTCCCAGACCTAAACACACCCCTAAATTCAGTATTTAGGGGCTCCCCATAACCTAGGAAACTAGATTCCTGCAACCTAAGACGAAGAAGGACTGCTGACCTGAAGCCCTGCAGAGAAGACGGAGACACCAACTGCTTTGGCCCAGCCCAACCGGCCTGTCTCCCCACTTGGAGAAAAACTGCAACAGCGACGCGCTCCCCAAGGTCCAGCGACCTCTGAAGCCTCAGAGGACTACCCTGCATCTAAAAGGACCAAGAACTCCCGAGGACAGCGGCCCTGTTCCAAAGAAACCAAAACTTGCAACAAAGAAACTACTTTAAAAGGACTCCACGTTTTCCCGCCGGAAGCGTGATACTTTCCACTCTGCACCCGACGCCCCCGGCTCGACCTGCGGAGAAACAACACTACAGGGAGGACTCCCCGGCGACTGCGAGCCCGTGAGTAGCCAGAGTTGACCCCCCTAAGCCCCCACAGCGACGCCTGCAGAGGGAATCCAGAGGCTCCCCCTGACCGCGACTGCCTGCTTCAAAGAACCCGACGCCTGGTAAAGGCACTGCACCCGCAGCCCCTAGGACCTGAAGGATCCGACCTCCAGTGCAGAAGCGACCCCCAGGTGGCCCTCTCCCTTGCCCAGGTGGTGGCTACCCCGAGGAGCCCCCCCTCCCCCTTGCCTGCCTGCTTCGCTGAAGAGACCTCTGGGTCTCCCATTGAAACCTATAGTGAACCCGACGTCTGTTTGCACACTGCACCCAGCCGCCCCCGTGCAGCTGAGGGTGTACTTTCTGTGCTGACTTGTGTCCCCCCCGGTGCCCTACAAAACCCCCCTGGTCTGCCTTCCGAAGTCGCGGGTACTTATCTGCTGGCAGACTGGAACCAGGGCACCCCCTTCTCCATTGAAGCCTATGTGCTTTGGGCACCACTTTGACCTCCGCACCTGAGCTTCTGGCGTGGGAACTTTGAGGTTGCCTTGAACCCCCAACGGAGGGCTACCTTAGACCCAACTTTGACCCCTGTAGGTGGTTTACTTACCTGCAAAACTAACAAATACTTACCTCCCCCAGGAACTGTTGAAATTGGCAGTGTCTAGTTTTAAAATAGCTTATTGCCATTTTTGCCAAAACTGTACATGCTATTTTGCTGATTCAAAGTTCCCATGATACCTGAGTGAAATACCTTTCATTTAAAGTATTGATTGTAAATCTTGAATCTGTGGTTCTTAAAATAAACTAAGAAAATATATTTTTCTATACAAAAAGCTATTGGCCTGGAATTGTCTTTGAGTGTGTGTTCCTCATTTATTGCCTGTGTGCATACAACAAATGCTTAACACTACCCTCTGATAAGCCTACTGCTCGACCACACTACCACAAAATAGGGCATTAGAATTATCTCTTTTTGCCACTATCTTACCTCTAAGGGGAACCCTTGGACTCTGTGCATGCTATTTCTTACTTTGAAATAGTGCATTTAGAGCCAACTTCCTACACCAACTAAGACCTCCTACAAAGATAAAGTTCTTGGGAGCCATCCAAGACACTCTAAAGAACAAAGCCTATCCTTCCAAGGACAGACAAGAAAAAAATCAGCGGCTGGCAAACAAACTGTCCAGAACAAAGTTGGTCTCTGTTCGGATGTACACTTCTTTAATGGGTCTGATCTCCTCGCACATCCTTCTGCTCAAAAACTGCTGGTAACATCTACAGCCACTGCAGGAGCAGATAGACATTCACTGGCATCAGACACAGTCATTCAAATAACACCAGTTATGTGAGCAGCAATAATTTGGTGGACTCAACCCGAAAATTTGTCCAAGGGATTAGAAAATCTACAAATGATACTCAGTTTCATAATAACAACAGGTGCATCATTAGAAGGCTGGGGAGCCCATCTCCAGGTCAGCGGAAGACGGTCAGTCAACAGAGGAGAAAAACCTGCATATCAATCAACTAGAACTCAAAGCAATCGCCTTAGCGTTAAAGGCTTTCCTCACCAAAATAACTCACTCAACAGTCATCATAAGAACGGACAATACCAGCAGTATGTTTTACTTGAACAAGCAGGGAGGAACCCGCTCCCAGACACTCTCCACTCAAGCTCACAAGATATGGAACTGGGCACTTAAGGACCACAAAACCATCAGGGCAGAACATTTACCAGGAAGGTCCAATCTCCTGACAGACTCATTGAGCAGTACCATCATTCCTTATCACGAATGGGAGCTAGACCAACAGATCCTGAACTCTCTAGTCGGTCGGTGGGGTGAACCACACTTGGATCTGTCTGCGACAAAGGAGAACAGGAAATGCCTGTTCTTCATAAGCTGGTATCCCCAGAAAGGATTGTGGGGGAATGCTTTTTTTATACTTTGGTCATGGATATATGCCTATGCTTTTCCACCGATCCCATTGATCCCAAAAGTAATCAGCAAGATAAAAAGGGAACCTTGCAGACTACTCCTCAAAGCTCCCAGGTGGCCCAGATAGTTCTGGTTCACCAAACTCCTACTCCTCTCAGAACAACCTTATATCCAACTCAAGGTAATACCATCGTTGTTGACAATGAACCAGGACTAGATATAACATCAAGACCCGACATCACTACACTTGCGAGCATGGATCCTGAATACAATGAGTTCTCCTAGGTAATCATCCCATCGGGATGCAGAGACATTTTATCGAAGGCAAGAGCAAACGCAACAAATAGAACTTATAAGTTGAAATGGATAAAGTTCTGTCTTTGGTGTGTGTCCTCTAACATCCACCCATTCACAGCACAACCACATCAAATTCTCCCATATTTGCTACATCTAGCAAAATCAGGTTTATCTCATTCCTCAGTTAAAGTGCACCTAGCAGCAATTTCTAGATGTTGGCGAACTAGTAATGTGCTGTCCTTATGGTCTGCTCGTATTATTAAACAATTCCTTAAAGGTCTGTTCAGGACTTTTCCACTAGTCCGAAAACCTCCACCTCTGTGGTATCTCAACATAGTCCTGGCTCAACTTATGGAACCACCATTTGAGCCGATTCACAAGTCTGATATCAAGTAACTCACATGGAAAACCACTATACTGCTAGCACTCACATCTGCAAAGAGAGTAAGCGACATACAAGCGTTTACCATGAAACAGTCGTTCCTACAGTTCACTGCAGACAGCGTTATTTTGAGGACAAACCCAAAATTTATTGCAAAAGTTCAATCAGAATTTCACTTAAATAACCTCTAGTTCTAAAAACTTTTTTCCATATCCTCAGATGCCAGCTGAAAAGTCTTTACACTACTTAGATGTTAAACGATGTCAAAACTTCTACCTACATAGAACGCATCACATAAGGTAATCAGACCAATTGTTTGTAGCATACGCAGGCATTAGAAAAGGACTCTCAGTTACCAAACAAACCATTGCTAGATGGATTGTGGCTACTATACAGTTGTGCCACATACAAGCTGGAAAACCTTTGCAGGGCGGAGCTAAAGCCCACTCTACTAGAATTGTAGCCATATCGACAGCTCTGTTTGCTGGGGTGCCAATTCACCATATCTGCAGAGCAGCAGCATGGTAAAACAGGCATACGTTCACAAAACATTATTGCCTGGACGAGAGTCATAAAACAGATGCAGCAGTGGGACAGGCAGTGCTACGCCATCTCTTTGGATAAGGTGAGTCTCTGTTTTTTTCCCACCACCCACTATTTGTCATTCTTATAATGGATACATGGTTATTTGGTACATTGCTTATTAATTTGATTCAAGCATGTGAATCTATGAAAGACCCAATACTGGAGAAGAAAATGGGTTATTTACCTGTAACTGTTATTCTCCAGTATTGGCTGCTTTCATAGATTCACATGCGACCCTCCCTCCTCCCCTCAGAGGCTCCCCTTGCTCATAAAAAGTTAATTGAATTAAACTAGTGCTAAAAAAATCGAAGGCCTTCAGCCTCTATTGGGAAGGTTCTAGAGGGTGCTCTCGTCTGATTGATTAAAGTGAACTTTGATTCTTTTTTAAAGAAAAGGATGTAGATAGGCTATTAAGATAACATGTTATTCCTGTTGTAGCTCATGTTACTAATATATAGGTCTATATATATATATATATATATATATATATATATATATATATATATATATATATATACTGCTTTATTAATGTGCCGTGGGACTTCGACAAAGGACTTTGCAGCCACAAGAGTAAATATGAAGGACTTCTAAAAGAGAGAACATTAAAAAAATCAGCAAGAAAAATAATTGCACATTTGGTTATACCTCTCCTAAATGGATCAGCAGGCAGCAAAGTCTTCATCAGTGGAGCATCTTCTGGTCATCTTCATTGGCCAGTGACAGTATACAAAACAGTTCAGTGAATATTTGGCCTTAATGCATCTGAACTGTCAGTGGCAGAAGACTAAAACAAAGGACATTATTCACTAGCAGAAGTAAAAGCACATCTGCAAAATAGCCAAGAGCTGGAAGGCACACAGTAACAGAAGAGACTGAAAACTCTACATCACCTCACTCTGTTATATTAAACTCCTAGAAAGCAACTAGCTAAAACTCTAGAGGTCAGTCTGAGTCAAAAGACAATTAATTCACTCCACGTTTTCTGCTGTAGCCTTTTTATTTTCTGTGTTCACCATTAGTTCATCCTTTCTCCATGTTGTCACCAGTTTATGCAGCAAAATATAAATGTTGTAAATTATACACAAACCTATTCATAAACTCAGTACGCTTTTTTCCCCGAGTACATGTTATCTTCAGGATGCCAGACAAATGTTGCAACATTAGAACTTAACCCTCCTACTGCGAGTAAAGAACGTATTCACAGGTTGCTTAGAAAAACACTTCACAACGTTAGCAGTTTAAACATTGCTGCATTCTGTTTAATGTTGTCCTTTTTAAAGCAATAATAAAATGTGCAGTGTATGACACTTCATAACTTTTAAACTATTGATATTTTAATTGTAAACATACAAAATATGTTTTATTAGTCATTTATTTATTATTATTATGTTGAACTAGATTATGGTTACCACCAGAGAGGTCATATTTTCCAAAACACGTTTTCAGTATTTCATTTTAAAAGCATGTTATTTTCATTTCATTTTAGTCACACAATTATATTAATAATGTTTATGCTTCAGCACCTTCCTCATATATGAACCTGCCCTCAAAAAGGTCCTCCTCTGATCTAGTATTGTGGAGGATTTCTTCCAATGTGGCCGTAAAACCTAGTTGATTTAGCAAAACTACCACTGTGTGTTGATCCAGTTTGCACTACTGTAATGTGTTTCCCTTCACTAGCTAATCATCCAGATATAGGTATAAATGAATCGCTTGCCATCTTGGGTGAGCCACTACCGCTGCCAGTGTTTTTGTAAACAACCTTGGTGCACACAGTACGCCAAATGGTAGTAATTTGAACTGGTAATATTCCCCCATCATCACAGATACTTACAGTGTGCAGGATGCACAGATGCTTCCAGATTAATCAATTTTGCATTAATCCTGGCCAGTAGTGGTATAACCTCTTGGAGAGCAGTCATCAGGAACCTTTGGATTTGTTCACAAATCAGAGGTCAGGTATTGGTTGCAATGCTAGCTCTTGTTTCCTGTTGAAAAATATATAGAGAGTATACTCCCTGTATATCCTATACGCTTTTCTTTATTGGAATCTTTTTTTAGCTTTCCCTTTTAGTAACAATGTTTGTACCTTTTCTTGAATAATTTGTATTTGCTCTTTCTTGTATCTTTTACTTGATAATTGTTGGTTGTCTTATGGCCTCTTTACAATGACCTTGACTTATTAGATTTATCACCCAGGCACTGAGAGTCCAATATTCTGCCCGCTACTACTGTTCTGTGTTCAGGGGGTGGCAATATGAATTCCTTTCGATGTAGAGGCAGAGCCTGCCTATTCTCACTCGCTGGTTGAGGAGAGAGCCCGCCTCTCTTTTGGTGCTCAGCCGCTGTCAGGGGCACCGGCGTGGCCTGTCAGAGTCTGCCAATTGAATCCCCAATATAGCGCCATTGCAGTCAGGGTGCCATATGAGAAGGGTCATCTTAACTTTGAAAGTAATGAGGTCCAATATGCCCTGTTATACCTAGCAAGCCTGAAAATTATGCATAAGGGAAAGCAGCTTATCTTCCAAACCCCGCAGCAGACATGGAATTTCTATGTCGACTAGCGAAGGAGCCCTGTCTGAGACCCGAACAGAGAATGACAATGGGGTCATGTGCCCTGCATTCTGACTCTGACTGATAGTAATTCTAGTTAGATCCCTGTTTCCCGGGAGAGACGCTTGGAAGTGTTGGTGGCCTTTTGTGTCATGCGGGATACCCCACGAGACAGTAACTGCCGATTGGCCATGACCTTGCTGCATGAGCGCTGGGTGGTTGGTGCCTGCTCCTGCTGAGGTGTTTTGTTATGGGGCTACAGATGGACTGTGATTGGTCTCTTTTATATATGCTGATAGGACATGCACTTCTAGATGTCCTGGACACCTTCAGTGACCGCTGCAGATGACACACTGCCTCTCATGGCAGCCCCAGAGGGATCCCCCATTCTACAGATATAGGCTAATTGTGCTGTTTCGTTTTTGTTTCCAGATTGTTGAGTGCAGTATTAATAATTTCTTGGGACTCTTTGGGGGGATGGGTTGCAGTTCTTTGTGGGATTGGGCCATAAGAGTGGGAGGAAGCGAGGGCTGGGTACGGAAGTTGTGTTAGTTGTAATTAGAATGGAGCATGTTGCATCTATGTTATGATTTGGAGACATTGCCATAGGCAGGACTTTGCAGGCACAAGAATATATGTGTAGGGCTGACTGATGGGTGCCAAGGGGGAGGGCTAGTCCTTGCTGCTGTTTAACTTTGGAATGTCAGGGGACTCAATAATCATCGGAAAACCAGGCAGGTCTTCACCTGTCTAGACAGGCATAAGGTGGACATTGTACTCCTGCAGGGGACCCACCTCACTCCGTGCTCAGATAGGGAGTGGGGGTGCCTTGGTCCTCTTGCCACGTCACGTCCTCATATTCCTCATATACAAGAGAGGTGCCCATATTAATTTGGAGGGGTTACTCACGGATGCTCAGACCCAGTGTGCCATACTATGGAGAAGGCTGGGGCCCCACAAGGCTCACTATTGTTAACTGCTGTGGGCCGAATATAGATGAGAGTGCAATCTTCGATCTCTTCTGGAGGTGAGTATTGACTACTGGTCTGCAGGCTCTGCTATGGGTGGGGGATGGTTTTAATTGTGTGCTACAACCCCAGTTAGATAAAACTATGTACCTCCTGGTGCTTCAGCCGCATCTGCTGCATGCTTGAGGTTCATAATGCAGGATCATGAGCTAGTTGATATATGGAGGCATAGATCCCCACACACTCTAGAGGGCGCCTACTACTCACATTTATATAGGGAGTGGTCACTTTTAGCCTATTGGGTACTCAAAGGATGTGGCACCCTGGGTACATGAGGTAACACATTTGGCACACACTTTGTCGGACCATGCACCAGTTCTGTTGTCCATGTTGGTTCCAGGGGCGGCTGGGAGTGGCTTCTCTTGGAGGCTGTCTACCGAGATCCTTTTGGACAGTGGGGTTTCCGGATCAGCTCAGTGAGATAAATATGGAATACTTCACAAATATTGAGGGTCCAACTTTTACTAGAAGCAACAAGTGGGAAGCCTGCAAGGCCACTGTCAGGGCTCAATGCCTAACTAATAGTGGTGGACTGTTGGGGTCTCTTTGTGAGTATTTGTCATGGCTAGAGAAGGACATAAAGATGATGAAGTATAGTTTGTCACACCCTCTTGACATGGCAACATTGTCTCACTTGTGAGCTCAACTCTGAGTACAATGACATTGGAGCTAGGGAAATTCTGAAGGAAAATATGTTCCTGCGTGAGTGTATTGGTGAGGGAAGAGACCTGGCTGTTCACTGTCCTTAAGGACTGCGTGGCTCAGGGCTGCAAACAGCATTGTGGAGATTGAGGATCAGCATGGGCATATCCAGCAGAACACCAAGCAGATCCTGAGTGTGTTCCTAGAATCCTATAGTGAGCTGAATTCCAATACAGGGGGAGATCTGCCACACAATTGGGAGGCTACTTGGAGGACATGGCTCTTGGTTGGCTGAATGAGGCCATGCACCTGTTCTTGCTGTAGCTGTTTCTTGTGAAAGAGATCTTGGCAGTAGTGGGTGCGCCCCATACGGGTAAAACGCCGGGCTCAGATAGCCTGCTGGCTGAATTTTATAAACATACCTGGGTCTGCTGGCCCTTAAACTATTGGTGGACTTTGAGGAGGCTCTGGTGAATGGGGTTCGCCTGCCCTCTCTTAAGCCTCTTGGGCCATTATTCCACATGATCTGGGACTCAGTTAAGCAAGTGCTGCCTATGGTCTTGGAGGAGGTATAAGCCATACTCTCTCATGCTATTGCCAACGGGAGATGCAACAACATTCACCCTTCATTGTGATCTGGACATGGGCAATTCGCTGGGCATATTGATTTTTCTCATTGATGGCCCTTCAGCTCCCCACCTGGCTGAAGACTACTGCCTTTTCTGAGAATGTCCAAGCATCACTTACGCACATGCTCTTTGGTGGCTCTCCAGAGAGAAGGTGGACTCTGCGCTAAAGCGCTTTACAGACTCAAGGGCCATGGCCGGGTGCTTTGGCCTTTCCATCACCCCTTGCTACCACTATCGTCCTTTTGCCCCTTTTATGGCCAAGGGAAGGGTTTTCAACTCTATCAGTACCCTTCCACCCACCATGACAATCAAGCTTCCACACCTTTTGATGGCTGAGGACATGGTTCCCACAGACCACTTGGGTCACATAGCCAGAGGCTTGTCCAGTCCACCACTCCCCTGACAGCCACAGCTTCAAAGTCCTTTTAATTTGCCCTCCTGCCATCATGCCCCTAGCAAGGGGCAGGATACGCCATCACCTGCCCCACTGGAGGTCAATAACATCAGACCATCTGATAGAGACTTCTAGTTGCAGATTCTTTACCTTAGAATTTCCCCCAGGATTCAGATTGGATCCGGAGATTTTTCTTCAAGCATTACCCTTGCATGCCATCAGGCTGCGTTGGTCGACTCCCCATCCGTCGTTGGCATTGTGGTCGCCATGTTGACATCTGGGTCCTAGATAGGCATTGCATCAGCGCAATGACGTCAGTTCTTTTCTTTCCGTGCCACATGCTGATCTAGAGAGAGCTATCCTGGTCATTTTTTAACCAAATTTGACAGTTTTGTCATGTTTTTGGTACATCAAGGGATGTCCCTGTAGACCGGGTTCAAACCATGCGAGGACTGTCACCGCATGATGTCGGTGACGTATCCACACCGGGTCCGTTTATGGTGTTTGGCACGCAACCACAACCTGAAGTCATGCTCTGTGTGCCAGGCCATTTCCCCAAAGGTTTTGAGGGAGGGGTCCCTAAAGCTCATGGCGGCCTGCTGCTCATCTCTGCATCGCTCTCGGACTCACTCGAGAGGAAGGTCTCGAGACCGTATGCAGAGTCACCCCCACTCATCTTTCTCAAAGTCTTCGGGTCACTCGGGGAAGAAGAAGAAGTCGAAGAAAGCTAGACATGGTCGACACTCAAGGCCTCCGTCCGCAGAGCCTACTTCTGGGTCTGCTCTGCACCTCCCCGAGTTTCTGGGAGTCGGAACAACCCCTGCCCAACTAAAGGAGCTCTATCAGGCCATGCCTCTCCTATTTGGCCAGCCCACCCCTCCATGGTGCTGATGGGGCCTTGGGGTTCGGCTGGGGGTCCTTTGGATTCCACGCCAGCAGCTTTGGCCTCTGAGGGCCCTTCCAGATCTGCAATGGGATCCGTGAAGACGGCAGTCGTACCATTGCAACCTTCCTTGGCGCCAGCTAAATCATCGACGCTCACGTCGGTTGGGCCCACGATCAATGTCAACCCAATCCTAATTCCAATGAGCCGGGACGGCGGCGGCCGACGCCACTTTCAACTTTGAAGGGGCCTACTCATCCCAGGTCGGATTCAGACCCTTTTTCTTATGGGTACGAATATGAAGAGGGATTGTATGGGGTTGCATTACCCCTTATGAATACCAGCTGGATGACCCTAACATGGACTGGGCACAGGAAGTGGGTGAGGCCAGTGGTCTGCATACTTCTCCAGATGCTGGCATGCTTTCTCATCCTACCCTGGCTATGGCGGAGGGAGCCTCCTACTCAGTGGTGGTCAGTAGGGCGGCTGAGATCCTTGGCCTCAAACTGCACTCTGTAGCAGTCAGGACTAATCTCCTGACACAGGTGCTTCAGCCTGGGGCTTCCACTTCAGAACCTCTACTCTCATTCAATGAGGCCGTCACTGATGTCCTTCTGGGTACTTGATCCAGACCCAGCACAGGGGCTCCTGTGAACAGGACAATCACCCGTCGCCATTGGCCCAACCCTGAACTACCCTAAATTCCTGCCCCAACACCCCGCCTGAAAGTCTTGTGATTCAGGGTTCCTTTTCTTAGTCGCATTCCCTTCCGCTCCCCTGGATCACGAATCAGAGAGATTGGAACATCTTGAGAAGAAGATATTTCCTTCCTCCAGTCTGGTGTTGCGGTCAGTAAACACTGCATGCTTTTTGGGACGCTATACCCATTCACTGCAGGATACGGCCGCAAATCCCAGAGGAGGCCCAGGCTATCATCTCAAGCTGTTGCTGATGGGAGAGATGTGGCGAAGTTCACTATTCGATGTGAGCTGAACATGACCGATTCTCTGAGTAGATCGGTTGGGTCAGCAGTGGCCTTGAGGTTCCACGTCTGGTTTAGGACATCTGGTTTTTCGGTTGATGTCCAATAAACCCTTATGGACATGCCCTTCGATGGTTCCTGTATCTTCGGAGACAAAGCAGACGACGCTTGAGAGGTTGAAGGAGTCCGTGGCTACAGCTCAGTCCCTTGACCTTTTGACTGCGCCTCGTCCACAACAGTACACCTTTTGCCCCTTTCATGGCCACAGAAGAGGCTCCCTGTTGCATCCCTTTCCCAGCACCGTACCACCCATGCTACTCAGCCCCTGCATGGCCAGGGATGCGGAATCCCATGGGCTTATGGGACAGGGAACCAGAGGTCTGCCCCGCCCCTGCTGCATCCTCTAAGCCTTCCTAGTCTGTCCCCCCCCATCTCAGACCAGTTGGAGGCAGGATTTGCCATTACCTGACCCACTGGGAATCCATCACGATGGACAGGTGGGTTTTGCTTATTTTCCGGAGGGGCTACTCTCCTTCAAGACTACCTCCATCCTACGGCCGCTTACCGGAGGATCATCTGGCACTTCTCCATGAGGAAGTCGTGGCTCTCTTGGACAAGGGAGCCATAGAGAGGCTCCCTGCGCCAGAAGTAGGTTGTGGTTGTTATTCACGCTACTTTCTGGTGCCCAAAGAGGACAAGGGCCTATGTCCTTTCCTAGACCTACAGGCCCTCAATCTTGTCCTAAAGAAGAAGTTCAAAATGCTCACTCTGGCTCAGGTCCTGTCTCCCTTGGAACCAGGAGACTGGATGGTAGCGTTGGGCTTGCAGGTAGCGCCTGTGGGCAAGCAAGACGGGTATATGGAAGTAAGGGCCCTGCGATTCATGGTAGTTCACAAGCACATTTAATATACCGTGCTCCCCTTTGTCTTACCAGCGCCCCTTAGGTGTTTACGAAAGTGATGGTGGTGTGTGCAGCTCATCTGCACAGGTTAGGGGTGTCATTCTTCCCCTACCTCGAAGACTGGCCGTTGAAGGGGGACACGCCCCAGAAAGTCATCTCCCACCTTTAGAATACGGTTCTTCTGCACACTATAAACATGTCGAAGTCACATCTGACTCACTTTCAGATGCTCACTTTCAGTGAAGCTGTTCTGGACACAGTGCAGTTTCTGGCCTATCCCTCAGAAAAGCGAGTCCAGTGTATTCAAGCTATGATTCTTATGTTTCAGCCTCTATCCTGGGTTTCGAAGAGAATGACTCTGAGGCTGCTCGGCCTCATGCATCCTGCTTGGTGACACATGCCAGATCGCGTATGCGGGCTCTGCAGTGGGACCTGAAGTTCCAGTGGGCGCTGCATCTGGGGAATCCCTCCGACATGGTCCAGATCTCGGAGGGGACTGCAAAAGACCTGCAGTGGTGGCTTTTGAAGCAGGATTGGGTCAATGGCAGATCCCTCTCCGTTCCCCAACCAGATCTTACAGTAGTGACAGACATGTCACTCCTGGGGTAGGGGGCCACATGGGAGAGGCGGAGGTCAGGGGTGTTTGGTCTCCAGCAGAGTCTGGACTCCACATCAACCTTTTGGAGCTCTGTGCAATCAGGCTTCCATTGAAAGCATTGCTTCCCTCTCTCAAAGGGAAAGTGTTGCAGGTGTTCACAGACAACACTACAGCTGTGTGGTACTGCAACAAACAGGGCAGAGTGGGGTACTGGACCCTTTGTCAAGAGCTGTGCACCTCTGGATGTGGCTGGCCCATCATGACATTACCCTGGTGGTTCAACGTGTGGCAGGCTGTCTGAATGCTAGAGCAGAACTCGATGCATAGTCGATCACGAATGGCATGTCCATCCGGAGGTGGTGCAAGGTTTCTTTCAGAAGTGGGGAGAGCCTTGGTTAGATCTGTTCACCTCTGCAGAGAACGTCCAATGTCAGCTGTTTTGCGCGATGGACTTGTAGGAAGGCACCCTCTTTCTTGGCATGGTTATCCCCTTTTTCTGCCTGATGTCAGTGTGCTTGACTGAGTTCACTGGGATCCTGCTAACCAGGACCCTAATGATTATGCTCTTTCTCCCAAAACTCTGTATTTCATCCACAATTGGCACACTGGTGCCCCACTATAAGTCCCTAGTATATGGTACCTAGGTACCCAGGGCACTGGGGTTCCAGGGGATCCCTATGGGCTGCAGCATATATTTTGCCACCCATAGGGAGCCCATGCCAAGGCTTCTGCAGGACTGCCATTGCATCCTGCGTGAAAAGGCACAAGCACACTTTCACTGCCAATTTTCACTACACCAGATTACTTATAAGTCACCCCTATGATAGGCCTTCTAGCCCAGAGGGCAGAGTGCAAATTACCTGTGTGTGAGGGCACCCCTGCACTAGCAGAGGTGCCCCCACAAACTCTAGCCCATTTTCACAGACTTCGTAAGTGCGGGGACGCCATTTTACAGGTGTACTAGACATAGGTTACTACCTATGTCCAGCTGCAAAATGGTAACTCCGAACATAGGCATGTTTGGTATCAAACATGTTGGAATCATACACCAACGCTTTTGCAAGCATTGGTTGTACGATTCCATGTACTCTGGGGGCTCCTTAGAGGTCCCCCAGTATTGCCATTACATCCTTCGGAGTGTTTTCAGGCAGCCCAAGCTTCTGTCACCCCCAGACAGGTTTCTGCCCTCCTGTTGCTTGAAACGCTCGAGCCCAGGAAGGCAGAACCAAGGATTTCCTTTGGGAGAGGGGTGTTACACCCTCTCCCTTTGGAAATAGGTGTTACAGGCTTGGGAGCAGTAGCCTCCCCAAGCCACTGGAAATGCTTTGAAGGGCATATTTGGTGCCCTCCTTGCATAAACTAGTCGACATCGGTTCAGGGACCCCCAGTCTCTGCTCTGGCGCGAAACTGGACAAAGGGAAGGGGAGTGACCACTCCTCTGTCCTTCACCACCCCAGGGGTGGTGCTCAGAGCTGCTCCAGAGGGTCCCTGGGTTTTGCCATCTTGGATTCAAGGTTGGGAGGGAACTCTGGAAGCATCTGAGTGGCCAGTGCCAGCAGGTGATGTCAGAGCCCTCCCCTGATAGATACTTACCTGGTTAGGTGACAAATCCCCCTTTCAGGGCTATTTCGGTTCTCTCCTTTGGGTGGTTCCTCAGATTCGGATTGCAAGTCTCCAGCAGGAATCCTCAGCATCCTCCACTTCAACTTCTGACTGAAGAAACTGTATCTGGACTCTTCAGGAACCTACAAGCTGCAACAAAGAAGCAAGACGCCTCCTGCAACATTGTATCTCTGGCTCCTTCCAGCAACTGCAACATTTCCTCTGAGGACAGTCCTTCTTCAGCCTGCATCAGAAGAAAGAAGGAATCTCACTTGGGGTGAAGGAGTCACTCCCCAACTTCTGCAGGTACCAACCTCAATGACGACTGGCTACGTGGATCCCCTCTCCTGCTGAGCTGCGTGGATCCTGCATCACGGGTGGTGGACTGAAGTGGTCCCGACAGTCCTCTCTTCCAGCTATCCAACTTTGGTGGAGGTAAGACCTTGCCTCCCCACGCAAGACAGTACCCCAGTGCACTGTGTCTTTTGCAGCTGCTAAGGCTTGCTGGCATCCTTCCTCCAAGATCTTTGTGCATCTTGGAGCTCCGGCCTCCAGCACTCTAATCTGCGACGCACAGCTTCCTGAGTGGTCCTTCAGCAGCGTGGGAGCCTATGTCGTAGTGCTGCGTGGGCCTCTTCTGCAACTTTATTGTCCCCATGCTGTGGGACTCCTGTGTGTGCTGCCTGGTCTTCGGTGGGCTGTCGCTAGGGGCTCCCTCTGACTCCTGGGTAAAGTCCACCTGTCCCTTCCTGGTCCTCGGCAGCACCATTTTCCACTAACCGCAAGCTTTGCATGTGCCAAGGCTTGTTGGCATACTCCGATGACACAAACCCGGCTGCAATCCTCCATCCGGCGTGGGACATCACTTGCACCCTCCAAGAACCCGACTTCCTCTTCTTAGGTGCAGTGCTGACTTTTCTTCTTCACCGGTGGTTCACCTTTTGCACCTTCATCCGGGTTAGCAGGGGCTCCTGCTCTTCCTGGACTCTTCTGTGCTTCTTAGACTTGATTTCCTTCTTCCACAGGTCTTCTTGTCCAGGAATCCACTGTTGGTGTCTTGCAGTCTCTTCTTGGTTTTGCATAATTCTTCTTCTCATTTCTGTGTGTGATCTGGGAAACTTACTGTGATTTACTCCTGTTTTCCTGGTTGCTACAGTGGGTTGTGGTGCTTACCTTTGGGCTTTTCTAGTACTCCCAGCTCCCCTCTACACACTACACTTGCCTAGGTGGGGGCCCCACTTTTGCATTCCACTTTCTTAGTATATGGTTTGTGCTCCCCTTTGGCCCATTTTTAACTATTGTGATATTTACTAATTGCACTGTCTCCTCCTTCAGGATGACTAAGATCATGCTGGTAGCCAGGAGGAGGAGGGAGAAGAAGGAGACTCCAACCCCGCTGAGTTAGAGAATGATATTCTAGGCCCAGGGAGGGTTCTTCAAAGGATCTTGCAGTTCGTAGCAGACCAGCTAGTGTAGCTGGTAGTGGGAGGGGAAGTCACACAGGTAGGCCTCCCTTTACACCTATAGGACAAGTAGCTAGGGTCACTAAGACTAAGGAAAGATCCACTTCTGCCCACTTTCATGTCATATCAGTGTCTGAGGGGGTCACACTGCAAAACTCCACAGGATGACTCTATAGATAGAGAGCTCAGGAAACTGAGACTGGAGGAGGCCAGGCTGAGGCTGCAGCTGGAACAGCTAGCCATAGATAGGAAGGCCTTGTCAGTGGAGAGGGAGAGGCAGGGGTTGGGGTTAGCACTCCATGGTGGCAGCAGCAACAGCTAAAGTTTCAGGGATTATAGATTCAGGGAGGACTCCTTGGATTCCAGAAACGTGCACAAAATGGTTCTCCCATACAAGGTGGGGTGGGGGGTGACATTTACAAGTGGTTTGCTGCAGTTGAGAGGGCCTGTAAAGTTCAGAGGGTCCATCAAAGGCAGTGGGCTGCTATTCTCTGGTTGTCCTTCTCTGACAAGTTGAAGGATAGACTTCTCATTGTCAGAGAGGAGGATGCAGACAACTATAACATATTCAAACCAGCACTCTTAGATGGTTTTCATCTCACCACTGAGCAATACAGGATAAGGTTCAGGGAGACCAGAAAAGAGGCCTCAGGGAATTGGTTTGACTTTGTGGACTGTTCTGTTAAATCGTAAGAAGGCTGCTTACATGGCAGCAGTGTCTGACTATGAAAGCTTGTACAAACTATTACTGAGAGAGCATATTTTGAATAATTGTGTGTCTGACTTGATGCACCAGTACTTGGTAGACTCAGATCTGACCTCTCCCCAAGAATTGGGAAAGAAGGTAGACAAATGCGTCAGTAGAAGGGTGAGCAGAAACACTCATACAGGGGATGACAAGGACAAGAAAAAGGATGGTAACTCTGGTGACAAGGTGGGGACAAAGATAAAAAAGAGTCTTCATCAGGCCCACAAAACTCTTCTTGGGGTGGGTCTAAATCCTCTTCTCATCACAATCAGAATAAAAAGCCTTGGTGCTATATTTGTAGAAACAAAGGCGATTGGGCAGGAGACAGCTCTTGCCCCAAGAAAAGCACCAAACCTCCCACCACCACTGCCCCCACTGCTACAACTAGTGCCCTTACCAATAGCAGTGATGGTGGGAAAACTAATACTACAAATAGTCAGTCTAAGGGTGTAGCAGGACTCACTCTGGGAAATGTAGTGGGGGTTGGTTTAGTTAGGGAAACCACTGTGGCTGTTTTAGTCTATGATGGTTGCACTGACGTTGCCGCCCTTGTTGCTTGTCCCCTTAATATGGATAAGTACAAGCAACAACCCTTAATAAATGGTGTTCAGATTGAGGCCTACAGGGACACAGGTGCCACTGGAAACGCTTTGAATGGCATATTAGTTGCCGTCCTTGCATAAACCAGTCAACACCGGTTCATCTGGTGCGAAATTGGACAAAGGAAAGGGGAGTGACCACTTCCCTGCCCATCACTACCCCAGGGGTGGTGCTCAGAGCACCTCCAGAGGGTCCCTGGGTTTTGCCATCTTTGATTCAAGGTTGGCAGGGAACACTGGGAGCATCTGCATGGCCAGTGCCAGCAAGTGATGTCAGAGCCCTCCCCTGATAGGTGCTTACCTGGTTAGTTGACCAATCTTCCTTTCAGGGCTATTTAGGGTCTCTCCTTCGGATGGTTCTTCAGATTCGGATTGTAAGACTCCAGCAGGAATCCTTTGCATCCTCCACTTCGACTTGACCAAAGAACTGCATCTGGAATCTTCAGGAACCTACAAGCTGCAGCAAAGAAGCAAGATGCCTCCTGCAACATTGTACCTCCGGCTCCTTCCAGCAACTGCAACATTTCCCCGGTGATGCATCCTCTGAGGACAGCCCGTATTCAGCCTGCATCAGAAGGCATCTCCCTTGGGGTGAAGGAGTCACTCCCTTGCTTCTGCAGGCACCAACTGCAACGACGACCGGCTGCATGAATCCCTTTTCCTGCTGAGTTGTGTGGATCCTGCATCAAGGGTGGTGGACTGAAATGGTCCCGACGGTCCTCTCTTCCAGCTGTCTAACTTTGGTGGAGGTAAGACCTTGCCTCTCCATGCAAGACTGTACCCCCATCCACCTCGTCTTTTGCAGCTGCCAAAGCTTGTTGGCATACTTCCTCCAAGATCTTTGTACATCTTGAAGCTCTGGCCCCCAGTACTCTAACCTGCGACGCACAGCTTCCTTAGTGGTTCTCCGGCGGCGTGGGAGCATTTGTCGTAGTATGGGCCTTTTCAGCAACTTTCTTGTCCCCGTGCTGTGGGACTCCTGTGTGCACTGCTTAGTCTTCTGTGGGCTCTCTGTGTTGCTGTGGGCTTCCTGTGACTCCCCCTCCTGGGTAGAGTCCACCTGGCCCTTCCTGGTCCCCGGCAGTGCCATTTTCTGCTAACCCCGAGCTTTGCATGTGCCAAGGCTTGTTGACAGACTCCGACGACACAAATCCGACTGTAATCCTCCATCCGGTGTGGGACATCACTTGCACCCTCCAGGAACCCAACTTCGTCTTCTTGGGTGCAGTGCTGACTTTTCTTCTTCAACGGTGGTTCACCTTTTGCACCTTCATCTGGGTAAGCAGGGATTCCTCCTCTTCCTGGACTCTTCTGTGGTTCTTGGACTTAGTTCCCTTATTCCACAGGTCGGCTTGTCTAGGAATCCACTGTTGGTGGCTTGCAGTCTCTTTTGGGGTTTGCATAATTCTTCTCGTTTCTGTGTGTGATCTGGGAAATGTGATTTACTCCAGTTTACTTGGTCGCTGGGGTGGGTTGTGTTACTTACCTTTGAGTTTTTCCCAACACCCCTCTACACACTCCACTTGCCTAGGTGGGGGATAGGCTTTTGCATTCCACTTTCTTAGCATATGGTTTGTGCGCCCCCTAGGCCCATTTCTAACTATTGTGATTTTCACTAAGTGAACTGTTTTCTGACTGTTTATATGCCTAATTCTCAATACTAGTGTATATAATTTGTGTATTACTTACCTAATCAGGGAGTTTAGTCTATGGTATTTTTGGTATTTGTGTAACCAAAATAAAGTACCTTTATTTTTGTAACACTGAGTGTTCTCTTTTATGTGTGTGAGTACTGTGTGTCTACACTGGTATTGCATGAGCTTTGCATGTCTCCTAGACAAGCCTTGGCTGCTCATCCACAGCTGCCTCTACAGAGCCTGGCTTCTAGACACTGCCTACACTGTACTAATAAGTGATAACTGGACCTGGTATAAGGTGTAAGTACCATAGGTACCCACCACACACCAGGCCAGCCTTCTACAGGAGTTTCCAAGGTGGCACTCGCTCGGCGACGCTTTTGTCTCGAGTGGAACTCAGGCCTCCTTTACGCATACCCGCCTATACCACTTAGCTACGGAGCATGGCCTCAGATCATCCAATCAGACTGCCCTTCAGAAGGATCTTCTGTCGCAGTCACAGGGGACGGTCCTCCACCCGAACCTGTCCAATCTTCGCCTTCATGCGTGGAGATTGAGCGGCAGCAGTTGACAGCTTTTGAGTTTCTGCCCGAAGTCTGTGACATTATCTTGGCAGCCAGGCACCCCTCCACCAAAACAGTGTACACCGGTTGTTGGCATAAATTTGTGGCATGGTGTACCAACAAGCCTGTTGATTTCCCTCTCTGTCCTCTTTCTGAGGTTCTCTTGTTCATCCTCTTTTTAGCCCAGCAGGTCTCTGCTTTGGCCACCCTTAAAGGTTACTTATCGGCTATCTCAGCCTTTCTTATATTGCCAGACCAGTCTTCCCTGTTACTTATTGGCTATCTCAGCCTTTCTTATATTGCCGGGCCAGCCTTCCCTTATCAAGTCTCCTGTTGTTGGTAGATTCCTTATTGGACTCTGTTTCCTCCCACTCAGTTTATTATGCCCCAGTGGGACCTCAACCTAGTCCTCGCTTACTTAATGTGTGTCCCTTTTGAGCCATTGCACAATTGTCCCTTACAGCTCCTTATTCTCAAAACAGTTTTTCTGGTCTCCATCACATCTGCTCACAGAGTGAGGGAGCTTCAAGCTCTTTCTTCCAAACCCCCATATTTGTCTGTTCACCTTGACAAAGTGGTGCTTCGTACGATGGCCTCCTTCCTTCCCAAGGTTGTTATGTCTTTTCACGTAGGCCAATCCATCCCTTTGCCTAATTTATCACACCCCAACATCCTTCTCATGAAGAGGAGAGACACCACCGTCTGGATCCAAAAAGAGCATTTGCGTTCTACCTCAATCGTACGAAACATTTCCTGGTGGACGATCAACTCTTTGTTGTAAATGTGGGTGAGAAGAAAGGGAAGATGGTGCAGAAGTGTACCATCTCACAATGGGTACTACGTTGCATCAAAATTTGCTACTCTTTGGCAAAGAAGAAACCCCCTGAGGACTTGCACGCTCACTCCACCAGAACAGCTGCTGCTACCACAGCGTTAGCAGGCGGAGTTCCTGTCCTGGATATCTGCCAGGCACAACATGGGCATCTCTGCACACTTTCACAAGACATTACTGCTTGGACAGTGAGGTCTGCTTAGATGGATACTTTGGTCGTTCTGTCCTGCAGGATATTTAGTATGATCTTGGTTCGCAGCCCACCACTGGGCATGGTATTGCTTGGGTATCTGTTCTAAGGTAAGAAATCTGCAACTAAAGTCTTTACCAGATGAACGAGTTACTTACCTTCAGTAACGATTTATCTGGTAGTGATATATTCTAGTTGCAGATTCCTTACCAACCCACCTGTCCTCCCCACTTGCGAACTGATTTCTATGGGCAGGGATTCCTTTTCAGGGCCTTAGCTCTGCACGCCATTTTCAGTGTTCTTCATGGCTTCGCACTTAGGCGTGGAAAGTCGTGTAAAGAAACTGACGTCGCAGAGGCTGCGCCTGTGTACGACCCCTACGTCATCATGGTGATCACGACACCAATGACGGACGCAGAGTCGAGCAACGCCACGTGTTGACGTGCAAGGGTACTGCTCGAAGAAAAATCTCCGGATCCAGTCTGATGTCTGGGGAAAATTCTAAGATAAGGAATCTGCAACTAGAATGTGTGTCTACCAGATAAATCTTTACCGAAGGTAAGTAACTCATTCATTGAATACTACAGATTGTACAAAGGGGCTACTTCATCCCCTTTGTGGCTGCCTTTCCACCCATGACTCCCACTTACATCCAGTCGACAGAGTACCATCTTTCCTTACTCCACCAGGAAGATGTCTCATGGCCAAGGGAGCTATAGAGAGTGTGTCAGCATTAGAAGTAGGTTGTGGTTGTCATTCCCTCTACTTTCTGGTGCCCAGGAAGGACAAAGGCCATCTGTAGGAAGCTGGCCTGTTGTGAGGTGAGCACCTAGGCTGCCATCACCTTATACCAGTTCCAGGTATTCCCTATTATTGAAGTGTAGGCAGTGTCTAGCAAGCCAGGGCTCTCTAGAGTTAGCTGTGGATGAGCAACCAAGACTTACCAAGGAGTCATGCAAAGCTTATGCAATACCATTATAGTCACACAGCACTATCACACATGAAAGAACCTCACAGTGTTACAAAAATAAACGTACTATATTAGGGTACACAACACAAATACTAGATACTAATAGGGAGTACCCCAACTGGAGGCAAGTAAAAACTATTGTATACACATTAGCAATCAGTAAAGAGCCTAAAAAGCGATAAGCATTAGCAAAAGTAATGAAAAATAGCGAGGGCCCTAGGGGAGGGCCAAACTATAGACTAAGAATGTGGAATGTGAAATACTGTCAATGTTGCAAAGTGGAGTCGTCGCTGAAGTTGCAGATTGTTGGTACCTGCAGAGTACAGTTCAGTTCCAGTGGCCAGAAGATGAAGTAAAGGATGCAGAGCAGTCCTGCTGGAATCTTGCATGTCGAATCTGAGGACCCCCACAAGAGTACCCTAAATAGCCCAGGAAGGGGGATAGTCACCTAGCAGGGTGACCACCTATCAGGAGGGGGCTGGGAGGTCACCTACTTGACCTGTCCATTCCAATGCTCCCAGGGGTTCTGCCCACCTTGTATTCAAGATGGCAGAATCAAGTGACCACCTGGAAGAGCTCTGGGCAGCACCCATTGGGTGATGATGAACAGGGGAGTGGTCACTCCCCTTTCCTTTGTCCAATTTTGCTCCAGAGCAGAGAGAGTGGGGTCCCTGGACTGGTGCAAACCGGTTTATGCAAGGAGTGCACCAAATGTGCTCTTCAGAGCACACCGGTGGCTTTGGGAGGCTACCCCTCTCAAGCCATGTCATACCTATTTCCAAGGGGAGAGGATGTTGCCACCCTCTCCCACAAGGAACCCTTTGTTCTGCCTTCTCTTGCCTGAGCTGGCCAAGCAGCAGGAGGGCAGAAACCTGTCTGAGGGTGGCAGCAGTGCGGGCTGCCCGGAAAGCACCAGAAGACTGGTAGGAGCAATACTGGGAGTCCTGTAGGGAGCCCCCAGAGAGCATGGAATCCTACAACCAATACTGGCAACAGTATTGGGGTATGATTCTGACATGTTTGATACCAAACCCAGGTTCGGATTTACCATTATGTAGCTGGACACCTGGATCCAGTACACAGGTAAAATGGCTTCCCCGCACTTGCGAAGTCCAGTGTATTGGAGCTGGAGTTTGTAGGGGCACCTCTGCTCATGCAGGGGTGCCCTCACACACAGGGACCTGCATGGGGTGACTTACAGTGACCTGGTGTAGTGATCTGTAGTGAAAGGGTACATGCACCTTTTTACGAAGGTTGCAATGGCAGGCCTGCAGACACATTTTAC
This sequence comes from Pleurodeles waltl, assembly GCF_031143425.1. Taxonomy (NCBI): domain Eukaryota; kingdom Metazoa; phylum Chordata; class Amphibia; order Caudata; family Salamandridae; genus Pleurodeles; species Pleurodeles waltl. Next base: position 774,471,167 of record NC_090446.1, on the reverse strand, counting down.
ATGGGCTCCCATGGGTGGGACAATGCATGCTGCAGCCCATGGGGAGCCCTTGGTGCCCCAATGCCCTGGGTCCTATATACTAGGGACTTATATGGGGGAACCAATATGCCAATTGAGAGGTGTGCAAAGTCCTAGGCAACCAATTTTAGAGGGAGAGAGCACAATCACTGGTGTCCTGGTTAGCATGATCCCAGTGAAAACAGTCAAAGCATACTGGTAGCAGGCAGAAAGTGGGGGGTAACCATGCCAAAAAGAGGGTACTTTCCTACATCATCGTCCTATACTATACCTGTACCTTTTAAATTTTTCTAATGCAGCGATAATTCAAAATGCTGATGCTGTCTGACTTTGACATAGAAGACTGGATAGTAGCGTTGGATTTGCAAGTCACATATTTTAACATCCCCATCCCGTCCATTCACAGATGTTACCTGTGGTTCATGGTGGGCCACAAGCACTTTCTGTTTGCAGTGCTTCCCTTCAGGCTTACCAGCGCCCCTCGTCAAGGTGATGATGATGGTTGCTGCACACCTGTGGAGGTCTGGGGTTCCAGTCCTCCCCTACCTCGACGATTGACTGTTAAAGGCAGGCTTGCCCCACACGGTCGTTTCCCACCTCTTGGCTACAACAAACCTCCTTCACTTGCTTGGGTTCTCTGCTAGAAATTGGGTTTCTGGTTGTCAGAAATGGGGTGTCTGGTTGACAGTCAGTTTGCACTGTGTCCAAGCAGGGACCCTCACTCTAGTCAGAACAAGGGAGATACTCACTTAAGATAACCCCTGCTCACCCTCTTGGTAGCTTGGCACAACCAGTCAGGCCAGCGATGATGCATGCGAAATCTGGCCGCACGGTGATGGAAAACCGAGCTGCGTGGATTTTAGCAGCCGCAAGCCTGTGTTGCGTTGTTTCTCCAGCCGTGATGCAGGTCATGCGCTGATTTCCCAGCCGCGATGCAGGTGGTGTGTCCATTTCAGCCGCGAGGCGGGGGGTGCGCATCGCTTTTACAGCCACGTTGCAGGTGGTGCATTGAAATTTTCCCCTTGCCACTTCCTGTGCGTGGATTTCAGTCTTTTTTCTACCAGCTTCACCCTTCAAGGCCCCAGGCACTGGATAGGGCACCGCTTAGCAGGGCAGTAGTCTCAGCAGTGAGTCCAGGTACTGGCAAAGGAAGTCTTTGATGGCCCTGAGACTTCAAAACAGGAGGCAAGCTCAGTCCAAGCCCTTTGAGATGCTTCACAAGCAGGAATATACCACAAAGTCCAGTCTTTGTCCTCTTTCAGGCACAAGCAACAACTGCAGACCAACACAACAAAGCTGGCAAAGGGGAAGTACTCCTCCTCCAGCTCTTCTCCTTGGCAGAGGTTCCTTTTGGCTCCAAAAGTAATCTAAAAATCTGGGGTTTTGTGGCCACTACTTATACCCCTTTCTGCCTTGAAGAAGGAACACTTCAAAGGGAAGTCACTGTTGTTCACAAGATCCTGCCTTCCCCAGGACTGACCTCAGACACACACCAGGGTGTTGGAGACTGCAGTGTGTGAGGGCAGGCACCACCCTTTCACATGTAAGTTACCACTCCTCCCTTCACTCTAGCCCAGATGGCCCATCAGGATATGCAGGCTACACCCCAGCTCCCTTTGTGTCACTGTCTAGGGGAGATCCACAAACAGCCCAACTGCCAGCCTGACCCAGACAGGGAATACACAAGCAGGCAGAGTCACAAAATGGTTTATGCAAGAAAATGTCCCCTTTCTAAAAGTGGCATTTTTAAGCTGACAATTTAAAAGCTAACTTTACCCAAATATGTATTTTTAAATTGTGAGTCCAGAGACCCAAAACTCCAAATCTCTATCTGCTCCCAAAGGGAAACTGCACTTAAAATGTATTTAGTGGCTGCCCCCATGTTAACCTATGAGAGAAATAGGCCTTGCAACAGTGAAAACAGAATTTGGCAGTATTTCAACAGTACATGTCCCAACTTTAACATACACTGCACCCTGCCCATGGGGCCACCTAGGGCCTAACTTAGGGGTGCTTTACATGTATAAAAAGGGAAGGTTTGGGCCAGGTCAGATTGGCAGTTTAAAACTACACAGACAGTGCAGTGGCAGACCTGAGTCATGTTTATAGTGCTACTCGTGGATGGCACAATCAGTGCTGCAGGCCCACTAGTAGCATTTAGTTTACAGGCCCTGGGCACCTCTAGTGCACTTTACTAGGGACCTACTAGTAAATCAAGTATGCCAATCATGGCAAAGCCAATTACACATACAATTTAGACAGGGACCACATGCACTTTATCATTGGTCAGCAGTGATAAAGTGCCCAGAGTACCAAACCCAGCAAAAACAAAGTCCAGCACACAGTCAAAACATAGGAAGCAGAGGCTAAAAAACAGGGGAGACTACGCCAAGGATGCCAGGTCTAAACCGTGTCTCCCAGCAGCTGAAAGTGGGGGGAACTACCCAACCTCATGGGAGTTGTCATTTCTAAGGCGGAAGAATCTGGACAGACCATCAGCATTGGCGTGTTCTGTTCCAGGGCGGTGTTCCACCGTAAAATCCTGTAGGGAGATAGACCACCTCAACAGTTTTGGGTCCTCACCCCTCATCTGCTTTAACCTTCTTAGGCTCTTAGCTTCTTCAGCGCCCAGACCACAGCAAAAGCTTCACGCTCAATTGCACTCTACCTATGTTCCCGGGAAAGTTACATCCTACTAATGAAGGCTACAGACTGTTCTAGGCCCTCTTCATTTAGTAGTGAACGTGCCGCTCCGCTCCCACGCCATGCTCTGAATTATCACTCTGCACAACAAGGTGCCTTCAGCGGGAGTGCCATGCACATTGCTGCCTTCAGGGCATCAAAAGCTGCCTGGCAAACCTCGGTCCAGAAAAGGAGGACTTTCCTACGGTTAGGTTATGTTACGCTATGTTGTGTTATATTGTGTTATGTTATGCTATGTTGTGTTATTCTGTGTTGTGTTATATTGTGCTATGTTGTGTTTGTGTTATGTTATGCTGTTATGCTATGCTATGTTGTGTTATATTGTATTGTTATGCTATGTTGTGTTAAATTGTGTTATGCTATTCTATATTGTGTTATGTTATGCTGTGTTGTATTATGTTATGCTATCTAACGTTATGCTATGCTATGTTGTGTTATAGTGTGTTATGCTGTGGTGTGTTATGTTATGCTGTGTTATGCTCTGCTGTGTTATGTTGTGTTATGCTATGTAGTTTTATGTTATGTTGTGTTATCCCCTTCTGTGCTGCGGACGTAATGGTTACGACCTGCAGCACACTGCTCCTGTGCCGAGGACGTAACCATTCTGTCCTCGGCACGGAGCCCGGAGGGGGGTTCCCTCCCCCAAAGGCGGGGATGGAAGGGGAAGACCTTCCCCTTCCACCTCCCCGTAATGACATCAGTGCGCGATCGCGCGCTGACATCATTACACACTGCCGGTCGCACTGGAAGCCATTTGCTTCCAATGCGGCGAGGAGAGAAACAGGTAAGTTTCTCCTCCAGCGGGTGGGGGGTTTGGGCCAAAGAGGCACCGGGGGAAAGGAAAGGCTTTTCTTTTCCCCCGGTGTCTCTTTGAGCATTCCTGCTGCCCGATTGCATTGCGATCGGGCAGCAGAAATGCCCACTAGACGCCAGGGATTTTTTTATTTTATTATGATTGAAATGTTTATTGGTTTGGGCAAGGGTCGCTCCCTTTTGGAGGCATGTTTATGTTGGCCATTTCTGCCCCCCTTGGGGGCAGATTGTCCTATTATTTTTAGGGCGATCTGCCCCTAAGGGGGGCAGAATCCACTAGACGCCAGGGATTTTTTTTGTTTTTAATTATTTTTAAAATGTTTATGTGTTTGGGAGCGGCCCCTTGGGCAAGGGTCACTCTCTTTTGGGGGCATGTTTATTGTGGCCATTTCTGCCCCCCTTGGGGGCAGATCGGCCTATTATTTTTAGGCCGTATCCACTAGACGAAAGGGATTTTTTGTTATTATTTACTGTGAAAAATGTTTGCGTCGTTGGGGAGCGGCCCTTTGGGCAAGGGTCGCTCCTATTGGGGGCATGTTTCTTGTGGCCATTTCTGCCCCCCTTGGGGACAGATCGGCCTATTATTTTTAGGCTCATCTGCCCCCAAGGGGGGCAGAAACCACTGGAACGCCAGGGATTTTTTTTATATTGTTTATTTATGTGGTGGGGGCGTCCCCTTGGGCAAGGGACAACCCCCCAAGGGGGGCATTGAACTGTTGGCCATTTCTGCCCCCCTTGTGGGCAGATGGGCCTATTGTTTTTAGGCCCATCTGCCCCCAAGGGGGCAGAAGCCACTTAGACACCAGGGATAGTGTGTGTGTGTGTGTGTGGTTTGTTTTTTGCTTGGGGGTGGGCCCTTGGGCAAGGGTCGCTCCCCCTGGGAACACACTCCTAAAGGTATTTTCTGCCCCCCTTGGGGCAGATAGGCCTATTTTTAGTAGGCCCATCTGCCCCTATGGCAGAATCCACTTAGGCACCAATTTCTAAATGCTTGATGGTGGGATGTTTGTCAACTGACGAAGTATTTGCATTTGTGATTAAAAAAAATCCTCCTTTTTGTTCTAGTTCAAAGCTTTTGCTTTCTTTGCTGTGGGTCCTTGCGGTTTTGGCAGTGGTTGACCTGCGGTTTGCATAGTTGCATGTTTTAGGTAAGTAAAAACAATTTACTCCAAAAGAGTATTGTTGCCATGCATGAATGACATGTTTGTAGGTGGTGTACTAAATGCAGGTTTGTGTGAAATTGTCCTTAGATTTGTGCATGATGATATTTGTGCTGTCTTATTTCTAATTTGCTTTTCTTTCTTTCTTTTTAGTGGGATATCATTGGTGATTGCTGTGTCTGTGCAGAGTAGTTGCTGGTGATTCAAGCTTTTTCAGGCAAGTGAGCGGTATAGTTTTTGAGTTTATAACTCTTACTAATAAAGCTACACTTTATTACTTATCTTACACAGTGCTGGTTGTTGGTGGTGCATTTGTCCAATTAATTTTCGTAGGAAAGATCATGGCTAGCCACAGGATGACCGCTCAGCAGGTGGTTGGTATGCTTTTTGAGTCATTGTCTGATCATGATTATGAGACGGACTCTGCATCTGAGGCAGAGGAGGAAGTGAGGGATTCTGTCAGAGAGGAATCTTCTTATGAGGAAGCCACACTCAGTGCAGATGAAGGGCCTGTTTCAGAGAAGGACACTGATGTGCCATTAGTGCAGCAACCTGGGGCTGAAAGGTTTCCCGTTAGAAGACCTGAACTCTGGGTTGCCCCAAACATGGAGCAGCCAGAGTTGCCTGCCTTTACTGGTCTCCCTGGGTGTAGAATCAATACTGAGAACTTTTTGCCTGTCAATTTCTTTGAGTTATTTGTGGCTGATGTGTTTTTGAAAGAGATTGTTGAGCAGACTAATTTGTATGCGGAGCAGTATTTGAGGGACAACGCTGCTAGACTTAGGCCGCACTCTAGAGCTGCCCAGTGGATTCCCACAAATTTGGAGAAGATTAAAAGATTTTTAGGTTTGACTCTTGATGGGGTTGATAAGGAAGCTGTCACTGGCTTCTTATTGGTCTACTAGTCCCTTGATGGCAACAGCTATATTTCCTGCAACAATGAGTCGTAAACGGTATTTGCTTCTTCTTAGGATGCTGCATTTTATTGACAATGCATTAGCCTTGCCACGAGATCACCCTGATTCTGACCGTCTTTTTAAGATTAGGCCTGTCCTTGATCATTTTGTAGATCGGTTTTCAGAGGTCTATGTTCCAGGCAGAGAAATAGCTGTGGACGAGTCTTTGGTCCTCTTCAAGGGTCGTTTGGTTTTTAGGCAGTACATTCCTAGCAAGAGGGCACAATGTGGAATTAAATTGTATATGCTGTCTGAAAGTAGTACAGGATATGTGTATAATTTCCGTGTCTACACTGGTAGGGATTCCAGTATTGACCCCCCTGGTTGTCCTCCCACTTTTGGAGTTACTGAGAAAATTGTGTGGGAACTTGGTAGACGACTGTTCAACAAAGGTCACCATTTGTATGTAGATAACATTTAAACTGGAGTCCAGTTGTTCAAGGAATTGTTTAGAGTAGACATTTTTGCTTGTGGCACAATTCGTTGTAACCGGAAAGGCTATCCAAGGGAGCTTGTCTGTAAAAAACTTCAGAGGGGACAGTGCAGTGCCTTGCGGAATGATGAACTGCTAACTTTGAGGTTTTCAGACAGGAGGGATGTCTACATGCTAAGTACCATCCATGATTCCCCCGTAGCTGTTTGGGTCCAGGTTGCTGAAGTGCGCAAACCTGTGTGCATTTTAGATTATAATAAGCATATGGGAGGTGTAGATAGAGTTGATCAAAGGTTGGAACCTTATACTGCTATTCGTAAGTCTTACCTTTGGTATAAGAAGTACTAATTCACCTCTTCCACTTAGCAACCTTTAATGCTTTTATTGTGTTTAAGGATAGGTCTCCAGAGTCAAAGATGACATTTGTGAAATTTCAGGAGTCAGTGATAGAGAGCCTTATTGTGGTGGAACAGGCCAGAGTTCCTAGAGAAGCAGTGGTGGAGGATGTGGCTAGATTGAAAGATCGCCACTTTGCTGAGCACATTCCTCCCACACCCAAAAAATACTTTCCAGCTAAGAAATGTAGAGTGTGTTTTCGAAGAGGTATCCGGAGGGAGACTCAAATGTACTGCCCAGATTGTCTGGGCTGTGTGTGGGTGGTTGTTTTAAGAATTACCACACCCAGAAGAATTACTTGGAACAACCATGAGTGTAAACTCATGTCTGTTTTGTATTTTCATGTGTTCAGTTTCATGGTTAGCATTTCTGTCATGTACTTAGTTAGAGCTTTTGTGTTTTTAGTTTTGTAATTAATTCTAATTAGTTAGGGGTTTCTTTGTTTAAAAAAAAGAAGTGATGCCATTGTGTGTGGAGTGGGGCTTGGCTGAGGGTGTACATAGTGTACATATTGACTTGCTGTTGGCTACTGCAACACACTGCCAGCCAAACACCAGTCCACACACTCCCATCAGCTGGTGTAATTGTTGTATCAGGCATGTGGGCATATGTAAGTGATGGGCCCTTGAGTGGCGCTGTCTGTCGATGCGAGTGTTGTAATGTGCTGGGCCCGTGGCTGACGGCGTGAATGGTCTTGTGCGTGTCATGTATGAAAGGTGTGTGAATGGACTGTAAAGCGGTTGATGCCTTGCTATGGCTTTACAGCTCACGAGCTGTGAGTCATTGGTTCTGTTTTTTGGCCTTTCAGTTATTAACAGTGCATTTCATTTTTGTGAAATCTCTTGTTAATAAAATTTGATCCACTGAACCATCACCCACCCTCGTGCCAAATCCAACCAGTATGTGTGGTAAAAATGACAAAACCTGCTCCGCTGTAATCAGGCGTCGTAGCACACCTGTGACACGCTAGGTGCCTTGGGCGGGACCCCGATGATGAAGCATGCCACCAACTTGGTTGGTGGGTTAGAGGTCTTTTTCACATAACCTAAGTGCATTTCTTTTCACAATTTTAGTGTTTGGCACATCACAGACGTATGTGGACACAACAAAATGATATATTACAAAACTACCTGTGTTTGGGGGAGAGGGGGCACCTATGTTTTTGGTCCTGGGTGCGGCCTTCATCTAGGGAAACCTACCAAACCCTGACATTTTTTAAAACTAGACACCCCAAGGAGTCCAGGGAGGTGTGGCTTGTGTGGATCCCCCAACATTTTCTTACCCAGACTCCTCTGCAAACCTCAAAATTTGCTTAAAAAAGCATATTTTCCTGACTTTCGTTTGTACGATCACTGCTCCAGCACAAAATTCCTACTCCCCAGCGTTCCCCTCAGTCTCCCAAGTAAAATGACACCTCACTTGTGTGGGTCCCCAAAGCAGAGTCAGCCTAAAGATGTTAAAAGAAGAGTATGTCCTTATCAACTCGCTGTGCTATCCCCTCTATCTCTACAAGTTTTTGGCCTTATTCTGTTGCAGGCACCTGGCCCACCCACACAGGTGAGGTATCATTTTTATTGTGAGACTTGGGGGAACGCTACGTGGAAGGAAATTTGTGGCTTCTCTCAGATTCCAGGACTTTCTGTCACCGAAATGGGAGGGAAATGTGTTTTTTTAGCCAAATTTTGAGGTTTGCAAAGGATTCTGGGTAACAGACCCTGGTCAGAGCCCGACAAGTCACCCCATCTTGGATTCCCCTAGGTCTCTAGTTTAAAGAAATACACAGGTTTGGTAGGTTTCCCTATGTGCCGGCTGAGCTAGAGGTCAAAATCTACAGGTAGGCACTTTGCAAAAAACACCTCTTTTTTCTGTCAAAAAATGGGATGTGTCTACGTTGTGTTTTGGGGCATTTCCTGTCGCGGGCGCTAGGCCTACCCACACAAGTGAGGTATCATTTTTATCGGGAGACTTGGGGGAATGCTGGGTGGAAGGAAATTTGTGGCTCCTCTCAGATTCCAGAACTTTCTGTCACCCAAATGTGAGGAAAATGTGTTTTTTTAGCCACATTTTGAGGTTTGCAAAGGATTCTGGGTAACAGAACCTGATCAGAGCCCCACAAGTCATCCCATCTTGGATTCCCCTTGGTCTCTAGTTTTCAAAAATGCACAGGTTTGGTAGGTTTCCCTAGGTGCCGGCTGAGCTAGAGGCCAAAATCTACAGGTAGGCACTTTTAAAAAAACACCTGTTTCTGTAATAAAATGGGATGTGTCCACGTTGTGTTTTGGGGCATTTCCTGTCGCGGGCGCTAGGCCTGCTCACACAAGTGAGGTACCTTTTTTATCGGGAGACTTGGGGGAACATAGAATAGCAAAACAAGTGTTATTGCCCCTTGTCTTTCTCTACATTTTTTCCTTCCAAATATAAGAGAGTGTGTAAAAAAGACGTCTATTTGAGAAATGCCCTGTAACTCACATGCTAGTATGGGCACCCCGGAATTCAGAGATGTGCAAATAACCACTACTCCTCAACACCTTATCCTGTGCCCATTTTGGAAATACAAAGGTTTTCTTGATAGCTATTTTTTACTCTTTATATTTCAGCAAATGAATTGCTGTATACCCGGTATAGAATGAAAACCCACTGAGGGTGCAGCTCATTTATTGGCTCTGGGTACCTAGAGTTCTTGATGAACCTACAAGTCCTATATATCCCCGCAACCAGAAGAGTCCAGCAGACGTAACAGTATATTGCTTTCAAACATCTGACATTGCAGAAAAAAATGACAGAGTAAAACGTAGAGAAAAATTGCAGTTTTTTTCATCTCAATTTCAATATTTGTTTTTTCAGTTGTTATTTTCTGTAGGAAACCCTTGTAGGATCTACACAAATTACCCCTTGCTGAATTCAGATTTTTGTCTACTTTACAGAAATGTTTCGGTTTCTGGGATCCAGCATTGGTTTCACGCCCATTTCTGTCACTGACTGGAAGGAGGCTGAAAGCACAAAAAATCGTAAAAATGGGCTATGTCCCAGTAAAACGCCAAAATTGTGTTGTAAAATTGGGTTTTCTGATTCAAGTCGGCCTGTTCCTGGAAGCTGGGAAACTGGTGATTTTATCACCGCAAACCCTTTGTTGATGCCATTTTCAGGGGAAAAACCACAAGCCTTCTTCTGTAGCCCCTTTTTCCCATTTTTTGAAAAAACTAAATTTTAACTGTATTTTGGCTAATTTCTTGGCCTCCTTCTGGGGAACCCACAAAGTCTGGTTACCTCTAGAATCCCTAGTATGGTGGAAAAAAGGGACGCAAATTTGGCGTGGGTAGCTTATGTGAACAAAAAGTTATGAGGGCCCAAATAGCCAAAAACAAGCTCGGCACAGGAGGGGGAAAAGGCCTGGCAGCGAAGGGGTTATGTTATGTTGTTATGCTATGTTGTGTTATGTTATGCTATGCTGTACTGTTATGTTGTGTTATGTTATGCTGTGTTGTGGTATGTTATGCCATGTTACGTTGTGTTATGTTATGCTATGTAGTTTTATGTTATGCTAGGTTGTGTTGTGTTCTATGTTGTGTTATATTGTGTTATGTTATGCTGTGTTTTTTGTGTTGTGTTAAGCTATGTTGTGGTATGTTATACAATGCTATGTTGTGGTATGTTATGTTATGCTGTGCTGTGTCATGTTATGCTATGGTGTTATGTTATGCTGTGCAATGTTGTGTTGTATTGTGTTATGTTATGCTATGCTTTGTGTCAGCTGAAGGGACAGAAAACTCAATTCCCCCAGCTAGGACGGAATAAACACCAGGCAGCCATGCTGCAGACACTTAATTTTTTTAGGCCCTCGAGGCCCCTCAAGGGCGGTATACAAGGGCGGGACAGCATGAAAATATACGGAATAAAGGTGCTTATCTTATTTTCACAAGGGTGGAAGTGAAGTTAAAAGTGCATTGTTTCTGCACAAAATATTCTGAATAACCAGGTAGGATTTATACGAGTTCACGCTGTTGTGCCTTTTCGCGCTTTGAGCGCCATGACTGTCATGCAGCGAGAAGCAGCGAGACAAAAGAAACACAATTGTTCGCCCGCAGTGAGGTATATCATCAGTCAAGCAATTATCCATGTAACAGGGGCCAGCTGAAGGCATGACAAAAACAGCCTCAAGGTGGGACACACATAAAGCATTTACCAATGACATTAAGTGAGTTCTGAAAGGCAGGCCCACGGACGAGTGAAAGTGATGTGTGTGAGATGGGCGTGGCTAAAAGCCCACAATACCAACAACAGGTCAAAGTCCTTGCGCTTGACCAAAAAGGGAGTTTAAGGCTTGGCAATGAGGTTTAAATGCCAAGTCGACATGGCAGTATGATGCTGCATTCAGGCTCCCCTGGCAAGTCTGGGACATGTTTTGGAGAGCTACATAGGTGGGAGGCACAATAAGTACTGCAGGACCATTGTTAGCAATTTACAAGCCTGGGTGTATGGTATACCACTTTACAAGGGACTTACAAGTAAATTAAATATGCCAATTAGGTATATGCCAATTCTGCCATATTTTAGGGAGAGAGCACATGCACTTTAGCACTGATCAGCAGTGGTAAAGTGCAAAAAAGTTCCAAGGCCAACAGCAAGAAATCAGAAGAATATGAGACAAGCAGGCAAAAAGATTAGGGGAAGACCACCCTAAGGCTGTCAGGTCCAACATTCACTATCAACATGCCGAAGTCACACCTAATTCCCTCTGAGATGCTCCCTTTCATTGGAACTCTTCTGGGCACAATGCAGTGTCGGGCTTATCCTCCAAAATGGGTGGTCCAGGATATTCAGGCTATGATACTGATGTTTCAGCCTCTATCCTGAATTTTGGTAAGACAGACTCAGGCTGCTGAGCCTTATAGCCTCTTGCATCTTGCTGGTAACACATGCCCGATGGCATATGTGTACTTTGCAGTGGGATTTGAAGTACCAGTGGGCACAGCATCAGGGGAATCTCTCTGACATAATTCAGATCTCAGAGGGAACTGCAAAAGACCTGCAGTGGTGGCTAATGATCAGGTCAGTGGAAGATCCCTTCTCCCTTCCCCATCCAGAGCTGACTGTAGTGACAACTGTGTCACTTGTGGGCTGGGACAGCCATCTGGGGGAGGTAGCGATCAGAGGACTCTGATCTCCAGCTGAGTTCAGACTCCACATAAACCTATTGGATCCTCAGGCAATTAGCTTGACATTGAAGGCTTTTCTACCCTCTGTCAACAGAAGGCTAGTGCAGGTGTTGACAGACAATACTACCACCATGTAAAAGTGCAACAAACAGGGTGGGTTGGGGTCATTGATCCTTTGCCAGGAGGTGCTGCATCCTTGGACATGGACACCAAGGAATTTCTGTAGTGATTAAACACCTGGCAGGCTCTCTGAACGCCAGAGCGGACACACTCAGCCATCGATGCCTAGCAGATCACGAATGACGTTTCCATTAAGAGATGGTGCTGGGCCTCTTCCAAGAGTGGGGAGAGCCTTGGTTAGATCTCTTTGCCACCGCTGAGAATGCATAATGTCAGCAATTCTGCATGCTAGAAGTTTCAAGGCTGGCTCTTTCTTTGAGATGCTTTTCATCTCGAGTGGAGCTCAGGTCTTATGTATGCCTTTCTGCCAATACCGCTCATGCCCAGAGTTTTCAAGAAGATCAGGAACAACCAAGCTGAAGTCATTTTTGTGGCTCCAGAATGAGCAAGGAGAGTCTGGTATTCTGAGCTATTGAACTTGAGTATCAGTCCTCCAGTCAAGCTGCCTCTTCAGAATGATCTTCTGTCACAGCACTGGAGGGAGGGGGGTTCTGCACCCAAACTTGCACACACTCCACCTTCATGCATGGAGATTGAGGGGCAAGTTGACAGCCATCAACCTTCCCCCACCAAAGTCTGTGATATTATCCTGGCAGCCAAGCGTCCCTCCTCCCAATCCGTATAGGCCTCCTGATGGTACAACTTTGTGCATGCTTTGTGTCAAAAAGCATTAAATCCCTATCTGCTCCTCTTCCTTACGTCCTATTATTTGTTCTTTCTCTGGCCTAGAGGAGCTCTACTCTGGGCACAGTTAAGGGCTATCTTCCAGCCATTTCTGCATTTTTGCGGTTACCAAACCAACCTTCCTTATTTACGTCACCCATGCCAAGATTCCTCAAAGGTTTGCAACAAAAGTCCCGTACCCCACACCACCAGTCATCATGCCCCAGTGGCACTTGAATCTGATTCGTACTATCCTGATGTGTCCATCTTTTGAGCTGTTACTAACCATAAAAAACACCTTTCTGGTTGCCATTAGATCGTCCTGGAGGGTCAGCAAGTTGCAGGCTCTTTCGGTGCACCTGCCTTACACTACTTTTTACCCTGACAAAACTGGTACTCTGGACAAGTGTCTACTTCCTCGCGAAGATAGTCACCACTGTCCGCATAGGCCAGATGATCACCCGGCCTACTTTTTTTTGCTCCTCCTCAAACTTCTAGGGAAGAGGAGAGACTCCACTGCCTGAATCTAAAAAGAGCATTGTCTTTTTAGCTTGACTGCACTTAAGAATTCCGGGTGTAAGACCAACTATTCATAGGATATTTTTGGGCCAAGAAAGGAAAGGCTTTGCAGAAACAAACCATCTCCCAATGGATTGTGCTCCGCATAAAAATCTGCTAAGCATTGGCCTAAAAACAAGCACGAGTGCTTGCGCGCTCATTCTACCATAGCCAAAGCTGCAACCACTGCATCAGCTCGGAGAATTCCAGTCCTAGACATCTGTCAGGCTGCAACGTGGGCTTACTGCACTTCCCCATTGGGATGGACATTTTGCCCATTTGGACCCGCTTCTGGGGAGGCATTACTTGAGTATCAACTGTAAGGTAAGGAATCTGTGGCTAGAAGTCTTTATCAAATGAACAAGTTACTTACCTTTGGTAACACCCTACTTAATAGGGACTCTGGTGGTCATTATGACATTGGCGGTGAGTGATAAAGGGGCGCAAATACTGCCAACAGGCTGGCAGTAATTACTGCCAAATTAAGACCATAGCGGTGATAACTCTCATAGACAGCCAATGTACTGCACCATCTGCCAGGGTGTTAACACCACGCACCACGGCGGAAGCCATCAACAGCCAGGTGGAAGACAAGGTACCGCCTACCATATCATGACACTGCAATCCACTACAATTTCTGAGGCGGTACCAACGCCATCAAAAGCCTGGCAGAAATACTGCACAGAAGACTAAAGACTCACCATCAGAGACACAGAGAAGAACAACGCCGCCATGAAGCCAGAACTGCAAGTCTTCCCAATGCTCTTCTACGCCATGGTCCACCTGGAACACCAACGACGACGGTGAGTATAGACGCACAGCACACAAGGGAGGAAGGGAGGAAAAGTAGAGTGACACACACACGCACAACACACACCAGACACACAACCAGCTGCAGACATAAACCAATAACACACAGCATATTAATGTAAGGACAGCAATAAGGCAGACATGAGAATGTATTGAATGGGAACAGCCACCAAATGAACCAATTGGAAAACAAAGAGATATGTACAATTGTCCACAAAGGGCCATATCCAGTCCAAAGTACTAAGGGCTCACATGGCCACAGGGCACAGTCCAAGGCCCAACTTGTTTCCTGACAAAATTCACACGGAACTGTGCAGGGGCATCATTTTTTAAGTGGGCAGGCACTGCAGAGGGTAGAGTGTGGGGGCACCACAGCCGAAGTCATGAACTTGCCCACTGGTTCTGGAGGGGGCTCAATGCCCAATAATCCTTTGCTGGGGAGTGCAAGGTCACAGTGTCTCAGGTGGGGGACTTGCCCACTGGTTCTGGAGGGGGCTGCATGCCCAATAATCCTTTGCCGGGGAGTGCAAGGTCACATCTCTCAGGCGGGGGACATGCCCACTGGTTCTGGAGGGGGCTACATGTCCAATAATCCTTTGCTGAGGAGTGCAAGGTCACAGTCTCTAATCTGGGGGACTCGCTCACTGGTTCTGGAGGGGGCTCCATACCCATTATCCTTTGCTGGGGGACTGTAAGGTCACAGTCTCTCAGGTGGGGGACTTTCCCACTTGTTCCAGAGGGGGCTCCTTGTATAGCAGTCCTTGGAGGGTGGCCTACAAGCCCGCTGCTGGAGGTGAGGGCTGCACTGTCTCACCTGGAGGTGAGGGCTACATGGACCACTGGTGGTGGTGGTGTTGATACCCTCAAATACAGGAAGAGGGACAGGGAGATTAATGGTCCAGTGTACAGTCTCCCAAGCTTAACTGTAATAAAAAAACAAGTACACTGTTCCAAAAGCAAAGGGATAGGAATGCAGGGGCGAAAAGAGTCGAAGATATCATTAATATCAGGAGAGCCATCAAGCACCCAATCGGGTGACAAGTTTCATCATTGAGCTGTCTCCTCGTCAGACCGGCGCTGCAATGTCTGGCGGACCATCCAGGAACTAGGATGGCACTAAACCGAAGGCAATTTGCCAGGTTCGGGTCTGAAAGGAATATTAACTCTGAGGATAGAAAAATGTGTGTAAGTGTAGAAGAGTGTGAAAAAATTAAAATTGGCTCTGAGCCTAAAGCATCACTTTAATGAGTCAGGGAAAAGGTTCAGGCCAAGATTAAAAAAATAACCAGAGTGTCAGTGGGAATAATGTCCCTCTATACTCTACAGAGAGAGGAAGGTAGTGTACCTAATCCTGTCAAAATGTGGTCGACATGTTTCGCGTCTCTTAACGGTCAATGAATGATCCAATTACGCTTTATCAGGACCTAGAATACTACTTCTCCTATTCAAAGAATTTGTTGTATGCTATAAAGTGCTAGAGTATCACTTACAAACTGAAGACAAGTCGTCAATGTCAGTTGGTCAATTAGTCGCCCATCCCATATTCGAGAATGTGCTTCCTTGGTCCGCGCTAGCCTTAACCAAGGAGGTATAATTTGTCGACTCCTTCGTCATAAGGGAAAACCTACCCTCGGCCGCGCTCCCTTTGCTTTTGGAACGGTGTTGATACCCTGACAGCCTTTGCTGGAGGTGAGGGCTGCAGTGTCCCAGCTGGTGAAGGTGCCTCCTGGGCAGCTTCTGCTGGAGGCAAAGGCTGCTGTATCTCAGCAGTGGATGAGTTTCCCGTGCCCACTGGTGGTTGTGGTGTTGGTACCCTGCCAGACTCTGCAGGAGATGAGGGCTGCTGTGTCTCAGCAGGGGAAGTGGCCTCCTGGGCAGCCTCTGTTGGAGGCGATTACTGCAGTGTCTCAGCTGGAGGTGAAGGCTTCTTCCCTTTCATGGCAGGAGGTGAGGACTTCTTCACTTTCATGGCAGGAAGTGGGGCTTCTGCCCTTTCATGGCAGGAGGTGAGGGCTTCTGCCCTTCCATGGCAGGAGGTGAGGGTTCCTGCCCCCTACTTGCTGTTGTAGTGGAATCTTTCCCCCTTCCTGGCTGGTGGAGTGAAATCCTAACCGTTCCTGGCTGGTGGAGTGGGATCCTTCACTGTCTTGCATCCACGAGTAGGAGGTGCCTTCACTGTCCCCGTGGATTGTTTGGCTGAGGTGCTGGACTGGGTCATTGTGACCCTGCTCTTACGGGCAGGACGGGGGAGGGAAGAGGTCAAGTTGGGCAAGGAAAAGCTTCTTAGGGACGTTGGGGCGGGATGAGGGACGGGAGTGGAGGTTGAGGGAGTGGTTGTTGGAGGAGTACGTCTGCTGGACTTGGGTGCAGGTGCATGGGCAGTGTGCTGATGTGAGGTGGATGGCTGTTGGGTGTCTGAGTGCCTGCGTTTGTGTCCTTTATGGGGGGGGACGTTCAGGGTGGGAGAGGACACAGGGGACACATGGATGGATGCTGTGGAGGTGTCTGCCAGTGAGGTTTGTGTACTGCTTGGTGTGGTGATGCTGCTGGTGGATGTTGAAGCAGTGCATGCAGGTGTGAGTGTGGACGTGGTGTGGGGGAGGCAGTGGAGGAAGTGGATGTGGTCGTGTGTGCAACTGTCTGGTGTTTGCGTGAGTGCTTGTGGGGTGAAGTGTGGTGCCTGTGTTTGACTGTGCCACTCTTGTGTGATGTCTTGTGTGCATGCTCGTCTGAATGTGTGCATGGGATGGCTTGGGGTTGAGGAGACTGGGACTGGGAAGTTGTAGTTGAAGGGGGACGGTAGGAACAGGGACAATGGCTGCCATCAGAGAGGAGGCCAGAGCCTGAATCTATCTCTGTTGGGCCACCAATCCACCGTGGATGCCCTCCAGGAATGCATTGCATTGCTGCATCGGGGATGACAGCCCCTGGGTGGCATTCACAATGGTTGACTGCCCGACAGAGATGGATCTCAGGAGGTCAATAGCTTCCTCACTCACGACAGCAGGGCTCACTTGGGCAGGGCCTGAGGTGCCTGGGGCGAAGGAGATGCCCACCCTCCTGGGTGAGAGGGCACGGGCAACTCACTGAGGGGCTACTGGGAGGACGGTGCTGGTACGGGGGACACGGCTGTACCTGCAGCTGGGGTGGTCACAGAGGTTTCCGCCAACACCAGGGAGCTTCCGTCGGAGGAGGTATCTGAGTCAGTGTTGTCACCTCCTGTCTCCGCTGTGGTGCTTCCCTCACCCTCTGTCCCACTGGTTCCCTCGGAGTTGGTGGATTCTGCCTCCTGGGTCCTGTGGGATGAAGCTTCCTCTGTCGCCGGTGCCCCTGCTCCTCTGCCAGATGATGCTAATGCGAACAGGATGGCAGAAGGAGAAAGGGGGTGAGGGAGAGAAAGGGAGCACTGGGTCAGTTACAGCACCAACACCACAGTTGGCGTACACAGTACCACCACACACAGGGATCGGGATTGAGCACTATGCACTGGCATTCAGTTGGCTAGATGCCACAGCAAGATGAGGGCCAACCACCGCCAACTGCACCCTTCTTGGGACCCACTAAGCCATGTCTGACATGGAATGCAACCTAGCTAGGTTACCTGGATTTGCCATACAACCATTACCCTGGAGCGCTGCAAAGTCTGTCCTGGCAATAAGGGACACCCACTACCTCACACCCCCCCACCCGGATCCCATGCTACCTACCAATTATTGTTGTAACGCCCACTATATTTACCCCCTTGTGGATGCTGTGATGTCCTCAAGCGCCGATCCAGCTCTGAGTAGGCCACCGCCAGTATGCGGGCCATTAGGAGGATCAGGTTCCTACAGGCATCCCTTCCTCGTTGGGAGGCCATCCCCAGTTGGGCCTCCGCGGTCTTCCGTGCCCAGCGTCTCAGGTCCTCCCACCTTTTCCAACAGTGGGTGCTCCTCCTGCTGTAGATCCCCAGGGTCCACACGTCCTTGGCGATGGCACGCCACAATCCCTTCTTTTGATGGGCGCTGACCTGCAGAGGCGATACAGACTGGAGGGCACCATTATACATCAATCCAGCCTGTCACACATATGGCCCACCAATCCCGTTTCCACACCATTGGCACACACATGGTCTGGCGCCCACCATGTACACTACCATCAGACATAACATCAGATGTTTTCCTCATATTTCGGTGACAGAAAGTTCTGGAATCTGAGAGGAGCCACAAATTTCCTTCCACCCAGCGTTCCCCCAAGTCTCCCGATAAAAATGATACCTCACTTGTGTGGGTAGGCCTAGTGCCCGCGACAGGAAATGCCCCAAAACACAACGTGGACACATCCCATTTTTTGACAGAAAACAGAGGTGTTTTTTGCAAAGTGCCTACCTGTAGATTTTGGCCTCTAGCTCAGCCGGCACATAGGGAAACCTACCAAACCTGTGCATTTTTTAAAACTAGAGACCTAGGGGAATCCAAGATGGGGTGACTTGTGGGGCTCTGACCAGGTTCTGTTACCCAGAATCCTTTGCAAACCTCAAACTTTGTCTAAAAAAAACACGTTTTCCTCACATTTGGGTGACAGAAAGTTCTGGAATCTGAGAGGAGCCACAAGTTTCCTTCCACCCAGCGTTCCCCCAAGTCTCCCGATAAAAATGATACCTCACTTGTGTGGGTAGGCCTAGCGCCCGTGACAGGAAATGCCCCAAAACACAACGTGGACACATCCCATTTTTTGACAGAAAACAGAGGTGTTTTTTGCAAAGTGCCTACCTGTAGATTTTGGCCTCTAGCTCAGCCGGCACCTAGGGAAACCTACCAAACCTGTGAATTTATGAAAACTAGAGACCTAGGGGAATCCAAGATGGGGTGACTTGTGGGGCTCTGACCAGGTTCTGTTACCCAGAATCCTTTGCAAACCTCAAAGTTTGGCTAAAAAAACAAGTTTCCTCACATTTCGGTGACAGAAAGTTCTGGAATCTGAGAGGAGCCACAAATTTCCTACCACCCAGCGTTCCCCCAAGTCTCCTGATAAAAATTATACCTCACTTGTGTGGGTAGGCCTAGCGCCCGCGACAGGAAATTCCCCAAAACACAACGTTGACACATCACATTTTTTGATGGAAAACAGAGGTGTTTTTTGAAAAGTGCCTACCTGTAGATTTTGGGCTCTAGCTCAGCTGGCCCCAGGGGGGGCAGAAATGGCCTAAAATAAATACACCCCCAACCCCCCCCCCAGGGAGCGACCCTTGCCTACGGGGTCGCTCCCCCTGCGTGACACTGGCGCAAAAAAAAAGATCCCCGGTGCCTAGTTGTTTCTGCCCCCCTTGGGGGCAGATTGACCTAAAATCGGCTGATCTGCCCCCAAGGGGGGCAGAAATGGTCTAAATACAATTTGCCCCCCAGGGGAGCGACCCTTGCCTAATGGGCCACTCCCCATCTCAAAAAAAAAAAAAAAAATGTGCCCTAGCGCCTAGGTGTTTCTGCCCCCCCCCCCGGGGGCAGATCGGCCTAATAACAATAGGCCGATCTGCCACCAGGGAGGGCAGAAATGGCCTAAAATTAATTTGACCTCCCACCCCCCCCCCCCCCTCACCCCGAGAGGGACCCTTGCCTACGGGGTCGCTCCCCTTGCGTAACATTGGCGCGCAAAAAAAGATCCCCGTTGCCTAGTGGTTTCTGCCCCCTTTGGGGGCATATCAGCCTAATTAAAATAGGCTGATCTGCCCCCCAGGGGGGCAGAAATGGCCTAAATACAATTTGCACCTCCAGGGGAGCGACCCTTGCCTAAGGGATCGCTCACCATCTGTAAAACAACAAAAAAAAATCCCCGGTGCCTAGGGGTTTCTGCCCCCCTTGGGGGCAGATCGGCCTAATTAAAATAGGCTGATCTGCCCCCCAGGGGGACAGAAATGGCCTAAAATAAATTTGCCCCCCAGGGGGAATGACCCTTGCCTAAGGGGCCGCTCCCCTTGTGTGAAATTCACAAAGAAAAAAAGAAACTCCCTGGTGTCTAGTCGTTTCTGTCCCCCTTGGGGGCAGATCGGCCTCATAAAAATAGGCCAATCTGCCCCCAAGGGGGGGCAGAAATGGCCTAAATGTAATTTGCCCCCTAGGTGAGCGACCCTTGCCTAAGTGGTCGCTCCTCACCTCAAAAAAAACAAAAAAACAATAAGATCCCTGGAGCCTAGAGGTTTCTGCACCCCCTGGGGGCAGAAAAGGGCTTAAAAAAATGCATTCCCCCCCCCCGGAGCGACCCTTGCCCAAGGGTTCGCTCCCTTATGCCAATTTCCAAATAAAAAAAACCTCCCTGGTGTCTAGTGGTTTCTGTCCCCCTTGGGGGCAGATTGGCCTCATAAAAATAGGCCAATCTGCCCCCAAGGGGGGCAGAAATGGCCTAAATGTAATATGCCCCCTAAGGGAGCGACGCTTGCCTAAGGGGTCGCTCCCTTATGCCAATTTCCAAAAACCTTCCCAAAAAAATAAAATCCCTGGTGTCTAGTGGGCGTTTCAAAAGCCGGATTGCTTTACAATCCGGCTTTTCAAACGCTGAGAGAGAATTCAAAGGGAAGGAAATACATTTCCTTCCCTTTGAAGCCTCTCCGGGCCTCCTCCACGTGATCAGAAGAGAAATGCAAAGCTCAACTTCCAGCGCGAAGGAGGAGGCCTCTGTGACAATCGGGGGGGGGGTGAGGGGGTCGGGGTGGAAGGGGAAGGGATTCCCCTTCCATCCACGACTGGGGGGTGTGGGTGGGGGGCTCATGTGGGGAGCGCTAACGCTCCCCCTGGTTCACTGGTGCAGGACGAGGTGATCTCGTCCAAGGCACCCGGGAACCGGTGTCTTGGATGAGATCACCTCGTCCAAGGCACTGTGGGGATTAAAAACACCCACCTAGGGAGGTACCTCCCACCACCCACCCCCACTCTGGCTCCTTTATATCAGTCTCCTTACCATGGTGAGTGACTTATAGTTACACCTATAACCCTGCCGCCTATACATTAAACATGCAGTTGAGGGGAAGTCAGTCCAGTATGTTATAAAACGTAGTTGGACATGTCAGCATTAAGCGACTAAGTCAGACCTTGAATAAATATCAACTGCAGAGTGTGTTTAGAAGATGCGGAGGCCAGAAAGCACCATATGATTCAGGACAAGCAGAGTGAAAAGATCTGGATCCAAAATGATACATTGAGTCACAAAGAAATGAAATATCTAAGAAACCAACAACTAAATCACCTTAATTCAGAGAATTATAAAATATATTTTTCCACTTGCTTGAAGTGGAAATACAGTAATAAAATTCCTCAGTAACCGCTCAAGTGATACTGCTCAATTTTCAAGAAGGCACGCTCAATGGAGATTCCTATTTGAATGCAGAATCAATGCAGCTGCGATGGTATATACAGTGATTAGGTGATATTGTCACTGTTGTTCAGTTCATCTGTGTGCAGGGACTTCAAATAGTAGATCCAAAGGCATTCTCTGTTGTCCGTTAGTCATTGTGTCTTTCTTAGGTAAAAATATGTCAGGCAGCAAATGGTCTGCGTCTATACACTGATTAGTTGCAGTCTTGTCACGTTTGTTATTAATTATCGCTGATTTGTTATTGCCAACATTTGTGCTGTCAAACAAAAGTTATGCAGTAAGCTCATCAGCAACGCACCATCCCTATTAATACCCCCTTGTGCAAAAATATAAGTAAAGAACACGAAAAATATTATTAAGTTTCAAAGAGTGTGCAACTACACCATAGTTCCTACTGCAATAAGGAACGCGACAGGGCTGAATGACAGCTCCACTGAGAAATACTCCAAAGGGCGGTGCACTGCAAACTGTACAAAGAACAGTATACAAACGGACAAAGCCAGTGTAACAATGTAAAGAGACAATGTTTCCTATTTAATATTTCGTTGACAGTCCAAAATATTGAATTTACACAACCCTGGTGGGCAGTGTAAGTTGTGACCACAAATAGTACACAAACAAAAACAAAGAGCCTTATATCCTTGCAATTTCATGGACAAGTGATAAGTTCACAATGAATGGCCAACGCGTTTTGCCCAGCATAGGGCTTCTTCAGGGCTGTAACATAACCAGAAACAACAGATATATTCTATGCTATAGTACAAGGAGTGTAAATAGATGTGTGAGTACAAAAGTACCACAGCCAAAATAAAGATAAGTGTGAAAGGAAAAAATCAAAAAGTGTACCAACACATTGTTAATGGTGGCGAACCCGTGCGCAACATGTTCTTGATCATGCACTTGCATATTGTACAGCGTGTACCAGTAATAAAGCAGTAAATTAGAATATGTGTATAGTAAAAGCGATTCCAATAGTATGTGTTTAACAACTGGTAGTAGGTGTGATAAGAAGTCAAAGCACAAATGGTAAAAAGGAACTGAGGCGGACATTCCAACCTCGGCGGTAAAAGGCGCTTACCGCCAGACAGAAGACCGCCATAACACCGCCGCGGTAAACCGCCACGGTCATTCTGACCCACAACAGGCAAACCGCCAAAATACCGACATCCACAAAAGTCCGCCACACCAAAGGTCAGCGATAAACTGGCGATGACCAAACCTCCACCGTCACGCCAACAGAAATACGCCCATGCCATTACGACCCACAAATCCACGCGGCGGTCTTTCAATACACATACTCGTACAAAACACAACCACATTGGACTATTCGAAATACACACACCTGATACACATACACACACCACTCCCACACACCCAATACAATATAAAACACACACCCACATCACCCACAAACCCCTACGACCAGAAATTCTGAGAGAAGGCGAGAGAGAGACACCACAGTCAACTACCAAGCATCCACAGGCACACAATACCAATACCCACAGAACTTCCACGCACCTCACACAACACACCACTAAATAGCACCCCACCTATCACTACACACTCCACCCCACACATCATCCACACCACCCCATGGCACCTCAAAGACACCCCAGGTTCTCAGATGCTGAACTCAGGGTCATGGTGGAGGAAATCGTACGAGTAGAGCCTCAGCTGTTCGGAACACAGGTGCAGCACACCACCATTGCCAGGAAGATGGAGCTATGGAGCAGAATAGTCGACAGGGTCAACGCTGTGGGACAACACCCAAGAAATAGGGACGACATCAGGAAGCGGTGGAACGACCTACGGGGGAAGGTGCGTTCCATGGTCTCAAGTGACAACATCGCGGTACAGCGGATTGGCGGCGGACCCCCACCTCCTCCCCCAGATTTTACAACATGGGAGGAGCAAGTCTTGAACATCCTGCATCCTGAGGGCCTCGCAGGAGTCGGTGGAGGAATGGACTCTGGTAAGTTTCATCTTCACTACTTCATCCCCCCCACCCCACCTACATGCCAACTCATACCCCCACCCTCAACCTTACCCCCATCACAACTACCCCTTGCAAATGTCTCACCATCACAACCCACCCATCCCAAAACTTAGCCCTGCATGCGGCCCCAGAGCATGGACACCCATCACCAAGGCATGCCCAATGCACATACCCATCACCACCCCCCCCCCAAAATACCGTCACAACAGCCCCCACAAAGGAATGGCAGCACTGGGGTACACGGGCACCCACCCATTGCACGCCATTGGCACACACAGAAGCAATAACCATACTTTTATACCCCTGCAGGACCCGAACGCCAGGTCACCGCGCAGGAGGGTCCACAAATGTCCCATCCACCCCCAGAAGAGGCCCACAGTGATGACAGTAGCTCTGTCTCCCTGGATCTAGATGACCAGCCCGGTCCATCGGGGACCTCGGGACAGTCGGTTCCCCTCAGACAGGCACAGGCCACAGCAGACCTTCCCCCCTCTGGGAACACCAGCACAGCACCCACCCAGCGGGCCCATACCTCTGTCCCCAGGACAAGTCAATCAGCGGTGTGACCTACACTACAGGGAACCCAGGCTAACCCACCACCCCAACAACAACAGGGACCTGGGGGCAGTGGTAGTGGGCACACGGTCCAGGGGACAGAGGCCCAAGGAAACAGGGGAACTGGGAGGGCAGCTGTGCGACAGGGGGGAGACAGGCCAAGGGAACCCACTCTCCACGAGGCCCTCTCCTCCATCATGGGAGCATACCACCGCTCCCAGGAGACGATGGCGACGGTCCTGGGCAGGTTTCAGGAAATCCAGCTTCTGCAGGAACAACAGTATATGGGGTTCAGGGAGGAACTGAGAAACATCAGTACCGCCATGGGTACCATCGTAGTGGCCCTGAATGAGTTAATCTCCACATTGCGGACCACTGTGGCACCTCAAAGGGCCCCTGACACTAGCATGGACCAAGAACTGGCTACCACCTCCGCCGGCGCTAGTGGACAGGAGGCCCCGACAGAAGACCAACAGGCCATCAGAACCCCACCCCCTGCAGAAGGAGAACCACCCCACAAGGGGGCCCTGAGATCCAGGAAGAAGACAGAGTAACATGTCAAGACCCCCGCCAGCAAAGGATACCGCCCTGATTGTCATCCCACTGTCCCACATTGTCACCCTGTCCAACCTTAAACTGCCCCTGCTCCACTTCCCACAGGCATTTGGACAATGCACCTGTGAACCTGATAGTCTGGACTCTGCCATGGACAATCCTCCACCATCACCCCTCACCGATTTGCAACCACCCATCCAAATTAGAGCACTTGAATAAACACACTTATTGCACATAAACAATCTGGAGTCTGTCTGTGATTTTAACAAATGTATTAGACATGACAGTGCCAAAATTGTTATTCACATTGTGATGCCAACAAACCGCTGTCACACAGCTGTAGTCCATGGGGAAACTAAGCAGATGTCACGCAGTGGGGCCCACAGCTCTGAAAACGGAAGGGAAAGTCACAACACAGTTACCATACACTGGGGGAAAAAGTCAGACAGTAGAGAGGTAGGAGTCTTTAAGTAAATGTAATATGCCGGTGTGTACTCTTACCTGTGTGTCACTGAAAGTATTGCTCTATTACTGTGTTCCTGTTGTCTATGTCGTCCTCTTCGGCTTCCTCTTCTTCACTCTCCACAGGCTCCACAGCTGCTACAACACCACCATCTGGACCATCCTCCTGCAGAAAAGGCACCTGGCGGCGCAAAGCCAGGTTGTGAAGCATACAGCAGGCCACGATGATCTGGCACACCTTCTTTGGTGAGTACATTACGGATCCACCTGTCATATGGAGGCACCTGAACCTGGCCTTCAGGAGGCCAAAGGTGCGTTCGATCACCCTCCTAGTCCGCCCATGGGCCTCATTGTAGCGTTCCTCTGCCCTGGTCCTGGGATTCCTCACTGGGGTCAGTAGCCAGGACAGGTTGGGGTAACCAGAGTCCCCTAATAGCCACACCCGGTGCCTCTGGAGTTGACCCATCACATACGGGATGCTGCTATTCCGCAGGATGTAGGCGTCATGCACTGAGCCAGGGAACTTGGCATTAACATGGGAGATGTACTGGTCTGCCAAACAGACCATCTGTACATTCATCGAATGATAACTTTTCCTGTTCCTGTACACCTGTTCACTCCTGCTGGGGGGTACCAAAGCCACATGTGTCCCATCAATGGCACCTATGATGTTGGGGATATGTCCAAGGGCATAGAAATCACCCTTCACTGTAGGCAAATCCCCCACCTCAGGGAAAACGATGTAGCTCCGCATGTGTTTGAGCAGGGCAGACAACACTCTGGACAACACCTTGGAAAACATAGGTTGAGACATCCCTGATGATATGGCCACTGTTGTTTGAAATGACCCACTTGCTAAGAAATGGAGTACTGACAGCACCTGCACTAGAGGGGGGATCCCTGTGGGTTGGCGGATTGGTGACATCAGGTCTGCCTCCAGCTGGGCACACAGTTAATGTATAGTGGCTCGGTCAAGCCTGTATGTCAGAATGACATGTCATTCCTCCATTGTCGACAGGTCCACCAGCGGTCTGTACACGGGAAGATTCCTCCATCTCCTGTCATTGCCCAGCGGACGGTGCCTAGGAAGGACAACAGCGAGCACAGAGTCAATCAACCCACAGGCACGTTCCCACAGCTTGCACACAACACGATTCACTATGCATTGAATGGTTTGTATGAGTGTTGAGGAAAGGCCTAGGTATGTGTGACGCAGTAGAAATTAAGCCATGTGGGCCCTTGAAATGGCGGCTGCCTGACCTGTGAAGTGTGACAATGGGATGTGAGGTCAATGCGCTGGCGTGGCACACCGTGGCGGTAGGCGGTCGAAGACCGCGGCGCAAAGCCGCATTGGTTAACATTGAACCCTATGGGTTTCAGGAGCCAATGACGATGTGCGCCGGCGGTCGCGGTACGCACCGCCGTGGGCGTGACCGCCATTTTCTATCTACTTAATCACTCGATTCCTGATCTTCCACAGGAGAGGACCTACACTGCAAGTGCTGCTGTGACCTCGGTCTGGAAGAGACAATGGCTGCTGCGACTGGGGAAAGGGCCCCTGCCTTCACTTCAGAAGAATTGGAGAAACTCGTGGATGGGGTCCTCCCCCAGTATACGGTACTCTACGGTCCTCCAGACCAACAGGTAAGTACACTGGGAGCATGCTTTGTGGGCAATGCCTGGGTTGAGTCGGGTGGATGAAAGATGGTGGGGAGGGGAGCGATTGAGGCATGCATCAGACGACAGATGAGAGCATGTGCCACATGGCAAGGGTGATGATGGGGGGCCACTCACTTCGAGCATGCAGAAGGTGATGACAATTTTTCTCTCCCTGTACATGTCACATAGGTCAGCGCCCACCAGAAAATTGCGATTTGGCGTGCCATCGCCAAGGACGTCCGGACCCTGGGGGTCCACAACAGACGGGGCACCCACTGCCGGAAGAGGTGGGAGGACATCCGCCGCGGGAGCAGGAAGACGGCGGAGGCTCTGCTGGGGATGGCCTCCCAACGTAGGAGGGGTGCCAGTCGTCAATTGACCCCCCTGATGTCCCGGATCCTGGCAGTGGCCTACCCGATTTGGATGGGCGCGTGAGGACATCACAGCAGACACAAGGGGGTGAGTACACTCTCATTCTGGTGACTTTGCGCGCAGTGGAGGTGTCTGGGTGGGGGAGAAGGGCTGTGGGTCTCCCTAGGCCAGGGCGATTTCTGTAGACTAGGCCCCTCCGTAAGGCATGGCCCTGTGCCCCCGCCCCCGACCTCTGTAGGGTGCCAAGTTCAGGTATCCATGGCCCTGTGTCATCTATGTGTGCAGTTGTCATCCATAGGCTTGTAGGCCATGTCCCACTGATTGAGTAGTGGACCCCAAGTGCGCGGCGTAGTGCAGGGGCCTTCTGTGTCTGTCTTGTCCGCCAACAGTAGCGGTAATCCATGCACTCAACATGTCTTTCTTTCTCCCCCCCCCCCTTTTTTGTGGTCTTCCTGTTCATGTGTGCATCAGCATCATCAGGCGGAGGAGAAGTGGCATTGGAGCACGAGGGAGCTGCATCCCACATGGCCCTGGAGGGCCATGCAACGGACTCAGAGTACACCAGTGGGACGGAGGGCAAGGGGAGCTCCAACGCGGGGACTCGTGCTGATGTCAGTGGCAGCGACTCGTCCTCTGAAGGGAGCTCCCTTGTGGTGGCGGCAACATCCGTGCCCCCCGCAACAACAGGTACAGCCGCCACCCAGCGCACCAGCACCGCCCTCCCAGCAGCCCCTCAGCGTTTGCCCCGTGCCCGCTCACCCGGGAAGGTGGGCATCTCCTTCGCCCCAGGAAAGATACGTTGGTTACTAAAACACAGGGGACCAGGCAGACTGGAAAGAACGTCCTATCTTTCGTGACTCAGTACACGGCCCAAAGCCAGGGTATTTTTAAAATTCTCAAACGCCACTGGCCCTTACTAACTGATGTTCCGGGATTGAAAGGAACAATACCTAACAAACCTAGGATTACCTACCGTAGAGGGCTAACTCTTAGATACCATTGGTGCCCCAGCTACATTGCTTCCACCCGTCCTGCCACGTGGCTTTCAGTAAAACCTAGGGGTTTTTATACTTGTCATGTTTGTAATGTTTGTATCTTTGGTCGTGATAAAATTAAGGACTTTTGCTATCATAATAATATCATAATAGGAGATTCACTATTCATCAATTCATCAATTGTAACACCAAGGCCCATATTTATACTTTTTTTAGCACCGCATTTACGTCGGTTTTTGACGCAAAATCGGCGCAAACTTACAAAATACAATTGTATTTTGTAAGTTTGCGCCAATTTTGCGTAAATAAATGACGCAAATCCGGTGCTAAAAAAGTATAAATATGGGCCCAAATTTGTTGTTTATATCTTGGGTTGTGCATGTAATAAGGTTTACGTGGGCAGCACTATACGCCCCTTGAAACTCAGAATACAGGAACACCTGCGAGCTATAAAAAAAACATGACTTTACATACCCACTCGCCACACACGATACTGGTTCACTCTAATGATCCAACTATTTGGTTTCATGGCATTTAACATGTTCCCGCTCATCCTAGAGGGGGTAATAGAGAAAGGACTGTGTGCCAGAAAGAGGCGGCCTGGATCTGTCGCCTACAAGCGGTAGACCTGGGCCATAACACGGATCACGAATTTCATTATTTTCTATAAATCTGATTGCTCTTCTTAGAATTTAATTTCTCTATTGTTTTTTTTTGTACTTTTTATGAATTGATCACTACTTTTTTGTTGCATTTTACTGTTGATTGCTTCATTTGTGGCTCACGTTGTATTACTGTGGATGGTCAGGTCTATACGATGTTTCAACTGTTTGTATTTATTTCTATTATGTTTTTGCAAACGTCTACATAGTTTATTTATTGAAATGTACATGTTCTCACTTGGGCCAAATGGACTAAGCGTGCACACATCACCTTTGTTGGGGTCCTTCTATTGCTCCACTCCTCTTTTGCTCTTACGCTCTTTCTTTGTTATTCTCTTCTGTAAGGAAATGCCTCCTTGGCATGGTTACCCCCTGACTTTTTGCCTTTGCTGATGCTATGTTTTGAATTGAAAGTGTGCTGAGGCCTGCTAACCAGGCCCCAGCACCAGTGTTCTTTCCCTAACCTGTACTTTTGATTCCACAATTGGCACACCCTGGCACCCAGATAAGTCCCTTGTAACTGGTACCTCTGGTACCAAGGGCCCTGATGCCAGGGAAGGTCTCTAAGGGCTGCAGCATGTATTATGCCACCCTAGAGACCCCTCACTCAGCACAGACACACTGCTTACCAGCTTGTGTGTGCTAGTGAGAACAAAATGAGTAAGTCGACATGGCACTCCCCTCAGGGTGCCATGCCAGCCTCTCACTGCCTATGCAGTATAGGTAAGACACCCCTCTAGCAGGCCTTACAGCCCTAAGGCAGGGTGCACTATACCATAGGTGAGGGTACCAGTGCATGAGCACTGTGCCCCTACAGTGTCTAAGCAAAACCTTAGACATTGTAAGTGCAGGGTAGCCATAAGAGTATATGGTCTGGGAGTCTGTTTTACACGAACTCCACAGTCCCATAATGGCTACACTGAAAACTGGGAAGTTTGGTATCAAACTTCTCAGCACAATAAATGCACACTGATGCCAGTGTACATTTTATTGTAAAATACACCACAGAGGGCACCTTAGAGGTGCCCCCTGAAACTTAACCGACTATCTGTGTAGGCTGACTGGTTCCAGCAGCCTGCCACACTAGAGACATGTTGCTGGCCCCATGGGGAGAGTGCCTTTGTCACTCTGAGGCCAGTAACAAAGCCTGCACTGGGTGGAGATGCTAACACCTCCCCCAGGCAGGAGCTGTAACACCTGGCGGTGAGCCTCAAAGGCTCACCCCTTTGTCACAGCACCGCAGGACACTCCAGCTAGTGGAGTTGCCCGCCCCCTCTGGCCCCGGCCCCCACTTTTGGCGGCAAGGCCGGAGAAAATAATGAGAATAACAAGGAGGAGTCACTGGCCAGTCAGGAAAGCCCCTAAGGTGTCCTGAGCTGAGGTGACTAACTTTTAGAAATCCTCCATCTTGCAGATGGAGGATTCCCCCAATAGGATTAGGGATGTGACCCCCTCCCCTTGGGAGGAGGCACAAAGAGGGTGTACTCACCCTCAGGGCTAGTAGCCATTGGCTACTAACCCCCCAGACCTAAACACGCCCTTAAATTTAGTATTTAAGGGCTCTCCCTGAACCTAGAAACTAGATTCCTACAACAACAAGAAGAAGGACTGCCTAGCTGAAAACCCCTGCAGAGGAAGACCAGAAGACAACCACTGCCTTGGCTCCAGAAACTCACCGGCCTGTCTCCTGCCTTCCAAAGAACTCTGCTCCAGCGACGCCTTCCAAAGGGACCAGCGACCTCTGAATCCTCTGAGGACTGCCCTGCTTCGACGACGACAAGAAACTCCTGAGGACAGCGGACCTGCTCCAAAAAGACTGCAACTTTATCCAAAGGAGCAGCTTTAAAGAACCCTGCAATCTCCCCGCAAGAAGCGTGAGACTTGCAACACTGCACCCGGCGACCCCGACTCGGCTGGTGGAGAACTAACGCCTCAGGGAGGACCCCCGGACTACTCTACGACTGTGAGTACCAAAACCTGTCCCCCCTGAGCCCCCACAGCGCCGCCTGCAGA
This sequence comes from Pleurodeles waltl, assembly GCF_031143425.1. NCBI lineage: Eukaryota > Metazoa > Chordata > Amphibia > Caudata > Salamandridae > Pleurodeles > Pleurodeles waltl. The sequence goes on along the minus strand of NC_090446.1, from coordinate 774,440,708 downwards.
GGGAATCCCGAGGCTTCCCCTGACCGCGACTCTCTGAAACCTAAGTCCCGACGCCTGGAAAAGACCCTGCACCCGCAGCCCCCAGGACCTGAAGGACCGGACTTTCACTGCAGAAGTGACCCCCAGGAGTCCCTCTCCCTTGCCCAAGTGGAGGTTTCCCCGAGGAAGCCCCCCCTTGCCTGCCTGCAGCGCTGAAGAGATCCCTTGATCTCTCATTGACTTCCATTGCGAACCCGACGCTTGCTCTAACACTGCACCCGGCCGCCCCCGCGCCGCTGAGGGTGAAATTTGTGTGTGGGCTTGTGTCCCCCCCGGTGCCCTACAAAACCCCCCTGGTCTGCCCCCCGAAGACGCGGGTACTTACCTGCTGGCAGACTGGAACCGGGGCACCCCCTTCTCTCCATTGGAGCCTATGCGTTTTGGGCACCACTTTGAACTCTGCACCTGACCGGCCCTGAGCTGCTGGTGTGGTAACTTTGGGGTTGCTCTGAACCCCCAACGGTGGGCTACCTTGGACCAAGAACTGAACCCTGTAAGTGTCTTACTTACCTGGTAAAACTAACAAAAACTTACCTCCCCCAGGAACTGTGAAAATTGCACTGTGTCCACTTTTAAAATAGCTATTTGTGAATAACTTGAAAAGTATACATGCAATTGAAATGATTCAAAGTTCCTAATGTACTTACCTGCAATACCTTTCAAACAAGATATTACATGTTAAATTTGAACCTGTGGTTCTTAAAATAAACTAAGAAAATATATTTTTCTATAACAAAACCTATTGGCTGGATTTGTCTCTGAGTGTGTGTACCTCATTTATTGTCTATGTGTATGTACAACAAATGCTTAACACTACTCCTTGGATAAGCCTACTGCTCGACCACACTACCACAAAATAGAGCATTAGTATTATCTCTTTTTACCACTATTTTACCTCTAAGGGGAACCCTTGGACTCTGTGCATGCTATTCCTTACTTTGAAATAGCACATACAGAGCCAACTTCCTACATTGGTGGATCAGCGGTGGGGTACAAGACTTTGCACTTGCTGGACTACTCAGCCAATACCTGATCACACGACAAATTCCAAAATTGTCATTAGAAATTGATTTTTGCAATTTGAAAAGTTTTCTAAATTCTTTAAAGTCCTGCTAGGGCCTTGTGTTAGTCCCTGTTAGCATTTCTTTTAGAGTTTAAAAGTTTGTTAAAAGTTTGAATTAGATTCTAGAACCAGTTTTAGTTTCTTAAAAAGTATTCCAACTTTTAGAAGCATAATGTCTAGCACAGATGTGAATGTGGTGGAACTCGACACCACACCTTACCTCCATCTCCAGATGAGAGAGCTAAGGTCACTCTGTAACATAAGAAAAATAACAATGGGCTCCAGACCTACCAAAGCACAGCTCCAGGAGCTGTTGGCAGAGTATGATAGAGCCAACCCCTCTGTGGATAACACAGAGGAAGATGATAGTGAACTGGAGGAAGAATCCCCTCCACCAGTCCTATCTAGGGAGAACAGGGCTTCTCAAGCCCTGACTCCAAAAATAATAGTCAGAGATGCTGGCTCCCTCAGAGGAGGGTCCAACCTCTCTGAAATCACTGAGGATAACTCCAGTGAAGAGGACATCCAGTTAGCCAGGATGGCCAAAAGATTGGCTTTGGAAAAACAGATCCTAGCCATAGAAAGGGAAAGACAAGAGATGGGCCTAGGACCCATCAATGGTGGCAGCAACATAACTAGGGTCAGAGATTCTCCTGACATGTTGAAAATCCCCAAAGGGATTGTAACTAAATATGAAGATGGTGATGATATCACCAAATGGTTCACAGCTTTTGAGAGGGCTTGTGAAACCAGAAAAGTGAACAAATCTCACTGGGGTGCTCTCCTTTGGGAAATGTTCACAGGAAAGTGTAGGGATAGACTCCTCACACTCTCTAAAAAAGATGCAGAATCTTATGACCTCATGAAGGGTACCCTGATTGAGGGCTTTGGATTCTCCACTGAGGAGTATAGGATTAGATTCAGGGGGGCTCAAAAATCCTCGAGCCAGACCTGGGTTGACTTTGTAGACTACTCAGTAAAAACACTAGATGGTTGGATTCAAGGAAATGGTGTAAATGATTATGATGGGCTGTACAATTTATTTGTGAAAGAACACCTATTAAGTAATTGTTTCAATGATAAACTGCATCAGCATCTGGTGGACCTAGGACCAATTTCTCCCCAAGAATTGGGAAAGAAGGCGGACCATTGGGTCAAGACTAGGGTGTCCAAAACTTCCACAGGGGGTGACCCAAAGAAAGGGGTCACAAAACCTCCCCAGGGGAAAGGTGGTGAGACAGCCAAAAATAAAAATAGTAAAGAGTCTTCTACAGGCCCCCAAAAACCTGCACAGGAGGGTGGGCCCAGAGCCTCTTCACAAAACAATCCTGGGTACAAGGGTAAAAACTTTGATCCCAAAAAGGCCTGGTGTCGAAACTGTAGTCAGTCTGGACACCAAACTGGAGACAAGGCCTGTCCCAAGAAAGATACCACTTCTAACTCCCATCCAGCTAAAACTGGAATGGCCAGTCTCCAAGTGGGATCAACAGTGTGCCCAGAGCAAATCAGGTGTCACACTGAAGCTACATTAGTCTCTGAGGGTGGGGTGGATTTAGCCACACTGGCTGCCTGGCCCCCTAACATGCAAAAATACAGGCAGCAGCTCTTAATTAATGGGACAAGTGTAGAGGGCCTGAGGGATACAGGTGCCAGTATCACCATGGTGACAGAGAAACTGGTTTCCCCTGGCCAATACCTGACTGGACAAACTTATCCAGTCACCAACGCTGACAATCAGACTAAAGTACATCCCATGGCTATGGTAACTTTAGAGTGGGGAGGGGTCAATGGCCTGAAACAGGTGGTGGTCTCCTCAAATATCCCAGTAGACTGTTTGCTTGGAAATGACCTGGAGTCCTCAGCATGGGCTGAGGTAGAACTGAAAACCCATGCAGCCATGCTGGGTATCCCTGAACTGGTGTGTGTCAAGACTAGGGCACAGTGCAAGGCACAGGGTGAAAAAGTAGAGCTGGAGTCTGGAAAAATGGCCCAGCCTACCAAGAGAAAAGGAAAGTCAGCTGGGAAACCAGCTGCAACACAACACCAAAAAGAGAACCTCTCTTCTCAGGAAGAAGTTCTGCCCTCTGAGGGAACTGAGCCTATGGAGCTGGAACCTTATCAGGTTGAGCTCTTGGGCCCAGGGGGACCCTCAAGGGAAGAGTTGTGTAAGGGACAAGAAACCTGTCCCTCTCTTGAAGGCCTTAGGCAGCAAGCTGCTGAAGAGTCCACAGGCAAGAAAAATGGAACACATAGGGTCTATTGGGAAGATGGACTCCTGTACACTGAGGCAAGAGATCCCAAACCTGGTGCCACTAGGAGAGTGGTAGTGCCTCAGGGTTTCAGAGAGTTTATTCTGACCTTAGCCCATGATATTCCCCTTGCTGGGCATTTGGGACAAACCAAGACGTGGGAGAGGTTAGTCAACCACTTCTACTGGCCCAATATGTCCCAGAAGGTTAAGGAGTTTTGCCTCTCCTGCCCCACCTGTCAATCCAGTGGTAAGACAGGTGGGCATCCAAAGGCCCCCCTCATTCCACTTCCAGTGGTGGGGGTCCCCTTTGAAAGAGTGGGTGTGGACATAGTTGGTCCACTAGAACCTCCCACAGCCTCAGGAAATATGTACATCCTAGTAGTAGTGGATCATGCTACTAGGTATCCTGAAGCTATTCCCCTTAGGTCGACTACTGCCCCTGCAGTAGCCAAGGCCCTCATTGGTATCTTTACCAGAGTGGGTTTCCCTAAGGAGGTGGTGTCTGACAGAGGTACCAACTTCATGTCAGCATACCTAAAACACATGTGGAATGAGTGTGGAGTGACTTACAAATTCACTACACCATATCATCCACAAACTAATGGCCTTGTTGAGAGATTCAACAAGACATTAAAGGGCATGATCATGGGGCTCCCAGAAAAACTCAAAAGGAGATGGGATGTCCTCCTGCCATGTCTGCTTTTCGCTTACAGAGAGGTGCCTCAGAAGGGAGTAGGATTCTCACCCTTTGAACTTCTGTTTGGCCACCCTGTAAGGGGACCACTTGCTCTTGTTAAAGAAGGCTGGGAGAGACCTCTTCATGAGCCTAAACAAGACATAGTGGACTATGTACTTGGCCTTCGCTCAAGAATGGCAGAGTACATGGAAAAGGCAAGTAAAAACGTTGAGGCCAGCCAACAACTCCAGAAGTTGTGGTATGGCCAAAAGGCTGCACTGGTTGAATTCCAACCAGGGCAGAAAGTCTGGGTTCTGGAGCCTGTGGCTCCCAGGGCACTCCAGGACAAATGGAGTGGCCCTTACCCAGTACTAGAAAGGAAGAGTCAGGTCACCTACCTGGTAGACCTGGGCACAAGCAGGAGCCCCAAGAGGGTGATCCATGTGAACCGCCTTAAGCTCTTCCATGACAGGACTGATGTAAATCTGTTGATGGTAACAGAAGAGGACCAGGAAGCTGAGAGTGAACCTCTCCCTGATCTCCTCTCATCAGACCCTAAAGATGGCTCAGTAGATGGAGTGATCTACTCAGACACCCTCTCTAGCCAACAGCAGTCTGACTGCAGGAAGGTCCTGCAGCAGTTTGCTGAACTCTTTTCCCTAACCCCTGGTCAGACACACCTGTGTACCCATGATGTGGACACAGGAGACAGCATGCCTGTCAAAAACAAAATATTTAGACAGTCTGACCAAGTTAAGGAAAGCATCAAGGTGGAAGTCCACAAGATGCTGGAATTGGGAGTAATTGAGTACTCCGACAGCCCCTGGGCTAGCCCAGTGGTCTTAGTCCCCAAACCTCACACCAAAGAAGGAAAGAGAGAGATGAGGTTTTGTGTGGACTACAGAGGTCTCAACTCTGTCACAAAGACAGATGCTCATCCCATTCCTAGAGCTGATGAGCTAATAGACAAATTAGGGGCTGCCAAATTCTTAAGTACCTTTGACTTAACAGCAGGGTACTGGCAAATCAAAATGGCCCCTGGAGCAAAAGAAAAGACAGCATTCTCCACACCTGATGGGCATTATCAGTTCACTGTTATGCCCTTTGGTTTAAAGAATGCCCCTGCCACCTTCCAAAGGTTGGTGAATCAAGTCCTTGCTGGGCTGGAATCCTGTAGTGCAGCTAATCTTGATGATATTGCTGTCTTCAGCTCCACCTGGCAGGATCACCTGGTCCACCTGAAGAAGGTTTTGAAGGCTCTGCAATCTGCAGGCCTCTCTATCAAGGCATCCAAATGCCAGATAGGGCAGGGAACTGTGGTTTACTTGGGACACCTTGTAGGTGGAGGCCAAGTTCAGCCACTCCAGCCTAAGATCCAGACTATTCTGGACTGGGCAGCTCCAAAAACCCAGACTCAAGTCAGGGCATTCCTTGGCTTGACTGGGTACTACAGGAGGTTTGTGAAGGGATATGGATCCATTGTGACAGCCCTCACAGAACTCACCTCCAAGAAAATGCCCAAGAAAGTAAACTGGACTGTAGAATGCCAACAGGCCTTTGACACCCTGAAACAAGCTATGTGCACAGCACCAGTTCTAAAAGCTCCAGATTACTCCAAGCAGTTCATTGTGCAAACAGATGCCTCTGAACATGGGATAGGGGCAGTTTTGTCCCAAACAAATGATGATGGCCTTGACCAGCCTGTTGCTTTCATTAGCAGGAGGTTACTCCCCAGGGAGCAGCGTTGGAGTGCCATTGAGAGGGAGGCCTTTGCTGTGGTTTGGTCCCTGAAGAAGCTGAGACCATACCTCTTTGGTACTCACTTCCTAGTTCAGACTGACCACAGACCTCTCAGATGGCTGATGCAAATGAAAGGTGAAAATCCAAAACTGTTGAGGTGGTCCATCTCCCTACAGGGAATGGACTTTGTAGTGGAACACAGACCTGGGACTGCCCATGCCAATGCAGATGGCCTTTCCAGGTTCTTCCACTTAGAAAATGAAGACTCTCTTGGGAAAGGTTAGTCTCATCCTCTTTCGTTTGGGGGGGGGTTGTGTAAGGAAATGCCTCCTTGGCATGGTTACCCCCTGACTTTTTGCCTTTGCTGATGCTATGTTTTGAATTGAAAGTGTGCTGAGGCCTGCTAACCAGGCCCCAGCACCAGTGTTCTTTCCCTAACCTGTACTTTTGATTCCACAATTGGCACACCCTGGCACCCAGATAAGTCCCTTGTAACTGGTACCTCTGGTACCAAGGGCCCTGATGCCAGGGAAGGTCTCTAAGGGCTGCAGCATGTATTATGCCACCCTAGAGACCCCTCACTCAGCACAGACACACTGCTTACCAGCTTGTGTGTGCTAGTGAGAACAAAATGAGTAAGTCGACATGGCACTCCCCTCAGGGTGCCATGCCAGCCTCTCACTGCCTATGCAGTATAGGTAAGACACCCCTCTAGCAGGCCTTACAGCCCTAAGGCAGGGTGCACTATACCATAGGTGAGGGTACCAGTGCATGAGCACTGTGCCCCTACAGTGTCTAAGCAAAACCTTAGACATTGTAAGTGCAGGGTAGCCATAAGAGTATATGGTCTGGGAGTCTGTTTTACACGAACTCCACAGCACCATAATGGCTACACTGAAAACTGGGAAGTTTGGTATCAAACTTCTCAGCACAATAAATGCACACTGATGCCAGTGTACATTTTATTGTAAAATACACCACAGAGGGCACCTTAGAGGTGCCCCCTGAAACTTAACCGACTATCTGTGTAGGCTGACTGGTTCCAGCAGCCTGCCACACTAGAGACATGTTGCTGGCCCCATGGGGAGAGTGCCTTTGTCACTCTGAGGCCAGTAACAAAGCCTGCACTGGGTGGAGATGCTAACACCTCCCCCAGGCAGGAGCTGTAACACCTGGCGGTGAGCCTCAAAGGCTCACCCCTTTGTCACAGCACCGCAGGACACTCCAGCTAGTGGAGTTGCCCGCCCCCTCCGGCCCCGGCCCCCACTTTTGGCGGCAAGGCCGGAGAAAATAATGAGAATAACAAGGAGGAGTCACTGGCCAGTCAGGACAGCCCCTAAGGTGTCCTGAGCTGAGGTGACTCTAACTTTTAGAAATCCTCCATCTTGCAGATGGAGGATTCCCCCAATAGGATTAGGGATGTGACCCCCTCCCCTTGGGAGGAGGCACAAAGAGGGTGTACTCACCCTCAGGGCTAGTAGCCATTGGCTACTAACCCCCCAGACCTAAACACGCCCTTAAATTTAGTATTTAAGGGCTCTCCCTGAAACTAGATTCCTGCAACAACAAGAAGAAGGACTGCCTAGCTGAAAACCCCTGCAGAGGAAGACCAGAAGACAACCACTGCCTTGGCTCCAGAAACTCACCGGCCTGTCTCCTGCCTTCCAAAGAACTCTGCTCCAGCAACGCCTTCCAAAGGGACCAGCGACCTCTGAATCCTCTGAGGACTGCCCTGCTTCGACGACGACAAGAAACTCCAGAGGACAGCGGACCTGCTCCAAAAAGACTGCAACTTTATCCAAAGGAGCAGCTTTAAAGAACCCTGCAATCTCCCCGCAAGAAGCGTGAGACTTGCAACACTGCACCCGGCGACCCCGACTCGGCTGGTGGAGAACTAACGCCTCAGGGAGGACCCCCGGACTACTCTACGACTGTGAGTACCAAAACCTGTCCCCCCTGAGCCCCCACAGCGCCGCCTGCAGAGGGAATCCCGAGGCTTCCCCTGACCGCGACTCTCTGAAACCTAAGTCCCGACGCCTGGAAAAGACCCTGCACCCGCAGCCCCCAGGACCTGAAGGACCGGACTTTCACTGCAGAAGTGACCCCCAGGAGTCCCTCTCCCTTGCCCAAGTGGAGGTTTCCCCGAGGAAGCCCCCCCTTGCCTGCCTGCAGCGCTGAAGAGATCCCTTGATCTCTCATTGACTTCCATTGCGAACCCGACGCTTGCTCTAACACTGCACCCGGCCGCCCCCGCGCCGCTGAGGGTGAAATTTGTGTGTGGGCTTGTGTCCCCCCCGGTGCCCTACAAAACCCCCCTGGTCTGCCCCCCGAAGACGCGGGTACTTACCTGCTGGCAGACTGGAACCGGGGCACCCCCTTCTCTCCATTGGAGCCTATGCGTTTTGGGCACCACTTTGAACTCTGCACCTGACCGGCCCTGAGCTGCTGGTGTGGTAACTTTGGGGTTGCTCTGAACCCCCAACGGTGGGCTACCTTGGACCAAGAACTGAACCCTGTAAGTGTCTTACTTACCTGGTAAAACTAACAAAAACTTACCTCCCCCAGGAACTGTGAAAATTGCACTGTGTCCACTTTTAAAATAGCTATTTGTGAATAACTTGAAAAGTATACATGCAATTGAAATGATTCAAAGTTCCTAATGTACTTACCTGCAATACCTTTCAAACAAGATATTACATGTTAAATTTGAACCTGTGGTTCTTAAAATAAACTAAGAAAATATATTTTTCTATAACAAAACCTATTGGCTGGATTTGCCTCTAAGTGTGTGTACCTCATTTATTGTCTATGTGTATGTACAACAAATGCTTAACACTACTCCTTGGATAAGCCTACTGCTCGACCACACTACCACAAAATAGAGCATTAGTATTATCTCTTTTTACCACTATTTTACCTCTAAGGGGAACCCTTGGACTCTGTGCATGCTATTCCTTACTTTGAAATAGCACATACAGAGCCAACTTCCTACATTGGTGGATCAGCGGTGGGGTACAAGACTTTGCACTTGCTGGACTACTCAGCCAATACCTGATCACACGACAAATTCCAAAATTGTCATTAGAAATTGATTTTTGCAATTTGAAAAGTTTTCTAAATTCTTTAAAGTCCTGCTAGGGCCTTGTGTTAGTCCCTGTTAGCATTTCTTTTAGAGTTTAAAAGTTTGTTAAAAGTTTGAATTAGATTCTAGAACCAGTTTTAGTTTCTTAAAAAGTATTCCAACTTTTAGAAGCATAATGTCTAGCACAGATGTGAATGTGGTGGAACTCGACACCACACCTTACCTCCATCTCCAGATGAGAGAGCTAAGGTCACTCTGTAACATAAGAAAAATAACAATGGGCTCCAGACCTACCAAAGCACAGCTCCAGGAGCTGTTGGCAGAGTATGATAGAGCCAACCCCTCTGTGGATAACACAGAGGAAGATGATAGTGAACTGGAGGAAGAATCCCCTCCACCAGTCCTATCTAGGGAGAACAGGGCTTCTCAAGCCCTGACTCCAAAAATAATAGTCAGAGATGCTGGCTCCCTCAGAGGAGGGTCCAACCTCTCTGAAATCACTGAGGATAACTCCAGTGAAGAGGACATCCAGTTAGCCAGGATGGCCAAAAGATTGGCTTTGGAAAAACAGATCCTAGCCATAGAAAGGGAAAGACAAGAGATGGGCCTAGGACCCATCAATGGTGGCAGCAACATAACTAGGGTCAGAGATTCTCCTGACATGTTGAAAATCCCCAAAGGGATTGTAACTAAATATGAAGATGGTGATGATATCACCAAATGGTTCACAGCTTTTGAGAGGGCTTGTGAAACCAGAAAAGTGAACAAATCTCACTGGGGTGCTCTCCTTTGGGAAATGTTCACAGGAAAGTGTAGGGATAGACTCCTCACACTCTCTAAAAAAGATGCAGAATCTTATGACCTCATGAAGGGTACCCTGATTGAGGGCTTTGGATTCTCCACTGAGGAGTATAGGATTAGATTCAGGGGGGCTCAAAAATCCTCGAGCCAGACCTGGGTTGACTTTGTAGACTACTCAGTAAAAACACTAGATGGTTGGATTCAAGGAAATGGTGTAAATGATTATGATGGGCTGTACAATTTATTTGTGAAAGAACACCTATTAAGTAATTGTTTCAATGATAAACTGCATCAGCATCTGGTGGACCTAGGACCAATTTCTCCCCAAGAATTGGGAAAGAAGGCGGACCATTGGGTCAAGACTAGGGTGTCCAAAACTTCCACAGGGGGTGACCCAAAGAAAGGGGTCACAAAACCTCCCCAGGGGAAAGGTGGTGAGACAGCCAAAAATAAAAATAGTAAAGAGTCTTCTACAGGCCCCCAAAAACCTGCACAGGAGGGTGGGCCCAGAGCCTCTTCACAAAACAATCCTGGGTACAAGGGTAAAAACTTTGATCCCAAAAAGGCCTGGTGTCGAAACTGTAGTCAGTCTGGACACCAAACTGGAGACAAGGCCTGTCCCAAGAAAGATACCACTTCTAACTCCCATCCAGCTAAAACTGGAATGGCCAGTCTCCAAGTGGGATCAACAGTGTGCCCAGAGCAAATCAGGTGTCACACTGAAGCTACATTAGTCTCTGAGGGTGGGGTGGATTTAGCCACACTGGCTGCCTGGCCCCCTAACATGCAAAAATACAGGCAGCAGCTCTTAATTAATGGGACAAGTGTAGAGGGCCTGAGGGATACAGGTGCCAGTATCACCATGGTGACAGAGAAACTGGTTTCCCCTGGCCAATACCTGACTGGACAAACTTATCCAGTCACCAACGCTGACAATCAGACTAAAGTACATCCCATGGCTATGGTAACTTTAGAGTGGGGAGGGGTCAATGGCCTGAAACAGGTGGTGGTCTCCTCAAATATCCCAGTAGACTGTTTGCTTGGAAATGACCTGGAGTCCTCAGCATGGGCTGAGGTAGAACTGAAAACCCATGCAGCCATGCTGGGTATCCCTGAACTGGTGTGTGTCAAGACTAGGGCACAGTGCAAGGCACAGGGTGAAAAAGTAGAGCTGGAGTCTGGAAAAATGGCCCAGCCTACCAAGAGAAAAGGAAAGTCAGCTGGGAAACCAGCTGCAACACAACACCAAAAAGAGAACCTCTCTTCTCAGGAAGAAGTTCTGCCCTCTGAGGGAACTGAGCCTATGGAGCTGGAACCTTATCAGGTTGAGCTCTTGGGCCCAGGGGGACCCTCAAGGGAAGAGTTGTGTAAGGGACAAGAAACCTGTCCCTCTCTTGAAGGCCTTAGGCAGCAAGCTGCTGAAGAGTCCACAGGCAAGAAAAATGGAACACATAGGGTCTATTGGGAAGATGGACTCCTGTACACTGAGGCAAGAGATCCCAAACCTGGTGCCACTAGGAGAGTGGTAGTGCCTCAGGGTTTCAGAGAGTTTATTCTGACCTTAGCCCATGATATTCCCCTTGCTGGGCATTTGGGACAAACCAAGACGTGGGAGAGGTTAGTCAACCACTTCTACTGGCCCAATATGTCCCAGAAGGTTAAGGAGTTTTGCCTCTCCTGCCCCACCTGTCAATCCAGTGGTAAGACAGGTGGGCATCCAAAGGCCCCCCTCATTCCACTTCCAGTGGTGGGGGTCCCCTTTGAAAGAGTGGGTGTGGACATAGTTGGTCCACTAGAACCTCCCACAGCCTCAGGAAATATGTACATCCTAGTAGTAGTGGATCATGCTACTAGGTATCCTGAAGCTATTCCCCTTAGGTCGACTACTGCCCCTGCAGTAGCCAAGGCCCTCATTGGTATCTTTACCAGAGTGGGTTTCCCTAAGGAGGTGGTGTCTGACAGAGGTACCAACTTCATGTCAGCATACCTAAAACACATGTGGAATGAGTGTGGAGTGACTTACAAATTCACTACACCATATCATCCACAAACTAATGGCCTTGTTGAGAGATTCAACAAGACATTAAAGGGCATGATCATGGGGCTCCCAGAAAAACTCAAAAGGAGATGGGATGTCCTCCTGCCATGTCTGCTTTTCGCTTACAGAGAGGTGCCTCAGAAGGGAGTAGGATTCTCACCCTTTGAACTTCTGTTTGGCCACCCTGTAAGGGGACCACTTGCTCTTGTTAAAGAAGGCTGGGAGAGACCTCTTCATGAGCCTAAACAAGACATAGTGGACTATGTACTTGGCCTTCGCTCAACAATGGCAGAGTACATGGAAAAGGCAAGTAAAAACCTTGAGGCCAGCCAACAACTCCAGAAGTTGTGGTATGGCCAAAAGGCTGCACTGGTTGAATTCCAACCAGGGCAGAAAGTCTGGGTTCTGGAGCCTGTGGCTCCCAGGGCACTCCAGGACAAATGGAGTGGCCCTTACCCAGTACTAGAAAGGAAGAGTCAGGTCACCTACCTGGTAGACCTGGGCACAAGCAGGAGCCCCAAGAGGGTGATCCATGTGAACCGCCTTAAGCTCTTCCATGACAGGACTGATGTAAATCTGTTGATGGTAACAGAAGAGGACCAGGAAGCTGAGAGTGAACCTCTCCCTGATCTCCTCTCATCAGACCCTAAAGATGGCTCAGTAGATGGAGTGATCTACTCAGACACCCTCTCTAGCCAACAGCAGTCTGACTGCAGGAAGGTCCTGCAGCAGTTTGCTGAACTCTTTTCCCTAACCCCTGGTCAGACACACCTGTGTACCCATGATGTGGACACAGGAGACAGCATGCCTGTCAAAAACAAAATATTTAGACAGTCTGACCAAGTTAAGGAAAGCATCAAGGTGGAAGTCCACAAGATGCTGGAATTGGGAGTAATTGAGTACTCCGACAGCCCCTGGGCTAGCCCAGTGGTCTTAGTCCCCAAACCTCACACCAAAGAAGGAAAGAGAGAGATGAGGTTTTGTGTGGACTACAGAGGTCTCAACTCTGTCACAAAGACAGATGCTCATCCCATTCCTAGAGCTGATGAGCTAATAGACAAATTAGGGGCTGCCAAATTCTTAAGTACCTTTGACTTAACAGCAGGGTACTGGCAAATCAAAATGGCCCCTGGAGCAAAAGAAAAGACAGCATTCTCCACACCTGATGGGCATTATCAGTTCACTGTTATGCCCTTTGGTTTAAAGAATGCCCCTGCCACCTTCCAAAGGTTGGTGAATCAAGTCCTTGCTGGGCTGGAATCCTGTAGTGCAGCTAATCTTGATGATATTGCTGTCTTCAGCTCCACCTGGCAGGATCACCTGGTCCACCTGAAGAAGGTTTTGAAGGCTCTGCAATCTGCAGGCCTCTCTATCAAGGCATCCAAATGCCAGATAGGGCAGGGAACTGTGGTTTACTTGGGACACCTTGTAGGTGGAGGCCAAGTTCAGCCACTCCAGCCTAAGATCCAGACTATTCTGGACTGGGCAGCTCCAAAAACCCAGACTCAAGTCAGGGCATTCCTTGGCTTGACTGGGTACTACAGGAGGTTTGTGAAGGGATATGGATCCATTGTGACAGCCCTCACAGAACTCACCTCCAAGAAAATGCCCAAGAAAGTAAACTGGACTGTAGAATGCCAACAGGCCTTTGACACCCTGAAACAAGCTATGTGCACAGCACCAGTTCTAAAAGCTCCAGATTACTCCAAGCAGTTCATTGTGCAAACAGATGCCTCTGAACATGGGATAGGGGCAGTTTTGTCCCAAACAAATGATGATGGCCTTGACCAGCCTGTTGCTTTCATTAGCAGGAGGTTACTCCCCAGGGAGCAGCGTTGGAGTGCCATTGAGAGGGAGGCCTTTGCTGTGGTTTGGTCCCTGAAGAAGCTGAGACCATACCTCTTTGGTACTCACTTCCTAGTTCAGACTGACCACAGACCTCTCAGATGGCTGATGCAAATGAAAGGTGAAAATCCAAAACTGTTGAGGTGGTCCATCTCCCTACAGGGAATGGACTTTGTAGTGGAACACAGACCTGGGACTGCCCATGCCAATGCAGATGGCCTTTCCAGGTTCTTCCACTTAGAAAATGAAGACTCTCTTGGGAAAGGTTAGTCTCATCCTCTTTCGTTTGGGGGGGGGTTGTGTAAGGAAATGCCTCCTTGGCATGGTTACCCCCTGACTTTTTGCCTTTGCTGATGCTATGTTTTGAATTGAAAGTGTGCTGAGGCCTGCTAACCAGGCCCCAGCACCAGTGTTCTTTCCCTAACCTGTACTTTTGATTCCACAATTGGCACACCCTGGCACCCAGATAAGTCCCTTGTAACTGGTACCTCTGGTACCAAGGGCCCTGATGCCAGGGAAGGTCTCTAAGGGCTGCAGCATGTATTATGCCACCCTAGAGACCCCTCACTCAGCACAGACACACTGCTTACCAGCTTGTGTGTGCTAGTGAGAACAAAATGAGTAAGTCGACATGGCACTCCCCTCAGGGTGCCATGCCAGCCTCTCACTGCCTATGCAGTATAGGTAAGACACCCCTCTAGCAGGCCTTACAGCCCTAAGGCAGGGTGCACTATACCATAGGTGAGGGTACCAGTGCATGAGCACTGTGCCCCTACAGTGTCTAAGCAAAACCTTAGACATTGTAAGTGCAGGGTAGCCATAAGAGTATATGGTCTGGGAGTCTGTTTTACACGAACTCCACAGCACCATAATGGCTACACTGAAAACTGGGAAGTTTGGTATCAAACTTCTCAGCACAATAAATGCACACTGATGCCAGTGTACATTTTATTGTAAAATACACCACAGAGGGCACCTTAGAGGTGCCCCCTGAAACTTAACCGACTATCTGTGTAGGCTGACTGGTTCCAGCAGCCTGCCACACTAGAGACATGTTGCTGGCCCCATGGGGAGAGTGCCTTTGTCACTCTGAGGCCAGTAACAAAGCCTGCACTGGGTGGAGATGCTAACCCCTCCCCCAGGCAGGAGCTGTAACACCTGGCGGTGAGCCTCAAAGGCTCACCCCTTTGTCACAGCACCTCAAAGGCTCACCCCTTTGTCACAGCACCGCAGGACACTCCAGCTAGTGGAGTTGCCCGCCCCCTCCGGCCCCGGCCCCCACTTTTGGCGGCAAGGCCGGAGAAAATAATGAGAATAACAAGGAGGAGTCACTGGCCAGTCAGGACAGCCCCTAAGGTGTCCTGAGCTGAGGTGACTCTAACTTTTAGAAATCCTCCATCTTGCCGATGGAGGATTCCCCCAATAGGATTAGGGATGTGACCCCCTCCCCTTGGGAGGAGGCACAAAGAGGGTGTACTCACCCTCAGGGCTAGTAGCCATTGGCTACTAACCCCCCAGACCTAAACACGCCCTTAAATTTAGTATTTAAGGGCTCTCCCTGAAACTAGATTCCTGCAACAACAAGAAGAAGGACTGCCTAGCTGAAAACCCCTGCAGAGGAAGACCAGAAGACAACCACTGCCTTGGCTCCAGAAACTCACCGGCCTGTCTCCTGCCTTCCAAAGAACTCTGCTCCAGCGACGCCTTCCAAAGGGACCAGCGACCTCTGAATCCTCTGAGGACTGCCCTGCTTCGACGACGACAAGAAACTCCCGAGGACAGCGGACCTGCTCCAAAAAGACTGCAACTTTATCCAAAGGAGCAGCTTTAAAGAACCCTGCAATCTCCCCGCAAGAAGCGTGAGACTTGCAACACTGCACCCGGCGACCCCGACTCGGCTGGTGGAGAACTAACGCCTCAGGGAGGACCCCCGGACTACTCTACGACTGTGAGTACCAAAACCTGTCCCCCCTGAGCCCCCACAGCGCCGCCTGCAGATGGAATCCCGAGGCTTCCCCTGACCGCGACTCTCTGAAACCTAAGTCCCGACGCCTGGAAAAGACCCTGCACCCGCAGCCCCCAGGACCTGAAGGACCGGACTTTCACTGCAGAAGTGACCCCCAGGAGTCCCTCTCCCTTGCCCAAGTGGAGGTTTCCCCGAGGAAGCCCCCCCTTGCCTGCCTGCAGCGCTGAAGAGATCCCTTGATCTCTCATTGACTTCCATTGCGAACCCGACGCTTGCTCTAACACTGCACCCGGCCGCCCCCGCGCCGCTGAGGGTGAAATTTGTGTGTGGGCTTGTGTCCCCCCCGGTGCCCTACAAAACCCCCCTGGTCTGCCCCCCGAAGACGCGGGTACTTACCTGCTGGCAGACTGGAACCGGGGCACCCCCTTCTCTCCATTGGAGCCTATGCGTTTTGGGCACCACTTTGAACTCTGCACCTGACCGGCCCTGAGCTGCTGGTGTGGTAACTTTGGGGTTGCTCTGAACCCCCAACGGTGGGCTACCTTGGACCAAGAACTGAACCCTGTAAGTGTCTTACTTACCTGGTAAAACTAACAAAAACTTACCTCCCCCAGGAACTGTGAAAATTGCACTGTGTCCACTTTTAAAATAGCTATTTGTGAATAACTTGAAAAGTATACATGCAATTGAAATGATTCAAAGTTCCTAATGTACTTACCTGCAATACCTTTCAAACAAGATATTACATGTTAAATTTGAACCTGTGGTTCTTAAAATAAACTAAGAAAATATATTTTTCTATAACAAAACCTATTGGCTGGATTTGCCTCTGAGTGTGTGTACCTCATTTATTGTCTATGTGTATGTACAACAAATGCTTAACACTACTCCTTGGATAAGCCTACTGCTCGACCACACTACCACAAAATAGAGCATTAGTATTATCTCTTTTTACCACTATTTTACCTCTAAGGGGAACCCTTGGACTCTGTGCATGCTATTCCTTACTTTGAAATAGCACATACAGAGCCAACTTCCTACATTGGTGGATCAGCGGTGGGGTACAAGACTTTGCACTTGCTGGACTACTCAGCCAATACCTGATCACACGACAAATTCCAAAATTGTCATTAGAAATTGATTTTTGCAATTTGAAAAGTTTTCTAAATTCTTTAAAGTCCTGCTAGGGCCTTGTGTTAGTCCCTGTTAGCATTTCTTTTAGAGTTTAAAAGTTTGTTAAAAGTTTGAATTAGATTCTAGAACCAGTTTTAGTTTCTTAAAAAGTATTCCAACTTTTAGAAGCATAATGTCTAGCACAGATGTGAATGTGGTGGAACTCGACACCACACCTTACCTCCATCTCCAGATGAGAGAGCTAAGGTCACTCTGTAACATAAGAAAAATAACAATGGGCTCCAGACCTACCAAAGCACAGCTCCAGGAGCTGTTGGCAGAGTATGATAGAGCCAACCCCTCTGTGGATAACACAGAGGAAGATGATAGTGAACTGGAGGAAGAATCCCCTCCACCAGTCCTATCTAGGGAGAACAGGGCTTCTCAAGCCCTGACTCCAAAAATAATAGTCAGAGATGCTGGCTCCCTCACAGGAGGGTCCAACCTCTCTGAAATCACTGAGGATAACTCCAGTGAAGAGGACATCCAGTTAGCCAGGATGGCCAAAAGATTGGCTTTGGAAAAACAGATCCTAGCCATAGAAAGGGAAAGACAAGAGATGGGCCTAGGACCCATCAATGGTGGCAGCAACATAACTAGGGTCAGAGATTCTCCTGACATGTTGAAAATCCCCAAAGGGATTGTAACTAAATATGAAGATGGTGATGATATCACCAAATGGTTCACAGCTTTTGAGAGGGCTTGTGAAACCAGAAAAGTGAACAAATCTCACTGGGGTGCTCTCCTTTGGGAAATGTTCACAGGAAAGTGTAGGGATAGACTCCTCACACTCTCTAAAAAAGATGCAGAATCTTATGACCTCATGAAGGGTACCCTGATTGAGGGCTTTGGATTCTCCACTGAGGAGTATAGGATTAGATTCAGGGGGGCTCAAAAATCCTCGAGCCAGACCTGGGTTGACTTTGTAGACTACTCAGTAAAAACACTAGATGGTTGGATTCAAGGAAATGGTGTAAATGATTATGATGGGCTGTACAATTTATTTGTGAAAGAACACCTATTAAGTAATTGTTTCAATGATAAACTGCATCAGCATCTGGTGGACCTAGGACCAATTTCTCCCTAAGAATTGGGAAAGAAGGCGGACCATTGGGTCAAGACTAGGGTGTCCAAAACTTCCACAGGGGGTGACCCAAAGAAAGGGGTCACAAAACCTCCCCAGGGGAAAGGTGGTGAGACAGCCAAAAATAAAAATAGTAAAGAGTCTTCTACAGGCCCCCAAAAACCTGCACAGGAGGGTGGGCCCAGAGCCTCTTCACAAAACAATCCTGGGTACAAGGGTAAAAACTTTGATCCCAAAAAGGCCTGGTGTCGAAACTGTAGTCAGTCTGGACACCAAACTGGAGACAAGGCCTGTCCCAAGAAAGATACCACTTCTAACTCCCATCCAGCTAAAACTGGAATGGCCAGTCTCCAAGTGGGATCAACAGTGTGCCCAGAGCAAATCAGGTGTCACACTGAAGCTACATTAGTCTCTGAGGGTGGGGTGGATTTAGCCACACTGGCTGCCTGGCCCCCTAACATGCAAAAATACAGGCAGCAGCTCTTAATTAATGGGACAAGTGTAGAGGGCCTGAGGGATACAGGTGCCAGTGTCACCATGGTGACAGAGAAACTGGTTTCCCCTGGCCAATACCTGACTGGACAAACTTATCCAGTCACCAACGCTGACAATCAGACTAAAGTACATCCCATGGCTATGGTAACTTTAGAGTGGGGAGGGGTCAATGGCCTGAAACAGGTGGTGGTCTCCTCAAATATCCCAGTAGACTGTTTGCTTGGAAATGACCTGGAGTCCTCAGCATGGGCTGAGGTAGAACTGAAAAGCCATGCTGGGTATCCCTGAACTGGTGTGTGTCAAGACTAGGGCACAGTGCAAGGCACAGGGTGAAAAAGTAGAGCTGGAGTCTGGAAAAATGGCCCAGCCTACCAAGAGAAAAGGAAAGTCAGCTGGGAAACCAGCTGCAACACAACACCAAAAAGAGAACCTCTCTTCTCAGGAAGAAGTTCTGCCCTCTGAGGGAACTGAGCCTATGGAGCTGGAACCTTATCAGGTTGAGCTCTTGGGCCCAGGGGGACCCTCAAGGGAAGAGTTGTGTAAGGGACAAGAAACCTGTCCCTCTCTTGAAGGCCTTAGGCAGCAAGCTGCTGAAGAGTCCACAGGCAAGAAAAATGGAACACATAGGGTCTATTGGGAAGATGGACTCCTGTACACTGAGGCAAGAGATCCCAAACCTGGTGCCACTAGGAGAGTGGTAGTGCCTCAGGGTTTCAGAGAGTTTATTCTGACCTTAGCCCATGATATTCCCCTTGCTGGGCATTTGGGACAAACCAAGACGTGGGAGAGGTTAGTCAACCACTTCTACTGGCCCAATATGTCCCAGAAGGTTAAGGAGTTTTGCCTCTCCTGCCCCACCTGTCAATCCAGTGGTAAGACAGGTGGGCATCCAAAGGCCCCCCTCATTCCACTTCCAGTGGTGGGGGTCCCCTTTGAAAGAGTGGGTGTGGACATAGTTGGTCCACTAGAACCTCCCACAGCCTCAGGAAATATGTACATCCTAGTAGTAGTGGATCATGCTACTAGGTATCCTGAAGCTATTCCCCTTAGGTCGACTACTGCCCCTGCAGTAGCCAAGGCCCTCATTGGTATCTTTACCAGAGTGGGTTTCCCTAAGGAGGTGGTGTCTGACAGAGGTACCAACTTCATGTCAGCATACCTAAAACACATGTGGAATGAGTGTGGAGTGACTTACAAATTCACTACACCACATCATCCACAAACTAATGGCCTTGTTGAGAGATTCAACAAGACATTAAAGGGCATGATCATGGGGCTCCCAGAAAAACTCAAAAGGAGATGGGATGTCCTCCTGCCATGTCTGCTTTTCGCTTACAGAGAGGTGCCTCAGAAGGGAGTAGGATTCTCACCCTTTGAACTTCTGTTTGGCCACCCTGTAAGGGGACCACTTGCTCTTGTTAAAGAAGGCTGGGAGAGACCTCTTCATGAGCCTAAACAAGACATAGTGGACTATGTACTTGGCCTTCGCTCAAGAATGGCAGAGTACATGGAAAAGGCAAGTAAAAACCTTGAGGCCAGCCAACAACTCCAGAAGTTGTGGTATGGCCAAAAGGCTGCACTGGTTGAATTCCAACCAGGGCAGAAAGTCTGGGTTCTGGAGCCTGTGGCTCCCAGGGCACTCCAGGACAAATGGAGTGGCCCTTTCCCAGTACTAGAAAGGAAGAGTCAGGTCACCTACCTGGTAGACCTGGGCACAAGCAGGAGCCCCAAGAGGGTGATCCATGTGAACCGCCTTAAGCTCTTCCATGACAGGACTGATGTAAATCTGTTGATGGTAACAGAAGAGGACCAGGAAGCTGAGAGTGAACCTCTCCCTGATCTCCTCTCATCAGACCCTAAAGATGGCTCAGTAGATGGAGTGATCTACTCAGACACCCTCTCTAGCCAACAGCAGTCTGACTGCAGGAAGGTCCTGCAGCAGTTTGCTGAACTCTTTTCCCTAACCCCTGGTCAGACACACCTGTGTACCCATGATGTGGACACAGGAGACAGCATGCCTGTCAAAAACAAAATATTTAGACAGTCTGACCAAGTTAAGGAAAGCATCAAGGTGGAAGTCCACAAGATGCTGGAATTGGGAGTAATTGAGTACTCTGAAAGCCCCTGGGCTAGCCCAGTGGTCTTAGTCCCCAAACCTCACACCAAAGAAGGAAAGAGAGAGATGAGGTTTTGTGTGGACTACAGAGGTCTCAACTCTGTCACAAAGACAGATGCTCATCCCATTCCTAGAGCTGATGAGCTAATAGACAAATTAGGGGCTGCCAAATTCTTAAGTACCTTTGACTTAACAGCAGGGTACTGGCAAATCAAAATGGCCCCTGGAGCAAAAGAAAAGACAGCATTCTCCACACCTGATGGGCATTATCAGTTCACTGTTATGCCCTTTGGTTTAAAGAATGCCCCTGCCACCTTCCAAAGGTTGGTGAATCAAGTCCTTGCTGGGCTGGAATCCTGTAGTGCAGCTTATCTTGATGATATTGCTGTCTTCAGCTCCACCTGGCAGGATCACCTGGTCCACCTGAAGAAGGTTTTGAAGGCTCTGCAATCTGCAGGCCTCTCTATCAAGGCATCCAAATGCCAGATAGGGCAGGGAACTGTGGTTTACTTGGGACACCTTGTAGGTGGAGGCCAAGTTCAGCCACTCCAGCCTAAGATCCAGACTATTCTGGACTGGGCAGCTCCAAAAACCCAGACTCAAGTCAGGGCATTCCTTGGCTTGACTGGGTACTACAGGAGGTTTGTGAAGGGATATGGATCCATTGTGACAGCCCTCACAGAACTCACCTCCAAGAAAATGCCCAAGAAAGTAAACTGGACTGTAGAATGCCAACAGGCCTTTGACACCCTGAAACAAGCTATGTGCACAGCACCAGTTCTAAAAGCTCCAGATTACTCCAAGCAGTTCATTGTGCAAACAGATGCCTCTGAACATGGGATAGGGGCAGTTTTGTCCCAAACAAATGATGATGGCCTTGACCAGCCTGTTGCTTTCATTAGCAGGAGGTTACTCCCCAGGGAGCAGCGTTGGAGTGCCATTGAGAGGGAGGCCTTTGCTGTGGTTTGGTCCCTGAAGAAGCTGAGACCATACCTCTTTGGTACTCACTTCCTAGTTCAGACTGACCACAGACCTCTCAGATGGCTGATGCAAATGAAAGGTGAAAATCCAAAACTGTTGAGGTGGTCCATCTCCCTACAGGGAATGGACTTTGTAGTGGAACACAGACCTGGGACTGCCCATGCCAATGCAGATGGCCTTTCCAGGTTCTTCCACTTAGAAAATGAAGACTCTCTTGGGAAAGGTTAGTCTCATCCTCTTTCGTTTGGGGGGGGGTTGTGTAAGGAAATGCCTCCTTAGCATGGTTACCCCCTGACTTTTTGCCTTTGCTGATGCTATGTTTTGAATTGAAAGTGTGCTGAGGCCTGCTAACCAGGCCCCAGCACCAGTGTTCTTTCCCTAACCTGTACTTTTGATTCCACAATTGGCACACCCTGGCACCCAGATAAGTCCCTTGTAACTGGTACCTCTGGTACCAAGGGCCCTGATGCCAGGGAAGGTCTCTAAGGGCTGCAGCATGTATTATGCCACCCTAGAGACCCCTCACTCAGCACAGACACACTGCTTACCAGCTTGTGTGTGCTAGTGAGAACAAAATGAGTAAGTCGACATGGCACTCCCCTCAGGGTGCCATGCCAGCCTCTCACTGCCTATGCAGTATAGGTAAGACACCCCTCTAGCAGGCCTTACAGCCCTAAGGCAGGGTGCACTATACCATAGGTGAGGGTACCAGTGCATGAGCACTGTGCCCCTACAGTGTCTAAGCAAAACCTTAGACATTGTAAGTGCAGGGTAGCCATAAGAGTATATGGTCTGGGAGTCTGTTTTACACGAACTCCACAGCACCATAATGGCTACACTGAAAACTGGGAAGTTTGGTATCAAACTTCTCAGCACAATAAATGCACACTGATGCCAGTGTACATTTTATTGTAAAATACACCACAGAGGGCACCTTAGAGGTGCCCCCTGAAACTTAACCGACTATCTGTGTAGGCTGACTGGTTCCAGCAGCCTGCCACACTAGAGACATGTTGCTGGCCCCATGGGGAGAGAGCCTTTGTCACTCTGAGGCCAGTAACAAAGCCTGCACTGGGTGGAGATGCTAACACCTCCCCCAGGCAGGAGCTGTAACACCTGGCGGTGAGCCTCAAAGGCTCACCCCTTTGTCACAGCACCGCAGGACACTCCAGCTAGTGGAGTTGCCCGCCCCCTCCGGCCCCGGCCCCCACTTTTGGCGGCAAGGCCGGAGAAAATAATGAGAATAACAAGGAGGAGTCACTGGCCAGTCAGGACAGCCCCTAAGGTGTCCTGAGCTGAGGTGACTCTAACTTTTAGAAATCCTCCATCTTGCAGATGGAGGATTCCCCCAATAGGATTAGGGATGTGACCCCCTCCCCTTGGGAGGAGGCACAAAGAGGGTGTACTCACCCTCAGGGCTAGTAGCCATTGGCTACTAACCCCCCAGACCTAAACACGCCCTTAAATTTAGTATTTAATTGCTCTCCCTGAACCTAGAAACTAGATTCCTGCAACAACAAGAAGAAGGACTGCCTAGCTGAAAACCCCTGCAGAGGAAGACCAGAAGACAACCACTGCCTTGGCTCCAGAAACTCACCGGCCTGTCTCCTGCCTTCCAAAGAACTCTGCTCCAGCGACGCCTTCCAAAGGGACCAGCGACCTCTGAATCCTCTGAGGACTGCCCTGCTTCGACGACGACAAGAAACTCCCGAGGACAGCGGACCTGCTCCAAAAAGACTGCAACTTTATCCAAAGGAGCAGCTTTAAAGAACCCTGCAATCTCCCCGCAAGAAGCGTGAGATTTGCAACACTGCACCCGGCGACCCCGACTCGGCTGGTGGAGAACTAACGCCTCAGGGAGGACCCCCGGACTACTCTACGACTGTGAGTACCAAAACCTGTCCCCCCTGAGCCCCCACAGCGCCGCCTGCAGAGGGAATCCCGAGGCTTCCCCTGACCGCGACTCTCTGAAACCTAAGTCCCGACGCCTGGAAAAGACCCTGCACCCGCAGCCCCCAGGACCTGAAGGACCGGACTTTCACTGCAGAAGTGACCCCCAGGAGTCCCTCTCGCTTGCCCAAGTGGAGGTTTCCCCGAGGAAGCCCCCCCTTGCCTGCCTGCAGCGCTGAAGAGATCCCTTGATCTCTCATTGACTTCCATTGCGAACCCGACGCTTGCTCTAACACTGCACCCGGCCGCCCCCGCGCCGCTGAGGGTGAAATTTGTGTGTGGGCTTGTGTCCCCCCCGGTGCCCTACAAAACCCCCCTGGTCTGCCCCCCGAAGACGCGGGTACTTACCTGCTGGCAGACTGGAACCGGGGCACCCCCTTCTCTCCATTGGAGCCTATGCGTTTTGGGCACCACTTTGAACTCTGCACCTGACCGGCCCTGAGCTGCTGGTGTGGTAACTTTGGGGTTGCTCTGAACCCCCAACGGTGGGCTACCTTGGACCAAGAACTGAACCCTGTAAGTGTCTTACTTACCTGGTAAAACTAACAAAAACTTACCTCCCCCAGGAACTGTGAAAATTGCACTGTGTCCACTTTTAAAATAGCTATTTGTGAATAACTTGAAAAGTATACATGCAATTGAAATGATTCAAAGTTCCTAATGTACTTACCTGCAATACCTTTCAAACAAGATATTACATGTTAAATTTGAACCTGTGGTTCTTAAAATAAACTAAGAAAATATATTTTTCTATAACAAAACCTATTGGCTGGATTTGTCTCTGAGTGTGTGTACCTCATTTATTGTCTATGTGTATGTACAACAAATGCTTAACACTACTCCTTGGATAAGCCTACTGCTCGACCACACTACCACAAAATAGAGCATTAGTATTATCTCTTTTTACCACTATTTTACCTCTAAGGGGAACCCTTGGACTCTGTGCATGCTATTCCTTACTTTGAAATAGCACATACAGAGCCAACTTCCTACATTGGTGGATCAGCGGTGGGGTACAAGACTTTGCACTTGCTGGACTACTCAGCCAATACCTGATCACACGACAAATTCCAAAATTGTCATTAGAAATTGATTTTTGCAATTTGAAAAGTTTTCTAAATTCTTTAAAGTCCTGCTAGGGCCTTGTGTTAGTCCCTGTTAGCATTTCTTTTAGAGTTTAAAAGTTTGTTAAAAGTTTGAATTAGATTCTAGAACTAGTTTTAGTTTCTTAAAAAGTATTCCAACTTTTAGAAGCATAATGTCTAGCACAGATGTGAATGTGGTGGAACTCGACACCACACCTTACCTCCATCTCCAGATGAGAGAGCTAAGGTCACTCTGTAACATAAGAAAAATAACAATGGGCTCCAGACCTACCAAAGCACAGCTCCAGGAGCTGTTGGCAGAGTATGATAGAGCCAACCCCTCTGTGGATAACACAGAGGAAGATGATAGTGAACTGGAGGAAGAATCCCCTCCACCAGTCCTATCTAGGGAGAACAGGGCTTCTCAAGCCCTGACTCCAAAAATAATAGTCAGAGATGCTGGCTCCCTCAGAGGAGGGTCCAACCTCTCTGAAATCACTGAGGATAACTCCAGTGAAGAGGACATCCAGTTAGCCAGGATGGCCAAAAGATTGGCTTTGGAAAAACAGATCCTAGCCATAGAAAGGGAAAGACAAGAGATGGGCCTAAGACCCATCAATGGTGGCAGCAACATAACTAGGGTCAGAGATTCTCCTGACATGTTGAAAATCCCCAAAGGGATTGTAACTAAATATGAAGATGGTGATGATATCACCAAATGGTTCACAGCTTTTGAGAGGGCTTGTGAAACCAGAAAAGTGAACAAATCTCACTGGGGTGCTCTCCTTTGGGAAATGTTCACAGGAAAGTGTAGGGATAGACTCCTCACACTCTCTAAAAAAGATGCAGAATCTTATGACCTCATGAAGGGTACCCTGATTGAGGGCTTTGGATTCTCCACTGAGGAGTATAGGATTAGATTCAGGGGGGCTCAAAAATCCTCGAGCCAGACCTGGGTTGACTTTGTAGACTACTCAGTAAAAACACTAGATGGTTGGATTCAAGGAAATGGTGTAAATGATTATGATGGGCTGTACAATTTATTTGTGAAAGAACACCTATTAAGTAATTGTTTCAATGATAAACTGCATCAGCATCTGGTGGACCTAGGACCAATTTCTCCCCAAGAATTGGGAAAGAAGGCGGACCATTGGGTCAAGACTAGGGTGTCCAAAACTTCCACAGGGGGTGACCCAAAGAAAGGGGTCACAAAACCTCCCCAGGGGAAAGGTGGTGAGACAGCCAAAAATAAAAATAGTAAAGAGTCTTCTACAGGCCCCCAAAAACCTGCACAGGAGGGTGGGCCCAGAGCCTCTTCACAAAACAATCCTGGGTACAAGGGTAAAAACTTTGATCCCAAAAAGGCCTGGTGTCGAAACTGTAGTCAGTCTGGACACCAAACTGGAGACAAGGCCTGTCCCAAGAAAGATACCACTTCTAACTCCCATCCAGCTAAAACTGGAATGGCCAGTCTCCAAGTGGGATCAACAGTGTGCCCAGAGCAAATCAGGTGTCACACTGAAGCTACATTAGTCTCTGAGGGTGGGGTGGATTTAGCCACACTGGCTGCCTGGCCCCCTAACATGCAAAAATACAGGCAGCAGCTCTTAATTAATGGGACAAGTGTAGAGGGCCTGAGGGATACAGGTGCCAGTGTCACCATGGTGACAGAGAAACTGGTTTCCCCTGGCCAATACCTGACTGAACAAACTTATCCAGTCACCAACGCTGACAATCAGACTAAAGTACATCCCATGGCTATGGTAACTTTAGAGTGGGGAGGGGTCAATGGCCTGAAACAGGTGGTGGTCTCCTCAAATATCCCAGTAGACTGTTTGCTTGGAAATGACCTGGAGTCCTCAGCATGGGCTGAGGTAGAACTGAAAACCCATGCAGCCATGCTGGGTATCCCTGAACTGGTGTGTGTCAAGACTAGGGCACAGTGCAAGGCACAGGGTGAAAAAGTAGAGCTGGAGTCTGGAAAAATGGCCCAGCCTACCAAGAGAAAAGGAAAGTCAGCTGGGAAACCAGCTGCAACACAACACCAAAAAGAGAACCTCTCTTCTCAGGAAGAAGTTCTGCCCTCTGAGGGAACTGAGCCTATGGAGCTGGAACCTTATCAGGTTGAGCTCTTGGGCCCAGGGGGACCCTCAAGGGAAGAGTTGTGTAAGGGACAAGAAACCTGTCCCTCTCTTGAAGGCCTTAGGCAGCAAGCTGCTGAAGAGTCCAAAGGCAAGAAAAATGGAACACATAGGGTCTATTGGGAAGATGGACTCCTGTACACTGAGGCAAGAGATCCCAAACCTGGTGCCACTAGGAGAGTGGTAGTGCCTCATGGTTTCAGAGAGTTTATTCTGACCTTAGCCCATGATATTCCCCTTGCTGGGCATTTGGGACAAACCAAGACGTGGGAGAGGTTAGTCAACCACTTCTACTGGCCCAATATGTCCCAGAAGGTTAAGGAGTTTTGCCTCTCCTGCCCCACCTGTCAATCCAGTGGTAAGACAGGTGGGCATCCAAAGGCCCCCCTCATTCCACTTCCAGTGGTGGGGGTCCCCTTTGAAAGAGTGGGTGTGGACATAGTTGGTCCACTAGAACCTCCCACAGCCTCAGGAAATATGTACATCCTAGTAGTAGTGGATCATGCTACTAGGTATCCTGAAGCTATTCCCCTTAGGTCGACTACTGCCCCTGCAGTAGCCAAGGCCCTCATTGGTATCTTTACCAGAGTGGGTTTCCCTAAGGAGGTGGTGTCTGACAGAGGTACCAACTTCATGTCAGCATACCTAAAACACATGTGGAATGAGTGTGGAGTGACTTACAAATTCACTACACCATATCATCCACAAACTAATGGCCTTGTTGAGAGATTCAACAAGACATTAAAGGGCATGATCATGGGGCTCCCAGAAAAACTCAAAAGGAGATGGGATGTCCTCCTGCCATGTCTGCTTTTCGCTTACAGAGAGGTGCCTCAGAAGGGAGTAGGATTCTCACCCTTTGAACTTCTGTTTGGCCACCCTGTAAGGGGACCACTTGCTCTTGTTAAAGAAGGCTGGGAGAGACCTCTTCATGAGCCTAAACAAGACATAGTGGACTATGTACTTGGCCTTCGCTCAAGAATGGCAGAGTACATGGAAAAGGCAAGTAAAAACCTTGAGGCCAGCCAACAACTCCAGAAGTTGTGGTATGGCCAAAAGGCTGCACTGGTTGAATTCCAACCAGGGCAGAAAGTCTGGGTTCTGGAGCCTGTGGCTCCCAGGGCACTCCAGGACAAATGGAGTGGCCCTTACCCAGTACTAGAAAGGAAGAGTCAGGTCACCTACCTGGTAGACCTGGGCACAAGCAGGAGCCCCAAGAGGGTGATCCATGTGAACCGCCTTAAGCTCTTCCATGACAGGACTGATGTAAATCTGTTGATGGTAACAGAAGAGGACCAGGAAGCTGAGAGTGAACCTCTCCCTGATCTCCTCTCATCAGACCCTAAAGATGGCTCAGTAGATGGAGTGATCTACTCAGACACCCTCTCTAGCCAACAGCAGTCTGACTGCAGGAAGGTCCTGCAGCAGTTTGCTGAACTCTTTTCCCTAACCCCTGGTCAGACACACCTGTGTACCCATGATGTGGACACAGGAGACAGCATGCCTGTCAAAAACAAAATATTTAGACAGTCTGACCAAGTTAAGGAAAGCATCAAGGTGGAAGTCCACAAGATGCTGGAATTGGGAGTAATTGAGTACTCTGACAGCCCCTGGGCTAGCCCAGTGGTCTTAGTCCCCAAACCTCACACCAAAGAAGGAAAGAGAGAGATGAGGTTTTGTGTGGACTACAGAGGTCTCAACTCTGTCACAAAGACAGATGCTCATCCCATTCCTAGAGCTGATGAGCTAATAGACAAATTAGGGGCTGCCAAATTCTTAAGTACCTTTGACTTAACAGCAGGGTACTGGCAAATCAAAATGGCCCCTGGAGCAAAAGAAAGGACAGCATTCTCCACACCTGATGGGCATTATCAGTTCACTGTTATGCCCTTTGGTTTAAAGAATGCCCCTGCCACCTTCCAAAGGTTGGTGAATCAAGTCCTTGCTGGGCTGGAATCCTGTAGTGCAGCTAATCTTGATGATATTGCTGTCTTCAGTTCCACCTGGCAGGATCACCTGGTCCACCTGAAGAAGGTTTTGAAGGCTCTGCAATCTGCAGGCCTCTCTATCAAGGCATCCAAATGCCAGATAGGGCAGGGAACTGTGGTTTACTTGGGACACCTTGTAGGTGGAGGCCAAGTTCAGCCACTCCAGCCTAAGATCCAGACTATTCTGGACTGGGCAGCTCCAAAAACCCAGACTCAAGTCAGGGCATTCCTTGGCTTGACTGGGTACTACAGGAGGTTTGTGAAGGGATATGGATCCATTGTGACAGCCCTCACAGAACTCACCTCCAAGAAAATGCCCAAGAAAGTAAACTGGACTGTAGAATGCCAACAGGCCTTTGACACCCTGAAACAAGCTATGTGCACAGCACCAGTTCTAAAAGCTCCAGATTACTCCAAGCAGTTCATTGTGCAAACAGATGCCTCTGAACATGGGATAGGGGCAGTTTTGTCCCAAACAAATGATGATGGCCTTGACCAGCCTGTTGCTTTCATTAGCAGGAGGTTACTCCCCAGGGAGCAGCGTTGGAGTGCCATTGAGAGGGAGGCCTTTGCTGTGGTTTGGTCCCTGAAGAAGCTGAGACCATACCTCTTTGGTACTCACTTCCTAGTTCAGACTGACCACAGACCTCTCAGATGGCTGATGCAAATGAAAGGTGAAAATCCAAAACTGTTGAGGTGGTCCATCTCCCTACAGGGAATGGACTTTGTAGTGGAACACAGACCTGGGACTGCCCATGCCAATGCAGATGGCCTTTCCAGGTTCTTCCACTTAGAAAATGAAGACTCTCTTGGGAAAGGTTAGTCTCATCCTCTTTTGTTTGGGGGGGGGTTGTGTAAGGAAATGCCTCCTTGGCATGGTTACCCCCTGACTTTTTGCCTTTGCTGATGCTATGTTTTGAATTGAAAGTGTGCTGAGGCCTGCTAACCAGGCCCCAGCACCAGTGTTCTTTCCTTAACCTGTACTTTTGATTCCACAATTGGCACACCCTGGCACCCAGATAAGTCCCTTGTAACTGGTACCTCTGGTACCAAGGGCCCTGATGCCAGGGAAGGTCTCTAAGGGCTGCAGCATGTATTATGCCACCCTAGAGACCCCTCACTCAGCACAGACACACTGCTTACCAGCTTGTGTGTGCTAGTGAGAACAAAATGAGTAAGTCGACATGGCACTCCCCTCAGGGTGCCATGCCAGCCTCTCACTGCCTATGCAGTATAGGTAAGACACCCCTCTAGCAGGCCTTACAGCCCTAAGGCAGGGTGCACTATACCATAGGTGAGGGTACCAGTGCATGAGCACTGTGCCCCTACAGTGTCTAAGCAAAACCTTAGACATTGTAAGTGCAGGGTAGCCATAAGAGTATATGGTCTGGGAGTCTGTTTTACACGAACTCCACAGCACCATAATGGCTACACTGAAAACTGGGAAGTTTGGTATCAAACTTCTCAGCACAATAAATGCACACTGATGCCAGTGTACATTTTATTGTAAAATACACCACAGAGGGCACCTTAGAGGTGCCCCCTGAAACTTAACCGACTATCTGTGTAGGCTGACTGGTTCCAGCAGCCTGCCACACTAGAGACATGTTGCTGGCCCCATGGGGAGAGTGCCTTTGTCACTCTGAGGCCAGTAACAAAGCCTGCACTGGGTGGAGATGCTAACACCTCCCCCAGGCAGGAGCTGTAACACCTGGCGGTGAGCCTCAAAGGCTCACCCCTTTGTCACAGCACCGCAGGACACTCCAGCTAGTGGAGTTGCCCGCCCCCTCCGGCCCCGGCCCCCACTTTTGGCGGCAAGGCCGGAGAAAATAATGAGAATAACAAGGAGGAGTCACTGGCCAGTCAGGACAGCCCCTAAGGTGTCCTGAGCTGAGGTGACTCTAACTTTTAGAAATCCTCCATCTTGCAGATGGAGGATTCCCCCAATAGGATTAGGGATGTGACCCCCTCCCCTTGGGAGGAGGCACAAAGAGGGTGTACTCACCCTCAGGGCTAGTAGCCATTGGCTACTAACCCCCCAGAGCTAAACACGCCCTTAAATTTAGTATTTAAGGGCTCTCCCTGAAACTAGATTCCTGCAACAACAAGAAGAAGGACTGCCTAGCTGAAAACCCCTGCAGAGGAAGACCAGAAGACAACCACTGCCTTGGCTCCAGAAACTCACCGGCCTGTCTCCTGCCTTCCAAAGAACTCTGCTCCAGCGACGCCTTCCAAAGGGACCAGCGACCTCTGAATCCTCTGAGGACTGCCCTGCTTCGACGACGACAAGAAACTCCCGAGGACAGCGGACCTGCTCCAAAAAGACTGCAACTTTATCCAAAGGAGCAGCTTTAAAGAACCCTGCAATCTCCCCGCAAGAAGCGTGAGACTTGCAACACTGCACCCGGCGACCCCGACTCGGCTGGTGGAGAACTAACGCCTCAGGGAGGACCCCCGGACTACTCTACGACTGTGAGTACCAAAACCTGTCCCCCCTGAGCCCCCACAGCGCCGCCTGCAGAGGGAATCCCGAGGCTTCCCCTGACCGCGACTCTCTGAAACCTAAGTCCCGACGCCTGGAAAAGACCCTGCACCCGCAGCCCCCAGGACCTGAAGGACCGGACTTTCACTGCAGAAGTGACCCCCAGGAGTCCCTCTCCCTTGCCCAAGTGGAGGTTTCCCCGAGGAAGCCCCCCCTTGCCTGCCTGCAGCGCTGAAGAGATCCCTTGATCTCTCATTGACTTCCATTGCGAACCCGACGCTTGCTCTAACACTGCACCCGGCCGCCCCCGCGCCGCTGAGGGTGAAATTTGTGTGTGGGCTTGTGTCCCCCCCCGGTGCCCTACAAAACCCCCCTGGTCTGCCCCCCGAAGACGCGGGTACTTACCTGCTGGCAGACTGGAACCGGGGCACCCCCTTCTCTCCATTGGAGCCTATGCGTTTTGGGCACCACTTTGAACTCTGCACCTGACCGGCCCTGAGCTGCTGGTGTGGTAACTTTGGGGTTGCTCTGAACCCCCAACGGTGGGCTACCTTGGACCAAGAACTGAACCCTGTAAGTGTCTTACTTACCTGGTAAAACTAACAAAAACTTACCTCCCCCAGGAACTGTGAAAATTGCACTGTGTCCACTTTTAAAATAGCTATTTGTGAATAACTTGAAAAGTATACATGCAATTGAAATGATTCAAAGTTCCTAATGTACTTACCTGCAATACCTTTCAAACAAGATATTACATGTTAAATTTGAACCTGTGGTTCTTAAAATAAACTAAGAAAAGATATTTTTCTATAACAAAACCTATTGGCTGGATTTGCCTCTGAGTGTGTGTACCTCATTTATTGTCTATGTGTATGTACAACAAATGCTTAACACTACTCCTTGGATAAGCCTACTGCTCGACCACACTACCACAAAATAGAGCATTAGTATTATCTCTTTTTACCACTATTTTACCTCTAAGGGGAACCCTTGGACTCTGTGCATGCTATTCCTTACTTTGAAATAGCACATACAGAGCCAACTTCCTACATTGGTGGATCAGCGGTGGGGTACAAGACTTTGCACTTGCTGGACTACTCAGCCAATACCTGATCACACGACAAATTCCAAAATTGTCATTAGAAATTGATTTTTGCAATTTGAAAAGTTTTCTAAATTCTTTAAAGTCCTGCTAGGGCCTTGTGTTAGTCCCTGTTAGCATTTCTTTTAGAGTTTAAAAGTTTGTTAAAAGTTTGAATTAGATTCTAGAACCAGTTTTAGTTTCTTAAAAAGTATTCCAACTTTTAGAAGCATAATGTCTAGCACAGATGTGAATGTGGTGGAACTCGACACCACACCTTACCTCCATCTCCAGATGAGAGAGCTAAGGTCACTCTGTAACATAAGAAAAATAACAATGGGCTCCAGACCTACCAAAGCACAGCTCCAGGAGCTGTTGGCAGAGTATGATAGAGCCAACCCCTCTGTGGATAACACAGAGGAAGATGATAGTGAACTGGAGGAAGAATCCCCTCCACCAGTCCTATCTAGGGAGAACAGGGCTTCTCAAGCCCTGACTCCAAAAATAATAGTCAGAGATGCTGGCTCCCTCACAGGAGGGTCCAACCTCTCTGAAATCACTGAGGATAACTCCAGTGAAGAGGACATCCAGTTAGCCAGGATGGCCAAAAGATTGGCTTTGGAAAAACAGATCCTAGCCATAGAAAGGGAAAGACAAGAGATGGGCCTAGGACCCATCAATGGTGGCAGCAACATAACTAGGGTCAGAGATTCTCCTGACATGTTGAAAATCCCCAAAGGGATTGTAACTAAATATGAAGATGGTGATGATATCACCAAATGGTTCACAGCTTTTGAGAGGGCTTGTGAAACCAGAAAAGTGAACAAATCTCACTGGGGTGCTCTCCTTTGGGAAATGTTCACAGGAAAGTGTAGGGATAGACTCCTCACACTCTCTAAAAAAGATGCAGAATCTTATGACCTCATGAAGGGTACCCTGATTGAGGGCTTTGGATTCTCCACTGAGGAGTATAGGATTAGATTCAGGGGGGCTCAAAAATCCTCGAGCCAGACCTGGGTTGACTTTGTAGACTACTCAGTAAAAACACTAGATGGTTGGATTCAAGGAAATGGTGTAAATGATTATGATGGGCTGTACAATTTATTTGTGAAAGAACACCTATTAAGTAATTGTTTCAATGATAAACTGCATCAGCATCTGGTGGACCTAGGACCAATTTCTCCCCAAGAATTGGGAAAAAGGCGGACCATTGGGTCAAGACTAGGGTGTCCAAAACTTCCACAGGGGGTGACCCAAAGAAAGGGGTCACAAAACCTCCCCAGGGGAAAGGTGGTGAGACAGCCAAAAATAAAAATAGTAAAGAGTCTTCTACAGGCCCCCAAAAACCTGCACAGGAGGGTGGGCCCAGAGCCTCTTCACAAAACAATCCTGGGTACAAGGGTAAAAACTTTGATCCCAAAAAGGCCTGGTGTCGAAACTGTAGTCAGTCTGGACACCAAACTGGAGACAAGGCCTGTCCCAAGAAAGATACCACTTCTAACTCCCATCCAGCTAAAACTGGAATGGCCAGTCTCCAAGTGGGATCAACAGTGTGCCCAGAGCAAATCAGGTGTCACACTGAAGCTACATTAGTCTCTGAGGGTGGGGTGGATTTAGCCACACTGGCTGCCTGGCCCCCTAACATGCAAAAATACAGGCAGCAGCTCTTAATTAATGGGACAAGTGTAGAGGGCCTGAGGGATACAGGTGCCAGTGTCACCATGGTGACAGAGAAACTGGTTTCCCCTGGCCAATACCTGACTGGACAAACTTATCCAGTCACCAACGCTGACAATCAGACTAAAGTACATCCCATGGCTATGGTAACTTTAGAGTGGGGAGGGGTCAATGGCCTGAAACAGGTGGTGGTCTCCTCAAATATCCCAGTAGACTGTTTGCTTGGAAATGACCTGGAGTCCTCAGCATGGGCTGAGGTAGAACTGAAAACCCATGCAGCCATGCTGGGTATCCCTGAACTGGTGTGTGTCAAGACTAGGGCACAGTGCAAGGCACAGGGTGAAAAAGTAGAGCTGGAGTCTGGAAAAATGGCCCAGCCTACCAAGAGAAAAGGAAAGTCAGCTGGGAAACCAGCTGCAACACAACACCAAAAAGAGAACCTCTCTTCTCAGGAAGAAGTTCTGCCCTCTGAGGGAACTGAGCCTATGGAGCTGGAACCTTATCAGGTTGAGCTCTTGGGCCCAGGGGGACCCTCAAGGGAAGAGTTGTGTAAGGGACAAGAAACCTGTCCCTCTCTTGAAGGCCTTAGGCAGCAAGCTGCTGAAGAGTCCAAAGGCAAGAAAAATGGAACACATAGGGTCTATTGGGAAGATGGACTCCTGTACACTGAGGCAAGAGATCCCAAACCTGGTGCCACTAGGAGAGTGGTAGTGCCTCAGGGTTTCAGAGAGTTTATTCTGACCTTAGCCCATGATATTCCCCTTGCTGGGCATTTGGGACAAACCAAGACGTGGGAGAGGTTAGTCAACCACTTCTACTGGCCCAATATGTCCCAGAAGGTTAAGGAGTTTTGCCTCTCCTGCCCCATCTGTCAATCCAGTGGTAAGACAGGTGGGCATCCAAAGGCCCCCCTCATTCCACTTCCAGTGGTGGGGGTCCCCTTTGAAAGAGTGGGTGTGGACATAGTTGGTCCACTAGAACCTCCCACAGCCTCAGGAAATATGTACATCCTAGTAGTAGTGGATCATGCTACTAGGTATCCTGAAGCTATTCCCCTTAGGTCGACTACTGCCCCTGCAGTAGCCAAGGCCCTCATTGGTATCTTTACCAGAGTGGGTTTCCCTAAGGAGGTGGTGTCTGACAGAGGTACCAACTTCATGTCAGCATACCTAAAACACATGTGGAATGAGTGTGGAGTGACTTACAAATTCACTACACCATATCATCCACAAACTAATGGCCTTGTTGAGAGATTCAACAAGACATTAAAGGGCATGATCATGGGGCTCCCAGAAAAACTCAAAAGGAGATGGGATGTCCTCCTGCCATGTCTGCTTTTCGCTTACAGAGAGGTGCCTCAGAAGGGAGTAGGATTCTCACCCTTTGAACTTCTGTTTGGCCACCCTGTAAGGGGACCACTTGCTCTTGTTAAAGAAGGCTGGGAGAGACCTCTTCATGAGCCTAAACAAGACATAGTGGACTATGTACTTGGCCTTCGCTCAAGAATGGCAGAGTACATGGAAAAGGCAAGTAAAAACCTTGAGGCCAGCCAACAACTCCAGAAGTTGTGGTATGGCCAAAAGGCTGCACTGGTTGAATTCCAACCAGGGCAGAAAGTCTGGGTTCTGGAGCCTGTGGCTCCCAGGGCACTCCAGGACAAATGGAGTGGCCCTTTCCCAGTACTAGAAAGGAAGAGTCAGGTCACCTACCTGGTAGACCTGGGCACAAGCAGGAGCCCCAAGAGGGTGATCCATGTGAACCGCCTTAAGCTCTTCCATGACAGGACTGATGTAAATCTGTTGATGGTAACAGAAGAGGACCAGGAAGCTGAGAGTGAACCTCTCCCTGATCTCCTCTCATCAGACCCTAAAGATGGCTCAGTAGATGGAGTGATCTACTCAGACACCCTCTCTAGCCAACAGCAGTCTGACTGCAGGAAGGTCCTGCAGCAGTTTGCTGAACTCTTTTCCCTAACCCCTGGTCAGACACACCTGTGTACCCATGATGTGGACACAGGAGACAGCATGCCTGTCAAAAACAAAATATTTAGACAGTCTGACCAAGTTAAGGAAAGCATCAAGGTGGAAGTCCACAAGATGCTGGAATTGGGAGTAATTGAGTACTCTGACAGCCCCTGGGCTAGCCCAGTGGTCTTAGTCCCCAAACCTCACACCAAAGAAGGAAAGAGAGAGATGAGGTTTTGTGTGGACTACAGAGGTCTCAACTCTGTCACAAAGACAGATGCTCATCCCATTCCTAGAGCTGATGAGCTAATAGACAAATTAGGGGCTGCCAAATTCTTAAGTACCTTTGACTTAACAGCAGGGTACTGGCAAATCAAAATGGCCCCTGGAGCAAAAGAAAAGACAGCATTCTCCACACCTGATGGGCATTATCAGTTCACTGTTATGCCCTTTGGTTTAAAGAATGCCCCTGCCACCTTCCAAAGGTTGGTGAATCAAGTCCTTGCTGGGCTGGAATCCTGTAGTGCAGCTTATCTTGATGATATTGCTGTCTTCAGCTCCACCTGGCAGGATCACCTGGTCCACCTGAAGAAGGTTTTGAAGGCTCTGCAATCTGCAGGCCTCTCTATCAAGGCATCCAAATGCCAGATAGGGCAGGGAACTGTGGTTTACTTGGGACACCTTGTAGGTGGAGGCCAAGTTCAGCCACTCCAGCCTAAGATCCAGACTATTCTGGACTGGGCAGCTCCAAAAACCCAGACTCAAGTCAGGGCATTCCTTGGCTTGACTGGGTACTACAGGAGGTTTGTGAAGGGATATGGATCCATTGTGACAGCCCTCACAGAACTCACCTCCAAGAAAATGCCCAAGAAAGTAAACTGGACTGTAGAATGCCAACAGGCCTTTGACACCCTGAAACAAGCTATGTGCACAGCACCAGTTCTAAAAGCTCCAGATTACTCCAAGCAGTTCATTGTGCAAACAGATGCCTCTGAACATGGGATAGGGGCAGTTTTGTCCCAAACAAATGATGATGGCCTTGACCAGCCTGTTGCTTTCATTAGCAGGAGGTTACTCCCCAGGGAGCAGC
The DNA here is from genome assembly GCF_031143425.1 of Pleurodeles waltl. NCBI lineage: Eukaryota > Metazoa > Chordata > Amphibia > Caudata > Salamandridae > Pleurodeles > Pleurodeles waltl. The sequence continues at coordinate 774,403,900 of NC_090446.1, read as the reverse complement.
GTTGGAGTGCCATTGAGAGGGAGGCCTTTGCTGTGGTTTGGTCCCTGAAGAAGCTGAGACCATACCTCTTTGGTACTCACTTCCTAGTTCAGACTGACCACAGACCTCTCAGATGGCTGATGCAAATGAAAGGTGAAAATCCAAAACTGTTGAGGTGGTCCATCTCCCTACAGGGAATGGACTTTGTAGTGGAACACAGACCTGGGACTGCCCATGCCTATGCAGATGGCCTTTCCAGGTTCTTCCACTTAGAAAATGAAGACTCTCTTGGGAAAGGTTAGTCTCATCCTCTTTCGTTTGGGGGGGGGTTGTGTAAGGAAATGCCTCCTTGGCATGGTTACCCCCTGACTTTTTGCCTTTGCTGATGCTATGTTTTGAATTGAAAGTGTGCTGAGGCCTGCTAACCAGGCCCCAGCACCAGTGTTCTTTCCCTAACCTGTACTTTTGATTCCACAATTGGCACACCCTGGCACCCAGATAAGTCCCTTGTAACTGGTACCTCTGGTACCAAGGGCCCTGATGCCAGGGAAGGTCTCTAAGGGCTGCAGCATGTATTATGCCACCCTAGAGACCCCTCACTCAGCACAGACACACTGCTTACCAGCTTGTGTGTGCTAGTGAGAACAAAATGAGTAAGTCGACATGGCACTCCCCTCAGGGTGCAATGCCAGCCTCTCACTGCCTATGCAGTATAGGTAAGACACCCCTCTAGCAGGCCTTACAGCCCTAAGGCAGGGTGCACTATACCATAGGTGAGGGTACCAGTGCATGAGCACTGTGCCCCTACAGTGTCCAAGCAAAACCTTAGACATTGTAAGTGCAGGGTAGCCATAAGAGTATATGGTCTGGGAGTCTGTTTTACACGAACTCCACAGCACCATAATGGCTACACTGAAAACTGGGAAGTTTGGTATCAAACTTCTCAGCACAATAAATGCACACTGATGCCAGTGTACATTTTATTGTAAAATACACCACAGAGGGCACCTTAGAGGTGCCCCCTGAAACTTAACCGACTATCTGTGTAGGCTGACTGGTTCCAGCAGCCTGCCACACTAGAGACATGTTGCTGGCCCCATGGGGAGAGAGCCTTTGTCACTCTGAGGCCAGTAACAAAGCCTGCACTGGGTGGAGATGCTAACACCTCCCCCAGGCAGGAGCTGTAACACCTGGCGGTGAGCCTCAAAGGCTCACCCCTTTGTCACAGCACCGCAGGACACTCCAGCTAGTGGAGTTGCCCGCCCCCTCCGGCCCCGGCCCCCACTTTTGGCGGCAAGGCCGGAGAAAATAATGAGAATAACAAGGAGGAGTCACTGGCCAGTCAGGACAGCCCCTAAGGTGTCCTGAGCTGAGGTGACTCTAACTTTTAGAAATCCTCCATCTTGCAGATGGAGGATTCCCCCAATAGGATTAGGGATGTGACCCCCTCCCCTTGGGAGGAGGCACAAAGAGGGTGTACTCACCCTCAGGGCTAGTAGCCATTGGCTACTAACCCCCAGACCTAAACACGCCCTTAAATTTAGTATTTAATTGCTCTCCCTGAACCTAGAAACTAGATTCCTGCAACAACAAGAAGAAGGACTGCCTAGCTGAAAACCCCTGCAGAGGAAGACCAGAAGACAACCACTGCCTTGGCTCCAGAAACTCACCGGCCTGTCTTCTGCCTTCCAAAGAACTCTGCTCCAGCGACGCCTTCCAAAGGGACCAGCGACCTCTGAATCCTCTGAGGACTGCCCTGCTTCGACGACGACAAGAAACTCCCGAGGACAGCGGACCTGCTCCAAAAAGACTGCAACTTTATTCAAAGGAGCAGCTTTAAAGAACCCTGCAATCTCCCCGCAAGAAGCGTGAGACTTGCAACACTGCACCCGGCGACCCCGACTCGGCTGGTGGAGAACTAACGCCTCAGGGAGGACCCCCGGACTACTCTACGACTGTGAGTACCAAAACCTGTCCCCCCTGAGCCCCCACAGCGCCGCCTGCAGAGGGAATCCCGAGGCTTCCCCTGACCGCGACTCTCTGAAACCTAAGTCCCGACGCCTGGAAAAGACCCTGCACCCGCAGCCCCCAGGACCTGAAGGACCGGACTTTCACTGCAGAAGTGACCCCCAGGAGTCCCTCTCCCTTGCCCAAGTGGAGGTTTCCCCGAGGAAGCCCCCCCTTGCCTGCCTGCAGCGCTGAAGAGATCCCTTGATCTCTCATTGACTTCCATTGCGAACCCGACGCTTGCTCTAACACTGCACCCGGCCGCCCCCGCGCCGCTGAGGGTGAAATTTGTGTGTGGGCTTGTGTCCCCCCCGGTGCCCTACAAAACCCCCCTGGTCTGCCCCCCAAAGACGCGGGTACTTACCTGCTGGCAGACTGGAACCGGGGCACCCCCTTCTCTCCATTGGAGCCTATGCGTTTTGGGCACCACTTTGAACTCTGCACCTGACCGGCCCTGAGCTGCTGGTGTGGTAACTTTGGGGTTGCTCTGAACCCCCAACGGTGGGCTACCTTGGACCAAGAACTGAACCCTGTAAGTGTCTTACTTACCTGGTAAAACTAACAAAAACTTACCTCCCCCAGGAACTGTGAAAATTGCAGTGTCCACTTTTAAAATAGCTATTTGTGAATAACTTGAAAAGTATACATGCAATTGAAATGATTCAAAGTTCCTAATGTACTTACCTGCAATACCTTTCAAACAAGATATTACATGTTAAATTTGAACCTGTGGTTCTTAAAATAAACTAAGAAAAGATATTTTTCTATAACAAAACCTATTGGCTGGATTTGTCTCTGAGTGTGTGTACCTCATTTATTGTCTATGTGTATGTACAACAAATGCTTAACACTACTCCTTGGATAAGCCTACTGCTCGACCACACTACCACAAAATAGAGCATTAGTATTATCTCTTTTTACCACTATTTTACCTCTAAGGGGAACCCTTGGACTCTGTGCATGCTATTCCTTACTTTGAAATAGCACATACAGAGCCAACTTCCTACATCTTCCTTATTATTATTATTGTGATTTTTGGTTTGTTTTCTCCCACTGTTATTTTTCACTTTTACTGATCACATTGTATATTTATATTTGTAATTTTCTTGACTTATCGCAGCCGTTCATTGATACACCAGCATCTTTATTTCCCCGGTTACAACAATATTGTCTACATTTAACAAAACATACACATTTTTCATCTTCCTATTTCACAAAGATTTTTTGCCTTTCTCTAGTTTAATGTATTTTTATTCTTCACCTCCTGTTTTAAAAACTCATTTTAATATGGCGGGTGTCCGTGGTCTATTTTGTCCTTTTTTCTTTTCCGTTTACTCATTTTCTGTAAGTTACCAGCCCCAACATGGCGGCGTTTTTGGTCCGTCTTCTATTTTTACTTTAGGGAGATCGGCACTCCCACCTCTGGATTTCGGGCACATATGCTGTGCTTCTCGGGACCGGTTCCCAAACGTCTGGTGTTTACGCATCGCGGCCAGTCATTTTGCAATTGGCTGGCCACACGTGTGTTCTGGCGGTCGTTCGGACCGCGTTTTGAAATTTATTTGGAGCTTTTTCACACTGCTCTTGTAAACGGACGGTAAGCCTTTTTGGGACTTCATATGGTTTTTAATCATTTTCTGATTTTCGGGCTACTTTTACTCGTTAGCCATACTGTATATTTTTTATAGTTCTGGTTTTTGTTCCTTAGGTGTATTTTTCCTTTTTCCGTGCTACATATTGGGCTGGCCACATATGACTCTTCATGATCTTTTGGATCGCTTTTTTTGTGGAGTTACTTTTCTGAATGACTATACAGAGGTAAGCTTCCTTCCCCTCATTCCTTTTACTCTTTTTTGGACCATGAGACTTTACTGATTCATATCTCATAAGTCTTTCCATTCAATTTAATTATCACATCCATTCTGGAACTTGTTTTTTTAGGTAATTGATACACCAATACATTTTGTGTTATTACAACTGACTGGATACCATTCAGGGTACGTTTTTTCTAGATTTCGTTTCCCTTGCACAACCTGACACTCAGTTCCTTTTTACCTTTTGTGCTTTTACTTCTTATCACACCTACTACCAGTTGTTAAATACATACTATTGGAATCGCTTTTACTATATACATATTCTAATTTACTGCTTTATTACTGGTACACGCTGTACAATATGCGAGTGCATGATCAAGAACATGTTGCGCACGGGTTCGCCACCATTAACAATGTGTTGGTACACTTTTTGAATTTTTCCTTTCACACTTACCTTTATCTTTATTTTGGCTGTGGTACTTTTGTACTCACACATCTATTTACACGCCTTGTACTATAGCATAGAATATATATGTTGTTTCTGGTTATGTTACAGCCCTGAAGAAGCCCTATGCTGGGTGAAACGCGTTGGCCATTCATCGTGAACTTATCACTTGTCCATGAAATTGCAAAGATTGCAAGGATATAAGGCTCTTTGTGATTGAGCATTTCATGTTTTTTTGCCCTGCTTATTCTCTTCCCAGGTCTAAGTGGATCTGTCATATCTGCCGCGATATGGGGATAAGAGATTGTGCCTCTGCCTTGAGGATTTTAAAAAGTCATCATTCCACGGTTTTAATACTTGCTGTCAGTAAATATTTATTAGTAGCATGGCGAATACGAAATTCCATTGCAAAGACTGTGTCTTAATTAGAGCCTTACTTTTATTCTTTATTCTCTTACTCTTACAAGGATTATAGGAAAGGGGCTGAAATCGTATTATGTGTATTATGTGTCCTGAGAATTCTTTTAATTATAGTATGCTCAGTAACCTATGTTCCACAATTTCTATTTATGTTTTATAATATAATATTTTTATTATTACTGGTTTTATCCTTATTTATTATTATTGTATTTTCGCTTTGATGATTGACTGATCGAATAAAGCATGTGTCAAACCCTCAACCCCTCAAGGCTCTTTGTTTTTGTTTGTGTACTATTTGTGGTCACAACTTACACTTCCCACCAGGGTTGTGTAAATTCAATATTTTGGACTGTCAACAAAATATTAAATAGGAATCATTGTTTCTTTACATTGTTACACTGGCTTTGTCCATTTGTATACTGTTCTTTGTACAGTTCGCAGTGCACCACCCTTTGGAGTATTTCCAACATTTGTATAGAGATCAAATATTGTTTGTGCTGCATGTTTTTAAATCTTGCTGGCACAGGATCATGTAAATGAGAAACGTTGGTAAGCATATAATATGTAGTCCTATGCTATAGGTTCTTCCTGTAAGAGAAACTGTGAAGTGATTCCCTGACTAACTGCAAAGGTTTGCATATCTACTGCTCCATGGCATGCACAGGATATCCTAGCATTTACAATACTCTAAAAAGCGCCAGGAGATCTTTTTTTTTCCAGATGTCCTCATTACTGTAGATGCACCTCATAATGTGGACTTGCTTTTAGATGAGGCTGAGAATAACGTGGTATGGATGACATGAAAAACAGTTTAACCCCATTGCTGTGTAGGTCGGCCAATGGAAACACAAAAAAAAAAAACAGTTAAGTGTGTTTACTCCTGGGGGGGCACAATCTCCCCCACCCCCAAGGAGTTAAAAAGTAATATATAAAATAAAAATGTAACTGAGACTGCCTCTTACCCAGAATATTCTGCAGAGGTAAAACGTTGAATAAAAACTCTTTTTCCTTGCATTTCTGTCACGCATACTACAGGAATATGCAGGGAACCACAAAATTCCTACCACCCAGTGTTTTCCCACTTGTCCTGATAAAAACGCTACCCCACTTGTGTGCCTGTGCCTAGTGCCTGCATCAAGAAAGGATCACCCAGGGTCAACAGTAGCCCTCAGGTAAGGACTACCATTGACCGTTGTGTTTGATCCATTTCTGTCACGGACACTAAGCCCAGACACACCAGTGGAGTAGCGTTTTTATCAGGACAAGTTGGGAACGCTGGGTAGTAAGCAGTTTGTGGATCCCTGCATATTCAGAAAATGCAAAAATGCATAGAAAAATAACGGTTTACCTTCCCAGAGCATTCTGGGGGGAAAGAATTTGGGGAATCCTCACAAGTGATAACTCTCTGGACTGTATGTCTAGTTTTCAGAAATGTCTGGGTTTGATAGGTTTCCCTAAATGGTTCCCGATCCCAGGACTAATTAGTACTCACCTTAGTTATCATTATCGCCACAATACGTTTTGGGACCTTTCCTGTCGCGGGTACTCGGCCTACCCACAGAAGTGAGGTAACATTTTTATCGGGGGTCCTGGGAGAGTGCTGGATGGAAGGAAGCTTGTGGATTCCAGAACTTTCCATAACTGAAATGTGCGAAAAAGTGTTTTTAAGCCAAATTTTGAGGTTTGCAAAGGATTCTGGGTCACAGAGCCTGGTGAAAGCCCACAAACCACCCCATTCTGGATTCCCCTAGGTGTCTAGTTTTAAAAAAAATATATAGGTTTGCTAGGTTTCCCTATGTGCCAGCTGAGCTAGAGCCCAAAATCCACAGCTAGGCACTTTGCAAAAACCTGTCCATTTTCATTGGAAAAATGTGATGTGTCCATGTAGTGTTTTGGGGCATTTCCTCTCACGGGCACTTGGCCTACCAACACAAGTGAGGTACCACTTTTATCGGGAGACTTGGAGGAACAAAGAATAGAACAAGTGTTATTGCCAGTTGTCTTTCTCTACATTTGTGCCTCCCAAATGTAAGACAGTATGAAAGAAAGAAGTCATTTTGAGAAATGCCCTGTAATTCACATGCTAGTATGGATACCCACGAATTCAGAGAGGTGCAAATAACCACTGCTTCTAAACTCCATATCTTGTGCCCATTTCCGAAATACATAGGTTTCCTTGATATCTATTTTTCACTCTTGATATTTTACCAAATGAATTGCTGTGTACCCGGTATTCTATGAAAACCCATTGCAAGGTGCAACTCATTTACTGGCTCTGGGTACCTTGGGTTCTTGATGAACCTACAAGCCCAATATATCCCCGCAACCATAAGAGTCCAGCAGACGTAACAGTATATTGCTTTCAAAAATGTGCCATGGCTGGAAAAAGTTATAGAAGAAAACATAGACAGAAATGGCTGGAGGGGGGTTTTCAACTCAATTTTATTTTTTTCTTATTTCAACTGTTACTTTCTATAGAAAAACCTTCAAGGGTCTACACAAATGACCCCTTGCTGGATTCAGAATTGTGCCTTCTTTTCAGAAATGTTTAGCTGTCTGAGATCAACCATTGGTTTCACACACATTTCTGTCACTAACTGGAAGGAGACTGAAAGCACAAAAAATAGCAAAATGGGGTATGTCTCAGTAAAATGCCAAAACTGTGTTGAAAAATGTGGTTGTCTGATTCAAGTCTGTCTGTTTCTGAAAGCTGGGAAGATGGTGATTTTATAACCGCAAACCCTTTGTTGATCCCATTTGCAGGGAAAAAAACAGATGCCTTCTTCCGCAGCACTTTTTCCCCCCATTTTTCATTAAAAAAAACTATCTGTATTTTGGTTAATTTCTCATTCTCCTCCAGGGGAACCCACAAACTCTGGGTACCTTTAGACTCCCCAGGATGATGGGGGAAAACAGGACACAAATATAGAGTGGATAGCCTATGTGGAAAAAAAGGTCCAAGTGCGAACTACCCCAAATAGCCAAAAAAGGGACTCAGTGGGGGGTGGGGAGGCTGAGGGGGGTTTGAGGCCCCGCAGCATAGGGGTTAAGTGCAGAGAAGCAAATGTTGGTTTGTTGCATCCATGTGTTAGATTTTTTTGTTCATGAATTCAGAGCAGCAGATCCCTCCCCCCCCCAAAAAAGAGAGAGAAATCGAACGCTTAGGTCCATATTTATACTTTTTTTGCGCTGCATCTGCGTCATTTTTTTACGCAAAAGCGGCCCAAACCTACAAAACATAATGGTATTTTGTAAGTTTGCATCGCTTTTGCGTCAAAAAATTATGCAGATGCGGTGCAAAAAAAGTATAATTATGGGCCTTAGTGTTCCTGCAGATGAACTTGGTAATAGGATGGACAGTGTTGATAAAAATAGTAAATATTTATGTAAATCTTTTTCTAACTACATTGTATTTGCACAATGTTGCACTGGGATGTCAAGGTGTAAACATGTTCTCTAATGTGTAAACTTGGGTGTGGGATAGGGTGTCAGAGCTGTAACACTTATCAAATAATGTGGCTCTTGTGACAGGTGTGTAAGGAGGTGCTGGGGTCTCAACAAGATGCCTGTTTCCTCTGGTTTAGATGGTTGTATAAGGAAACAGTTGTGCTGTTGGGGTAATTGGAAAAATAGATATGGGTGCCCTTAATGCTCAGCTGCAGTGTCCTATCCCAACACCTAACATAACAGTAGATGCAGATCAACATTGGGTGGATGAATAGCTTAGGAATGCTCTGGATGTAGTGCTACCGGCAATGCCAAGATCCTCACCGAGAATTTATCCTCCTGTTCCATGGTTTAATGACTCTTTACGGCTTTAAAAGAAAAAGCTGAAAAGTCCTACAAAGGGAATGGAGGAAATCACATAATAAGGACCGTAAGGCAGTTTATAAATCAGCTTTAAAGAAATATCATGGGCTATGTACAGTGGTCAAAGCAGCATTTTATTTGGATATGGTTATAAAGGCTCAAACTGTCCCAAACCGTTATTTCACACGGCAAGGGAACTTGCAGACCCTAACAAGACATCTCCGGTACCACTGATGTTGGCTGATACTTGTGAAGAACTAGCTGATTTCTATGCCAAAAAGGTGGCCAACATTATGTCTACTCTTGCAGAAGGCCCAAAGGTCAATATACCAGCCCATGGACTCTTACCTTTGGTGTAGAGGGAGGAAATTAGCTTAGTACCTATTACCTAGGTACCCAGGGCATTTGGGTACCAGGGGAGCCCTATGGGTTGCAGCATGTATTATGACACCCATGAGAAGCCCATGCAAAGTGTGCCTGCAGGTCTGCTATTGCAGCCTGCATGAAAAGGTGCATGCACCCTTTTCACTATAGGTTACTGCACCAGGTCACTACAAGTCACCCCTATGGCAGGCCCTCCTAGCTAAGAGGGCAGGGTGCAAGTACCTGTGTGTGAGGGCACCCCTGCACTAGCAGAGGTGCCCCCACAAACTCCAGTTCCCTTTTCCTGGAGTGCTGGGTGCCATTTTATGCGTGTACCTGACATAGGTCACTACCTATGTCCAGCTAAATAATGGTAACTCCAAACCTAGGTATGTTTTGTATCAAACATGTCGGAATCATACCCCAATACTGTTGCCAGTATTGGAAGCATGATGCCATGTACTCTGGGGGCACCTTAGAGGACCCCCATCATTGCTCCTACCAGCCTTTTGGGGTTTCCGGTCAGCCCAAGCTGCAGCCACCCCTCAGGCAGGTTTCTGCCCTCCTGCTGCTCGAACAGGGGGGTGGGGGGGGGTAACACCCCCTCTCTTTGGAAATAGGTGTTACATGGCTTGGGAAGGGTAGTATCCCTAAGCCACTGGTATACTTTGAAGGGCGCATTTGGTGCCCTCCATGCATAAACCAATCTTCACCAGTTCAGGGACCTCCAGTCCCTTCTCTGGCATGAAACCGGACAATGGAAAGTGGAGTGACCACTTCCCTGTTCATCACCACCCCAGAGATGGTGCCCAGAGCTCCTCCGGGTGGCCACTTGATTCTGCCATCTTGAATCCATGGTGGGCAGGGACCTCTGGGAGCATCTGAGTGGCCAGGTCAGGCAGGTGACGTCAGAGCCCCCCCCTCCTGATAGGAGCTCACCTGGCTAGGTGACCAATTCTGCTTACAGGGCTATTTAGGGTCTCTCTCTTGGGTGAGTCCTCAGATTCGGCTTGCAAGATTCCAGCAGGACTCCTCTTCAACCTCTACTTCGACTTCTAGCCACAGGAACTAACAATCTGCATCCACGACGAAGACTCTGCTTGCAACATTGTTTCCACGGCTCCTTCCTGCTTCTGCAACATTTCCTCGGCAGTGCATCCTCTGATGGCACCAACTGCAGCAGCAACTGGCTGTGTGGATCGCCTCTCATCCTGAGCTGCGTAGATCCTGCATCACGGGTGGTGGTCCGAAGTATGCCTCTTGGTCCTCTCTGACAGCTGTCCAACTTTGGTGGAGGTAAGCCTTTGCCTCCCCAAGCAGGACAGTACCCCCGTGCACTGCATCTCTTGCAGCTACCAAGGCTTGTTGGCATCTCCTTCAAGGGATCTTCAGGCTCAGTGTAGCCCCAGCCCTCAGGACTCCTTCCTGTGACGCACAGCCCTCTGCGTGCTTCTTCTGCTGCGTGGGAGCCTTCTCCAGTCGTGCTTCGTGGTCTCCTCTGCGACTCCTGGTTCCTCATCCAGTGGGCCACCTGTAGGGGCTGCCTCTTTTTCTGTGGACTCTTTGTCTTGCTGAGGGTCCCCAATGAGCTTCCCCCTCCCCCATGAGTTGAGTCCTCCAGGACCTTGCTGGTCCCCGGTAGGTCTACTTTTGCTTCACCATGACTTCGGCCTTTGCCAAGGCTTGTTGGTGGCTCTTCCACACCACTGACCGACTACAATTATCCATCCGGCGTGGGACATCGACTGCATCCTCCAGGAACTCTTCACCTGCTCCAGAACTGCATTCCTGACCTTTTCCATCCTACCTTCAACCAACTCCTGCAACCACAGCTGGGTGGGTAGTAGCTCCTGCTCCCCCTGGACTTTTCTGTGACTTCTGGACTTGGTCCCCTTCTTCCACAGGTCTTCCTCTTCAGGGATCCACCACTGGTTTCTTGCATTCTTGTCTGGGTGTTGCATTTTCTTCATTTTCTTCCTTTTGGGTGGTTTGGGGAAAATCCAGTAACTTACTACTTTGTTTCTGGTCACTGGGGGGCACTTTCGTACTTACCTTTGGGGTTTCTTAGTATCTCCAGCTCCCCTTTACACATCCCACTTACCTAGGTGGGGGGTCCTGCATTCACATTCCATTTTTTTAGTATATGGTTTGGGCTCCCCCTAGGGTCACTATTGTCTGTTTGCATTTGCACTGTTTTCTATCCCTTTTTATGCCTATTGCTGATAACTAGTGTACGTATTTAGTGAGTTTACTTACCTCCTATTGAAGGGTTGCCTATATTGTATTTTGGTACTGTGTTACTGTAATAAAGACCCTTTTCTTTCATGTGTGTAAGTGCTGTGTGACTACTGTAGTATTGCATGGCGTTTGCATGTATCCAAATAAACCTTGGCTGCACATCCACAGCTACCTCTAGAGAGCCTGGCTTCTAGACACTGACTACACTACACTAATTAGGGATACCTGGACTTAGTATAAGGTGTAAGTACCTTAGGTACCCACCACACACCAGGTCAGCTTCCTACAATGGCTCTCCTCATTCTTGGAGAACAGCTCCTTTCAAGTCTTCTGGTAGTGCGAGATCCAAGGTACATCCATTGACGAAAGGTGCTCCTTAATATCTATGTCTGCCCTCTTGCTGAGTTAGTGGAGAGTTGTGGTTTGCCCGTTCTCGTACGCGCATGACACTCAAATCATCTTCTCCTTGTCATCAGCGCAGGGAAACAGTGCAAGCAACCTAAAGATAGATTTGAGCAGAATTTTTGCGTGGATGGATTTGAATTCTCTCAAGGTGAAGAGAAGGTGGAGATTTTGGTTTTGGGGGAGGAATCCACAGCTATTGGGCCCTGATGTTTTAGGCCACCTCCCAGATCTCTCGGCACAGGTAAAGAACCTTGAATTCTGCCTGGATGTGAAGTTTACAATGAAGACCCAGGTAATTAAGTTGGCTTCTACCTGCTTTGTAGTTCTGAGATGGGTTAAAAAGAGTACTGGCATGCTAACCACTTTCTCGTCAGCTACCGAAGTGTGAGTCAGTTTTGCATTTTTTTCAGGAACTTCACTGGCTGCCCATAGACAACCACAAACTGTTTAAAGCTCTATGTTACATGTACAGTGGTAGATCGGGCTCTGCACCTAGAAGATCTGGTGACTCCATACCAGCCCACCTGCATACCTTGATCAGCTTTCAGCTTTCCCTGTGCAAAGTGCGAAGAATTCACCGATCACATATTGGGGGTGGGGGCTGCTGTTTGCTTATTTAGGTCCCAAGTTGTGGAATGATCTCCAAGAGAACCTGCAGAATTGCCCTTCTTTGATGGCATTTTGCAAGGGATTAAAGACCTATCTGTTTTAGTGGGTTTAAAGTAGGGGTGCATTCACTTTACAAGGGTTAGTGTCAGGAAACCCCCTGGGTAGCTGTGCACTTTCTAAGATAAATAAATAAAATAAATGAAGGTTCCTGTGTGCATGGTTGTACCTGGAGGTGTAACCTGTTCTGTTAGAGTTGACAGATTAGGAAAAAATGGTTTCTGGTTATCCTAGCTCTCATCCATAAGAATAGTTATTGATATATTTGGCACTGAACACTCCTGCTCATGCACAGGATCCCAGAGTAGCTTAAAATGTATGTGGACATATTTCACAAAAACACTACAGAAATTAAAAAATAGCAACCTAGCTATGAGATATTTTAGCTAAATATATGTTATTTTGTTTCACGAGTAAGTAAAGTCTGACACACATACTAGAAAGGACACATTTTATAGGTTTCAGACATTAAATACCATGCATGCAACTTGGTGAGATCTGACATAGTAGGGCTGTACTAATAATGTAATTTAATCATTTTATTTACACATAAACCAATAATGATTCAAGAAATTATGATTCAGCAAATAAACATTAAAGAACATGTTTTATAACAAGGCGGAGATAGTAAATGATGGAAATAACATGACATTTGTGCAACATAAAAAGAGAAGACAGCACAGCTGTTTTGAGCAGACATGGGCAAGGATCCATTATTTTTTTTCAAATACAGGAACATTCTGCAAAAGGCTTCCTTCTTGAAGAACACAAATAATACATTTCAGCTTGGTAAGTCAACAGCACCATGGAATAAAATCTATTTTGCTTATTTTCTGAAATGAAAGACACGAGAGAAACATGCACTTAGGAAACTTGTTCATTTAATTTTGAAGGCACGTTTTCTTTTGGTTACTGTAAAATAAATGTCAATGCAGGCTATCTAGGCCTAGACATGTCAACTGAACCCTGAGTATGCTAACTAAAATACATTTAAATCAAGCATTATTTTCTATAAATAAAAAACACATTCACACTCCTGCCCCCCTTTGATGATTTGAGTCATCACCAAATTATGCTATACTGCACTACAACACTTCATCAGTCATTTTCAATTTCTTCATTTTCGTTATCTCCAAGGTTTTTATTTCATTGTGACCTCTAGCTTTAAAGTCATCAAGTAAAATATCCTCTCTTTCTTTTTCTGGTTGTGTTCTTTTCAAAATCACATTCCAAACCGCCCAAATAATAAATAACTTATAAAACATCTAATATTAGGACTAGAATAGTTATACTCAATGTTAATATTATTAATGGTGTTAGTATTTTTGTTAGCAAGCCACCCCCTACATAGCTAAACCTTTCACCATTGTTTCCAATTCCCTTTCCAATCTTAGTGATCCATGCCCCAGCTGTTTCCCTCACACAAAACTCTTTAAAGGTTTTAGATTCACTTGCAATATTAGTTATATTGTTATTCTATTTATTAAATTCCATACTGTTATCAGACACAAACTTACAACACTGATGGACCTTAATCGCATGGCACACTCTGCTTTCCTTTGACAACAAAATATCCAGTTCTAATCTATTTTATATTATCACTGCATAAATAGCAACCATTTCCTCATTAATTGTATTTAATGTACCTCCAGAATTATCTGCTAAGCGATCACCAGTATACAATTTTCTAAACTTCAAATCACTCAAAGCTATATGAGAAAGAGGTATCAACACACTAAACACATCAATAAGCACTTGATCAAATAAAAAACTCATTAGTATGACATATTTTGGGGCACACCAGTGCTAGACAACAAGAACTTACCCAGTAACTTGGATTCTATAATGTTCAATTTTACGGCAGAGGTGAGCTATACCTTTAAATTTGAGACCATCATCCAATATAAAATCTCTTTTAACTATAGAAGTATAACCACATTCCCTCATTCCAATCATAAGTGAAGTATCAACTTTGTCACATTTTTCTCCCATCATACGCACAAATCCTTTCTTCTGTTGTTAATTCCCAGGTCTAGGACACACCTGTGAATTTCTAAAAAAAACAAAATAGCCTCATATTCTTCTTTTAACTGTATCTCCATTAGTTCAGCATCATTTGTGATAATTCTCACTCTCTTCTCATTATGTTCTCTAATAAATTTACACTTTACATCACTTAGTTTACACTCATTCCTGTCCTTATTAGTTACAGAATTATAGAATGTAATGCATCTATTATTTTTATTAATACCATGTACATTTTCAACTCCTAGCAAGGTTATAATCTACTTCAAACTCCTCAAGGAAGTCTTGTCCTATCAAAATAGAAATATAAAAGCTACAAGAAATGCCGTAGGAAAGACAATGTATATAAGGAATACCTTATAAAACAGAACATGGGAAATAAGTACAAACATAATTACACAATTAAATACTCATTATTAGCTTATATGTATTTAGCAGATTTGAATTAGCATCTCCTTCAAAATTTTCATTAGACCTATCCCTGTGATCTAATCTTCTATCTCTATTTTGATGAATGAAAGCATCGCCAGCAGGGCAATACGCACTAAAATAACAATCACTAATTATAAAATAAAACCCATCACAAATATTTTAAAACTAAATCTTTCTTTAAGTGTAGACATCATCCTTCAATAGAAATGTCTCAATAAAATCTTTATCTCAAAGAAAAGGTGTCAAATTAAAAATATTCTCCAGTGTGTTAGTTTAAAATATTTTGAGCATTTAATAAAACAGTCCTTCAGAAATGTTCACATAAGCAGGAAAAACAAAAATAATGCAGTTAAAAAATACTTTCAACAGCTCAAATGTTCTTATTAAGCAGGTATGAGAAAAATAATAGTTCATACAGCACTAATGTTAATTCAGATATTCATAAAAATGATGCAGTCGCAAATCTGCCTTCAACTGGATACCTAAATAAGAATAAAATCAGTCTTTTTCAGATGCAACATTTGGTTATGGGCAGAATTCTTCAATGCTGGCATAGACATAAACAAAACATTGAATTATAATCAAAGAGTTATGCAGGTACACTTATGAAAAAAATCAAACATTTCTTTTGAAAAATTCAGTTCCATCAGGAAACTGTCACTGTTGATCATCTTCACTCTCAGTTCATGCCAATTGTTGGAGATTCTTCAAACAGAAGGCTATAGTCTCTCAGATCAATCTCTAATTTTTCTGGTTCAATCTTTGCCAGATATGCCCATTCCAGAGCTGCAAATTTCTGTTTGGTACTCTTGCTTTTGTTGATCTTCTTTCTGACTTAAGGCTTTTCTAAATCTTTGTCATTCAGACCTGTCACTGCTTCACCTGGTTTTGCTCCAATTCCCCTTAGACTGTCTAGTATGTTCATCGCTCTTCTTCTTTCTGTCACACCTTCAAACCTACCAGCTTGTAATCAAGCTTTCACCTCCAGTCACATTTGCTCCATTTGTCTAATTGTCATCTTCACATGTCTCTTGATTTGACTGACTTTCAATTGAAATACCTTGAGTTGCTCTTAGTCTTTTCAAAGTTTGAGTTTTTGAGGTTAGAGTTTCTTGTTTTTAATTTTGTTGATGGTGTTATTTTTAATTGTCCTCTTATTGCGCTTCTCATTTTTCTTCTTCTTGAACTCTTCGTTCTCCCTCCTATGGATCCACCTAATGAGCTTGACTTTGTCAATTCATGGTTTACGTCACTGCTTCTTCATCTGCAGTCTTCACTCTCTTTGTTTGAGATGGTGTGGATCTAATACAGCATGCCTCCACACTTTACAACAGTGTTTGTCTCCATGATCACTTGTGTGGACCTTTCCACTGATACCTCAAACATTCCTTTCTACCATGTTTCTTCAGCACCAAAACAGTGTTTTTCTCCATGATCACTTGTGTTGACCTTTCAACTGAGACCCCAAACATTCATTTCTACCGTGTTTCTTCAGCACCAACCAATCTTCAGGCCCTAGGTCATTGCAGGGTTCTTCAAGGTGTGGCAAATTTCACCTGGTGAGAGATGGAGCATACCAAAGAAGTCAACCCTTTGCAGTAATCCAAACCCAACTCATCTTTAATATTCCGAAGAGCAGCTGAATAAGTTCCAAGAGTCCTCTTGCCCCGCCAGATCAACACTTCATAAGGAGTTAATCCTGTGCTTTTATTGGTTGTGCTTCTCATACTTACGAGAACTAAAGGAAGGCCATCTGGCCATTTCAGTAATGTTGAGCTTCTAACTTTTGCCAGCTTTGCTTTCATCATACTGTAGGCTCTATCTCCCAAATAACACTTTCTAGACTCATCTCTTCATTATCCTCTTCAATCCTACTAATAGACTTGCATGTTCACTGTTCAGATTAACTCAAATATCAATATACTAAGCTACCACTATCCTTTTTGGGTTCTGGAGTAGGGTGCTACTTGCCGAAAAGTACACTTGATGTTTCAGGATGACACTACAATAGAACTTCTTGTCGATATTCAGGGCCACTGGAATAATGCGATTGTGAATCTATGGCAATTTTTGCGTAATTATAGATTTGCTGCATTTGCCATATAGTCCATTACCTGCCACACATTTGGCAGCTTTCAACAAAAACAATGTTTCTAGCTCAAACGGTTTGAAAAGTTTCGAAAAATGTAGCGACATGCTACAGTGGGGTGGAAAACTGGACTGGTCACATTTCTGTAACTTCTTGCGATATTTGGGTGTGAAGCTGGTTCTAATCAGGTGCAAGCACTGCCCAGTTAGTGTGACCAAGTTTAACCAGCATTGGCAACGCCAATAGGTCTCACATATACAAGAGCTAATGTCTTTGGCAATGTGTTTTTACCATGTTGTACACCAGTGTGGTTGCTGTTTAGCATGGCTAAAAGATAGTGGTGTGGAGTGGGGGAGTAGAGTGTCGTAGAGTGGATTTGTTGGAGTTGTGTATAGTGGAGTATGGGGAGAAGAGTGTCAGAGTTGAGTAGAGTTCAGTGGCAGAGTGTCATAGACTGCAGTGTCATAGGGTGGAGTGGTGTAGATTGAGGTAGTGGGGTGGATTGAAGTAGGGTGGGGTGGATTGGATTGGGGTGAGTGGGGTGGATTGAGTGAAGTGTTGCAGATTAGAGTAGGTGGACTGGATGGGATACACTGGATTGGGGTGGATTGGAGTGGGGTTGATTGAAATGGGGTGAAGTGGATTGTATTGAGTGGGGTGGATTGGATGGGGGTTGAGTGGATTAGATTTGAATCGGTTGGATTATGGTGAAGTGGGGATGAATTGGATTGATGCGGGGTGGTTTAGATTGGAGTGGGGTGGATTAAGGTGGTTTGGAGGGGGGTGAATTGTACTGGAGTGGGTGGATTAAGGTGGACTGGAGTGGGGTGGATTGGGTTGGAGTGGCATGTGGTGGAGTTTGTGGATTGGTTTGGAGTGGGTGGATTGGTTTGGGGTGGGTGGTTTGGGTTGTAGTGAATTGGGGTGGGTGGGGTGGATAGATTGGAATGGGCTGTAATTGATTTGACTGGGTTGGATTGGAGTAGGGAGGGGTGGGTTGAATAGGACTGGATTGGAGTGGGATGGGTTGGATTGGAAAAGGATGGACTGCAGTTGGCAGGGTTGGATTGGAATGGGGTGAGTTTGACTGGATTGGGCTGGAGTAGGGTGGACTGCAGTGGGGTGGATTGGATTGGTGTGGGGGTAAATTGGAATGGAGTGGGGTGGATTGCAGTGGATTTCAATGGATTGGGGAAGATTGGGTTGGGTTGAGATGGATTGGACTGTTGTGGAGTGGATTGTAGGGAGTTATAGTGGGGTGAATTGGGATGGAGTGGGGTGAATTGTCTTAGATTGGACCAGGGCAGATGTTTTGGATTTAAGTGGGGTAGATTGGAATGGGGCAAATAGATTGTTTTGGATTGGAGTGGGGCAGATTGTTTTGGGTTGGAGTGGGATGGATTGGGGTGGTGTGGGTGGATTAGATTGGTGGATGGATTGGATTGGTGTGGGGTGGAGCAGATTGTTTTGGATGAAGTGGAGCAGATTCTTTTGTATTGGAGTGGGCTGATTGTTTTGGATTGGAGTGGATCAGATTGAGTTTAGTCAGAATGTTTTGGACTGGCATGAATTGTGGTGGAGTGGGTGGGTTGGATTGGTGTGGGGTGGATCAGATTGGACTTGGGTGAATTGAGATTGAGTGGGTGGATTGGATTGGGGTGAGTTGGAATGGAGTGGGGCAAATTATTTTGTATTGGAGTGGCACAGATTGGCGTGGGGCAGATTGTTTTGGATTAAAGTGGGATAGATTGTTTTGGATTGGAGTGAGGCACACTGAAGTGAAGCAGATTGTTTTGGAGTGGGTGGATTGTAGTGGGGTGATTTAGAATGGAGTAGGGCAGATTGTTTTGGACTGGAGTGGGGCAGATTGTTTTGGACTGGAGTGGGGCAGATTGTTTTGGACTGGAGTGGGGCAGATTGTTTTGGACTGGAGTGGCGCAGATTGGCGTGGGGCAGATTGTTTTGGAGTGGGACAGATTGTTTTGGATTGGAGAGGGGCAGATTGTTTTGGATTAAAGTGAGGCAGTTTGGAGTGGGATAATTGTTTTGGACTAGAGTGGGGCAGATTGTTTTAGATTGTTGTGGGGCACATTGCTTTTGATTGGAGTGAGGCAGTTTTGTTTGGATTTGAGTAGGACAGATTGGGTTGAAGTGAGGTGGATTACTGTGGATTAGAATGGTGCAGATTATTTTGGATTGAAGTGGGGCAGATTGTTTTGGACTGGCGTGGATTGTGGTGGATTGGATTGTAGTGAGGTGGATTGGCTTTGTGGGTGGGTTGGATTGGCGTGGGGTGGATTGGATTAGATGGGGTGAATTGGGATGAGTCGGTGGATTGGGGTGAGTTGGATTGGAGTGGGGCAAATTATTTTGTATTAGAGTGGCACAGATTGTCGTGGGGCAGATTGTTTTGAAGTGGGTGGATTGTGGTGGGGTGAGTTAGATTGGAGTGGGGCAGATTGTTTTGGATTGGAGTGGGGCAGATTGTTTTGGATTAGCGTGGCGCAGAATGGATTGGGGCAGATTGTTTTTAATTAAAGTGGGGGAGATTGGAGTGGGGACAATTGTTTTGGACTGGAATGTGGCAGATTTTTTTGTATTGGAGTGGCACAGTGTGGCGTGGGGCAGATTGTTTTGGATTGTAGTGGGGCAGATTGTTTTGGATTGGAGTGGGGCAGATTGTTTTGGATTGGAGTGGGGCAGATTGTTTTTGAGTGGGTGGATTGTAGTGGGGTGATTTAGATTGGAGTGGGGCAGATTGTTTTGGGTTGTGGGGCATTTTATTTTGGATTGGAGCGTGACAGATTGTTTTGGATCGGTGTGGGGCAAAATGGAGTGGGACAGATTGTTTTGAATTAAAGTGAGGCAGATTGGAGTGGGAACAATTGTTTTGGACTGGAGTGGGGCAGATTGTTTTGGATCCGAGTGGGGCAGTTTTGTTTGGATTGGAGTAGGACAGATTGGATTGGAGTGGATTGAATTGGGGTGAGTGGTTTGGATTGGAGTCGGGTGGATTGGATTGTGGTGAATTGGGATAGATTGGGGTAAATTGGAATGAAGTGAGGCAGATTATTTTGTATTGGAGTGGCACAGATTGATGTGGAGTGGATTATTTTGGATTGGAGTGGGGCAGATTGTTTTGGATTGGAGTGGGGCACATTGGAGTAGGGCAGATTGTTTTGAATTGGAGTGGGGCAGATTGTTTTGGAGTGGCTGGACTGTGGTGGGGTGATTTGGATTGGAGTAGGGCAGATTGGGGTGGGCCATATTGGAGTGGGGCAGATTGTTTTGAATTGGGGCAGGGCAGATTGTTTTGGATTGGGGCTGGGCAGATTCTTTTGGCTTGGCGTGGGGCAGAATGTTTTGAATTAAAGTGACTGGAGTGGGGCAGATTGTTCTGGATTGGAGTGAGGCAGCTTTGTTTGGATTGGAGTAGGACAGATTGGAGTGTGGCAGAGTGGATTGAGAGGGTTTGTTTGGATTGGAGTGGGGTGGATTGTTGTGGAATGGAGTGGATCAGATTGAAGTTGGTCAGATTATTTTGGACTGGAGTGGATTTTGGTGGATTGGATTGGGATGAATTGGAATGGTGGGTGGATTGGATTGATGAAGGGTGGATCAGATTAGTTGGGGTGAATTGGAATGGAGAGGGCGGATTGTATAGGGGTGGGGCAGATTATTTTGTATTGCAGTGGCACAGATTTGTGTGGGGCAAATTGTTTTGGATTGGAGTGGGGCAGACTGTTTTGGATTGGAGTGGGGCAGACTGTGGTGGAGTGATTTGGATTGGAGTGGGGCAGATTGTTTTGGGTTGTGGGGCAGATTTCTTTGGATTGGCATGGGGCAGAATGGAGTGAGGCAGATTGTTTTGAATTAAGGTGGGGCAAATTTGAGTGAGGACAATTGTTTTGGATTGGAGTGAAGCAGATTGTTTTGGATTGGAGTGGGCAGACTGCTCTGGATTTGAGTGCGGCAGTTTTATTTGGATTTGGGTAGGACAGATTGGAGTGCAGCATATTCAATTGGAGTGGGATGGATTGTTGTGGGGTAAGGTGTGGTGGACTGGTGTGTATTGGAGTGGAGCAGTAAGGGGTGTACCTAAGAAACATAAGAAGGCACCTGATTATAGGAATGCAGAAAGGCAGAAACAGGGAAAACACCAAAAGCAAAAAAAGGAAAAGCCTCTATTAAATAATAGAGTACCTTTTTTTGCTCTTGGATTGGGGTGTACTGCACAAATATGTATTAAAACATAATTACGGAAATTACACATAAGACAGAAATATTGTTGCTTCGCAATATTTAGAACAAGATAATCGTCTTTGAGAACAGCGCACAGAAGTCAAAACAAAAAATGAGTGCAAAGTGAGAAAAGAAAAGGCAACTTTGAAATTTTGTTTGTCCTGATGAGCATGTTGTTGCCAATCACACACCTTCTGTGTGCAGGGCACTAGAAGGTAAAAAAGATCAAAATAGTATCTCAATTATGTAGGGAGCAAAGGGCGGGTGCTGATTACATTGAATCAATCAGTGCTTGGTCCCTGCTCCACAGAGAATAACGGAAATGATGCCAGGCATGCAGTGATCACTTACGAGGCTGTGAAGAAGAGTACCGGGCAAGCCAACAAATGGTAAACAACAGGTGGGCTCCAAACCCTTTTTGTTCACAGCAGTGACTCACAAGTGAGACACATACGTTAGCGCATGCTCTTGCAGGCTCAACCTTAAAAATGATGACACGATGAAGTAATATTACAAAATGTGCTGCATTATGCCACATAATTTACCTTTTCATGAAGCATAATTTACTTAATCCTACTGCATAATTTGGCCCTCTCCTGCTGGATAATTCAGGTAGCCCTGTCAATATTTAGTGCCATGCCTAAGCCTCTTGTGAAACACACAAAGGGTGGTTGGAGGAGGAATGCTTGCAATAAGTTTAACCACTGGCATTTGCTCAAGGTATTATTCCAACCCATTGTTCTTTTTCCACCATGCCACTTTAGTTTGGACCCAGCCATATGCAAATTGCTCTTAGCCCTGCTCCAAAAGGAACAGCCCAACCCAAACTGCCAGGCCAGACCCTCCCTGAATCTGGAACACAAGCAACCTAAGACCAGTTTTGTCCTGATGGGGGATCATCAGTAGGGGGTGTGGCTGGGTTTCAGTGGCACAGCGAGCACTGGACCTATGTCTGGGTATAACCTTGCCACATAGGGCTGTACATGAAATACACAAAAGGTGATGGGAGGAATGCTTGCAATAAGTAACAACTAACAGTCGCTAGGATTCCAACCCATTGTTTGTTTGCCCACCATGCCACCTCAAGTTGAACACGCCCATATACAAATTAGTCTTGGCCCTGCTCCATTAGGGATAGTCCAGCCCAGGACTTCCCTCAACCAGAATACAAGCAACCCAAACTTAAATTGAGGTGGCATATTCTGCAGAATAATTATGGACTGGGGTGTGCCCTACATATATAACAGTGGCTGAGAATAATTCAAGCATTCTAGCTATCACTTGTTTGTACACTTCAATGCATAGAACTCTCACCTCTTCACTTTTTAAAAATTAGTTCCCCTATCTGATTCCAAACATGTTAGGATCAATTCTCCCAGAAATAGCTTGGTTACAGAAAGTGTCACAACATGTAGTTGGGAATGCTTCAATCCATTCACTAAATAAACAGATGACCACCAATACGTAATGCTAACCATTTCAGTGTTGTATCGCTACAAATTCTGTTTGTAATGTTGTAAAAGAACCTTCTGATTTTCCTATGTGACATATGGTCGTTTGGGTCTTTATCCCAAAATTTCCTTGCTGGCAGACAACAAGCCTTTGATGCAAGTTTTAAGCAATCATTCTAAAATGAAATACTTTTTAAACATCACAGGCATCCCATCTCGTCCCACATGTGTAAGTCTGTGTATGTACCTTGGCATCTGCAGTAGCAAATCTGGCAACACACCCCTCTCATATGTTGACTTCCACAATCATCTTTGTCTTGATGACATCCTGCTTTTTCTCAACTTTTTCTTTCATCTTCAACACCTCACTCAGCAAGTCTTTCAAATGTTTACACTGTTTGAACTGACAAAATATTAATTTGAATATCTTCTCTTTCAGTATTTTAATTCAGCTCTAATGCACTAGAGGCAAGAGCACAGCACTTTGCAACTTTATCTGCAAAGTTGTTGTCTGGTAAAACCATGTCATCTCCACTCGTGTGTGACGTATTTTACAATACCAATTTTCTTCTGCATTTGCAGGGCAGCAAGTCAAACTAGAATTTGTGGACAGCTTTTAATGGGAGTTCCAGATGATATCATAAAACACCTGTATGACTAAATCTGCCCAAAGTTGTCGACAAGTCCAAAACCACACTGTCTATCCTTGTAGATTGTAACAGTCAATTAATTTGCCATGAAACATGCTCTTGTCAATTCTCCTACTTGTGCTGAAGTTACATTACACAAGTATGATGCTTCCACAATACCTGTCACTATGTAGACGGCATATGCTGCTTGAAAAGTCTCATGATGGTCCTTTGGACAAGATACACAAATAATATAAAAACAGCCAATTCAAGTGGTGTATGTTGAATGTTTGATCTTAGTTAGGATATCAACTCAGCCGATATATTTTAATAATGATTACCATTATCTGCTTCATCTACTCCATCCCCCTTGGGTAAAGTGTGTGACAGGATTCTGGGTATTATAAAGTCGGATTGATATATTTTCTGCTGCCAAGATTGCAACTGTTTTTGTGATGCTGAGTACAGTTGTGAGTTAGCAATGTCTGTTCTGAATGTTGAACAAGCACAGTCTGTACCCCATCACATTTACCTCACACTATATAATTGCGAAACAAGTCACCACAATATTTTTCATTCAACCAGGCAGATTAGTGGCCACTGGATCTAGTTTTGAAGAACATAATGTCATGTGCCACTAATCTGATGCATGTTGCTGGGTCAAAACAAAGTCTCCACCCTTCTTTTTCATTACAGAATAAAGAATAATCTTTCTTATAACTAGGCATTCCTAGAACAGGCACGCTACGCAAACTGCCGGAGCTCTAGGAATGTTAGCATGTATTTGTCATCTCAGGCACCAGATCCCTCATATCACTGTGAATTAATTATTTAGAGGCTTAGCAATTAAGGAAATGTTTGGAATCCACTGACAACACTATTTCCAAAAACATCCTCAGTTCTGTCTGTGGAACTGGTGGGTTCATTCTCAGAATGGTAAAATGTGTTCTTTGGGCACCTTTCTCAATCTCTTTTCAGATTGGTGTCCCAAATATAAATGAATTCTTTTTGACAGTATTGCAACTTGGCAGGCAATGCCTTATGCCCATTTTCTAGCAAATGATTTAAGAGTGTTACAAATTGGGAGGCATATTTATGAACCGGGTTGTGCAGCTCTTCCAACACGTAATGTGGTGCAAGAGTGATGCAACTCTTCAGGCAGATTTATAAAGCCACGCAAGGCCACCTTACCTAAATCTGGAGTAATGCAACGCAGCAGGAATTGCTATGTTGCGTTACTCTGCCCTGAGAAGGCGTTCCATGGGCATTGCGTGCATTTTCCCTTGCAACTGCCATGGATTTTGACGCATTCCCAAATTTACAAGACGTTATAAACCTGTGAATGCGCCAAAATGCTACACCTTCCCAGGGGAGATGTAACAAAGAGAGATACATTTATTTCCCCTCGTTTTTCCTCTATGTATGCTGTATTCTGGAGCACACCCAGAAAGAGGAATACACCTCTCTGGATTGTTTTTGTGCAGAAAGGCGCCCCTTCCTGCATAAAAATAATCCTGCATGTAGCACAGGCAACTTTGCACCATGGTGCAAGGGTGTCTACGTTGGCACTAGGCTACCAAAAAGGTGCCAGCGTGGGGGAAAAGGCAGGAATGTGCAGTATTCTTTTCAATTCTGCACATTCTTCCCCATTCCCTGTGACACTATGCAGCACAGCAAGGTGACTTGCTGTGCTACACTCTGTCACTGTTTCGTAAATATGGTCCTGAGTCTCTAGTTTGCAGAGGTTTGCACTCTGCCCAATAGGGACCTAGTCAGGGTAAGTCAGATACACACCTTAAATTAACTTGTGCCTACCCTCTAGTAGGTTGGCACAGAGCAGTCAGGCTTAACTTAAGAGGCAATGTATAAAGTATTTGTGCATCAGTTAGTTACAGTAACACAGTGAAAGACACCACAAAAAGACTCCACACCAGTCGTTAAACAAATAGAAAATATTTATCTAGCAAAACAAGACCAAAACAACTAAAATCCAATAAGTAGAAGTTGTGCTATGAATTTTTAAAGATTATGGCAGTCATTATGACCCTGGCGGTCAGTGGTAATGTGGCGGTAGTACCACCAACAGGCTGGCGGTACATACCGCCAAATTATGACAATGTACCACTCCGACCGCCATGGCGGTAGCAGCCGCCGGGCTGGAGATAAGAATCTCCAGCCCGCCGGACGCTATTGTACCGCCTGAGGCATTCTGACCCTGCCTACCGCCACGGTTTTGAAGGGAAATCTGTCCTTGTCACTGATAGGAGCCCCTCCTCCCCCCAACAACTCCCCAGACGCCCCCCCTCCATCCACGCTCCCCCCTTCGAATCCCCCACTCCCTACACACACAGGCATACATGCATTCATACATGCATGCATCCATTCATTCATTCATTCATACACACATCCGCAGCACATTCATAGTGACACGCAGACACACATTCACATATCCATACTTACACGCATTCTTACACATGCATACACGCATGCACACAACACTACACATACATTCGCATTCACGCACACACTCATGCACACCCCCCTCCCCTGTCAGAAACCTGACTTACCTGAATCCATGGAGTCTTCCGGCAGAGGACGGGGCAGGGCGCTGCTACCGCCAGCAGCGCTCGCCAGCTGAACACCGCCAGGCCGTATTATCTCATGATATGGCTGGCGGCGGTCTACTGGTGTGGCATTGCTGGTGGTTGCAACGCCACCTTAACGCCATCCGCCAGCATGGCCACAGCCAGATTCTCGCCTTTCGTGTGGCGGAAATCCGGCTGTGGTCATAATTTGGCGAATGGCTGTTAGCCGCGGCAACAGTCTTTTGCCGGTGGTCGCTGCGGCATAGGCGTCATTTACTGCCAACCTTATAATGAGGGCCTAAATGTGAAAGCAGTGCTTAGAAGTCAGTAGCGATCAAAATTTTAGTTGAGGTCGTGAGGGACCGGTGCAAATCTAAAATACAGCCAGAGCATGATGGAGGGTAGGCTGCCAGAGGACCCAAACAGGTCCTGCTAAAACAGTACCTTTGAGGGAGCCTTTGTCATCGACAATCCAGTGTGTCACCATCAAGCTGTGCAAAGGGGGTCCTGCGTTGTAATCCGTTAAAATTCGTAGACCCGAGTAGGTCGTGGATCTGATGTCTGTCGGTGTTGGGCCGTGCTGGGCATCGAGGCAATGTCGTTGAGCAGCTGCTGCGTCAAAGGGGTGATGCAGTGGTTCTGATCAGCACAACGTCCCTGATGCCTCAACATCGAGAGGGAAAACCCACTTCTGAGGCCCAGGTCTGGAGGGGGGAACCTCAGGCTTGGGTAAGACTCACAGATGGCACAGACCAGCAGCACCAGAAGAGTTCAGGCAGTCTTTGATGTCCCTGACAATGCAGGAAAACAGGGGGCAAGTCAACAAGCCCTTTGAGAATCTTGAGTTCCAGGATGTTGAGAACAAGTACAGTCCTGACTGCAGGCATGAATCACCAAGCAGTAGGCCAACACAGCAATGGACTTGCAGTGTCAGTCCCTCCTGGCAGCACAGCCGTCCTTGTTCCTGGTAGTGTCCTTGGCTCCAGTAGAGTTCTGATTTGGTGAGGTTTGGGGGCCAGTACTTATACCCAAATGTGTTTTTGAAGTGAGGGAGACTTCAAAGAGTCAATTTGGGTTACACTGTGACCCACCTCAAAGATTTCTGTAAGGATTTTGAGCTGCCTGTAAGGAGCAAAAAAGAGGAATTACAAAAGGCACTGAGAGCCTATTCAGAAGCCCATGCTGCAGCAGATGAGACCTCAGAGGAAGAGATGGATGTGGAGGATGATTTGGACCAGCGCCTGAGAAGAGTAACTTGGGCTGCTGTCCGTAGGGGAGGAGAGCAATTTACTCCCAGGAATCAGGGCCCCTTCCAGGGCAGGAAGCAGTGTGTCGTCCAAAGGCATGTCCCCAGATGAGCTGGAAGACAGGAGGGAGGAGAGAGAATTAAAACTGGAGCTGGCTAAATTTAAAAAGAGATGGAGGCAATAAGATTAGCCATGGAGGAGAAACTAATGTTTGCTCAGGAGTTGAACCTGAGAGAGCTGGACAACAAGTCCAGCAATGATGGTGGCAGCAATTTGTCCCTCCCCTTTGACAGGAGGGCCCACACACTGCAGGGTTTGGTGTCTGACTTTGTAGTGAGAGACGACATCGGCAAATGGTTTGAGGCCTATGAGGTTGCCCTACAGATGCACAGGCTCTCCGAGGGGGATTGAGAAGCTAGTTTGTGGAGGCACATTCTTAGTGAGAGGAGGGACACTCTACTGGTCCTAGAAGGAAGAGTGGATGAGGCACCAGCCCTCCCTCCCCCCAAACTTTCCAAATTCATCTTCAGTGTTGTGGAAAAGATTAGGGGACCCTCTGTATACCCCTGTGGGATTCTACATCAAATTCGAACTTTATTTTGGGATCTAAACACAAAATGATACTGATTATCCTCATGAAGAGGAATACAAACGAATCTATGATAGTGTACTACTCAGCTTCTGCTGGAATCTGAAATAGGATTCAGTAGCACGAGACAACAATATCATTAATTTTGAGGAGGTTTTGCACTATGTGCCATTTTCCTCCAGATGTCTTTATTTCTTTATTCCTGTGATCGAAGAGTTACGTGGAATTCTTAGCACTCCTTATAAAATGCCCTGTTCAGTCATTTTGTCAGTGGGAGGTGAAATCCCCTTCTCTGCTTTACAAGTTTGCCTGTATTCAGGTGTACAGGGGATATACCACATTCGGTTTTACAGTGACCTGCAGTGGCTCGGCATTTTAATCAACCAATTTATTTTCTTTTAAAATTAGAAGCAACCTTTTTCCCAGGATGTTTTAAATCTGGAGGCAGGTTTCCTGAACTGAGCACTAGAAACATTTAACATTTTGGGCCTGATTCTTACCTTGGCGGGCGGCGGAGGCCGCCCGCCAAAGTACCCCCGCCAGAACACCGCACCGCGGTCGTCAGACCGCTGCGGTGATTCTGGGATTTCCACTGGGCTAGCGGGCGACCGCCAAAAGGCTGCCCGCCAGCCCAGTGGAAATCAACCTTCCCACGAGGACGCCGGCTCTGAATGGAGCCGGCGGAGTGGGAAGGTGCGACGGGTGCTGTTGCACCCGTCGCGTATTTCAGTGTCTGCAAAGCAGACACTGAAATACAAAGTGGGGCCCTCTTACGGGGGCCCCTGCAGTGCCCATGCCGTTGGCATGGGCACTGCAGGGGCCCCCAGGGGCCCCACGACACCCCATACCGCCATCCTGTTCCTGGCGGCTCTACAGGATGGCGGTATGGGGTGTCAGAATCCCCATGGCATGGAGGATTCTTATGGGCAGCGGAAAACCGGCGGGAGACCGCCGGTTTTCCTCTTCTGACTGCGGCCAAAGCGCCGCGGTCAGAATGCCCTGCGGGGCACCGCCAGCCTGTTGGCGGTGCTCCCGCCAACCCTGGCCCCGGCGGTCCATGACCGCCGGGGTCAGAATGACCCCCTTTGTATCTTGTATTCTATTGTAAAATCTAAACCTTCAACTTGTGTTGTGTTCAACTTGTGTTTGAATGCCGACGCCACGCAGTGTGCAGTAAATCGCGCAGTTCAACGTACACAAGATATCACAATGTGACAAATGAACAGGACTTGTCTCACTGATTGACGATTGCTTATGGTTGAACTAATTTTCACTGGGTTGTTAGCTGCCAACTTATGAATTACCTGTTTATGTGGAATGCTTACAACTTCCAAGAGGATTAGGGTAGGAACCCCCACCAGCTGAACTGTGGTAGTAGTACCTGTATCAATTAAAAAATTATACTGGTGGCTATTAACTTCTCCTCCTGCAAAAAGACCATCCTGCCTTACCTCTAGAACTGCACCAATATTGCAGTCCTCCTCCCCTTCTCACTCACTATCATTGTTCTTGACTCCGTCCTGTAGGACGAGTGTAGCTGCAAGCTGTGGAAACTGTCATTAATTTTTTTAATTTGTCTCAAGTCCCTGCATAGTATTTCACATTGATTGTTGTATTTCCAGAAGTAAAGACATACTCCCACTGACTTGCCTTGAATGTGGTAGGTCTGGGACCAATGACAATGTCATCCCATTTCTGTGGTATCGGATTCATATTCTTCTGCATTTGTAACTCATTTTGAACTTCTTTTGGATTCAATCTACATGCGCATTCCCAGGATCGTTTTTCCCACAGATGTGACAGACTATTTCTCGTTTGTGCGCTGTCTTAGTACCATTGCTCACATTAGCATTAGTAATAAATCCTATACCAAAAGGACCATCATTTCTTCCTTGCATGAAATGCACTCCTTGCCTTATTAATGAACCCCTTGCATACCAGCAACAGCACTAAAACCAGGTGCCTGAAAACCATGTGACCACCTTTCTGAAAGAACCATTAACGTCTTTGTTTTCTATATAGCATCACAACAATCAATGCAGTACTTTGTGTAAGAAAGGTTTTCGTCTAACAATTTCACTTGCCATCACATTATGCTTTGCTGAAAGTGAGCACAAACCTCTGGAAGCAATCCCGACACAAATGCAAAGAGAAATCCTGAAACAACCTGTTTTGAGGGCTCATCAACCCCACTATACTATCTATAAATCAGCATCAATCTGTCATAAATCACATGTGCTGACACCTGGATGTACAGTCGCTCTCATGAATTTTTGACCAACTCACTTCTTTCTAGGTAACCTTTGTTTTACGCTGAAGAACGTGGTTATATTTCTGCATAGAAATTGGAGAAGGCTTAATAATAGGAGACTCCCTCTGTGGTTCCTCTTCTCGCCACTGTACTATATTTTCTACATTCATCCCACGCATTTTCAGGCACAACAATTGAAAATAGTCCATAGAGTACCTTTGAAAATTTCACAATTCTTTCTTCTCTGTAAACCACTTCTCAGGCACCTCTCTGTTCTTCGGTAAATTCCTTGTAAATGTGAAAAGAACACACCTTGATCAAGGTACATGCACATATGCTCCTCTCTGCACTTCTGTCAGTGGAAACCCCCTTTTCAACCACCACTTCCCATTCACAATCTCTCACACTTTTTTCGTTTTACTCTTTTTCATGGCTTCGGGTTTAACAGGAGCATCTTTCCATTCTTCTCTATACTGTGTTGCATCTTCCAGTTCTTTAATCTTGATTGTCCAACAACTAAGATTGTTTCACGAGTTTTTAAGAATTTGTTTTTGTAATTTAGTGTTTGTTGATTTCATTCTAAATGTTTCACTAACACTTTTTGTTCAAATCCACATTTAATTATTTAGTCAGTAGCTCCGGCTTCTCAAATGCATTATGTGCACGCTTTTCTGCTACTGCAACCAAAAACGCCAATTCATATTTATTATATTTTGTTATTTAAAGCCCTATTAAGTGTGAAAGTATTAATCTCCACTGCTTCCATCTCTTTGTGAAGACAAACTAGCCTCCATTTCTCTCTCCATAGGCTTGGCTGTCCTGCTCCTATCTCGCCCACCTGCTCTTGCATATAAGCCTCATTATATGGAGGTGGTTCACACTTTAATCAATACATTTTCTATAAACCCATCATGTCCTTCAGAATTACACTCAATCATTTCCAGTTTTCTTTACCTCATTTTTGTTTTTATTTTTGTCACCCTTATTTTTTTAAAACTTTTGATTCATCAGTAATTGCAGGAAAAGCACTGTTTCCACCACTTCCTGACACTCTGCCTTTTTCCGCAAACACAATTTCACATCCAGCCAATTATTATCAGCTGTACCAATTTGCCTTTGTGCTTTCTCATTCATCTCTGCAAGTCTGGGCTGCAGCGTCTTCTCAAACATGAGACACCTCAAATTCTCGATCTTTTTTTAACTTCAGACATACCATTCACAGGTAATTGCCTGTCCCCAGAGTGACTGACGAAGGACTAAGGCCCATATTTATACTTTTTTAGTGCCGCATTTACACCATTTTGTGACGCAAAAGCGGCGCAAACTTGCAAAATACAATTGTATTTTGTAAGTTTGCACTGTTTTTGCGTCAAAAAGCACCGCAAATGCGGCGCAAAAAAAGTATAAATATGGGCCTGAATCTGTCTGGCTTACAGTAGGAAGAAACCATCGAGAGGATCCCTGTGCAAGAAGTAGATTGTGGTTGTTGTTCCCACTACTTTCTGGAGTCAAAGAAGGATGGAGGATTTTGTCCTATTTAAAACCTGTGCCCTCACAATGCTTTCCTCCAAAAGGAAAAATTCCAGATACTCCCACTTACCCAGGTCTTGACCCTAGAGACTGAATGGTGGGTGTTGGGCATACGGGTATAGGCATCCTAGAGGTCCATCAATCATCACTGCCTGTGGTTCTTGATGGGACAGGAGTCATTTCAGTTTGCTGTGCTCCCCTTTGGTCTCACAGCACCTCTCAATTGATCACAAAAGTGATGGCAGTGGTGAAGCACATACACGGAAATCAGGGTTGCAGTGTTCCCCGCCTCGATGACTGGCTGCAAATGGGGCCGCCCCAGGCAGTCGTCAACCACCTTTGGACTACGGCACACATCCTGTAATCTTTGAGGTTCATTACCAATGTGCTGAGGTCACACCTGACCCTTGCTCAGATGTTTCCCTTTATCAGTGCCATTGCAGGCACAAGAGTTATGAACAACACGGCTGGCATGTGATACTGCAACAAGCAGGGTGGTGTAGGGTCCTGGACCCTGCGCTACGAGGGACTGTCTCTGGAAATGGCTGAGCAATCAATGGGTCTTCCTAAAGGCGAAACACCTGGCAGGATCTTTGAATGCTAGGGAGGGGAGTGAAAAAGACACGGTTCCAGGTCTTTTCTTTCCAACGCTTTATTCCATTAAGCAGGATGCTACCAACCCTGGCAGTACAAGATGGGCAACTGCCTTGCCAGATCTTTTCCTCCCACCACATTCCACATGTTGCTAAGCAATGAATACATCACTAACATTCCACACACAGTATAACCCAACATATCTCCCTTCCTAAAAATTGACAAAATACATTAAAACTATAATGATGATAAGCACAAAAACACAATAAATAATAAAAGAAATTACAATACACAAAGATACTTAATATGTTGAAATCCACTAATCATTAACCATTAAAACATATTGCCATACATAAACAATGTTGGTATATTTTAACTTATATAATCTTTCAAATACTCCGGCCTCTTCACAACTCTTACACCTCTCTTCTTCCACTCTGCACCCCTCTCTGCAAACTCACCCTCATTTACATTCACTTTCCACCTCCTTAATTCCAACTCATTACATTTCACCACACTATCCACATTCCATCTCCTTCCATCATCTAACACCACACTATACCCTCTCACTTTTGTTATACGTTTGGGCACAGACCATTTGGATGACCCTTTCCTAGTTCTGTCCCAAACTTTCGTTCGCACCCAATCACCAACAGCTAATTTCCGTTCCGCCACTCCAGCTGTACCCTTACCTTCATATTTCCCTTGCATTTCCGTCACACGACTCATTAAGCTTTCCTCATTCACCTTCCCCCTACCTGCCTTGCCCATCCACCCTGGCACAGCTTTGGTACAGGGTTTCCTTCCTTTCAATAACATGAACGGAGTCTCCATAGTAAGGGAATGTGGAGTGGTACGATAGTTCCACAACATGTCTTTGATTTCCTTCTTCCAATTCAATCTACTCTGCAATGCTAACTGAATGCACTCCCCCAACACCCTGTTAAATCTTTCCACCAGTCCATTCTCTCTAGGATGTGCGATGGCGGTTTTAACATGCTTTACTCCACAACTCTCCAGATAGTTCTCAAATTCGATCGACGTAAACTGTGGACCATTGTCAGTTACTAACTCTTCAGGATAACCCTCCCGTTTCCATACCTCCTCACAAAACTCAACGACCGCACCTGATCTCACATCACGCACTAAACTGACCTCTGGCCATTTTGAGTGGTAATCCATCATAACAATAGCAAAGGTTTTGCCATTTTCATCTAAAACAAATGGACCACACACATCCATACCCACTTTCTTCCATGGCTCACACGGAAATGGAATGGGAATTACAGGAGTACTCTTGCCCACATGCGTTTTGTCACTGCACGCACAGCTCAAACAATTTCTAACAAACCTTTCAACATCACGGTCCATACCTGGCCACCAAAAATCCACTCTTGCCTTCCTCTTCATACCGGACATACCACCATGCCCTTCATGCAAAACACCTAACACTTTCTCCCTTAACTTATGCGGTACAACCACTCTGTCACCTCTCTTCAATACCCCATCCTGTTCAGATAACTCCGACCATACACTCTTAAAATTAGCTAACACATCCACCACCTCCCTTCCTAACTCCCTTCAATGCCTATCCAAATTTCTCCTCAATATTTGCATCACTTCATCCTCCATCATTGCTGACTTCCACTCGTCTTTCCCCACAGCTTTCAATTCTACAGCATGTATATCTGCCACAACCCAATCCTCATCTTCGTCGTTCTCCGTTCCCTCAATTGGTAGTCTAGACAAACAATCAGCATTCACATTTGCCACCCCCGGAACATATTTAGTGACGAAGTCATATTCTTGTAACCTATATAACCATTTTGCTATACGTGGTGATGCACGGCTGGCACCCTTTGTCGTGAAAATGTCCACCAATGGTTTATGGTCCGTTCGTAGATCAAATCTTCTTCCCCACACATAATTCCTAAAATGCTGGACGCCCCACCAACAAGCGAGAGCCTCCTTCTCTATCGCAGAATAAGTGGCTTCCGCACCTCTCAACGTTCTTGAGGCAAATGCAATCACGTACTCCTTACCCTTCCTCACTTGCATCAACACAGCCCCCAAACCGTACATGCTGGCATCTGTGGATATGATCGTATGGTCGCCCGTCACAAATGGCTTCAACTCCACTGCACTGACAATACTCCTTTTTAACTCAACAAACGCTTGTTGACAACCATCCGACCACTCAAACTTCTGGTTCTTTTTCATCAGTGTGCGTAGGGGCTGAGCGATGTCCGCAAAATTCTTTACAAATTTAGCATAGTACTCAGCTAGACCTAACAATGACCTCAACTGATCTTTATCCTTCGGATTCGGAGCTTTTTCTATCGCCTCCATCAGACCTACCCTTGGTTTAATTCCATCACCGGAAACTGTGTGGCCCAGATACTCCACACTTTGTCGCTCGAACTTGCATTTCTTCATTTCAACACTCAAACCTGCCCTTTCCAAAATTGAACACACCTTCCCCAACACTTTATCATGTTCCGTTCCACTTTCCGCCCATACCAGCACATCGTCCTGAAAGAATCTTACATTCTCAACCTCGCCCAACAAGTTTTGCATTATCCTTTGAAAGACCGCTGAGGCAGATGCCAGGCCAAATGGCATTCGTAAAAATCTAAATGCTCCCTCGGGTGTGATAAATGAAGTGAGATGCTTCGAATCTGGGTGTAATAAAATCTGATGATACGCATTAGACAGATCCAGTGTAGAAAACACCTTTCCACCTTGAATGCTGGCCAACAACTCATTTATATTTGGTATAGGGTGTCTGTCTATCCATATATTATCATTTAAATCTCTCAGGTCAACACACATCCTAATCTTGCCATTAGGTTTCCGAGCCAGTACCACTGGACTCAACCATTCCGAAGACTCCACCGCTTCTATCACCCCCAATTGTAATAATCTCGCTAATTCAGTTTTCAATGCATCCCTAAGCATCAATGGTACTCCTCTCACTTTATGCACCTTAGGTATCGCACCTTTTCTCAAAACAATCCTGTGCTGAAATTTTTCCAGACAACCCAGCTTGTCTCCAAATAACAAAGGAAATTTAGCCTTCCACTTTTCTGCATTAGGATTTTTTTTGTAACACAGTCAGAACTTGTTCCTCGGTGTTCGGGTTCAATACAATGTTTAATGCTCTTTGTTCATTCCACCCTGACAAACATCTGCCTCTTTCCACAACATACACACAACATGTTATTTCCCTCTGTTTAAAATTTAGTCTCCCTTGAAAATACCCTACAACCGATATCTTGGTACCTCCATAACCTACCAATCCAACTTTGGGTTCAGATAATTCCAGCTTTCCTAACCTAAGCCAAGTATCTCTATTAATCAGCGTATATGGAGAACATGAATCCGCCCACATGCTAACTGCTACACCATTCAGATTTACACTACACTTCGGTGGTCTGTAACACCCATTCTCAAGTAACATCACGTTGTTCTCAACTGAGACCTCTTCAGTAACAGCATTTAGCATCAATACTTGCACACCATCACCTTCTTCATCAGAATACGTCTTTTCTAACTTTTTTCCGTCAGCCTGCACACAATTCACACTTTTTTTCTTGATTACATTTCTCTTTTGGTTACAAACTTTGGAAAAATGACCCATTCTATTACAATTGAAACACTTAGCATTCGACGCTGGACAACTTCCAGAAAATGCCAGATGTTTCATGCTACCACATCTATAACATTTTTTTTTCCCTTCAAATATGCTTTCATTCTTAGGCCCGTATTTATACTCCGTTTGCGCCGAATTAGCGTCGTTTTTTTCGACGCAAATTCGGCGCAAAACGAACGCCATATTTATACTTTGGCGTTAGATGCGTCTAGCGCCAAAGTATGGGCAAATAGCGTCATTTTTTTGCGTGAACGCCTTCCTTGCGTTAATGAGATGCAAGGAAGGCGTTCCCGTCTAAAAAAATGACGGCGACGCAAATGCGTCGTATTTATACTCCCGGGCAAAAATCACGCCCGGGAGGTGGCGGGTCAAAAAACCCCGCATTTGCGCCACTATTTAACGCCTGGGTCAGGGTAGGCGTTAAGGGGCCTGTGGGCTCAAAATGAGCCCACAGGTGCCCTCCCCTGCCCCCAGGGACCCCCCCTGCCACCCCTGCCCACCCCAGGAGGACACCCAAGGATGGAGGGACCCACCCCAGGGACATTCAGGTAAGTTCAGGTAAGTATAATTTTTTATTTTTTTTAAAAAAAATTGGGTGGCATAGGGGGGCCTTATTTGTGCCCCCCTACATGCCACTATGCCCAATGACCATGCCCAGGGGACAGAAGTCCCCTGGGCATGACCATTGGGCAAGGGGGCATGACTCCTGTCTTTACTAAGACAGGAGTCATTTAAATGGCGTCTGGGCGTCAAAAATAATGGCGCAAATCGGGTTGAGGCGATTTTTTTGCCTCAACCTGACTTGCCCCATTTTAAGACGCCCTAACGCCATTTTCCCCCTACGCCGGCGCTGCCTGGTCTACGTGGTTTTTTTCCACGCACACCAGGCAGCGCCGGTCTGCTAGCGCCGGCTAACGCCATTCCATAAATACGGCGCCCGCATGGCGCTTCAGAATGGCGTTAGACGGCGCTAAATTTTTTGACGCTAAACTGCGTTAGCGCAGTTTAGCGTCAAAAAGTATAAATATGGGCCTTAGTACTCTTGATCTTGTCCACTTCCTGAGGGGTCACATTATCGACATCGTGTTTTCCCAATTCCTTAATATAACGTGATGTATCTTCAATACGTCTCGCAACAACAATAGCCTCATCAAAGAAGGATCTTTTAAACTCAAGAGATTCTCCTGAATTTTTATATTTCTAGTACGATTTATCAATTGGTCTCTAATTATTTCCTCGTGTAGGTCCTTAAACTTGCATGTATTTGCTAATGTTCTCAACGCACTTACAAACTGATCCACAGACTCACATTGCGCTTGCGCTCTCGAAAAGAATCTGTGGCGTTCCACCACTATACTCACTTTTTTTCTAAAATGACTTTCTAATGCCCCCATGGCCCTTACATACACATCCTCACCATCAACCTCTTCGTCAGATCCCTCCCCATTTTCAAGAACTTCACCACACGGTAGAGTTTTCAACACTTTCCTCCCTTCCACGCCTAAATTATGTTTTAACAAAGCTAATTTCCTTTTTGCTGTAAAAATAGCTCCACCCAAGGCTTCTAAATATGTTTCAAAAGCCTCTTGCCAATCTTCCCATGGCATAACAGGCTCCCCAGGAAGAGGTAAAAACGTAGGTGGAGGCGCTATAGCTTGCATGGTTTACACTGAGATTTCACCGTACAAGTGTCCAATTACTATGTTACCACATACTAAATACAATGTATTATATTACTTAATCTGTAACTCACTCTGCACAATTTAAATTAAAATTCACATTCTACATTGAATGGAAAAAATATTGTCCAACACCAACACAGTGGTGCTGACCCCCCAGTCAACAATAACGTTGAAGTACGACGATATTCCCACTTTTTTTTACTGTTCAGGGCGTCCTCCACTCTCAGCAAGCACCGCTTTACTTTCCAGTTGGTTGCTCACAACACGCAGATCTGACGCGCTTCCTCACATTTAATTTACGACGTCCACGTTGTTTTGCGATCGTCGGCCTTCTTTCTACAGCTGGTTGCCCTTGCCGCTCACACAATAGTGACGCGCTCTCTCGCGTCTTCTCCGTCTCGTGTCCTCTCTGTCGTCCTGGAGACTGGGCTGTTCCAGTTCTGCCTCTGAAAACCGGTCTCTGCGCGCGGACAGCCAACGACGCTTTTCGTGACAAACTTGAAAGGTAACAAGCAGTTACCGTGCGGCAAATATGAAAAGTTAAGCTTTAGGTCCTCGTTGCCGAAATACCTTGAGATCAGATCCTTGTTAGCACCGGGGCTTAGTTTGACCAGAGCAAGCTTAATTTACCCTCACTCGCAGTAGCACGAAGTCATTACACGCTTTTCACAGCGCAGGCGGCGTTGTCATCGGTTAACATGAATTCTTTCAAAACACAAGGTCTGCTGAGGATACGTCTATGACACTGCACTCCAATAAATCCATAAATCATATAAAATACAGTAGAAGATTTCCACCAACGTCTAAACTAACGTCCAGTCACTGCCCACAAAGTCCAGAAGGCATCTCAAGGCTTCTCCTCCTATGCCAGGGTTGGCTCACTGATAATATCGCCATCCCATCCTCGTTGCCACTGAAAAAGACACGGTTCCAGGTCTTTTCTTTCCAACGCTTTATTCCATTAAGCAGGATGCTACCAACCCTGGCAGTACAAGATGGGCAACTGCCTTGCCAGATCTTTTCCTCCCACCACATTCCACATGTTGCTAAGCAATGAATACATCACTAACATTCCACACACAGTATAACCCAACAGGGAGGACAAGCTCAGCCACTGATGACTAATAAATCATGAGTGTTAGTTACACCTGGAAGTGGGTCAAGGCCTCTTTTGGGAATGGGCAGAACCTTGGCTAAATCTGTTCACTACAGTGAGAACATGCAATTTCAGCAGTTCTGCGAGTTGGAGGTCTCAAGGTGCCTCTCTCTAGGGGACGCATTCTATTAGAGTAGAACTTGGGACTCCTGTACATCTTCCTCCCAATACCACTCCTGTTCCTAGTTCTGAAGAAGGTGAGGAACGATCAGACACAAGTGATAATAATAGCCCCCAAATGAGCACAGAGTATGGTAACCAGAACTTGTGGGCTTGTGCGTCAGTCTTTTGATTAGGCTGCCCCTCCAGAAGGACCTGCTGTTGCAAAAGCATGGCAGGGTCTTGCACCCAGGCAAAAGTAATCTCCACCATTATGCATTGAGAATGTGCGGTGACAGCTGGACACCTTCCTCCAGTGGTGATTGAGGTCATCTTGGTAGCCAAGCATCAACAAAAGCTGCATACGATGGGCGTGAGACAAGTTTTGTGCTTTGGTGCTGCACATACCAGATTGACACTCCCTCCTCCTCCCCCCACACCAAGTCCCCCTCCCCCCCTCCACCCTCCCCCTTGGGCACAGTTCATGGGGTCCCCGTTGGCTCTTTTGGCCTTTTTACAGTTGTTACCACCATCACCTCGGCGGGGCTAGTGAGCTTCAGGCACTCTGTGTTAACCCGCTATACACTACCTCCTTCACAGACAAACTGGTCCTGTGGAGGTAAGCATCCTTCTTACTAAATGTTGTGACACTGTTCCACATAAGTCATACCATCACCCTGCCAGTGTTCAGCCTGAACTCCACTAAGGAGGAGGACAGACTTCATTGCTTGGGGACCCCAAGAGAGTGCTGAGCTTTTACATTGATCATACTGAAAAACACCAGGTGGACGATCAGCTCTTTCTCAGGATCACCAGGGCAAAAAAGGACAAGGGTGTGCAGAAGAGGACAATCTCTTGTTGCATCATACACTGCATCAAACTCTGCTTTTCATTGGCCAAAAAGCAGCATCCAGAAGATCTGCATCTCCATTCTACCAGTACCAAAGCTGCTGCCACTGTGTTGGCACATGGAGTTGCTGTCCTGGCCATCTGCCTGGTCGCTGTGTAGACATCACTCCATTAATTCATGAAGCACTACTGTCTAGACAGGCAGGTTCACTGAGAAGGGCATTTTACTCATTCAGTCCTACAGAATGTCTTGGATTGCTGGTGGTATGTGTGGGTGTTGGTGTAGTGGTGGCTGTGCTGACTTCAGGTGTGCTGGTGCTGTGTGGGTTTTAATGTAGTAGTGGGAGTGGTGTCTCCTGGTTGTGAGTGTGGCTGTCTGTATCATGATGAGTGTGGTGTCTGCAGGTGTGCTGGTGGTGAGTGTGTGTTGTGGTGGGTGTGGTGCCTGTGGGTGTCGTGGGTTTTTTGGTGTCTGCATGTGTGTCTTGTTTCTTGGCGTGACGGTGTGAGGGTGTGCTGCTTGTGGTTGTTGTAGATGGTGCATGCATATGTTTGAGTGTACTTGGGATAGGGCTGGGTGGAGTGATTTTGTATTGGGAAGGGGTGGGAGTCTGGGTACAAGCTTCTGCGCTCAAAGAGGAGGCTGGACCTTGGATCAACCAATGTAGGCCAGACAGTGAATGCCATCCAGGTAAGTGAGCATCTGATTATTCTGGCCAGCCAGCCCCTGGATAGCATTCAGTAAGATAGTCTGGCCTACACTGATTGTCCTTAAACGATTGACAGCCTCCTGATTGAGTGAAGCCTGGGTCAGGGGGTGGGGGAACCGTGGCAGGGGCGAGTTGCCTGCAGCAGAGGTGACACCACCCCTTTTAGAGGGGTGGCTACAGCCAACGGGGGGAGGGGCAAGATGGAGGGTGGAGATAAAAATTTGGGTGGCCAATGATAACCCAGTAGAAACAGTCGCTCTAGGGTCCAGCATCACTAGGGACTGGTCTTCATTTGAGGCCTCCAAAGAAAATGTAGAGTCACTTGTGTATTCCGTGTCAGTCCCCTCAACCTCCGTGGCACTGGCTTCAGCAGTATCTGTGGTCTCCACACCCGAGCCACAGCGGCCAGCTTCCTCCCTGCCGACGTGCTCACTGTCACCTTTGCTTTGCCTAGACGATGCTGAAAAGACAGATACAACAGTCTGAGGGTATCTGTGCAAATACAATTGGACAAGAATTTTGATCACATATCAAAGTCTAGAAATTCCCCATGCTAGCTACTGTATCATGTATGCCTTTGTTCCTTATCCACTTATACTCCCCTCCATGACATAGGGCTTAAACAGCATGACTAAACACATAGGCCTTGAGACATGTCTAACCCCCTGCAGCACAGAGCTAAAATATATTCACATTTCTAAAAGAATCATGTGTTGGGCTGAAAATTGTCTTCTCAAGATCTGATAACACAACATCTATGTGACGTAACCTTCCATCTGCAAACGTCCCTTAAAGTATTACATTTCTCACCATCATTGATTACTCATCTGGACAGAACTAAGGACACCAAAGTGTTGTTTGGGGGACGTTGAACTCTCACTAATGTTGACACATTCCAGTCTGTTGCAATCAATACAGTTTGACATAAAATTTCACGTTGTTTCACAGAGACTGGCTTACATGCACATTTGTAAAAGACTAATGTGTCATGCCTACCTGCTACTGTCCACATGAATGGACTAGAAATTTTCGGTACAAACAGGTTTCAAATATGTTTCAGATAAGGAATGATGGCACTGTAAACGTTTCCAGTCCTTATGGAGCAGATGCTAATTTTTTTGTCACAGCACCAACTTACCAATGTTAAGTCTGATACATCATAAGTGCGCAGTTGGAGTTTACCATCTCAACAGTAATAGGGCTGACATTACCTACTCAAATTTGTGACAGAGCATCCCACCTGACCCAATCGTAAATTGGGGGTTTGGTCTAACTTTCCTTCCTGACAGAGAAAATACAGATACCCCTTTGATTGCATGCAGCCATGTGTCTGCTCAAAGCAGTACTTGGCTTCTGATGAGTTATCTCCTGGCAACCTTAAGCACAAAGCAGTACACAAGACACAGCATCAGGCACTGTCTGACTTACACCTACAGAAATCCTCATGTGCGTTGGATGTGTGTCAACCATCATATAACACTGCTGGAAATTAAAACGTTTAAACAACAAAATAACTACAGACAATAACTTACCCCCTTGATGCTGTTGGGCCCTCAACTGCCCATCAAGCTCTGGGTAGGCCACCTCAAGGATGCAGGCCATTAGGGGTGGGGTCAGGTGAGGCGCACCCACTTGGATCATTGGAGGTCTGCCCGAGCTGGCCTTCTGCAAACCTACGTATCGAGCGTCACGTTATCCCACCTCTTCCGACAATGCATGCTGTGCTGCTTATGGACCCCCAGGGTCTGTGTACCTTCTCAGCGATGTCCTTCCAGATTTCCCGTTTTTGATGGGCATTGACCTGTATGGATGATTGAAAAACAACAAGAAGAGAGTTTTTGAGTAATCTGGTTTTGTCTGTAATGCTGTGACACTGTTTTGTTGCATCACTCACATACATTCACCAAACAGTAACTTGGTCTTTCCTTATAACTTTAAGGGGTTCCTAGGAAATACTGATTAGCAGTGATCGTTTGAGCACCCTCAACACTTTCTATCTCCTCATGTTACCACTTCAGGCCCAAAACATCATCTAGGATAGGACTATGAAAACAATTCCTGTTGTGAGACCCACTTCTGAATACTCACAATCATTGTAAGCGACTAAAGATTGTACAATCCTTGCACAGCTACTCTGTCTTTATGCCTAAACTCCTAAGAGAGCCCATGGTTTGCATCACATACAGTGACTATGGGTAGTATAGAAGTGCAGATGTTTGTCAGCGAGAGCAGGGATTTGGGGGATGTATGAACAAGTGTGTGTAGGAATGGGACATACTTGTGTGGATAATTGAGAGCCTGTGGCATTTGAACTTGCAGCACAGGAAATAACTTTCCCTATATGTGGCACCATGACATGTATACAACCATACAGAGCATCCTATCCCACAGTATGGACTGTAATCCCACTTGACAGCATCAGACAACTCCATAAAAGTTTCTTCTACTTAACATCAATTTCATTTTGGTATTGGCTGTATGTTGTTATCCATTATACTGGTACACTGTCTGCTGTTCACTGGTAGTACGGGCCTGGAGTTTGTCCGATGAAACTTGAATAGTGAGTTACACTGATATTACAGCTCATACTTTGGGGTGACTTTACGTTTCCATGCACAGACATTTCTAACAGTTGCAAACAACACACTGTCCTCAGATAAATCATTCAGTTCACTGCACTCCAATTACAACGCTTCACCCATGAACAAGAAGGGACAAATTAGGCTGAGGACAAAAAAGGAACCAGTTAGTCGGATATTTCTCAATCAGACAAGTACCTGTTCTTCTGGGGTCCCATTGAGCTGGCTGTAAAGGGACAGGATCTCCTGTCAAGGAGCTCCAGCTCCTCCGTGATGAAGGCAGGCGCCCTGTCACCTGCTTTGCTTGGCATCCTGGCTACCAGAGGTCAGTAACAGCAGCAAAAAACAAGGTGGTCTTGGCTGCAGTGTTAGGAGGCAAGAGAGCTTTCTTTCAATATGATGAGTACAAGAACACAGCAGACGCGATCTGTGACGGAGACGGACACAGCCATTGGCTTTCGTGGGTAACTGTCACACACGCTAGCCTATAGTAGGGTCCATTGTGGAGGGTACCATCTACTATGCAGTCAACTTCCGCCGATGGCCTTCGGGTAGCCAATGTCCTGACGGCAAGGTCAGGCATCCACCATTTTAGGGTGTGAAGCTGTGCATTTCTTAATTATTAGTGTGTCACCAGCACTCAAAATTAGTGTATTTACAAATGTAAGATACAAACTACATTGTTTTTGGCTAGATATGACACATTAAAAGTGACCCATGACTGTGTTTGACTTTAATAGTGCCGCGGGGGAAGTAATACCTCCATTAACGGTATTTTAAAAAAACAATGATGTGCAAATAATACATTTAAAATATTTTATTTGCATATAATATTTTTTTAAATGACAGGGAAAAACGTGTTTTTGACTATTTGGAAAATACTGTATGTACATATGTCACAATGAGATTTATAATGTTACAAAGATATTAGATGCATGTTGATTGATGTTAGAAATGGGGTCTCTAGTTGGCAGTGGTTTGCCCCCTGTCCAAGTAGGGACCCTCACTCTAGTCAGGGTAAGGGAGCCACGCAGCTAAGATGACCCCTGTTCACCACCTTGGTAGCTTGGCAGTCAGGCTTATCTCAAGAGGCAATGTGTAACCTATTTGTACACATATACACACACACAGTAACACAGTGAAAATAGTACAAAAGGACTCCACACCAGTTTAGAAAAATAGCCAATATTTATCTGAGTAGAACAAGACCAAAACAAAACAAATCCAACATACACAAGCAAACATGTCACTTTTAGAAGATTAAATGTAATTGTAGTTCCCTGAAATCAATGAAGTGCTTCACTGCAGAAAAGTACCTGAGATGCGTCAAAAACAAAGACGATGCGGGCCGCAAGGGATGTGATGCAGCGAAAGAGCCAGAGATGCATTGGTTTCTTACTGTCACAGGGGAGGTGATGTGTTGATTCCTTACTGCTAGGCAGGGGAGGTGATGGGTCGGTTCCTTACTGCCATGGCAGAGGTGATGTATAGTTTGCTGCGCGAAGCGTCGGTTCCTGACTGCAGTGTGGTGTCGATGAAGAAAATGGCATCCAGGGACGATTCGTTGGTGGTGCCGGAAGTCAAATCACAATGCGTCGATCTCACAGCAATGAAGCAGGTGCTGCGTTGGAGACAGTGGGATGCGTCACAGGCTTTAGTGATGCAGTGCTTGAAACTCATGCAGCGGTGGTTCTTCTGACGCGCTGTGACTGAAAGTTGGGGCTTGCGTGGAAAAACGTGGTAATTGCATCAAGCAGGGACCACGCTCTGGTGCAGGCAGCTGCGATGCATTGAATTCTTGCAGCAATGCGTTGGTTTGAAAATGCCAATGTGAGTCGATGAATTGATTTTCTCCTTGTAGCACCAAAAACCTTCAAGGGTCCAGACTGGATTTTGCACCACTTGGCAGGACAGAGCTCTCAGCAGAGGAGCCCAGGTGCTGGCAGATTAAGTTTTTGATGTCCCTGATACTTGTTAACATGAGTCAAGCTCAACTGAAGCCCTTGGAGAACCCTGGAAAGCAGGATGTAGAAAGCTAAATCCAGTCCATTCACTACCAGGACAGAAGCAACAAGCAGCAGGCCAGCCCAACAAAGCAACAGACAGAGGCGTCCCTCCTACAGCATCAACCTCTTTTTCTTGGCAGAATGTCCTCAGTCCAGTAGTGTTCTGACTGTGTGGGGTCAGAGGTGCAGTACTTATACCCATTTCTGTCTTTGAAAGTAGGCC
Source organism: Pleurodeles waltl (assembly GCF_031143425.1). NCBI lineage: Eukaryota > Metazoa > Chordata > Amphibia > Caudata > Salamandridae > Pleurodeles > Pleurodeles waltl. Next base: position 774,359,133 of record NC_090446.1, on the reverse strand, counting down.
AACTTCAAAGAGAAGTCTTTGTAGTGCACAAGACCCCGCCTTTCCATGCCCAGGGTGTCAGGGACTGCGTTGTGTAATGACATGCACAGCCTTATACAGGTGCAAGTGTCGGCTCCTCCCACCAATCCAGCTCAGGAAGACCCACCATGATATGCAGGGCACACCTCAGCTCCCTTTGTGTGACTGTCTGGAGTGAATGCACAAACAACTCAACTGTCATCCTGATCCAGACGCGTATTCAACAGATAGGGAGAGACACAGAATAGTTAAGCAGGAAGATGCCCACTTTCTAAAAGTGGCATTTTCAAATTCACAATTAAAAAAAACAACTTCACCAAAAGATGTATTTTTAAATCGCAAGTTTAGAGACCCCAAACTTTAAATCTCAATCTGCTGCCAATGGAAAACTACATTACAGAGATTTAGCAGTATTCCACTATTAGGACATGTAAAACACACCAGTACATATCCTACCTTTTAAATACACTGCACCATGCCTATGGGCCTGCCTTGGACCTTCGTTAGGGGTGACTTACATGTAGTAATGGGAAGGTTTGGGCCTGGCAAATGAGTGCACTTGCCAGGTCGAAATGGCAGTTTAAAACTGCACTCACAGACACTGCAGTGGCAGGTCTGAGACATGTTTGCAGGGCTACTCATGTGGGTGGCACAATCAGTGCTGCAGGCCCATTAGCAGCATTTGATAATCAGGCACTGGGCACACTTGGTGCACTATGTTAGGGACTTACTAGTACATCGAATATGCCAATCATAGAGAAACCAATCTCCAATAAATTTTAGACTGAGAGCATACGCACTTTCGCGCTGGTTAGCAGTGGTAAAGTGCCCGGAGTCCTAAAGCCAACAAAAACAGGTCAGAGAAAATAAGAGGAAGAAGGCAAAACGTTTAGGGATAACCCTGCAGAATAAGGGATAGGTCCAACAGTTATCAAGGTATGGTATGACCAGCCATACATGCAGACATTTTAACCCAGTCATGGGTAGTAGACGACGGTCTCAAGTCTTCAGGCCATTTCTAGACCTTGCCACCATGGAGGAAAGGGATGTGATAAAAAAACGTTCAACTATGTATGCAAACTATCCTGGATTTATGTCACCAGATGGAGCCTGATCTACTGCCTCACAATATGAATACGACAGAAATAACACCAATAGTGAAACTTGTGGCAGTATTTCATTTTGTGGCAACTGGCTGTTTTCAGGACACTGTGGCAGTAGCTGGGGCATGTCCCAACCAACTTTCAGTGGTGTGATACAAGAAGTCCTGTCTGAATTCAGAAACACATCAACAGCTACATCCAGTTCCTGTGACAACAGGATTTGACCACTGTAAAGTGAGAATTTCATGCTCTGGGTGGACTACCACATGTGGTTTGAGCTATAGATGGCATGCATATTGCCATCATACGCAAGGAAACAGGTCTACCGCAATCAGAAGAATTTCCATTCCATCAATGTGCAAGTTATCTGCTTACCACATTTGTACATTTCAAGTGTGTGTGTCTGCTTTCGTGGGTCAACACATGAATCCTTTGTACTATGGAACAGCACCATACCTCTGCAAACGTCACAACTTGAACCTGAGAGGACCTGGCTTGTTGGTATGTACAATATGACTTGAGGATCGTTTGCCTGTATCCTAGTTTAGGAAAGGACAATGGCTTGCTATGATTTTAATCTGTTGATATGTTGCTTCCATGTAGAAGACTCAGCATATCCTAACCGTCCGTGGCTGTTGGCACCACTGAAGAATCCAACAGTGCCAGGGGAAGTCAGTTTCAGTGAGGCCCATGGAAGAACAAGGAGGCCAGGGGAACCTGGACAAGACTGGTAGAGCCTTCCTCTATTCACCCAATAAGATGTGCCAATTCACGGTTGCCTGCTGCATGCTCCACAACATCGCCGGAACATCCCAATAATCACAGAGATCAGAGACCGTGAAGAGCCAATGGGTGAGGATGTTGAAATACCCAATGAAGATGACAGTAGTGAAGAAGATGGACTTGACCTTCATCAAGATGCCATTGACCACTTCTTCACATGAGAGTAAGTGTACCTTTACGTAGAGTAATCTCTAATATCAGTACAACTTGTGACAGAGAACATATCAGTCTGTAATGGTAATTTGGTAGGAACGGTCAGTTCAGGAAAGTCCAAGGCAAAGATGTTGGTGGATCAGAGTTTCCCTACATTGACTACTATGTTCATTGCCATAGATTAACTTTGCTTGTTCTAAGTATATGTGTCACCCTAACTTGTTATTTGAGTCAAATGTATTATGTGGAACCATTAATTATCCCTTGTTCTGTTTCAGGATCTTTCACCATGTCATCTTCATTTGGAGATTTCAAAGTTGTGATATTTGCAGTGATATGGTGTTGTTTGAAAGTACAAAGTGAACATGTGTTGATTATGTAAAAGACATCCACCTGGGATAGACAACTTGCACTGTGATTGAATGGAAGTTCTGGTGATTGGACCAGATCTGTGTGTTGTTGCCATTAAGGCAATATGTGCCACTTAACCCCCTCAAACCAAATGTGTATGCCAAGCCATAGCATACTGTTTTTCCTTCACATTGGCTAAATCTTCAATTTGTGTTCAGTGGAGGTACTCGTTGATGGTTCTCCTCATAGTTGATAGAACTTTTTTAGGACAACACTGAAAGGTCGTTGTGACATTGCACCAGATACTGCCAGTGTCATGTAATGGTCATATGGCCTCAAATTGTTATTCTGCCATGATGTACACTACTGGTGTTATGGATGCAGGATTCCTTTAGTGGGAGCAGGATGTATGGCTCCAGCTGAGGTCATGCATCAATGATGGTTTGCCTATTTAATTAGATCCCATGTTTATTCCCTTTCTACCATGGTGTCATGGCCATGTTGTATCCACCTCTAAATGGCACAGAATGTTGGGGTTATGCATGGGTTGCAATTCTTCAGGGACTTGTTACCTACATATGTATGTTACGAATACATTGGGAATTTGTTTTGTTTTGTTTGAATGCAATAGGTAACATTACCTCTGTTTCATTTCTAATTTTACTTTGCACATAAATGTTCAAAAGACTGGAGAACATGAAAGTGGAAGACAGATACGAAAAATGAAATGTCATAATAAATCCAACAAGAGGCTTGTAGTTTGTGTCCATATCATTCATTTTCATTACGTAAATGATCCGAAAGGTGAATCAAAAAATGAGAAAATTAACAAATAAGAGTGTATCATGGTGATGAAAGCATAGTAGTGAAGGCAAAAACAGTTTGGAGTCAAATGTACAAAATACAACTATACTCAGAAAAGGTAAATGTGACCCTGAAATAGTCCACAGAGTGAATGGTACACAGACTGTAGGAAATTAGGATCTGCATCTCTTAGAGGTGGTGGCAGAGGTCTTGCCATCCTTTCCTGGTGGACTGGATTACTGTCCCCTCTTGAAAGGATGGGGGGCAGGGGGCACAGGTACAGGGACTGGGCTGGGAGGAGCAGGCTCCTCATGTGGCTCGGCTTATGTGTTTGTGTCTGGCAATAGTGTACTAGGGCTAGATGTAGAGGGAACACAAACAAGGGCAGTTGGAATGGGGAAAAGCTCTGCTCATGTTAGATGTTGTAAAGCTCCCAAGTCAGGGAGCTCATATTTTCATTGCAGTTGTGTATTTCCAACATGAGCTCCCTCTGTACCTCCTTGATCTCCCGGAGCTTAGTTACAACCAGGTCCATCACGTCTTGGGACTGCTGTACTGCTCCCATGATCTGGTCAATTGTGGTCTGGCTGACAAAGACCTGAGTGGCCTCACATGACTGGCCCACAGATTCTCTCCCACGACCCCTACACCCACTACCCTGTGCCCTTGAAGCAGTGTGCCCCATCACACTAGGTCCTGGCATAACTGGAGGTGTGTTGGTTCAATAGTAGCCTGGACTGTGGGGGAGAGAGGGAACAGGATTGATTTGTAGCTCCTTAGTACACAGGAAGTAGAGGTATCCTCATGCTGAGATGGTGTTGCAGCTTTGGTGGAAGTTGTAGGTGTGGGCCAAGTGTGACTCACTGGACTTGTCTGGCCAGATGGACCAGCTAGCTCACGATTATCTCGACTTAGAGGATTGAGGTCCTCACTGAAGGTTTGCTCCTGGTCTGGAGTGGAGGTTTCTTGGGTGGCAGACTATGATCCACTGGCTCAGGGGAGGGTGGGGGGGCAGTGTGGACCTGAGAAGAATGCAGATAATATGCAGTTATCTAGTTTGTGCATCATCTGTGTCTTCATCTACAAATGGGGCAACCTCAAAAAGGGAAACCACACTGATAGACTGATTAGGCCTTAGTGTGATTTTCATTGTTTTACACATGCATGCTGATTTACATAGATGCCAACTCCAGTGATGACTTTGTAGAGATGTCCTGAAATGCAAAAGGGTCATTTCTGAATTGTACATTACTTGTAGCAGACATTCAACCCAACACAGTGGTGAGTAGATTAGGCCTTGGAATGTTGCAGTACTGTAGCAGGCTAAAAAACATTAGAAATACTGTGATTCATCTTAATTTTGAAACTGTCATTGGTCATCATATGTACAGATCAAAGTAAGTTGTGTGTAGCTACTACTACTCAGCATACCAGATCACATTGTAAGTAATCTTAGATGCAAAAGATTGAATTATGTGAGCATTTACATCACTTCAGTGTAGCTAATGAGAAGGTGTCAACATTTTTGAGATACACAACAAATTACATTTTAATCCATAGCATGACATGGTGATTGTTTGCACAGGTTTTTGAGATGTGTGCACATATGGAAGTAAAGGAAGGTGGAGCAACATTACATTGCAGATCCAAAAACAGGGCATCATGGTAGATGTAGTCATCTGTTGACACCATAGACAATACTTGTTTGAAAAGTGAGTTACACATATCTATTTCAATGACTATAATGGAGTTGAGCACACATTTACAACATGTACACACGTATGGGTATGATGTGAATAGGTGAAAATACCACTTACTAGCACTTTACCCTTGTGTGCAAATGAATGGAGTTTTGGACCAGTTTTTGGGAGAACAACATACATTGATAGAAGAGGACTGCACAAGTGCAAGGGATGGAAGCAAGATATTTTGTGGAGTCAAGTTTAGGTTCATCTGTTTTGCTAATGGTGTTGTACCATTCTAAACGTCAAACTTAAGGGCAGGACTCCATTTGTGATTATTGAGACACTGAATTGCCAGACTCCACTAGGGATTCCAGTTAAGCCCTCAGGATGTAGGAGCTGCAAGACCTTCTCCTCCCAGGGAAACAGTTGTAATGGGGGGCTGGGAGAACCACTGTCAGTCCTCTGGGCCCCAAGCCACGCTTGGAGGCTAGGGAACACACTCCCCCGCAGGTCCTTCTACCTCTTCCTAATCTCCTCCTGTGTGCTCAGATTGTTAGAGACAGCATTCATTCGCTCAACTATTCTAGACCACCTTTGCCTTTTCTGAGATATGGTGGTATTTTTTACTTGTGCTCCAAACAATTGTGGCTCTAATGATTTCATCCACCATGACAGACAATGCGAAAGGGAGATTTCTCCTCCCTGCCATTGTGAACTTTTTCTAAACAAATCTAGTGCCCAAAAAATGAGGGATAGAGAGACAGTAAAATTAACAAAAAACACAGAGGGAGATGAACACAGAAAAAAAAACCTGTCTCATGTGTTGTGATTTCACCTGGCTGTCTGTTTTTCTCCAGTGTGATGGTAAAGGATCATGGCTGGAAATGGAGTGCATTTATAGTGGGTTTACAATTGTCGAATATACAAAAGGTGTGAGCTACTAGCGTCCAACCAATAGCCACAGCCATAGGACTATACCAAATGTGTCCAGTGACTGACTCCTACGACGTGGACACCCTGAGTCAACCTCCCTGCATCCCCACAGTGACGCCTGCAGAAAGGATACAGAGGCTACCCCTGATCACGACTGCCCGGTAACAAAGGAACCCGACACTTGGACAAAGCACTGCACCTGCATCCCCCAAGACCAAGAGGAACCAACCACCGGTGCAGGAGTGACCAGAAGGCGGCCCTCATCCTAGCCCAGTTGGTGGCTGGCCCAAGAAGCCCCCTTGTGCCCTGCCTGCATCGCCAGAGTGACCCCTGGGTCTCTCCATTGATTCCTATCTACAACCCAATGCCTTGTTCACACACTGCACCAGGCCGCCCCTCTGCCGCTGAGGTTGTATTTTGTGTGCCTGTTTGGGACCCGCCCCCAATGCTCTACAAAACCCCCATTGTGAGGACGCATGTACTTACCTGCTAACAGACTGGAACTGGAGCACCCCTGTTCTCCATGGGCGCCTATGTTATTTGGGCCCTACTTTGACCTGTACACCTGACTGGCCATTTGGTGCTGGTTGTTTGGGGGGTTGACTTGAACCCCCCCCCAAATGTGGGCTGCCTATGCCCAGGAGACTGAACTTGTAAGTGCTTTACTTACCTTAGAAACTAACTAATACTTACCTCCCCCAGGAACTGTTGATTTTTGCAGTATCCCTTTTTAAAATAGCTTATTGCACTTTTTGCCAAAACTGTGCACATTGCTGTTTTAATTCAAAGTTCAATACTTACCTTGCCAAAACTGTGCACATTACTGTTTTAATTCAGAGTTCAATACTTACCTGGGTGAAGTACCTTACAATTTATGTGCTTACCTAAATTCTGAATCTTGTGTTGCTAAAATAATATTTTTCTATATAAAAATCTATTGGCCTGGAGTTAAGTCTTTGAGTGTTCTCATTTATTGCCTGTGTGTGTACAACAAAAACTTAACACTACCCTCAGATCAGCCTACTGCTCAACCACACTACCGCAAAACAGAGCATTAGTATTATCTATTTTTGCCACTATCAACCTCTAAGGGGAACCCTTGGACTCTGTGCACACTATCTCTCACTTTGAGATAGTATATACAGAGCCATCTTCCTACAATAGTACTCAAAAGTTTGGGATGAATAGGAGAGAGGAGGGATGACAAATAACTGAACTTAATATATACATGTTTAGAGGCATAGCTACACATCTAAATTTTCTGGTGATATGCAAGCATACATATACACACAACAGTAAACTTTTAGTACCCATCTTTACATACACGCATATGTATATGGAGACAGCAATATTTACATGGTCTGATATATACATGTATGTTGTAACTAAGTATACTATCCCACCCAGGGCTGCTTTCATTAGGGGATAAGGGATGCATGCTTCCCCAGAGTCTTTAATAGGCCCTGGGGATCCCACACCCTAAGGCCGCTATCTAACTTTAAGGGGGAGCCACATGGGCCCCCTCCCTGAGCTGTTTGTAGCCCAGTGGACCCCATCTCCTAGGGCCCACATTATTTTAAGATGGGTGCCCTGGTGTCCACCCACTGCACCCATCAGCTCAACCCTGGGGGCAGCAGGTGGAGCCCCAGCTGCCTCCCCCTCCCCATGCTGCGCGAGACAGCTTTGCTCCCTCCTGCAGGGACCACCAACTCATGCTGCTCTCTCCAGGCAGCAGCAATCTCTTGATCTGTTTCCTTGCCCGCATCAGTGTGGGCAGGGAAACAGATAAAACGTCTGACTCCAGCTGGCGGGAACATTTTTAAAGTTCCAGCCAACTGGGAGCAGACTTTGTGTTTGCTCCAGTTTGGTGGGAGTTTTGAAAATGCTCTCACCAGGTGGGAGAAAACACAAGTCTCCCTGCCAGCTCCAGCTTCTAGGAATTCTTTATCAGACCCAGACCTCCTAGAGTCCTGAACTGATCTCTTGTCCGTGCAGTGGGATTTGTTTTGTTATGAGATGCAAGCAGTTCCAACCATCGGAGTTGGCATCAAAAGTAAAAAATTGAAACTTGAAAGGTGCAGGAAAAAAGTCACGACTGACTTGTTTGGAGAAATTTTTGTTTTATGTGTGGCTCACTGGCATGGTCACCAAGAATAGTGAAATATAGCAGCAATGGAAGATAAGCAGGAGAAAGTTGCTGAAAAATTATTTAAATGTGCAAGAATGGAAACAGGAACACACAAGATGATGGAGACACCTAGGGACAGTTTAAAAAGTAAATTCATAAGATTGGAAAAACTGAAGAAAAGCAAATAATCAAAATGGCAAATGGTGCAACATTAAAAAAATTATTTGGAAAATCAGCGAATACCCTGGGATTGTGAATTCTGGTTTTGCCAATATTTTATGACCTCCATGATGCTCTGTTGAAGGAATGGGAAGAAAATTTACATGTATCCTCATTCAATATGATAAAAAACGTTGCTTAAGAAAAAAAAGAAATCAGAAAGAAAAGTTGCCCAAATAAAGAGCATTAGAACAAGATTAAGGATATGAATGTAAAAGATTTAACAATAAGAGCTGCAGACCGTGGAGGGGCCTGCAATGTACAAAAAAATGATAAGTAGGATAGATGTTCCATTGTTGAAACTATCTGCGCAGTTGCAATTGCTTGTAATGATGTTGGAATTAAAACATTAAATATATTTGTGATACTTCCGAAAAGCATTACTAAAAATAGAGCAAATCCCAAGTAATCAAAAGTCGCCAGAATGGTAATTGATGATGACATGCCTAGAAACGAAATATAGGCTCTGAGTAATTAAATTTGGTTGAAAATGTAGTATTTGGGGTTCGAAATGAAAATATATCTGAAGGATGATAACATTTGCACTAGATACTGACCTAATAGATCTTAGTATGGTCCAAGATGGAGCTTATGAATTGACAATTATATCATTGCACTGTTGGTTATTTAGATGGGTAGAATTTGATGATGAATGTGTTAATTGAGGATCATAATGATAGAGAATATTACCTCCTTCACTTACAGCACATTAAAGTCTAACTCTTAAGTTGCCTAAATACGGGCAATACGCGGGACCATGTCGAGGGCCGTGACAAAACATAACATCAGCGGCACAAGTTAATAGTAATACGCGGATTTGAACGATGATGAAACTTAAAACAGGATAATGCGTTCGGTATAAACTAACTTAGTAAATCCAAACATAGTCCAAAATGGCACGCATACTGTAAAGAAATGGCTCCCTGTTGCAGTTACCCCCCACTTTTTGCCTGATACTGAGGCTGATTTGACTGAGAAGTGTGCTGGGACCCTGCTAACCAGGCCCCAGCACCAGTGTTCTTTCACCTAAAATGTACCATTGTCTCCACAATTGGCACAACACTGGCATCCAGGTAAGTCCCTTGTAACTGGTACCCCTGGTACCAAGGGCCCTGATGCCAGGGAAGGTCTCTAAGGGCTGTAGCATGTCTTATGCCACCCTAGGGACCCCTCACTCAGCACAGACACACTGCTTGCCAGCTTGTGTGTGCTGGTGGGGAGAAAATGACTGAGTCGACATAGCACTCCCCTCAGGGTGCCATGACAACCTCACACTGCCTGTGGCATAGGTAAGTCACCCCTCTAGCAGGCCTTACAGCCCTAAGGCAGGGTGCACTATACCACAGGTGAGGGCATATGTGCATGAGCACTATGCCCCTACAGTGTCTAAGCAAAACCTTAGACATTGTAAGTGCAGGGTAGCCATAAGAGTATATGGTCTGGGAGTCTGTCAAAAACGAACTCTACAGCTCCATAATGGCTACACTGAATACTGGGAAGTTTGGTATCAAACTTCTCAGAATAATAAACCCACACTGATGCCAGTGTTGGATTTATTAAAGAATGCACACAGAGGGCATCTTAGAGATACCCCCTGTATTTTACCCAATTGTTCAGTGCAGGACTGACTGGTCTGTGCCAGCCTGCTGCTGAGAGACGAGTTTCTGACCCCATGTGGTGAGGGCCTTTGTGCTCTCTGAGGACAGAAACAAAAGCCTGCTCTGGGTGGAGGTGCTTCACACCTCCCCCCTGCAGGAACTGTAACAGCTAACAGTGAGCCTCAAAGGCTCAGGCTTCGTGTTGCAATGCCCCAGGGCACTCCAGCTATTGGAGATGCCCGCCCCCTGGACACAGCCCCCGCTTTTGGCGGCATGTCCAGGAGAGATAATGAGAAAAACAAGGAGGAGTCACCCACCAGTCAGGACAGCCCCTAAGGTGTCCTGAGCTGAGGTGACCCCTGCCTTTAGTAATCCTCCATCTTGATTTTGGAGGATTCCCCCAATAGGAATAGGGATGTGCCCCCCTCCCTTCAGGGAGGAGGCACAAAGAGGGTGTAGCCACGCTCAAGGACAGTAGCCATTGGCTACTGCCCTCCGAGACCTAAACACACCCCTAAATTCAGTATTTAGGGGCTCCCCAGAACCTAGGAAGCTAGATTCCTGCAACCTAAGAAGAAGAGGACTGCTGAACTGAAAAACCTGCAGAGAAGACGGAGACACCAACTGCTTTGGCCCCAGCTCTACCGGCCTGTCTCCCCACTTCTAAAGACACTGCTCCAGCGACGCGTTCCAAGAGTCCAGCAACCTCTGAAGCCTCAGAGGACTACCCTGCATCTAGAAGGACCAAGAACTCCAGAGGACAGCGGCTCTGTTCACCAAAGACTGCAACTTTGCAACAAAGGAGCAACTTTGAAACAACACACGTTTCCCGCCGGAAGCGTGAGACTTTGCACTCTGCACCGACGCCCCCGGCTCGACTTGTAGAGAACAAACACCACAGGGAGGACTCCCCGGCGACTACGAGACTGTGAGTAGCCAGAGTTGACCCTCCTGAGCCCCCACAGCGACGCCTGCAGAGGGAATCCCGAGGCTCCCCCTGACCGCGACTGCCTGCTTCAAAGACCCGACGCCTGGTAAAGACTCTGCACCCGCAGCCCCCAGGGCCTGAAGGATCCGACCTCCAGTGCAGAAGCGACCCCCAGGTGGCCCTCTCCCTTGCCCAGGTGGTGGCTACCCCGAGGAGCCCTCCCCCTTGCCTGCCTGCATCGCTGAAGAGACCCCTTGGTCTCCCATTGATTTCTATTGCGAACCCGACGCTTGTTTGCACACTGCACCTGGCCGCCCCCGTGCTGCTGAGGGTGTACTTTCTGTGTGGACTTCTGTCCCCCCCGGTGCCCCACAAAACCCCCCTGGTCTGCCCTCCGAAGACGCGGGTACTTACCTGCTGGCAGATTGGAACCGGGGCACCCCCTTCTCCATTGAAGCCTATGTGTTTTGGGCACCACTTTGACCTCTGCACCTGACCGGCCCTGAGCTGCTGGTGTGGTAACTTTGGGGTTGCTCTGAATCCCCAACGGTGGGCTACCTTGGACCCAAACTTCCCCAGGAACTGTTTAAAATTGCACTGTCTAGTTTTAAAATAGTCCATTATATCCTATGGAACTCGTAATACGGCTGGTGGTATATCCGTCACTTTACCGTCACTTTTGGGACAAGTTAACACCTCCTCCAAAGTTGTAATAACCCCCATAATGTCTAATGCATAAGAGAATGTGGTGGAACTCGACATCACCCCTTACCTCCATCTTAGGATGAGAGAGTTAAGGTCTCTCTGCAAATTAAAAAATATTAAAACTGGTTCAAACCCTACCAAATTACAGCTCCAGGAGCTTTTGGAAGAGTTTGCTAAAAACAACCTCTCTGAGGATGACCTCACAGAGGAAGAAACTAGTGATGTGGAGGAAGTCCCACCTCCAGTCCTAGTTAGGGAGAGCAGGGTCCCTCAAACCCTGACTCCAAATGTGATAGTCAGAGATGCTGCTTCTCTCACAGGAGGGTCCAGCAACTCTGGAATCACTGAGGATAGCCTCAGTGAAGATGACCTACTGTTAGCCAGCATGGTCAAAAGATTGGCTTTAGAGAGACAGCTCCTAGCCATAGAAAGGGAAAGACAAGAGATGGGTTTTGGTCCCATCAATGGTGGCAGCAACATAAATAGGGTCAGAGATTCTCCTGACATGTTGAAAATCCCAAAAGGGATTGTAACTAAATATGAAGATGGTGATGACATCACCAAATGGTTCACAGCTTTTGAGAGGGCTTGTGCATCCAGAAAAGTAAACAGATCTCACTGGGGTGCTCTCCTTTGGGAAATGTTCACTGGAAAGTGTAGGGATAGACTCCTCACACTCTCTGGAAAAGATGCAGAATCCTATGACCTCTTGAAGGCTACCCTGATTGAGGGCTTTGGATTCTCAACTGAGGAGTACAGGATTAGGTTCAGAGGGGGTCAAAAATCCTCAAGCCAGACCTGGGTTGATTTTGTAGACTACTCAGTGAAAACACTGGATGGTTGGGTAACTGGAAATGAAGTGCATGACTATGTTGGGCGTTATAATTTGTTTATGAAAGAACACATTTTAAGTAACTGCTTTAATGAAAAGTTGCATCAGTATCTGGTTGACCTAGGTCCAATTTCTCCCCAAGAATTGGGAAAGAAGGCAGACCACTGGGTCAAGACTAGGGAAACCAAAACTTCCACTGGGGGTGACCAAAAGAAAGGGGTTACAAAGCCTCCCCAGGAGAAAGTGGGTGACACTAGAAATAAAGAAAAAGAGTCCTTTGTAGGCCCCCAAAAAACAGAACAGGTGGGTGGGCCCCAAGACACAACCCAAAACAAAGGTGGGTACCAGGGTAAGAACTGGGATGCCACTAAGGAATGGTGCCAAAACTGTAGACAGACAGGGCACCACACCAAGGACACTTCTTGTCCCAAAAACAAACCCCCTAGCAAAATCCCAGGGGTGACCAGTGTAGCCATTGGGGATGACTCTTCAGATGAGGAGGTCTTCATAGCCTTCAATTGGAAGAAGGGCCCAACAGGTGAGTTGGAGATTCCAGAGGGAAGTAGACACTTCCACCACCTACTGGTGAATGGAATCCCAGCCACTGCCCTGAGAGACACTTGTGCCAGTCACACTATTGTGCATGGCAGGCTGGTGCCCTCAAACCAGTACATCCCAGGTGAGACTGCCAGAGTAAGAGTTAGCCCAGACAGGGTCACTGATAGGCCTGTGGCTTTTGTGCCCATAGAAGTGGGTGGGACTTTTAGCTAGAGAAGGGTGGTAGTCAGTACAGACCTCCCCCTTGATTGTCTCCTTGGAAATGACTACCCAGAGGTTAGTCAGAGCCCAAGAGAGGAACTGGTCCAGTGCCAGTCCTCTCCCAAGGATTCTGGAGGTGCTGCCTCTGCAGTAACTGCAAGTAGCCCCCAGAAGAAAAAGAAAAGAAAACAGTGTAGGAAGGATGGACAACCGTTAGCCACGGTTCTAGCAAGCCAAGGAGATTCTGCTCCAGTAGGGGAGAACTCCAAAAGTGGCACTGGTAAAGTCCAACCTGACCCACAAGAAGTCCTGGCTAGTCAGGCAACTGTTAAGCCTGAGTGGGTGGCTCCTCAGCTAACAGAAGAAAGAGTGGAAGAAGGGTGTTTACTACAAGATGTGGTAACCCCCCACTCTAAAACAGCAGACAGGCACCCTGAACCCAAAGAAGCTGTAACTTAGCCCATTCCCTTGTAGGTGAAGAGCTAAAGGTGTGGTTCTGGGCACTGACAGCTGTCAGTGGCCTCTGCTGGGTGTTAGCCTTTATGGCTGCACTATCCTTGGCATGGTGGTCAGACCCCATGCCAAATATCAGGTTAGGTCCTCTGACCCTACTGGTCATGGTGGAGTTACTCCAGCTCTGGGTAACCTCTTTGGGTAAGCTAGGGGTGACCCTGGCTAAGATAAGATTAGCAGAGGTGGATACCTCTAACCCCAAAATAGAGAGAATGGGTGGAGACATTAAAGACACAGACAAGAGGCAATTCAGACTAGGTCCTATCACTGTGGAAGTGGGTCAGTTCCCCAGAGGGAATGACCTGAACAGGAGGATGTAAGGCAGAGTAGGCCCTGAAACAAACCAGCCTATTTCCTCTACTCTTCTTCGCCTGACAGACTAGGAAGACTCTCTCAGCTTTGGCTGAGTCTCCTGGCCTGTGGGCTGGGGGGGGGGGGTTCTTGTGTAAAGAAATGGCTCCCTGTTGCAGTTACCCCCCACTTTTTGCCTGATACTGATGCTGACTTGACTGAGAAGTGTGCTGGGACCCTGCTAACCAGGCCCCAGCACCAGTGTTCTTTCACCTAAAATGTACCATTGTCTCCACAATTGGCACAACCCTGGCATCCAGGTAAGTCCCTTGTAACTGGTACCCCTGGTACCAAGGGCCCTGATGCCAGGGAAGGTCTCTAAGGGCTGCAGCATGTCTTATGCCACCCGAGGGACCCCTCACTCAGCACAGACACACTGCTTGCAAGCTTGTGTGTGCTGGTGGGGAGAAAATGACTAAGTCGACATAGCACTCCCCTCAGGGTGCCATGCCAACCTCACACTGCCTGTGGCATAGGTAAGGTCCCCCTCTAGCAGGCCTTACAGCCCTAAGGCAGGGTGCACTATACCACAGGTGAGGGCATATGTGCATGAGCACTATGCCCGTACAGTGTCTAAGCAAAACCTTAGACATTGTAAGTGCAGGGTAGCCATAAGAGTATATGGTCTGGGAGTCTGTCAAAAACGAACTCCACAGCTCCATAATGGCTACACTGAATACTGGGAAGTTTGGTATCAAACTTCTCAGAACAATAAACCCACACTGATGCCAGTGTTGAATTTATTAAAGAATGCACACAGAGGGCATCTTAGAGATACCCCCTGTATTTTACCCAATTGTTCAGTGCAGGACTGACTGGTCTGTGCCAGCCTGCTGCTGAGAGACGAGTTTCTGACCCCATGTGGTGAGGGCCTTTGTGCTCTCTGAGGACAGAAACAAAAGCCTGCTCTGGGTGGAGGTGCTTCACACCTCCCCCCTGCAGGAACTGTAACACCTAGCAGTGAGCCTCAAAGGCTCAGGCTTCGTGTTACAATGCCCCAGGGCACTCCAGCTAGTGGAGATGCCCGCCCCCTGGACACAGCCCCCTCTATTGGCAGCAAGTCCAGGAGATATAATGAGAAAAACAAGGAGGAGTCACCCACCAGTCAGGACAGCCCCTAAGGTGTCCTGAGCTGAGGTGACCCCTGCCTTTAGAAATCCTCCATCTTGATTTTGGAGGATTCCCCCAATAGGAATAGGGATGTGCCCCCCTCCCCTCAGGGAGGAGGCACAAAGAGGGTGTAGCCACCCTCAAGTACAGTAGCCATTGGCTACTGCCCTCCCAGACCGAAACACACCCCTAAATTCAGTATTTAGGGGCTCCCCAGAACCTAGGAAGCTAGATTCCTGCAATCTAAGAAGAAGAGGACTGCTGAACTGAAAAACCTGCAGAGAAGACGGAGACACCAACTGCTTTGGCCCCAGCTCTACCGGCCTGTCTCCCCACTTCTAAAGACACTGCTCCAGTGACGCGTTCCCAGGGTCCAGCAACCTCTGAAGCCTCAGAGGACTACCCTGCATCTAGAAGGACCAAGAACTCCTGAGGACAGCGGCTCTGTTCACCAAAGACTGCAACTTTGCAACAAAGGAGCAACTTTGAAACAACACACGTTTCCCGCCGGAAGCGTGAGACTTTGCACTCTGCACCCGACGCCCCCGGCTCGACTTGTGGAGAACAAACACCACAGGGAGGACTCCCCGGCAACTACGAGACTGTGAGTAGCCAGAGTTGACCCCCCTGAGCCCCCACAGCAACGCCTGCAGAGGGAATCCCGAGGCTCCCCCTGAGCGCGACTGCCTGCTTCCAAGACCTGATGCCTGGTAAAGATTCTGCACCGCAGCTCCCAGGGCCTGAAGGATCCGACCTCCAGTGCAGGAGCGACCCCCAGGTGGCCCTCTCCCTTGCCCAGGGGGTGGCTACGCCGAGAAGCCCCCCCCATTGCCTGCCTGCATCACTGAAGAGACCCCTTGGTCTCCCATTGATTTCTATTGCGAACCCGACGCTTGTTTGCACACTGCACCCGGCCGCCCCTGTGCTGCTAAGGGTGTACTTTCTGTGTGGACTTGTGTCCCCCCCGGTGCCCTACAAAACCCCCCTGGTCTGCCCTCCGAAGACGCGGGTACTTACCTGCTGGCAGATTGGAACCGGGGCGCCCCCTTCTCCATTGAAGCCTATGTGTTTTGGGCACCACTTTGACCTCTGCACCTGACCGGCCCTGAGCTGCTGGTGTGGTAACTTTGGGGTTGCTCTGAACTCCCAACGGTGGGCTACCTTGGACCCAAACTTGAACCCCGTAGGTGGTTTACTTACCTGCAAGAACTAACAAACACTTACCTCCCCAGGAACTGTTTAAGATTGCACTGTGTCTAGTTTTAAAATAGCTATATGTCATTTATGTGAGAACTGTATATGCTATTTTGTTAATTCAAAGTTCCTAAAGTACCTACCTGAAATACCTTTCATTTGAAGTATTACTTGTAAATCTTGAACCTGTGGTTCTTAAAATAAACTAAGAAAAGATTTTTCTATACAAAAACCTATTGGCCTGCAATTGCCTCTGAGTGTGTGTTCCTCATTTATTGCCTGTGTGTGTACAACAAATGCTTAACACTACTCCTCTGATAAGCCTACTGCTCGACCACACTACCACAAAATAGAGCATTAGAATTATCTCTTTTTGCCACTATCTTACCTCTAAGGGGAACCCTTGGACTCTGTGCATACTATTCCTTACTTTGAAATAGTGCATACAGAGCCAACTTCCTACACATACACAGTACGATTCACATGCAAGCGCATACGACTATCAAGATGCATGTATTGTGTAGGTGGGACCACATCAGGGTGGTCGAGATATAGAAAAGTGTAATGTTACAATAACTTTAATGAATTAATGTGTAGAAAAAATGGTAATGATTTGAAGAAACTATATTATTTTAATTTGTAACAGCTTTCGTAAAATGAATGAGAACTTATTGAAAAAAATATGTAGTCATATAACAAAGCAAGAAATAAGAACATCATTGCATATGTAAAAGAACAATACAAGATGAAAGCAATTAAGGTCTGGTCTACATAAAAGATTAACGCTGTACGTGGAGGACGAGTCTTTAGGATTTGGAGATTAGTGAATGTTTTTATAATATGGTGATGCATATTTATAAATGTTCCAGGCCCTGACAGAGTTCCATTGTGGGGAACGAAATGCCTTGGCTGGGTCTACGCAAGATGAAAATAAAGAATGTTTTAATAATAAAGGATACAAAGGAAAATACAAGTGGCTAATAGGAGACTTTATTATAATTGTTCGACTTCCTTGATGTTGTTAGTGTGACTCAAATGTGAGTTTGGACCTTGGAGTGTGATCACGATTTGACCATAAATATGATTTGCCCTCCTGCAGTGGGATTTGTTTTGTTATGGGTTGTAAGCAGCCACAACCATAGGAGTTGGCATCAATAGTAAAAAAAAAAAAGTCATGACTGCCTTGTTTGGAAATTATTGGTGCCAATGAGGTGCAACCAATGCCCAGACAGTGTTACTAAGCTTAAAAAAGAAGAAATTACGTTATGCTAGTAAAAAATATCGCTGCTTATGCTGCATAATTTGCCTTTTCTTGCCGCATAATTTACTCAACGCTACTGCATAATTTGGCTCTTTGCTGCTGCAAAATTCCAGTGGCCCGGACTACGACCAAAGAATACTAGACAATAGGAATTACAAGAAAGATCAAGTTGCACTTTCAGCTGCCACTAAATAAATAGCCCCAGTCTTAAAGCTTGTGAACCAACATTGTCAAATGGTCCAGTAATGTACAGGGAGCTAATGGTTATTCAGGACAGCAATAATAAGATCTGTCTTTCAGTTTGCCTATGCAGTAGGAAAGACGACTTCCTTAGTAGAAAATTATGCACAGGACAGCAAAACAAACAAATCAGCGCTTACTGAAGAACATCTGTTGTTTATGCAACAAGCAATTACAGGAAGACAGTACCTTTTCTGGCAGGGCCCACCCTCTTCTGGTCTCTGACAGACTATGGAGTTGAGGTGCACTTTTATGAGTTAGTGTGGCAAGGATGACAGAGTTGGCCCCTCCTCCAGCTGCGGCCAAGGGTACTTCTGGGGGACGTAGTCTCACCCCAGCAATTATGTCACGTGCTGTGGGAGCTGAAAAGCGCTTTTAAGTACTAGTGCGGCGTGGATGACAGAGGTGCCCCTGCTGCAGCTTTGGCTTAGCGTACTGCTGGGGGGCGTAGTCCCACCCCAAAAAGGGCACAAGAACGTCAAGATGGTGGCCCACGCTGTGGGAGTTAAAGAATACTTTTGAGTGCTGGTGCAGCGTGGATGATACTCGGCCCCTTCTACAGCTGTAGCCAATGGTACTGCTGGTGGACATAGCCCAAACCCAGCAAGGGCACAAGAAAGTTAGCAATTCATCATTTGGCCATAAATATGGCCCTTAGTCTAGGTTTGTTTTTCATTCGGGATGCTGTGAAGCTTGCTGAGGCACCGACCAACAACATTACTGGCCACGTGTAGGTTTGCTTGTGGCGTGTTTGTATGCAAGTAGGTCAATGACTGTGTGAAAGGTAGTATGACTGGTGATTGCATCCTGTGGCATAAGAGTGTAATGGACCCTTAAATTGTGCCCATATGTTGATCGGTGTTCTGCTGTGTTGGATTGAGTCAGGGGCTGATGGTATGTAAGTCATTGTGTTTAAATTGCATTTATATGGTGCTTAGCACCCCTGGTGAGGCATTGGAGTAATTAACAACGAGTAGCACACTACCAGGAAGCCCAAAATACCTGTAGAAACAGTTTTAAATTCTACTCTACTGTAAAGGAATGGAATGTAGCTTTTACAGACTTTCTAGGGTTAAATGGAGAAAGGGGCCTTATGAGACCTCTTTCAAAAAGTGACTGTCCAGCAGTGCAACCTTTAAGCACCTCCTGTAATTACCATCACCCCTCCCCCCCACATCGGATGCAATGTAATCAATAGTTTCAAACCCAGAAAGACCCCAATATGCGTGTAATCTACAGCAATATATTCAATAATAAATGATTGTTCACGTGTATGCCAAAAAAATAGCGTCATACATAAACTTCACACATAAAACATGTCTACACACACACCCCCTTAAAATATATCAAGGCTACTGATAAACATATTACAGCAATCATTAGAAAATTCATTGCTGGTTTATGACCCATTAAGTACCTGATTCGGAAGCTGCTGAACCGTTCATCCACCTGAAGAGCACCCCACAGAACAGACACCATGTCCAGCAGAATGGACATGTCTGCGCTCGCCTTGACCCTACAGGATTGGTGCATTGACAGCTCACCTCCAGTAGTCATGGGTTACATTTTCTGATACTTTTATTGGAATTTGCTCTTTGAAGTTAGAATTTTTGGAGGTGCCAAAACCAACTGGTGTAAGTCAGTCCTTCAGTAGCTGATGGACTCCGAAGGAACAATAACCCCTCACATTTTTTAGAACACCCTGTGGTATCCAGAGTGATGCAACTTACATTGATCCCACTCACTTTCAAACTTTGCCTAAATGGCCAACATTACCCATTTACATTTTATGAGGAAAATATCTGGAACCTGTGACAATCCACAAATTTCCAACCAGCAGTTCAACATAAAAATGGAACTCAATTTATGTGGGTGGACCTAGCACTGGTGATAACAAAGGGTATAAAGCAACATGGACAGATCAAGATTTTCCACAGTAACCACCTCTTTTCTCAAAATATGGGTAGTTGTGGATTTTGGATCTTCTCAGAGTTGACACCCAGGGAAACTTACCAAACTCTCACATTTCTTAACAAGCACTGGCAAAGCCAATAGATCTCGCCTATACAACAGCTATTGGCTTTGGTAATGTAATTTACCATATTATACACTCGTGTGGCTGCTGTTCAGCGTGGCTAAAAGTCAGTGGCGCGGAATGTCAGCGTTGAGTGGGGAGTAGAGTGGATGTGTTGGAATGTCATGAAGTGAAGTAGGAGGCTTAGAGTATCGTAAAGAGGAGTAGAGTTCAGTGGCAGAGTGTGTCGGAGTGGGGTGGAATATGGTGGGGGAGTTGTAGTGTACTGAGGTATTGGGGTGGATTGGCGTAGAGTGGAATGGACTGGGGTTGAGTGGGATGGAGTGGGGTGAGTAGGGGTGGATTGGACTGGAGTAGTCAATTGAAATGGGATAAGTTGTATGGTATTCAGGTGGATTTGAGTGGGGTGGATTAGACTGGATTTAGGTGGGCAATTTGGATTGGATTGATATGGCTGGGGTGGGATGGATTAAATTGGGGTAGAGTGGATCAGATTGGACTGGAGTGGGGTGAATTGGATTCATTTGTTAAGGCTAGAGTGGGAGTGGACAGGATTGGGGTGGGGTGGATTGGAGTAGAGTGGGGTTGGATAGATTGGAGTGGGGTGGATTTGGATAGAGTGAATGGATTGGAGTAGAGTGGTAGATTGGAGTGAGTGGGGTAGAATGGAGCCGGGTGTACTGGAATGGGGTGGATTGGAGTGTGGTGAATTGGATTGGAGTGGAATGGAGTGAAATGGGCTGGGGTTTGCCAGATTGGGGTGGATTGGAGTGGGGTAGGCTGGCTGAGATGGGGTGGGCTACATTAGGATAGAGTGGGGTGGATTTGAGTGGATGGAAATGGGGAGGTTGACTGGATTGATGTGGGGTAGATTACAGTGGTTTGGAGTGGGGTGGATTGAATTGGGGTAGGGTGGATTTATGTGGGTTGTATTGGAGGGGGGTGGACTGGGGTGGATTGGTGTGAGGTGGATTTGGGTGAAGTGGATTGGAGTAGGGTTGTTTTGAATGAAGTGGGGTGAGAAGAAATGGAATGGAGTGGGGTGGGTTGGATTGGACTGGGGTGAGGTGGGCTGGAGTGGGGGTAGATTGTTTTGGAGTGGAGTGGGGCAGATGGGTGTGAGCAGACTGGACTAGTTTTAATGGGGACAGATTGTTTTGGATTGGGGCAGATTGCTTTGGATTGGTGTCACACAGATTGGAGTGAGGTAGATTGGGGTATAGCATATTTTTTGGATTGGAGTGGGGCAGATTGTTTTGGAGTGGGGTGAATTAACCAGTTTGGCTCCGGGCACGTAATGGTTACATCCGCCGGCACAGTGCTCCTGTGCCGAGGATGTAACCATTATGTCCTGGCACCTGAGTTCGGAGGGAGCGCTAGCTTGAAACCACTTAAGCAGCAGGGATTGGTGTGTGTATGTGTGTGTTTTGTTTGGGGGGCAGCCCCTTGGGCAAGGGTTGCTCCCCATGGGGGCACATTACTATTGGCCATATCTGCCCCCCCGAGGGCAGATTGGCCTATTTTTGGAAGGCCCATCTGCCCCAAAGGGGAGCTGAAAGCCCAACAGAGAAGATTTTGTTTTCAAAATAAGAGGGTGGGGGGAGGGTATGGCCATACCCCCACCCCAAATAAATGGGGCCAAAGTTGTTCTGCCCACCAGTGGGCAGATGGGGCAATTACCCGCGATCCACACCCCCGGGGGATTGGGGCAAAAATTCTACTAGATGCCAGGGAATTAAAAATATATATATATAAATATATAGTGGGGTGGTGGCTACCAACCAGTATGGGCCTGGTTATGCCCCACCCCAACTGAAGGGGGTAACAGTCTTTCAGCTCTCCCCCGGCACACTAAAATATCTTATACTACGGCAAGCAAGAGGACATTTGATTATTTTGGGTTTTGGTTTTACATTTGGGCATGAGAGCTTGGCTAACTCTTAAAATAGTCCCACTTGGAATAGTGAGGGCTGCACTTTATGGACTTTGGGACGCTGCCATGTAGAAAAATCCACAAGAACTAGACACATCTGAAAATTAAACATCTGGGTGATTCCAGAGTGGTGTGCTTCACATGCACTCCGCACCATTTTCTTACCCACAATGCCCTGCAAACCTCCACCTTTGCAGGAAATCACACATTTTTCCCACATTTTTGTGATGGGACCTTCCGGAATCTGCAGGAATCCACAAAAGTCTTACCACCTAGCATTGTCATATCTATACCGATAAAAATTATGCTGCACTTGTCAGCCCAAAAATGTATTTTTTAAACTGCCCTTTTGGGCCCGCTTTGGCTCCCCCTCAATTTCGACATGTTTTTGGCTCTTTCCTGTCACAAGCACTTGGCCCACCTACACAAGTGAGATATCATTTTTACCGGGAGACTGAGGGGAACTTTGGCTGGTAGGACATTTGTTCCGGTGCAGTGATCCCACACAGAAATGAGGGAAAAATTTGATTTGCTTTAGCTAAATTTGAGGTTTGCTGAGGATTATGGGTAAGAAAACATTGGGGGATCCATGCAAGTCACACCTCCCTAGACTCCCTCGGGTGTCTAGTTTTCAGATATGTCTGGGTTTGGTAGGTTTCCAAAGATGGCTGCTGAGCCCAGGACCAAAAACGCAGGTGTGACAACCCCTTCCACCCCCCGGCAAAAACAGGTAGTTTTGTATTTGATCATTTTGATGTGTCCAGATAGTGTTTTGGGGCATTTCCTTTTTTCGCAGGCAGTAGGCCTAGCCACAAAAGGGAGGTACTATTTTTCTCGGGAGACTTGGGGGAATGCTGGGTGGAAGGACATTTGTGGCTCCTCTCAGATTGCAGAACTTTCTGTCACCGAAATGTGAGGAAAAAGTGTTTTTTAGCCTAATTTTGCGGTTTGCAAAGGATTCTGGGTAACAGAACCTGGTGAGAGCCCCACAAGTCATCCCATCTTGGATTCCCCTAGGTGTCTAGTTTTAAAAAATGCGCAGGTTTGGTAGGTTTCCCTAGGTGCTGGCTGAGCTAGAGGCCAAAACCCACAGCTAGGAACTTTGCAAAAAACAGGTCTGTTTTCTTTGGGAAAATGTGATGTGTCCATGTTGTGTTTTCTGTTGCGAGCATTAGGCCTACCCACGCAAGTGAGGTACCATTTTTATCAGGAGACTTGAGGGAACACAGAATAGCAAAACAAGTGTTATTGCCACTTGTCTTTCTCTACATTTTTTCCTTCCAAATGTAAGACAGTGTGTAAAAACAAAAAGTCTATTTGAGGAATGCCCTGAAATTCACATGCTAGTATGTGCACCCCGGAATTCGGAGATGTGCAAATAACCACTGCTTCTCAACACCTTATCTTGTGCCGATTTTGGAAATACAGAGGTTTTCTTGATACCTATTTCTCACTTTTTATATTTCACCAAATTTATTTCTGTATGCCCGGTATACAAGTAAAACCGTTGCAAGGTGCAGCTCCTTTATTGGCTCTGGGTACCTAGAGTTCTTGATGAACCTACAAGCCCTATATATATATCCCTGCAACCAGAGGAGTCTAGCAGACGTAACAGTATATTGCTTTTGAAAATATGACATTGTAGGAAAACGTTACAGAGTAAAACGTGGAGAAAAATGGCTGTTTTTTTTCACCTCAATTTCAATGTTTTTTTTTATTTCAGCTGTTATTTTCTGTTGGAAACCCTTGTAGGATCTACACAAATTGCCCCTTGCTGAATTCAGAATTCTGTCTACTTTTCAGAAATGGTTAGCTGTCAGGGATCCAGCATTGGTTTCACATCCATTTCTGTCACTAACTGGAAGGAAGCTCAAAGCACAAAAAATAGTAAAAATGTGATATGTCCCAGTAAAATGCCAAAGTTGTGTTGAAAAATGTGGTTTTCTGATTCAAGTTTGCCTATTCCTGAAAGCTGGGAAGATGGTGATTTTAGCAATGCAAATCCTTTGTTGATGCTATATTCAGGGGAAAAAACACAAGCCTTCTTCTGCAGCCCTTTATCCCCCCATTTTTTTAAAAACAAAAAACAAAATTTTTGCTGTATTTTGGCTAATTTCTTGGTCACCTTCAGGGGAACCCAGAAACTCTGGGTACCCCTAGAATCCCTAGGATGTTGGAAAAAAAGGATGCAAATTTGGTGTGGATAGCTTATGTGGACAAAATGTTATGAGGGCCTAAGCGTGAACTGCCCCAAATAGCCAAACAAAGGCTCGGCACGTGAGGGAAAAAGGCCTGGCAGCGAAGGGGTTACATTGGAGTTGGGTGGGAGGACTGGATTAGGGTGAGTGGTATGGATTGGAGTAAGGTGGATTGGTGTGGGGTAAAATGGGGTGGATTGGTGTGGAGTAAATTAGGGTATATTGGTGTGGGGTGGAATGGGGTGTACTCCGCGGTTATGCGTTAAAGCATAATTTCATAAATCACACATAGTAAAGTAACAACGTCGCACTGCAGTATTTCCAAAAAAATAATCTTTTGAAAAGAGCACCCACGAGCAAAAACAAAATAAAACATGAGTGGAAGTGGCAAAATAAACAAAAGCTCGCTATATAAAAGAAACATTTTGTTTGTCCAGCTGGGCATGTTTTTGCCAGTCACAAGCCTTTTGTTTGCAGGGCACTAGAACTTAAAAAGAACAAAATAGTACCTCAATCACATTGGGAGCAGAGAACAGGCACTGGTTAAGTTGAATCAATCAGTGCTTGGCCCCTGGTTCTCAGTGAGGAACGGAAATGATGCTACGATGGAAGTTGACTAATTACAGGGCTGTAAAGAAGAGTGCCATGCAAGGCAACAAAATGTGAGCGACAGGCAGGCTCCAAGCCCTTTATTGTACACAAAAGTCTTGCAAGTCAGACACATGCACTAGTGCATGTACTCACAGGTTTATCCTTAAAAACAAATGGTGGTACATCTCACTTTAGACATGCATGTTTTAAGGTGAAATGAATGCTTTGCAATGCCAGACTCGAGGCCAGGCTGGCAGGCATCCCAGCCTAGGAGAGGTGAGGGTCAGCAGACTGAAGCCCTTTCAGGCCAATGTGTGCTACGCACCTGGTGACACCTCCTGCAAGTTGGGGATTTTTGTAATTATTTGGCATTTGTGTACCCCACAATCAAAACATGACTTCTAGACTAAAACAAAATGACAAGTCCCAGAATGCATGGTGAATACTTTGGACGGGCTAAAGGTGTTCCATAACATGGAGCAACATGGCAGCTATGGGCGTGAACATACAAAACAATGTCGAGCATGAAAGGCACTAATCACATGGGATTTTGAAACTGTGCAGTTAATCAACCTCAGACTTACATAAGGTGCACGTGAAATATGCATTTTAAAATTCATGTTTTGAATTTGCAGTGGTGCTTTGGGCTTTTCTATACATTTCTTGGCTATCTGCAGGATAAAATACATACTTTTTTTAAAAAGATTGTTTACTTTTAATTAATTTATTTATGTTTCGAGTTCACACAAGAGTGCAAACTGAGGCTACCTGTGACCAAGGAGGAAAGTTGCTATTGTAGTCAGGACATTTTAAATTAAGTCTTTGATTGTTGTTCCCGAAGACACCGGATCAGGGAGTGCTCAGAATGCACTACTTTCCCGACAGATGTTGCCACAAGTTTTGAGTACAAGCAAAGTTTGAAGACCTTTGTTTAAAATATTTTTTTAGTAACATAAGACTTAGTTAGCACAGCGCAAGCGCTGTGCAGGCAAAACCTAAAAAAGTGTTCAGACTGAGAGGAATGCAAGTAGGATTAGACAGAGGTACAGAGACGGAGGGACAGTAACAGAGGGAGATACGATAGGATAGGACACAGGAAGAAATCATGATGATGAACAGAGAGGGGGACAAAGGGATTCCAGAGGGACTGAACAGGAGAGGGAGAGAGACAAAAAAGGGACAGCCAGAAGAAGGGGGGGCAAAGAGAGACTGAGGGGGACAAAGATGGATAGAGATATGTATACACAGACATGTATTGCTAGGGATAGACTAAGAGATAAAATGACAAAATACTAGGTATCCCTCAAATTTAGATAGATTGCTATTACACATGGATATGTAGAAAAAGCTTTTAGCGTCATGCAAAGCTACAAACGGTTTAAATATCATCCTACTATTATCTTTACGTCTCCTTTGTCACTATGTTTATGGCAAGATGTGTGGATTTTCAAGGGCTGTAAACCCCCAGTTTGGAATTCCTCTCTTATCACATCCATTGGTTTATTCTTTTGCAGTACAAGTGCAAACCTAACCTCAAGGATGGTGAGGAAAGGAAGGAGGGAATGTGTGGCAAGGAAGTCAGGCCTCCTATACCCTTCACTATCACAGCTGTGTCACTGACTATCCTTTCACAGATAGCAAACACAAACTGAGATTCCCCTGACATTTACAGACTGGTTTAGTCTTACATGTTTGATTTTATTTACCTCTGTACTGCAGGTTGTATGCATCTGCATGCAGCAGATGCTAAACCTAATCAGATATCTTTCCTGCTATGACTAGAAAATATACTGTGCATTCTATTTTTAGCATAAGACCCAGGTTTTGGCTCAGTCTGTATGCATGAGCAGTCAGCAAAACCAGTAATAGAAAACAAATATTTTCTACTCCTGCAACTGGCTGTTAAATTGTATTATGAAAACCTGCTTACAGGAAAGAACAATAAGGTAAAAGAGTTTTCTGGAATATAACATGCTTCTAATCCTGTTGCATTGCTCACCATGTAGTGTGCTTTTATAAATAGACGTCCATCTCCCCCAGAGCATAAACTACACCTAAAGAAATAACGTCGCATTGCAATACTTTGAACAAGATAATCTTTTGAGAAGAGTATCCATGAGCAAAAACAAAATAAAACATGAGTGGAAAGTGAGAAAAGACGACTTGGGAAAATAAAAGAAAGTTAGCTATAAAAAAGAAAACTTTGCAATTTTGTTTTGTCCTGGTAGGCAGTTTTTGCCAGCACAAGGCTTCTGTTTGCAGGGTACTAGAAGTTAAAAAAAAAAAATAATAGTACCTCAGTCACGTTGGGAGCAGCGGTCGGGCCCTGATTAAGTTGAATCAACCAGTGTTTGGTCCCTGCGCCACAGGGAGGAACAGAAATTATGCCAGGCCTGAAGTGGACAAATTACGAGGCTGTAAAGAAGAGTGCCATGCAAGTCAAAACATGGTGAGTGACAGGTGGGCTTTAAGTCCTTTACTGTACACAACACTCTCACCAGCAAGACTCATGCAGTAGGGCATGAACTCGCAGGCTCGACACTAAAAATTGGGGAACCGTAAGGGGGTAGATTGGATCGAGGGTGGCATGGCTAGTTTTCAGAAATGTGTAGGTTTGGTAGGTCTTTGGGTGCCAACTGAATTAGGGCCCAAAATACACCGCAAATCGACATTGCAGAAAAAAGTTGGTTTTGAGCTGCAAATTTTGATCTGTCCAAATGTTTGAGGTTTTTGTGAGGGCTTTTTGGTAAGGAACCTTATTAGAGCCACACAAGTCACACCAACCTGGGCACCCCCGGATGTCTAGTTTTCAGAAAAGTCTGGGTATGGTAGACGTGGCATGGTAGATATCCCTGCATGGCAACTGAGCTAGGGTTCAAAATCTACAGATAACCCAGTTGTATAAAAAAAAAAAAAAGAATTAATTGGGAAAAAACCTTGATTCTGCTGGGTGAAATACAATGTCTCTAGGTCGTATTTCAAGGTGTTTTATGTCACACAAGTGGGCTACTATTTAGCAGGAGATGTGTGGGAACACAATAGTAGAACAGTTATTCGCATTAGATTTTTTATTTTTTTTGCATTTCTCGCTTCTAAGTGCAAGACAGTGAACAAGAAAAAAGACATTTTGCAAAATGCCAATTCGCCTGCTAGTATTGGTACCCACAAATTCAGGTGTACAGATATCAGTTGCTCCAAAACTCAGTACCATGTGTACATTTCAGAAATGCATGGGTTTCCTTTGTTACAACATACCATACGAATTGCTCGATATACAGTGAAAAAACATTGTAGTGCAACTTAGTTGTGGCCTCAGGTTCTTGAATAAACGTTTTAATTCACCCGTCCAGAAGTGCAGATGCAATGGTATATTTCTTTTGTAAATTCTTGGGGACCTAAACTTTTGGTTTGACAAACCCAATATGCCACATCCCAAAACTATCACCACTGGCCTAATCACACTGAACCTACATCAGACTGTACACAATCCCACCCATGTCGCTGGAAACATCATAGATGTCATTTTTGCAAACTCAGAACTAGTTACCGTTCAAAGCATCACACTAGTCACATGGTCAGACTACTATTTAGTAACTTTCCAACATAAAACACCACAAAACCAACACACCCAAGACCACTGTAAATACACTGATCTGTCGACCATGGAACAAGCTCAATTTTGAAGACTTAAAAACACAATTAACAGCCAACTCCGATCTAGAGACAATAAATTCTGTTCCAAAACTTTATAAGTGGCTACAAGCTTTTGCAATCCTACTACCGCTCACAAAAAACAAACAGGACAAAAGAAAACCAACACCTTGGAGAAATACACAACTGAAAAAAAATAAGACAACAAATCAGAAGGCTGAAAAGACAAACTTCACCTACACAAAATTAATAGAATATACAAATCAATAAAAAAAGCTACAAAAAAGTTACTACTCAGACATAATTCAAAACGTGAAATCTTCTAATTAGGAATTTTGTAAAATTGTCAGCAAATTTTGAAAACTTAAAAGCGTTGAAGGAACTCATGCCATTAATTAAGAATTCACAAACTGGCAAATCATTACACAACTAAGTCAGACACATTGGGCTCCTATTTAAAACAAAGGAAAACAACCAGCACCAACCTGTTTTTCTAAAATCCCCTCCAAGAGTAAGCAAACCCAGCATCTGCACTCCTCCAAACAAATATCACAAAGTGAATTTATGGATCTGGTCAAAGCCAGCACACCTTCCGGCAGCCCTTCAAACCCTTGTCCAGCACACATCTTCAAGAACATTCTTTTAAGCACTTCTGCTGCCACTCCTGTAAGTATCATCAATAATTCTTTGACTACGTGAACCTTTCCTGAAGACCATAAAAAGGCATACATACACCCGTTATTAAAGAAAACAACCTGGACACACAGGACCCAAAAACCTACAGACTGATTACAAATGAACCTTTCCAGGGCAAACTGATAGAAAGAGCTGTATTGACCCAAATGTCACAGTTCATTAAAGATAATGCCATACTTACAGACTACCAAGCTGGATTCTGCCCAGGAAGAGGCACTGACTGAATCTGCATTTATCACAACCTAGGACAGGGGTTTTCAAACTGGGGGGGGGGCCTCAAATGATCCAAAGGGAGGCGCCAGGCTCTGGTCAAAAGCAGCATTATGCTAATAAAAGGGCTTTGTTTTAAGGTGAAAAAACAGAGCAGCCGTCAACTACTCTGTAATGGGCCATCACTACCCTGTTTTTCTCATTCACATCCAAGCTGTGGGCATGTGCCAAAAGGGAAGGGACTTCCAAATACTCTTTAGAAACCCCCAACGCCCACTTCTAAAAATCACACTGTGGATACTTTTACATGTTAGTAAGGCTGTCTGACCAGAATTGTATGTTTGGCATTATGTATTTGATTGCAATGTTTAAAAATAAGTGTAGGCATATTCAAACATTGCCGATTGAATAGAACAATGGTGAAACATTCGGAGGGGGGGCCTGATGACTTTCCCCCCCACTGCCAGGGGGGACATTAAAAAAGTTTGAAGGCCACTGATCTAGGACGATCTTAAAGAAACAGTTGATCGCAATGGAGTTTCTGTACTACTTCTCTTGGAACTCTCAGCTGCCTTTGACACTGTTGACCATGATACCCTAATTCAAAGACTCCACAAAGCAGGCATAGAAGGAACTGCTCTCGACTGGATCACATCATACCTTCAATACAAAACAAGTGTCATCTACTCCCCCACTTTCTTGTCCAAACCCTACTTGACAAAAGCAGGGGTCCCTCAAGGATAAATCATCTCACCTATGCTTTTCAACATCCACATAATGTTATTACCAGAACTGATCAATGATATTCAACTCACATGCTACAACTATGCAGATGATACACAAATAATCCTTCATTTTGGAATGCCCCAAAGACATTGGAAACTCACAAATCTTCAGTTGCCTCAAAGTAGTTGATCAATGGATGACGTGGAGCCATCTCAAACTGAATGCTTCCAAAACTGAAATACTCACATGTGGAGACTGGAACAATTATGACCCACTGTGCACCTGGCCAGACGATCTGGGACCACCTCCTCAAGTATCTAAGGAAGTTAAAAACCTTGGAATTACCATGGACTCCAAGTTAACAATGAATGCCCAGGTGGACAAATTAGCACAATCAAGCTTCATCACCTTGGAAAAATATGCAACGCATTTTTTTTATCCCACCCCAGATTTCCACACAGAGTCCAGGCTACTATCTCCCTTGTACTATCTGAACTAGATTATGTCAATGGCCTCTACCATGGATCATCTCGATCTACTATCAAAAAACTACAACGCATTCATAACTTGGCTGCCAGAGTACTATTACATGTAAAGCCACAATCCCACATCTCCTCTGCCTTGAAGGCATTACATTGGTTACCGGTTGCCAGACGATCTACCTTCAAGCAGCTTTGTATCATCCACAAAGTAATACATGGAACAGGACCGCTTTTCATCAGGAATAAAATCACCAAACATATTCAACAAAGAAACCTCCGCTCAAGAT
Organism: Pleurodeles waltl; assembly: GCF_031143425.1. Taxonomy (NCBI): domain Eukaryota; kingdom Metazoa; phylum Chordata; class Amphibia; order Caudata; family Salamandridae; genus Pleurodeles; species Pleurodeles waltl. The sequence continues at coordinate 774,328,656 of NC_090446.1, read as the reverse complement.
TGGCACCTTGCCTTAAAACAACACCGTACAAGAAAAATACTATAGGTGGTACATCCTCCTTGATTCAAGCAGTCAAACTATGGAATTCATTACCCCCAAATATAAGATCCACGGATAACTATCTTGTCTCCAGAAGATTATTCAAGAGGTGGCTCTTTCCTTCATAACCACCATATCCAAACAGCAATGGACTGCATATGCCTGTGTTGGTAAATATTTATAATTAAATTATGTGTACATATCTAGACATGTATATTTCTTTAAGAAATATGTATGATTACTATTTCGTAATAATAAAATATGTACATACTCTTTAAGCCTGTTTAACAAATGTATATTTACTCACCGTAAAATGTATATATATATATATATATACATATATATATATGGAAAATGTCACTTACCCAGTGTACATCTGTTTGTGGCATGAGACGCTGCAGATTCACATGCTGTGCATTATCCTGCCATCTAGTGTTGGGCTCGGAGTGTTACAAGTTGTTTTTCTTCGAAGAAGTCTTTTCGAGGAGATCGAGGGACTCCTCCCATTTCGGCTCCATTGCGCATGGGCGTCGACTCCATCTTAGATTGTTTTCCCCGCAGAGGGTGAGTGTAAAGAAATGGCTCCCTGTTGCAGTTACCCCCCACTTTTTGCCTGATACTGATGCTGACTTGACTGAGAAGTATGCTGGGACTCTGCTAACCAGGCCCCAGCACCAGTGTTCTTTCACCTAAAATGTACCATTGTCTCCACAATTGGCACAACCCTGGCACCCAGGTAAGTCCCTTGTAACTGGTACCCCGGGTACCAAGGGCCCTGATGCCAGGGAAGGTCTCTAAGGGCTGCAGCATGTCTTATGCCACCCTAGGGACCCCTCACTCAGCACAGACACACTGCTTGCCAGCTTGTGTGTGCTGGTGGGGAGAAAATGACTAAGTCGACATGGCACTCCCCTCAGGGTGCCATGCCAACCTCACACTGCCTGTGGCATAGGTAAGTCACCCCTCTAGCAGGCCTTACAGCCCTAAGGCAGGGTGCACTATACCACAGGTGAGGGCATAGGTGCATGAGCACTATGCCCCTACAGTGTCTAAGCAAAACCTTAGACATTGTAAGTGCAGGGTAGCCATAAGAGTATATGGTCTGGGAATCTGTCAAAAACGAACTCCACAGTTCCATAATGGCTGCACTGAATACTGGGAAGTTTGGTATCAAACTTCTCAGAATAATAAACCCACACTAATGCCAGTGTTGGATTTATTAAAAAATGCACACAGAGGGCATCTTAGAGATGCCCCCTGTATTTTACCCAATTGTTCTGTACAGGACTGACTGGTCTGTGCCAGCCTGCTGCTGAGAGACGAGTTTCTGACCCCATGTGGTGAGGGCCTTTGTGCTCTCTGAGAAACAAAAGCCTGCTCTGGGTGGAGGTGCTTCACACCTCCCCCCTGCAGGAACTGTAACACCTAGCGGTGAGCCTCAAAGGCTCAGGCTTCGTGTTACAATGCCCCAGGGCATTCCAGCTAGTGGAGATGCCCGCCCCCTGGACACAGCCCCCACTTTTGGCGGCAAGTCCAGGAGAGATAATGAGAAAAACAAGGAGGAGTCACTGGCCAGTCAGGACAGCCCCTAAGGTGTCCTGGGCTGAGGTGACTCTGACTTTTAGAAATCCTCCATCTTGCAGATGGAGGATTCCCCCAATAGGGATAGGAATGTGACCCCCTCCCCTTGGGAGGAGGCACAAAGAGGGTGTAGCCACCCTCAGGGCTAGTAGCCATTGGCTACTGCCCTCCCAGACCTAAACACACCCCTAAATTCTGTATTTAGGGGCTCCCCTGAACCTAGGAACTCTGATTCCTGCAACCTAAGAAGAAGACTGCTGAGCTGAAAAACCCTGCAGAGAAGACGGAGACACCAACTGCTTTGGCCCCAGCTCTACCGGCCTGTCTCCCCCCCTTCTAAAGACACTGCTCCAGCGACGCTTTCCCCAGGGACCAGCGACCTCTGAATCCTCAGAGGACTGCCCTGCTCTAGAAGGACCAAGAAACTCCAGAGGACAGCGGCTCTGTTCACCCAAGACTGCAACTTTGTTTCAAAGGAGCAACTTTAAAACAACTGCGTTTCCCGCCAGAAGCGTGAGACTTGCTACTCTGCACCCGACGCCCCCGGCTCGACTTGTGGAGAAACAACACTTCAGAGAGGACTCCCCGGCGACTACGAGACCGTGAGTAGCCAGAGTTGCCCCCCCCCTGAACCCCCACAGCGACGCCTGCAGAGGGAATCCCGAGGCTGCCCCTGACCGCGACTGCCTGACTCCCAGATCCCGACACCTGGTAAAGACTCTGCACCCGCAACCCCCAGGACCTGAAAGATCGGAACTCCAGTGCAGGAGTGACCCCCAGGAGGCCCTCTCCCTTGCCCAGGTGGTGGCTACCCCAAGGAGCCCCCCCTTGCCTGCCTGCATTGCTGAAGAGACCCCTTGGTCTCCCATTGATTTCCATTGGAAACCCGACGTGTGTTTGCACACTGCACCCGGCTGCCCCCGTGCTGCTGAGGGTGTACTTTCTTTGCTAACGTGTGTCCCCCTCAGTGCCCTACAAAACCCCCCTGGTCTGCCCTCCGAAGACGCTGGTACTTACCTGCTGGCAGACTGGAACCGGGGCACCCCCTTCTCCATTGAAGCCTATGCGTTTTGGGCACCACTTTGACCTCTGCACCTGACCGGCCCTGAGCTGCTGGTGTGGTAACTTTGGGGTTGCTCTGAACCCCCAATGGTGGGCTACCTTGGACCCAAACTTGAACCCCGTAGGTGGTTTACTTACCTGCAAAAACTAACAAACTCTTACTCCCCCTAGGAACTGTGAAAATTGCACTGTGTCTAGTTTTAAAATAGCTATGTGTGATTTATTTCAAAACTGTGTATGCTATTTTGATTATTCAAAGTTCCTAAAGTACCTACCTGCAATACCTTTCATGCAAAGTATTACATGTAAAATTTGAAGCTGTGGTTCTTAAAATAAACTAAGAAAATATATTTTTCTATACAAAAACCTATTGGCCTGGAATTGTCTTTGAGTGTGTGTTCCTCATTTATTGCCTGTGTGTGTACAACAAATGCTTAACACTACTCCTTTGATAAGCCTACTGCTCGACCACACTACCACAAAATAGAGCATTAGTATTATCTCTTTTTGCCACTATCTTACCTCTAAGGGGAACCCTTGGACTCTGTGCATACTATTCCTTACTTTGAAATAGTGCATACAGAGCCAACTTCCTACAGTGAGGTAGGAGTTGTGTATATAGTAATAGTGCCCATGCAATGGAGTAAGTATGTATGTACATAATGTGTTTAAAAGTGATATCTATTTACAAATGTACAAGTTTATTTTTTTTTATCAACTTATAACGGCTACAGGCTCCCGGGGAGGTGGGAGGGCGCATGTGAATCTGCAGCGTCTCATGCCACAAACAGATGTACACTGGGTAAGTGACATTTTCCGTTCGATGGCATGTGTAGCTGCAGATACACATGCTGTGCATAGACTAGTAAGCAGTTATCTCCCCAAAAGCGGTGGTTTAGCCTGTAGGAGTTGAAGTTGTTTGAAATAATGTCTGTAATACTGCCTGTCCTACTGTGGCTTGTTGTGTTGTTAACACATCCACACAGTAATGTTTTGTGAATGTCTGAGGCGTAGACCATGTGGCTGCCTTACAGATTTCTGTCATGGGTATATTTCCTAGAAAGGCCATTGTGGCGCCTTTCTTTCTAGTGGAGTGTGCCTTTGGTGTAATAGACAGGTCTCTCTTTGCTTTTACATAGCAGGTTTGAATACACTTAACTATCCGTCTGGCAATGCCTTGTTTGGATATTGGATTTTCTGCATGAGGTTTTTGAAAAGCTACAAACAATTGTTTTGTTTTGCAAAATTGTTTGGTTCTATCAATGTAATACATTAGTGCCCTTTTGATGTCTAATGTATGTAATTCTCTTTCAGCTACAGAGTCTGGTTGTGGAAAAAATACTGGGAGTTCTACAGTTTGATTTAAGTGGAACAGTGAATTAACTTTTGGTAAAAATTTGGGATTAGTGTGTAGAACCACTTTATGTTTGTGTATTTGTATAAAGGGTTCCTTTATGGTAAATGCTTGTATTTCACTTACTCTTCTAAGAGATGTGATAGCTATTAGGAAGGCTACTTTCCATATTAAGTATTGCATCCCACAAGAGTGCATGGGTTCAAATGGTGGACCCATGAGCCGTGTTAATACAATATTGAGATTCCATGAAGGCACTGGTGGTGTCCTTGGGGGAATTATTCTTTTTAGACCCTCCATAAATGCTTTAATGACTGGGATTCTAAAGAGTGATGTTGAATGTGTAATTTGCAGATAGGCGGAAATTGCTGTGAGATGTATTTTAATGGATGAAAAAGCTAGCTTAGATTTTTGTAAGTGTAATAAGTAGCTTACAATGTTCTTTGTTGACGCATGTAGTGGTTGAACTTGATTATTATGACAGTAATAAACAAATCTTTTCCATTTATTTGCGTAGAAATGTCTTGTAGTAGGTTTTCTAGCTTGTTTAATGACCTCCATACATTGTTGTGTAAGGTCTAGATGTCCAAATTCTAAGACTTCAGGAGCCAGATTGCTAGATTGAGCGATGCTGGATTCGGGTGTCTGATCTGTTGTTTGTGTTGAGTTAACAGATCTGGTCTGTATGGTAGTTTGATATGAGGTACTACTGACAGGTCTAGTAGTGTTGTGTACCATAGTTGGCGAGCCCAAGTTGGTGCTACTAGTATTAGTTTGAGTTTGTTTTGACTCAATTTGTTTACTAGATACGGAAGGAGTGGGAGAGGGGGAAAAGCGTAAGCAAATATCCCTGACCAACTCATCCATAACGCATTGCCCTTGGATTGAGGGTGTGGGTACCTGGATGCGAAGTTTTGGCATTTTGAGTTTGCTTTTGTTGCGAATAGGTCTCTTTGCGGTGTTCCCCAGTTTTGTTTGCAGTATCTGGGGATGAATTTCCCATTCGTGGGTCTGTTGGTGATCTCGACTGAGATTGTCGGCCAACTGGTTTTGAATTCCTGGGATGTATTGTCCTATTAGGCAAATGTGATTGGGAATCGCCCAATGCCAAATCTTCTGTGCTAATAGACACAGCTGTGATGAGTGTGTCCCTCCCTGTTTGTTTAGGTAATACATTGTTGTCATGTTGTCTGTTTTGACAAGAATGTGTTTGTGGGCTATTAACGGTTGAAATGCTTTCAATGCTAGAAACACTGCTAGTAGTTTTAGTTGATTTATATGAAGTTGTCTTTATTGAGTGTCCCATTGTCCCTGGATGCTGTGTTGGTTGAGGTGTGCTCCCCACCCTACCATGGAAGCATCTGTTGTGATCACTTATTGAGGCACTGGGTCCTGGAAAGGCCGTCCATGGTTTACATTTATAGGATTCCACCATTGAAGCGAGGAGTGTGTTTGGCGGTCTATCAACACTAGATCTTGGAGATGACCCTGTGCTTGTGTCCATTGTCTCGCTAGGCACTGTTGTAAGGGCTGCATGTGTAATCTTGCGTTTGGGACAATGGCCATGCATGAAGACATCATGCCTAAAAGTTTCATCATTAATTTTACTTGATACTGTTGGTTTGGGTGCATGCTTTGTATTACGTTTTGGAATGCTTGTACCCTTTGTGGACTTGGAGTGGCAATCCCTTTTTCTGTGTTGATTGTTGCTCCTAAGTATTGTTGTATTTGACACGGTTGTAAGTGTGATTTTAGGTAGTTTATTGAGAACCCTAGCTTGTGAAGGGTTTCTATGACGTATTTTGTGTGTTGAAGACAGTTTTTGAGCGCTGGTTTTTATTAACCAATCGCCTAGGTATGGGAATACGTGTATGTGCTGTCTTCTGATATGTGCAGCTACTACTGCAAGGCATTTTGTAAATACCCTTGGTGCTGTTGTTATCCCGAATGGTAACACTTTGAATTGGTAATGTACTCCTTGGATTACAAACCTTAAGTATTTCCTGTGGGAAGGATGTATGGGTATATGGAAGTAAGCATCCTTGAGGTCTAATGTTGACATGTAGTCTTGTTGTTTGAGCAAGGGAATCACGTCTTGAAGTGTCACCATGTGAAAGTGATCTGATTTGATGTAAAGATTTAGTGTTCTGAGATCTAAGATGGGTCTCAGTGTTTTGTCTTTTTTTGGTATTAGAAAATACAGGGAATAAACACCTGTTCCTTTCTGATGGTTGGGTACTAGTTCTATTGCCTCTTTTTGTAACAACGCTTGGACTTTTAGTTGTAATAGATCCAAGTGCTGTTTGGACATGTTGTGTGCTTTTGGAGGCACATTTGGTGGTAATTGTAGGAATTCTATGCAATAACCACGTTGGATAATGGCTAGGACCCACGAGTCCGTAGTTATGTCTTCCCAAATTTTGTAATAATCTGTGAGTCTCCCCCCCACTAGTGTTATGTGTAGGGTATTTGTGACATTGGAGTCACTGTTTAATTTGTGGGGTTTTTGGGCTTTGGAATTTCCCTCTCGTTTTAGGGAACTGTCCACCCCTATATTGTCCCCGAAAGCCTCCTCTTTGGTATTGGCCCTGGTATGTGGTTCTGGCCTGTGAGGTTGAAGGTTCTGTGCTTTGGGCTCGAAACCCCCCTCTAAAGTGTGGCTTCCTAAAGGTGCCTCTGCTCTGTGGGGAGTAGAGCGCGCCCATGGCTTTGGCCGTGTCTGTCTTTCTTTAGCTTTTCTATAGCTGTATCCACCTCCGGTCCAAACAACTGTTGTCCATTAAAAGGCTTATTAAGCACAGCCTGCTGGATCTCTGGCTTAAATCCGGAGGTGCGTAGCCATGCGTGTCTCCGAATAGTGACTGCCGTGTTTACTGTTCTGGCGGCTGTGTCCGCTGCGTCCATCGCCGATCGTATCTGATTGTTGGAGATACTTTGGCCCTCTTCCACCACTTGTTGTGCACGCTTTTGAAACTCTTTGGGAAGATGTTCAATGAAATGCTGCATTTCGTCCCAATGAGCCCTGTCATATCTTGCCAATAAAGCTTGTGAATTGGCAATGCGCCATTGATTGGCTGCCTGTCCTGCAACCCTTTTCCCTGCTGCATCAAACTTTCGACTTTCTTTGTCGGGTGGTGGTGCATCCCCAGAAGTCTGTGAGTTTGCCCTTTTGCGGGCTGCCCCTACTACCACTGAGTCAGGTGTTAGTTGTTGCGTGATGTACACGGAGTCCGTAGGGGGAGGTTTGTATTTCTTCCTAGGTGTGATGGCTCTGCCTTTGACTGGGTCTTGAAACACCTGTTTCGCATGTTTTAACATGCCAGGTAACATCGGCAGACTCTGGTATTGGCTATGTGTTGATGACAGGGTATTGAATAAAAAGTCATCCTCTATAGGTTCTGCATGCAGTGCTACATTGTGAAAAGTAGCTGCTCTGGACACCACTTGCATGTAAGCAGTACTGTCTTCTGGTGGTGATGGTCTTGCCGGGTAGCAATCCGGACTATTGTCAGATACTGGTGCATCGTATAGATCCCATGCATCTGGATCATCTTGGCTCATCCCTGTGTGCGTTGGTGATTGCATCATTGGTGGTGTTGCAATTGGGGACAGTTGCGGTGAGTGCTGTGGCGATGGCTGTGGAGAAAAACATGGTGGAGTTTTTTCTTTAGCCACTTTAGCCTTTGGCTGTTTTTCTGTTTCCTTGAAAGCAAGTTTTCGTTTCATTTGAATTGGGGGAAGGGTTCTTATTTTCCCCGTGTCCTTCTGTATATGGAGCCTTCTTTGTGTATAGTCTGGCTCTCCCATCTCTTGTTCTTGTATGAATTTATGGCCTTGTAGTTGTGCTGAAAGGCCTTGTTCTTCGGTATAGGAGCTCTGTTTCGTCTCCGAGGCTGGATGTTTCGGCACTGAAACCTTTTCAGCAGCCTTTTTCGGTTCCGAAGCCACCTTTTTCGGTTTTGGAGTGCCGACATCTCGGTGCTGAGTTTGGTCGGAGCTAGTATCTCGGTGCAGGGTATACTCTGTGCCGGTATCTCGACCGGAGTCGGATGTCTTTGACACGTGTGTGCCCTTTTTCGGTGCCGATGGTTGGTCACCTTGCTTACAGGTTAAGCCATGGCCTGCAGGCGGTGGCGTCCCCTGGGCTTTCAGTATTTTTGTGTGAGTTTTGGCTGGGGCAGTTTTACTCACTGTTTGTTGCCTCGCCGGCTGCTCACTTTCGGCCTCGTCCGAGTCCGAATCAGGAATGAAGAAAGTATCCTCTTCTTCGACGTCGTGGTGTCTTGCCGGCGTCGATGTCATTTGAAGCCTTCGAGCTCTCCGGCCCCGTAGCGTCTTCTTCGACCGAAAAGCCCGACAGGCCTCGCAGGTATCCTCTTTGTGTTCGGGGAACAAACACAAATTACAGACCGAATGCTGGTCTGTATAAGGATACTTATTGTGGCATTCGGGGCAGAAGCAGAATGGGGTCCGTACCATGAGCCATGAAGACGCACGCGGTCGGGCCGACCAGGCCCCGCCGGGGAATGGAAGCCCCGAGGGCTACTGGAGCTCTTCTTTTCTTCGGTGTCGATATGCTATTACTAACCTGATACCGAACGCAAACAATACCGTCGAATTTTCCGAGATTTAACTAAATTTCCGAACCGAAACATGGAACGAAGAGGAACAAGTCCGAACCTGATGGCGGAAAGAAAACAATCTAAGATGGAGTCGGCGCCCATGCGCAATTGAGCCGAAATGGGAGGAGTCCCTCGATCTCGTGACTCGAAAAGACTTCTTTGAAGAAAAACAACTTGTAACACTCCGAGCCCAACACTAGATGGCAGGATAATGCAGAGCATGTGTATCTGCAGCTACACATGCCATCAAACACATATATATATATCCCTGCTTTCATTTTAGCTATCAAAATGAGCAAATGTTATCTTAACTATTTTATTACCAAGCATTTCACTATTGAAAGCTGAGGAAAGGTAAAATAATGTTAGAAAAGTACACATATAAATTAACCTCAAATACTGTTTTTATACAACACTACTTTAACATTGTTGCTGCCAGGCCTTTTCCCCCTCAGGTGCACAGCCTTTTTTGGCCATTTGGTGCAGTTCGTGCTTTGGCCCTCACAAATTTTTGGCCACATAAGCTACCCACCCCAAATTTGAGTCCTTTTTTCCAACATCCTAGGGATTCTAAAGGTACCCAGAGTTTGTGGGTTTCCCTGGAGGAAACCAAGAAATTAGCCAAAATACCTCAAAATGTTTGTTTTGAAAAACAAAATGGGAAAAAAGTGCTGCAGAAGAGAGCTTTTGTTTTTTTCCCTAAAAATGGCATCTTCCCAGCTTTCAGGAACAGGCAGACTTGAATCTGAAAACCACATTTTTCAACACAATGGGTGTGAAGCCAATGCTGGATCCTGGACAGCTAAAAATTTCTGAAAAGTAGACAAAATTCTGAATTCAGCAAGGGGTCATTTGTGTAGATCCTACAAAGCTTTCCTACAGAAAATAACAGCTGAAATAAAAAAAATATTGAAACTGAGGTTAAAAAATAAGCATTTCCCTCCACATTTTACTCTAACTTTTTCCTACGATGTCAGATTTTCAAAAGCAATATACCAATACGTCTGCTGGACTCTTCTAGTTGCGGAGATATATAGGGCTTGTAGGTTCATCAACAAAACTAGGTAACCAGAGCCAATAAAGGAGCTGCACCTTGCAATGGGTTTTCATTGTATACCGGGTAAACATCAATTAATTTGCTGAAATAAAAAGAGTGAAAAAGGAAACCTTTGTATTTCCAAAATGGGCACAAGATAAGGGGCCAGATGTAACAAAAAAGGCATTTGCGATTTGGAAATAGCGATTTTTAAGAAATCGCTATTTGTGATTCGCAAAATGCAATGTATCATATTTGCGATTCGGTAATAGCGATTTCTTAAAAATCGCAAATGGTATTACCGAATCGCAAATTGCGATACAGACCCCATTCGCACCTATGGGCCTGTAGGCCCATATTTGCTCATTTTTTGCATTTCCCACATTGCGAATTCCTAACTGGAATTCGCAATTTAGGAAATGCAAAACCCTAGGGTGCTCTTTGCTGCACCCCAAAAAAATATTTCTGGACATGTAAGGGGCACACATGCCAAAGGGGCATGTGTGCGTTACAGGTCAATTTTAAAAATGCATTTTGAATGCATTTTTAAAATTTGCACATGGTTACTACCAAGTTCAACTTGGTGGTAATAGCGATTCCTTAATGCCCAATTCGCATTAAGGAATTGCTTGTTACATGTGGTTTAGAAATCGCAAGTAAGGATTCCTTATTTGCGATTTCTTATTTAGAGAATCGCAATTTGCGATTCTCTAAACACTGCTCGCAAATTTAAGGAATCGCTATTTTTGCGATTCCTTAAATTTGCGTTGCGAATGCCTTTCATAAATACTGTAAGGCATTTTTGCATTCGCAAATGGGCATTCGCACCGTTTGCGAATGCAAAAAGGCTTGATACATCTGGGCCAAGGTGTTGAGACGCAGTGGTTATTTGCACGTCTGCATTCCAGAGTCCTCATTGTAGCATGTGACTTACAAGGCATTTCTCAAATAGACATCTTTTTTACACAATGTCTTACATTTGGAAGGAAAAATGTAGAGAAAGACAGGGGCAATAACACTTGTTCCGCTATTCTGTGTTCCCCCAAGTCTCCCGATAAAAATGTTACCTCATTGGTGTGGGTAGGCCTACTGCCCGCAACAGGAAACGCAACATGGACACATCACATTTGTACATTGAAATTAGACGTGTTTTTGGGAAAGTTCCTTTTTTTTGTTTAATTAGACACCTAGCGGAATTCAGAATGCAGTGACTTGTGGGGCTCTCACCAGGTTCTGTTACCTAGAATCCATTGCAAACCTCAACATTTGGCAAAAAGAAAAACAAAACACTTTTTCCTCACATTTCGGTGACAGAAAGTTCTGGAATCTGAGAGGGGCCACAAATTTCCTTCCACCCAGCATTCTTCAAAGTCTCTCGATAAAAATGGTACCTCACTTGTGTGTGTAGGGCTAGTGCCCACAACAGGAAATGCCCCAAAACACAACATGGACACACAATATTTTCCCAAAGAAAACTGACCTGTTATATACAAAGTGCCTAGCTGTGGATTTTGGCCTCTAGCTAGATTTTGGCCTTTGGCCACCTAGGAAAACCTACCAAACCTGGACATTTCTGAAAACTAGACACCTAGGGGAACCCAGGATAGGGTAACTTGTGGTACTTCCACCAAGTTCTGGTACCCAGAATCCTTAGCAAACCTCAAAATTTGGCATAAAAATCACTTTTTCCTCACATTTTAGTACTGCAAATATCAGGAACCTGAGTGGAGCCACAAACTTCCTTCCAAGCATTCCCCCAGGTCTCCTGATGAAAATGGTACCTAACTTGTGTGGGTAGGGCTAGTGCCAGTGAGAGGAAATGCCCCCAAAACACTACGTGGACACAACATCAAAATTATCAAAATCAAAACTATTGGTTTGTATTGGGTGGGGAGGGGGCTGGGAGGGACCTGCGTTTTTTGGTCCTGGGCTCACCAGCCAGAGGGAAGCCTACCAAACCAAGACATTTCTGAAAACTGGACACCCGAGGGAGTCCAGGGAGGTTAACCTGTGTGGATCCCCTAGTGTTTTCTTACCCAGAATCCTCAGCAAACCTCAAATCTAGCTAAAAAATAAAAGTTTTCCTACATTTCTGTGTGGAATCACTGCACCTTCACAAATTTCCTACCACCCAACGTTCCCCTCAGTCTCCTGATAAAAATTATACTTCACTTGTGTAGGTGGGCCAAGTGCCTGTGACAGGGAAGAGCCAAAAACATGTCGCAATTGAGGGGGAACCAAAGCGGGTCCAAAAGGGCAATTTGAAAAAAAAAAGGTTTTAGGCTGACAAGTGGGGCAGAATTTGTATTGGTATAGATACGACAATGCTGGGTGGTAGGAATTTTGTGGAGTCCTGCATATTCCGGAAGGTTCCATCACAAAAAAGTGGGAAAAATGTGTGATTTCAAGCAAAGTTGGAGGTTTGCAGGTAAGAAAATGGTGTGGGGTGCATGTGAAGAACACCACCCTGGACTAACCCAGATGTTTAGTTTTCAGATGTGTCTAGGTCTCGTAGATTTTTCTTCATCGCAGCGTCCAAATAGTGCAGCCCTCACCATTCCAAGTGGGATGATTTTGAGAGTTAAACAAGCTCCGATGGCCCAAATGTAAAACCAAAACCCAAAATAATCAAATGTCCTCTTGACTGCTGTGGATTAAGATGTGTTAGTGTGCGGGGGAAAGCTGAAAGACTGTTACCCCCTTCAGTTGGGGTGGGGGCATAACCATGCCCATACTGGTTGGTAGCCACCACCTGTAGGAAGTTGGCTCTGTATGTGCTATTTCAAAGTAAGGAATAGCGTGCACAGAGTCCAAGGGTTCCCCTTAGAGGTAAAATAGTGGTAAAAAATAGATAATACTAATGCTCTATTTTGTGGTAGTGTGGTCGAGCAGTAGGCTTATCCAAGGAGTAGTGTTAAGCATTTGTTGTACATACACATAGACAATAAATGAGGTACACACACTCAGAGACAAATCCAGCCAATAGGTTTTGTTATAGAAAAATATATTTTCTTAGTTTATTTTAAGAACCACAGGTTCAAATTTAACATGTAATATCTTGTTTGAAAGGTATTGCAGGTAAGTACATTAGGAACTTTGAATCATTTCAATTGCATGTATACTTTTCAAGTTATTCACAAATAGCTATTTAAAAAGTGGACACAGTGCAATTTTCACAGTTCCTGGGGGAGGTAAGTTTTTGTTAGTTTTACCAGGTAAGTAGGACACTTACAGGGTTCAGTTCTTGGTCCAAGGTAGCCCACCGTTGGGGGTTCAGAGCAACCCCAAAGTCACCACACCAGCAGCTCAGGGCCGGTCAGGTGCAGAGTTCAAAGTGGTGCCCAAAACGCATAGGCTTCAATGGAGAGAGGGGGGTGCCCCGGTTCCAGTCTGCCAGCAGGTAAGTACCCGCGTCTTCGGAGGGCAGACCAGGGGGGTTTTGTAGGGCACCGGGGGGGGACACAAGCCCACACAGAAATTTCACCCTCAGCGGCGCGGGGGCGGCCGGGTGCAGTGTTAGAACAAGCGTCGGGTTCGCAATGGAAGTCAATGAGAGATCAAGGGATCTCTTCAGCGCTGCAGGCAGGCAAGGGGGGGCTTCCTCGGCGAAACCTCCACTTGGGCAAGGGAGAGGGACTCCTGGGGGTCACTTCTGCAGTGAAAGTCCGGTCCTTCAGGTCCTGGGGGCTGCGGGTGCAGGGTCTTTTCCAGGCGTCGGAACTTAGGTTTCAGAGAGTCGCGGTCAGGGGAAGCCTCGGGATTCCCTCTGCAGGCGGCGCTGTGGGGGCTCAGGGGGGACAGGTTTTGGTACTCACAGTCGTAGAGTAGTCCGGGGGTCCTCCCTGAGGTGTTGGTTCTCCACCAGCCGAGTCGGGGTCGCCGGGTGCAGTGTTGCAAGTCTCACGCTTCTTGCGGGGAGATTGCAGGGGTCTTTAAAGCTGCTCCTTTGGATAAAGTTGCAGTCTTTTTGGAGCAGGTCCGCTGTCCTCGGGAGTTTCTTGTCGTCTCGAAGCAGGGCAGTCCTCAGAGGATTCAGAGGTCGCTGGTCCCTTTGGAAGGCGTCGCTGGAGCAGAGTTCTTTGGAAGGCAGGAGACAGGCCGGTGAGTTTCTGGAGCCAAGGCAGTTGTTGTCTTCTGGTCTTCCTCTGCAGGGGTTTTCAGCTAGGCAGTCCTTCTTCTTGTTGTTGCAGGAATCTAATATTCTAGGGTTCAGGGTAGCCCTTAAATACTAAATTTAAGGGCGTGTTTAGGTCTGGGGGGTTAGTAGCCAATGGCTACTAGCCCTGAGGGTGGGTACACCCTCTTTGTGCCTCCTCCCAAGGGGAGGGGGTCACAATCCTAACCCTATTGGGGGAATCCTCCATCTGCAAGATGGAGGATTTCTAAAAGTTAGAGTCACCTCAGCTCAGGACACCTTAGGGGCTGTCCTGACTGGCCAGTGACTCCTCCTTGTTGCTTTCTTTGTTCCCTCCAGCCTTGCCGCCAAAAGTGGGGGCCGTGGCCGGAGGGGGCGGGCAACTCCACTAAGCTGGAGTGCCCTGCTGGGCTGTGACAAAGGGGTGAGCCTTTGAGGCTCACCGCCAGGTGTTACAGCTCCTGCCTGGGGGAGGTGTTAGCATCTCCACCCAGTGCAGGCTTTGTTACTGGCCTCAGAGTGACAAAGGCACTCTCCCCATGGGGCCAGCAACATGTCTCTAGTGTGGCAGGCTGCTGGAACTAGTCAGCCTACACAGACAGTCGGTTAAGTTTCAGGGGCACCTCTAAGGTGCCGTCTGGGGTGTATTTTGCAATAAAATGCACACTGGCATCAGTGTGCATTTATTGTGCTGAGAAGTTTGATACCAAACTTCCCAGTTTTCAGTGTAGCCATTATGGTGCTGTGGAGTTCGTGTTTGACAAACTCCCAGACCATATACTCTTATGGCTACCCTGCACTTACAATGTCTAAGGTTTTGTTTAGACACTGTAGGGGTACCATGCTCATGCACTGGTACCCTCACCTATGGTATAGTGCACCCTGCCTTAGGGCTGTAAGGCCTGCTAGAGGGGTGACTGACCTATACTTGCATAGGCAGTGAGAGGCTGGCATGGCACCCTGAGGGGAGTGCCATGTCGACTTACTCGTTTTGTTCTCACTAGCACACACAAGCTGGCAAGCAGTGTGTCTGTGCTGAGTGAGAGGTCTCCAGGGTGGCATAAGACATGCTGCAGCCCTTAGAGACCTTCCTTGGCATCAGGGCCCTTGGTACTAGAAGTACCAGTTACAAGGGACTTATCTGGATGCCAGGGTCTGCCAATTGTGGATACAAAAGTACAGGTTAGGGAAAGAACACTGGTGCTGGGGCCTGGTTAGCAGGCCTCAGCACACTTTCAATTGTAAACATAGCATCAGCAAAGGCAAAAAGTCAGGGGGCAACCATGCCAAGGAGGCATTTCCTTACACCACCCCACTATTTGTTTTAATTCCCTGGCATCTAATGGGCGTTCTGCTCCCCTGGGGAGTGGATCAGGGATAACTGCCCTATCTGCCAACTGGTGGGCAGAACAATTTTGCCCCCATTTATTAGGGGTGGGGGTGTACCAAACCCCCACCCTCTTTTTTGGAAAAAAATCTTCCCTGTTCTCTGGTGGGCATTCTGTCCCCCCCTGCCGGCAGATGGGCCTAACAAAAATAGGCCAAAATGCCCCTAAGGGGGCAGAAATGGGCAACAGAAATGTGCCCCCATGAAGAGAGACTCTTGGCCAACAAAACACACACACACCAACCCCTGGTTCCTAAGTGGTTTCTGCCCGGCCTCATAGAAATAGGCCGGTCTGCCCCCAAGGTGGGCAGAAATGGCATAAATAAATTTGCCCCCAGGGGAGCATCCCTTGCCTAAGGGGTTGCTCCCAATCTGTGAAATGTTATTTTTTTTTTTAAATCCCTGGTGCCTAGTGGTTTCTGCCCGGCCTAATAGAAATAGGCCAATCTGCCCCCAAGGTGGGCAGAAATGGCCTAAAATAAACTTGCCCCCCTCCCCCCCAGGGGCGTTACCCTTGCCTAAGGGGTCGCTCCCCTAGTGTGAAAATGACAAAAAAAATATTTTAAAAATCCCTTGTGCTTAGTGGGCATTTCTGCAGCCCAATCGATTCACGATCGGGCTGCCGAAATGCTCAGAGACACATGAAAGGAAAGGCAAGGCTAGCGCTCCCCCATGGGCCCGGTGCAGAATGAACTGGTCTCGTCCTTGGCACATGGTGACTGTGGCCGATGGCGAGGCCAGCTCGTCCAGGGGCTAAATCTCAAAATATTATATCCGTTGTTATATTCTTTACACATATATTTCCGTACTATGTATTTATGTATCTGTTTAATTATTATTTTAGTCCTACTGTAAAAGAGGGGAAAAAATCTCTCTCATATATCACCATGCCTTAGCTCCTCCCTCAACAGCCCTACTACATTCTCCCTCAATTATCTCACCTTTGACTAATCCAAGACCCTTCTACTACTATGATCTCCCTAACCCCTTTCTCCAGACCCCCCCACCCCATCTCTCCTTTACTCATCCCAAGCCTCATCCTATTACTATAAACTCCCAATTAACACTTCTGGATTCTTTCCTCCTCTATCCTTCCATTATTCTATTCAAGCCTACTAACAAACTCGCATATCCTTAGCTCAAATCAACTCATACTAATACTGTACTCATATTGCCCTATACTAATCCACCACTAATCATTTTGGGTTCCGGAGTAGCATGCTACTCACTGAAATGCACTTCGAAAACTCATCAGGGGTAGTAAGCGCTATATAAATACAATTACAATAAACAATAGATCTACCAGGATCAGTTACAGAGGAAAGCGTTGTCACAAATGTCTTTTTTTCTTATTCATTTTCAATATTTTTTTATATTTAAAGGTTTTATTATGCAACACCTTCCAGCATCACCTACGGGTTTCACATCGGTTTTCATCACACACTAAAAGTAGGCTGACCTGCCCTGAAAGCTGGGGACATTGATCCTAGCACAACAAACCTTCGGGTGATGCCATTTATAAGAAAACAAAATGTTTTTTTTTGTGCAGCAAAGTCCACTCACCCCCAGGAAAAAAAGTTTCTATCCACTGGCTTTTTTCCTCGGTCCCCTTAAGGGGAATTCACAAACTCTGTGTACCTTCTAGGAAAAAAGTGTGATGCATCCTAAATCGAAGGGGGTAAAAAAGCAAGAATTAGCATTGCCAATAGGTTTTGCCTATGCAAGACCTATTCGCGTTGTCAGTGTCTTTTAAAGATGTTACACAGCAACAAGAGCTGCTGTGTAACAGTTTATTCAAAGTACATAAAAGCAAAGGGCTATGGCGCAGCTAGCATTGACCCTGCCATTGCGCTTTTTTTTTTTTTTTAACTTTAAGCCATGTTATACAGCTCATGTTATACATTTCATGCTCCTGTGCAACATGTTTAAACGAGTGAGCCCATTCCGAGAGCGGCAGGTGGTGAGTGAAAACAAGGAGGAGGATGGGTTGAAATGCATGTTTTGGCGGACAGGAGGGCCAGAGCGTGCATGGTGGGTGGTGTACAGTTGGAGGGGGGAATAGGACAGTCAGGGAAGCAATACAATAGAGGTGGGTCAGGGTGGTTTTGGCAAAAAGAGGTGGAAGAAGAAAGTCGGGGAAAGTATAGACAGCGGGCCTCAGCAGATGGGTTACAGAAATGCATTCATAGAGTGCATTTGTTAAAGTAAAAAAAAAAAAAAAAAAATAAGTACATTGGGGAAGCATGTGGTCCGTGAAAAGACAGTGAAAGTCAGTGAAGAAGTACTTGGTCCAAGCGACACAGCATGGGTGAAGACTCCAAGCCCAGGAGGAGGAGGAAGCTGAGGCCTGGAGGAGCACTGACCAACAGGAAGCAAGGAAAGGAGACCCACGTGGGAGCCAGCCAATGGTAAGTAGAGGTAAGTAATGGGCGGGTTCTGAACCCTTTCAAGATTTTTGTTTTAAATACAATAGATTTTGCCACAGTGCAGGTGAAGCATAAAAAATACCATAACTCCACCACAGTATTCTAAGGGGCTGGAATGGAGATCTTTAGTTCTAAGGGGATTAAGGTAGGGTGCCATGGGAATATAAGCCCCAATAACTGAGTGCAACACCCACATGATACAACATTATCTCTAGCAGGCATGACAATAGGTAAAATATAAACAGTTTTTGCGTCCACAGCATCGGTAGCCCAAAAGAGATGCCTATGAAAGAAGACAGCCATCTATGGGGGATCTGGTGTGATATAAAATATTAGGAATCCGTGAACAATTAACTGATGGGGTAGAAATTTGTTTGGGCATACTAAGGTAACAATCAGGGGACCATACTTAAACAATTTTTATCATACAGCTTGGTCATTTAGGTGCAGATTTATAAATCTCTCACACAGCGGGAAAAGTCAGAAATGTGCTGCTTTTGCCACTACACAGCAAATTCCTAGCACTGGCACACTTTTCGCCGTCTAACGCTAACACAGGCACCCTTGCGTCATGTTTCAAGAGTGCCTGCATTGTAGGCATGATTGTTCTTGTGCAGAAATGGACAACTTCCTGCACAAAAACAAACCTGAGAGAGGAAGAAATAAAGATATTTCCTTCCCTTATGGCTCACCTGGGAAGACAGCATTTTGATTCATTCTCAGGTCTACCACTAATGGTAGCATCATTATCTTCCTGCAAGTGTTTTCATTCGAATGCACAAGGAACTATTTCATATCTGCCAAATATACCCAATCACGCTGCCAATTTAAGCACAAGTTCACAAATCATGTTTCACTTCAAAGTCTTGTGAAGTATCAAAGGACTGCTTTTTTGTACAGAAAGCATATGGGAGCTAAATAAATTATCAGATCAAAGCCAAACCAATCGACTTCACGGATTCTAGCGTGTTCAAGCTGTTAGTACACACTCCCCAGGGCACTACTTGTGAAAGTCACAGCTTTAAGGCTACATCAAATTTATAGGTTTTAATGCTAGCTTATTGGGAATTTTCCAATTTGAATTTATTAACATCTTTTGTTGTGCCCAACCCCTTGATAATTCGTTGTTGGCCATTATCCAACTAGTAAGATTATAGTTCCTAACATTGGCACTTTGTTTGAAATCACTATTTGATCTAGGGAGTACTTGCGTCTCTACACTCAGTTTTATAGCAAATCTAACCAATACTGCTATTGAGCCACAAAGTATGGTTTTCTACTGCATCTTTGGTATAAGTGATGTGTATTTAATTAGTACATCAGTTTGCATTCGTCCATCTTGGGATGCAAATGTAGCTTCTGAAAAGCTGTTAATGTACCTTCATATCTTATGTTGGTCTGGTCCACCTGCCAGAGGCATGTTTTGGTCACCAATCAGCCTTTTGTACACAATTCAACTACTCGACCAGAGAGATTCACATTAAATTATGGTCACTATTAAATATGTTTAGGAGGCACTGCTTCAGAAACCAATATTAGCCCTTCATCTCATATGCACAATGCCGCATCTACCACTACGTTATAATACAGTCAGAATTAGCTAGTATTAAAACCTAGAAATATCATGTAGGCTTAAATTCTTCAAGCTGCAAAACTACTCCTACTGGTAAGTAACCATTTCGTTTGGCAGAATTACTCCTTTTATGGATTCACATGCTGGGCATTAGAATATATATTGCTATTCCTTCTCTTGGGTTGAAATGTGAATGTGTTAGCAAACAGGTGTTGTAGTACCTTCTGTCCCACCTGTGCTTCTTTGTTCATCTGAATGACCACAAAATAAGGTTTTTACAAAAGGTGTGTGGAGATGCCAAGATTGCTGCTATCCAAAGTTCATCAATAGGGCCGTTCACTAGGAATGTCAGCGTAGTGCCTTTTTTCCAAGTTGAGTGCACATTTTTAGGGTTCTCCCCAACCTAGTGTAGCAAGTTAACACTGTTTGCACTGTCCATCTTGCAATTAATCCTTTGGTCCCTAGTGATCCTTTGCTTCTTTTGACAAAAGAGACCACAGGCACTGCGTAGTGATGTGACCGTAATCAGAAAGGTTATCTTTAGAGGGAGTGACGTTAGATCCAATATGTGCATAGGCTCAAAGGGCTCTGTGATTGATCGTATTAGTAAAGTGTTCAAATTCCACAATGGTGTTGGAACCAATCTTGGTGGTGCCACTCTTGGAACCTTCCACGAATCTCTTCACCACTGGGGATGTGAAGAAGCAGTTACCTGATGTACCTCTGGTGTAGGCTACGATTACTGCTAGGTGTACCTTTAGTGATGCGTAGGTTAGCCAACAGATGGATGAGGTAAGTTGGTACATTTTCCTGTTCTGTCCCTATTTCCACTCTCTTGCTATCTGTGCACTAGTGAATGTATCTGTTCCATGTTTCAGTGTAGCATTTCCTTGCGCTTAGCTTTCTAGCTTCCTTTAAGATTTCCACAGTCTTGGTGGGAAGCTGTAGATGACCAAATTCTAGATATTCAGGAGCCATACTGCTAGGCTTCTATGTCAGGAGCCATACTGCTAGGCTTTCCATTGTCAGCAGATCTTGTTCTGCCTTGACTGATCATTGTCCCTTGGACATTTCTAGGAGGTCAAAGTACCAGGTCTGCCTGGCCCATTATGGGGCTATGAGAAGGAGCTTTATCCCAGGTTGTCTATCATCTCTGGGAACAGGGGAATCAGCAGAATGGCATATGCAAATTCTCCAACTAGTTTATTGACATTGCATTCCCTTTTGATAGGTGGTGTGGAAACCTGGAGGCAAAATGTTGGCGTTTTTGGGGGGAGTTGCAAGCAGGGCTTGATCTGCCCCAGACCGTGAAGATATTTTTCAGTGTCCACTGCTTCATCCCCCATTTGTGGGAGGTGCTGTCCTGTCTGCCTCTGTATTCCTGGTAGGTTGACTGTAATGTAATCTGTCTTTGGATCACCCATTTCCCTAGGTCCTGGGCTAGTTTGGACAGGGTGAAGGATTTTGTTACCCTCAGGTAGAGCACAGTTGTTGTGGCGTAGTTGGATCAGTACAGTCTGACCTGCTATGTGCTTCTGGAAAAGTCCTTCAGGCTAGAAATACTGGCTTCATCGCCAGGGTGGGTTTCATCGATGGGTTTTACTGCATCTGTGCTGTCCCACAATCTTCAAACTTCAGGTTGCCCATGTGCACTCCCAACCCTTTTATCCGTCACCATGGGAGCTGGTGTTTTGACTGGTCTCCCCATGTTCACGTTTGTCAAATGCCACTGTTGTATTTCCCATGCTACCTTTGCTGGGACAACCACTAGATTTCCCCAGCAGCATGTGACCATTTGCAGATACACCCTATTTAGGAATGGATCTGTAATAATCCCACATGCAGTACACAAGTGAAATGCATGATACCATCATGATCATGAGTTTTGTAACAATCCTCACTGTCAGAGACTGACACTTCTGTTAAAGGAGAGTCTGTTCTGCAATTGCCTCCGGTCTTTTCTGGACTGGGTGAAGTTTACAGTTGCTCCCAGGAAAAGGCATTGCAGTGTGGCAATAATCACTGTTTGCATGTCTTTGGGGCATTTTAATTTTGACTTTGCCTTCACTAGCAAGTCATCTAGATATGGGTAGACTTGGATTCCTTGTCTTTCCAGGTGGGCTGCCACCGCCGCGAAGCACTCCGAATACTCTTGGTGCAGACTGTATGCCAAATGGTAGCACCCTGAATTGGTGCTGTACCTTATCCAGAACAAATCTGAAATACTAAAATGACCTATGAACCAAGGACACATTGTGTCAGGCTCTCCTTTGTATGACCTTTGAACTGTATGATTTCTTGCTGACCCCTCCCCCCCACATAGTGTTCAGGAGGGGGTGGGTGGGATCTTGGATTAGCTATGCAGTATTCATGACAAATTTTGTTCAAAGCCCAGTTGACTGATGTAATCATGCCCCCCTGCCAGGTGCATCATGGTGGGGGTTGAACACTGCACGAGTCACTCGTTTGTTGGTGCTCCCCTCTGGGAGGTTGGCCTCTTCCCTTGCTCTTCCTCGAAAGGGCAGTCTTGCCACTGCTGGTATGTTATTTCCTGTGGGGCCTGATGTGCTGCTGTTGCTAACCAGATGTAAGGCCACACTGCCTGTGGGGTCTTGTTAGCTGTACCCCCTCTCCTGAAGGAGCCACTGAAGTGCCCCCCCCCCCCCATTGCTGTCTTTTTAGCCTTCTTTAATTGTTGGAGGATAATCATCCACTGCTTGACCAAACAAGGCATCCCCTATGAATGGCATGTTGGTTGAGGCTTATCCCTCTGGCTTGAAGCCTGACACGCTGAGCCAGGCATGTCTCCTTAGTGTTGTCCCTGTGTACATCTGCCTGCTAGCAGTATCTACTTCATCCAGTGGAGACTAGAACGGGTGCTGGCAATGGTCTTTCCTTCCTGTATTACTGCCTTGGTAATCCTCTGGGAGGTGTAACTTTGTCCCATTGCTGGTGGTCATAGCTGTTCAAGAGAATTTGAATCAATCAATCTTCCATTGGTTTGCTGCTTTTCTCTCCATCTTTCTACCAGTCAAGCCTCCAGCTGTTCTTTTCTGGTGGCAGAGATGTGGATGTTGGGGGTGTTTTCTTCTAGTGGTCGCTACAATAAGAGTCCACTGGATCATTGCCCTTTATGCATCCTGGGTCAAGTAGAATGCCTATACTTTTCCATTCTTGGTATTATAGCCCTTGTAGTTAGTTAGCAGCTCGTTCCCTTGGTCCATGATGCTAGCTAACACAAGCAGATATAGATTTTATTTTTGTGAAGGCATTAATGTTTCAAGAAGGAACATGATTAATCCTTCTCTATTTGCAGCCCGTCTCTTCAACTCTCTTGATGAGACTGTTTTAGAGGGATAGGTCATCTGGAGACCCTGTTGTGCCCTAAACCTCTTAGAGTTCATTCAACTCCTGCTCCTCTACATGAGGTAGTGGGGTTGCCAGGGTCTCCAAGGCCAAATGGTTGTCCTCTGCTTCTGTGGCAGTTTGAGGTCTTGTAGGGGTGCAGAATTTCCTCAAGGAGTCACTCATTTTTCCTTTGTAGCAGGGCAGCCAATTTAGATGTGAGCCTTCTTTTCTTCTGCTGGACTTAAACGTGCTTTTTGTTAAGCATTGACCTCTTTCAACAGGCTGTTGTCCTGTCTGAGGACTTGCCTTTCTCACACAGATGGTTGTGTCACAGTTGAGTGTCTTGCCACTTTTGCCTGACCTTAGTCATTGCTTGCTGTTTTTCCCCAGAGCTGCCTGCATAGACTGACACCAGCCTCCTCATTAATGGGCAGACCTAGGTATTTGAGCTATTCACTGTTCAACAGTGACTTACTAATCAGTAGCCTTTGGTCAGGATCTGTCTCTCTTTTTACTGCCCATCATTGCTTGCCTCTTTTCAGAGCTTCCTGCACAGACCGACATCAGATTTCTCTCAGTGTGCTGTTTCAGCCTCAACATTCTCATTGATGCATAAGCCTAGGTATTTAAGCTATTCCTGCATCTTTAGAGTGTGCTCGCCATGGTGTAGTGCTCTAGCCTCTGTCAACATCGTACCTCAAGTGTCTTTGGTACAAATTCTGCACAGGTCTCACAGGCTTCAAACTTGTGAAGAAAACAAGAACATTTCCAGACCCAACCATTAGATGGTGGAATAATGCACAGCATATGAATCCGGGAAAAGGCTTGATGTTGCAATATGTAAATTACCAACCACAAAGCCTATGGTAAGGGTGGAACAAGTTCCCAGAGCTTTGTGAATGTCCAAAATGTCTACAGCAAAACAGACAGCTCAACTGTCTGACAGGCTTTGGCCTGAAGCATTTTTGGCTTATGCATGAGGTCTCACAAAATGGTATACAAAACTCAGTCCTATACTTCTTTCTGACTGTGAAGTGAGTCACTGGTAAAGTCCCTTTTGTATAAATTACTGTGACACTGAACTCCCACCCCTTTACTACCAAGTCAAGCATAAAAAAAAATCCAAGGTGTATTAAAAAATAAAAAAGTATGATCTGCAGCTCTAACAGATTAATATCGAAAAGATAATTAGTATCTGCAATCTTAAGTCAGTGGTTCACAACCTTTTGAATTGTGGATAACTCCCCCGCCCCTCCCCCTCCTCACTTTTTCATTACTGGAACCCAGGGACCTTCACTGAATCATTTGAATACAGGAGACTCCCCTGTGGTTACTGAAAGCCAGGGACCCAGACCTCAACTCAACAGTGGATGCTTTAAACCGCAACACATCCCAGACGTACATAAATGGTAACATTTTAATTTGCACACAATAGGAAGGTTTTCACAACTCAACCAAAACCATTTATCTTCCCTGTTATATATATTTTTTTTTTAGCACCTGCACTGCCCTCACAAATCAATACTAATTTAATGTTTTGCCTGTACATTTAAAAATCAATTACACATTAGACACCCTGTTGCCCCTCTCCAAAACCAGACCACTGTTTATACGTGCAGTCACTACAAACCCCCCTTCTCCACCACAATCCACATGAAATACAACCTCAAGGAAGCAATTTCTCATTTTGGTTGGATTTGCCAACTTGGGCCACTGGGCTTTCCCAGCTCTCCTTCACCAAATCTCAAAATGGCAGCAGATTCTCACCCCAGGAGTCATCCACAACACGATGGGAAGCCAGATGATCTTGCCAGCAAATAGTGGGGCCTCCAAGGATACTGATCCAAGCAAGTCATGATACTGTTGTGCCCCCGATTATCTTCTTCCCACAATATATTTCTAGAGAGAAAACTTACTAAACAGGGAAACTGTATATGTCAACGTCCCTTTAGCACCTCCTATCTGAGAACATTTACATGGTCCTGAAAAGTAGAGAGGGTGGGAATAATGGCTTGCCAGGATCCATATTCGAGACAGATATAGAACTATGGACTAAAACCCTTACCCTGATGTATAATCAATGCTTCTTGACTGCTAAGTTACATACTACTGGAGAGAATCCTTGCTGTTTCCTAGTGAATAAAAAGGTCCAAACATTGATCCATGTAACTACCAACTCACATCACTGTTAGACATGGAGATTAAAGCCTACGCTAAACATCTTCTCTACAAACTAGACCGTCATCTTCCTTTAGCAAACTGGCATTAGGCCAAAAAAAAAAATCTATAGACAAACCGGGACCTCTCAAGCCCACCCTTTTTCACATGCTTCATATACTATTCTGCTGTATTCAATGGTGAGGACCATAGACTACAGCCCAAACTCACCAAATGGGGCAGCACCCACTACTCTGGGCTATGACAAATATCAATTCAAGGGCTTAAACAAGTATGTTTCAACACAGCAGACCTTGACTTCGCTATATCTAAAGCAAGATCAGTTCCACCCAGGCCTGGGTATAAGATTACTAGTATGCAGATGACCTGATCATCTTAGATTTTGCCAAAATAGGTTGTGCTCTCCTCAGTTGGTTACTCTGGTACCTTCTTGCACCCTACAATTGGCATACTGGTGTACCCCTCAAGTCCCTAGTATATGGTACATCCAGGGCTGCAGTGTGTATTATGCCACTCATGAGAGCCCATGCGAAGTTCTGCAGGACTGCCATTGCAGCCTGCTTGAAAAGGTGCATGCACCCTTACATTGCATGGGGTCACTGTATGTCATCCCTGTGGCAGGTCCTTTCAGACTAAAGGGCAGGGTGAAAGTTCTTGTGTTTTAGGGCACCTATAGGAAGATGGTTCCTTGTTGCAAATTGCCTCCCCACGCTCACTTTTTGCTTGATAATTATGCTGACTTGACAGTGTGCGCTGGGACCCTGCTAACCAGGCCCCAGCACCAGTGTTCTTTCACCAAAAACGTACCACTGTTTCCACAATTGTCACAATTCCTTTGGAAAAGGTACCAGCACTGTGACCAGGGAAGGTCCCTACAGGCTGCAGCATGTGTTGTGCCACCCTAAGGGACTCCTCACCTAACATACACACTGCAGATTTTGTTTGGGGAAGAACACAAAACACTGTCTGGAAGTTGCAGGGGTGCTGTAGGAAGCTGGCTCTGTACATACTATATCAAAATGAGGTGTGCACAGTCCCAGGGTTCTCCAAGAGGCTTGATCGGGGTAATAATAGATAATGTCAATGCTTGATTTGTGGTAGTGTGGTTGAGCAGTTAGGCTTATCAGTGGGTAGTGTTGCCAATAGGTTTTTATGCAGAAAAAAAGTGTTAATTTATTTCTAGAACCACATGATAGATTTAACAGGTAATTACATCAAATGAAAGGTACTTTGCATAGGAATACTTAGGGTTTGAATAGAATCAATGTTGTACAGTTTTCTTTAATAAGGCAAAAAGCTATTTTAAAGTGGACAGTGCAATTTTCAACAGTTCTTGGGGGAGGTTAAGTACAGTACCTGAGTTTTTGGGAGGGCAGACCAGGGGGGTTTGGGGGAAATACTGGAGGGCCCAAAGTAGGCACAAAAATCACACCCTCAGCAGCACAGGGGCAGCCGGTGCAGTGTGCAAACAGGGTGTCAGGTTCTCAATAGAATTCTATGGAGGGACCTGGCAGGGAACAGGGGGCCACTCGGGCAAGCCACCGACTGGGCAAGGGTATGGGCTGCCTGCTGGACTTTGCCACACAGGTGGTCGGTTTCTCTCGGACCTGGGGGCTGCAGGTGCAGTGCCTCTCCGGGTGTTGGATATCTTCGTCCCGGGCAGTTGGAGAGGGGGTTAACAGATGTCAGCCCAGGATGGACACAGTCAACTTGGGGCCCTCTGGATTGTGGGGTTCCTCTGAACACATGCTGGGGGAGTCTGGTGCAGAGTAGTTGGACTCACGGCTCAGGAGTAAGATGAGCCCCCTTAAAGTAGTTTTTTTTGGGACAGGTCTGCTTTCCACAAGAGTTTCTTGGTCTTCAGTGATGCAGGCAGTCCCCTGGAGGCTTGTCAGGGGCTGCTGGTCCTGCAGAATGCATTGCTGCTTTTCTTGCAGCTTTTCGAAGAAGGAGACAGGCTGGTAGGGCTGGGCCCCAACTCCGTTGGTCTCTCCTCTATGTGTGGTTTTCAGCCAAGTAGTCCTTTTCTTTCTTAAGGTCAGGAATCTGATCTGGGCTGCCCCTAAATACAGGGATGTTAGGGTCAGGGGGCAGTAGCCAATTGCTACTGTTCCTGAGAGTGGTTACACCCTTTCCCACTCCCTTTGGGGAGGGGGCACATCCCTATTGGTCCTACTCCAGCAAGATGGGGGATTTCTCTAAGAGGGGGTCCCTTCAGCTTAGGAGTGGACCTGGCTGGAGGTGTGACTCCTTGTTTCTCATTATCCCTCTGGGCTCGTTGCCAAAAGTGGGGACTTGACTGGGGGCGGGCATCTCCACTGGCTGAAGTGCCCGGTGGGCATTGTAACAGTAGGGCCTGAGCCTTTGAGCTTTACCGCCAGGTGTTCTAGTTCCTGCAAAAAGGGTGGGGGGTGGGGGGGGAGGGGAAATTGGAAGGTGTGAAGCACCTCCACCAGTGCACTGTTTCTGGACCCCTGGGGGCCAGAAACTCATTTCTCAGTGACAGGCCGGCACTGACCAGTCAGTCCTTCTCAGAAGGATTGGGAAAGATACAGTGGGCATTTCTAAGATGCCCTCTGTGTGCATTTTTTAATAAATCCAACACTGGCATCAGAGGGGTTTTATTATTCAGAATGAGAATGACACCACACTTTTCAGCATTCAGTGTAGCCATGATGGAACTGTGGGGTTGGGTGGCCGTATACTTAATATGGCCCACACTACTTACAATGTCCAAGAATGGACTTTGACATTGTAGGGGCGTATTGCTCATGCAGATATGCCCTCACCTGTGCACCCTGCCTTAGAGCTTTAAGGCCTGCTGGTGACTTACCAATGCCACAGGCACTGGTTTGTGTGCATGGCACCCTGAGGGGATGCCATGTCAACTTTACCTCTCCCCCCCCCCCCCCCCCACCCAACCCCCCCCCACCCCCACCCAACCCCCCAAAAACACAATCTCCAATGGCAGTGTCCATGTGTTAGGTGAGGGATCCCTTAGGGTGGCACAACATGCTGCAGCCCTTAAGGACCTTCCCTAGTCACAGGTCCCTTTTTACAAGGGGCTTGTGTGCAGGGGTGTGCCAATTGTGGCAACAATGGTACATTGTTATTGAAATAACAGGTGCTGGGGCCTGGTTAGCAAGATTAAGTCAAGTCAGCATCAATCGGGCAAAGTGTGTGGGGTGGTGTAACTGCAATATGGAGCCATTTTCCTACAATAGTGTACTTACCTCCAGTTGGGGGACTGCCAATAAGTAACCTAGTTTAGTGTTACCATAATAAAGTACCTTTATTTTTGCAACACTGGTTCCTTTCAGGTGTGATAAGTTGCTGTGTGACTAGTGTGGTATTTAAAGTGATTTACACTAGTTAGATAAGCCTTGGCTGCTTGCCCACAGCTACCTCTAGAGCCCTCTCTTCCTAGACACTCATTCACCAATAGGGGTTTCCTGGATCTGGTATAAAGTGCCAACATAGGTGTCTGCCACCCACCAGGCCAGTTACTACATACAACATGCGCTTGACCAGCTAAATCTTTACAACCAAAATATAACTGAGTTAAAAGCAGAGTCGCAATTTTTCGGGGGGGGGGCGGGTGAGTATATATAAATAAATCTATCCCAGCAGAGGCTTCCATAACCATCTTCAAAAGCCTATGGCTGAAGCAAGTTTAACATTAGTGTAAGCAGTTACTGCCATCCATTTCCTATAGACGAAGCTTACCCAGTCAAACGCTCTATCGTCTACACAAACTTCAGTGTAAAGCCTTCTGTTGACTTTTTAAACTTAAACTATACACAGCAATCCCCTACCATGACTTGAGTTTGGCCTGAACGGTCATGTCTTGGAATGACAGGCAGTCAGTCATAAAGGATTATCACTTGCTGCAAGTCACCCAGGAATTTTAAATGAAGCTCTGTAGAACATTAAACAATCCTTGCTCAACATATTAACCATTGTGGGCAGCAGACTGAGGTAGATCTAGTTTCATTAGCAGTGAACCCACCATGCTACCAAATTGCTCCTAAAAACAGCCATTGGCTAAACTTATATGCTACACCAAAAGCAGCAGCCATACTTAAACCCCAGACAATACGTTGTACCAGCTCAATGGTCTTTCCAACACGAGAATCGATACAACTGACCAAATAACTTGTCCAATAGCCTGCAGGTTACGTGTGGGTGCGAACCAGTGTTCCACTTATGTTGCGGCCCATAATTCGTGGCCACACTTTGCTGATGTTCTAATGCCAGAGCCCCATCAGCCCCATGAAGCCCCTCAATGGAGAATCTAAAAACCACTGAACATTACAGAAACCATTAAGTGTACAAAGAACTGACCTACAAGAGTCCTGGTGTCTGTATACTGACTATTTAAACTTGAACAAGTTAACTCCACAAGATGTGGGTGAGTCAAAAACTGCCAGTGTTACCAGGCGTTACACATTCAAATGTCTCCAATGGTAAAGCAGTCAAATCTCACTCGCCTACGATATCTTCGTCTGAACTGATGACCGCAACAGAAAAGCTACGGCAAATGTTTTACTCCTCACCTCCTTTCATACAAGAAGACTCCAAAAAAAAAAAAAAAAAAAAAAAAAAAAAACTTGGTTCACACAGCGTAACTGGCCTTGGAAGACCTTCAGACCGCACTCCGCCACCCTAGGTGCACAATTGCCAGAAAACCGGCATTTCCAATAAGGAAAGCAAGCGTTGGCCAGAGGTGAAAGGTCGCCTTTAATAAAGATTGTGTGTAGAGAAAGGTGCAGCCTTGCACAGCCAAAGCTACCAAGAGCTCAATCCGAATTAAAGCATTCAACACGTCCGACTGGATCACTAGAGGTAACTTATAGCACAAGTCTTCTATAAAGAACCTGAGTACATCAACAATCAGTTACAGCAATTGTAGGTATCAGCCTTGGAGCTAAGAGACAGTGGGAACACTCTTCCTTAGGTGCTTGTAACATCCCATTCACCTTCTCTACTAAACGGAAAAATAATGAAATTAAAAGCGGGTATGAAAGTAAAATGCCAACATAGGAATAACCATTGTATGTGTTCTTTAGAACTGTAATGATGTACAGCCCAGGTTCATGACGTGGGCACGCTTGTTATTTGCAGCATACTCTTTCAAGGAAGTCTCAAATGCGAACCCATTTGACACGCAATACGATCTGAAGACGTCCATTCGAGGGCGCTGGATTATAAACTCAAGTGCATGCATCAAGGCAACAGATTCAGTTTCTAGCAACTGTGACGTTTCGTAACTACCCACGCAGAGCGGTTGCACGAGGGTGGTGAAGGCGACAGAAATATGCTTAACTTGAGGTACACATGGTGTTCCTATTGACAGACTTCATAAATGTACGCCCAAGTTTAACAGGGCCAATATTGTGGGCACTAATACACATGCGCTAAGGCCCGCTGCCAGTTCATACCGCCGACTGACCATACAAAGCACTACTGTAGGAGATAAAGGTCGATTCTTGGTCCTGTCAAAGATTTAGGGACACATCGAAGCAATGTCCTTCCTGGACAAGAATTGCACGAGAATTCAGTTTATCAGGACGACCCCCGGAAAATTATTTAACGACACTGGCCATACTAAGACGAGTAAATCATACAATGTGGCCGTTACAGGGATCAACGTCAATAAATAAAATATATCTATTGGTGATAAGTGTATAACATTCTACAATTTATATTGACCACCAGAAGACAACAAAAGTACTCAAATTCTTTTATTTCAAAAGCTAGGATAGCTTCCATATCCATGTTATGGTGAATCAGAACACATGTAAAATACCTTACAATACATTAGATTCCAAAAGGTACCAAAAAGTACAGTAAAATTAACACTTCCATTACAGGAAATGTATGACACAAAACAATACAAAATAAAAAGGTGGAAAAGTGACACTGGTTCCCTAAGATGCATGTCATTCTGTACAACTGGAGTAATGCAGAGTCCATACTTCACTCCAAGAGGCAGTCCCTAGATGAAGAGCTGCAGCTTTAAGCAGACCCTCAAAATCAGTTTCAGTTTAACCTATTAATAAAATCATTAATTAATATCTTCCTTGCAAGACCGGCATTACATACACACCACACCTTCTAAGACAAATAGAGCCGTATATTTTTAACACTTAAAAATGTTTCCAGGGGAAGTTTGTACAATGATACTTGCTTTTTTCTTAACAGGCCATAAAATTTGTAGAAACTTTAATTTTGGTACATAATCTTGTTATCCAGAATAGTCGTTTACAAAACCTGTGCAGTCTCTGAAATACTGTGCATGCCGCTGCATACCTGAAAAAATTTGTTCAATATGGCTTGTAGTTATTCTGATGACTGCCACGCCTTGGAGCCTTTCCATAGCTTGCACTGCCCTGACCTACAGGGAAGAAAATACAATTCACTCAATTGCCTAGTATACTTGGCTAGGCAAACGTTTGATCTCATCCAATACAATTATGGGTTAGACAGATCTATTTCAGCTAAACCAGTTTACTTACTGTAGTCATATCCTGGTCCATATCCATAATACCCATATCCAGTATAGTCATATCCTCCTCCATATCCACCATAACCTTGCTGCCCATAGCCACCATATCCTTGACTCCCATAGCCCTGGTTCCAATAGTTGTTGTAACCTTGATTCCAATTTTGGCTCTGTGCTATAAAAGAAATCCACAAACGGCTATTTTAGTACAAACACAGACCAGGCTATTAAAAGTACACGAACGCTATACACCTTTCCATGCTATATCCCCTTATACCAAACTCAAAGCCCTTTCACTTCAAATTACCACTTGCACGGTTGGGCTAGGTCAACATACATGCCAGCCACCAATGGTATGTGACCCCTTAGTCCTATAATTAGATTGGTTACTAGCTTCACTGATTATTGGAACATCCGGATAAACTAAGCAAAGATTTTTTTTGTGCTGTATACTCACCGCCACCTCTTCCACCTCGGCCTCTTCCTCCAAAACCGCCACCACTACCACCACCGCCTCTGCCACCACCAAACTGTTGCTGTTGGTAAACTTCTTTCGGCTGCGCTACTTTAATTTCACACTGAAAAACAAATAATGCACGAACTTAATGAAATGACTGTCAAAATTGATTTCACTCCAAGTGATTCCTTAGGCCCGAAGCCACGAAACGTAGTCCTACACATGCTAATCTGAATAGATTTTGATAAAGTAGCACTTTAAAGCTACATCATTGGCAAACACTGACATTACTCCATATCTCCCAAAAGGTGTTGGGGGCAGTGTTTTAAGGAGACCCTAAACTGAAGCACCAGAAGAGGCCTGCGAGAATTTGGTGCGTTCAAGGCAGTTCTTGAACATAAGCCTCTTGATAAAAGAGGCTATGCAAAAGCAAGCAAACACCACCACAGTCTGGGAGTGACCATAAAGTACAAAAAAAAAAAGCGTAGTACCTTGCTACCGCTAACGTTGTGGAACTTTTTTTCCAGAATCTTCTTAACAGGCTCCTCTTCTTTGAAAGTGATGAACACAAACCCCCTCCTTTTGTTAGTCTTCGGATCCATTGGAAGTTCAATTGCCTCAATCTGTACGGGGACGAAACGGCAGGTAGTCGCATCACTTCAGAATCAAAATCTCAAAGTTACTGACAGCATTCTTGCACCCGCCAAGTTACCATTCAAAAAGGGTGAGTACGGACTGACGATTTAAGTGGTAGCCCAATGGTTAGACTAAGACAGTGGTTATCAACGCTAAGTGTGCCAGGTTATGGCGTGTGTTGGTATGGTACTTACTGGGACGCCTGTCTATAGGCAATGTGAAATTGTGATTCACATCAATGCTTGCCACATACCTCTCCAAAGTCGCCAAAGTATTCCCTTATCTTTTCTTCGGTTGCTTCAGGGTTGAGGCCACCAACAAAGATTTTCTTCACTGGATCTTTTTTCATTGCCATCGCTTTTTTAGGATCGATTACTCGCCCATCTAACCTGTGTTCCTTCTGTTCCAAAACCTGATAAACAACAAGCGTGTTAAAATGATGGAACTGCGATAAAAACTATACACCACCACATCAATGGATGCAACTGACCTTGTCTACACTTGCAGCTTCTTTGAATAGAATAAAGCCAAATCCCCTTGATCTTCCTGTGTTAGGGTCCATCTTGATCGTGCAATCCACTACTTCGCCGAATTTTGTGAAATAATCCTTTAGGTCTTTCTTACTGGTGTCCCAACTCAGCCCACCGACAAACATTTTCCTAAAATTACAAAGAAACACGTTAACCCTAGCTCAAAGTTGCTAGAATGACGGGCCACCTTACTGTACCTGATCAGCTCTCCATCTCCAGTGGAACGGTTTCTTTCTAGGAGTAATACATCGTAAAACACTACAAACTGAGCGACGTAATAACTTCTGGACTGCAGAGAACAAAACAATTATTCACAAAGCAAGCCTCATGCCCGCTAGCGACAGATAAAAAGCACAAATAAAATAAAGAAAGCACCCGCTGAAGTTCAACGCCCAATTATGTTTAATGTTAAAACCAGCATAAGCGATTAAACTGCAAGGAAGGCGAATAGAGTAACTAGGTAAAATGCGTCAATTTCACATTATAAGCTTAGTATACGCCGTTAAAGTGGAGTTAAATTACAACACGTTATGAGCTACTTTTATTGCCAATTAAGCGCATCGACAAGGCCAGGTTACCCGTACAGGAATTAATCGGTCAAGAGCACATAACCGATCGGGCAATTTAACATTAAAAAATACATGTCAGAAAACACTATTACTCTTCCACTAAAAATACATTTATGCGGAGTTACAATGCCCGATCCGTTTTCGGCCCTTCCCCCATCACCACATGGCGCCAACAAAAGACTGAACAAAGGAAACGCCGGCACGGCCCAGCAAAATAACCCACCGCCCGACCCCATGCAAGCACCCAAGGAAAGGTAATAAAAAAGTCCACTTACATTCCGTTCATTAAAGGAGAAGAAATATCAGCTACGCACCCTGCGTCCTCATCGCTCTTGCTGGCACTGGCGACGTCGGTCTCTTCGGGCATCTGATCGACCTCCACGCCGTCCACCGGCTGCTCTGCAGCCTCGGCTTCCGCTGCCTCGTGTCCATTCTCAGTGGTCTCAGTAGGTTTCTGCTCAGAGTCAGACATTGTGTTTGGGAAGCGGACGAATAGCCACTAGAAAATGCCAAAATATAAAATGTTTAAGTGCGGATGCTGGCGTCCCGTATGCCGCAGAGCCTGCGAAATAGCAATTATGGTATTAGAGATGAGGAAGAGATGCGGGGAGCCCAGAGTGAGGCCTACCACGCGAGGATAAGCCTGGGGGAATCAGGTCCGACAAGGCCCAAAAAATAAAGTGGGCGTATAGAACGGGAAGAGACGGCGACCGTTTGGCGTTTAGGGGTGGCCGCTCCCTAAAGTGGTACAAGACTCCGGGACGAAGAGGGTCCGGGGAAGGGAGCGCCGTACAGTGAGGGCGGAGAGTTCTGCTATAGCCTCGGCTGAACAAGCCCTTAGAACTCACACGCCTAGACCTCTACCTCATCTAGCACGCATGGCAAAGGATGCACCGTTGGGTCAGAGCTAAGCATTAGGCAAAAAAAAAAAAAAATCTTGGTACAAAAAAAACCCGCCTAAAAAGAAACCCACAGGTAAACCGCATTTCTCCGCGAACAATGGCCATTACCAACCAAATACAACACGCGGACATTCGCAAACACACATAACTTAATAAATCGTTGCGTCGTGGAGGTTTATAAGCCCATGACGCAGATTTTCCTACAAATATATTTAAAAAAAATTCCTTAGACTAAGAGGCGTACTAACGGAAACAGGAAAACCGAGTTCCACTTTAAGCACAATCAAGGGCAACTCCTCGAGCAGCCTAAAGGTACAGGAGAAAAACAAGAGATTTATAAAAGCGAGCCGAAACTACGCCGGTTTTGCTTACACGAGACGCAACGAACGCTGAATTTCCTTCAAGATGGACTCTCCCGACAATGCCAACTCGTGTGCGCCGTTATAAGAGAACCTCGGCCGCAGACACTCGGTAATAAGACGGCTGTTCATTGGAGGTGCCTGATTTGTAAAAGAAGGTGGCTAGCCAGTGGCTACAACCTGCTGTCCATCAATATGACGGTCGATCATGAATGGACACTTTCACAATCTACCCATCCCCCTTGAGGCTGCAGAGGCGGTTCCTAATGTTGATGACGTTCTTTACCGACGCGGTCGTAATATGAGAGCCCTGCCTGCAAAGCCTTCTCTTCAACCGACATCACGTAAAGCCGCGGCCATTTTGAGACTTACTTTTGTGTGTCTCAAATGGGAGCTTTGAGGCACTTTACGTCCCCAAGGAGCAACGACATCCGTCTAAATGTGTTGGGGAAATAATCACTGTTATATGATTTTGATCCGGTTTCATAATGCACAGCCAAACACGAGCTGCCGTTATGTTAGGTGTGGCCGTCCATTTTCTTTCGAAATTGTCTGTAGTATCGGTGTCTCTAGTTATCCCAGAGCTAAATTACCCCGTTTCAATATGGCGGCTATGATGGCGGTGCTACTTAGCCTCATCATTATTAGTGAAGTGGGGTCATTGACTCTGCAGTACCTACCATCATACTCACTTTTAAAAAAAGAACTTATGTTTACTGACATTTTTTCTTTCTTCACAAGGCGTATACGGAAGCTGGGAAACCCTGGGCGTTAGGTGTTTAGTGCTGTGAAGCTGAGAGTATTTGAAATATTAATTTATTTATGATACCAATGTGTGTCCCACTCGCTTCACTCGATCTCTTTATTTGCGAGGTTATAACGTGTTGGTTACGTAGACAGTTTGTTGTGGGATTGCCACCCTTCCAAAAGAAAAATAATAGCCATTTGTTCATGTTTGAAGAGTCTGTAAAGGTCCGGAGGTGATGAGAACTATATATCTGCGTTCATTTGCAACACGACTTTTCAATTTTTGTTTACATATCAGTCTAGGCACTTGTACAGCAATCTTTAAAGTGCTTTCTTATATTTGCTGCTTGAAGTACGTAGTGATAAGGGAAAAATATACCAGCTTTGGATGATTTTTGTACAGCCTGAGCATTAAAATAACAGTCATGTTGGTGTTGTAGCATTTGTTATCCTTCCCTAGAATCAAATGCTCACCTTGACCCAGTAAGCAGTGTGGTAGAACCATCAACAAGATTTCAACAACACCATGACCAAAGGGGCCACGGAAGGAATCTCCGATCAAAGATAAAAGTAAAAGATTTATTACACACACAAGCTCAAAGTGTGAAGACAATGCATAAAACCAAGATATAAAGATAGATATTCACCAAGGGTTGCCCCAGGTGTCAAAATAGATTCAGGTGAACTAGCATCAACAAAACTAAGCTTTCAGGAAGAATAAGGCAACATCAATAAGGATATCTGAGACACTAATATAATGTGTTGCTCAGAATTTACAATCATTAATCAATTCAAATTTAACAGAGTCAATAATCTTTGGCTGGGCACAGGTCAAACCCTACAGCTAACCAAATCAGGGAAATATATGTATGGGGAGAACACATGCAAAATACAAAAGCAGAAAAAATGATGATTTCGGATTGCATGTCACTAACTAAATTTGTCAAAAGATAAGTAAAAAGGGAAAGCGTCAGCATTTCAGAATCTCAGTCACAAGTCTTCTAAATGGGAAAGTAAAAGGATTACTACATTTAAAAAAACATTTCCATGGGAAGGGTAAACGGCAGAGAGGAAGATACCTCTCAAAGGGTACAGCATTCAGGGAATCTTCATCAGTAAGACATCAGGATCAACAAGGCATCTGCAAGCGTCTGGGTCTGCATAAGTCTG
Organism: Pleurodeles waltl; assembly: GCF_031143425.1. Lineage (NCBI taxonomy): Eukaryota > Metazoa > Chordata > Amphibia > Caudata > Salamandridae > Pleurodeles > Pleurodeles waltl. Next base: position 774,292,040 of record NC_090446.1, on the reverse strand, counting down.
CTCAGGAAATTGCTGCAGGCGACTCACGACTGACCGCAACTGAATAAAGTACAAATGTCCATCCATATTTTAGACGTCACAAATCATTCTGATTCGTAAAGGTATCAGTCCATGTCACGTTGAATAGGCCTCACCCAATGGAAAACAATCACATGACTTCAATTTGAAACAGTTCAGTTTCTTCCCAAGTCTGTCATGGGACTGTAGTGATGTGTAACTTCGTCCTCCATTCTCAAATGTCTTGTGCTCGAGATACCTCACGCCTTGGTGAGTGATATCGAGAGATTCGAGAACGGTGAGGGCGTGGAAAACGGTTTAGAGACGGACGGCTGCACGTCTCCTTTATGTATCGATTAACTTCTAATAAACCACAAAGTCTTCACTTACCTATTACGTTGGTGGTGCTTCATTACAGAATTGGCGACGAGGATGGGATAAAGGAGAAGGCTCACTACAAGAAGGTATTGATATTGTAAAAAGAGCGTAATTAACCGGGAGGTGTGATAAGGAAGTCATAAAAGATAATAAGAGTGATGAGTCTATAAGAGCAAGGGTAAAAGGAAATAATGTTACCAAAGATTTTTTTAAAAAGCGGTCGGGCAAAAAATAATTTGAACCAAAGTCAAATTTAATAAAAGTTAAATCAGATGATAAAAGGAAATGCTACAGATGTGGCAATTCTGATCATTTTGTGAATGATCAGATCATGCCCCGCTAGAAAGCAAAAATGTTCTAGATGTGGCATTATGGGACATTTCCAAAGGGTGTGTCAAAGGAAATCAGGGAATATTAGTAAAGTGTTAGACCTGGACGACACTAATTCTTCTGATGAAGATGATTTAAACGTGTGTTTTATGTGTTGATGCCATAGATGAAAATACTATGTTGAATGTGAGACAGGATGATACGAAGAGGAAGAAAAAGCCAAGTTGTGAGATCACCTTGGGCGGTGTGACCATATGTATTGTAGTAGATTCAGGATCTCCTTATACCATTGTGAACCAAAATGTGTGGGAAGAGAAATTCAAACGTATGGTGGGTGAAGAGTTAAGCTTACCAGACATTAAAATCAAAACTTTTACAGGCAAAGTCATTGAGCTGTTAGGCTTCAAAGAATTTAAATTCAAGTATAAAGATAGAGAGACTATGGGAAAATTGTACGTTGCTGTTACTGGTCCATCTGTTTTAGGTTGGATTGATCAGGGTAAGTTGGGCATGGTATTAGACCCCCAACAACCCCGAACCTGTACTTACTGTGCAAACAGAATCGGAGATTGGCAAGTTAATGTTACAAAAATTCCCTAATGTATTTTCGGGGGAAATTGGAAAATTGAAGGGGTTTATGCACATGATTCACTTAAAAAAAAATGCAACTCGCCAAGTACATAAAGTAAGGCACATCCCTATCCCTGTAAAAGAAAGTGTTAAGCTACAATTGGACAAACTTCAAGATGAGAAAATCATAGAACCCATAGAGTCTTCGGAGTGGGTGGTCCCATTAGTTGTAGTGAAAAAGGCCAATGAAAATTTGCGATTATGCATTGACTTAAGAGACCTCAACAAGAAAATATTGATTGATCAATTTCCCTTACCACACATCAACAAGTTGTCATCCCACACCAAAGGCATGAAGTGGTTTTCTTCTATTGACTTGAAGGCAGCTTACCACCAAGTACGATTACATCCGAGTTGCAGGGATCTAACAGCTTTTATTACACCTTTTGGTTGTTACAAATTTAGACGGGTACCGTTTGGTCTGGCCTCAGCTGCAGCTATGTTCCAAAAATGAATGAACTCCATGCTTGATGGTATCGACAATACCATGATTTTTCAAGACAATATCCTCATAATGGGTAAATCTAGAGAGAATCATGATCGTACCTTATTTAGAGTCCTTGAAGTCTTAGATGGAAAAGGTTTAACAGCAGAATTTAACAAATGCAAATTCGCATCCGACCATGTCGACTATTTAGGGCATGTAGTATCGGCTGAGGGGATAAAACCTAAAGAAAAATTATTGTCGGCAATAAGTAAAGCCCCTAATCTGCAGACTAAGGATGACGTTTGTGCTTTCCTAGGTCTTGCAGAGTTCTATTCCAAATTTGTTAATTTTTTTTCTACTAAAACTTACAGTTTAAGGCAATTACTCAAGGGTAGAAACAAGTTCGAGTGGTCTGAAATATGTCAGAATGCTTTTGATGTGCTAAAAGCTGATATTTGCAATGCTCCCCCACTACAAGGTTTTGACCCAAACCTCAAATGTATTGTCACTACTGACGCCAGTTGCAAAGGGCTTGGTGCAGTCCTCACACAAGTGAACACAGAAGGCAGAGAAGACACCATTGCATTTGTTTCGCGTTCATTAACTTCAGCTGAAGAAAAGTATTCAGTTATTGAACGCGAAGCACTGGCATGTATATGGGCATTAGAACATTTCGGACAATTTGTGTGGGGAAACACAATCACATTGAGGTGTGATCACAAACTGTTGGTGAAGGTTTTAACCACAAAGGGGTGGTATAAGGCTTCTCCGAGGTTGGCTAGAATGTCTGTACGCTTGTTTAATTACAATTATACAGTACAATACTTGCCTGGCGTGAAGAACATTGTTGCTGACTTCTTAAGTCGTATGCCTTTGCCACATATGGTTACGGAACATGATGTGACGGAAGATATGTGGGTGGCCATGGTATAACACAGGAGGAATGGTTAACAAAACAGAGTTCTGATGAGACGCTAAAGGAATTGAGTAGTTTAATCACGAAGGGGTGGCCAAGGAAAAAAGTGATTAGCAAAGATTTGAAGCCTTTTTGGGAAGTGAGAGACAAATTGTCAATGGAGGATGGTCTATTACTCAGGAATGGAAAAGTGATACCTCCTATTATGATAAGGAAACATATTCTTGAAATTTGTCATGAAGGTCACCTAGGCATTGGTAAAACTAAGAATAGAGTAAAGTATTGGTACTGGTGGCCAGGATTAGATAAGTATATAGAAAGAATTGTCAGGGACTGCATGGTTTGTGAGAGTGCGGATAAGACACAAGTAACTTTAAGACCGCCTTTACATCCTATACCTTGTCCCAATATGGCTTGGGAGAGTATAGGTATTGACGTAATGGGACCAATTGGTGAAGATGACAGACAAGCTTTTTTACTTGTGATTGTGGATCACTTTTCCAAGTGGCCGGAAGTGGACATTGTAAAAAAGGCGGACGCTAATAGCATCATTAAATTAATGGACAGAATTTTTGTCAGGGAGGGCTTACCGAAATGTATCGTATCTGACAATGGTTCCCAATTTGTGTCTTCTGCTTTCTGAGAATATTTAGGCAGGAATGGAATTAAGCATCACACCACATCAATTTATCATCCGTCTGGTAATGGTGCTGTTGAAAGGTTCAATAGAGTACTCAAGGGTATGATTCAGTTCTCAAATTGCAACCATTTAATCTGGGAAACAGAATTATGGAAAACGCTCTGGGCGTTTAGAATAACCACATGTATTAGTACGAATGCCAGTCCATTTGAACTCATGAGGGGAAGAACACCTATGTCAAAGGACAATGTGGGTTGGCTCAATGCTGCTAATAGAGTGGAATGGTCACCTGTTGAAGTTAGGATAAATATTGAAAAGGCTCAAGGCAAATATAAAAAATACTTTGATGAGGTGCATAAGAGCAAGGAGTTTAAGTTATGCGTTGGTGATGTAGTGAGAGTTAAAAGCAATAAACACACAGGTAAAGGTCAAAGTAAATTCTCCTCCGCTTTAAGAGTGGAGGCTGTATACAATAACTCCGTAAAACTAAGTGATGGTAAGGTATGGCATGTTTCCGCATTATCAATATGTAAAAATATGAGGGTAGTCGGAGAAGGGAGGCAACATGTTGCGAAAGGCCACAGATATAAAGTGTGGTTGGGTGATGATAGCGAAGGAAGAGTGCCGGGTGATTCCAATAGCCTTAGAAATATTGACAACAGACATGCAACATGTTCGCCCAACATTTCCTATGAGACTGTTTATGTTCCTGATAATAACCAAAAATGGAGTTGTTCTGGGAGAATTGTGAAACCGAAAAAATGTGAAGATTATTATCTTTAAAAGTAGAAGCGCTTTTAAGTTAAAAAAAAATGTGGAGTCTAGTACACTCTAGAAATTATTTTGGCATTGTATTATCTATGGTTATATTACTCATATAATGTTTATTTTTGGTTGTGTTCTATTTTTATATAAAAGAGGGAAGATATGTAATGATGTGTAACTTTGTCCTCCATTCTCGAATGTCTTGTGCTCGAGATGCCTCACGCCTTGGTGAGTGACATCGAGAGATTTGAGAACGGTGAGGGCGGGGAAAACGGTTTAGAGACGGACGGCTGCGCGTCTCCTTTATGTATCAATTAACTTCGAATAAACCACAAAGTCTTCACTTACCTATCACGTTGGTGGTGCTTCAATACAGGGACCATCTAATTTCCGTTCGAATACAAACAGGTTTGAGACAAATGTGTACAAACTCAGTCCATGTTCCTGCAATGTTCTATTTTCAAGGAGAAATAAATACATTTTTCCACATTTAAAAAAATGGGGTGATTACAAAAGATCTTTGCTTCACATGGGAACAAAATGTGACAGAAGACTTCATGTTATGAAAAAAAAAAATTCAACACTTTTACGTGACTGCAAAATGCAAACTCTTCAGGCCTCACTTATGCTAACACAAATACATTTAAATAATATGTTTAGTAAAATACACATTGTATTTAAACATATAAATTCATGATTAATTATATTTCATTAGCATGAGTAATACATTTTATTTCAACTGATAAGGCTTTGTTAGTGCATTTCATTAAATACAAGAGAGAATTGCAGTTCTCTCACTTTGCACATATGTTTAAGCTCATTAATCTTTTCACTAATCACTAGAAATGCAATATTTTTTCTATATGCACTGTTAGTCTAAATTACATTTTAACATCAGTTTTATCCTTCTAATGTGATTTAATTCTAAAGGCACCTAAGATTAACTCTGAAATACAAGCAATTGCACATTCAAATTGCATTTCAGAGCAGCTTTCTGTGTTAGTTGTTAATTTTTTTACTTTCATAAACTTTATCTGTCCCATTCTGATGGCTTTTGTGACACAAGGGACATGGCTGCATTTTTAGTTCTATCATTGGTAGAAAATCGGCCAGGTGATAACCCTAATCTTTCTTTGAAAAAGGTGCAAGGAGTAACATACATGCCAGCATTTTAAACAAGCATTTGCAATGCAACAGTTCTCTCATTTTGTCGAGTTACAGCTACTAGCGTTGTTAACTCCTAACTGGACTTTTCGTGCCACGTAAATTGAAGGAAAAAAAAGGCATGCGATCGCGCTGCGTCAGAAATAAAAAAGAGAAAGTAGTGCAGAAACCATGCTGAAAACATGGAGCCTCGTAAGTTGTCAGTAGTTGGCCGGTGCACTCGAGGAGGGATAAACACCGGAAAGGGCATGAGGTATGCATTCCTTTCACTAATGAAATCAAGCACATTTTAAAAGGCAAGCCCACAAACCAAAGAAAGTGATAGGCGTGACATGGGTGTGGTTAAAAGCCCATAGAGAGATTACAACAGGGACGGAGCACTTGCACACTCACCCCTAAAAAGGAAAGTGGGAGATTAAAAACAAAATAATCAGGAGACTGTATTTCTCCCACTGAGTTCTATTGAAACAGAGGCAATTTCAGGCATGAGCCAGCTGGAATAAAGCTATTTCTTGCTTCAAAAAAACAGGGACTACTGACATGTATGGACTCATGAGAGTTGGGAAACAACTTTTTTTTTCATTAAGCAGACATAGTAGCTGTATCCTAAGAACGCAAGGCCCATTTGAAGCTTATACTGCTTACATAAACGCTCTTTGCATACATTCAGTAGCCTCTAGCCACCTACTTTCAGTGAAAGTACTGAAAGAGAGTTTTAATTAAATTCTCAATTGTGTAAACAAAATGTGATTAGCATGCAGTGAAATACATTATGTTGAGAAAAATGTGCATATGGTAACATCAGCCAATGAAAGCACCGAATTCAAACTGGTTGGTACTGCTTACAGCCATCTCCTCAGTATCCAGGCATCTTTTGTCTCCCTCTCACCCTGTACACATACAATTCATGCACACACAATTTAGTTAACAATGTTTGAAATGTGATGTCACTTTCCCATCTACAGAATTCTGTTTCTTTCTCTATAGCTTTATAGCACAATGTTCTGCTGAAAGTGAATATTCACAAGGCCTCACATATTGAGATCAAGGTGTGATTTTCATGAGCACTTTTCACTGAGTAACAGTGTTTATATAAGCAATTTAGGTGTCTGAAGGGCCACAGGATGGGAATTGCATTATGTGAATCTGTGGGATAATATTGAAAATGGGAACTCAAAAAGGTACTGTTTTTTCTTTAATAAGATTGTTTCAAACCATGCAACTCTGGCACATTTGCTTCAAATGAATTACTTCTATTGTATAACACATTATAAAATAAACCCCTTCATGGGTATGGTGGGCTTATTCTCTCTTGACCTTTAGGAGACAGCACTATGTTGGTTTCACCTCTAATCTATTTACTAGAACTGAACTATATCTAGTTTTGTTTGATTAATTCTTGCATTTATTCTGAGATATACACGTATGTTATTTTCTGAGTTAAATGACTAATTGACTGATTTTAATAATTCACTGTACCTTCTGAAATGATCATAACCCTAAAATAAACCTTTTTTGGTTTTACTACACAATATTGTACCGTTTCCACTGCAAAGCCTAATGTGCTTTACAGCTTCCATTTTTAATGTATTGACTAGATCCTGTTGAGGAGCAACAAAATCCTTGGGGGGATTAACACTGCTTCTGATCTCCCAGACACGCTTTAATTTGACATACAGAGGGAAAAAAAGAAAAGCATCAGTAGGCTACACAAACACATAAATTGCAGCGTGTTCCATTATTTATTAGCTTGTAATTTTCAATTTTCACACTCTGTCTTAATTTACTTTCAGTAAGTCTTTGTTTCCGTACATGTATATAAGGCTTTAACCAGGATATTAGTTAAAGAGTTGTCATCCTGAGGAAGAAGAGTTTACTTAGCACTGTAGTTGTCTGTCACATACTGCGTAAGGGTAATGGATACTTCTATAAACCCCTATCGAAGAGAGTTTTTTTTTGGGGGGGGGGGCACAAAAAAGATCAGATGTTAATCTTCAATTGCAGTTAACAAATGTCTGATACCATCCTGCGTATGGATTAGTTAAATAAAGGACAAAGACATGGCAGTGGACAGTGGTTTTAAAATCCACAGTGAGCGAACTCAAGGTGGCCATCATCTCAGGAGGACCTGGGAACCACTTGATGCCATTGGCCCAATTCAGCTCGGTCTAGGCGGCTCTGGTGCCATGGTGGTGTCCGGCATCAGGTTTTGGCCATCCTCACAGTACTTCTTTTGGTGCCTGCAGATGCAGTGAAGAAGCTTCTCTGCTCAAAGGAGTTCTTCTTGGTGATTTGTGAAGCGCTGGCAGCTCTCCCAGTTTCTTGGATGCTGCAACAGCAGGACAAGTCAGTTGCTCCTCAAGGGTTGGGTGCAGCAGGCAGGCTGGCAGGGTTGGTACCAAGTCATGTATCTTGGTTCTCGGGTCACCAGTCTTCTTGTCCTCTCCTTCTTTTGTGTCCAGCGAAGATTTGAAGTCTTGATTCCAGGGGCTCCCCTAAATACTCAATTTAAGGGCATTAAGGGGAGTGATGGGTAGTAGCCAATTGTCTACTGACTCCTAGGGTCACTATGCCTCATAGATGACCACTTCCTTTCGGGAGTGGGCATCACTCTGTCCTAGAATTCCTAATTCCGCCATACACAAGATGGTGGAAATCCTAAGGCTGTTTTCACTTCAGGCTGGTCACCCTAGGGGTGTGTCCGGTATGCAAATGCGACACTCCTCCTGCATAGCTAGTTTTTCCTGCCTGTCCAGGTGTCAAATGAGCCTTAGGGAAGGGGGTCAGCATCTCCCTCTGAGGAAAGCCAGAACTGCATACGAAAGGTGGTGGGATCTTTTGAAGCTTCCTACCTTGTAATGCAGATTTGCAGGTCATCCTGTTGGAAGGGGTGTGTAACAGCCCTGCCAGAGGAGGCTTTTGTTCCTGAGGGCAAAGGCTGTCATCCCTAGGGGTCAGAAACTTGTCTGTTGGTTGCAAGCTGGCTAGGACCAGTCAGTTAGCCCTCCAGCAGTTGGTAGGTTTTTGAGGGGGCACCTCTAAGGTGCCCTCTGAGTACATGTATTGATAAATCCATCACTGGAATCAGTGAGAGTTTGTTAATATGAGATGTTTGATACCAAACACCCCTATTTTCAGTGAAGCTACCATGTAGCTGGGGAACTCGCATTGACCAGTGTCCAGCGCATGCACTTAAAATGGCTCTCCTGTTCACTTACTATATCTAAGAATCGACAAGGACATAGTAGGGGCATATTTGCTCATGCAGCTATGCCCTCACTTGTACTATAATGCACCCTGCCTTAGGGCTGTAAGGCCTGATGTAGAGGTGACTTACAAATATTACAGGCAGTTGTAGGCGACATGACACACTAATGTGTGCCATATCATATTTTCACTTTTTGGGGGCACCTTGTCATGCAGCCTGCAGTGGCAGTCTGCATGAGTGTGGTGCTGGATCCCTGAGAGTGGCATAAGCTATGCTGCAGCTCTTAGGGACCCTATTTAGTACCTAGGCCCTAGGTACCAGAGGTACCATTTACTAGGGACTTACAGAGGTGCTAAAGGGCCTGGCCACTTGGGGATCAAGTGACCAGGTGTCTTGTTTTGGGAAAGGAACATTGGCAATGGGGACCTGATTAGCAGGAACCCAGTACATTTCAGTCAAAGTTGCATCAAAACCATGCACAAAAGGGTTTCTAACTCTTCTTCAGTTTAGGAAAATGCTGAAGACACATATTTTAACAAACATTTCATTACAACACAGTAAATAGTCCACCACCCCAAATAGATTCCCTCTTTCATTGTATCTATGCCTTTGGCTTGGTGAAATGCTCTGGTGCCTTTCGGCTTGGCTTACCCTAGATCATGGCTACTGGAATTATGCAGCAGGGTAGAACCATATTATGTGGGAAAATTTACTAAATTATGTGGAAAGAGAAAGCACATTATGCAGTGTAATGTGGCACTTTTGTATTGTATTACTTTCTTAATTTGTCATTCTTACACAGGTTATCACTATTTGGGTAAACGTTCACCTCACTGATATAAGTTTAACACCCAACTACAGCAATAACCTTCAGAAAGGGTACCAGTCAATCTTTGCAAGGGCCTTTCCCTGTGCGGAAACATATGGCACCCTTGTTATTTTGTAACTTTTGATTTGTCTTAGCTAGAAACAATTTTTCATGCAAAATTCTGCAGATTATGCATCTGATGATGGCTTATGAGGAAAGTGCAGAAAAGCCATAATTTTTGGAAAAATGCTGAAGCCACAAAATCATATAATTCCAGTGGCCCTGTCCTAGATGAATACCAAATACAGTGACAGACGTAGGTTTTGGCACCAAAGGGACGAAAGTTTCTCCAGGGAGCACCAGTTTAGCCCCTTCTCTCTCTACCTTGAGAAAACGTGTATAAGCAGTGGCCCATTCTTATCAATATTTTGCGCAAGGCATAGCAGCAAGCCACCTTGCTGCGCTGTGTGAAAGAGAGAGGGCAGGAATGCACCATATCTAACATTATACAGTGCATTCCTGCTTGTTGCATGTGCTGGCCACTAACTGGTGCCTGGTGTCAACACAGGTACCCTTGCTTTATTGTGCAAGGGTGCCTGTGTTGTAGGCAGGATTTTTCTGTGCAGAAAGGGGCACCTAATATAACAACCCTTACATCACAGGTGGAACCAATTTTAGAAGCCATGGACGCAAGGCAGCACCGACTTCAAATTCAATAAGGAACAGGGCCGATTATAACATCACCTCTGCCACCTTTAAAACGGAAATTAACTTTTCAAGAGAGTCTTGATTCTTCTACACCTCCAAAGAAGACTATTAAAGAAAAGACTTCTTTTCATACTCAAACATCTCCACCTCTACCTACTTCTCCACAACATGCTCCTCCACCAACATCTCCCCTCCCCCATTCATGGTTCACACCACCTAGTTAACCAACTGGTGGGTCTCAAGATATAGGGGATACATTAGATCAACAGGACTCATGGGATGAGTACAATCCGGACCCTATTACACCAAATGAGCCAGATCTTTACCCAGCTAGACCTTCACCACCTGAGGATTCCACATCATACCAACAGGTTGTATCTAGAGCAGCATTTCACAATGTACATATGTACACTGAGTCAATAGAGGAAGATTTTTTATTTGACACCCTTGGTGCAACACATAATTAAAGTCAATTCCTTCCAACGCCTCCAGGCATGCTCGGACATGCAGAAGAAATATTTAGGATCAAATCTGTTTATTGTTTTTAAAAGTATAAACATACAAAACACAGCTCATCACGGTACATTAGATGAAATGTATCAGCACAGTAGCAATTTGGTATCTTCATACAAAGGTCCCTCTCGTGAATCCCAAGACCATGCCCAGAGGAACCACCCAGCCAGTCCTCTCCTTGCTGAGCCATGTGCCCTCTGGTAGTGTCCAATAGTCTTCCAAGGTGCCAGTCCCGCAGATGAGAACCACATAAACATATAAATGAAAACACATCAACAATGCTTCCCTCCGAGAAACCATGTCATCCTCCTGTCTCTCCAGTCCTCTACCCCTTGCATCGTCCAAGCTCAGCTCCCACCCCAGCAACCTCCCCCACAGCACTCTAACCAAGAGTTCAAATCAGCCTCAGGACTCTCAGATAGGTCGGACATGTCAGCTTAGTAAATTCTGCGGAAAGAATCTGCAGGAACGGCTTCCACAATGCGCCCAGATCTCCTATCCGCTGCTGGGAGGCTAGTGTAAGTTTCTCCATAGCAAGGATAAACCACAGCTTCTGGAGCTATGAGATACAGGTCGGGACCCTATCTGCACCCCAGACAGCTAGAATCAGCTGCAGCGCTGCGTTAAGTGCTAGGGCCATCTGCCTCCCTTTTAGAGATCTTAAAGGAAAAGTAAGAGGGTTGGGCAGCCCCAATAAAATGTACGATGGGAGTCTCGGGATCTTAACCTGGAACGCTGCATCAATATCGTCTGATGTTTTCCCAGTAACGATGTAGCTTGGGGCAATGCCAAAGCAAATGCACAAGTGTGCCTGTAGCTCCACACCCCCTCCAGCAAAGGTCCGACTTATCATGGTCTCATGCATGCAACCGCGCTGGAGTGTAGTACCAGTAGGAAGCGACTTTATATGATGTCTCTGTCCCTGCTGCATTATATGCTGTGTGGTGTATTCTATAGAATATGCTGTCCCATTCCTCATCCGAGAGTTCTCTCTCTAGCTCCCTCTCCCATCTCAACTGACCCTTTGACTTAGGCGGGTGGCTTTCCCCTTGCAGAAGCCGATAAAGTTCTGAGATAATTCTCTTATCATCCCTCTTTAGGAACAGCCATTTCTCAAATGGCGTAAGAGGCCTATCTATTAGAGCTCTGTTCGCCGGCAAGAGAGCCCAGTGCCGAACCTGGTAATACATCAGCCTATCCGCCTCCACCAAGCCATAGGCCTCTCTCATCTGGTCAAAGGACAACACCCCTTGTTCATCAAAAAGACTTCCCACCCTCCTAACGCCCCCTTCGTACCAGCGTCTCAGGCCTTCCAGACGGAGTCCAGGCTCGAAGTCAGGGTTCGCGCCTATGGGGGTCATCAGGGAGGGGAAAGCTGTCAGCACTAAACGGCAAGCCACTGCGTCCCATATGCGTAACGTTGTTCCGGTAATCGGGAGAGAATAAAGACCTCCAGCCCTATGCCGGCGCCGAAGCCAAGGCTCCTTCCATGTATGAGAGCCCCCCACCGCCTGGTCCATAAAACACCAGTGTTTCTCCGTGAGCGGTCGACTCCACTCCACAAGAAAGCACAGCTGTGCTGCCTGGAAATATCTCAGAAGACTCGGAATCGCCAGTCCCCCACTGCTCTTGGGGCGATATAAAACATGCCGTGGTAGACGCGCCGGTCGACCCTCCCATATAAATCTCAGGACCGCCGATTGTAGATTGGCAATCGTCTGTGGAGGTGGGGTTAATGGGAGCACCTGAAACATATACAGTATTCGCGGCAAGACTGTCATCTTGACCACAGCCACCCTACCCAGCCAAGACAGCTTATGTCTCCCCCATAACTTCAGGTCCTGCTGTATATCGCGAACCAGCTTCGTGTAGTTCAAGCTCGCCGTTTTTTCAGCAGACGTCGCCAACTCAACCCCAAGATAGGAAAGACGCGAGGACGATCAAATAAAGGAATATTGAGCTCTCAAATCCTCCTCGTGATCAGAGCTCAAAGACAGACTAAGGACCTGAGACTTCTTCATGGTCACTTTAAATCCCGAAACCTGGCTAAACTCAACTAGTATCTCCATAAGCGCAGGCAAAGAGGTCGCGGGCTCTGCAAGTGTAAGGATCATGTCATCTGCATACAGGGTAATAAGATGGTGGTCTCTGCCAAATTTCACATCGGAAACCAAGGGGCTGTCCCGCAAGCGCTGCGCAAGGGGCTCCATATATAGCGCAAACAAAAGGGGAGAAAGCGGGCATCCCTGTCTGGTCCCGCGCCCAACCGGAAACGGCGTAGAGAGCACTCCATTAACTCGACCTGCCGCTCTAGGAGACCGATAGGCACATTGGATCCAAGATCTAAAGCCCGCGCCCAGACTGAAGCGCTCCAGGACCCGGAAGAGGTATGGCCAGTGAACCCTATCGATGCCTTTTCGGCATCGATAGAGAGGAAAAGCGCCTCTCTACGAGATCTGTAAATTTTATCTAGCAGATGCAGAAGTTGCTTCGTGTTATCTCCACATTGTCGATTTGGAATAAAACCTGACTGATCCGGATCAATAAGACCCGGCATATAAGAATTAAGGCAGTAGGCAAGAATCCCCGTGAATAGTTTGGCATCTACATTTAGAAGCGAAATCGGCCTATATGAAGCACACTCGTCTGGGCCCTTGCCCGATTTATGTATAAGAGAAATGGTAGCGTCCAGCATACTCGGCGTCAGGGTTCCCTTTGTCCGAAAGGAATTAAAAAGCCTCACAAGAAGCGGGGCGAGCTCCACACAAAAGGTCTTATAAAACAATGCAGTGAAACCATCCGGGCCGGGGGACTTCCCACTCTTTAGGCGGGAAATCGCAGAAATGACTTCTTCTGGCCTTATCTGCTGGTCTAACAGGGACGCCTCCCTCTCACCATGAGGGGTGATTGCTATGCCCTCTAGATAAGAATCCAGGGTCGCGTCGTCCCGCTCATCTGCCGCGTATAAACCCCGGTAAAACCCCGCAAATGCCTCAGCAATCTGATCACTCGTGCGGGCCTCTTCACCGGAAGGAGAACAAATCAGTTTAACCGCCAGCGCCGCATGCTGCGCTCGCAACTGGTGCGCCAATAGCTTTCCGCATCTATTGCTCCCAATATAGTATTTGTGCTTAAGTCGTACTACCGCATACTCCGCCCTATCCCAGTCCAGTTGCTTCAGCTGTTGCCTTGCCTTCTCTAACTCTCGCCAGATTCTAAGCGCGCCAGTGGATTTATGGGAACGCTCCAGGACAGCTACCCTCTGCTCCAACTTCTCTCTCACCTCTCACCTTGCTCTATTATCCCTCGCAGACAACGCCATCACCTCGCCCCGCACTACTGCCTTCAACGCCTCCCACACAGTCTCCACGCAAGTGCTGCCATCGTCATTAAAGCTAATATAATCCACAATCGCACGCTGGAGCGACTCCACCGCTATCTCACTCTGAAACAAGGAGTCCCTAAAGCGCCAGATCGGGGTGCCAACGTGACCTATCTCTAAGGCAAGTTGAACAGTGATAGGGGCATGATCAGTCAAGGCTCTGGGCTCAATCGTAGCCTCCCTGACCCGGGGCATAAACTCGTGTGAAGCCAGAAAAAGATCGAGCCGTGCATAAGTCTTGGTCGTCGCTGAATAGAAGGAATAATCTCGGAGTGTGGAATGCGACTTCCTCCACACATCCTCCAACCCACACTCAGCTAGCCATTGAGGCCCAATTCCGACAATGCCCCAGTCTGCCAAGAGCGTTGGCCCGAGCGGTCAAGCTCGTTGTCCATCACCAGATTAAAATCTCCCCCTACCAGAATGGCACTGTCTGGCGAACTAAGTATAGGGGAAACTGACTGTCTCAGGAAGGTCTCCTGCTGGGAATTCGGAGCATAAAGGGAAGCAATGGTAAAAGAGAAGGCCCCGAGCCTTATTCTAATAGCCAGGAACCTGCCTGGGACTTTGTGTACCTTCCCAACTATCTCCCCAGCAAAAGTCCTCGAAAGCAATATTGCCACCCATGCATGTTTAGTAGTAGCTGAGGACCAACGCTGTCTAGGGAACCATCTTGAGAGCATGCGAAACGTATCTTTGTATAACAAATGGGTCTCTTGTAATAGACAGATATGACTCCCAGATGTCTCTAGACCTGACAGAATTGCTAACCGCTTGGTTGGGCTGTTAAGCCCACGGACATTCAAGCTTAAACACTTAACTGTCATACCATCGCAGGGAGAAAATCGCTCAGGGGGGGAGAGGATCCACAGAGGGGCCAAGACTCAGAACAGCACCTCAGCCGCTCCAAGTCACATGACCAACCCGTTATGGCCCAAAGTGACCAAACCCGCAGGGAAGCATGCAAACATATATCTATAACGCACAACAGGCGCTCATAACAAAAAAGTCCTCTCACACACATCCCAAAGAGGAAAAGTCTCGACAGGGCCGTAGAACCACACCAGTTCGCCCGTAAGTCCATCGACTCCACCGCCCAGGCCCGCTCAGATTGGCACAGGCCCGCAATCAGCGACCCCTTGCTGACCAACAACACTCCATCGTTCCTCACCTAGGCACTTGTCCCAGCCGCTACACTGCTCACTGCCGACTGACGTTCCGAGATCTGCTCCGACTCAGTAGGGCACTGCTGCTTCCTCCTTCTATCCTTCCTCCTCCAGCGCGGGCGATCTCCTCCTGCCGGGCCCAGATTCAAGTTCGAACCCCGAGTGTCTCCCTCCAGGCCCAGGATCCGGTGAGCCTCAGATACCGACTTCACCTGGCGAAGCTGGTCCTCCCAGCGGAAAACAAGGCGGAACGGGTGGCCCCAAGTATAGGACACGCCATGTGCACGCAAGTGCTCTGTGATAGGTTTAAACTCCCGCCGTCGTTGTAAGGTCCAAACCGACAGGTCCTGGTATACTTGCAATTGATGGCCTCTGAAGTGGACCCGCAGGAGATTGCGTTTGTCAGTTGCAAAATGTTTTCTTTCAGCCCATAATTGTGAACACACACCAGAATATCCGGCGGGCGTTCCCCAGCTCCGGCTGATCGGCCCACACGATGTACTCTATCCAGGACGATCTCCTGGGACACCTCCAGGTCTAGGACTGAGCGGAACAGCGCCACCACAAAGTCTCTAATGTCGTCCTTCCCCGCTCCGATCGGCGCTCCTCTAATGTGGATATTGTGCCTGCGCGAGCGGTTCTCCAGGTCCTCCACTGTCATCTGAAGGAGGTCCTGCTGCTCCCGCAAGCATATAACCTCCTGCTGCAGAACCGCCACTTCCACGGGCCGTTTCCCCATCCTCAACCTGGGTTATCCGCTCACCCAGGGACGTAAGCTCCACCCGCAACTCCTTCACCTCATGCGATATATGTTTGCGGAGTTCCTGCAGGTCACCGCGGAGCGATTCAAACAAGGATGTGAGGAAGCCCTTTGTGACTGGGGCCGTCTCCTCCTCTGTTATCTCCCTCCGTGCCTCAGGGGACCTTGCGGCTGGCGGTTCTTCAGGGCCCCCCCCCCGGCACTGGGCATCCCCGTCAACATATCTCTTACCGTCCGGTCCCACTTGGGCTTGGAGGTCGCCATCTCCTCTGTCCTCTGGCAGCTACAGCTCGGGTATATCAGCCGGACCGCTATGCGTCATCACCAGGAGCCGTATTCTCCCGGGCGGGCCCCTCACCAACAGTTGTCGGCCTCTCCTCTGCAGGGCACTCTGTGGGGCCACGCCTAAAGACAGCTCGTCTTTGCGCCAGATAAAGGCCACCGCGGGCCACCCGCACCGTCGACCGGCGTCTGAGTCCCACTGTGTCCCTACCGACTTCTCCGCAGCAGAACACAGCTGCACAAGGGGGGTCCTCACCCCTCCGCCGTCTTCTCTGGAGTCTCACCTCGCAGGGCCTAGCAGGCGGGCCCTTCTGTCTCTCCACTCTAGCACCAAGCTAGCCGGCTAGCCCCCGTCGCAGGCCTGTCTCACCAGGGGGCCACAGCCCCCGGCAAGGGCGCCGCCGCACCCCCGCTGCTTCCCAGCAGGTCTCCAGGTTCCAGGCCCTCCGCCCGACACGGGCGCCGCGCTCTCCAGCCGCCAGAGCCGGCCCAACACACGCGGCCTCGCGCGCACAGCCAATCGGCTGCGGGCGTCATCAAGGCTCGGGCCCCCGGTGCCCGACAGCTCCAGGCATCTCGTTCGGACCTCGCGGGCCCTCCCGATCGGGGTTGGGAAGCGAATCCAGGGCCTAGGAGGCGGAGCTCAGACCAACGTGTCCGCTCACGCCGCCATCTTGGCCACGCCCCAGAAGAAATATTTAAAGAGCCTGTTAGGGCAAGGGTTACCACTCCCAGAGTTGATAAAAAGTACAAGGCTGCACCCATTGATCTTTTATATATAAAAACTCGAATCCCTCCAGACTGTGTTGTTACATCTCCTGCTTGGAAAAGGGCTAATAGCCAGTCAACAGGAGACACGCCTCCTCCTGATAAAGAAAGTAAAAAATTAGATGCAGCAGGAAAAAGAGTGGCAACTCAAGCAGCCAATCACTGGCGAGTTGCATATGCACAAACTTTACTATCCAGATATGACAGAGCTCACTGGGATGCTATGGAAGAACTTTTATAATACCTACCAGAATTAATATGTAGGGAGCGCGATATTCTGAATCCAGCACTTTTGGTGAAATCTAAAAAAAAAAGTCCGCTATAAGATTCTTAAATGGCTCTTTAAGAGAAAATCAGATTTTTTTTTAGAATATATTCAATCCCATATTTGCATTTCAACACCCCTCTTACACAGTTCACGTTACGCTCTGGTGCTCAGCTCAATGCAGACTTAGGTGGTCATTACAACCCTGGTGGACGGTGTTAAAACGGCGGTAAGACCGCCAACAGGCCAGCGGTAAAAAAATAGCAATTGCGACCGTGGCGGAAACCGCCAACAAAGACAGCCACTTTAACACTCCAACCGCCACAGCGGTACAAACAAACAGCGTGGCGGACACCGCCAACAGACAGACGGGAGACAATGTACCGCCCACACTATTATGACAGGCCAATCCACCACCTTTTGCGGGGCGGATTCACCGCGGATAAAAACACGGCAGAAACAGGAATTTTGAAGGGAAAACGCTCTCCTCTACCAGGAGCACGAACGCCGGCAGCAAAGACCACGGTGAGTACTGCACCTACGACACAGGGGAGGGGGCAGGCAAAAAACAGGGACACACACACGCAACACCCCCCACCCCCACCCTCACCCACTACAACACACACACTAATGCATATCAATACATCACAGTTACACCCCTCAAACCCCC
Source organism: Pleurodeles waltl (assembly GCF_031143425.1). NCBI lineage: Eukaryota > Metazoa > Chordata > Amphibia > Caudata > Salamandridae > Pleurodeles > Pleurodeles waltl. The sequence goes on along the minus strand of NC_090446.1, from coordinate 774,274,263 downwards.
CCGGAAGAATGCAAAGACCAAAGAAAATGAGTGTAACCATCGGAATATATTAAAAACAAGTAGGTAGAAATATATATATACACAATGTACAAAATAAATACCAGGCATAGTAGTCCAGGTACTGCACAAAGAAAGTCCGTGGAACACTGGGACCACACGGTATGGGCGAGGCCCACACAAGATCCCCGACCATGACGGAGAGAACACTGCAGGGGCATCGGACAGCAACAAAACAGGCACCTCAGGGGTAGGGAAAGGGAGGCACCTCAGCCACTTGAGTGCACAACGCCAAATCCATGAGGGGGCCACATGCCCACTGTTACATCCTGGGGAGTGCAAAGCCACAGTCTCACAAGTCTCCCAAGTGGGTGGTTTGCTCACTGTTCAATCCTGGGGAGTGCAAAGTCACAGTCTCACAAGTCTCCCAAGTGGGTGGTTTGCCCACTGTTCAATCCTGGGGAGTGCAAAGCCACAGTCTCTCAAGTCTCTACAGTGGGTGGCTTGCCCACTGTTCAATCCTGGGGAGTGCAAAGCCACAGTCTCTCAAGTCTATACAGTGGGTGGGTTGCCCACTGTTCAATCCTGGGGAGTGCAAAGCCACAGTCTCTCAAGTCTCTACAGTGGGTGGCTTGCCCACTGTTCAATCCTGGGGCGTGCAAAGCCACAGTCTCTCAAGTCTCCCAAGTGGGTGGTTTGCCCACTGTTCAATCCTGGGGAGTGCAAAGCCACAGTCTCTCAAGTGGATAACAGTCTCCACTGGTTCTGGAGGGGGCATGGTGCCCAAAGTGCTTCATCCTGTTTAGGACAGAGGTAGTGGATGGATGTCTCCACTGGTTCTGGAGGGGGACTGGTGCCCAGAGTGCTTCATCATGTTTAAGACAGAGGTAGTGGATGGATGTCTCTACTGGTTCTGGAGGGGGACTCGTGCCCAGAGTGCTTCATCCTGTGAAGGACAGAGGTAGTGGATGGATGTCTCAACTGGTTCTGGAGGGGGACTGGTGCCCAGAGTGCATCACTCACCCCGTGATGGACCCAGTTGAGTCAGTGCCCCTCCCGCTCATGGGCTAGTGGTGCTTGAGTTTGGCTGTGCCCTGTTCAGCGGTGCTTGAGTTGGCGGTGCCCTGTTCAGCGGTGCTTGAGTTGGCGGTGCCCTGTTCAGCGGTGCTTGAGACGGTGGTGCCCTGTTCAGCGGTGCTTGAGTTGGCGGTGCGCTGTTCAGCGGTGCTTGAGTTGGCGGTGCCCTGTTCAGCGGGGCTTGAGACTGCGGTGCCCTGTTCAGCGGTGCTTGAGTTGGCGGTGCCCTGTTCAGCGGTGCTTGAGATGGCGGTGCCCTGTTGGGCGGTGCTTGAGTTGGCGGTGCCCTGTTCAGCGGGGCTTGAGTTGGCGGTGCCCTGTTCAGCGGTGCTTGAGTTGGCGGTGCCCTGTTCAGCGGGGCTTGTGCTGGCGGTCCTTCATGGCCCAGCGGGGCTTTTGCTGGCGGTCCTTCACGGCCCAGCGGGGCTGGTGCTGGCGGTGGCCTCCTGGGCAGCTGGGCTGGGCTGGCGGTGGCCTCCTGTGCAGCTGGGCTGGGGCTGGCGGTGGCCTCCAGGGCAGCTGTGCTGGGGCTGGCAGTGGCCTCCTGGGCAGCTGTGCTGGGGCTGGCGGTGGCCTCCTGGGCAGCTGTGCTGGGGCTGGCGGTGGCCTCCTGGGCAGCTGGGCTGGGGCTGGCTGTGGCCTCCTGGGCAGCAGGGATGACGGTCTTCTCCGCCATGCAGCTCTTCCTAGAATTGCCGCGTTTCTTGTGGCACTTCCCCACCTTGGAAGGTGTCACAGCTGACTCCACACTCCCAACGGGACCCTTGGGAGCGACTTTGGTGGCTGGAGTCTTCCCCCTCTCCCGTCGGGCACTGGCCAACTTCTGATGCTTCACAGGTGGGGGACTGTCTGTGCTGTGGCTCTGTGCCACACTGGCTGTCCTGGTGGCCGGTGCAATCCACATACCGGTGACTACAGCCACCACTGGTCCCGGAGATGTTTTGGCTGAGGTGCTACTTCGGGACCTATGAGATGGACGGGGTGGGGGAGGTGTGGGAAAAAGGTCAAGGGTGGACAGGAAAAGTTTTTGGGACACACTGGGACGAGTAGCTGGACGGGGTTTGGGAGTGGAGGAAGAGGTGGTGGTTGTAGGAGGTGTTCGTTTGCTGACTTTGGGTGAAGGTGCATGCGCTGGAGGCTGTCGTGAGGTGGATGGCTGTTGGGTGGGTGTGTGCCTGCGTTTGTGTATCTTGGGAGGAGGCGTCACAGACACACTGGGAGAGGACACAGGGGAAGTGTGAATGGTAGTGGGGGTGGTGACTGCTCGTGAGCGGGGTGTGGTGGTGGGTGTGCTGGAGAGGAACGGAGTGGCTGTAGAGGTAGTGCATGCAGGTGTGAGTGTAGACGAGACAGGGAGGGAGGAGGGAGACGACGGGGAGGGGGACACAGTGGAGGCAGTGGATGTTGGTATGTCTGCATGTGTGTGTTGCTTGCGTGAGTGCCTGTGGGATGTGTGGTGCTTATGTTTGCCTGAGCTTCCCTTGTGTGTTGAGGTGTGTGCAGGCTGGTCTGATGGTGTGCTTGGGATAGGTAGAGGTACAGGGGATTGGGTCTGGGTGGAGGAAGTTGGAGGGGGGAGGCTAGAGACGGGGACAATGGCTGCCATCAGTGCTGAGGCCAGAGTTTGAAAAGCTTGGTGAAGGTCCGCCTGACCAGAATGAATGCCCTCCAGGAATGCATTAGTTTGTTGCAACTGCCTTTCTACACCCTGGATGGCATTCAAAATGGTAGACTGCCCAACAGTGAGGGACATGAGGAGGTCAATGGCCTCCTCACTGAGGGCAGCAGGGGTGACTGGGGCAGGGCCTGAGGTGCCTGGGGCGAAGGTGATGCCCACCCTCCTGGGTGAGCGGGCACGGGCGAAGGCTGAAGGGCTACTGGGAGGGCGGTGCTGGTAGGGGGGGTGGCGGCTGTACCTGTAGATGCGGGGGGCACAGATGTTGCCGCCACCACAAGGGAGCTCCCATCAGAGGACGAGTCCGTGTCGCTGCTGTCAGCTCCTGTCCCCACCGTGGAGCTCCCCTCGCCCTCCATCCCACTGGTGAATTCCGAGTCCGTAGTCTCGCCCTCCAGGGCCATGTGGGATGCAGCTCCCTCCTGCCCCGGTGCCACTGCTCCTCCGCCTGATGATGCTAATGCACACAAGAACAGGGAGACCACAAAAAGGGGGGGACGACAGAAGAAAGACATGTTGAGTGCATGGATTACCGCTACCGTTGGTGGACACGACAGACACAGAAGCCCCCTGCACTACGCCGCGCTCTTGGGCTCCACTGTTCAATTCCTGGGAAATGGCCTACATGGCTATGGACGACATCTGCACACATAGATGACACAGGAGCATGAATAGCTGTACTTGGCACTCTACAGAGGTGGGCTGGGGTGCCACATGGCCTGCCTTACAGAGGGGCCTTGCCTACGGAACTCGCCCTGGCCTAGGGAAACCCACAGCCCTCCTCCCCCACCCAGACACCTCCACTGCGCGCAAAGTCAGCAGAATGAGAGTGTACTCACCCCCTTGTGTCTGCTGTGATGCCCTCAAACGCCCATCCAACTCCGGGTAGGCCACCGCCAGGATCCTGAACATCAGGGGGGTCATGGTACGACGGGCACCCCTCCCACGTTGGGAGGCCATCCCCAGCTGAGCCTCCGCGGTCTTCTTGCTCCAGCGGCGAATGTCCTCCCATCTTTTCTGGCAGTGGGTGCTCTGTCTGTGGTAGACCCCCAGGGTCTGGACGTCCTTGGTGATGGCACGCCAAATATCTTTCTTCTGGTGGGCGCTGACCTACATGAAATGTACAGGGGAAGAAGAGAAGTCATTACCAACTGCACCGTCAAAGTGATTGGCCCCATCCCTACCCTTGCCATGTGGCACATGCATTCACCGTCTTTCATGCACGCAGCACTCTGCCCCCTTCCTTCTTTCATCCAGCCCTCTCCACACAGGCATAGCCCATACAACATGCTCCCTGTGTACTTACCTGTTTGTCTGGAGGACCGTAGAGTAGCGTGTGCTGGGGGAGGACCCCATCCACGAGCTTCTCCAACTCCTCCGATGTGAAGGCAGGGGCCCTTTCCCCAGACGCACGAGCCATTGTCTCTTCCAGACCGAGGTCACAGCAGCACTTGCAGTGTAGGTCCTTTCCTGTCGAAGATCAGGTATCGAGTGATTGCACAGATAGAAAATGGCGGTCACGTCCGCGGCGGTGCGTACCGTCACAGCCGGCGTACATCGTCATTGGCTCCTGGGACCCATAGGGTCCAATGTTAACCAATGCAGCATTGCGCCGCGGTCTTCGACCGCCTACCGCGACGGTGTACAACGCCAGCGCAGTTACCTCACATCCCATTGTCCCACTTTAGAGGTCAGGCAGCCGCCATTTCAGGGGCCCACATGGCTTCATTTTCAACTGCGTCACACATACCTAGGCCTAGACTCAACACACATACAGGCCACCTTTTGTGTATGATTGGTGTTCTGGGTAAACTGTGGGTACTTACCTCGGAGTTGTTTGACTCTGTGCTCGCTGTTGTCCTTCATAGGCACCGTCCGCTGGGACATGTGAGGAGATGGCGGCATCCTCCGGTGTACCGACCGTTGGTGGACCTGTCGACAATGGAGGAGCGACATTTGATAATCACCTACAGGCTTGACCGTGCCACAATCCAGGAACTGTGTACCCAGTTGGAGCCAGACCTGATGTCAGCAATCCGCCATCCCACAGGAATCCCCCCTCAAGTGCAGGTGCTGTCAGTGCTCCATTTCCTTGCAGGTGGGTCATTTCAAACAACCGTGGCCATGGCATCAGGGATGTCCCAGCCTATGTTTTCCAACGTATTGTCCAGAGTGTTGTCTGCCCTTCTGAAACACATGCGGAGCTACATCGTTTTCCCTCATGTGGAGGATTTGCCTACAGTGAAGGGTGATTTCTATGCCCAGGGACATATCCCCAACATCATAGGTGCCATTGATGGGACCCATGTGGCTTTGGTCCCCCCCCCCCCACAGGAGTGAACAGGTGTACAGAAACCGGAAGAGTTATCATTCTATGAATGTACAGATGGTATGTTTGGCAGACCAGTACATCTCCCATGTGAATGCCATGTTCCCTGGCTCAGTGCATGACGCCTACATCCTGCGGAATAGCAGCATCCCTTATGTGATGGGTCAACTCCAGAGGCACCGTGTATGGCTATTAGGTGAGCACCTGGAAGCAAGACAGTGGGAATGGTTGTCTGGGTCTGGGGTTATCCCTCAAGGTTAGTGTGTGTCTAACAGTTGCCCCTCGCCATTTGCAGGTGACTCTGGTTACCCCAACCTGTCATGGCTACTGACCCCAGTGAGGAATCCCAGGACAAGGGCAGAGGAACACTACAATGAGGCCCATGGGCGAACTAGGAGGGTGATCGAGCGGACCTTCGGCCTCCTGAAGGCCTGGTTCAGGTGCCTCCATATGACAGGTGGATCCCTATTCTACTCACCAAAGAAGGTGTGCCAGATCATCGTGGCCTGCTGTATGCTTCACAACTTGGCTTTGCGACGGCAGGTGCCTTTTCTGCAGGAGGATGGTCCAGATGGCGGTGTTGTTGCAGCTGTGGAGCCTGTGGACAGTGATGAGGAGGAAGCAGAGGAAGAAAACATGCACAACAGGGACTCAGTGATCCTGCAATATTTCCAGTGAGACACAGGTAGGAATACAAACCTGCTTACTACATGTACTTTGACACTACTACCTCTCTCCTGTCTGTCGTTTTCACCCAGTGTATGGTCACTGAGTTGTCACTTTCCCTTACGATTTCACAGATGTGGGTCCCACTGTGTGACATCTGCTTAGATTCCTCATGGACTAGAGCTGTGTGACATAGGTATGTTGACATTACTATTTAAAAAACATTTTGTCACTGTAATTGCTAATACACTATTTCGAAATCACAGACAGACTCCAGATCTTTTTGTGCTTTAGGTGTGTTTATTTAAATGCTCAATATTGGAGGGGGTAGTGAAATGGTGAGGGGTGATGGCGGAGGAGTGTCCATGGCAGAGTCCAGTCTATTAGTCTCACAGGTGCATTGCCCATATGGGCATAGGAAGTGGAGCTGGGGCAGTTTAATTATGGACAGGGTGACAAAGTGGGACAGTAGGATGACAATCAGGGTGGTCTCATTTCTTGGCGGGGGTCTTGGCATCGCGCTCTGTCTTTGTCCTGGATCTCAGGGACCGTTTGCGGGGTGGTTCTCCCTCTGCATGGGGTGGGGTGCTGAGTCCTGTGGCGGGGCGTCCTGTCCATTAGCGCCGGCGGAGGTGGTGGGCAGTTCATCGTCCATGCTAGTGTCAGGGGCCCCTTGTAGTGCCACAGTGTCCCTCCTGGTGTTGAGTACTTCCTTCAGCACCCCTATGCTGGTGCCCAGGGTGGAGCTGATGGTTCTGAGTTCCTCCCTGAAGCCCATATACTGTTCCTCCTGCATGCGCTGGGTCTCCTGAAACTTGGCCAGTACCGTTACCATCGTCTCCTGGGAGTGGTGGTAGGCTCCCATGATTGAGGAGAGGGCCTCGTGGAGAGTGGGATCCCTTGGCCTGTCCGCCCCCTGTCGCACAGCAGCCCTCCCAGTTCCCCTGTGTTCCTGGGCCTCTGTCCCCTGGACCGTGTGCCCACTACCACTGCCCCAAGGTCCCTGTTGTTGTTGGGGTGGTGGGTTATCCTGGGTTCCCTGTAGTGGTGGACACACAGCTTATTGACGTGTCCTGGGGACGGAGGTATGGGCCCGCTGGGTGGGTGCTGTGCTGGTGTTTCCAGAGGGGGGAAGGTCTGTGGTGACCTGTGCCTGTGTAAGGGGAACCGACTGTCCAGAGGTCCCCGATGGTCCGGGCTGGTCATCTAGATCCAGTTGGACAGAGGTGCTGTCATCACTGTGGGCCTCTTCTGTTGGTGGTGTGGACCTGTGTGGACCCTCCTGTCCGGTGATGTTGGGTAGGGGTCCTGCAGGGGTATAAAGGGATGTTTATTAAACCTGTGTGTGTAATGGTGTGCAATGGGTGGGTGACCGTGTACCCCAGTGCTAGCATTCCTGTGTGGGAACTTGTGTGATGATGGTTTAGGGGGGTGTATGGGTATGTGCAGTGGGCATGCTTTGGTAATGGGTGTCCATGCTTTGTTGTTGCATGCAGGGCTTGGTGTTGGGATGTGTGGTTTGTGATGTTGGGACTTATGTGAGGAGTTGGGGTGCTGGGGGTGAGGGTGGGGGTATGTGATAGCATGCAGGTAGGGTGGGGGATGTAATAGTAAAGCTTTGTCTTACCAGAGTCCATTCCTCCAGCTACTCCTGCGAGGCCCTAAGGATGCAGAATCGCCACGACCTGCTCCTCCCATGTTGTTAGTTGTGGGGGAGGAGGTGGGGGTCCGCCGCCAGTCCGCTAAACCGCCAGGTGGTGTCTTGAGACCACGGAACGCACCTTCCCTCGTAGGTCGTTCCACCTCTTCCTGATGTCCTCCCGATTTCTTGGGTGTTGTCCCACTGCGTTGACCCTGTCCACTATTAATCACCATAGCTCCATCTTCCTAGCTATGGAGGTGTGCTGCACCTGTGCTCCGAATAGCTGTGGCTCTACCTGGACGATTTCCTCCACCATGACCCTGGCTCCTCCTCCGAGAACCTGGGGTGTCTTTGCCGTGCCATGGGGTGGTGTAGGTGATGTGTGGGGTGGAGTGTGTGGTGATAAGTGTGGTGATATGTAGTGGTGTGTTGTGTGAGGTGCGTGGAAGTTGTGTGGGTGATGGTGTTGTGTGCCTGTGGATGCTGTTGTTCTTGCTGGTGCTGTCTCTCTCTGGCCTTCTTTTGGAATTTTTGGTCGTAGGGGTTTGTGGGTGATGTGGGTGTGTGTTTTATATTGTAATGGGTGTGTGGGAGTGGTGTGTGTATGTGTATCAGGTGTGTGTATTTTGAATTGTCCAATGTGGCTCTGTTTTGTAAGAGTGTGTGTATTTTGAGCGCGGCGGTGTGTATCGCCAATGGAATACCGCGGTTGAAAGACCGCCGCTTGGATTCGTGTGTCATGATAATGTGGACGTATTTCTGTTGGCGTGACGGTGGAGGATTTGTTTTCGCCAGTTTATCACTGACCTTTGGTGTGGCGGACTTGTGTGGGTGTCTGACTTTTGGCGGATTCTGAGATGTGGGTCATAATAGCTGTGGCGGAATTCCGCGGCCGCGGCGGTGTGTTGGCGGTCTTCTGCACGGCGGCAAGCACCTTTTACCGCCAATGTTGTAATGACCGCCTTAGTAAGGAGATGGGAGCATAATCGCGGATTTTTGCATCAATGACAACTGGGAAACTTCCTTAAATATCCAGATGGTTGTCAAAAATTATTTTCTTTTGGTGGGATCCTATAATACTATGCTAAACAGTCTAAGGGATTTGGATATCAATTTAATCATTAATGCTCAGGCATTAGTTGCCGAATTGGTGGATCCTCCTGGGATAAGGCGTGCGGGTGCGTGGAGAAGGCTATTGCTAGACAGGGATAAGGTCGATCTCGGGGCAAAGGCATTAAGAAAATGGGCTCGCTAAGAGGACCTCGACCTTTCAAGCGAGTGCTGTGAGAGAATTAATCATTTACATTTTTCAGTACTCAGAGGTGCGAACTGGCATTGAATTATATTTTTTAGTAAATGGCTATTATATCGAACCCCGCAAGCCTTATCCCATGTGGTGCCCAGATGCCCTGATCTCTGTTTTCGATGTAAGGCAGTAGCGGTGGCGGGTTGGATACATGTGATTAGGACATGTCGATGTATACAGGAATACTGGGATGGAATATTCAAGATGCTAACAATTATGGCTCAGGTTATTATAACTCCCGGTATCCGGTTGATGTGCTTGGGCTTCGACCCCGAGGCAAGGCTCCCTTCTAGGTGGGAGGAACTCGTTTTTATCACCACTGTGGTTGCCAGATCTCTCCTGTTAAGAAATTGTCGATCTGAGTTATCTCCCATCCCTCAAGAATGGCTGAGCGAAATGATGCAAGTCAGAAATCAGGAAATGAGATATGCTAGAAGAATAGGAAAAGGTAAAAGGTTCTCCCTGATCTGGGGCAAATTCTTTTTAGACAATCATGGGTAAATCTGCTGTAGGTTAAATCAGCATCGAATGAATTCGCGTAGCTACTCAGTCTCATTGTATGTGTCTAGAGCTTTTTTCTGGGAATCATTGGGGAAGTTATTTAAGACAAGTTTCGAAATGCAATGTTTTTTTTTTTTTGGTGGATCCTGATAAAAAATTCTATAAAAAGATAAATAAATAAAAATGTATGTATAATACCTACCAGAAAAACATCGTAGAAGAGGGGTGGAAGTTGTAAATCAGGGACTAACAATTTCCAACAACTCCATTAGATGTGCATTTGATGCTGCTGATACAGCAGCAAACAGTATTAACACAAGTGTCATCATAAGGCACCATGCCTGGCTCAGATGTTCAGGATTTAAACAGAAGATACAGCAGGCAGTTTTAAACATGCCTTTTGATAAAGAACATTTATTTGGTTCAAAAGTGGATACCACACTTGAAAAATTAAATAAAGATAATCAAACTGCCAAAGCTATTGGAGCCTTACAAACCAGCACACATAGGCGTAATTTTCGTCATGCGTGCAGGGTTTACAAAAGGATTTAGATCATCATTTCAAGAACATTCCACAAATCAAACTAAACCCACCTCTCAATACACCAGAGGTTACTTTAGAGGATCATATAGGGGAAACAATAATATGGGAAGAGGAAAACCATCTACATGTAGAGGCTCCTCATCCGTCACTAAACTATGACTTCCAACAAACAATACTAACACACACTACTCCTGTAAGGGAAAAGTATAACTTTTTAAACCCCAATGGACTCAAATTACCACAGATCAATGGTTACTTCAAATTATCCAAAATGGTTATTGTCTCAAGCTCATTTCCACTCCACCAAATATACCTCCTCCTACTCACAGACTCTCACAAGATCATTTCACTTTTCTCAAAGTGGAAGTACATTCCCTTCTTCTAAAAGGGGCTATAGAACCAGTACCATTACAATTCCAAGGAACAGGAGTTTACTTCCTGTCTTTTCTAATTCCCAAATAGACCTGTTTCTGATATTAGATCTCATACCCCTAAACCACTACATCCTGTCAGAACATTTTCATATAGTCACTTTTCAGGATGTTATTCCTCTATTACAACTAGGTGACTCCATGACAGTGTTAGACCTAAAGGATGCTTACTTTCACGTTCCAATTCATTCTGGACACCGCAAATACCTAAGATCTGTAGAGGCAGGAAAACATTACCATTTCAAAGTATTACCATTCGGAGTTACAACTGCTCCCAAAATGCCTTTTAGTGGTTGCAGCACATCTCAGAAGAAAACAAATTCATATTTTCCCTTATTTGGACGATTGGCTCATCAAAGTCAATTAATTCAGACAGTATCAAAAACATACTCAAACTACAATTTGTCTCCTACACTCTCTGGGATTCACCATAAACTACATCAAATCTCATCTGTAACCGCTCCAAATACAACCCTATCAGGGAGATATCCTCAATACACAATTAGAAATAGCCTTTCCTAACCCAAACGGGGTCCAAGCTTTTCAGACATTAATTGCTACTTTAAAATAGAAACAAACATACACAGTAAGAAGTATTATGAAACTTAGGAATGATGGAATCTTGCATTACCGTAGTGACTCATGCCAGACATAATATGTGCCCTCTTCAACAATGTCTCTCTCGTCAATGGTCTCAGGCACAGGGTCAAATGGAAAATCTAGTATTGTTGGACCGCAATAGTTACCACTCTCTACATTGGTGGAATATCACAAACCTTATGAAAGGGCGGCCTATTGTAGACCACGTGCCTCAGATCACTCTCACAACAGATGCCTCAAACAACGATTGAGGAGCTCATCTCCTCAACCTAACAATTCAGGGGATATGGGACAATACTCATCGGTCTCTTCATATCAATTACCTGGAACTGCAAGCAATATTCTTGGCAATTAAAGCATTCCTTTCACAGTTGCAACACAAAATAGTGTTGATACGTACAGACAACATGACTGCCATATACTATCTTCAAAAAACAGGGGGAAAACAATATAATCAACTGTCCCATCTCAAACAAAAGATATGGAAATGGGCGATTTGTCACCACATTTATATAGCGGCACAATATCTCCCGGGGACAGACAACCACTTAGCAGACCTACTAAGCAGGATGTATCCATAAACATACGAGTGGGAACCCCACACACAAGTCCTTCAACAGTACTTCAAAAAGTGGGGAACACCTCAAATAGAATTGTTGGCAACATATAAAAAATAAAATGATAAAACTTCACCGCCAGGTACTCACACCCTCAGTCCAAGGGCAATGCTCTATGGATCAGTTGGTCAGGGATATTTGCTTAGGCTTTTCCCCCTCCCCCACTGTTACCATTTCTAGTCCTGGAACATAAACCAATCTTCCCTCAACATGACCTTAGTGGCCCCTATATGGGCATGTCAACCATGGTATATACTTTTGGAACTCTCAGTTGTTCCTCATCAAAAACTTCCCAACAGACCAGATCTCCTGATACAAAAACTGGGACAGATAAGACATCCAAATCCCAAGTCACTCAACCTCCCGATATGGTTCCTGAAGTCATAGAATTTGGATATTTACAATTATCACAGGAATGTATAGATATCCTTAAACATGCACACAAACCTACACTAGACAATGCTATGCAGCAAAATGGAAACATTTTGTTTGTTACCTCCAAACAAAAAATGTTGACCCTCTCAAACCAACAGTAAAATACATTATACAATATTTATTACACTTACAAAAAGCAAATTTAGCTTACACATCTAATCAGTTACATTTAGCCGCCATCGCTGCATACTTCAAAATAGACAACATATTTCTTTGTTTAAAATTCCAGTTATCAAAGCATTTATGGAAGGACTAAAAAGAATAATTCCACCAAGAATTCCTCCAGTTCCATCTTGGAATCTTAACATTGCTCTCACATGTCTCCTGGCTCCACCGTTTGTGCCACTTCACTCCTGTCCCCTACAATTCCTTTCATCAAAAGTTGTCTTTTAAATTGCTATCGCCTCCCTTAGACGTGTCAGTGAGCTCCAGGCATTAGCTTTAGAAGAACCTTTCTTTCAAGTTCATAAAGAAAAAAAATGTGTTACGAACAAATCCATAATTCCTTTTAAAAGTAATTTTGCAATTTTAAAGAGCTCTATTGTATTATATAGAAAGAACAAAACATTTTAGGAAAACAAAACCCCTTTTTGTGGCTTTTTCCTTACCACACAAAGGAGATCCTATATCTAAAACAACTATAGCAAGATGGATAGTCAAACGCATTCAAACTTGCTATACTAAAGCTAAGCGACAATTACCTGTACCACCTAGAGCCTATTCTACTAGGGAAAAAAGTGCATCTATGGCATTTTTGGGTAAAATACCGATAGCAGACATTTGTAAAGCAGCAACATGGTCTACACCACACATATTTACTAACCATTATTGTGTAGACGTCTTTGCGAGACAACAAGCAAATGTTGGACAAGCTGTACACTTTTTCAAACAATTGCAACCCCTGCACACTAGCCACCACTTTATGGAGGGACTGCTTTACAGTCTACGCACAGAATGTGTATCTACAGCTACACATGCCATTGAACGGAAAATGTTACTTAGCAGTAGACATCTGTTTGTGGCATGTAGTGCTGTAAATTCACATGTGCCCTCCCTGATCCCCGGACTTATATATAAATAATGTACATACGTAAATGCATTGCATGGACATCTTTTCTATCCTACTATCTATTTTTCACTACTTCACTCTCCTGCCTGTAGAGAATCAATCTAACAAAGGACTCAGTCCCCATGCGTGGTATTACAGAAAGGAGGAGTCACTCGATCTCGTGACTCGAAAACTTTCTTAGAACAAAAACAAGTTGTACTACTCCAAAACCATCACTAGATGGCATGCTTATGCACAGCATATGAATCTACAGCATTACATGCCACAAACAGATGTCTACTGATAAGAAACATTTTCCTTCTTCTTGTTACGCCTCTGGTGGGGAGTCAAAAATGTTGACATATTCCCAGGTTTACCAGTTTTGGTAAATCTGGGAATGTGTCAGAATGTACGGGGGGATACGTGGAAACACACATGTTCCACCTGTGTCATGCCGCCCTGCCGCAGGGTAATGCAAGACAGCAATTTGCGCTGCCTGCAGTACTCCAGATTTATCAAACCTAGCAGGGCAAAGCAGGGTGGTCTGGCATGGCTTGGTAAATCTCATTGGCTTGGTGCAAGGGCGACGCAAAACCTTGATACATATGGGCCAATGTATAAGAGTATGTGAGTAAGTCAAAACGCTGACCTTGTCCTAATTAAGCATTGTCTCCTAAAGCCAGGTAAGGTTGGGGCACAATTATTTATTTGTGAGGACCCAGCAATAGCATAATTTAGGGCTTTGATTTTTGTATATCTCTTCTTGATTATTGAGGCTGAAACAGGTCAGAGATTGCTTGTTTTCTCCTTTATAGAAGCCTGGTCTGAGAGTTTGGGTTGGACTATTTCTATTTGAGCAGGACCTTGGCTGATGTACATGTGAATGGTCTCCATCTATAATGACTTAGTTAGCAAAAAAGGATGGACTGGAATGCAGCTTTGAGTATTTACCAGTGACTGTGATTAGTTCAAGAATTCCACCCATCACTATTTCTCTTCAGTGTGATTCCCTTTATTAGATAGCTACACAGCTATTCGTATTTTTGCGAAGAATGATCAGATTGAATAACTGAATCGCAAATATGCTAGTGTTGTTTATTCTGCTTGAGAGACTGCCCATGCTAAGCGTCTGTTCAGGGTGGCAGGGTCTTACACACTTTGCCTCAGGTTTTTAGTCATGTTAGATTACTGGACTACGGAATCAGTCCCTGATGGGACAGGAATATCCCCTTCATGGTAAACTGGTGTGTTTCCTACCCAGAGTGCCCAATTGCATTATGAAACTGGTATCCTTACTTTATTTTTTGGTTCTGGCATCACACTAATTTAGACCCATATTTATACTTTTTGACGCAAAACTGCGCCGGCGCAGTTATGCGTCCAAAAAATTACCGCCGGCTAACGCCATTTTGGTGCACCATGCGGGCGTCATATTTCTACTTTGACGCACGGCGGCGCAAACAACAGGTGGGAGTCATTATTTTTTACGCACACTGCGGCGTCAAGTCGTAAAGGAAAACAACGTTAACGCGGCTGAAATGACTGTGGGTGGATTTACGACACCGCAAACCGGATATGCGCCGTTTTTTTTACGCAATAGCATAAAAAAAAAACGCGAACACTGCCAGTTCACCAGAGGAGAGCCAAAATGGATCCCAGATGCCACTACAGACCCCAGGAAGATGACAGCAGACCAGGAACCAGCCACGAGGATCCATACAAGAACCAGGACACTTATAGAAAGAAAAGAAAGTGTCGCTTCAGTGCAGAGGAGCAGGAAATCCTGGTTAAAGAGGTGACGGAACACCAGCACCAACTGTTTGTCACCTCAGAGTTGCCAATCAGTAGGAGAGAGGCTATATGGCAACAAATTGTTGACAAGATTAACAGTGTGGCTGAAGTACGCAGAACAGTCATAAAGTGCAAGACACACTGGCATGACTGCAAGCGCAGGACCAAGGAAAAGATGGCCAGGAACAGGAAGGCAGCACTGTAGACTGGAGGTGGGAGTCTAGCACACCAGGAGGACCTGGACCACATGGAGGAGATTGTCGCAGCCGTCATCCCTGAGGAGATCGTCACAGGGATTCAAGGACAGGACAGCGCAGACTACCACGAGACAACGCACATGCAGGGTAAGTCGCATGGGGAATTATAATGCAAGAATGTCAACTGTGACCAGGGGGGGAATACCTACTACACATTGCATGGAAGTCATCATATACATGGAGTGGCATGGGTAAAGGGGCACTGTAGGGGGGCATGGCCTGCACAAACATAAGCTGGGGAACACCATTACACTACACCAACAACAGTCCCATGGGGGCATGCTGTCATGCCGACGATGGAGCAAAGGGAAAGCCACAACAGGAGGGAAGGCCACTACGTCAAACTTACATCCTGGCACTCGTCAGCCAACCTCCTACATTAACTAGGGCCCTATTAGCAATCCTCTAGCCAAACCGACAACTGCAATGTAACTGCAACAACAGTTGCCACTACCACCTCTGATCTGTGTGCAGCTCAAGTAGCCAATGGCAGTAACCTCCCCATGGAACATACATACCTAAATTAGGGGGTGAGGATGACAACTGCAACAATCTCCAGAAACAAGACAAAGGCCCCAGTACACTCAAATGTCAATGCCCATAGGTGCCACAAACATCAGCCAATGTAAACAACAATAGGAGTGACACAGCACTAAGGACACACCCAGGCTGCATATGTCAGGGTCCATCCTGTGCCTGGCTAACAAGGCAACATCACAAATGTCATACTGCTCAGACAACAGCATTGAGGAGGGGACACATGTAACTGGTCACTGAAATACACCTGCACAGTTAGAGGACGAAAAAGGACACTGATACGACTATCAGGGCAATCCAATGTAACACACATTACCCAACATCAGCAGGACACATCAACAATGTCAACATCCATATCACATCATAACATTGCCATCCATAGGATATGCTACATGTCAATTACAATTAAGTTGATGTGAAAGATCAGGGATTGGGGCAGGTCCTGATAGTTAAGTGTGCTGCCAGGGCCATCAGAACACCCACAGCCAGTGAAAGGTCTCACCATGAGAATGGATATACACGGAGGGTCGAGTAGGACAAAAAGGTGGCTATTATCTATTTGGCATAAAGCAACACCTAGAGGCAATGAGGCTGACAAGTCTGATAACTCAATAACATACATGTAACACACAGGTGGGCCATAGGCCTGAAACAATGCCCATCTGAAGGACTGCAGATATTAATACAAAACAAGATCCCAAAGTGAATTCATCAAAAGGCAGGCACGTTACGTCAAAATTGTCACAACACAGACACACTAATTGTACCCTGTTTCATTGCAGAGGAAGATGGATCTCCTGCCGATATGCCTGTCCCAGATTTCCCTGATGACATGGTTGACGAGCAGATAAACATTCCCCAGGAGACCATCCAAAAGGTCCTTGAAACCCTCCAGACCCCACCTTCAGTCACAAGGAGGAGCACAGAACAAGCAGCCATCGCAGAGGATCCACCCACCACCCCAATTGTAAGACCTGCCAGCTCCAATACAGCTGAGGACTCAGACGACACTGGCACCAGCTTTGAGAGAACTGTAGTTGGAGTACAGCGGGAGCTGGCCAAGGAGGTGCGGGTGGGGATGCAAAATATGGCAGCCAGCCTTGAGGGGGTGCGTTCGTGCATGATGTCATCTGCAGATCAGGCAGCAGCTATGCAAGCCCTAACATCCATACTGCAAGGACTACAAGAAACTGTCAAGGAATTCACCACTGCAGTAAGAGAGTTGTCACAACACCTCGCACCCCAAACATTCCACTGCATGCACGAATGCAATCATGACTCCCTCAGGGCCGACCTGGCTGCCTACCATCATGATGTGGCTGCTATTCTCAAGAACCAGCAGATCCCCCTTGCTGCAGTACTGCCCTTAAGACCTTCACAGGGAGCAGCAACCGGGATGTCTGACTCCATGTCTTCTAACACTGAGGTGTGTGTTGCCCCTTCACAACCAACAACAACAAGGACAAAGCAGGCAACACACACATCAGAAGAAGAAGACATGGAACAGATCCCATTCACACGGAAGAGTACCCGGAAGCACTAGTTCCTGCACCATGGCGAACTTTTACCAAGGTCCTAGGTTTTGTCAAATGCCAGTCTTACAACAACTATACTCAATGACTGTTCTGCTAACCACTGTGGCCCGTATTTATACTTTTTTAGCGCCGCATTTGCGCCGCTTTTTGACGCAAAACGGCGCAAACTTACAAAATACAATGGTATTTTGCAAGTTTGCTCAGTTTTTGCGTCAAAAAACGACACAAATGCGGCGCAAAAAAAGTATAAATACGGGCCCGTATATCTTGTCAGCATGCCCAGTGAATGTCTCTCTCCTACTAATTGGCAAATCCTGTCCCTCTGCACTGTCTGTAACATCACCCCAGCATGTCAGCAGCATTACCTACACCCCTTCTGTAGGATCACAATGTAAGATTTCACTAGAACGGACTCATCAAACATGGACAATGTACATATTGCACTACAGCACTTTTCAATAAATAGCACTTGCACAACAAATATGTCTCTGTGTAATTTGACACATCAACTGTGCAGGAGATAACACAAATGTGCCTGTGTTCTAATCATGTAGCTTGTCAATACAATTGTCCTGACATCATGTAGTCAGATACATTTGCACAGTGGCCAGGATTGCATCATAGCCTGCCCATCCTGAGGAGAATAACTGATGAAGTGAGAAACCACACACCATCATGCTGTGTTGGACAGAATAATGCTTCCTCAAGGGATATCAAAGTCAACTAATAGTGGCTGATAAATGTTGTCACCATGCAATACTAACACATGGAACTGTGCAGTCTAATCTAAGCAAACACTACAAAACACTGCATGAATTAATCTTTCTGAGTTAACATCCAAATAGGTAATCATGCTGAATAGTGACACAAATGATCTATGTGAGTCATGAAGACAAGAGTGTTTACAAGAACTCATCTTAGAAGGGGTCCCTGAACATCACACTGCAGTCAGACCTAAAACTGCCAAACCAATACCAAGTCTGGAAGCACACTTTGTGACGTAGAAAACATACTCATCAACAAAAATCCTTTGTGATCCATGTCAACTCTGATTGGTGGTTCATACAAATGGTGGATTCTTATCAAGGTAGCTCTGGGGTAGCTGCCATTTTACACCTCAATTTGTATTTGTTTGTAGCATAGGACACAAATGTCATAGAACAACAATCATCTACACTGATGCCAAGGCCATGATCATGTAGCAGTTAACACATAATGTAAAGGGTTATCTATATATTTATTCAAAACTAATCACACAAGAGGAAACTAAGGGAAAAGTCATACCTACCCTAATCTAACCTGACTACTCATTACCCACAACTGTCCCTAACTAACCTAAGCTAAACTTACTGATCACATGTAACGAATCGTTCTAAACATCAGCCCCCCACCCCCCATTATGAGACAGGACACATGGAGGACAACACATACTAACCTACACACATACTATACTATCCTAAACAATCATTTATTTTTTTGTTTTTTGTTTTTTTCATACTTTAAAAAAAAAAAAAATTTTTATGAAACACACAGGAACCCCAACATTGCCCCCACCCACCCACCCACCCACACACTTCATAAGTAAAAGTAGAAAGAATCAGGACCCCCCACCCCCCCTCCCTAACACTAACTAAACTTACAGCCTATAATAACCTAACACTAATCCCCCAAGCCCACTAATCACGAGACCAAGGAAAGAGGAGGGAATCATGTCCATTGCAAAAAGATATTTCTAGAGGTTGGCCCTCCGGAGGGTCTGCCTGATCGATTTGACCCGCCTCTTAATGTAGCTGACATCCTGGGTAAGATTGTTCACCCTCTTCAAAACTCGGTCCATCTTATGTTCCAAAGCCTGGAATGCCGATGGGTCTACTGTTGGTGCTGGTGCCGTTTGTGTCCCGGCTGAGGTGCTCTGTGGCCGTGTGGAGCCTAGCCCACTGGACTGTCCTGCAGCTGTCACACTGCTGGGGCCTGGGTGTGCTGCAGATGTAGGGACAACTGTCCCCGCTGTGGGTGGGGCCACCTGGGGAGAACCAGTGGTTGTGGTGGGCAACGTTGGGCCACCCTGTGGTGAAGCCCACCATGCTCCAGAGGCCCGATCTGACTGGTATGTACGGCCCATCCTTCGGAACCCCGACTGCACCTGCAGGATGTGTCTGTACCTCATGGCCCGCCTCTCAAATTCATGCTTCTGGGCGGGTGTCATGTTTGCAGCTGTGAAGACAAAGGGCAACTATTTACCATAGGAACTGCATTGTGTGAAATAGCACAAGTGGTCAATCTGACAATACATCTACTGTACTTGTAACAGCTCATATCACCATACAGATCATTGAAAGTCTCAGAGGAAGTACATGGAAAGCCTCCCTACAAAGGTCATCTCACACATAGCACATCCAAAACCTACATGATGGGTAACAACTGGCAATAATCTGCCATCAAAGTACTGACAGTTGTCAGCTACCAATCATGCAGCACATCCTCCGCCTATTGCTTGGACTACATATGTCAGTGTGTGTGATGATAAACACAAACCACAAGGTCTGCTATTTGTAATAGGATTTGCTAGTACAGTACTCATGTGCCATACCTGAGTGTGTACACTAGGTTCAAAACAAACTTTCAAATAGTCACAAGTATGTGTAACATACTGGTTGCTTCTGTCCTAGGTACCCTAGTCACAAACCCATGCCTGTGTTTGAGGGGGGGGGAGAACAACAAACAATTCCAAACTACATGCACACCCAGGAGTGTATAGAAAGCTCAACATGTGTCTGGCTCTACACACACACACCACCAGTAAGGGCTATCAACAAATCGGAGTCAGCTAAACCTTGACCTATCCAAGGCCCACACATGTCAGAATGTACTGACCTAGGTCAACATCACATACTTCCAGTGAGGCATTATTTTCAACAGACACAGAGTAGCAAGAACACCCATGATCATGAATAGCATGCACACCTATGCCTTTGCACTTTAGTTCCACACACTTGTAGTACAACATGTGGAAGTACATGCTCCCAGAAGGTTCAACCTACAGTGTACTCAGTACATCGTGAATAGGGAAGCAGCAGTCTTCAGAAAAGCAATTTGCAGAAGCTATCTGGGAGAATGTGAGTCTGACATGCAGACTCAGTCTGAGACGAGTCCCAGTGCAACTCTTATTGTAACTAGTGTATTCCACATGACTCACCCCAGTTCTCATAGCGGGGCCTACAGGAATGGTCTACAAACCCTAGATCAGACAATTGGATAAGCATTGGTCAACTCAAAATTTTATAAGAACTGAAATCCCACTAATGGAACAAGACTAATTATTGGGCAGCGCATCACACCTTGCAATGTGTTCAACACACAGGAGTCCATCACACATCACCAGCAAACACAAAACATAAAAAACATGTCAACACTCACTGTAGGTGTCGGGGTCCTCAAAACGAGCCACCTCTCCCACTGTGTACGGTGCAGGTCCACCTGTAAAGCATGGAAGGAAGAATGTGCTCAGAATCAGTGCACTGACAAACAATTTCAATAACAAAAACAATGTGTAAGCTGACATAAGTAATGAAACCCTTTCAAACATGTTCATAATGCATGGAATATCTCACGGCCAACATTTACATAGGATGGGTCTCCTGCTACAGTTACACATACTTCTACACACATGCAGTGGCCCTGACTGTCATGTGGTGGCAAACATGCACCTCCATTAGTGAGCAGCAACAATATTGGTGTGTATTCATCTCATCATGTGCATCCAAGAGAGACATCCACAGGCTGGTTACTTGAGGACTGCATGACCTGTCAAACAGCCTATGTGGTTATAACACATTTGTGACAGATAGGTACATTGTACAGAGGGGCAGGGACTTTGGCAATACCTCATGTAGTTAAAGTTTCATATATTGATGTGTCCCAACAATGGTGATTGGCACCAAACATAGATATTTGTACCCTAGTCCATACCTTTGGTCTGCCATCCTTAATCGGATTTTGGCACAAGAAACAACAAATACCTGTCTAAGATGTTAGCTGAGGGCACCTGACTCCTTTCCAAAAATGGTTCATGTCCAGATCTGGCATGTATCAATAAAATATGAAGGAGCACATTAATCCCTAACAGGCATAGCACTTCCATGAAGACTTTCCTTACACACTCACCAGACACACATGAGACATATGTCTGGGCCACATTGCTATCATCAATTGACGTCATGCAGCACTCATTTTCAGCATCATGTAGGGTTTCCAATGTCAGTCTAGCTATAGCGTCAACATATGTAGGTATGATGTTAGTACATCCATACTTCACTGGCAATTGTGACCTGTAGAGTCACGATTGCCGCATTAATGTTTAGCTTGTCTGACACAAAGGCGGCACTAATTTACATTAAGCAACAAGCATCCTGTAAGTTTGCAGAGCATGAGCTGCCTGACTGCTAGCATTTGTCATAGTGCATCAATTACCCTGTATGTTTCCTCAGCATTACACACAGTCAGCAACTTATCTGGCAGATTGTGTACCAATCATCTCATGTCACTACCCAGCTTTTAATTGTGCACATTTACATGATCTGTACTCACCAACAGGGCCACCAATCATGATTCCCAGGTGGTCCAGCAGATCTTGCTCCCTGGAGATCAGGTCAGCCCAGCGGTGCTTCAGCTGGTGGTCATTGCGTAGGCTCCCATACACACGCACCAAGTGATGCCGCACCTTCCCCCACCGGACTTTTCGGGCCTCAGTGTGATACCCCTGTATCACCCTACCCCCAGCCTCGAGCATCAGTGGGAGGAAATGGCATACCAGCCATATGAACCCCCCCCCAATTCCTCCTCACCCATCCTGGCAAGACGTGGCCTACCCGACACCTCAGCACAGAAAAGGGGAAAATGTAGTGGAAAAAAAGAAGAAAGGCGAAAAGGGGGAAAGTAGGAGTAAGGAAATACAAAGTAAACTTAACAATTAGAAGAGCCCAACTATCCCCTGTATAACAGTACCCACAACAGACTCCCACAAACAATAAATACACAACTGGACTGGACAAATGTTAACAACACACACTCAGACAGTATTATACAACAATATTTAAATGACAAAACAACAAGTAAGATAGCACTCAGGACACAAAAGCACAAAATCACAAGACAACACTCTGCACACAGCCACACAGTCTAGAAGAATCACAGACTGCAAAGTGAAAGTGAAAGTACACCCACTGTACAGATTCTGTAAACAGGATATCCTATTACATCACATCCTGCATAACATGGTCGCCGGTTTTTTCAATGATGCGTCATATTTTCACGCATACAGCTTGTGCGTCATATTTTTTGACGCACAGGAGTGAAATTAATGCCGCCTCCAAATATTATTAATAAATGGTAAATATATTTTGGATGCGGCATAATTTTCACTTCCAGGGGTGAAAAATATGCTGCATCCAAATATTATTTACCAATTATTAATAATATTTGGATGCAGCATTATTTTCACTCCTGTGCGTCAAAAAATATGACGCACAAGCTGTATGCGTGTAAATATGGCGCATTATGCAAATGATGTATTTTTTATGTCCAGATGATTAATGCAAATTTGCTTTACCTAACGGTGCTAAATGCAAAATACTGGGCTTAGCGAAAGCAAATGTGCCTTTCAGGATGTATGGAAGGCATTCACAGTGCAATAGTAAGGATTGGCCAAAATGGAGATTACTTATAATTGCACACACATGTAGATAATTGCAAATTGCGACTCTCCAAATATGAAAGAGCCACCAGGGTGTCCTTATTAGCTAATTTGTGATCACATGTATCAAGCTTTTCCTAATTGCAAAATGGCCATTTAGGTAATGCAATTTACGCCTAAACTATTTTTGGTGGTAACCATGTGCTAATTACCAGATTATTTAAAAAAAAAAAAGTTTTACTATAGACATGTAGCGCACACATGCCCCTTAAGCATGTGTGTGCTTCACGTGTCTGTAAAAAGTTTTTAATTGGGCTGCAGCAGAGGGGGACTTAGGCTCCCAGCACCCTGGGATTTGCTGTTCCTGACTTGCTAATTAATGAACGCGTTTCCCAATTTCTGTACTGCTAAACCATTGGCAGCAGGCCCATAGATGCAAATTGAGTATGATTCTCTTTTTGCAAATCAGTAATACCATTTGCCCATTTGAAGTTTTCCATATTACTGCTTTAGAAAAATCAGACATACCATTTAGCATTGATTTAATAGCAAATTCTTAAAGTTCCATATGTTATAATAGCAATTAGATTTTTGATGCATGTGGCCCTTAATGCATTACCTGGTTTAGTGGCATGTTTCAATCTTCATACTAGGTTACAATTGGGACACTACTGTGATAGGCTGCTTGCAACCACTTTGGTGATTGGTGGTGTATGTTCATATGTGAGACATCATACTGCAGCTGACAATGCACCACTACTTCCTTAGCTGGAGTTTGACGGTTGGCTGACGCACTAGTTGACCAAATGTCTGGGCTACATATATGTCTTGCAGAATTTGGCCATGTTTGCCATCAGGAGAAGATAGCAGTGTAACGTACATGGGTACGATACCTCAATGCCTATGGCTCACTGTGTGTGCAGTGGCCACTAATGTAGTTGTAGGCCCAGTGTGTGTGCATCACAAGATGCATTATAGCAAATTTGCTTGTAGTATGTGTAGTCAATGTGTCCATACCATAGATGCAAGTCAATGTGGAAATGCGTTAGGACATGTGTGAGTCATACATGTGGCAACATCCATTGTGTGGCCTACCAAGGTTTTGGGTAAGGTAGACACCACAAATGGAAAAACATGCACCAGATGGATGGCTGACATTTCGTAATGAGAATTGGCCACAGTTGGACGTTCCTATTGTCCTGGATATTTGTAAACTGCTTCTAGGGCACTTGTTGGTGACTCTGACAGTGAGTCAGGGAAAAGCCTTGACGAAGTGGGTACCTTGTAATTGTGCCAGAGAGCCAAAGGTGGAGCAAATATGTATTATGAGGCCACAGTTGATGACATATAACTGAGCCACACCTCTCCAGTGGATGTGGTGTACCAGCATCCGAGGAAGCCCGTGTCCACATATTTCCTGTGATCAATTACACAGAGGTGTCATGTTCATGTGTGTGGTCCAATGTTGATCCTGTATCAACTGTAAAGGTGTATGTTGTCCAGGTCTCATCATGAGTTAGTGGCAACTAATCGTGTATCTAATGAGTATCCTTGGGAGATAAATGTGAGTAAAGTCATTGAGGACTTGGTAACCTACACGTGGATGGTCCCACCCTGCCACTGAAGACGTGTAATGAGACTTTAGACTGGGCAACCTTGGTGTGCTGAGTGAGAGAATGTCTCAGGTGTCAGGATCCGGCATGTGTCATTGCAACATTTGTACTCAGGTTGGCCTCTGTGGATGCAACTGCATCTGGGAACATCATAGCCTCTGTGCAGAATAATATGGCTGCTATTCACCACACACGGGCCATCTCTATTATTTGGACAATGTTACTCAGCGTGTGAACTGTCAGGGTCCTAAAATGTGTAGGCTTTTCATGGACATTATCTGAGGTTGCTGGTTCTGCTGGAGGCCACATACACCATCCCAGGCTATGGGCCAGGTACACTGTCACACTTTGTAGTTTAGGCATTAATGAGACCCAGACAAGGGATGGGGCATGATTTAGCTATTCAAGGGCACTGTAACAAATATGGTACAAATAAAAGTCAGATGATGCAATACAATGTATTTGAGTATACATTGATGAGGCAAATGACAAATTAGCCTCTGAGGAATGAGAGGTTTTGAACAGCAAGTATGGTCCATATGTGGCCACCGGGAATCTTTAGGGTGACCCACGGACAGGTGCCAGTCAGGCTGACAGGATGCAGGGGCAATCAGGATCCAGCTCTTTCACAATTGACATGATCAGTGGTCTGACTAAGACTGGTCGGAGGGAGCAGTAGACAGTTGACATGTCAAACTGTGTATGTCCTGTGTTGTTTTGAAGGTGACACATGAACCCAGATACAGTGTTACAAGGCTACATTCGTAGCAATGCTTAACGGTGTATTTGCCAAAATGTCAACATCTATGCTGTTGGAGGCATCAGCAGGGACGGTGCATGTAAATTTGGGTGGTGTGCATGGAGGTGATCACTGGTGTGGCCTCCATCAGTGTCTCACAAGTCCTGTCGGATGAGATTTGCTTTCAAATGGCCTACAGTACCTTTCACACGGGAAGCAATCTACAGGTGATACCAGGCCTTATAAACTCCAAAGCAGTGTATTATTTGAGCTCACGTCCATGCAATCAGATAGTACTATGACAATGGTATACCATAGGAAAGGGTGTGGCACACCGGATGACTCTTGTTAGTGTGTGTGTGTAGATGAGGGAATATTAGGGTACACATATTTGTATTCCAGGCACCTCTTCAGACAGGTGGGGTGTGAACAGGTGCATGGGTGTGTCAGGATTTTAGAAAAGGGCTGACATGTAGATGGGATGTAAAGTGCTGGATGCTTGACATATGTGTGGCACTTATGCTGTGTATGTTCTGCTTATGTGTAACTCTAGTGACAGATAGTCTTTGCAAAGATTGTATGTAGTTGGACTTACTGCTGTCAAGGGTCTGGTCATACATTCCTGTTCCTGAAGTAAAAGCATGTGAACTGCTTGATGTATGAGGCCTGTTTTCCCCTACTTGAGTGATGGTGTTTTAGTTGTGTGCCATATGCTGCGATGAACCATGTTTCCAACATGTATGTGTGTAATAGGTGTGGTCCTCAGCTATTGCCCTTCAAAGGTGAACTGTACAGGATGTCGGTCATTTACATTGTGTGTGTATGTGACCGTTGTATGATAGGCATCACATTTGTAGTGGGATTTTCTGTGTCCTGATTGTTATATCATCAATGCTCCATGAGGCGACACTCTTCTTCTGATAGTTAGAGCTAAAGGTGTGCAGAAATGATTAGCCAGACCATGATGTGGTGTTTCTTATCAGTGTTTATTTACAATAGTTCATAAAGTGGTGATGGTGATTATATTTAAAAGAAATTGTTCACAATGTGTTGTCGCCTACGCACTACAGCAGCCGTGTTTGGTTGTTCCCCCTCATGTTGCAGGGCAGCATCCTCCTCTTCCTCGTCTTCAGGCATGTATGGGTCTGGTTCTAGGAGGGGAATGTTCCTTCTTATGCAAATGTTGTGCAGGATGGAACATGTTAGTATGATCTTACATACCATCTCGGGGGAATATAGGAGGCTACCACCAGTGATGTCGAGGCAGCGGAACCTTGACTTGAGGATGCCAAAGGTCAGCTCGACAATGCTGCGTGTCCTCCTATGGGCCTCGTTGTATGCACGCTCTGCAGCTGTATTCGGGTTGCCAAATGGTGTCATAATCCATGGCTGGATGCCATACCCCTGATCAGCTGCAAGAGAAAATGAATGGGATCATGTTGATGTAGATGGCACTATTGAAAAGACCTTTGATGTGTCTCTTTTGTGTACTAATGTGACATCCTATGCTTGTAGGCTATACCATCTGCATTGTGTTGTTTCCTTGGCTTCCTTGGCTGACCAAGTGTTTGTCTGCTATCCGTTTGTCAGCAGTATGTTGTGGGATTTTCAGTACAGTGTGCCCTCCCTAGCATTGTGACTTGTGATACAGGTGTCCGTGTGTCTTCACTGGGGGTGAGATGATAGTTCCATGCAGAGTTAAAATTGAAAGTGTTGTTAACACGTTCATATGAAAGTACCCTGGACATCCCATACCTTTAGACTTCTGCAATGTATTAATGTAGGTCATTGGGACACTTACAATTTGCAAGGTGACATTTAGGCAACCACACTCATTAATGTCTTAACATTAGGCTGTACAGTAAAATCCGATGTGTGACAGGTTCAATGGTGACTTAAGAAACATGGCTAGTGATGTCAGGACCTCAGTGTGTTCCTTTTGACATGTTGCTGTTGTGGTGTATGTGTTGTGTGTCCTAGAGGGTTGCTGTGCAGTGCATATATATGTAGGTTTTTGTACTTACCAACAAGTAGTCCATTGCCATACCGTCCATCCTGGAAGTGTTGATTGATGGTGCAGTGACTGAAGATGTATGAGTCATGTACACTCCCAGGATATTTAGCCACGATGTTGGTGAACATTCCTTGGTGATCGGCAATGGCCTGCACGTTGATGGAATGTGTGTGCTTCCTGTTGCGGTAGAGGTGTTCAGTTGCAGCAGGTGGCACAAGGCATACATGTGTGCAGTCGATTGCACCAAGGACGTGTGGGAAGCCACTGATTGCGTAGAACCCCTGTTTAGTTTCCTGCTGCTTCTGCAGTGTCTTAGGGAAGCAGATGTGGCGGGGTGTCAGTCTAATGATGGCGTCCAGTACTTTGGGCAAAAAGGCGGAGAATTATGGTTGTGATATTCCGCCTACCAGGGCACCAGTTGTTTGAAAAGAGCCACTTGCCAGCATGTGAAGTACGGCAAGCAGCTTTGTTTCTGTTGGGATGGTGCGGGGTGTCACCAAAGTGGGGGCCAACTGCTGTTCAATGTTTCGCAGCAGCTGCTGAATGGCCTGCCAGTTCAACTGGTACCTCTGTATGATGTCGTGTTCCCTGAGGCCCTGAAGGGTTGTTCTTGGACGGAATATCCTCTCCTGCCTTCTGCGCTGCCTTTGGGGTCCCTGCTGTTGTTGTTGTAGCTGCTGTTGTTGTTGCTGGGCTCTGCGTCTACGTGCACGCTGGATTAGAATCACCTCCATGGCTCCCTGTTGCTGCTTTGCTGCTTTGCTGCTCTTCTGTTTGTTCTGTGTGTTCTGATTAAATTACAGGTGTGTTTGCCCCATTTTAACGCCTGCCCTGACCCAGGCGTAAACTTTTGACGCAAATCGGGCTGTGCGTCATTTTCTGGCTCCGCCTCCCGACTGTGCGTCATTTTTGCCCGAAAGCATAAATACGACGCACGGCCGTTTAAGCCATTTTTTGGACGGGAACACCTACCTTGCATATAATTAACGCAAGGCGGGTTGCTGCATCCAAAAAATGACGCACACGGGGGAATTTTGTCGTCCGTGGGCTTGGGTGTCAAAGTTTAAATACGGGGCAACGCTTGCGCTGATTGTGCATCAAATTTTTGGACGCACAATCGGCGCAGACGGAATATAAATATGGCCCTTAGTGTGCAGGGAGGCTTAGGCCTGTCCCTGACGATGCGAGGACAAGGACTGGCCACATGCAAGTCTGGTATACTCTGTAAATAGCTTTAAGAATGAGTCCTTCAGTCTCCAGGAACTGGCGAGTGCTAATGCTTCTACAAAATAAAAAAATCCTCTTTACTTGACTAATAGGCACTAAGATGTAATGTCGGATTGGCTTCTTTTAAGAAGGTCAAACAGGACACACAGCATACTCTAGCACCCATACGGACCCATACGGACAGATGTGCAACTATTTGTGGCCTCCCTCTTCATTACTCTTGTATTAGAAAAGTACAAATATTTGAACCAATGAAAAATATGGACAGCACCTGTAAGTAACACAAACACAAATACGAGATATTTTGTTTTAAATTAGAAATCAGGAAATGAAGTCACAAAACCTAAGCAGTTTACATATAGCTTTAATATTTTTTTCTGGAAGGCAATTAGTAAAGAATTCCCAGATGTAATGGAGCCTTCACCAGGAAATCCGTCCTAGTACTCCAATAATGGGATCTTGCCCTGGAGCCATCTAATTTGAAATATAAGAAACAGGGCACATAATAATATATCCCTCCACTCACCTGCTGTGTTGAAACAAAATGGGGAACTTAAAATACATCCACATGTTCCAAGTAATTTTAGAGATATATGGGCAATGTAGGTCTAATCATCTTTTCCATTAATGCATTTGCTGGAGGGTAAAGAATGTTTGTTCTTTTGGGCTTCACCCAGCAGGGTTACTGTTGCCTCATATCGTACTGGCATTGTAAAACATACTAAAATTGTAAGTTTATTCTTGGTTGATTATTTGCAATAGTAACTTCTCTTCTTGGAATCAATTTTCTAAAATCCGAGTCATGGGATTGATGTGCAGTGATAGCACAGCTCATTGGAAGGTGGACTGTTGGTGTGCTGTATTGATTCTGCAAATTTTGCCTTGTACTAATAGGATGGTAGAGGTGCAGTAAGTCAAGACTCTAGATGAAGCGTTTTCATTGCATATGCCTGCACTGGAACAAAGATGACCTGCAGTGCAGTTGTCTAGCAGTGACCGTACATTCGACTTATAGCCATCTTATTTATATATTTTCCACACTAACTGTATTTTGATCTTACTGGTCTCCAGTTGCAATGTAGCGTTTCTTGAAAAATGCCATTTGTTGCAGTTGCCATGGAACAGTAACTGTGTGTTGCTGCAACTGGAGCAGATATTAAGATCCTCCTGGGCAGGAGCACAGTCACTGTTGCCGGCTTCCACTGGGACCCAGGATAGGTGCTGACTGGGGACCCACCACTTTGCAGCACATTGGGAGCTGCAGTGGGAGCGTGTTGCCTTGGGGCTCCCACTGCAGCTCGCAATACGTTGTAAAGTTTTAAGTGTCCTGGGGAGGGGGGACCGGAGCACCCACCAAATGACAAAGCCATGTCAGTACAAGAGCTGGTTATCAGCGTTATCATTAAAAAACAAAAATGTGTAAGTTTGTGTGTGTGTGTGTGTAATAAGCACGCCCCAAGGGAGATTACTATAATAATACTAATAATAACAAATGTAACATTTTAAAAAGTTATCATAGAAAAGACAAATATGCTATAAATAGGAAAGACTTTGACTGAACAAGTCCAATGTTCCACACCCCTAATAAGCCTCTAAGATATGGAGTAAAAGTAGCTAAACAGAGAAACTTGGGTTAACAGTGTGAGTTCTCTTCCTCAGGGCCGGAAGTCATTTTGGAGCCAGATGCATTGAGTTCTTTATTTTTCTTTTTTGCCACTATGCCCATCAATTTAACAACTTGAATATTCCAAGCCATGTACGTGGGGTGCAAGGCCTCTGACAGCAATCCTGCATGAGTGTTGGAAATGGCCCTTTCTGCAGGGTCATCCCCTGACTTTTTGCCTTCCTTCCTTCCTCCTCATTTTCTGACGATGTTTTTGTTGACTTCAGGACTCTAGCACTGATTGGCAGTAGTGAAGTGCACAAAGTACTTGTGGTCTTGCCTTACAATATGGTAATATTGGCTTATCCACAAATATAAAGTGCACAGTGTACCCAGGGCCTGTAAATTAAATGCTGCTAGTAGGCCTACGGCACTGATTGTGCCACCCACTACAGTAGCCTTTCAAACATGTCACAGGCTTGACACTGCAGAGCCTGTGTGCTGTTTTAAACTAGCATTTCAACCTGTCAAGTGTACCCACTTGCCGGGCCCAAACCTTCCTTTTTATTGAATCTAAGTCACCCTTAATGTGTCACGACTCACGTGCTGTTTGCGCCTGGAATCTGCAGATCTAGTGGCGTGGATCTTTTGGTTCGGCTTTGGCCCAAAAAGGGGCGACTCTTTCTGGTAGCCACGGTGCTGTAGGCCAGTGGTTCCCAAACTGTGCGCCGCGGCACCCCGGTGCGCCGTTACAAGTTGCCGGGGGGCGCGCGCGCATTTTGGACAACATTAAATGCCGCACTTCAAAAAAAGATTTATGCGCGCGGACGTTACCTTACGCGCGCATACATTTTTTTTTCCAGCCGGCCGAGTAAAGCATGATTAGCAGCATTTCCTGTTGGGGGGGATTACATGAGCCCCACCTGCCAACGCCTTGCATATGGTTTCACCCGGTCCCAGCGTGATTACGTTCTTCAAACCTTCGGCATTTACAGGCGCGGCAATTCAGAAGAGAGCACTGGGACTGGGGTGTTATTGCCCCTGCGATCCTCAGCGTTGCGCCGTTGCCGTTCCTTGTTGAATTTCGGCTCGTTAGGACAGGTAATTATTATCACCGGCAATCTTTTTTCCACAAATATAATACTTTGTGTTATTATTGTTCATGTATATTGAGTTTCATTTCTTGATGACTCCTGTCTAACATTAAATGCAGGTTAATATACAGTAAAATTAATAAATTAATGAGTGAATCGCTGATGTATATTGAGTTTCATTTCTTGATGACTCCTGTCTAACATTAAAAGCAGGTTAATATACAGTAAAATTAATAAATTAATGAGTGAATCGGTTAAGAATTCATTAAAAAGGAAAAAAGGAAAGGAAACAGACTTTCTCCACCAATGCAAACAGAATGTGGAACAACATTCCTGTATCGGCACTAGAACCCTCCTTCAAATTAGGAAACAGCTAAAGACACACATATTTGAAGAATTACAATGATTATATCAAGGTCACGATCTACGCCTACTCTCAGAATCCGGCCATCTCTCTAAACTCGGGCACTGTACAAATACCACATATTAGCACTAATCCTGGCCTCGGGTCAGAATATAAACAAGGTGACTGCTCCTAAGGAAACTTTGAAGATAATACATTTCACAATGAAAATGGATATCTATAATTTTCAATAGTTTCTGTTAAAGGGAGGCTAAGGAAACAGAGCTCTTATTTTATTACCGAGCTGAGTGAGCTGAAGGGGAAGGATATACCAATATGTATAGCTGACTGAAATAAGGACTGCATTTGAGATACATAGTGCACCTCAATATGTGGGTGTGCTGTATGAGCACAGTGGCCTTAAGAGGCTTCCAGAGAGATCCAATATATGGCAAAAAAGCTCGATCCTCACTATATTTCTGAAACTCCAAAATGTACATTTTTTCATGAAGAAATAGCTGCACTCTTTATACTGCAGCGTAGTTTAGAATACTAAATGCCGTTCATTTAAGACTTACATTTTAAGTTAATTCTGGTGGTGGTGTTGGTGGATAAGTAGTGGAGCTGATCGAGCGGTAAACATGGTTTGTAGTTTGTAATTGGGCAGTATGCTGTGATTTTTAGTATTGTGTTTGTGTTTTTGTGCGTTTGTTGTTGGGTAACAACTTTGCCTTGCACCATAGTTGTTAATGCCTTCCCCGATCTGTCCTATCTTGATGTTAAGAATTGCACCCTGCAGAAACCACCCCTTTTCTCAAGAAACTGCAGAGTGGGAGTGTGAACCTCAGTGCTCAATTTGTAAATAAGAATGTGCCAGTGCCCAAGGTCCTCCTCTTAAACATGGGCTGCTGAAATTAAATGTGGGAAAACGGAATACTGAGGCAGTGTAATACTAAATCCATCTCAGGCCTCTTCAATGATTTTAAAACCACTTCCTTCCCCTTCAGCTCACTCTTGCAGCTTTCTGTTTTCTACCATTGTGACACTATTTCGTTTTTCTCTTCCTCAGTCTTTCCCTTTCTTCTCTTCTCTTCTACGTGTGAACTGATTGGCATCTTTATGATTGACAATGAAGAGATTTTTAATACCGAGTTCAAGTTCGTCTGAGCAAAGTGAAGTCTCAGGTTCTTCAGAGAAAAAAGAGGATGGGAAGCGAAAAACCAAGTACAGAAAGTATGATGACAGGTATCTAGATTATGGTTTCACATGTGTACAGGTTAATAATGAGGAGCGTCCTCAATGTGTAATCTGTTTAAAAGTTTTGGCTTTAGAATCCATTCTTCCAAGTAAACTAAAGCGTCATCTTGAAAGTCTTCACCCCAATGTGGTTGGAAAGCCAAGGGAATTTTTCCAAAGAAAACTAACAGAAGCCAAGTTACAAAAGACCACTTTCTCAAAACAAGCCAAAGTTAACAGTAACGCCCTCTTGTCTTCTTATAAAGTGGCCTATCGTGTTGCACAGTGTAAAAAACCACACACAATTGCAGAAGAGCTGATTTTGCCTGCTGCTGTTGATATGGTAACCATCATGCTTGGCGAAGATGCTGGTAAACAGCTGCTCAAAGTGCCTCTTTCTAATAATACTATCAGCCGGAGGATAAACGATATGGCTGACGATATTAACGATCAGCTCATCTGTAACTTAAAAGGCAAAGACTTTGCACTCCAACTGGACGAGGCAACAGACAACCAAAAAAACACCCATCTTATTTGCTATGTCAGGTTTGTTAATGAAAAGAAAATAGTTGAGGATTTGTTGTTCTGTAAGGAAATGAAAGGTGGAACTACCGGTCAAGATTTGTTTGCGGTTGTGGATGATTTTATGGTACAGAGTCAGATTGACTGGGAGAGATGTGTTGGAGTTTGTACAGACGGGGGTCGTTCAATGGCTGGATGCTACCAAGGACTTCAAGCTTGCATACGGTCTAAAGCACCTAATGCTATTTGGACACACTGTATAATACACAGAGAAGCACTAGCAGCAGGAAACCTCAGTGAAGAACTGCATAATATTCTGAAAATAGTTACCAAAGTGATAAATTTTATTAAAACAAGACCAATGAAAGCAAGATTTTTTGCTAAGCTGTGTGAAGACATGGGTGCCGAACACTCATGCCTCTTGTTCTACAGCAGTTCTCGATGGCTGTCTCTCGGTAACTCCCTGCTTAGGGTGTATGAGCTTAGGAATGAAATATACTCATATCTACACGATGATGAACATTGTTTTGCTGACAAATTTATTGATGCAGACTTTCTAATACAAATGGCTTTTCTTTCGGATCTTTTTGAAAAACTGAACACACTGAACAAGTCCTTGCAAGGTAATAATACTAACATCTTGCAGCTCTCAGACAAAGTTTCAGGGTTTAAGAAAAAAATCATCCTTTGGAAAGGCAGTGTAAGCAAAGGTGACTATAAATGTTTTCCTTCATTGGACAAGTTTCTGCAAGACAATGAGATGGCATTAAAGGAGGAACTGAGGACAGTTTTTGTTCTGTATTTGTCACAACTGCATTTTCACCTTCAGAAATATTTCCCAGAGGATGAAGTGGAGCCAATAAAATGGGTGAGAGATCCCTTCAATGCTGAGATACCTCAGCATTTCAATAACGAGGAAGCAGAACAGCTCATTGACATTTCAAGTGACTCAACATTGAAAGTACAATTCCAGTCTCTGTCACTGCTTGAGTTTTGGTGCCAAACTCAAGATGAATACCCAGTGATTAGCAAGATTGCCCTGCGTGTTTTGATCCCGTTTGCTACTTCCTACCTTTGTGAAGCTGGTTTCTCAGCAGTTGCAGTGATAAAGTCAAAATATAGGGCAAAAATTCACCTTGAAAAAGAAATGCGTGTTGCGATCTCAAAAATAACACCAAGATTTGAGGAGCTTTGTAAAGAAAAACAAGCACATCCATCTCACTAGGATTTTCCAAACATAGGCCTTTCTATTTTGTTCACATTCAGACTCCCTGGTTTTTCTTGTTAATTAAAAAACATTTACTACAGAACTTTGTTGTGTGGTTAATCTTACATGTGTTCAAAAAAGGTTGCTAATTCGTGGAAACATTTTTGGCTCTTGATATTGTATTGTTTCTGACTTAACTGAATAAAAAAAAAGTAAACAACTTGTATTTTTATTTTGTTACCTATATGATAATACCTTCATCGCCTACATCCCAATTATTTGCAGGGAGAAAATTTGAAGTACTCCTGAGGCTGGGCTTACATCGCCCACCCGAAAAAAAAAGTAACATAATGGGGAGCCGCGGGCAATGGCCAATGTAGGTGAAGGGAGCCGCCGGTCGAAAAAGTTTGGGAACCACTGCTGTAGGCAATGGAAACGCCAAGAACAGACCGTGACCTTCAGAAAATAGCGCCAGAGGGAAAAAAAACCTTCCAAAGAAGGGGAAAAAACCTCCAACAGAAGGTTCACAGAAGATTCCTGAAAGCAAGAACAGAAGAACAGGAATCAAAAAGAACTGTAGTCAAATAACACAGAATTGGCGAATTCCAGAACCAAAAGGCTAGGAAATCAGGAGCGAAGACACCATCTGAACAGAGAGTGTTGCAGCGCAAAGAAAAGAAGAAAACACCTCCCTTAAATACCATGGAACAGGAAGTGACCCGCAGGAAGAAAAAGGACACCATCTTAGATAGGGAAAAGTAGATAGAATAGAATGGAGTAGAAACCATAGAGAATAGGGAAGGAGGAATGCTGGGAAGAAAAGGGTAACCTGGGAAGGGGGAAAAGACATAAAGGAAAGTGCAAGAAACAACCCAAGAAAAATGAAAGAAGACAGAAGAAAGAAGAAAGGAGCCACAACAGGTAAGAGGGGTCAGGCGACCCCAACAAAACGGAGGGAGAGAGCAGAGCGAGGCCCCATGTAAGTTCTGGGGCCTCGCAGGGTGCAGGAAAGGCTCGGGGCGCGCCGCGTCTTTAGAACGCGATGCACGGCCCGAGCCGAACGCCCGGCTTGTGCCGAACGCTCGGCTCGCGCCGCGCGGTGCGGCGCGACAGTAGGCCCCCCTCCCGAAGGCCCTGGTTTGTGAGGAAATAAACGGTGAAAGCGCTGAATCAGAAGAGGTGCATGAACAGAAGATGCATCTTCCCAAGAACATTCACTGAGAGGTTAACCCTTCCAATGAATCAGATACTGCAGACGTTTGTGAAAAAGTCGAGAGTCACAAATTTCCTGAACCTCATATTCAGGAACATCATCCACTAAGACAGGAGGAGGACAGGAAAACTGACGAGAATAAGGATCCGGCACATAAGGTTTGAGTTGGGAGACATGAAAGACTGGATGAATCTTCCACGTGGGAGGCAAGTGAAGACGGACAGTGACAGGATTAAGCAACTGGAGAATACGGAAAGGCCCGTAGTAGCGAGGTGTGAACTTGTTCTGAGAAAGACGTGAGGGTAAGAATTTAGAAGAAAGCCAAACTTTATCTTGTGGATGGTAGTTCGGAGTGGTCCTACGTTTCTTGTCTGCTACTTTCTTCATATATCTTTTGGTGTGTAATAGATTGGATCGAATTAGTCTATGGATTTGTAGAAGGCGTTTGGAAAAATAAGTAATAGCGGGCAGGGGAGAGAGAGACCGAGAAGAAGTAGGGAAAGAGGTAGGGTGAAAGCCATAAGAACAGAAAAAAGGAGTGGTCTTGGAGGCACTATGGACAGAATTATTGTAGGAGAATTCAGCAATAGGGAGATAAGTGTTCCAGTTGCTTTGAGTAGAGTTGCAAAAACAACAAAGGTATTGTTCTAATCCTTGATTCAGACGCTCGGTCTGTCCATTGGTCAGAGGATGGAAGCCCGAAGACAGAGCTCTATTGATATTAAGTGTTTTACAAAAATATCTCCAAAACCGGGAAATGTACTGAGGTCCTCTATCAGATATAATGGTATGTGGAAGTCCATGAAGACGGAAGATATGGTCGATGAATATCTGGCTTAGTTCTTGGGATGTAGGTAGCTTTTTCAGGGCAGTGAAGTGAGCCATCTTAGTAAAGGAATCCACAGTGACCATGATTACCCGGTTTCCTGCTGAAGGTGGTAGCGAACACATAAAATCAGTAGAGATGGTGTGCCATGGAGTTGGCGGAACAGGCAAAGGCTGAAGTAATCCTGCAGGTCTGGTTCGGGGAATCTTGACTTGAGCGCATGTGGGACAAGCCTGAACGTATCTTTCAATATCCAGTTTCCAGGTAGGCCACCAGAAAAATCGTGAAAGAAGTTCTTGTGTGGCCTTGATGCCTCTATGACCAGCAACCGGTGAATCATGACACATTTGTAATGCTTTTTCTCTAACTCTGTTAGTAGGAAGGAATAACAGATCTTGATAATAATAGTATCCTTGTCTCTTATGTAATAGAGGCCTTAATTTCTCTACTTCGTCATCAGATAGATTGGAGTATTCCAGTTGTACCTCCTCCAGAAAAGACTGAGCTACCCCAATGATCTTATTAGGTTCCAGTAGATGTTGAGCTGGGGCAGGAGTACAATCTGGATAACGACGAGACAGAGCATCAGCCAGAATGTTTTGGGAGCCAAGAATATAAGTAATGTAGAAATCATACTGGATGAAAAAGAAGGCCCAACAAGCTTGACGACTATTCTGGCATACGAAATTTCGTAAACATTGTAAGTTACGATGGTCTGTTCTCACTTCAAAAGGCTCATTGGAACCCATCAGAAACTGTCTCCATTCTATGCAAGCTGTTTTCAGAGCCAATAATTCTCTTTCCAGTACTGAGTAATGTTGTTCTGCAAAAGAGAGTATATGAGACAAATAGAAAACAGGATGTTCAAGACCATCATCCTCTTGTTGTTGGAGTAGGACGGCTCCAATGGCTTTTTCAGAAGCATCGGTAACGACAATAAATTGTTTGTTGGTATCTGGATGTCTTAAGATGGGAGCTTGAGTGAATGCCTTCTTTAATTCTTGAAAGGCTGTTTCGGCCGCTTTAGTCCAGACAAACCCTTTAGTTAGATTTTCCTTCTTTAAAGTGTGAGTTATATGGCTAGTTTGTTTTGCAAAGTCTGCGATGAATTGCCGATAGAAGTTCGCTAATCCTAGAAAACATTGTGTTTCCTTAATAGAAGATGGAGAAGGCCAATCCAGAATAGCTTGTACCTTTTCTTGATCCATAGCTACGCCTGTGGGACTTAAATGATAACCCAGATATTTGACTTCCGTCTTGTCAAACTCACTCTTCTCTGGTTTGCAAAATAGTTGATGTGCCCGAAGTCGTTGAAGGACTTGTTTCACATGGGAAGAATGGAGTTTGGGATTTCTAGAATAAATAAGAATATCATATAGGTAGATTACAACTGTCTGGTTCAGAAGATCAGAAAACACTGAGTCAATAAATCTCTGGAAAATTGCGGGGGCATTAGTAAGACCAAAAGGCATTACCCTGTATTCAAAGTGACCAAATGGAGTCCTAAAGGCTGTTTTCCACTCATCTCCTTTCTTAATGCGTAAAAGGTGGTAGGCTCCCCGTAGATCTAGTTTGGTAAACCGTTGAGCTCCTCTGACAGCTTCTAGAATATCCCTGATGAGAGGCAAAGGATAACGATCTTTAATAGTTATCTTATTCAGGCCTCGAAAATCCAGGCAAGGGCGAAGATCCTTTGTCTTCTTGGGTACGAAAAAGAGAGGAGCCCCGGCCGGAGAAGACGATGGAACAATAAGACCACTTTGTATATTTTCTTCCAAGTACTCCTTTAGTACTTCCTTTTCAGGTTCCGTGAGGGAATACATCCTTCCAAAAGGAACGATAGTGCCAGGTTCCAAGGGAATAGCACAATCGTAATCTCGATGTGGAGGTAACACAGGTCTGGAGGGTTTTTGGAATACATCTTGAAACTCCAAATAGTGTTCAGGAACTCCTTGGACTGTATTAATGGTCGAACCGGTAGTACCTTCTGTGATTATTGATCTCTTAGGTGACCAATACTTGTCAGAAGCAAAACAGTGCTCGTGACAAAACTGTGAAGACAAGGAGACCGTCCGGGTTGCCCAGTTCACATATGGATTATGTCTGATGAACCACGGGATTCCAAGAATGATGGTATGGTTGGGGGATGTTATGAGATCAAAGGAGATGTATTCTTGATGGTTACCGATCTGTAAACTCAGCATCAGGGTAGTTGTATCAACTGGACCCGAGGATATCAAGGATCCGTCTACTGTGTGCACTTGTTCGGGAATCTCCTTAGGTTGTGTAGGAACTTGTTGAGTAATGGCCTACTTCTTATCCATATAAATACCACTAGCTCCACAATCTAGTAGTGCCATAGTCTTTTCTTGACGGCCATCAAGGAATTGTAACATGACTGGTACTATAAACAAGGATGTGGTATTGTCATTAAAGGAACTGATGGAAGGTATAGCTGATAATCCCGTCCCCTCCCTTCTTACAGAGGACGGGAAGTGGCGTTTCCCGATGGCCTTGATGGACGTACTGGACAGGTACGAAGCATGTGGCCGGCAGAACCGCAGTACAGACACAACCCTTTCTTTCGTCTGTCTTCCCACTCGCTAGCGGAGAGAGGGCCTCGAGTAGTATCCACCTGCATGGGTTCTCCTTCGATGTCTCTGGCAGGGGGACGAGGTTCCTCAGAACGATGCGGATAAACTCGTGAAGTGCTTGGTTGGAAAGACCCTCTACTCCTTCTCTTCTCCGATCTCCGTTCCTGAAGGCGATACTCGATGGAAAGGGCTTGATCCATCAGGCCACGAAGATCTTCCACTCTGGTGGAATGTACTAGTTCATCTTTTATTTCTTCTTTGAGTCCTCTACGAAACAAAGTCACCAAAGTACGTTCCACCCAGGTGGTCTCTGCCGTTAGCTGACGAAAGCGTGTTATGTATTGAAGGACATCTTGTGAGCCTTGATGAATATCGCATAAGGCTTCTTCCGCTGAGGCCTCCAATCCCGGACGACTAAACATTTGCTTGAAGCGATTCACAAAGGCGGGATAGTCCGACAATACCGGATCGTTGGATGATACCATCGGGGTTGCCCAGGCCAAGGCAGGACCGGATAAGGCACTGATGAGATAACCCACCTTTGTTCTGTCATGGGAGAATTGGGTGGGTCGGAAGGCGAAGTACACTGTTAATGAATCAAGGAACTCACGCAGTTTGGTTGGGTCACCAGAAAAACGATGGGTAGAGGCGGAGAGCGTCGGAACATCACCACTACGGAAAGCCAAAGCCTGTCGTAACGCAGCATTCTCACTGCGTAGTTGTTGTAATTCTTGAGCTTGTTGCTGAATTGTCGTCAGGAGAGATTGATCCGGATCTGCAGCAGCTACCACTGTGTCATCCATGGTGTTAGAAGACGTCGGGATGGTTTGGCGCTGCAATCTGTCACGACTCACGTGCTGCTTGCGCCTGGAATCTGCAGATCTAGTGGCGTGGATCTTGAGGGTTCGGCTTTGGCCCAAAAAGGGGCGACTCTTTCTGGTAGCCACGGTGCTGTAGGCAATGGAAACGCCAAGAACAGACCGTGACCTTCAGAAAATAGCGCCAGAGGGAAAAAACCCTTCCAAAGAAGGGGAAAAAACCTCCAACAGAAGGTTCACAGAAGATTCCTGAAAGCAAGAACAGAAGAACAGGAATAAAAAAAAACTGTAGTCAAATAACACAGAATTGGTGAATTCCAGAACCAAAAGACTAGGAAATCAGGAGCGAAGACACCATCTGAACAGAGAGTGTTGCAGCGCAAAGAAAAGAAGAAAACACCTCCCTTAAATACCATGGAACAGGAAGTGACCCGCAGGAAGAAAAAGGACACCATCTTAGATAGGGAAAAGTAGATAGAATAGAATGGAGTAGAAACCATAGAGAATAGGGAAGGAGGAATGCTGGGAAGAAAAGGGTAACCTGGGAAGGGGGAAAAGACATAAAGGAAAGTGCAAGAAACAACCCAAGAAAAAAGAAAGAAGACAGAAGAAAGAAGAAAGGAGCCACAACAGGTAAGAGGGGTCAGGCGACCCCAACAAAACGGAGGGAGAGAGCAGAGCGAGGCCCCATGTAAGTTCTGGGGCCTCGCAGGGTGCAGGAAAGGCTCGGGGCGCGCCGCGTCTTTAGAACGCGATGCGTGGCCCGAGCCGAACGCCCGGCTTGTGCCGAACGCTCGGCTCGCGCCGCGCGGTGCGGCGCGACATAATGTAGGCCCTAGTTGGAACCAAGGGCAGGGTGCAGTGTATTTAAAAAGTTGGACATGTACTTTTAAGTTTAACATGTCCAGGTAATGAAAAACTCTTCAATTCGTTTTTCACTATTGCAAGGCATATCTTTCCCATATGATAATATTGGGATTACCTTAAAACATATTTTAAGTGTAATTTCTAATTGGGAAGAGATAGATGTATAGAGTTTGGTGTCTCTGGACAATTTAAAATTGTAAGTTTGAAATTGCCACTTTTAGAAAGTTGGCATTTTCTTACTTTAACCATTCTGTGCCTTTGCCTGTCTCTGAACGCACATCTGGGGCTGGTGACAGATGGACTTTGAGCATTCTCTCTGGAAAGTATCACACACAATGGAAGCTTAGGTGTGGCCTCTGGCTAGATGGAGAGGTGGAGCTTAGCACTT
The DNA here is from genome assembly GCF_031143425.1 of Pleurodeles waltl. NCBI lineage: Eukaryota > Metazoa > Chordata > Amphibia > Caudata > Salamandridae > Pleurodeles > Pleurodeles waltl. The sequence goes on along the minus strand of NC_090446.1, from coordinate 774,233,279 downwards.
CCTTACACACCTGTATAGGGCTCTGCCTCTCCCCACACAAAGGGGCATAGCCCCCGTAGCGTGTCAGGAGCCAGGGAAGGAAAGGTGGGGACCTTGTGACCGTCTCCCACTTCAAAGGCACATTTGAGTATAAGTGCTGGACCCCAAACCCTGCCAAATCAGAACTCTACTGGAGTCAAGGTCATTCTGCCAGGAAGGACTGCTGTGCTGCCAGGAGGGACTGCCACTCGGCAACTGCACTGCTGTGTTGACATACTGCTTGCTGTTGTGCTGTGCTGTAAGAGGGACTGCCACTTTGCTACTTTCATTGCTGTGTTGGCCTGCTGCCGCTTACTTGGGATTGAGAAGGATTGGACCTGTTCTCTACCTCCTTGAACTTAAAATTCTCCAAGGGCTTGTTGGCTTTCTTCTTGTTCTCCGACAGTCTCAGGGACATCAAAAACTGCCTGCAACTTACCTGCTACAGAACCTGGACTCTGCCATCTGTGAGTCAGCCCTGCCAAGTGGTACCATCCAAGTCATGGACCCTTGGAAGTGGGCCTAAGGTGCTCTGCCCTCTGTGGTCCTCACCAGAACTGCTGCAGTGCCTTGCAAAGCAACTCAGCGCAGACCACAAAACAGAATATAAGGTAATGTGTTCAGCAGGCCTAAGTGGGTCCCTGTATCCGGCCCACCCTCTGTTGTTCTCGGCCTGAACTCTTGACTTTGTCCTGGTCTGGCGCAACCAGATAACCACAGTTGGAACTTTCCGTTTTTATGTGCTATTTTTACTTAAATCTTTAAAATTGCATACCTTAGGATCTGGTTATTGGATTTTTATCATTTTAGTTTTGTTTTACTCAGATAAATATTCAGTGTTTCTAAACTGATGCGGTGTCTTTTCGTGGAGTTGTTCACTATGTTACTCTAATGAAGTATTGTACAAATGCTTTACACATTGCCTCTTAGGTTAAGCCTGCCTGCTCTGAGCCAAGCTACCAGAGGTTGAGCACCAGTTAATTTAAGGTGTGTATCTGACTTACCCTGACTGGGATTGTGGTCCCTACTTTGACAGGGTGCATACCCCTGCCAACTAGAGGCCCAATTACTCACAATGAGTGAATGACAAGGCTCTTAAATTGGTTTCATAACAGGACCTTTTCCCCTAAGTAGAGCTGGGCAGATGCAAACAATGTGGATTACTGATTCACTTTGGCTCCTACATAGTGTGTAGGCCTTTCCTTCATGAGTTCTTAACCCCTTCAGGAGGTTTTTCCAGTATTGAGAATATCTTAAACCTCAATGCCACGTACATATTTTTATGTGGATCGAAAAAGTGCTTGATAAGTAACCTTGGGAGGTTTTGGTGTCTGTAAGAGTTTGACCATCCACGCATGAAATTGCCTTGCAAGTATTGCTTTAGCGAAGAGCTAGGACAGATACTGTTGGCAATTGTTAAACGTTTTGAAAACATGCTTTGAGACATGCAAATTGCAAGGTAACCGTGCTGAAAGCCTCTTGGGCCTCCTCAAGAGAGCTTACTATAGCTTTTAAAGCACTCTGAGCTGGAGCCGTATGCTCTTCAGGTAGAGTGCGAAGACCCCTTGTGGCTGGGTCTATGGCTGAATTTGGTGGACAGAAGAACGTTAGACGCGAACGCAATAATTATAGTTAATTAAACTAAAAATGCTTTATGTAAATTCTTTGACAATTACTGTTAATGAAGTTGTATTGTGGTTATTCTATTTGTTTTAATGATATTATGACATGTATATTTATTGATGGTCTGTCCTCCTGGCATAGACAATATGTCTGCCTTTTTTATGTTGATGTTTTGAACCTTTGACAGAGCCTGCAGGTCGGCCTTGTTTAAAATGATACCCCTTCATATAATTACTTTGTTTGAAAAAAAATCCCATTCACTGGAAGTCAGCTAAAACATAACATTTTAAACTAAAAAAAAACTCTTAAATTCACCAGTGTTTGTTAACTCAAGTAACTATAACTTGTACCCTTGCCATGCACTGCTTATGACCTTGTATATTAAATCGCTCAACACGTTCTGCGACCTCATGGATAACGTCACTGATGACATCTGAAATAACATTGATGGTGGGGGCATAGTTAATTACTTTAACTATAACTAGTGAATAGCAGTGCCCTTTTATATAAACAGTAATGCAGAGGTACTTAATGCAGTGTAGTTGTTTCTGATGTACCTTACGTGTCAAATTCTATTAAGTCTTGGACGGTGATCTGTGATGAAATAGGTGTACCTCAGGTTGATGCACTGAAGGCAAGTAAAGGTGACATCTCCTGAATTCCCATTGGGCTAGATGGTGCAATCGAGGTTGGTGGATGGGAATCTATAGATTGCATTTTGTTACTATAGTGTTGTAAGGGAGTCCTGAAGAATGTTGTGTAAAAGCTGTAGACCATGCTCAATGCACATTTTATGCATTAATTAATAGGAAGAGTAATGGCATTTTCACTGGAGCAGCACTGATGTGTACATTTTCATGCTTTCGTTACAAGTCATGAATCATAGGCACGTTTTCTTTGCTCCTGTAAATATGCCAACAATTATACGCCATGGAGTATTATACTTACAAGGCCACTCCTCTAGTGACTGAAGTTCAGTGAATTAAACTGTGTTTGCGGAAAAAATACGCACTTTATTTAAATGTCATTGTCTTCTGGCTAATGGAGCGCCACACCATGAAGGTTATTGACTGGATCCCTTGGACCATCGCCTTCCTTTGTCACCGAGAATGTCTGAGAGCGCATGAGAATAGACGTCTTGATAGTGTTGTCTGATTTCTATATAACAAAAACTTATTTTCTGTGTGGCTGTTATGCAGTGCACCAACATGGTGTAATCAGGCAGGTCAACACCTTATAAAAATGCAAAATAAAAAGCATTGCAAAATGTATGAATTGCTTAAAGTGAAATATACAGACTAGACAGCTTTTCCCTGTGCCCTAATACAGCCCAGTGATCAAGGAATCCTAGGAGACATAGGTAAGGAACCCCAGACTTTCTGGGAAATCATGTTATGTGTTCAAAAGTGTTTTATACTGCTACCTGTGGCTGTTTACTGTAGGCTCCCTGTGTTTCAGCAGTTTGGCCTTTTTAAACTGCTGCATTCTTTAGGTGTGACTGTTTGAAGTTTCCTTCCTAGTTTGTGGCAAAAGACTGCATAAAGCCAACCCCCCCTCTTTTTTTAAGTAAAAAAGGCTACATTCACCTCAGAGGCTAACCAGAATGTGTCTAGGAAACTGCGTAATCTGTTTCTGTGATTTATATTAGGTTTGGAAAGTGTCTGCATCACCTGTTTTTGCCTTGAAAAAGCCTAATATCTGAGTGTGCGACAAGCAGTATTTCAGTGTTTTTAGAATCTCTCCCTTACCTTGAAAGTAGACTCTGCTAGCTTGGAAGTGTAGATTCAGCCTGTCTGTATCCAAGGAGAATCTGAATAGAGCTGCATTTCCCTCCTCCCTTCCCACAAGGGCTTGGGCTTGCTGTTTGGCTCTCTAACTCCCAGGTAACCTGAGCCCTCCTCTTACACCTGCACTGGACCTTTAAGTTTGTGGAGGGAACCCCAAGACAGCCACTTCCATTTTGTGAGCCCAGCTTTTACCCTGCGCCCTAATACAGCCCAGTGATCAAGGAATACTGGGAGACCTAGGTAAGGAGCCAAAAAGTGTTTTGTACTCCCACCCATGCCTATTTACTGTATGCACCCTGTGTTGCAGGCAGCTTGGCTTTTTTTAAATGCTGTTTTTTTTATCCGTGACTGTTTGAAATTTCCCTCCTAGTTTAGGGCAAAAAACTGCATAAAGCCAACCCTCCCCCCTTCTTTTTTAAGTAAAAAGGCTACATACACCTCAGTGGCTAAACAGAGTGTGTTTAGGAGACTCCTTAATCTGTGATTTATATTGTGTTTGGAAAGTGTCTGCATCACCTGATTTTGTTCTGAAAAAGCCAAATATCTGAGTGCGCGACAAGCAGTATCTCAGTGTTTTTACAATCTCTCCCTTACCTGGAAAGTAGACTCTGCTAGCTTGGAAGATTGGATTCAGCCTGTCTGTATCCAAGGAGATTCTGAATAAAGCAGCAAATCCCATCTTCCCTTCCCACAGGGGCTTGGGCTACAGTTAACGTGGGTCTTATATACGTTTCAATGGTTGTTGCATATGTTGTTGTGATTGGTTCTTTGGATTAGTATTTCTATTGGCTTAAGGATTAGGGTTGGGGTCGTGATTGTACTAGGGTTGAGATTCCTATTGGTTGATATTTTGAGGGTTGGTGTTGTAATTGGAACTAGAGTTGTGATTCTTATTGGTTAATGTTTTTAGGGTTGGTGTTGTGATTGGTCCCAGTGTTGAGATTCCTATTGTTTCATGTTTTTAGGGTTTGGGTTGTGATTGGTACAAGGGTTGAGATTCCTATTGGTTCATGTTTTTAGGATTGGTGTTGTGATTGGTACTAGTGTTGGTATTCCTATTAGTTTGTGGTTTTAGGGTTAGTGTTGTAATTGGTTGTCAGGACTAGGGGTATGCTTGGTGAATAGGGCTGAGTCTCCCATTGGTTGTGGGGTTTATCGTTATGAATCTGGTTGGCTAGGGCTAGGTTTATATTGGCCAATAGGGCTATTTAAGCCCAGGGTCGTCTCAGCCCAGGTGTCGAGGCTAAGAGCGGAGAGGACAAGGGCTTTTCCCTGTTTGGGTTGGGTCAGGACTGGTAAGGCCTAGGGCCAGAAATGCTGCCCAATTTTCCATTTACCAGAAAGTATCTATATAAGCCAAATCATCGTCTGTGTCTGGGATGGAGGAGACCAAAATAGAGGAAGAAATATGTTTGGCTTTTGTTGTGCATGTGGCTGAAATCTTATGTTTGTCATGAGTATTAAACTCCTTAGAAGGAGGCCTGTGAGGAGCCTTGTCCTCTGCCTTGCATGAGGAAACCTCACTAACCAATAGCGCCATGCTATGTTTTTTAGATTGAGGATTAACTGAAGGGCGCTTTCTGCCTTCCCCCGCAGAATGGGCCAACATTGTGTTAGACATAATATTAACAACAGAAGTTTCTAAATGTTTTGTAATTTTATTAATTGAGGCAGACACTACCTGTTGTACAGAGGCTTGAATAAAACAATTTAATTCCTCTTTAATGTTGGTTTCCTCCTCTGGATCTTCCTGAATTAAAGGAGAGCTATCAATTTCCATTTTGGCAAAATGAGGTTGAAATAACAAACAATTCAGTGAAAAAAGGGTTAAAGCCCAAAGGAGTGTTCCTGAATGAAAAAGTCCCGCCTATGGGCGTGTATCGCAAAAGAAAGGTGAGGTAACGAATGCATGGTGAACGAGCTCTCACTGAGCAGGAGACTCGATGAAACACCGAGACAAACGGGAGACAAACACGAAGAAAAATCTGGCCCAAACGCTAGTCGCAGAGCGCAGTGAGTATCTTGTGATCATTCCTCAGAAGCGGCAAGAAATGGCGGCAGCTATCTGAGAAACTAATTCCAACCGTCGAACACAGCAAGGAGCACGCCGGGAAGCGTGCTAAAGGCAGTGCGGCAACGTGCCAAAACCAACAAAAATGCAGCGTGAAGCCTGTAAACAGTAATAAACACGTAATAAATAGCATACAACAGAATTAATACACAAAATACATAAGAGAATATACGGAGAAGTACTTAACTTGACTGCGAGCAGCAATAAAAGAGGGCTGTTCGCAGTCAAGTGAGGTCATAATATGGTGGCCTCGTGGCTGATTGGCTGTATCTGATGGACTATGTTTCTCTTCGCATTGGCTTATTTCTTTCGCCTTATGTGATTTGTAGTTTTATAGTTGACTGCTGCTGTTGAATTATAGCAAGAAAAGATAAGCATAATAGGAGCCTCCGGTCTTGAAATAAAATTTTAATTTTATGATATAGAAAGGGCATAAGATCGTGACCATCGAGTTTACAACACAGTGGTTTATGAGTGAACATTTAACATTCTAAATGGGTTTTTTCACCTCCTTCAATTTTTATCAATCAAACTTAAGTTTTTGTTTTCGTGTTGTATTTCCAGCTCTCATGTTCGTCTGATAAAGGAATACAAACACAGTAAGGCATTCAAGCATTGACAGGGAGAATAAAAACTCACAGGTGTGGTCCAATAGTTTCACCAGTTAGCAATGCTTTATACGCTGATCAGGCAAAAATATACCTGCCAATGTTGTTTTGAAAAGAATGTGATTTGATTTCAGTTGCAACAAATAAAGAATGCAACGCAAATAGATTTAAAGCACAAGAATGAAGAACTGTTGCTGCTATTTGAAAAACATTCTGTATTGCTAGAGCATGACAAAAATTAAGGCCCTCATTCTAAGTCTGGCGGGCGGCGGAGGCCGCCCGCCAGACTTCCCCCCTCCAAAATACCGCTCCGCGGTCCAGAGACCGTGGAGGGTATTCCAAGTTTTCCCCTGGGCTGGCGGGCGGCCGCCAAAAGGCCGCCCACCAGCCCAGGGGAAAACAACCTTCCCACGATGAAGCCGGCTCGTAATCGAGCCGGCGGAGTGGGAAGGTGCGACGGGTGCTACTGCACCCGTCGCGTATTTCACTGTCTGCTATGCAGACAGTGAAATACTAGCGGGGCCCTCTTACGGGGGCCCCTGCAGTGCCCATGCCATTGGCATGGGCACTGCAGGGGCCCCCAGGGGCCCCGCGACACCCCCTACCGCCATCCTGTTCCTGGCGGGCGAACCGCCAGGAACAGGATGGCGGTAGGGGGTGTCAGAATCCCCAAGGCGGCGCAGCATGAGGATTCATTTGGGCAGCGGGAAACTGGCGGGAGACTGCCAGTTGTCCCGGTCCGACCGCGGCGTTATAGCCGCGGTCGGAATGCCCAAGGGAGCACCGCCGGCCTGTCGGCGGTGCTCCAGCCCCCGTTGACCCTGGCGGTTCTGTACCGCCAGGGTCATAATGAGGCCCTAAGTCTAGACCAGTGTACTTCTAACAAAAAGGAAATATTCTCACTATCCTGTTGATACTTGTCACTCTCTCAGCCCCCTGCCATGCTTTTTCCTCCTCATGTTGCACAGCAGCACGGACTCCTATGCAACATGTAAAAAAACATTGACAAAGCCAGTAGATCTCGCATAGGTGAAACCTATTGCCTTTGCCAATGCTTGTTTTGGGAGGGGTTGTTCTAGTCTAATTGATTTTATTTTATACTCAGGAAATTTAAGAGATTGGTTAGATTAATAGACGGGAGTAGACTCTCCACTCAGCGACCATAAACTCATAACCATCTCAATCTGTAGCACTTTGTTTGCAAAGAGATAGAGTCGTTATTCCGTTACTACTAGCCTACACGAATAACAAAGGGGCGATTCTGAGTTGGAAATAGGTTGACAATGGCCAGCCCTAATGGTTTCAACATATTCAGATTTTTGTTGTTGTGCCTTAGCAGAAATATTGAGGGGAATTGAGCTACCTAATAGTTTTGTTTGAATCTGTGAAACGGGTGCGTAACTGTAGGAAGGCGTACAAGATGGTGTTAAGGGCCTGGAAAAAGCTAATCAGTGAGGAAGCTTAACACACTTTAGTAACACTTTAGTAATGGCTAGCGGCCTTAAAGATAGTATAACCTTTTGGCAGATGGTGAATCGCTCCTATATTGAGAAAGGCCAGGAGTTTGTGCTTGTGACAGTGATTCCAGGGAAGCCTGGGCCAGTCACTTCACTCATCTATACTCAGGCTGTTTCTATGGAGTGCTGTACCTGAGATGGAGGCAAATGTATCCAGAGCCTCCTCAGTTTCTTCTTCCTTTTCACGCTGTTCCTAGGACTGGAGCTAGAACAGAGTGAAGTGGTAGATACAATTAGCAGATGCCCTCCAGGAAAGCTCCTGGGCTGAACGGGATACCAGTTGACCTCTTCAAGGCAAACATGCAGTTGTGGGCTCCCCTTTGGACAAATGTCCTGAACGATTTTTTAATCGCAGTCCCCTTAAAGTTTCGTCCCATGCGATTATTGTTCCAATGTATTTAAAAGTCTTGAAAGTCAACTCTCAGTGCTATCACCCATTATCGCTGATTAATTCAACTGCAAAATAATGGGAAGGATCTTGTTGGGGCGCTTGAAAACTTGGGTGAGTGAAAACAGTGTTCTCTCAGATAATCGATAAGGCATTCACACGTGCTTTCGGACAGTAGAACAGTGCCTCAACATACATCTTTAATTAAATAAGTATACAGTGGCCAAGGAAGGGAAGCTGAATCTAGCCTTCATGAATTTGAGCTCACTGTCAATAGATCAAAGCTTTGAAGCCTAATGGTGAAGCTTGGGGTAGAGGTGAACATTGTTAATGTTTTGAGAGAACTGCACCTAGGAGTGACCGCTAGTGCGAGGTACGTCCCGGGGGGAGACTACTGAGCCCTTAAATCCTGCTAGAGGTGTACGCCAGGGCTGTGTTTGGCGCACTTTCTTTTCTCACGATGTGTCAACGGCCTAGAAGAACAATTACTGTATCTCAATGTTGACTGCCCCCGGGTGGGAAACCAGAGCATTCCAGCTCTGATCTCTGCCAACAACACATTCCTAATAGCTAGAACAGCGATCACCCTACATCAATTGCTTGGACAGTTCTGTGGTTTTATGGCTAATCTGGATCTGACGGTCATTTGGCCAAAACCCACATAATGGTTTTTGGACCGTGCAAGAATAAAGAGACAGCCTTTAGGGTGAATGGTAAAACAGTCTTGCACTGTCCCTTCATATCCATATTTGGGGGTCTTGTTTGATGCTAAACTTACCTGAGGATCACTGAAAACACCAGAGAAGCTGCTTTGGCTAGTAGTACAGAGGTGGTCTTCAGTTTGTAAATAGGCTAGGGAATAAGCCTATTAAAGAGCTTACGACAACATATAAGGCCAAGTGTTGCACAATTGTTTGTTTGAGGTTTCAGACATCAACCTGGATTGGAGAGGGTTTAAAATGGTTTTGCCACAAGATTGCTGGCCGTGCAAAAACAACTAGCACCTACATTTGTCACTCTGAAGTTGGACTAGGTTATATCAATGCAATCAAGTGCAAAACTTAATTTAATCAGGCAGTTTTAGCAGACTGTCTAAAGTTGGAGCATGGTCTAACACTACCATGGATCTCATAGCTATAAAATACCTGTACCAGTTTGAAACTAACTGATTTGTTTGAGGGCCTAGGAACCTATGTGGCCAGTTGTAAGACCTGACAGCCTTAGGGTGGTCATCCCCCAAGTTTTTGCCTGACTCCCTCCACTTTTCTGACACTGTTTGTGCTGGTTTTAGGACTCTGCTCACTTTACCATTGCTAACCAGTGCTAAAAGTGAATATGCTCTCTTCCTTAAACATGGTAACATTGGTTCATCCCCAACTGGCATACTTGATTTACTTGCAAGTCCCTCATAAAGTGCACAACGTGTGCTCAGGGCCTGTAAATTAAATGCTACTAGTAGGCCTGGAGCACTGATTGTGCCACCCACATAAGTAGCCCCTTAACCATGTCTCAGGCCTGCCATTGCAAGACCTGTGTGTGCAGTTTCACTGCCACTTTGATTTGGCATTTTAAAATACTTGCCAAGCCTTAATCTCCCTTTTTCTACATATAAGTCACCCCTAAGGAAGGCCCTAGGTAACCCACAGGGCAGGGTGCTTTGTAGGTAAAAGGCAGGACATGTACATTTGTTATCCACTACTGTGAGGCCTGCTTCTTTCATAGACTAGCATTTGGCCTGCCCTCAAATACATTTTGAGTGGTAGATTCTGATCTGAAAGGGGTAACCAGGTCAAATTTAGTTTGGCCAGAATAGTAATAGAAAATCCTGCTTATTGGTGAGGTTGGATTTTATATTACTATTTTAGAAATGCCACTTTTAGAAAGTGAGCATTTCTGTGCACTTAAAGCCATCGGTGCCCTAGAGCCTGTCTCCAATCAACGTCTGGTCTGTGCTGGTTAACAGCTCCCTTGTGCATTTCACCCAGACAACCACAAACACAGGACACTCAGTCACATCTGCATTTATCTGCATACTGAATGAGTTTTGCTGGGCTGGAAGGGTGGAGGGCCTGACACTTACATTTCAAAGGCCAGTGGCCTGCCCTCAAACAAAGGACTGATAAACCCCACAGGGACGCTGGCTGACAGAACTGGCCTGAAAGGGGAACTTGTGCACTTCAAAAACACTCTTTGAAGTCTCCCCCACGTCAAAGGCATTTTTAGGTATGTAAACTGTGTCTCTGACCCCACCAATTCAGACACTTCTGGACCTGCACCTGAACTCTGTCAGAAGACCTGCCTGGCTGCCCAAATGATTCTCTGGACTGCTTTGCTATGAAGGACTGCTGCCCTGCTGTTGCCCTGCTGCCCTGCTGGTCTCTGACTGTGCTGGAAGGACTCTGCCTTCCCCCAATAGTGCACTCCAAGGGCTTGGATGGAGTTGCCCCCTTTTCTGAAGTCTCTCATCTACTAGCTTTTTGCTAGTGCCCAACTCCAGTTTCTCTGGAACGACTTCAGCAACGCCGCAGCCGGCTCCTGCTCCACAGACCTCGCTGCACACAACGACTGCAGCCTGCAACGCAAATCCGACATTGCTACAACTCTGCTGGCTTCACTCAGGGTCATTGCGACACTGAGAAGTAGACACATCACATCCTGATGGACCGGAACCACGGACCCCGCTGGGTCACAAGGAATCGACGCATTGTGGATGACGATCATCGTCTCCCCCTGCACCAGGGTGGAACCAACACCTTCCCTCCACCTGCTTCACAGCGCAGAACCGACGCCTCTCTCCTCGGAAGGGACGAACGCCGCACTGCCTCCAGCGACGCCTCTTTCTGACTCAGTGCAACGCCCTTGTTCTTTGTTTTCAAAAGGTACCATACAATAGGTATGTGTACACTACCTAATCACAGCCAAAGATCGATCTGATTTGTTTAATTTTTTGCTGCAATTTCCCCTGCTTGACATTCTTTGATCAACTCCTATACAATATGTCTCTGGCTGGATCCACAAGTGGAGCTGGAGAGTTTGACCTAGCTAAGCTGGAGGGATACACCACTAACCAGCTGAAGGGCTTTTGCAAGGTAATGGGATACCTACCCGTGGAGCCTCCAAGAAGGAGGAATACCAAAAGGCACTGAGGGCCTGGGCAGAAGCCTGCTCACAAGAGTTGGGGTAGCAAGTGTAAGGCTCTCCCGAGGAGCTGCTAACAGCAGTAGGGGATGACTAAACCAGGGAGCAGTGGCTCAAGCCATGGCCTGACCAGAGAGGAAAGAAGGGAGGAGAGAGAATTCAGACTGCAGTTGGCAAGATTAAACATGAAGGCAGAGGAGAGGAAAGCTGAGAGAGATGCAAGACAAGCTGAGGCTGAAAGAGCCTTGGCTGAAAGGAAACTTATCATAGCTCAAGAACTGAGTCTGAAAGAGCTGGAGCTCAAGTCTACGCAGTCTGAGTCCAGCAATGATGGTGGCAGCATACTTACAAGACCTGCTGGAGACAAAAAGGATTGTATGCTCATGGCTTGGTGCCAAGTTATGTGGTGGGAGATTACATTGATAAGTGGTTTTCTGCTTATGAAGTTGCACTGAGGGCACACAGGGTTCCTGAGGAGCACTGGGGGGGCGTGCTTGTGGAAACACGTGCCAACACTTGGGAGGGACATACTTCTTACACTAGAGGCTGGGGACCAGACCGAGTATGCCAATATGAAGGCCATTTTGATTGCTAAATTTGGACTGACCCCTGAAAAGTATTGCCAAAGATTCAGGGACAGTAACAAGCTCCCCAACCAATCCTGGGTAGACTTTATTGATTTTTTCCAGTAAGGCACTGAACGGCTGGGTGCGGGGCAGTAAAGTCAGTGATTATGTTGGGTTGTACAATTTAATCCTGAGAGAACATGTGCTCAGTATTTCCTTTAGGGAGTTGCACAGCACACAGTTGACAGCAAGCTGACTAATCCCAGGAAGCATGCTGAGGAGGCGGCCCTCTGGGCTAGCACCAGAGTGTCCAACAAGTTATCTGGGGGGGAACCCACAAAGGTGGTCAGGGTTCCCAACAGAAGAAAGAGGGAGGAGAAAAACTTAATAAATAAGGAGTTTTCAAAAGGCCCCCAAAATAATTACCAAGGGAATAGTGGTAACCAGTCCCAGTCTGATTCTAAAAAGAAACGGTTCTTTGACCATAAGACTGGGAGGTCTGTACCCCAACCTAGAGAGTGGTCCAAGTATGGCCACTCCAAGGGCGACTCCAAATGTCCACTGGTGGATAGACACTTGGGTTGGCTAGTGTAGCGCCCCTGAGGAGGAGGTAGTCCCAGTTAGTTTTGCAGAGCTAACAGAGGTAACCATAGTGTCCCTGAGAGATGCAGAAATTGTGCCAAAAGCCCACATTCATGCCAATACTACCAAGTATAGGCAGTGGGTCACCATTAATGGGCAACGGGTGGAGGCTCTGCGTCACATAGGAGCCAGCATGACTACTGTCAGGGTTCAGCTGGTGTCAGCAGAGCAGGTCTTATCTAACACATTCCACCAAGTCATAGTCGCCGACAATCGCGATAACCATCTATCGGTGGCTGTGATTCCCTTTGAGTGGGGGGGGTGGGTCTCTGGTACTCTGAAGGTAGTTGTGAGTCCTGTCATGCCTGTAGATTGTCTGCTATGCAATGACCCTGAGCACACTTCCCGGAGGGAGGTAGAGCTAAAGTCTCACTTAGAGATGTTGGGATTGCCTGAGTGGGTCTGCATGACCACACGGTCCATGGCTGCCTGGGAGGGATGTCAAGGGTGTCTGGAGCCTGGAAGAATGGCTCAGACAGCTGCCAAGGAGAGGGGTAAGAGGTGTGGGAAAAAGGTCCCAGAAGTTCCCACAGTAGAGGTTAGACGTGGTTCCTAAGGAGGAGGCCCCTGTGCCCACCGGGGATGACATTGCCACCCTAGGTGACCTACCTGAGCTTGCTGGCTCGCAAGTTAAGGGTGGGCCCACCGGGGAGGAATTCTGCAGAGCGCAGAAGGAGTGTTCCACGCTTGAGGCAACAAGTCTCAGCCCATGCAGCAGGAGAAGCCTCTGGGCATCACCTAATTTACTGGGAGAATGATCTCCTACATAGTGAGCCTAGGGCTCTTGGTACTAGGGGCGCATGTGTGCTGGTGGTCCCTCAGTGCTACTGGGCCTTCCTACTAGGTTTGGCTCATGACATACCCCTGGCAGGGCATTTAGGGCAAGGCAAGACCTTTTCTAGGCTTGTCACCCACTTCTATTGGCCGTGAATGTGGACAGCCTCAGATACTTTCTGCAGGTCCTGTCCCACCTGCCAGGCCAGTGCAAAGACAGGGAAAAAGCTGAAGGCTCCCTAGATTCCACTTCCCGTCATTGACACCCCCTATGAAAGAGTGGGCATCGACGTAATTGGTCCATTGGACCCCAAGACTGTCCTAGGCAACAGGTTTATCCTGGTCTTGGTGGACCATGCCACCCGCTACCCAAAGGCAATCCCTCTGAGGACGGTGACTATGCTAGTGGTAACCAGAACCTTGATGGGGATCTTTACCCGTGTGGGGTTCCCCAAAGAGATAGTGTCTGACAGAGGCACTAACTTCATGTCTGCATACATGAAGTCCATGTGGGATGCGTGTGGTGTAACCTACAAGTTCATCACACCCTATCACCCTCAATCCAGTGGTCTTCTTGAGAGATTCAACAAGACCTTAAAGGGCATGATCACAGGCCTGCCTGAGGCTATGAGGCATAAGTGGGACCATGCCTTCTCTTTGCTTATAGAGAGGTACCGCTGAAGGGGGTAGGGTTCAGTCCCTTTAAACGTCTCCATGGCTATTCTATTAGGGGGCCCCTAAGCATTGTCAGGGACGGGTGGGAGAAAACTCCCAGGAAATCCCCTGCAGGATGTGATCAGCTACATGTTGGCCCGCTGCAACCACATGAACCACTTATGGGAGAAGGCCAAAAGCAACCTCAAGGCCAGTCAAGAGGTTATAAAACGCTGGTATGACCAGAAGGCCACTCTGGTGGAGTTTCAACCTGGAGACATAGGTGGTTATTATGGCATTGGCGGTGACTGTTAAAGTGGTGGTAATACCGCCAACAGGCTGGCAGTAATTACCGCCAAATTATGACAATGGCGGTGGTAACCCCCTTAGACAGCCAATGTACCACACCAACAGTCAGGGTGCTAACACCACTAACCGCTGAGGTAGCTATCAACAGCCAGGCGGAAGACAAAGTACCACTCACCATATTAAGATGTTGCAAACCGCCAAGATTTCCGGGGCAGTACCAACGCCATCAAAAGCCTGGTGGAAACAGAACACAGAAGACAAAAGACTCACCATCAGAGACACAGAGAAGATCAACACCACCATGGAACCGGAACTTCAAGTTTTCCAGATGCTCTTCTACGCCATGCTCCACCTGGAACACCAACGCCGATGAAGAGGACAACAGTGAGTTCAGCTGCCTAGCACACAAGGGAGGGAGGGAGGAAAAGGAGAGTGACACACACACATGCACAACACACACCATTCACACACACACCACACACACAACCAGCTGAAGAGGAAAAACAATGTCACAGGACACACGTCATAATAATGCAAGGACAACAGTCAGGCAGTACTGATAATGTAATTGTATTTCAACAGCCACCATATTGTCCATATGACAAAAAATACTCAATTCCCTGGTCCGAAAAGGCCAATGGCCATTCCAATGTACAAAAGGCCCACATGGCTACAGGGCACAGTCCAAGGCCCAACTCGTTCCCTGACATAATCCGCACTACACTGTGCAGGGGCATCATGTTGTGAATGGCCAGACACCTCCAGGGGAAGGGGGCGTAGGGCACCTCTTCTGAAGTGGGGGACTTGCCCACTGGTTCTGGAGGGGGCTCCATGCCCATTACAATTAGCTGGGGAGTGCAATGTCACAGTCCGAGTTGGGGGACTTGCCCACTGGTTCTGGAGGGGGCTCCGTGCCCATTACAATTAGCTGTGGAGTGCAAGGTCACAGTCTCTGAGTTGGGGCACTTGCCCATTGGTTCTGGCGGGGGGCTCCTTGCCCATTACAATTAGCTGGGGAGTGCAAGGTCACAGTCTCTGAGTTGGGGGTCTTGCCCACTGGTTCTGGAGGGGGCTCCATGCCCATTATAATTAGCTGGGGAGTGCAAGGTCACAGTCTCTGAGATGGGGGACTTGCCCACTGGTTCTGGAGGGGGCTCCATGTACAACAGTCCCGGGAGGGCGGCCTACAGGCCCACTGCTGGTGGTGAAGGCTGCTGTGTCCCAACTGGAGGTGAGGGCTGCTGTGTCCCAACTGGAGGAGAGGGCTGCTGTGTCCCAACTGGAGGTGAGGGCTGCTGTTTTCCAGCTGGAGGGGAGGGCTGCTGTGTCCCAACTGGAGGTGAGGGCTGCTGTGTCCCAACGCTGTGGAGGGGGCCTCTTGCCTCTCTTAGATTGTGGAATGGGAACCTTCCCTTTCCTGGGTGGTGTAGTGGGATCCTTCCCCCTCTGGGTGGTGGAGTGGGTTTCTTCCCTCTCAGGTGGTGGAGTGGGATCCTTCACTCTCTTGGGTGGTGGAGTGGGATCCTTCCCTTTCTTGGGTGGTGGAGTGGCTGAGGTGCTGGGCTGGGTCGTTGGGACCCTGCTCTTACGGGTACAACGCAAGTGAGAGGGAGGGAAGAGGTCAAGTTGGTCAAGGAAAAGCTTCTTAGGGACGGTGTGGCAGGATGAGGGAGGAGGGATGGGAGTGGAGGTTGAGGGAGTGGTTTTTGGAGGTGTATGTCTGATGACTTTGGGTACAGGTGCATGGGTAGTGTGCTGATGTGAGGTGTATGGCTGTTGGGTGTCTGAGTGCATGCGTCTGTGTCTCTTATAAGGGGGGCAGACAGGGTGGGAGAGGACACGGGATGCATGGATGGATGTTGTGGAGGTGTCTGCTAGTGAGGTGTGTGTGCTGTTTGGTGTGGTGATGGTGGTGGTGGCTGTTGATGCAGTGCATCCAGGTGTGAGTGCGGATGTGACAGTGATGGAGGAGGAGGGGGGAGGAGGGGAGGAGCGGGAGACAGTGGAGGCAGTATATGTTGTTGTGTGTGCAACTGTCTGTTGTTTGTGTGAGTGCTTGTGGCCTGAAGTATGCTGCCTGTGTTTGTCTGTGCCACTCTTGTGTGATGTTTGTGTGCATGCTTGTCTGTATGTTTGCATGGGTTGGGGTTGAGGAGATTGGGACTGTGAAGTGGTAGCTGGAGGGGGGACGGTAGGAACAGGGACAATGGCTGCCATCAGAGAGGAGGCCAGAGCCTGGAACGATCTCTATTGGGCCGCCAATACACAGTAAATGGAATAGCAGCATCCCAAATGTGATGGCACAACTACAGAGGCACAGGGTTTGGCTAATTGGTGAGCCTGACTCCCCACCCAATGTATGTCAGTGTATGCCTTCTGGTGTTGACCGTTTACCATTGTGTAAGGCTAATGTTTGTCCCTCAACACTTGCAGGTGACTCTGGCGACCCAAACATATTGTGGCTCCTGACTCCTGGAGGAATGCCAGGACAGGGACTGAGAATCATTATAATGATGCACATGGGTGAACTAGGAGAATTATTGAAAGGACCTTCGGCCTCCTGAAGGCCAGGTTCAGATGCCTCCATCTGACAAATGGACCCATGTGCTACTCACCGGAGAAGGTCTGCCAGTTAGTAGTGGCATGCTGTATGTTGCACAACATAGCCCTCAGACAACATGTGCCTTATATGCTGGAGGAGGAGACTGGAAATGCCCCTGTGGCAGCAGTAGACCCTGAGGACAGTGAGGATGAGGAGGCAGAGGATGAGGACAACAGAACATCAGTTATACATCAATACTTCCAATGACACACAGGTGAGACAGTGGAACTGACCATTCCTCCGATTAATTATGTTTTCTGTGTGGCTGTAGCGGGATGGCATTCACTTCCTTTGCATCTCTACTCACTGTCCCCTATGGCTTCTCATTTTGCAGATGTTGGTGGTATGACAACAATGTACTGATGTGATGACTACAGACAGATACAGGTCATAACATGTATGCTATCACAGTGTTCAGATCATTTGCACATGATGTGACTGTTTCCATATATGCACATTTTCAGAACATAAAACACTTTCACTTAGGTTGTGTTCAAGGGTGTTTATTGTAGTGCAAATACTTGATGGCAAAGTGCAATGGAATGGGGTGATGGTTGAGGAAAGTCCAGGGTATTCGTCCAGTCTGTTTGTAGCACAGGTCCAGTACCCAAGGGGCCATTGGAAGGGGAGCAAAGGCAGTTCAGAGTGGACAAGGTGGGACACAAGGGGGACATTCAGGAGGCTCTCATTTCCTGGCGGTGGTCTTGGCAGGTGTCTCTGACCTCTGCCTGGGTCGCAAGGAACATTTGCGGGGTGGTTCACCTTCTGCAGGAGGAGGGATGCTGGTGGCCTGTGGGTCCTGTGGCAGGTCCTCCTGCCCACTAGCTGCAGCGGAAGTGGTGGGCTGGTCAGTGGACTGGCTAATGGTAGGGGCCCGGTGTGTGCTGTCCATTTCCTCATGATGTTGGCCATATCTGCCAGCACCCCTGCTAAGGGAGACCATGGTGGTGTTGAGGGCCTGAAAATCATCCCAGATATCCTGATGGTGTACCTCCTGCAGCTGCTTGTTCTCCTGCATGTTGGTAAGGATCTGGCCCATCTTGTCCTGGGATTGTTGGTAATCCCCCAGGACATTAGTGAGTGCTGTCTGGAGAGTCGGTTCCCTGGGCCTGTCCTCCCCCTGGTGCCCAGCGGTCCTCCCAGTGTCCCTGGTCCCTTGTGCCTCTGTCCCCTGAATGGTGTGCCCACTGCCACTGACCCCAGGTCTATGATTGTCTTCGGGGTGAGGTGTGGACTGAGGTCCCTGTACAGGTGGGCACACTGCTGATTAACGTGTCCTGGGGACATGGGTGTGGGAACGTTGGGAGGGTGCTGTGGTGTTGGATAATGATGGGGGAGGCTCTGTGGTGGACTGTGAGTGGGCTGGGGTGGCCGATTGACCAGTGGTCCCTGGTGGGCCAGATAGTTCATCCAGATCCTGAAGTCCAGAGTTATTGTCATCACTGGGGGCATCTTCTTTTGAGGGCCTGGTTAGTCATGGCACTTCCTCGCCGCTGAGAGTGGCTGGGACACCTGTGGGGAAGTAAGTGATGTATTATAATTCATCTCTGTGACATATTGTTCATCCCTTGCTTCTCCTCTATTGTTGCTGTTGTCCTGCCACCTTTGTTTGTGTATGGTGATGTATTGTGGGATTGTTATTTCTCCATGCTGTGCATGCTTTGATGATGGGTGTCTATGCAGAGCTGGGAGGGCTGTCCACGCATTGGTATAGCATGCAGGGCTTGGCATTGGGGTTAGTCAGATGTGTAGGTGCAGTGTGTAGGATGGAGTGGAGTGATGGGAGTGAGGGTGAGGTGGTGTGATGGCATGCAGGTATGTGGGGTGATAAGTAGTAAATATTGACTCACTAGTGTCCAGTCCTCCGGTAACTCCAGTGAGTCCCTCAGGATGCAGTATTGCCAAGACTTGCTCCTCCCATGCTGTAAGCTGTGTGGGAGGAGGTGGGGGTCCAGCCCCAGTCCTCTGGATGGCGAGCTGGTGCCTTGCTGCCACAGAACGTACCTTCCCTCGTAGGTCATTCCACCTCTTCCTGATGTTGTGCCTTGTTCTTGGATGCTGTCCCACAGCGTTCACCCTGTCCACGATTCTCCACCATAGCTCCATCTGCCTGGCAATGGATATTTGCTGATCCTGTGCACCAAACAGCTGTCGTTCTACCATGACTATTTTCTCGACCATGATCCGCAACTCCTCATTAGTGAAACAGGAGTGCCTTAGTGGGGACATGGGTGTTGTGTGGTGTGTGTGTTGTGCAGAGGGTGTTAAGTGATGTGGTGGGGTGTGGGATGTGGAGTGCGTGACAGATGGATGGGTGTTTGTGGGGTGTGTGTGTAGTTGTCTCAGGGGTCTTTGTGTTAGTCTTGTGGTGCTTTTTGGTATTCGTAAAGGGTGGTGTGTAATGTGGGTGGGTGTTTTATAGTGCTGTTGGTGTGTGGGTGTGGTGTGTGTATGAGTGTCAGGTGTGTGTCTCTGGTATTGGCCAATGTTGTATTGTTTTATATTTGGGTGGCCATTCTGAGAGCGCCGGTGTGATGGTCGTTGTTCTGTTGGCGTATCGGTGTGGGTTTTGATACCGCCAGTTTATCATTGACCTTTGGTCTGGTGGATTTGTGTATGTGGCTGAATTCTATTGGATTGGTGTGTGAGTGTGTCATAATATGGTGAACGGATATCTGCCGCCGCAGCAGTAAGGTGGCGGCTGTCAGCGTGGCGGTAAATGGGATTTACTGCCAATGTCATAATGAGGGCCATAGTCCTGCGACTTCAGATGTGCACTGCATTTCACCACGGCAATCTTTTCAAGTATTTGAATAGCATGTTACAATTCTTTGATTCCCTCACCATTTCTTACTGGTGAACCACTGGTGATTACTCTGTGATCACAACAAAATCATGAACTATTCCAAATCCATACTGGCTATCTGTATAGATTGTAACTTTCAGCTGAGCAGAGACATGGCATGCTCTAGTAAGGGCTACCAGCTCCGCTACTTGAGCAGAATACACTCCTCGAAGCCAAGAAGCTTCCAAGGTACCTGAAATTGTGCACACAGCATATCCTGCTCTCAATGTCCCTATATTGTCTCTCAGACAAGAACCATCAACAAAGATAGTTTGGTAATTTTCTTCCAATTGGGTATCTCTAATGTCAGGTCTCAGTTTTGTACATAAGTCAGTTACTTCAAGACAATCATGCTCAACGTCTTCCTCTTTTTCAATTTCAGCATTTTCACTCGGAAGTAAGGTTGCCGGGTTCGGCACCGTACATCTTTTCAATAACACATTTGGTGACCCTAGAATACTCGTTTCATATCTAGTCAACCTCGCACCAGTCAAATATTGGGTTTTCGTCGAATAGAATCTCAATAGAGTGAGGGACCATTACAGTCAGAGAATGTCCCATCACAATGCCTTCACACTGTGTAAGACTTTGACCAACTACGGCAACTGTGCGCAAACAACCCGGTAAGGCTGCTGCAACTGGGTCCAAAGTAGCTGAAAAATATGCTACTGGGCGGTTTATACCTCCATGGATCTGTGTCAAAATAGACAAAGAACATGCATCACGCTCCTAACAAAACAATGTGAAAGGTTTTGTGTAGTCAGGCATCCCCAGTGTTGGAGCCCTGCACAAACTCTCTCTCAATTCAGTGAACGCTTTCATTTCATCTTGGTCTTCACTATGGGATCAGTGACTTCCTTGTGAGTCAACTGCTGCAATGGTCTCGAAATGACTGAAAAACTTGGAATCCATTGGCGACAATAACCTACAATCCCCAAAAACATCCTGACATCTCTCTGTGTAGTCGGGGGATTTATCTGCAATATGGTCGTAATCCTTTCTCTGGATATCTTTCTTGAACCCTTCTCAATCTGGTGTCCCAAATATTTCACTACCTTCTGGCAGTACTGCAATTTCAGCAGAGACACTTTGTGACCATTCTTTCCCAAATGGTTCAACAGGGCAATTGTATCATGCTTGCACTTGTCCCTTGTTTTGGACGCAATCAGTAAGTTATCAATGTACTGCACTAAGGTCGATTGGAAAGGCAATTCCAACGACTCCAAATTCTTTTTTCAAGATCTGATTGAATATGGAAGGTGACCCTGAAAACATTTGAGGAATTCTGCACCAGCTATAAACTCGATCCAGGAATTTGAAACAAAAGAGAAATTGACTATCCTCATGAAGAGGCACAGAAAAGAATGCATTGTGGCAAACAGATGACAGTGAACCACTCTGCATCACATTATCACAGCTGGATTTGGCACCATGGGACAACATTTGACCACAATCTCATTTATTTTTCTCAAATCCTGAACAATCCGAACTTTCCCACAGGGCTTCTTCAAACACATTATCGGTGAGTTACATGGACTGTTCAATACTTCTTTCAGAACCCCTTGATTTACAGTCTGCTATTATCTGAGCTACTTTCATAAGGAAATCGTGCAGCATATGGTATTGTGGAAGTTCAGGGAAAACTGCATTTGGCTTCACAGTAACTTTAACTGGCTCCACCCCCTTTATCAAACCTACTTCTTTTCCTGCCAAATCCCACACTTTCTCCTTTACTGTTCCCTGCAAATCAGGATGAAGCTCTTTCACTGTGAGCATCGGAAAAAATTCAATCAAAGGGTACTCCGCATTTGTAGTTTCACACTCTATCTCTGGGGCTTGTTCTTCTTCATCATCACAATTCGTCTGAATCTCAATTCCATCATTTGAGCAAGTAATCAAACACCTTGTTTCACACAACAAGTCTCTTCCCAGTAGGGATACCGGACTTGAATCGCAGATTACAAATTTATGCAATCCCTGAAAGTTACCAATTTCAACTTGAACTGGATCTGTAATCGGGTTTGTCAAATACTGATTTGCTGCTCCCACGACCTGCACTGTTCTACCTGAAAAGGGCAAATTTGGGACTTCTACACTTCTCACTGTAGAGGGTGTAGCCCCTGTGTGAACCAAGAGTGAAACCTTGTGACCAAGGTCCTCTTTGATCTACTTCTAGAGAAGTCGCAAGCATACATGGCTCCTCATCTGAACTATCACTCGTCCATTCATCATTTATTCCATTCTCACTGTGAAGCAGGAATTGGTGCACTGTGATACTATTTCTGTTATGCCTCTGACCTTTGATCTGCTGAGAAAGCATCATCTGTTGCTGCTCCATCAGGGCTTGAGGTATTTGAATTTGCTGTCTAGGTACCATAGGAACCTTCTGTTGCAATTCTTTAAGTTGTACCTTTATTCCGGCAGATCTCATATGTTCAAAATCTTTAGCTTCAAAATCTAATCTGTAACTCCTTTTCAAATGCTTCGTTTTCTCTATTTCTGTGCTATACTTCACTGGCAAATCTGCTAATCTCTGATGAACATTGCTCACTTCTCTCGTAATCTTTGGGCACAGATATCTCAATTCTGCCTCTGTGTAGGATTCCAACCTATTCACCCCCATTGTTCCCTCAATGAGTTCACCCGCTTCCATGCTTAGCCTAGCACAATTCAAATGCTCCTTTCCTCTAGGGGCACGCTGAGGGGTATTCAGCTTGTCTAACCATTCAGTCAGTTGCTGAGCTGTCAGTCCTTGTAACAAAATGTTACTTTCTTGGACTGGTGGCACCTGCTGTGCAACTGCATTCGGAGTCTGCGGTGTCAATAATTTCATACTCTGACTACCGTTTGACCCTGTTACCGTATCTGAAATGCAACAAATGGACTAAGATCTAACAATGATCTTGATCCGTCAAAAGTCTGTCCCACAGAAGAAACTACCTTAACCTGTTCATTATGTCCTCCCCTCATTAGGTTCTGGGACATTGTTCCCTGATCACCTACAGTCAGCTTCTTCTGAGCAAATAATGGTACCTCTGGACCAACAGTAATAGGTAGTGATATAGCATCTGAGGCTGCTCTTGCTCCTATGCTCTGTGGGAGAGTAACTCCCATATTCTGATTCATCGTCGGAGTCATATCTGACTGTGTCCCTTTCACTGGAGTAAATCTTGGCATTACCTGTGGCTGTACTTGGGGCAATAAAATCAGAGTCAGCTCAGTTTGATCCAGTATCGGTCTCGGGAAGACCTGCTCCGTGGCACCACTAAATTCAAAGTCGTTTCTATAATGGGATAAATTCTCTGAACCTGTGGCGGTTGCAGCTGAGTCTGCACCACAGGAGTGGACGGCACATTAAGACCACTTTGCTCTGCATTCTGTGTCAGACTAGCATTAACCTGCACCGGTCTCACTGTCCCATTAACTTACGTCGGAGCTGTCGGATCAACACTAGTACTTGGACCACTCTCATGTACTGTATATGGTGGTGGTCGATCTCTCAATAACTGCGTAATAAACTCATCATAGTCCTCCTCCTACTCCTCGTTTGCAGACTTTCTAGTCTCCTTACCCTCGGACGGACTTTTACTAGTTTTTCTAGTAGCTTTCTTTCCTTCCTTCTCATTCTCCTGCATTATTGCCAGAAACAACTTAATTCTGTGCAAAGTTTCTATTCTCCATGCTTTCTGAACACAATCCCATCCAGCCTCCGCTAGAGTCTTTTCTGCCTTACTCATCCTCCTCTCAAATTTCAGTTGCTGCTGCTGTCTGGCTATTAGCTCCCAAATCGCTAATGCCTCAAACTGTGCTGGTCTCGGAAGGGGCTTCGATTCATATAGCACCATCCGTAAATGCTCCAAAACTCTCAAATTAAACTTCCCATTTGTAAGAAACGCTAAGTTCACATCTTTCTCTGTTAATGTGCACCATCTCTTTAGCCAAAGACATGGTGTGAAACCCTTCTCTTCCATTACAATGTAAGCTGGTGTACCTTCTGGTGGTATAGCCTCGCCTGCACTCATTGTAAAATACGTATCTGCCCTTAGGGCACTTTTTGACGCTTTGAAAAACTTCATCTTTTCTATCTTTTTGTTATTCCAAATCAAATCAGGCAGTAACTTTTAATCCCAAGATTCCTTTCTCCTACGTTCTCAACCAATTGACTCTCATGGACAGCTGCCAACCCGTGCGCGACCCTTCTCACTAACTAACCTACCCCAGCGCGGCTCCAATGTCACACTCACACGTACTGCGGCTGACAAAGTCTTGTGGCTTGTCCTCCTTCACTTCAATTCACACAAAACTAATGCATATATTGCAAGCACTAATCAAAACCCAAAAATCAAAAACAAATCTGCTGATTTACTACAGGAAAGGTAACACAATCAGTTCAGAAAACTTAAGGATTTTTCACTGATGGCCCTTCCTGCACTTACAGCTACTCCTTCTTTCTCGGTCTCCCAGATTCGCAAGCAAAATTCGACCCGCAAATTTTACTCTCAACTGATCAATGGGTCTGTCCTGGTGCACATAGAACTTGCCAAATATCAGTCGAAATTTTCTTTCACTCACTTGAACTCACACACTGACTTGTTGACCACGTCCGATCAACCTACTAAACCAGATAGATTACAACATAAAACCAAGTGTCTCATGCACTTTTCAATATACTCCGGAGTCTTGGACCATGCAGGGTCCGTACTTCAACAACCATGTGGACAATATTTGAGCACAAAGTGCCACACACATGAAGTTCGACGACTTCCCTACTCTCACACTTTGGAGTACCCAAACTCCCTAAAACCCTCAAAATTCACCTGCGATTTGCATACGCTGTGCAAGCGCAACATAATTCACTCATACTAACACTAGAACGCGGGGAACATCCTGAAACAACAATTAGCAGGATCCAGGATCTGGGAAAGTCATTTCTGGACTTAAGGGAACATCATTGTCTCCCCAGTTATCATCAATGAAAAAACAAAATCCAAATCTCAATAATAATGAACTCTCAAAAGGACCAACTCATCAAACTGCTTCGTCTATTATTCTATACCGGATGTCTATGGCAAGCTCTTAAGGAGACGAACCATTACCACTGCTACCATGTCTGTTAGCATGTCTGACCTTAAAAATTAAACTTAAAAGGGGACGCGAATAGGTTGATGAACCTTTTGACTCGCAATTAAGATGTTCTTACCATAGCTCCAGTACATAATCAATAATCAATACACAATAGTCAATAATCATTGGTAATCAATAAATCAATCATCAATGGAGTCAGTAACTGTCACACCCCATGACCTTTCAGTCATGAATAACCACACCTTTGGTAAAAGTTTAGAATATTTATTTCCCTATATTAACAATGCTAAGGTCATGTAGATTAATATCAAAATCAGATGAAACACATACAGAAACAACACTGTTTGTCCAAAGCGGCGGAAGAAACGTAATCTAATCAAAGCTTGAACTACAACACATTCTAAAGTTATGGTGCAAATCAATAACAAAGTCAGCTGCGTCAATGTTATAACATACATGAAGTTTAGCAGAGAAATTCATTGAGCATTAGTCCCTGTTATCATAATTCATTAGCGAGGATCCTTAACTGACATCACATTAGCATCACCATGTTGGGCTTCATGCAAAACAATTTAGTAACACAAATTTGGAAAAACATCTAACTATGGTTCTATCAAAATAGCGCAGTTGGTACAGAGAAAGAAAAAAAGCAAACATGCATGATAATCACAATTTAGGATACACCTATCCTGAGGGTGGATCAACAAAGCAGAATCAGACTTCATCCTCAGGACATCAGTCAATCAGCAAGGCATCAAGATTCAGCATAAGAATTAAAAGGGCAAAGTTGTTAGCATTAAAGTTAAGCACGTCTCTTGTCAAAACGCATAAGAAAGTAGTAACCTCTTGGTCAGGAAAAATGGGCAATGGGCTGAATGAAGGCAAGGGCAGAAGGTCTGTCTTCTCCCTGTGTACTCTTGTTGAGTCAAAACTGTTAAAACTACCCCCCAAATCTCTATTGGTCAGTTAATCGTATGTTCACACTCTGTCAAATAAAACTAATATCCCAAATCTATTAATTCTAATATTTCTTCGTTCACATATTATTGATTGGTTCGTTTTGCGATGTCCTCATCATCCGGCTCGTCAGGTAACAATATTGTTGCAGCTTCTACTCTAGTTAGTGTCTTCATTGTTCTTGTCCTGGGAAAATCAGTTTCACACACATTACACATAAAATGTTGCATAAGCAAGAACATCATCACCTAGCAGTCAGTTCACACGAGAAGCTTCCGTTATGAGCACATTTAAACAATACAATAGAAATTCACAGTTTAATCTTTTTGGTCAGCTATTTTATTAACCACTTCGCTGCCAGGCCTTTTCCCCCTCCTGTGCCAGGCCTTTTTTTGCCTATTTGGGGCAGTTCGCGCTTAGGCCCTCATAACTTTTTGTCCACATAAGCTAACCAAGCCAAATTTGCGTCCTTTTTTTCCAACATCCTAGGGATTCTAAAGGTACCCAGACTTTGTGGGTTCCCCTGAAGGAGGCCAAGAAATTGGCCAAAATACAGTGAAAATTTCGTTTTTTTTCAAAAAAATTGGAAAAAGGGGCTGGAGAAGAAGGCTTGTGATTTTTCCCCTGAAAATGGCATCAACAAAGGGTTTGCGGTGCTAAACTCAGCAGCTTCCCAGCTTTCAGGAACAGGCAGACTTGAATCCGAAAACCCAATTTTCCAACACAATTTTGGCATTTTACTGGGACATACCCCATTTGTGCAATTTTTTGTGCTTTCAGCCTCCTTCCAGTCAGTGACCGGAATGGTCATGAAACCAATGCTGGATCCCAGAAACCTAAACATTTCTGAAAAGTAGACAAAATTCTGAATTCAGCAAGGGGTCATTTGTGTAGATCCTACAAGGGTTTCTTACAGAAAATAACAGCTGAAAAAGAAAAATATTGAAATTGAGGTGAAAAAAACATCAATTTTTCTCTACTTTTTACTCTGTAACTTTTCCCTGCAATGTCAGATTATCGAAAGCAATATACCGTTACGTCTGCTGGACTCCTCTGGTTGCGGGGATATATAGGGTTTGTAGGTTCATCAAGAACCCGAGGAACCCAGAGCCAATAAATGAGCTGCACCCTGCAGTGCGTTTTCATTCTATACCGGGTATACAGTAATTCATTTGCTGAAATATAAGGAGTAAAAAATAGCTATCAAGAAAACCTTTGCATTTCCAAAAAGGGCACAAGATAAGGTGTTGAGGAGCAGTGGTTATTTGCACATCTCTGAATTCCGGGGTGACCATAGTAGCACGTGAATTACATGGAATTTCTCAAATAGATGTATTTTTTACACACACCCCTATATTTGGAAGGAATAAATGTAGAGAAAGACAAGGGGCAATAACACTTGTTTTGCTATTCTATGTTCCCCCAAGTCTCCGATAAAAATGATACCTCACTTGTTTGGGTAGGCCTAGCGCCCGCGACAGGATATGCCCCAAAACACAACGTGGACACATCACAGAAAACATAGCTGTTTTTAGCAAAGTGACTACCTGTAGATTTTGGCCTCTAGCTCAGCCGCCACCTAGGGAAACCTACCAAACCTGTGCCTTTCTGAAAACTAGAGACCTAGGGGAATCCAAGGAGGGGTGACTTGTGTGGCTCGGACCAGGTTCTGTTACCCAGAATCCTTTGCAAACCTCAAAATTTGGCTAAAAAAAACACATGTTCCTCACATTTCTGTGGCAGAAAGTTCTGGAATCTGAGAGGAGCGACAAATTTCCTTCCACCCAGCATTCCCCCACGTCTCCCGATAAAAATGATACCTCACTTGTGTGGGTAGGCCTAGCGCCCGCGACAGGATATGCCCCAAAACACAACCTGGACACATCACAGAAAACAGAGCTGTTTTTAGCAAAGTGACTACCTGTAGATTTTGGCCTCTAGCTCAGCCGCCACCTAGGGAAACCTACCAAACCTGTGCATTTCTGAAAACTAGAGACCTAGGGGAATCCAAGGAGGGGTGACTTGTGTGGCTCGGACCAGGTTCGGTTACCCAGAATCCTTTGCAAACCTCAAAATTTGGCTAAAAAAACACATGTTCCTCACATTTCTGTGGCAGAAAGTTCTGGAATCTGAGAGGAGCCACAAATTTCCTTCCACCTAGCGTTCCCCCACGTCTCCCGATAAAAATGATACCTCACTTGTGTGGGTAGGCCTAGCGCCCGCGACAGGATATGCCCCAAAACACAACGTGGACATATCACAGAAAACAGAGCTGTTTTTAGCAAAGTGACTACCTGTAGATTTTGGCCTCTAGCTCAGCCGCCACCTAGGGAAACCTACCAAACCTGTGCATTTCTGAAAACTAGAGACCTAGGGGGATCCAAGGAGGGGTGACTTGCGGGGCTCGGACCAGGTTCTGTTACCCAGAATCCTTTGCAAACCTCAAAATTTGGCTAAAAAAAACACATGTTCCTCACATTTCTGTGGCAGAAAGTTCTGGAATCTGAGAAGAGCCACAAATTTCCTTCCACCCAGCGTTCCCCCACATCTCCCGATAAAAATGATACCTCACTTGTGTGGGTAGGCCTAGTGCCCGCGACAGGATATGCCCCAAAACACAACGTGGACATATCACAGAAAACAGAGCTGTTTTTAGCAAAGTGACTACCTGTAGATTTTGGCCTCTAGCTCAGCCGCCACCTAGGGAAACCTACCAAACCTATGCATTTCTGAAAACTAGAGACCTAGGGGAATCCAAGGAGGGGTGACTTGTGTGGCTCGGACCAGGTTCTGTTACCCAGAATCCTTTGCAAACCTCAAAATTTGGCTAAAAAAACACATGTTCCTCACATTTCTGTGGCAGAAAGTTCTGGAATCTGAGAGGAGCCACAAATTTCCTTCCACCTAGCGTTCCCCCACGTCTCCCGATAAAAATGATACCTCACTTGTGTGGGTAGGCCTAGCGCCCGCGACAGGATATGCCCCAAAACACAACGTGGACATATCACAGAAAACAGAGCTGTTTTTAGCAAAGTGACTACCTGTAGATTTTGGCCTCTAGCTCAGCCGCCACCTAGGGAAACCTACCAAACCTGTGCATTTCTGAAAACTAGAGACCTAGGGGGATCCAAGGAGGGGTGACTTGCGGGGCTCGGACCAGGTTCTGTTACCCAGAATCCTTTGCAAACCTCAAAATTTGCTAAAAAAAACACATGTTCCTCACATTTCTGTGGCAGAAAGTTCTGGAATCTGAGAAGAGCCACAAATTTCCTTCCACCCAGCGTTCCCCCACGTCTCCCGATAAAAATGATACCTCACTTGTGTGGGTAGGCCTAGCGCCCGCGACAGGATATGCCCCAAAACACAACGTGGACATATCACAGAAAACAGAGCTGTTTTTAGCAAAGTGACTACCTGTAGATTTTGGCCTCTAGCTCAGCCGCCACCTAGGGAAACCTACCAAACCTATGCATTTCTGAAAACTAGAGACCTAGGGGAATCCAAGGAGGGGTGACTTGTGTGGCTCGGACCAGGTTCTGTTACCCAGAATCCTTTGCAAACCTCAAAATTTGGCTAAAAAAACACATGTTCCTCACATTTCTGTGGCAGAAAGTTCTGGAATCTGAGAGGAGCCACAAATTTCCTTCCACCTAGCGTTCCTCCACGTCTCCCGATAAAAATGATACCTCACTTGTGTGGGTAGGCCTAGCGCCCGCGACAGGATATGCCCCAAAACACAACGTGGACATATCACAGAAAACAGAGCTGTTTTTAGCAAAGTGACTACCTGTAGATTTTGGCCTCTAGCTCAGCCGCCACCTAGGGAAACCTACCAAACCTGTGCATTTCTGAAAACTAGAGACCTAGGGGGATCCAAGGAGGGGTGACTTGCGGGGCTCGGACCAGGTTCTGTTACCCAGAATCCTTTGCAAACCTCAAAATTTGGCTAAAAAAACACATGTTCCTCACATTTCTGTGGCAGAAAGTTCTGGAATCTGAGAAGAGCCACAAATTTCCTTCCACCCAGCGTTCCCCCACGTCTCCCGATAAAAATGATACCTCACTTGTGTGGGTAGGCCTAGCGCCCGCGACAGGATATGCCCCAAAACACAACGTGGACATATCACAGAAAACAGAGCTGTTTTTAGCAAAGTGACTACCTGTAGATTTTGGCCTCTAGCAAAGCCGGCACCTAGGGAAACCTACCAAACCTGTGCATTTCTGAAAACTAGAGACCTAGGGAAATCCAAGGAGGGGTGACTTGCGGGGCTCGGACCAGGTTCTGTTACCCAGAATCCTTTGCAAACCTCAAAATTTGGCTAAAAAAACACATGTCCCTCACATTTCTGTGGCAGAAAGTTCTGGAATCTGAGAGGAGCTACAAATTTCCTTCCACCCAGCGTTCCCCCAAGTCTCCCGATAAAAATGATACCTCACTTGCGTGGGTAGGCCTAGCGCCGGCGACAGGAAACACCCCAAAGCGCAACGTGGACACATCCTAAATTTTGGAAAAAAACAGAGGTGTTTTTTGCGAAGTGCCTACCTGTAGATTTTGGCCTCTAGCTCAGCCGGCACCTAGGGAAACCTACCAAACCTGTGCATTTCTGAAAACTAGAGAACTAGGGGAATCCAAGGAGGGGTGACTTGCGGGGCTCGGACCAGGTTCTGTTACCCAGAATCCTTTGCAAACCTCAAAATTTGGCTAAAAATACACGTTACTCACATTTCTGTGGCAGAAAGTTCTGGAATCTGAGAGGAGCCACACATTTCCTTCTACCCAGCGTTCCCCCAAGTCTCCCGATAAAAATGATACATCACTTGTGTGGGTAGGACTAGCGCCCACGAAAGGAAAGGGCCCAAAACACAACGTGGACACATCACATTTTTTTATAAAAAGCAGTGCCTACCTGTGGATTTTGGCCTGTAGCTCAGCCGACACCTGAGGAAACCTAGCAAACCAGTGCATTTTTGAAAACTAGAAACCCAGGGGAATCCAAGATGGGGTGACTTGCGGGGCTCTGACCAGGTTATGTTACCCAGAATCCTTTGCAAACATCAAAATTTGGCCCAAAAAACACTTTTTCCTCTCATTTCGGTGACAGAAAGTTCTGGAATCTGAGAGGAGCCACAAATTTCCTTCCACCCAGCGTTCCCCTAAGTCTCTCGATAAAAATGGTACATCACTTCTGTGGGTAGGCCTAGCGCCCACAAAAGGAAATGGCCCAAAACACAACGTGGACACAACATATTTTTTCACAGAAAACAGAGGTGTTTTTTGCAAGGTGCCTACCTGTGGTGTTTGGCCTGTAGCTCAGCCGGCCCCAGGGGGGGGGGGGCAGAAATGCACTAAAATAAATTTGCCCCCCCAACCCCCACCCTCCCCCGCCGGGAGCGACCCTTGCCTACGGGGTCGCTCCCCCTGCGTGACATTGGCACCAAAAAACAAATCCCCGGTGCCTAGTGGTTTCTGCCCCCTTGGGGGCAGGTTGACCTAAACTCAGCCAATCTGCCCCCAAGGGGGGCAGAAATGGCCTAAATGCAATTTGTCCCCCAGGGGAGCGACTTTTGCCTGATGGGTCGCTCCCCATCTCTAAAAAAAAAAAAACAAAGAAAAAAAAGAAAAATTCCCCTGGCGCCTAGAGGTTTCTGCCCCACCCCCCCGGGGGCAGATCGGCCTAATAATAGGCCGATCTGCCCCCCGGGGGGGCAGAAATGGCCTAAAATAAATTTGCCCCCCCAACACCCACCCCCCCCGGGAGCGACCCTTGCCTACGGGGTCGCTCCCCCTGCGTGACATTGGCGCCAAAAAACTAATCCCCGGTGCCTAGTGGTTTCTGCCCCCTTGGGGGCAGATTGACCTAAAATTGGCCAATCTGCCCCCAGGGGGGCAGAAATGGTCTAAATACAATTTGCCCCCCAGGGGAGCGACCCTTGCCTGATGGGTCGCTCCCCATCTCTAAAAAAAGAAACAACAACAAAAAAAAAAACACACAAAAAAAATTGCCCTGTTGCCTAGAGTGTTCTGCCCCCCCCCCGGGGGCAGTTCGGCCTAATAATAGGCCGATCTGTCCCCCGGGGGGGCAGAAATGGCCTAAAATAAATTTGCCCCCCCAACCCCCCCCCCCCCCGGGAGCGACCCTTGCCTACGGGGTCGCTCCCCCTGCGTGACATTGGCGCCAAAAAACAAATCCCCGGTGCCTAGTGGTTTCTGCCCCCTTGGGGGCAGATTGACCTAAAATTGGCCAATCTGCCCCCAGGGGGGCAGAAATGGTCTAAATACAATTTGCCCCCCCAGGGGAGCGACCCTTGCCTGATGGGTCGCTCCCCATCTATAAAAAAGAAACAACAAAAAAAAAAAAAAAACACAAAAAATAAATTGCCCTGGTGCCTAGAGTGTTCTGCCCCCCCACCCCCCGGGGGCAGTTCGGCCTAATAATAGGCCGATCTGTCCCCCGGGGGGGCAGAAATGGCCTAAAATAAATTTGCCCCCCCAACCCCCACCCCCCCCCCGGGAGCGACCCTTGCCTACGGGGTCGCTCCCCCTGCGTGACATTGGCGCCAAAAAACAAATCCCCGGTGCCTAGTGGTTTCTGCCCCCTTGGGGGCAGATTGACCTAAAATTGGCCAATCTGCCCCCAGGGGGGCAGAAATGGTCTAAATACAATTTGCCCCCCCAGGGGAGCGACCCTTGCCTGATGGGTCGCTCCCCATCTCTAAAAAAAGAAACAACAAAAAAAAAAAACACAAAAAAAAAATTGCCCTGGTGCCTAGAGTGTTCTGCCCCCCCCCCCCCCCCGGGGGGCAGTTCGGCCTAATAATAGGCCGATCTGTCCCCCGGGGGGGCAGAAATGGCCTAAAATAAATTTGCCCCCCCCAACCCCCCCCCCCCCGGGAGCGACCCCTGCCTACGGGGTCGCTCCCCCTGCGTGACATTGGCGCCAAAAAACAAATACCCGGTGCCTAGTGGTTTCTGCCCCCTTGGGGGCAGATTGACCTAAAATTGGCCAATCTTCCCCCAGGGGGGCAGAAATGGTCTAAATACAATTTGCCCCCCCAGGGGAGCGACCCTTGCCTGATAGGTCGCTCCCCATCTCTAAAAAAAGAAACAACAAAAAAAAAAAACACAAAAAAAAAATTGCCCTGGCGCCTAGAGTGTTCTGCCCCCCCCCCCCCCCCCGGGGGCAGTTCGGCCTAATAATAGGCCGATCTGTCCCCCGGGGCGGCAGAAATGGCCTAAAATAAATTTGCCCCCCCAACCCCCACCCCCGCCCCCCGGGAGCGACCCTTGCCTACGGGGTCGCTCCCCCTGCGTGACATTGGCGCCAAAAAACAAATCCCCGGTGCCTAGTGGTTTCTGCCCCCTTGGGGGCATATTGACCTAAAATCGGCCAATCTGCCCCCAGGGGGGCAGAAATGGTCTAAATACAATTTGCCCCCCAGGGGAGCGACCCTTGCCTGATGGGTCGCTCCCCATCTCTAAAAAAAAGAAAGAACAAAAAAAAAAAACACAAAAAAAAAATTTGCCCTGGCGCCTAGAGGTTTCTTCCCCCCCTGGGGGCAGATCGGCCTAATAATAGGCCGATCTGCCCCCAGGGGGGGCAGAAATGGCCTAAAATAAATTGCCCTCCCCCCCAGGGAGCGACCCTTGCCTAAGGGGTCGCTCCCTTTGCGTGAAATTCACGCAAAGAAAAAACTCCCTGGTGTCTAATGGTTTCTACCCCCCTTGGGGGCAGATTGGCCTCATCAAAATAGGCCAATCTGCCCCCAAGGGAGGCAGAAATGGCCAAAATATAATTTTCCCCCAAGGGGAGCGACCCTTGCCTAAGGGGTCGCTCCCCACCAAAAAAAAAAAAAAATGAAACCAAAAAAAAAAAATGGTCCCTGGTGCCTAGAGGTTTCTGCCCCCCCTGGGGGCAGATCGGCCTAATAGTAGGCCGATCTGCCCCCAGGGGGGGCAGAAAAGGCCTTCCCGAAAATATGCCCCCCCTGGGAGCGACCCTTGCCCAAGGGGTCGCTCCCTTTTGTCAATAACAATAAAAAATAAAAAAAATCCCTGGTGTCTAGTGGTTTCTACCCCCCTTGGGGGCAGATTGGCCTCATCAAAATAGGCCAATCTTCCCCCAAGGGGGGCAGAAATGGCCAAAATATAATTTTCCCCCAAGGGGAGCGACCCTTGCCTAAGGGGTCGCTCCCCACCTCAATAAAAAAAAATGAAGCAAAAAAAAAAAAAAAGGTCCCTGGTGCCTAGAGGTTTCTGCCCCCCCTGGGGGCAGATCGGCCTAATAAGGCCGATCTGCCCCCAGGGGGGGCAGAAAAGGCCTTTTCAAAAAAATGCCCCCCCTGGGAGCGACCCTTGCCCAAGGGGTCGCTCCCTTTTGTCAATTGCAAAGAAAAAAAAAAAAATCCCTGGTGTCTAGTGGGGTTTCAAAAGCCGGATTGCAAGCAATCCGGCTTTTGAAACCCTCGGAGGGACTTCAAAGGGAAGGAAATACTTTTCCTTCCCTTTGAAGCCCCTCCGGGCCTCCCAAGTGATTGAAAAAGAAATGCTTTTGCATTTCTTTTTCAATCGCGCTGGAAGCAGAGCTTCCAGCGCGACTAGGGAGGCCCCTGTGACAAATCAGCGCGCGCTGACGTCACAGGGGGGGTGGGGGGGGTCGGGGGTAGAAGGGGAAGGGATTCCCCGGTCAGCCCTGACCTAGGGGGGTGGGGGGGCGTCCCTCGGGAGGAGCGCTAGCGCTTCTCCCGAGGGAAGCATTCAGGACGTAATGGTTACGTCCATGGCGCCACACGGGCGCTGCCATGGACGTAACCATTACGTCCGTGGCGGGGAAGGGGTTAAATGCTAAGAAATACAGCTTTTACATGAGGCCTGGCAAATAGGCCAAGACACTCGATTTGGTGGCCATTCTTCGTGATCACATTTTCAAATGCATGCATTATTTCCCTACGTTAATATATTTTCTACATAAAACTTATTATTCAAAATACATAAACATTCATTAATAGTTTTTATTAAAACACCTGCGCTAGCACTGCCCACCGAAATGGCCATACAGGAAGACGCTTAATAGCCCCCTGGATCAGAAAGGATCTTTGCAACTTTTTAGGGAAAGCCTGTTTCCTCTTCCCTCACTTCAGTGACTGGTTTTCCCCCTCCCATCTCAGGAATGTCAGCAATACACTTCTTTCATCTGAGGAAATCAACCCCACCTCCATCTTGTACACATGCCTATGCCAGAGGCTTCCAAAATGGAACCCACAGGCCTGTATCACTCTGCCACATTCAGACACTTATGTACTGCACACTAGCACATGCTCCTCGCTCAGCATCTCAGCCCCAGGAATCCAAGTTGATGTGAGCATTTGAACTTTCAGATGAATGGGCACGTAAGCTTCTATTCACAACACTCGGGTAAAAAGGCCCGATCTCTGTATTATTAGAAAGTATATGGTTTGCTGCTATCATTGCACTACATATGTGAAACCTATGACACAGACAGCAGTCCTTCTTCCACTAGGAGGACTCGCTTTGTACACCCCTCTGGGTTTAGGAGAAGTCCAGAACCTATTGTAGTCAAGGGCAGGCCTAGCCTTCACTCACACTAGATTAGTGTGTAGCAAGGCCAAAATCTAAAACCCAGGACACAGATTTTAGCATTTTAAGAACATAAGGCAGGGGAAATGCCTGTATCATGCAGCAGACAATCATGTTCCAGCAGATGCATCTTGTTAAGTCATCACCGAGGTGAGGAGAAATGGTGGAGCGAGAGCTGTGTGAGTAAGTGATGACTTTGAAATTTCAAGAAAGTTGGGCCCAGATTTATACTTTTTGCCAAAAACTGCGCAAATGCAGTTTTGCGGCAAAAAGTATAGTGCCAGCTTGCGCCATTTCACAGCGCCAGCCGCGCACCATATTAAAGGAATGGTGTAAGCCAGCACTAAACTTGGACTAGCATCTTAAAAAAAGACGCTAGCCTGGTGGGGGTGGCGGTAGGGAAGGATGGGGTTGTGAGTCAAAAACTGACACTAGCCTGGTTAGAGGCAAAAAAAAGCCCTCTAACCAGACTAGCGCCATTTCCTGGCGCACAGCCACTAAAAACATGGCACTTGTCTTAGGAAAGACAGGAGTCATGCAGGCCACCCTAATGGCCGGCACAGGGGACAAGTGTCCCCTGGGCATGGCCATTGCACCCTGTGCTATGCAGGGGGGCCCAAGTTAGGGCCCCCAGTAGCACTTTAAAAAACAAATTAAAATACTTACCCTACTCACATGGGATGGGGTCCCTCATCCTCTGATGTGGGTGGGGATGTTCCTGGGGTATGGTGAGGGCACCTGTGGACCCATTCCATGGTTGTTAACCCCGGAAATGGGTCCACAGGTCCTCTAACGCTTGGTCTGATCCAGGCATTAAATAATGGTGCAAAGCGAGCTTTGCACCATTATTTATCCCCTCCTCCCACCCGTGCGTCATTTTAGCACGGGGGGATAAATATGGGGCTAGCACCATTTTTTAGGTGGAATCTCATTGACGCAAGGTAGGTGCATGCATCCAAAAACGGTGCGAACTCCAATATTTTGACGCTAGACATGTCTAAAGTCAAAATATAAATATGTAGTTAGGTTTGCGCCGCATTTGCATTAAAAAAATTAACGAATTTGGCGCAATTTAAGTATGAATATGGGCCTAAGTTCTTGAGCAATGATTTGTACTTTGTTAGCATATACCCTAGTGGTGGGTGGAGGAGAGTTAGGAAAGAAAACTAAGTGGGGCATCTGCTGCTGTAGTGTTAAAGCAAGAGGAATTCTCAGGTCATATATCACCTGGGTGCCTGACTTCAGGAGTAGCAAGTAGTGTACCTTGATGAACCAGGCGTGGAAGGGTGGAACAACTACTGATGTGGATAAGACACAGGTGAGTGAAAAGAGATATGGGTGACATAGCATTATCTGACCTATGGGCATGGGACCTATGGGACTTCTCGCACATCAGTCGAAACAGTGCTGATGGGAGAAGGAAGGGCAGATGGTGTTGCAGGATGACAGAGATGTTCATGGAGTGTGGGAGGGGCGTGGAGAGAGAGCATAGCCAGGGTGTCAGTGTGAAAGGTTTCAGAGTAAGAAGCAGGAGAGTTTTCTGTGGAGGTTGAATTCCTAGGAAGGAGGGGCATCCAGAGTGTTGTGATGTGAGGGACCTGTGATTACAATCTACACCTTGTCTCTAGGATTTTCTTGAGACTGACATTTAATGGTTACTTTTTTGAATCAGTAAAGACATTGTTGAAGGTTTATATGGGTAGGAGACCTTATAATTCTTGTTTTTATAAAATACTTGAATGTAATTCATATTTCTTTTTTAGGCGTAAGCAGAAGGTCTAGTGATGCCCTGCCTTCATTCAGCCTAAAATTCTTGGAAGTGCTGTCATCTGCAATGCACTACAAGGTTCAGGACTTTTTAAATGTGATTTAATGCAAATATGTATGTTCTGTGTCTCTTGTAGTCTTTCTTTTGGTAGCAGTTGGTGTTTGTGTTCTTTTGTGGTCTCACCTGCAACAGCGCATGCAAGATATATGGTACACAACAAGGGGCAAGATATATGGTACACAACGAGGGGAACACCCTCACTGCTACCCTTAGAAGTCAGCAGTAGGACCTCAGCTTCAGAAAACTTCTTCAAACCCACCTTTTCTAAAGCTTGGGCTGTAGTCTGGGGTTCATGTAAGTATTCCGGAGAGGTTGTTGCAATAAGCGTTGGTAGGCCCAGTTAGGTAGCTATTCGTCATATAAAAACAGCATGAATTGAATTGAATAAGGGATGATATTATCAAAGTTCTTGTTAGCACATTTCTCTACCATTTCTTTCTACAACCTATGCCTTGCTGAGGATCATAAACATAAAACAAAATATCAGGTTGGACAACTTAGGTGGTCATTCCAACCTAGGCGGGCGGCGGTTGCCGCCCGCCCGTCGGAAGCCACCTGAATACCGCCCCGCGGTCAATAGACCGCGAGGGGTATTCTGACTTTCCCGCTGGGCCGGCGGGCGATCTGATTCAGATCGCCCGCCGGCCCAGCGGGAAAGCGCCTTCCACAAGGAAGCCGGCTCGGAATCGAGCCGGCGGAGTGGAAGGCGTGCGACGGGTGCAGCAGCACCCGTCGCGCTTTTCAGTGTCTGCATCGCAGACACTGAAAAGCCTAGTTGGGCCCTGTTAGGGGGCCCCTGCCGTGCCCATGCCATGGGCATGGGCACGGCAGGGGCCCCCAGGGGCCCCGCGACCCCCCCTACCGCCATCCTGTTCATGGCGGCTTTCCCGCCATGAACAGGATGGCGGTAGGGGGGGTCAGAATCCCCTCGGCGGTGCAGCGAGCTGCGCCGCCTTGGAGGATTCTAAGGGTCAGTGGAAAACCGGCGGGAGACCGCCGGTTTTCCCGTTCTGACCGCGGCCAAAGCGCCGCGGTCAGAATGACCAAGGGAGCACCGCCGGCCTGTCGGCGGTGCTCCCGCCCCCGTTGGCCCTGGCGGTAGAGAACCGCCAGGGTCAGAATGAGGGCCTAAGTGCAGTAACCATGTAAGCCCACCATGATCATAAGAAATGCTATTAAAGAAACTTTGGAGCTGCTCAATGTTCTCTGCTTACTGACAGCCATAAACTGCGTGCCTACATCTCACACCTCTTCATTCAACACTTTGCAAAACAAGCATTCCATTGCACGATAACACACCTCAGTGGTCATCATGCACCACATGGAAACAGTAACACTTCCAGCACAGGCTCAGAACAAAGACAACATACTTCCAGCCACAAACCCTGCATGGTTTAGCATGCTGCCCTTATAGACAAGTGCTTCAGATCCCTATGCAGAGGTAGTAAGCGCTATCTAAATGTTGCAATATATTACTACACAATAGAGTTGATGACAGGTGAACTGTCTGAGCTAAGCATACAGTAGCTGACTGCTGTATGATAAACTATTTAATTTGTGTATCTTGCTTCGTTGCAGATGCACTGCATGCTCTGAAACACATACAAACAGTGCAAGTAGAGCATACACATAACTGCATTAGCGCAGTTTTGCGTGAACAAGTATAAATATGGGCCAAAGTACTTTAGACCCATACGAATCATGAAGTGAATAGTTACCTAGCCCAAAGATGCTATGAAGCAGCCATGGCTTTGCAGCTCGAGCCACAGATGTCTGTTTCAGAATGCAGACACGCAACTAGCAAATTAGGCCAAACTTCTGTGTACAGAAGCAAACAAAGACTGTTTGACCACAAATCACCGGCTTCATTTTAAATGGCAGGTTAGAATTACAGAAGTGAAACAGTAACATAAATATTCACAATGAGGAGGGGGCATTAGGCTACCACCCGGCCTGGAGTAATTGCTCCTCCAGTTATGTTCTGCACTTGTGTGTGTGTTTTTTTTATTCAGACACAAGGGACCACATTCATGAGAAAACCTACAGTCTTAAGTTTACTCCTACATTAAGGGGGAGATTTTCAATTCTGATTTTGGAATTCTCGAAGAATTCAAGAAGTAATCCTGGGAGACTGCAACAGTCACAACTTTTCGGAAGTACTCACAATCATAAGCAGTTACACATACATAACTGCTCATGGAAAATAATTTCATATGAGAAAAAATGATCACTAAGACTTTTTCTTTTTCTAACTTTTTCCTGCATTTTCCACCAGGAAAATGTTTTTCTCAGTGGAGAAGCTACAACTCCACACAAATTTTAGGGATGTTTACCCTCAGTCTGTTACTGAGAAATGATTTACTCCTGTCTTTAATAACAGTAAGGTCCTCATTCCCACCCTGGCGGTCGGTGATAAAGCAGCGGTAATACCACCAACAGGCCGGCGGTAATAAAAATGGAATTGTGACCACGGCGGAAACCGCCAACACATACAGCCATTTTAGCACTCCAACGCCACAGCGGTAGCAGTAAACACTGCGGTGGTAACCGCCAACAGCCAGGCGGAAGACAATGTACCGCCCACACTATTATGACACACCAATCTGCCACCTTTTCCGGGGCGGTACCAATGCCATCAAAAGCACAGCAGAAACAGTACACAGAAGGGAAACAACTCACCTCTCAACACACAAGGAAGAACCACAACGCCTTGGGGCCGAACTGCAAATATTTCGAATGATGGTCTACCTCCTCCTACACCAGGAACATGAACGTGGGCGAAGACGACCACGGTGAGTACCGCACCTAGCACACAAGGGAGGGGGGGAGGAAAAAGAGAGTGACACACACACGCAACACCCCCACCCCCAACACCATACACACAAACAGATGCAACAAAATCACATATACGCCCCGTAACCCTCAGGAATAATGCAAGGACAAAAGGAATTGATTAAAGTGAGTGTAATATTTCAAATTAGATATATACGTCCTCAAAGCAATAAACAGTATGTACAATATATACAGATGAAGGGACAATGCCCACTCCAAAATGTCCGTGGCCCACAGGGCCATAACACATAGGCCAAGGTCACACTTGACTCCTGCCTCAATACGGAGAGAACACTGCTGGGGCATCAGGTTGAAAACACACAGGCACCTCAGGGGGACAGGGAATGGGGGGGCACGTCAGCCGGAAGATGGTACAACGCCACTGCTCCTGGAGGGGGCTACATGCCCTCTGCTTGGTCCTGGGGAGTGCAAAGCCACAGTCTCTCAAGTGGGTGGTTTGCCCACTGCTTGGTCCTGGGGAGTGCAAAGCCACAGTCTCTCAAGTGGGTGGTTTGCCCACTGCTTGGTCCTGGGGAGTGCAAAGCCACAGTCTCTCAAGTGGGTGGTTTGCCCACTGCTTGGTCCTGAGGAGTGCAAAGCCACAGCCTCTTTAGTGGGTGATTTGCCCACTGTCTCTGGAGGGGGCCTTGGCCCAGTGTGCTTCATCCTGCCAAGGAGGGGGTGAGTGGATGCCTTCTTCCACTGGTTCTGGGGGGGGGGGGGTTGTGCCCAGTGTGCTTCATCCTGCCAAGGAGGGGGTGAGTGGATGCCTTCTTCCACTGGTTCTGGAGGGGGCTTTGTGCCCGCTGTGCTTCATCCTGCCAAGGAGCGTGAGTGGATGCCTTCTTCCACTGGTTCTGGAGGGGGCTTTGTGCCCAAGGTGCTTCATCCTGCCAAGGAGGGGGTGAGTGGACGCCTTCTTCCACTGGTTCTGGAGTGGGCTTTGTGCTCACTGTGCTTCATCCTGCCAAGGAGGGGTGAGTGGAAACCTTCTTCCAATAGTTCTGGAGAAGGCTTTGTGCCCTGTGATGCTGATCCTGGATGGTGCAAGGTCACAGTCTCTCACCTTGGTGTCACACCTACAGGTGTTGCAGGGGCCTGGATGCACTACAGCCCATGTAGGGACGACTACACACTGCTCGCCGGCGGTGACAGCTGCTCAGTGGATGGCAGCTGCGCTGCAGGCTGCGGTGCTGTCAGTGGTGGGGGGAGGCTCCAGCCCTTCCCCTGCAGCCTCGGACAGCTACCAACTGGGGATGCTGCTGCTGGCAGTGGTGCTGCTGGCGGTGCAGGTGGAGGTGCTGCTGGCGTTGCAGGTGGCGGTGCTGCCGGCGGTGGGGAGGAGGCTCCAGCCCTTCCCCTGCAGCCTCGGACGGCTGCCCACTGGGGCTGCTGCTACTGGCAGTGGTGCTGCTGGCAGTGCAGGTGGCGGTGCTGCCGGCGGTGGGGGGAAGCTCCAGCCCTTCCCCTGCAGCCTCTGACGGCTCAAGTGCCATGGCTGGTGTTGTTTGCCCAGATGCTGCTCCAGCCCCAGGCACCAGATCCATCCTGCCTGTGGCGTCAGTTCCCTTTACATGGGCCTTGGCAGCTGTTGTCCCCTTCCTGCCCTTGGCAGATGGTGGTGCCTCCTTGCTTCTGCCAGCTGGTGTTCCCTTCCTGCCCTTGATGGCTGGGGTTCCCTCCTTGCCCTTGCTGGCTGGTGGTGCCTCCTTCCCCTTGCTGGCTGGTGTCCCCTTCTTGCCCTTGGCAGGTGGTGCAGGCACACAGGCTGTGGGGACGGGTGCCTCCTTGGAGCCTCTCACACCTGCAGTAGCTGCACAAACTACAGTGGCCGTGGACTGGGTGGCTGAGGTGCTGGCCTGGGTTCTGCCCACCCTGGGCCAAAGTGAATGACGGGGGTGGGGATTGGTCAGGGAAGAGGTCAGGGTGGTGAGGAAAAGGCTTTTATGGACACTGGGGCTGGAAGAGGGTGAAGGTTTGGGAGTGAAGGAAGAGGGAGTGGTGGTAGGAGGTGTCAGTCTGGTGTGTTTGGGTGCAGGTGCATGGGCTGGATGCTGTTGTGAGGTGGATGGCTGTTGGGTGTCTGAGTGCTTGCGTTTGTGTACTTTTGGAGGAGGGGGCACAGCCACAGTGGGAGAGGACACAGGTGACGTGTGCATGGATGTGGGGGTGGTGACTGCCAGTGAGGGACGTGTTGTGGTAGGTGTGCTGGTGATGGAGGTAGTGGATGAGGATGTTGTGCATGCAGGTGTGAGTGGAGATGCAACTGGGAGGGAGGTGGACGAGGAGGAGAAGGGGGACACAGTGGAGGCAGTGGATGTTGGTGTGTCTGTATCTGGATGGTGCTTGTGTGAGTGCCTGTGGGATGAAGTGTGGTGCTTGTGTTTGCCTGAGCCACTTCTGTGTGTTGATTTGGGTGCATGCAGGTCTGAAGTGTGCTTGGGATAGGCTGGGATTGAGGGGACTGGGACTGGGGAGAGGAAGTTGGAGGGGGAGGCTAGAGACAGGGACAATGGCTGCCATCAGGGAGGAGGCCAGAGCCTGGAATGTTCTCTGTTAGGCCGCCACGCCAGAGTGAATGCCCTCCAGGTATGCATTTGTTTGTTGCAAATGCCCTGCTAGACCCTGGATGGCATTCAGTATGGTTGACTGCCCAACAGAGAGGGATCTCAGGAGGTCAATAGCCTCCTCACTGAGGGTAGCAGGGCTGACTGGGGCAGGGCCTGAGGTGCCTGGGGTGAAGGAGATGCC
This sequence comes from Pleurodeles waltl, assembly GCF_031143425.1. Classification (NCBI taxonomy): domain Eukaryota; kingdom Metazoa; phylum Chordata; class Amphibia; order Caudata; family Salamandridae; genus Pleurodeles; species Pleurodeles waltl. Next base: position 774,190,689 of record NC_090446.1, on the reverse strand, counting down.
CACCCTCCTGGGTGAGCGGGCACGGGAAACTCGCTGAGGGGCTGCTGGAAGGGCGGTGCTGGTACTGGGATGGCAACTGTATCTGTAGTTGGGGTGGCCACAGAGGTGTCCGCTACCGCCAGGGAGCTTCCATCGGAGGAGGTGTCGCTGTCAGAACTGTCCCCTCCTATCTCCGTCGTGGTGCTCCCCTCGCCCTCCGTCCCACTGGTGCCCTCACCGTCGGTGGATTTGGCCTCCAGGCCCATGTGGGATGCAGCTCCCTCTGTCGCCGGTGCCTCTGCTCCTCCGCCAGATGATGCTAATGCACACAAGGACAGGGGGACAAAACAAAAAGGAGGGGAAGAGACAGAGGATACACTTGGTCAATACCAGCAACAACAGTACCGTCGGCGTACACAACTCACAGGGAACAGCCCTATGCACTAGGCCATGCACTACCAGTTGCAATGCTAGTCACAAGGCCATGGGGTACAATGCCTAACGCCATTAGCTGCACACCTGGAACCCACAGGACCCTGCCCAGTAGTAGATGCCAACTAGCATTATTGTGGTTGGAGTGCATCTGAGCTTGCCCATCATGGAACTTACCCTGCCATGTTCGCCCTGGCCTAGGGGCACCCACAGATCCACATCCCCCTCCCAGGTAACACCTTAACGGGTGCAAAGTCATGATTCTGAATCTGTACTCACCCCCTTGTGGCTGCTGTAATGCCTTCAAGCGCCCATCCAACTCCGGATAGGCCACCGCCAGGATGCGGAACATCAGCGGGGTCAGGGTACGACAGGCACCTCTTCCTCATTGGGAGGCCAGCCCCAGCTGGGCCTCCGCCATCTTCCTAGCCCAGCGGTGCAGCTCCTCCCACCATTTTTGACAGTGGGTGCTCCGCCTGTCAAAGACCCCCAGGGTCTGCACCTCCTTGGCGATGGCAAGCCACATACCTTTTTTCTGATGGGCGCTGACCTGCAGAAAAAGATACAGCAGAAAAGGTATTATTCATACCGTCCGGACTGTTATACTCATGGACCACCATATCCCTCCCATCCCCTTACGCACAGACATTGCCTACCGAACATGCAGCACTCTGCCCAGGACCCCGCAGCCATCCCTACGAGGCTTACACACACAGCACTCCATACATTCATGCCCCACGCATTGTGCTCACAGTGTACTCACCTGTTTGTCTGGAGGACCATAAAGTAATGGGTACTGGGGTAGGACCCCATCCACTAGTCTCTCCAACTCCTCCAAAGTGAAGACAGGGGCCCTTTCCCCAGACACTCGAGCCATGGTCGCTTCCAGACACAGGTCACAGCAGCACTTGCAGTGTAGGTCCTCTCCTGTTGAAGGTCAGGTAGCAAGTGAGTGAACAGATAAAAAATGGCGGTCATGTCCGCGGCAGTGCGTACCGTCACCGCCGGCGTACATCACCATTTAGCTCCTGGAACCCGTAGGCCCCAATGATAACCAATGATGTGTTGCACGGCGGTCACAACGCCAGCGGAATTACCTCATTTCCACTTGTCCTTCCTCACAGGTCAGGCGGGGGCCATTGCAGGGGGGCACTGGGCATGGCACCTAACTGCGCCACAGCAGACTTAGGCACATCAATGGACCTACACGTTCACATACTGTTTCTGTAAAAAAAGAAAGGCCTATTAATCAGAGTATATGTTTGAATATGACCATCTGCGCACCGCTTTTCACCCTAGAGTTCAACCGCTGAGGATGAATAGGAGATGGAGACATACCCCCGTGTACAGACCCCTCGTGGACTTGGCGACAATGGAGGACTGGCACATTATCCTAACCTACTGACTTGATAAGGCCACAATCCAAGAGCTGTGTGCCCAATTGGAGCCAGACCTGATTTCAGCTATCCGCCACCCCACAGTTATCCCCCCTCTAGTGCAGGTCCTGTCAGTGCTCCATTTCTTGGCAAGTGGTTCCTTCCAAGCGACAGTGGCCATGGCATCAGGAATGTCACAGCCTATGTTCTCAAACGTGCTGACCAGAGTGTTGTCTGCCCTGATGAAACACATGCACAGCTACATCATATTCCCCCAGGTGGAGGATTTGGCCACAGTGAAGGCTGACTTCTATGCAATGGGACATATCCCCAACATCATTGTTGCTATTGATGGTACACATATTGTCTTTGTCCCACCCTGGAGAAATGAACATGTGATCAGAAATCGAAAGAGCTTTCACTCTCTGAATGTGCAGATGGTGTGTTTGGCGGACCAGTACATCTCTCATGTCAATGCAAAGTATCCTGGCTCTGTGCATGATGCCTTTATCTTGAGGAACAGCAGCATTCCGTATGTGATGTCTAAACTCCAGATGCACAGGGTGTGGCTAATAGGTGAGCCCCTGGTCCCCACCCAGTTGATGTAGGTATATGAGTGTGGGGTTGTCCCTAAGGGTGAGTGCCTGGCTAACAGGTATCCCTCGATATTTTCAGGTGACTCTGGTTACCCCAAACTCTCATGGCTACTGACCCCAGTGAGGAATCTGAGGACATGGGCAGAGGAATGTTACAATGAGGCACATGGGCGTACAAGGAGGATCATTGAGCGCACTTTTGGCCTCCTGATGGCCAGATTCTGGTGCCTCCATCTGACAGGTGGATCCCTGTACTACTCACCCAAGAAGGTGTGCCAGATCATCGTTGCATGTTGCACAACCTCAGCTTGAGATGTCAGGTGCCTTTTCTGCAGGAGGATGAGGCTGGAGATGGTTGTGTGGCAGCTGTGGAGCCTGTGGAATGTGATGAAGAGGAGGCAGAGGAAGAGGATTTGGACAACAGAACTACTATAATTCAACAGTACTTCCAGTGACACACAGGTAAGACAATGTAACTTCACCTTCCTTTGCAGTTTTGTGTTGGACATTGTACATGGCAGCCTGATTTTCCTATTTCTATGGCCACTTACTGTACCCTTTGAAATTTATATTTTCAGATATCTGTGCCCCACTCTGGCTCCTGGTATGTTTACTGCTGCCCACTACAGGTCATACCTATGTATAGATAACTGTACATTTGAATTGCAATGTTTACAGCTTGTTAAACTAATACATATTTCAATCAATTAACAGACTCCATACTTGTATTTGTTCCAAGGGTGTTTATTTCTGTGATAATAAGTGTAGGGGGTATCGCAGTGGGATGGGTTGATGGTGGAGGAATGTCCAGGATAGAGAATAGTCTATTGGTATCACAGATGCATTGTCCAAGGGGGCACAGGGAGTGGGGCAATGGCAGTTCAAGGTGGACATGGTGACAGAGTGGGACATAAGGGTGACATTCAGGGAAGTCTTATTTTCTTGTGGGGTCTTGGCAATGTTCTCTGGCTTCTGCCTGGATCGCAGGGACCTTTTGCGTGGTGGCTCTCCTTCTGCAGGGGCAGGGGTGCTGGTGGCCTGTTGTTCCAGTGGCAGGGCCTCCTGTCCACTAGCGTCAGCAGAGGTGGAGGGCTGTTCATCGGTGTGGCTAGTGTCAGGGGCCCGTTGGTGTGCCACTGCCTCCCTCATGGTGTTAGCCATGTTTGCCAGCACCCCTGCAATGGTGACCAGGGTGGTGTGGATGTCTCTCAGGTCCTCCCTGATCCTCAGGTACTGTCCCTCCTGCAGCTGCTGGGACTCCTGCAGCTTGACCAGTATCTGGCCCATGGTCTCCTGGGAATGGTGGTATGCTCCCAGGATGTTGGTGAGTGTCTTGTTGAGAGTCGGTTCCCTGGGCCTGTCCTCCCCCTGTCGCACAGCAGCCCTCCCAGCTTCCCTGTTGTCCTGGGCCTCTGTCCCCTGAACCGTGTGCCCACTGCCACTGACCCTACGTCCCTGATAGCCCTGTGTTTGTGGGGTTGCCTGGGGTCCCTGTAGAGTTGGACACACTGCTGCTTGACGTGTCCTGGGGACAGAGGGATGGGCCTGCTGTGTGTGTGCTGTGGTGGTGTTTCCTGACGGGGGAGGCTCTGTGGTAGTTTGAGACTGTGGCTGGGTCATCGACTGTCCAGAGGTCCCTGATGGGCCAGGTTGGTCATCCTGATCCAGGAGTGAACAGCTGCTGTCATCTCTGTGGGCCTCTTCTGGAGAAGGACTGGATGTTGCTGGCACCTCCTCTCCGGTGACGTTGTGTGGGGGTCCTGTGGGGATCTAAATGCAGTGTTATTGTTACTGTGTGTGACATCTTGTGCATGGGTATGTTCCCCTCTATGGTTGTTATTACCAAGGCAGCTTTGGCTTGTTTGAGTTGTGATTTGGTTGGCTAAGTGATTGTCACTGGTGTGCATGCTGTGGGGATGTGGGTCCATGCATTAGTGTTGCATGCAGGGATTGGTATTGGGATGGGTGGGTAGTAATGGTGGGGTATATGTGAGGTGGTGGAGTGATGGGGGTGAGGATAGGGGTAGGAGTTTGTGATTTCATGCAGGTAGGGGGGGTGAAAGTAGTAAAGATTTGACTTACCAGAGTCCAGTCCTCCTGCTACTCCTGCCAGGCCCTCTGGATTCATGATTGCCAAGACTTGCTCCTCCCATGTTGTTAGTTGTTTGGGAGGAGGTGGGTGTCCACCGCCAGTCCTCTGTACAGCTATCTGGTGTCTTGCTACCATGGAACACACCTTCCCCCGTAGGTCGTTCCACCTCTTCCTGATGTCATCCCTTGTTCTGGGGTGCTGTCCCACTGTGTTGACCCTCTCCACGACTCTCCGCCATAGCCCCATTGTAAATGGGTTCGTTATCTGACGTATGCAAGATATTGGAAGAAGACGACAGGCACTGATATTTGAGGGAATAATACTGTTTTATTTATATCTTGGCCAGTCCTCTCTTGTTCCTCTTCACAAGATCAGCCCTAATTTCTATTTCCTCAAAGCCCCTTTTCTTTTCCCTTTCCAGGCTCTGGTGGTGTCTTGGCTCCGTCTTGAGGCGGTCTGGTTTCCCGTCCTCCGGTCGCCCGTATTCCCCAAAAGAAAGAAAAAATAAAAATAATCAGGTAAGTGAAAATGAAGTAGGGCTAAGGTAAGGAATCAGATAGGGGTTAGTAGGGGTTGTGAAACAGGTAGGGGCGGCGGTGCTGGTTGTGGTGGGTTTCTCTATTTATTTATTGTGTCTTCTCTCCCCTTTTTTCCCAGACAACCCCTTCTCTTCTTTCTAGGGTTTCTCGGGAGGTGTCCCAGTCCGTGGGTTAAGTAAAGGGGTTTCCCCTCTCTCTGCAGGTCTATGCCCTTCTTTTAACGAAACCTCCCCGTCCTCCCTTTTCTCCCCCCACCTCCCTCTTTTCCCTGTGAGCCAACCTGACAGAGTCTGCCAGGCAGGGTATAGTCGTACCTGGGAGGGCCACGTCCCTCCAGGGGCGCGGCCGGCACGTAGGTGGTCCCCCGATTTCTCTTCGGTCGGGTTGGGGGTCGCCCACTGGTTCTTCTTGTCCTCGAGGCGTCCCGACTTCCGGGTCTCTCCCTCCGTCTCGATCACTTTGCTGGCGGTGTCTTCCTCTCCCTTCAGATCCTGGGTGAAGGTGGGTTCTCCTTTCGTGCTCTGCTCTCCTGCCACAGTGTTTTCACGCTCTTCCTCCGGCTCCTGGATGATGGTGGTTTCCTCTCCTCGGCTTCTCCGCGTTCTCGGCTCCTCCTTTTCCTCCGACCTCTCTTCCCGTCCGTCTTCTCTTTTTCTCTTTATGACGCCCTCCGCGTCATACGTCATTATAGGGAAATCCTCCTCCGTGCCCCGGGGGTATCGGTTTTCTTCCCCGACGGGAGCTTCGGACCCGGGATCGGCACCTCGCCCGTTACACATCCCCTCCCTTGGATGGGGCTGTTCGAGCCCCCCAGGTCCCGGAAATCGAGACAGATAGTCCACTTGCCCCATAAGGTCCCCAGGGAGATGACAAACCTGGAAGGAGAAAGGTTGAAGCTCCATAAACCATCTTAAAATGCGAACGTTGGTATCTTTATACCTCGAGAGCCAGGTAAGAGGTGCGTGGTCGGTGTATAAAAGGAAGGACCTCCCTAGGAGATAATACTGAAGACTTTCCACAGCCCATTTAATGGCCAGGCACTCACGCTCTATTATGGGATAGTTCTGTTCCCGTGGAAATAGCTTGCGACTAATGAAGACCACTGGATGGCTTATCTCATTTTCATCTTTTTGAAAAAGTAGTGCACCCAGGCCTACGTCCGATGCGTCTGTTTGGAGGTGGAAGGGACGGCTGAACTCAGGACATTTTAATACCGGTTGCGTGGTTAGACATCGTTGTAAGGTACGATAGCTATGGGACTGTAGAATAGTTAAACTTGTGATGATCTTAGGTTGACCTTTCCTCAACAGGTCAGTGAGAGGGGCGGCCACTGTAGAGTAGTGGGGTATGAATCTACGATAATATCCCACTAGTCCGAGGAAGGAACGGATCTCCTTTTTTGTACTGGGTGCTCTTATGCGTAAAATGGCTTCAATTTTACTCATTTGTGGTCTAATATTCCCGTTTCCAATATGATACCCCAGATATGGAATCTCATTGAAGGCCAGCCGGCTCTTGGAAGGATTGGCGGTCAATCCGGCCGCCGCCAGTGCTTTAATGATCAGTTCTAAATGGGATAAATGATCTTCCCAGGTTTCGCTATGAATAACGATGTCATCCAGATAGGCGGCTGCGTATCTGGTATGTGGTCGCAATATAGTATCGATAAGTCTCTGAAAAGTGGCGGGGGCCCCATGTAGTCCAAAGGGAAGTACTTTAAAGTGATATAGACCGGAAGAGGTGGAGAACGCCGTTTTTTCTTTATCTGCTTTAGCTAAAGGAATCTGCCAGTACCCCTTGGTTAGGTCCAGGGTAGACATGTATTTAGCTTTACCCAGCCGTTCTAGAAGTTCGTCTACCCTGGGAAGAGGATACGTGTCAAATTGGGACACGGCATTGACTTGTCTAAAGTCGATACAGAAACGTATAGATCCGTCCGGTTTTGGCACTAATACCACCGGGGAGCACCAGGGGCTTTGGGACGGCTCTATAATACCCATGTCTAACATTCTTTTTACCTCCTCTTCAACTATGACCTTCCTTGCTTCGGGAATGCTATAGGGGCGTAATCGGATTATTTTTCCCGGTTGGGTTATAATCTGGTGGTGGATTAGATCTGTTTTACCTGGAATCGGGGAAAATATGTGGGGCTGCTTATTAAGGAGTTGGTTTAGTTGTTGGTTCTGTTGCACTGTTAACTCTGCATTTCGGAGGGGTACCTCGCCCCTTGGGGGGGGGGTCCGTGGGGCACCACCCTATTTCTAGCTCTTTTACTGTATTAATTAAACAGTTCATATTTTGATCCACCTGTGATTCCTCCCATCTTTTTAGTAAGTTAACATGAAAGATCTGAAATCGGTTGGGATTAGTTGTTAGTTGTAGCTTATAGGTAACAGGAGTTACTGCTGCTATTACTTTATAGGGTCCTTGCCATTTTGCCAAGAGTTTATTGTCTGAACTGGGTAAAAGCACTAATACTCGGTCTCCCTCTACAAAAGATCGCACTTGCGTGTTCCTATCATAGTATTGCTTCTGTTTCTCCTGGGCTTTTTCCATATGCCCTCTCACATCTTCCCATATTGTTTGTAGTCGAGACTTTAACTCGCTAGTGTACTCTAGGAGAGGCTTTTCCCCGTTTTCGTCTTCCTCCCATAGTTCAGCTGCCATGTCCAATAGGGTTCTAGGCTGTCGCCCAAACAGCAGTTCGAATGGACTATGCCCTGTAGAGGCTTGTTCATGGGTTCTGACCGCATATAACACTAGAGGAAGTTTCTTGTCCCAATCTTTACCTGACTCGGAAATCGTCTTTCTCAGGAGGGTCTTTAGGGTGCGATTATACCTCTCTACTAATCCGTCTGTCTGGGGATGATAAACCGCTGTCCTTAGCTGTCGTATCCCTAATATTTGACAGATCTGAGCCATTAGGTTGGACATAAACTGGGTCCCTTGGTCCGTCAATATTTCTCGGGGAAACCCTATTCATGAGAAGAAACTTATCATGGCGTTGGCGACACTTTTGGTGCTAATACTGCTTAGGGGGATAGCTTCCGGATATCTAGAGGTGTAGTCGACCAATACTAGGATATATCGGTATCCCTTGGAAGACGGTAGAAGTGGCCCGACTAAATCCATTCCTATTCTAGAGAAAGGTACGTCAATAATGGGCAGAGGATGTAGGGGGGCTTTTTTCTTGGGTCCGGGATCGATCAACTGACATCTAGGGCATTGTTGACAGAACTTTCTGATATGAGAAAAAAACCCAGGCCAATAGAACTTCCTTAATAGGTACTCCTCGGTTTTCTCTCTCCCATAATGACCACCCCCCTGCTGATTATGGGCTAGATGCAACACCTGCTGCCTATAGGGTTCGGGAACCAATAATTGTTTCTTTTCCCCTCTCTCGTTACTGGTGATCCGATATAGCAGATTTCTATTTATTATAAAGGAGGGACCCTTATCATCTATGGTTCGAGGTTTGGCGCTTTTCCAGGCATGGATCAGACTGGGATCGTCTCTTTGACTACATCGGAAGGGTGGGAGACCAACGAGGGCAAGTACCTGTGCATTAAGACTATCGTGGTTCATATCTCCTCTTCCATAGGACTTCCTGGCTTCTCGTTTCTCTCTTTTAGTGGGTTTATAGCGGATCACCGGGGTTGGTATGGTTAATTCAGAAAAAGGGGCGCTTCCCAACCAGGCATCCAGGTCATTCTTACTCTGTGTGCTGTCTAATAGGATCGGAAAGTCTTTAAAGTCTGTTCCTATGATGGCTTCTTCCACCAAACCTTCAACTACCCCCAGCCGTATGGGGGTCTCCTTTCCTTCCCAAAAAAGGGTAGTCCATATTAGGGGATATTCCCTTGTTTCCCCATGAATGCAGCATATGGATACCGTGAAATCCGGGTCAAGGTTATGCTCAGTAATTAGGTCCGCTCTAATTACGGACTGGCTACATCCGGAGTCGATGAGCGCTAACGTATCCCTTCCATTAATGGACACTATCTTTTTGTATTGGGTTTCTTTCCCCCCGGTGTAGAATACCCGGCCTCTCGTAACCCCTATTTCCATGGGTTCGGGTTTTCCGGCCTTCAAAGGACAAAAGCGGGCAATGTGTCCCCATTCCCCACAACTAAAACATTGGGGCTGCTGCCAATATGGCTTTTCCATCCCTCGTATTCTTCCCGGTTCCTCTATTGGCCCTTTTCCCCGTGGCTGCGGATTGTCCCGGGTTTTGCCTAACGGGTTGAGGTAACAACCGCGGGAGTGGTGTTTTGAATTCGAGGGAGCGGTGGAAAGCGCAGGCCAGCTCAATAGTAGTATTCGTGTCGGGGTTTGGGTGTTGCTTGATCCAATGGCGAGTATTGGTGGGTAGGGCATCTAAATATTGTTCTAGGAGGACGGCCTCGATAACGTCTTCCCTATTCGTCCCTATGGGTCCAAGCCATTTGAGACCTAGGTCTTTGACCCGAAAATATAAGGCTCAAGGGTTCTCAGCGGGGCCCCACTTGGCCTTCCGGAAGCGAACCCGATAATGTTCTGTATCAAAGCCGACCCTTTCTAGGATACTCTTCTTGATGTCCGGATAGGGCGTTGTTCCTCCCGGGTTAACCGCTTGATATGCTGCTTGAAGTGTCCCGGTTAACAAGGGAGCGATATATTGACCCCATCTGTCCTGCGGCCAGGTGGCTGAAAGGGCAACGCGTTCAAAGTTAGTAAAGAAGGCGTCGGGATCTTCGCCTTCCTGATATCTCTGCAAAACGGAACTCGGTACATTTGGATGTACCCTAGTTGCGGCAATGGTATCAGTCAAAGTTTTTATGGCGTTGTCATGTACCAACTGATTGTTGGCCATGATAGTGGCCTGACTTTTAAGTGCATTTTGCAGAGCCTCCCTTTCCACCTTGGCAGCCTTCTGTTGTTCCTCCCATACAATTTGCAGATGGCGTTGGCCCTCAGCCAGTTGCTGCATCATGTCGGCCATTGTGGGTGCACCCTCCATTTTCTAGAATTCTCCTGTCGCTTGTTCCAATATCCCACTTCTGACACCACTGTAAATGGGTTCGTTATCTGACGTATGCAAGATATTGGAAGAAGACGACAGGCACTGCTATTTGAGGGAATAATACTGTTTTATTTATATCTTGGCCAGTCCTCTCTTGTTCCTCTTCACAAGATCAGCCCTAATTTCTATTTCCTCAAAGCCCCTTTTCTTTTCCCTTTCCAGGCTCTGGTGGTGTCTTGGCTCCGTCTTGAGGCGGTCTGGTTTCCCGTCCTCCGGTCGCCCGTATTCCTCAAAAGAAAGAAAAAATAAAAATAATCAGGTAAGTGAAAATGAAGTAGGGCTAAGGTAAGGAATCAGATAGGGGTTAGTAGGGGTTGTGAAACAGGTAGGGGCGGCGGTGCTGGTTGTGGTGGGTTTCTCTATTTATTTATTGTGTCTTCTCTCCCCTTTTTTCCCAGACAACCCCTTCTCTTCTTTCTAGGGTTTCTCGGGAGGTGTCCCAGTCCGTGGGTTAAGTAAAGGGGTTTCCCCTCTCTCTGCAGGTCTATGCCCTTCTTTTAACGAAACCTCCCCGTCCTCCCTTTTCTCCCCCCACCTCCCTCTTTTCCCTGTGAGCCAACCTGACAGAGTCTGCCAGGCAGGGTATAGTCGTACCTGGGAGGGCCACGTCCCTCCAGGGGCGCGGCCGGCACGTAGGTGGTCCCCCGATTTCTCTTCGGTCGGGTTGGGGGTCGCCCACTGGTTCTTCTTGTCCTCGAGGCGTCCTGACTTCCGGGTCTCTCCCTCCGTCTCGATCACTTTGCTGGCGGTGTCTTCCTCTCCCTTCAGATCCTGGGTGAAGGTGGGTTCTCCTTTCGTGCTCTGCTCTCCTGCCACGGTGTTTTCACGCTCTTCCTCCGGCTCCTGGATGATGGTGGTTTCCTCTCCTCGGCTTCTCCGCGTTCTCGGCTCCTCCTTTTCCTCCGACCTCTCTTCCCGTCCGTCTTCTCTTTTTCTCTTTATGACGCCCTCCGCGTCATACGTCACTATAGGGAAATCCTCCTCCGTGCCCCCGGGGTATCGGTTTTCTTCCCCGACGGGAGCTTCGGACCCGGGATCGGCACCTCGCCTGTTACACCCATCTTCCTAGCAATTTCCTCCACCATGACCCTTACCTCCTCCTCTGTGAACCTCGGGTGTCTTTGTGGTGCATTGGGTGTAGTGTGTGTGGTTTGTGTGAGTGTGTGTGGGGTGATGTGTTGGGGTATGTGCTGTGAGGTGCGTGGATGGTGTATGGGTGATGGTGTTCTGTGGCTCTGATTCAGTGGGTGTTCCTGTCGTGTCTCTCTCTCAGTTGTCAATTTTTGTTTTTTCGGAAAGGGTTTTATAGTGGTGTGGGTGTGGTGTGTGTATGTGTGTCAGGTGTGTGTAGTTTTAATTGTCCAATGTGGTGTTGTTTTGTGTGTGTGTGTGTGTGTGTGTATTTTGGGTGCGGTGGTCTGTTCCACCAATGGTTTACCACGGTTGAATGACCGCCGCGGTGATTCGTGTGTCATAATGCTGGCGGCATATTTCTGTTGGCGTAATGGTGTGGGTTTTGGTACCGCCAGTTTATCACTGACCTTTGTGCTGGCGGACTTGTGTGTGTGTCTGTATAGTGGCGGATTTCCAGTTGTGGGTCATAATACGTGTGGCGGTATACCGCTGCGGTATGTTAGCGGCAGTCAGCATGGTGGTAAGCGGCACTTAGCGCCAATGTCATAATGAGGGCCTAAGTCTCTAAACTTTTCCAGGCTGAGAATGTTTGTGAGTAGTTACCAATTCATACATTTGTCAGTGTGTACAAACTCTCCATGGCTTCCCCATTGTGGAATACACCCTCCACACCCATGAGAGCAGATTTACTCCAACCTAATGTTACATAATACAGGTGTTATATTATGTGTAGGTGAAATCAGTTATAAGTTCAAATTCTTATTCCACTTTTGTAAATCAAGCCATTTATACAAGTACGTTGAACCTATTCATCCAATTGACTGTGAATTGAACAATGAGTGCTATGGGGTACATAAGCCTAACTTCCTTCTTTCCAGGAAATCATTTGACAAATAAATCTCATGTTGCCCAATTATGGGCTGGGAAAAGGTTTGCATTCAAAATGTACCTGCAGACCAGGATGTGGACATTGATTCAGCCAAGGTTGGCCACTGTCCAAGTCACTGTTGTGCCACTGGATACCGCAATGATGGTGCCTTGTGTTTTATCATGCTGATGTTTGGCCCCCTTTCCGGTTTTGACACAGTTTGTTTGTGTGGCACATGGAAATTACACAGACTTTTTCCAGGTGGCAAGCAGCTCTGTGTGAATTGTAATAATGAATACAATATTCTGGGACACGGTGAGGTACATTCCGCTCCATTATTTTTAGTTTGTTTGTTGCATTACAAGCTGGGTCAAAGCATGTGAGAATTAATTTGGAACAGCCATTCAATGGACGTTCGGTCGGAACAGCTGGGCGAGGGAGTGGTGCAATTTTCAGCTCCTCTGGCAAAATATAACTCTGCCAATTGTGCAGTCCCTACATAGGTTTTTAATGTAAATTGGCAATAATTTCACCTAACCACTAGGTGACTCCACAAGGCACATTCCTTACACTACAGAGTTTGGTTAGACCATATATCCTCTGAATTGGAACTTGTGCACCCCCAAATGCAACAAATATAAAGCATACCGCATTAGTGTACTTCTGGTGTGTAGTCGCAGAACACACAATTAGAATAAGCTAAGATAGTCATGTCTCTCTCAGGCAGAGACTCAGCTCTGACCGTCTTAAAGTCAAAGAAGATGTCCAGAAATAGTCTGGTCACATGACATGAATATTTGTTTGTATTGAAGATGCCGTGAACAGCTGCTCGGAAACAGATCAATGTTGTTGTGATGCTGGGAGAGGATGTGTCCAAGTCTGTGAAGCATAAATAGATGTTGTGCCAGCCACAAATTCTCAGTGCTTCACAAGTCATAAATAGGAATCATGTATTACTTTAGATAAAATATTAACTCCTCCTAGACTCCATCATTTATATGTAGTGCAGTCGTAAAGATACATTCCTCTTCATAACCCCATCACACAACTAATGCAATAACAATAATAATAAAATCATAACAATCATTTATGTGGCCCACATTAAACATGCACTGTCTCCTCTTGATGCATGTTAGTAAGAGGAAGGGCCACTGGAATTATGCTATTCTGTGACTGGCATATTCAGCTGAAAGGCAGATCATTTGCAGAGGTCATCTGATCACTTTTTAGTTGCTGACTCTTGTGGTTGTGCATCAAACTTGTACTAATAAGGAGAAACCTTTGCTCAGACCACATTAATGTGTTAAAGGACAAAATAGCTAAATAATGTTACCACTAAATGTGCAGCATTAAGCATCACAATTTGAACTTTCTAGCCACATAATTCAGGCACCTCTGCCACATACTTTTGCCCGCCATAGGCAGTCTGAAGAGAAGACACAGATGCACAGCACATGCGGCAGGTACATATACGTGTTGAAGCATTTATTGCCATGTGAATCAGTACAGAAGGTAAGTAATCAGTCATCTATGTGGCATTGTCCCACCAGCAGTGTGATTTTATCACCTTATTCCTTGAGTAGCTTCTCCTGTTTCCAGCTGACATACAAAATCCTGAGAAACCACATGGCATCACACATAAAACCATGACAAAACATGACTCCAGGACTAGGAAAGGACCAAGAGACAGACATATATATGATCTTTCCACCGTTTGTTTTGCACAATTTTTGCCTTCTGTATGGCGTCATCTGAAGCTGTGGCACCTCTTTCGCTAGGTTCTAAAAGTTCTAACTAACTGGGATAGTGGTAGCCTGAGCTCAGTGTGTTAGTTCAGTGACGGCCGGTCTCTTCCATGCAATGATGGTGTGATATACCATTCAGAGGCTCCGGTGGTATCACCCTGGATGATGAAAGGCAAAGCTATCCCCTCTGAGAGTCAAACATTTACTCCTTGCTGCCACACAGATCTTTGCCGAGGACACATTAGGCCTGTGAGCTACCTAGCCCATATTCAGGCTACCTTTACTTAAATGCCGGTACCTCAAATTTCAAATATTTGTGATGTGATCAAAATGTGTGATGCAATTATGTAAAAAACCCACTTGATGTACACTATTTCAATTGTCTAGGGTCTTTCTACCGTGGCCATGTGCAAATCATATTATAATAACCTATCAATGTTGTGCCAGTAACAAATCTGGAATTGTCATAGCATCTAATTATAGTCTTTCTTTGTTGTCTTATACAAAAAGACTTAAGTCACAACAACACATTTGGGTTACATAAGTACAAGCAGTGGCTGGTTCTGGCGGCCACAGATTGTGAAACAAGAGTTCTCCTTTTTAAAACATCTCCTGCCCATGGAGTCTTTACTGTTACTGTCCAGGACTGACTTTGAGATGTAGTCCTTGTGTGCGTACCCATATAAACAGACACACATATGTATAGACATGGGAATGCATGATGAAGAACTGAGAGGAACACTGTTAGAAGCAGGAGTGAGAAAAGGGCCCCTTGATAGGGTCAGAAAGATATTTTTGGGACATTGATTTTCCATATACTTGGTAACCACAGCAATCGGGAATAATGCATAGAGTTTACATCAAATGATGCATGGAATTTAGTGAAGTGGTTACATGAAGTCTGGGATAGGAAGAGAGGAGAGCAGGTAAAACATTACTGGACAGTGACCGACGATGCATGGATCATTATGCATAGAAATCCAGTGGGTGATGTGGAAGTGCTCTGCGCCTCTGACAGCGACTGGGGGGGGGGGTTTAAGTGGGGCCTCTTCAAACAGGAAGCACTGCTATTCGAGCACTATTTTAGACAGCACTTCCGGAAGTGGCATTTGCAAGATCACAGTAGCTGTGAGGGGACTGTCAAAGCCATGACACCAGTGAATTCTGACAGGAGAAAGTGATGGAGTTTGCTCCACTTTTGTGCCCTATGACATGCTGCACCTCTTACTGTGTTAGCTTCTTTGTGCTACAGGGTCAGGAAATTGGCTGCCTCTACTAACTGAACTCTATTTGAAGAGGCCCAATTTACGTCCAAACGCTAGATGTTTTTTGCTATCAAGCTTGGGGCCGTGAAATGCTCAGGTCTGGAGTCACAACTCCTTTTCCACCATTTTGGAGACAACACCTTTTGCCATCTTCTTGCCTAGAATTTACCTATGTGCTTGGTTAGTGACCCTCTGGAGGTTATCAAGAGCATGTGCTATTGCCTAGTGTTAAGCTCTACTCAAGTCAGTTGATTAATGCACCCAATGCAGAGTTCTTGACAGAATGAGAATGTCACAGATTACAAGCCTGACATAACTTTTTCACCTCTTCATCTCTGCAAGGCCAATGCAAATGAATTATAGTGATTTTGTTAAGAATGGCACCTGCTTTGCAGCGCTATAAGATGGTAGAACCTGTATTACCAAGCGCTATGTAAAAAACAAGTTATTCCCAGACTGCCCCAGCATGCACCAGATAAAGAACCCTAGGGAAGAGGATGTGGCGTAAGGGCCAGAGCTTCTGACTTTGAAGCTGGGGAACATGGTTCAAGTCTAGGTGCTGGCTTAACATCCTGTGAATACAGGAAATCACTTAATCTCCCCTTGCTACCAAATATGAATGTGTTTTTGTGTAATGTGACCGGTGATCATGTAAAGTGCTGTAATACCTCTGTATTGAGTTCATGCTAACTGAACTCTATTTGAAGAGTCCTAATTTACAGCCAAAGGCTAGATGTTTTTTGCTATCAAGCATGAGACCTTGAAGTGCTTGGGTCTGGCGTCATGACTCTTTTTCCACCTTTTTGGAGACCACACCTTCTGCCATCTTCTTGCCTAGAATTAACTTATGTGCTTGGTTGGTGACCCTCCGGAGGTTATCAAAAGCATGGGCTATTGCCTAGTGTTAAGCTCTACTCAAGTCAGTCGGTTAATCCACCCACTGCAGAGGTCTTGACAGAATGAGAATGGCACAGATTATAATCCTGACATAGGCGGTGATTCTAACCGCGGCGGGCGGCGGTCGCCGCCCGCCATGCGGTTACCGCCAAATGACCGCACCGCGGTCACAAGACCGCGGCGGCCATTCTGGCTTTCCCGCTGTGCTGGCGGGCAACCGCCAAAAGGCCGCCCGCCAGCACAGCGGGAAAGACCCAGCAACGATGAAGCTGGCTCCGAATGGAGCCGGCGGAGTTGCTGGAGTGCGACGGGTGCAGTAGCACCCGTCGCGAATTTCAGTGTCTGCTAGGCAGACACTGAAATTCTTTTTGGGGCCCTCTTACAGGGGCCCCTGCAGTGCCCATGCCATTGGCATGGTCACTGCAGGGGCCCCCAGGGGCCCCGCGGCACCCCCTACCGCCATCCTGTTCCTGGCGGGAGACCTTCCTGGCGGTAGGGGGTGTCAGAATCCCCATGGCGGCGGAGCGCGCTCCGCCGCCATGGAGGATTCTCAAGGGCAGCGACTTTCCGTTTCTGGCCGCGGCTGAACCGCCGCGGTCAGAATGCCCAGCGGTGCACCGCCAGCCTGTTGGCGGTGCTACCGCGGTCATTCGCCCTGGCGGTTTTTACCGCCAGGGTTAGAATGACCCCCATAGTTTTTTAAACTCTTCATCTCTGCAAGGTCGATGCACATCAATTATAGCGATTTTGTTAAGAATGGCATCAGCTTTGCAGCGCTACGAAATGGCAAAACCTGTACTACCAAGTGCTATATAAAAACCCAAGTCATTGCCAGACTGCCCCAAGATGCACCAGACAAAAAGAGTATGTGGCATAATTGTATTGTATTGTATTGTAATCGTATTTATATAGCGCTTACTACCCCTGACGAGGTGTCGAAGCGCTTTTCGATGAGTAGAACGCTACTCCGGAACCCAACAAGAATTAGTGATGGATTAGTATTGTTAAATAATGAGTACAGTTTTAGTATTATTATGAGTTCATTTGAGCCGTGGATATGAGAGTTTGTTAGTTAGATTGACTGGAGTAATGGAGGGGTGGAGGAGGAAAGAAATCCAGAAGTGTTAATTGGGAGTATATCCTTCATTTACTCAACCCAAAGGCTTGGGATGAGTAAAGGGGGGGTGGAGGGGGAAGAGTATGTGGAAGGGTTAGGGAGAGCATAGTAGCAGGGTGAGGTGAATGCAGGAGAATTTAGTAGGGTTGTGTGGGAGGTCACAGAGGTAGAGTGAGGTTTGGTGAGGTAGATGTGGAAGTGGAGGGAAGAGCTTAGGCAGAGATATTTAGGAGATGAAAGTGGTAGAAGGGATTTGGGATGAGTCAGAGTGAGAATGGAGGATAGTTTGATAGAGACATGACATAAGAGTGATGAGTAGATAAGTGTGATAAGATGAGAGCAGGAATTCATAGATATCTAGTATAACAACCCACCCAGGAGCCATGCAATGATCCACGAACATGCCAAGCACAGAAACAACATATACACATACATATATATATACACATGAATACACATACATATGCACATACAATACATATTTAGAATCATGGGTAAAAAATACTTAGTCAGACAGGTTTAAAGAGTGTGTGTGTAATTTATTGTTATGACATAGTAGCAATACATATTTTCCAAAGAAACTATAAATAAATAAAAATATACATATAATCTGAAAAAAAATATTTATCCACATAGGCATATGCAGTTCATAGTTGTTTGAAAAAGGTGGTTATGAAGGAAAGAGCCAACTCTTGAGTAGTTTTCTGAAGACAAGAAAGTTATCTGTGGCTCTTATAGTTGGGGGTAATGAATTCCATAGTTTGGCTGCTTGGGCGGAGAAGGATGTACCACCTATAGTCTTTTTCTTGTATGGTGGTGTTCTAAGGCGGGGTGCCAATCTTGAGCGGAGGGTTCTTTGTTGGATGTATTTGGTAATTTTCTTTCTGATAAAAAGCGGTCCTGTTCCATGTATAGCTTTGTGGGTGATACAAAGCAGCTTGAAAGTGCATCTTCTGGCAACAGGTAACCAGTGTAGTGCTCTCAAGGCAGGGGAGATGTGGGCTTGCGGCTTTATATGTAGTAGTAGCCTGGCTGCGGAATTCTGGATACGTTGTAGTTTTTTCATAACAGATAGAGATGATCCATGGTAGAGGCTATTGGCATAATCCAGTTTGGATAGTACAAGCGAGATAGTAGCTTGCACCTTGTGTGGAAATCCGAGGTGGGGGAAGATGCGTTGTAAAGTCTTTAAGGTGATGAAGCTTGTGCGTGCTAATTTGTCTACTTGGGCATTCATAGTTAACTTGGAATCCATGGTGATTCCTAGGTTTTTAACTTCCTTGGATAATTGAGGAGGTGGTCCGAGATCGTCAGGCCAGACGCACAGAGGGTCTTAATTTTTCCAGTCACCACATATGAGTATTTCTGTTTTGGAGGTATTTAGTTTGAGATGGCTCCAGGTCATCCACTGATCAACGGCTCTGAGGCAACTGAAGATTTGTGAGTTTTCAATGTTTTTGGGGCCTTCTAATTTAAGTAGTATTTGTGTGTCATCTGCATAGTTGTAGCATGTGAGATGAAAATCATTGATCAGTACTGGTAAAGATATCATGTAGATGTTGAAAAGCAAAGGTGAGATGATTGACCCTTGGGGGACCCCTGCTTTTGTGAGGTAGGGTTTGGACGAGAAAGGGGGCGAGTGGATGATATTTTCTCTTTTTTGAAGACAGGAAGTAATCCAGTCGAGAGCAATCCCTTGTATGCCGGCTTTGTGGAGTCTTTGAGTTAGGGTGTCATGGTCAACCGTATCAAAGGCAGCTGAGAGGTCCAAGAGAAGTAGTGCAGCAACTCCATTTCGGTCGACTGTGTTTTTAAGATCGTCCCAGATTGCCATGAGTGCCAATTCAGTGCTTCTTCCTGGGCGGAATCCAGTTTGGAAGTCTGAAAGTATAGAATTGTCTTCAGAGCTGCTGACTTTGAAGCTGGTGAACACAGTTCGATTCCTGGCTCCGGCTCAACATCCTAGATTCTGGACAAATCACTTAATCTCCCCTTGCTACCAAAAATGAATGTGTTCTTGTGTAATGTAACCGGTGCTCATGTAAAGAGCTGTAATACCTTTGTATAAAGTTTGGGCTTGTAAGAGGCTGGCTCTGTAAATACTATATCAAAATGAGATATAGGGTGTGATTCTAAGTCTGGCGGGCGGCGGGCTCCGCGGTCGGAAGACCGCTGAGGGTATTCTGGGTTTTGCACTGGGCTGGCGGGCGACCGCCAAAAGGCCACCCGCCAGCCCAGTGCAAAACTACCTTCCCACGAGGACGCCGGCTCCGAATGGAGCCGGCGGAGTGGGAAGGTGCGACGGGTGCAGTGGCACCCGTCGCGAATTTCACTGTCTACAATGCAGACAGTGAAATTCTTTGTGGGGCCCTCTTACGGGGGCCCCTGCAGTGCCCATGCCATTGGCCATTGGCATGGGCACTGCAGGGGCCCCCAGGGGCCCCACGACAACCCATACCGCCATCCTGTTCCTGGCGGGCGAACCGCCAGGAACAGGATGGCGGTATGGGCTGTCCGAATCCCCATGGCGGCGCAGCGAGCTGCGCCGCCATGGAGGATTCAAATGGGCAGCGGAAAACCGGCGGGAGACCGCCGGTTTTACACTTCTGACCGCGGTCAAACCGCCGCGGTCAGAATGCCCAGCGGGGCACCGCCAGCCTGTTGGCGGTGCCCCCGTCATTTTAGCCCTGGCGGTCTTGGACCGCCAGGGTTAGAATGACCCCCATAGTGTGCACAGAGTCCAGGGCTTCCCCAAGAGGCTTGACAGAGGCAATAATAGATAATACTAATGCTCTATTTGTGGTAGTGTGGTTGAGCAGTTAGGCTTATCAGAGGGTAGTGTTAAGCATTTGTTGTACACACACAAGCAATAAGTGAAAACACACACTCAATGACAACTCCAGGCCAATAGGTTTCCATATAGAAAAATATGATTTTGTTAATTTATTCTTAGAACAACAAGATTCATTTAGCAGGTAAGTACATCAAATGAAAGGTACTTTGCATAATAATACTTAGGACTTTGAATAGAATCAATTTTGTACACAGTTTTCTTTAAAATGGCAAAAAGCTATTTTAAAAGTGAACACTGCAATTTTCAACAGTTCCTGGGGGAGGTAAGTAAAGTACAGTTTTGCAGGCAAGTGCCACACTTACAGGTTCAGTCTCCGAGGCATAGGTAGCCCACCGTTGGGGTATCAAGGCAACCCCAAACACCCAGCACCAGCAACACAGGGCTGGTCAGGTACAGAGGTCAAACTGGAGTCAAAATAACATGGGCACCTTTGGAGACAAGGGGTACTCCAGTTCCAGTCTGCTTACGTTCCTGTGTTGTCAGGGGGCAGACCAGGGGGGTTTGGAGGAGTACTGGAGGGACCCAAAGTAGGCACAAAAACCACACCCCCAGCAGCAGAGGGTCGGCCGGGTGCAGTGTGCAAACAGGGTGTCGGGTTCTCAATAGAACTCTATGGAGGGACCCGGGGGTCACTTAGGCATTGCAGGCAGGGCACAGGGGGGCATCTCGGGCAAGCCACCAACTGGGCAAGGGTGAGGGCCACCTACTGGTCGTTGCTGCACCGGTGGTCAGTTTCTCACGGGCCCAGGGGCTATAGGTGCAGTACTTCTCCAGGCATTGGATATCTTTGTTGCGAAGCAGCAAGGCAAAAGAAAAAACAGTGCGCCACACCAAGGTACATGGCCGCTCATGCAATAATCCGTGTAACAGGGTCGGGTCTCCAAGGCGGTAACAAAACAGCCTCAAGGTGGGACAAACGTAAAACACCAACGACATCAAGAGATTTTTGAAAGGTAGGCCAAGGAACTAATGAAAGTGATGGGCTTGAAATGGGCATGGTTAAAGCCCACAGAATAGATTGCAACATGTCAAGAAGAACAGCGCTTGCGTGCTGCTATGGTTGACCTACATAAAGCAACCCTATTGACTGCTCTTGGGGTAGTGAGGTACAGTATTTATCAGAATTAAGTGGACCTCTCATGCATGTGGGCTCAGGTGTCACTGCACCTACTGAACAAATGTGCCTGGTCTACACCGGCGCTGGGAAACAGTGGTGTAACACAAAATGGTGTCAAACTTCCCCCGAAACTGAATGTGATAAGGGTCCTCATAAAGTCCAATATCTCCTGGATACAGCCCTGCCAACTTGTAAATAACTCACTGTGTAAGGAGGGGCATAGGGCCTTGGAGGAGACGGAGCTGGAACCTAGTCTGAGACCCACTTAGGAGGCATTTCCTCTATCAAGCCCAACCCCATTGCCCCACCCGGACCCACCCCCTAAAACAAATGGGGGTCGCTGAGGCTGTTGCTTGTCCTAGGGTGTTTTCACGAACCTTTATGGACATGGGCTGCTTACTGCATGCAAAGAGGAGTACTGTGCGGTGGTTTCCAGCTCGCGTTTCCTTCCACCATGTGATTTCGACTCCTTACCAGGTGGCCATTTGAAGGGAACAGAAATCGTGTGACTCTGAGGCCCATATTTATACTTTTTTAGCACAGCATTTGCACCGCAAAACGGCGCAAACCAACAAAATAGAATTGTAGTTTGTAAGTTTGCGCCGATTTTGCGTCAAATAACGATGCAAATGCGGCGCTAGAAAAGTATAAATATGGGCCGAGTGGCAGTTTGTGAGTTGGCAGGTCTGCATAGGGTTTAGACTGACCAAGGGAAGCCCCTCTCGCCCCTATCTCCCCACCCCCTGCCGCAGGGGTATGTGATACGCCCCTGCCAAGAAAGCCGCACACCTCCGATGCGTTCACATTGTAAAATGGGGCAGAGGCACTTAGCACATCTTATTGTTCTGACACTCCGTGATTGTCGCCATCTGCCTCCTTTTCATGTGTAAAGTAACTCTAAAAGGAGACAACGACCACGTGCATATATTTCTGGATTCACGCTGTAAAGCGCCTAGTTGCCAGTGGTGATAACATCAGCAGCGCTCTTAACTAGCATGCTTTTTAGTAAAGACTTCTAATCTGTGGTATGTTCTGGAGGTTGTTGAGGTCTATTAATTGTGTTCTTTACAGCAGAGAACAGAAGCAAGGTCGTCTCACACAGTTCAGTCTTTTTACGCAGCTATCCGGTAGTTGTACCACGCTAGCAAAGAAGAACAAGAACAGGCTGTATTACTCCTCTTCCCCGCTCACAGCACAGAACACAAGCTGCGTGAGTGAGTGCAGCCTGTCCGCTGTACATCTCGGGTACGTTTAACGCGCAGCAAGGTCGAAGGTAAACACAGTATTGTCGAGCCGCTGACTGTGCTGCCTGCTCCGAACAAGGACAGCAGCGAGCCGGCCCACCTTACTGCACGAGATACCATCTCTCTTTAGGCAGCGTTCACAAAGCAGATAAGGCAATATGAGCACTGACATCAGGAGCTCTACAGTGTCACAAACCACTACGTGCGGCGAGGGCTCACTTCCGGAAACCGATGTCAACCTAACATTTCAGGAGTCTCAAAGCATCCACAATGGGGAGCCAGTGGAGAGTGGTGGGGAGATGAGTAGTTCTTCCTATATTCCTATGGCCTGAGAGGCCTTCTGCTCCATAATCACCCCCAAACCAACTGCCCCACCCGCTCTCAGTGGCCCAAACTCTGACATTTACAACTTTGCAATTCTGTGATGAGTTCCAGAGGCAGGCTGCAGTGGATGCTGATTCTATGTCAGTACGGTTTAGGATTACGCTTCTCCTTCTTTGCTGTTTATTACTTCAAACTCAACAGCAACCAATGAAAACAAACGTTTAAATAAGCTACATTTCCCATCAACCAAAACATGACATCATATCTCCTGCACCAATCATTGTCTCTCTGCTCCTAAAAAATGTGTTGACGCCATATTGATGTCCTCTTTCTTTGCCTCGGTAAAAGATTGCTTTGACTGGCTTCTGTTGAGTTTGTGAGAATAAACAGCAACGAAGGAGAACCATAATCCTCATCTCTGTGTCGTTAATAGAATTGGAAATTCTTGATGTGTTAGCTAGTAAAATTTGTCTTCATCTCTCTTTAAACCCCAGCTGTGCTGCGCCGGCGGGGCCCGAAACCAGGAAGCATGTGCCCCGTCTAAGCTCTGAACCTCATTGGCCAGTTAATATCCATTTAAAACATGCATCCAGCAGAACATCAAATGATACCTTAAGGGGAAAAGCCCTCTGCAATGAAAAGAGACTTTTGGAGCAGTAGATTCTACCTGGCAAGCCCGTGAGTGGGGCGAGAAACTGCTGGCATAGCACCTGTGAAAATGACCGATGGCACCGAGCCGCATTGAGCAGTAGCCTTGGCCGATCACTGACTCTGAGCTGCATTGGTCTTGGCTGCACCAGAAGCCGTACTAGTGGGGCACTGTCAGCTGCTGTCACAGTCTGCACGTCGCTTCCCACTGTTGGCTGAAGAACTTGAAGAAGCAGCCGGTCTTCTGCTGGTTCTAGATTGACCAAGATAAGGGCGACCCTTTCTAGTAGCCATGATGCTGCTTGACTGAAAACACCTAAGCAGACCATACCTTCCAGAAGGAGTCCCAGAGATTAAAAAAAAAAAAAAAAAAATCTGGGAAAAACCTCTACACAGGAACTCCTGAAAAAGAGGAAAAAAGATAATGAAAAAAAGGGAAAAAATTGAATAATCTCTACCAACAGCAACAGGAACTGGAACTGGAGAAAAACACGAAGAAACAGGAGTGAGCATCACCCCCAAACGGAAGTGTTTGCAATACAAGGAAGACTAGAACTGAAGGGCTTATATACCAGGAGACAGGAAGTGACAAACAGGAAGAAAGAGCGACACCATCTAGGATTGGGAAAGGCTGAATAGAAAAGAATAGGAAAAAAGTAGCAGTATAAAAGAAAAAAGGCATGCTGGGAAAAAGAACACCAAGAAGAAGACAACATGGATACTAGAACAAGGAAAGAAGCGAAGTGGGAAGAGAAGAAGAAAAAAGGAAGAAAGAAGAGGATTCCCCCCCCCAGGTAAGGAAGGAAAAATATCAGGGAAGCAGGCTGGAACAGCGGCGCAAATGGGAGCACAAAATGTGCTTTCTGGGCCACGCTGCAAAAAAAAAAAAATACAGAAACGCGGGCTGCGCCAATGCCGGCGCTCCGATACTTGGAGCGTCGGCCCAACCGCAGTTTGAAAAAGGGACCCTGTAGTAAAGCGCGGCGTCACAGCTGCTGGCAGAGCGAGGGGAAGAGGGACACCTGGAGCCGTGCTGCGGTAAGCCGATGTGGGCATGACCATCTAGCCCCTGAGGTCCGTGTCACTCTGCTTTGTGGCTGGAGCCTGGATTGGGGCCTTTGACACTGGAGAGGTGGATTGCACCACTGAAGTCCAGGGATTCACAGCCAAGGAGGACTGTCTGCCGGGGTGGATCTCAATAGGTGCGTGCGGGGTAGGGATTGGGGAGACTGCCAGGATTGCAGTGAGATGTGCTGCCAGAGGTGCAGTCTAGGAGTCGTTCACCCATGGAGTGGAGATTCCAAAAAGACACCAGTGGAGCCCCAGGAGGGAGGGGGAAGGGACAATCAGCATCCTGGGGCTCCTGTGAATATTGATCTCTCACCAATGGGCTGTGATTGTTCAGGCAGTGGCCAGATTGGCGGGCTGTTATCTTGTTGCCATCCTACATTTAAGCAAGTGAAACGCTGGTAGCCCCCATTTCTCTCTTCCTAGTGCAGTGCCACGGACTGAAGTCCTCTTCGAAGGGGAAGCTGGTCAAAGGCCCTACCATTAAAGATGCATTCTTAAACCCGGAGGAGCAGGCTGCGGTAGAGTGGATTTTGGGAGCCATGCCTATCTGTCCCCTCAGGAACTGTCAGCTGACAGGATATAAACAGTTCTCTCAGTGAGTTAGACCACCAAGTACATGATGTTGGGGAGCACCTTGAGCAGCTGGAAGGGGCTGCTGTTGAACAGGTTTAGGAACTTGACACTCTATTTGAGATGGTGTCAGTCCTGTAAAGATCTTATTCTTCCTTGCTGAGTAAGGTGGACAATGGTGAGAACCAGTCAAGATGGAACAATCTACACATGAAGGAATAGACTCTACCATCCCAGAAGCTCATCTCATCTTACATCTCTAAAATCTATTTCATATGATTCTGTGGACCCAGCAGAGACAGAAATTGTTCTGGA
Source organism: Pleurodeles waltl (assembly GCF_031143425.1). NCBI lineage: Eukaryota > Metazoa > Chordata > Amphibia > Caudata > Salamandridae > Pleurodeles > Pleurodeles waltl. The sequence goes on along the minus strand of NC_090446.1, from coordinate 774,165,444 downwards.
CAGAACCCATTGTGCTTTCTTTGACTATCAGAAAAAGAGTAAGCGGATACCAGACGTCCTTACCCGCATGCATTTTTTTCCATCAAAAGGAGGAGATCTTCCGCCACCCACAAAATAGATAAGATACAGTTTGACTCCTCTTATACTCTGTTAAAACACAAAAAATGTAAAAGTGTTATGACTTACCTCAGGGAACAGAAGAAATGCTATCATTGGGGTTGCCCTTCCTTCTTCTCTTCTCCCTCCACAACAAATGCCACAGGGTCTATACATTGGAAGAAGCTGAAGCAATCATGGTTTTACCTAAACCTCCATACACAGCCTCTCAGGAGGACCCAGAGTGGATGGCGAGGAGAGAGAAACCATGGAGAATCCAAATAATTCCATGACAACACAAGTCCGCACGATGCCCACATACTCAAAAGGTCCAGTTTCAGGCCAGTGATCAACTGGAAGAGGACTGAACATGAAGATCAGGGTTACACTTTGAGGCATTGGTGAGACTGGCATCCTAATCCCATGGACCGTGTCTACCACAAGAGATGTCCCACAAATCAGTCCGTCAACTTCAGATGCTTCATGCTGATCCTCCCCTGTGTCATATACAGCAAAGAAACCAATACGCTTGTTACCTACAGGGGGAGACAGGGTGACTTTCTTTTTTGTAACATTAAAGTTTGGAACTCATTCAATGGATGTTTACTTACTTACCTCCTCTCCCCAGCACCATGGAGTATCCAGGAAGGAGAATGACTTAACAAATGGTTGTGCTGGAGGTTCCATTTTAATTTATTAATGTTCTACTCTTCAGGAGAGTGCGGGATGCCCCTCTACTTTGGAGTACAAAATCTTCTCTTTTTTTATACAGTTTTTTTTGTAGTCTACTACCTATCTTTTGTAGTGGTCATAGATGGGGAAAGGAGCCTCCTATGCAATGAACACATTGGTCATGGCATAGTGGACATAACTTTCTACACAGGAAAAGAACAGAAGTAGGAAGCTCTCCCCAACCCAGTTGTGGGATCTTTTCCTCACCACTCTCAGCCCAATTCTTCATCAGTGTATGTTATCTACTATGTGCATTGAGGCCATTCCTGAGTGTGTGGTGTACATGACTCTCCTTCCTATTCAACCTGTGTCAGTTGTTGCAACATCTCAGCACATAGGTGACAATCGTCCTTGACATTATCATCTATCCTCACCTCCTGCATGCTTCTCTCCTACGTGAAGACCCACTGTTCCATATCTCTCACCCCTGGCCTTAATGAAGGGCTCATTGGGAACAACAATTTAATTGCCACTCTTATCTTTGCAATCACCAATGCCAGCAGTGTCATCATGTATTACATTTTACTGTTTTTGGGGCAGGTAAAAAGGTTCAAGAAGCAGTGTCTCAGGTTGAGGTCTAGTGTTTGGCCCTCTGAGGATTTTGCACCACCACCACCCTAGTATGATTACATGTGCGAGCAATGGCATATCAAATGTGTAAAATCAGCTGTATTGGTAGCACACCTAGGGCATCCATCTGGTCTGTCAGCATATATGTACTTCAATCTCGCTGGAGCGAAGTACACCCAGAACAGGACATAAAAGTGTGCTAGTTTTAAGCAAGCATTATTGCACATAATCTGAACCACTGGCAGGCTTTCATTCAATCCTTGTCTGTCCTGAGCTCTGCCAAGAACACTTCCCAACCACCCCGTGCGTGGGGCTCTGGTCATCTTTTTGTCATGCTTGAGGGCTGTGTATAGGGGGGACACTGGATGTCTGGTCACACCCTATCCAGCATTTCCTTCAGAACATGGGACGCGGCTGACATATTCGGGAAATCCGTCCAAGTTTCCCTTGCTGTCCTCATTAATTTGGCAAATTGTAAGAACTGTCCTTGTCCTATAGCAAAGCAGGCTTGAGCCTTCTGAAATGTGATGCAGTGGTTGCTGGGGACAAGGCGCCTAGCAACTTACCCACTCCCCATTTCCATAGTGCCCTATTCATGTGTTTGTCTAGATCTTTGAAAGGTCGCACCCCCATTTTGATAGCTGGTGTGAGAAACGAGGTCTGTGCATCACCACCTTAACAGTTCTCTCCCACCCTTTCAATACCATTCGGAGTACTTGTGGACTCCACCTATCACGTTGTGGGCATTCTTTTAGGCATTTCAGCAGGCGTTCTGTTCCCGGAGCGCAAGTCAGCAGGCACTTCTACCAGTTATCACTCTCTTTGCACCAGCTGGGCACATGCTGCAGTTGCACTGCCAGATAATAAAGTTGCAGATCTGGGAGTCGTAACCCTCCCACATCCAGGGCTATCTTCAGGGTATGTAGTCCCACCCTTCTGCTTTTTTCCTGTTCATGAGAGTGCTTCTCAGAGGAGCTAACCCCCATTGATCCTCTTTTATTAAGGAACAAAACAGTGGGCTGTACGATCCCAGCTATATAGCTTCCCAATCTTGTTTAGGGATCTTCACGGAAGTCGCTTCCTTAATAGACTGTTGGATCTTTCCACTAAGTGTAGTCTCTTGAAAGACCTCCAGGAGTTTGTCTGCCAGCATCACCATATAGGTATAGTAAAATTCAGATGATAAACCATATGAGCCTGGTGTTTTACACCGTGGCATATCTTTCATTACCACAACCAATTCCTACCTTGTCAGATCTTTTTCTAGCTCCACCAACTGTGCCTCCAACACCTTTGGGAGTTGCAACCTATGTAAAAAAAAAAAATAATAATCCAGCATCTCAGGTGTGGCCGTCTTGGTTATGTGATACAGGTTTGCTAAGTATCTCTGTAGTGTGTCATTTATCACAACTTGTGTTACCCTGTGGTCTCCCTCTCATCCCTCAAATGTCATGATTGTTGCTGGTGCGTGTTTCAACAGCTAAGCCAACAGCTTGTCCAGCTTGTCTCCCTCCCTATTTATTCTTTGTCTAGAGTCTCGGTTAGTGAATCTATCTAATCAGTCCGTGACCTCTCCCACTAGTCTTCTCGTCTCTATTATCTTGTTGTTGTTAGCGTGGTCTGTTCGGCTGCCTCTCAGGAGTCTCTCTAACTTCTCATCCTGCTCATGTAGGTCTGCCTTGCTATAACAAATGTTTGTGTCATGCATTCTCCCCGCACCACCACCTTGAGCACTTCCCACTCATTAGCTCTCGTGATCGTTGTCCCTCAATTTGTTTTGAAGTAGCATTCCAGTGACTCTTTCACTTCCTTGTGAAGAGCAGTGTTCTTCAAGACCTCAGGACTAAGACGCTGCATGGGAAAGGAAGGCCGCTCCTTACATTAGGCATACTCTATTAGCACCAGTGAATGGTCCAATAAATAGCAGCCCAGATGTTCTACCCCACCTCACATATCCACTCACTGAGCAGGAGATCAGAAACCAATTTAATCTGCTGTGCATGCTATGGGTGGGGGAGTGGAATGTGTATTCCTGACTGACTGGGTGGTGCATTTGTCACACATACTCACAATCTAATCATGTCCTGGCTTCAGCCAATGGGCCCGACAATCCCAACTTGGTTCTGGGTGTGGGCGGCGACCCGTCTAACGTCCCACTTAGTATACAATTAAAGTCACCTCCAGAAAAATGTTTTATCATCACAGTTAGGTGCATACACGTTTATAAGAATCACTTCTTTACCATCTGATTGGCCAGCGATCAGTAGATGGCACCCTCTAAATCAGCATGCGCTGCCTGTAAGTGGAAAGGAAGCCCTGCGTCACCCATATTGCCACTCTGTGAACATACGCAAAGAATGTGGGTACATAAAGCTGACCTCTCCACTTCCACCTTAGTTTCTCAGCTTCCGCATCCATCCGATATGTCTCTTGCAAAAAAAGCTATGCCCACTTTAAACCCTTGTAGGTATGTATGGATGCTGTAGTGCTTTGTATAGTCATGCACGCCCCAAACATTACAGGACTCTATTCTTATTTCCCCAGCCATAGTGTATGAGTAATTGAAGGCAACTGGTCCTGTGTATTCAGGTGAGGGGTCTTCCTAGTCGGAGGGCTCCTGTCCTCAATGTCCTGCCGACTTGCTCCACTTGCATTAATATGTCCTGACCTATCAAACATGTAACATGAATAAATCCCCCTAACCATCCCAACTCTCTCCCCTCTTGCGTACACACCTCGAAAGAAACTTGTGGGATGTTTCCCCATGTCAGCTACTAAGGAGTGTCTCTTTAAAACTCCTTTCTCCTTGTGTAGCATCCACCCACCCCAATCAAACAAGATACCACTTGTGTGGTGTAATGAAACTGCTGGACCTTCAACACTATGCAAGAGCAGGCCCAGCCACTGCAGCTCTAGACCGAGATAAGCTGGGTCTTAAGAGTGGAGCCCGGGCACTCCCAGGAACCCTAGTAGTAGAGTGGTTCATGTTACGTGACAAAGAAACCAGAATAGTTCAACAATGAAATGTAGTGGGGGTAAGAGGAGCCACCAAACCCCCCACCTCATTTCAACAAATGTCTCATGTTCTTCTCTACATATAGCATCTTAGCAGTCTTGGTTTGGCTGGCTTTGAGTAATGAACCCCGACACCCTCTCCTCCATACAGTTATGGTGGTAGGCATAGTACCTTGGGTCTGTGAGGACAATCAGTGGTCGGCGAGCCCCCTCTTTTCGCAGTCATCTCGACCCCATTATCAGTCAGTGGGAGTCGTATCTCCAATGTCGCAGCCCTCTAGTCCTTCTGTGCAGTCTGCAGCCACAATGTCCAAAACGTCCAATGTACCCTCTTGTTGCACTATGATGCTGGATTGGTCCTGATGTGGCAGTATTCCTCTGTGTCCCTTTCCAGTTGCCCCGCTGGGTTGGCTCTATTTTCTGCTCTAGCATGGGCTCAGCTAGGCATCTTTAGCAGTTCGAGGCCCATTGGCTCACGACAGCCCTCCAGCCAATCCCACACCTTGTCAGGACAGTTAAAGAAATGAGTCCGAGCCTCGTGCATCACCTTAGTTTTGATTTCAAAATTAGCATATATTTGATGTTTAAGCTGTCCAGCTTCTGTTTCATTGGTAAGTAGTAATGTCTATGTACTTGCAAACGTAGGCCCTCATTATGACATTGGCGGTAAAAACCGCCTACTGTCACGGGTACGGCCGCCAAAAGACCGTCGCCGTGGCTACCTGCCGACTGCCATATTATGACCGTAGCCGGAATTCCGCCAGAAGGATGGCCGAATTCCGGCTACGGCCATGGACGCGGATGGCGGTAAGGTGGCGCTGCTGCCAGCAGCAGCGCCAACGCCAGTAGACCACCACAGACCGTATCATGACCCATGATACAGCCTGGCGGTGTTTTGTTAGTGGATGCTGCTGCTGGCAGCAGCGCCCCGTCCCGTCTCCTGCCGGAGGACTCCCTGCAATCAGGTAAGTCGGGTGCTCCAACAGGGGAGGGGGTGGCGCTGTTGTGTGTTTGGGTGTGTGTGTGTATGTCTGTGTGTCCGTGAATGTGGGTGTGTGTTGCGTGTGGTATGTGTGTGCATGTGTGGATGTGTGAGTATGTGTATTGTGTGTTGTGTGAATGCCTGTGTGCTTTATGCATGTCAGTGTGTGTGGATGTGTTTGTGAGTGGATGTATGCATGCGTGGGTGAATGAGGGTATGAGTGTGTGTATGCGTGTGTATGATGGTGCGTGAAGGTGCGTGTATGCTGTGGAGAGGGGTCGGGTGGGGGAGTGAAGGGGAGGGAAAGGCTCTGGGGAGGGGGGTGGGTAAGACCCCTATCAGTTACAGGGAAGGGATTCCCTGTCACTGATAGTGCCTACCGCCGTGGTTTTTATGGCGGTAAGGAAGCCACGAAAACCATGGTGGTAGGCAGGGTCATAATCCCGCGGGTGGGACAGTGACGCCCGCCTGGCTGGAGACTGTAGTCTCCAGCCCGGCGGCTGTTACCGCCCTGGCGGACGGAGTGGTACTTTGGCGGTTTGGCTTGTGCCAAACTGCCAATGTCATATTTTGGGCAAAGGTACCACCAGCCTGTTGGCAGTACTTTTCTCCAAAATATCGCCATCTGCCAGGGTCATAGTGAGGGCCTAAGTGTGTAGTCTGGAAATATTTTGATAGTATGCCCTTCAAATCGAGGGTCGCCATGTTTTCAAGCCCACTGCATCACATAATCCTTGTCTTTATAGTTAAGGAGCTCTACTGTAATCCCTCTGGGGGTGCACCCCCAGAACAGGGAGAGGGACCAATGCCCACCGAGCTCCCTATCACAAAAAAAGCCTGAACCTATCACATCATTCAGCCATTTCTCCAGAAAGGCTTCTGGTTGATCCCCTTCCTGTCTCTCCTGGAAGCCCAGAAATCAGACATTACATTTTCGTGCTCCAGCTTCTGCCACAGGGCACAGATTTACTAAAAACGTGCATTGTCCTTGTGTGATGCATTTTATTGCAAGGCAAGTCCTTAATTTACAAAGCCATGCAAGGGCTGATTTGCGTGGCTTTGTAATGAAATGTAATGCAAAGCAGCCACTTGCACTGTGTTGCGGTGCATTTACTTGGGGCAGGCATTCATTGGGTAGAGCATGAGCATTCCCTTGCATCCACCTATTAATTTTGGCGCAATGCCAGATTTAGTAAACTCAGTAAATCTGGAAATACGTCAAAATGCTGTGCCTCCCCGACCCGGGTGTACCAAGGAGAAATATCTTTATTTCTCTTAGTTACTTCCTCTTTCTGTGGAAATAGGAAAATGCTTCTAAGGACTGAAAGGTATCCCTTCCTGCACAAACACAATCCTGCCTGTAATGCAGACCATCTTGCAGCATGGTGTAAGGGTCCCTGCCTTGACACTAGGCAGCACACAGTGCTAGGCGGCAGCAGAAATGCTCGATATCTTGGAAAATATGGTACATTTCTACTGTCTCCTCGTCACACAATGCAGCGCAGCAAGTTGCATTGCTGCGCTGCCTTCTGTGAAATCTTATCAAATCCAGCTCCATCTTCTACCACCTTTTGTTCATGAGGTACACCCCAAAACTCTATTCAAGAGCTTACAAGATTCAACTGAGAGATCACGATTTTAAAGCACAAGCTACATTACACAACGCAATGATTACGATCAGTAGGTCTTTCATACTTCTTTTTGTTCCTGTGCAATCCCAGGACTACTTACAAACGGGTAACCTAGGACACCGGCAGTGATTTGCAATGAAGAATTGTAGATACTGTGACACAGTTGCCTCATTTCCTCGTTTCCTCAACAGTGTATGGTAGCTCAGTGGCTTTGAGCTGGTACTGTAGAGAGTGTATCCAAACAGAAAGACCCACCACCCAAAAAGTGAACAGGATAACAGCTCCTAATACTAGAAGGGCTTATTGTTTGCAAAGGGGAACTTGTCAAAATCTTTAGTTCCAGGGAGTTGACTAAACTGGTGGTAGCGAGTTACCAAACACAGGTTAAGGGAACAGTGAAATTCTTGAAACGATTCAATCAATTTTCAGGGTGCAAAGTGATAGGCAGAGGGATTTGTACCTTGTGGTTAGCTCCAAATGGGAGTCACAAACTTCACAGGCATGTAATGGCTAATTGCGGTGTAGGATTTCGGGTGGAGGGAAAGTCCAATGGACTGAAAGGCAGCCATTGTGTAAGCTGTGTACCTTGGTTTAGGTTTCAGAGGCATAATCCTGAAGTGACATCACAGATGCTGTGTGCCATGGGTAAAAATGAGAAATGTCAATTGAACATGTCCCAAAAATCTAGGACGATAGGAGGAAACATTAAGATTTCAGGGATGTAAAATATATGCCACAAGGATACCCAAAGTCAAAAGAGGTTGTAATTTCTCCTGTCAGACCCAGCACCCTCTGCCTAGATTACATTTATGATTGTTTTTCTGCCTTCTACCCTGTTTTACTGCTTTATAGCGCCTGGCCATAGCACAAGATACTCGGTGCTACTGTGGGTGTCAAATGGACAAATTGAGGGGCAGGATAGGGTCCCCAGCATGTGCAATGCGTTAGTGTATCCAGCACACCTTTGGCCCCCTCACAACACTAATGTGAATCTTGTTTCATACTGTTGGTGCAGATCAGCTGGGCGGCTGACACACTTAGCAGGAGGAAGATGCCTCTAAGTATTGTTTTCGTGCAAGAAGGTGCACAAAAAGGTGCACTAAGACAACCCTGCCCAAAATGCAGGCACCTTTGCACTACGGTGCAAGAGTGCCTGCATTGGCGCTAGGCTGCGCTGAGTGCTCCAGCGCAAGGAGAGGACAGGAATGCGCCATATCTTAGTAGATATGGTGCATTCCTACCCTCTCTCTATCACACAATGCAGCGTAGCAAGTTGCCTTGCTATTGTGTTGCGTGACATACTGATCAAGCAGGGCCTAGGACTTTGTGCACTTTACCCTGCTAAACAGTACTAAAGTGCTTGCACCTACTCCTGAAAACACTGTAAAATTGGTATACAACAATTGGCATATTTAGGCCCATATTTACACTTTTTTTGCGCTGCATTTGCGTCACTTTTTGACGCAAAAGCAGCGCAAACTTACAAAATACAATTGGCGTTTGTAGGTTTGTGCCGCTTTTGCGTCAAACAATGACGCAAATGCAGCGCAAAAAAAGTTAAAATATGGGCCTTAATTTATTTAAAAGTCCTTAGCATATGGTACTACATGTACTGAGGACTGGTTAAATAAACACTACTAGTGGGTAGCAGCACTTATTGTGCCACCCACTAAAGTAGGCCTTTAAAACATGTGTCAGGCCTGCCATTACAGCATGTAATGCAGTTTTAAACTGCCATTTCGACATAGCAAAATAAAGCTTTTGCCAGGCCTAAACCTTCTTTTTTAAAACATATGTCACCTCTAAGGTAGGCCTTAACAGCTCCCCGGGTAGGATGCTTAGTATTTAAAAGGTTGGACATGTGTGTTTAAGTTTTGCATCTCCTGGTAGTGAAAAAGTCTTAAACTCCCAAAGTCATTTTTCACTGTTGCAAAGCCTTATTACATTTAATGAGTACTAACTACAGTCTGGAAGCAAATAGGAAAATAGTGTTTACACTCAAATGATTTCTAATTTAAAATCCTCTTTGGTGGTAAACTCTGATTTGAAGGTAGTATTATGAAAATTCCACTTTTAGAAATTGCCATTTTTCTGCCAAACTAAGTGTGTCTTTCTGCCAGTGTGCAGAGTCACATAACTGTGAATGGCTCTCCTGTGGTGTTTTGTGTATTTCGTCCAGACTTTGTCACAAAAGGGCATTAGGCGTGGGGCACGATGATGTTTCGCTGAGAAGGATAGCCTGTGGAGTTGGCCCTTAATCTTCCTGCACTTCAAAAGGACAGCCTCAGGGCTTGCCCACCCCTTCCTGACTTCTAAGGGCTGCCACTGGCAAGCAACTCACACCTAGGACTGTCTAACATTTGTAGAAGCTAGCCACTTTGGAGCTAAACCTAGGAAAGGGGAAATTTTGTTCAGAGGGGGCATCCCCCACCCTCATGCTGGCAATGAGGATAAAAGTGGCACTCTCTGAACCTGAACTCGGAATAGACCTGGACCCGTGGAAGACCGAAAAGAAGGACTGCCCTTTTGCCATAAGAACTGCCCTACGGCTCAAAGGCCTACCTTTCTGTCGGAAGGAGAAAGATTGGACCTGCTTGCCTTGATCCCAGGCTACTTAGTGTGATTCCAGGGGTCAGTTGGCTTATATCCTGTGTGAGCTAGGGGAAGACAAGAATTTTCCAGAGGCCTCCCTGCAACTGCCCAGCTGGTGAGCTGCAACAGAACCTGCCTAAGCCCTGCTGATGGCCTCTGCTGGAGGGCGTCCTGATCCTCAGGAGGTGCTCCCAGTTCCTGGACCCTTGATTAGCATCAGTGGAAGCTCTTCCAAAAAGAAAAAAATGAAAAAATCCTGAAGTTTGGGCTCCTTTTGACTGCAAACGCGCCCATTGGTGCCGAAACTCTGCTGCCCATGATGACTGGCAGTGTGAAGCTCCAGTGAGACCTGCTATTCATGCAGACAGCAACTGCCAGTGATGGCCTGCTACGTGAGCCCAACACTTCGTGTCAACATCAACCATCTACGACGATCAACCAATGCGAAGCTCCATCGACAACCGGCTGCTCACCCTACAATGACGACCGTTCTGCGATGCTTGACCTGCTCTTCGCGCCAAAAGCATCCTCTTAGCGGCCTCCTCCGACATAAACAGAACTCTTTAAGCCGGACTTGAGAAGGAAAATTTCAGTAGGGCTAACCCGAACCGTCGACCCGGCATGCGCTCCATCGCAGTCAGCATGAACTTTTTACTTCCCCCAGTCTAGCATGACAGGATTCAAGTGGCACCTTGTGCTTGTTCTATTTTCACTTTCTTACTGTTCAGGTGCTGCATAAACACTTTACACAGTACCTCTTAACCTTTAGTTAGCTGCTGGGCCTTTCCCCCCCATGCTGAGCCCTTTTTTGGCTATTTGGGGTAGTTCGCGCTTAGGCCTTCATAACTTTTTGTCCACATAAGCTATCCACGCCAAATTTGCATCCTTTTTTTCCAATATCCTAGGGATTCTAAAATACACAGAGATTGTGGGTTTCCCTGAAGGAGACCAAGAAATTAGCCAAAATACAGCGAACATTTCATTTTTTTTTTAAATAAATGGGAAAAAGGGCTGCAGAAGAAGGCTTGTGGTGTTTTCCCTGAAAATGGCATTAACAAAGGGTTTGCGGTGCTAAAATCAACATCGTCCCAGCTTTCAGGAACAGGCAGACTTGAATCAGAAAACCACATTTTTCAACTCAATTTTGGCATTTTACTGGAACATACCCCATTTTTACTATTTTTTGTGCTTTTAGCCTCCTTCCAGTTAGTGACAGAAATGGGTATGAAACCAATGCTGGATCCCAAAAAGCTAAGCATTTCTGAAAAGTAGACAAAATTCTAAATTCAGCAAAGGGTCATTTATATGGATCCTACAGGGGTTTCCTACAGAAAATAACAGCTGAAATTAAAACAAATATTGAAATTGAGGTAAAAAAACAGCAATTTTTCTCCATGTTTTACTCTGTAACTATTTCCTGTGATGTCAGATTTTTTAATGCAATATACCGTTACGTCTGCTGGAGTCTTCTGTTTGCGGAGATATATAGGGCTTGTAGGTTCATCAAGAACCCTAGGTACCCAGAGCCTATAAATGAGCTGCACCTTGCAGTGGGCTCTCATTCTATACCGGGTATACAGCAATTCATTTGATGAAATATAAAGACTGAAAAATAGGTATCAAGAAAAACTTTGTACTTCCAAAATGGGCATAAGGTAAGGTGTTGAGAAACAGTGGTTATTTGCACATCTTTAAATTTCGGGGTGCCCATACTAGCATGTGAATTACCTGGCATTTCTAAAATAGACATCTTTTTTACACACTGTCTTACATTTGGAAGGAAAAATGTAGAGAAAGACAAGGGACAATAACATTGTTCTGCTATTCTGTGTTCCCCCAAGTCCCCTGATAAAAATGCTACCTCACTTGCGCGGGTAGGCCTAATGCCCGCGGCAGGAAACGCAACATGGACACATTGTATTGTATTGTAATCGTATTTATATAGCGCTTACTACCCCTGACGAGGCGTCGAAGCGCTTTTCGGTGAGTAGCATGCTACTCTGGAACCCAACAAGAATTAGTGATGGATTAGTATCGGAAAATAATGAGTACAGTTTTAGTATTATTATGAGTTAATTTGAGCCGCGGGTATGAGAGTTTGTTAGTTAGATTGACTGGAGTAATGGAGTGGTGGAGGAGGAAAGAAATCCAGAAGTGTTAATTGGGAGTATACCCTTCATTTATTCAACCCAAAGGCTTGGGATGAGTAAAGGGGGATGGAGGAGGGAAGAGTATGTGGAAGGGTTAGGGAGAGCATAGTAGCAGGGTGAGATAAATGCTGGAGAATTTAGTAGGATTGTGTGGGAGGTCACAGTAGTAGAGTGAGGTTTGGTGAGTTAGATGTGGAAGCGGAGGGAAGAGCTTAGGCAGAGTTATTTAGTTATTTTTACATTGAAAACTGACGTGTTTTTTGGAAAGTGCCTAGCTATGGATATTGATCTCTAGCTCAGCCAACACCCATGAAAACCTACCAAACCTGTGCAATCCAAGATGGGGTGACTTGTGGGGCTCTCACCAGGTTCTGTTACCCAGAATCCTTTGCAAACCTCAAAATTTTCCCCAAAAATCACTTTTTACTTACATTTCGGTGACAGAAAGTTCTGGAATCTGAGAGGAGCCACAAATTTCCTTTCACCCAGCATTCCCCTGAGTCTCCAGATAAAAATGGTACCTCACTTGTGTCGGTAGGCCTAGTGCCCACAACAGGAAATACCCCAAAACACAACGTGGACACATCTCATTTTCCCAAAGAAAACCACCTGTTTTTTGCAATGTGCCTAGCTGTGGTTCTTGGCCTCTTGCTCAGCCGGCACCTAGGGAAACCTAGCAAACCTATACATTATTTAAAACTAGACATGTAGGGAAATTCAGAATGGGGTGACTTGTGGGGCTCTCATCAGGTTCTGTTACCCAGAATCCTTTGCAAACGTCAAAATGTGCCCCAAAAAACACTTCTTCCTCACATTTCGGTGACAGAAAGTGCTGGAATCTGAGAGGAGCCACAAATTTCCTTTCACTCAGCATTCCCTTGTGTCTCCCGATAAAAATGATAGCTCACTTGTGTCGGTAGGCCTAGTGCCCACAACAGGAAATGCCCCAAAACACAACGTGGACACATCTCATTTTCCCAAAGAAAACCAACCTGTTTTTTGCAAAGTGCCTAGCTGTGGTTCTTGGCCTCTAGCTCAGCCGGCACCTAGGGAAACCTAGCAAAACTATACATTTTTTAAAATTAGACATCGAGGGAAATTCTGAATGGGGTGACTTGTGGGGCTCTCACCAGGTTCTGTTACCCAAAATCCTTTGCAAACCTCAATATTTGGCAAAAAAAACCAATTTTTCCTCACATTTCGGTGATGGAAAGTTCCGGAATCTGAGAGGAGCCACAAATTTCCTTCTACCCAGCATTCCCCCAAGTCTCCCGATAAAAATGGTACCTCACTTGTGTGGGTAGGCCTAATGTCCCTGTCCAACGGTCAATGCATGAGGTCCTTACATGAGGGCAACTGTTGACCCTGGGGTAATCCATTCCTGACACAGGAACTCAAGTGGAGTAGCGTTTTTATCAGGACAGGTGGGGAAACACTGGGTGGTAGGAATTTTGTGGATCCCAGCATATTCCTGTAGTTTGTGTGACAGAAATGCAAGAAAAAATTTAGTTTTTATTCAACATTTCAGCTTTGCAGGGTATTCTGGGTAAGAAAACTTTGGGGAATCCACACAAGTCACACCTCTGTGGAATTCCCCGGATGTCTAGTTTCCAGAAATGTCTGGGTTTGGTAGGTTTCTGTATATGGCCGCCAAGCCCAGGACCGAAACCACAGGTGCATGCCTTACAAAACAAGGTTGTTTTGTGATAGATAAATTTGATGTCTCCACAATATGATTTGGGTGGGGTAATTTGGGGCTGAATTAAATTGAAGAGCTCCCAAGAGAGCACTCTCTCTGTGCTTGCCACCGCATGCACCTGCTCTCTGGGTTGGGTTAACCCGCTATTGTCCAGCTGCATAGACTGTGCTTGCGAAGGGACAGCAGGACTGTCCTCATAACCTCCCTCATAATCACTGGAAGAGGAGTTCTCGAATGGGACTCCTCCGACTGCAAAATCACTTCCAGAGTCTGCGCCATTGCCCTATCCCTCAGATGCTGTCTCAATATCTGCTGTCTCAGTCTCTGATCCTGCATCAGAGCTGTCCTCTATAACCCGAGTTAGGGCTTGAGCAACAGTCATCCAACGAGATGTCATCTCTGCTACTGGCTAAACTGTGGCTCTAAAACACTAGCCTATGTAGACAGTCACAAAATTGCTGGTGGTGTGTGTGTGATACCTGCAACAGTAGAGGTCACCTTACCATTGCTTCTTCCCTCAATCAGCATGTTCTCTAAAGACACTCAAAAACACAAAAAAGACACACTATTACATTACTTTGTCACATATCAATCGTCACAGTCTTCTGCGCCTTTAGCGCCCAGCCCAACAATCATTATTGGTTCTCCCATTACCTCCTCCTCCGATTCCCTCACTACCACCCAGCAAAAATGCATTTTATCTCTCCATAGCCCCCTCGCACATTCATTTAATTTGTATTATAATGCAGGTAATGGCTGGCTTTATTAATCCACTCAGCTATTCACTTATAATACAGTTTTGATCCTTTCAGTAGGCATATAAACCTTCTGCACTACTTTATGGCATCAAAACTGCCACTTGACAAAAGTCAGATCCTTTTCTAGGAGAAAAATAATCAGAAGAGTTACTTGACTTATTTATTGCTGCCCAAAAGCTACAGTTGAAACGCATCAGTTGAAGTATGTGCATTGCTTTGAAGACGCAAGCTGCAACTGCAAGAGAGCTGGCAGCGAATATATATATATATATATATATAGATCACTTTTATATTTGGGTGTGGTTTTCCTGGTGGACGGTCGCAACCCCCAGGTAAACCACACACGACAAAAGTGATGTATATATATATATACATATATATATACATATATAAAATCTATTTAGATAGATATATCTATATATAGATAGGTATATATATATATATATATATATATATATATATATATATATATATATATATATATATATATATAGAGAGAGATCTATATTTTTTTTGTTACAGCTGTATGGTTTCCTTGGTGGCCATAGCTGTTAAAAGAAATTATTGCTCCCACAGGGGGTGGCCTTGCTCATGGGTGTCCCCCTGTCAATTTTTTTTTGTTTTTTTCAAAACATTTTAACAAATGTTTACACCCCGGGGGAGGGGGGGTGCGATCGGGTGCATTTGCACCTCTCCCCCCCCCTCCAGGTGTAAACCTACCTTTAAAAAAATATGGATCCCCCCCAAGTGAATTCCCTCAAGTCTAGTGGGGTTAGGAAACTGGTTCAGGAAGGCCCCATTTGAAAGTGGAGAGTCTCCCTTTTCCAACAAGGCCTTCCCGAACATTGGGAAGGCCGTTTGAGGCTGTTTTCCCCACTGGAGCAGGAAGAGGCCGCAAGGCCGCTTCCTGCTCTGATGGAGAAAATAAACAGTGACGTTAGCGTGCTGGATGTCACAAAGGGGTGGGTGGGGGGTAGAGGGGAGACACGGAAGATCTTCTGTGTCTCCCGTTTTTTTTTTTCTAAACGCAATGCGTCGGAGGATTTTATAACCCCCTCCCTGGTGTTGGCCACTAGTCATGACCCGCACCAGGGAGGTAGTGCGCTGGCCGACGCCCACACTGTAAAGTGTTAAGTTAAGCTTGACTGCTTTGTTCCAAGCTCCCAGTGAGGTAAGCACAGGTTAACTTAGTGACTTTTGTGGTTCACCCTGACAAGGATTGTGGTTGTGCCTGAGTGAGGCTTACACACCGTTCAACGAACAACCCAATTTCTTACATTCTTGTGCAGTTAACTTCCACACTGAGTTTTTTTTGTTAATTTAAGAAAATATATTTTGAAATAAGATTTTAGTGCTGGAAATACATACTTCAGTATGTCATAAATTGAATCATTATTCATTGCACCCAACAATCAACAGTAACCTAGGGTTTGTTGTTTATTCCTAATGAGAAATAACAACAGTTACCATCTTTCCCAACAATGGGGTCTAAGAGGAAGATTTTGGTGTGTGCTACACCAAAATTTGCATGAACCATGTGTTTACATTTTTCATCCATTACATTTCGGCTCGTTTGACCTGCCAAAATATATGGGGGTAAAGGGTCTGGGAAATCCTACTGTCCAAAAATCCGACATAATATTATTTCTCATGCAAATTGCCTTGGATTTCTATTAGGCACTCCTAATTAAGGCCATAGGGCCAGATTTAAGAAAAGTGTTGCTTCATGTTATGAAGTGCCACTTGTCTTGCGGCCTATTGCGCCCACCTAACACCACCATGTGTGCGCCTTCTTTAACATACGGCGCACCATGGCACAGGTTAGGGACAATAGCATCATCATTTTTGATACTATTGTTGTACTTTGCAGGATTAGAGCCAAAAAGGTTGTCGCTAATCCTGCAGAGTACATAGAGGCCCATTAAAAATAATGGTGTGCCTCCTTTTAAAGCCTGCTCTGTGCAGACATTAAATGCCACCACAAATGGCGCAGTGGAAACTCATAGATTCCACTGCACTATTTTTGGGGGTTTCCTAACGGAGGAACACCTCCCTTGCATACATTATGCCTAGCGCAGGCATAATGTGGCACAAAGGTTTACAAAGTGGTGCAATGCGTGCACTTCACCACTTTGTAAATATGGCACAGCGTTTTTGCCACACGATCGCCACATTAGCATTAAAAAATGACGCTAATGTATTGATAATTGGCGCTAGGGCTGTCTTAAATTTGGGCCATAGTGTTTAAAACCTTTGGGGGAAAACAATGGTATTAAATTTATTTGAAAGGAAGGATTTCGTCTGTTTTTCTTTGCCTTTTTTTAAAGAGAATTTCATAAAGAGGAAGGCTGGATGAAAATATCCCTCTGGCTATTTGTGCTTTCCAAAATCTATGAATCTTGTAGTAACCTCACTATATGGTATTGGTTTTGTCAACCTCAGAAGGATGAAATCCTGAACCAGTCCTGCCAAAATTCAAATGTGAAAACTGCAGATGGCACAAAGATTTCACAAGTCTAGTGGCACAACTGCAATGGTGCAAAAAAGATATTAAAGGATCAGGGACCCTTATGTGCTGGGGCCCTGATTTACAAACACTTTATATTGGGTTTGTGTTACTTTTTAACACAAACTTGATGCAAGGTATTGTGGTTGGATTGTATCCCAAAATAACGCAAATCTGTGCAAAGCCACACATGGGTTTTGACCCAAATCCATATCTACAAAGAATTGTAGACAGGAATTTGCTACAGAATCCTGGGCTTCCTTGAGGCAGGCATCACATGGAAAATAAATGAATTTCTTAGATTTTCCACTTTGCATTAGAGCTACATTGTACAGCACAGGTACAAAGTAGGAAATAACTTAAAGCATAGTTTTTGTACTGCAAGGCACCCCTTCTAGCACAAAATCCATGCATCCCTTAATACGAACAACCTTGCTGTGGTGTCATTTTCTCGAGCCAGGAAAAGACGATGAGGACCTCGTAGGTTATGACTCATGGCCTCTTTAGTCTATGTCAGGACCGGAGGCTCCAATTATGCATCTCTTCCTATTGATTTATTTCTCAGCAGCCCAATAAATTCCCATAGTCACGTGACCAACCAAAGAGTACAACCTTATAAAAGTCTGTTGATATAAAACACTTCCTCTTTCTTTGCTGCTCCGCAGCCAGTTAAGTACATACTCTGATGGTTATTATGATAATGCCCCTTGATGCTTTAATTGTTTGACTGTGCTCATTTAACGCTTGATTGTGTTGTTTACTTTTGACTAGTGGCTTTATCAGACGCGTGCACCTCTATCGGCCGATCCGACATGCGTCGTGCTTCCGATTCCCAGCCTCGTCAGTCTGAGCGAGCATGTTACTTTGCATGGAGGTTATCCCTCCTTCAAAGTGGCTTCCGCTTTCATTTAAATTGTAGAGCAGGAGTGAAATGGGAGCGATGCAGCAGTCGGCCGTGCAGTCCTCTCTCTACTTCCCATATTCCGAACACAGTGTGCATGCGCAAGCCGGCAAATATTTCTAGCAGGTCTTTTTCTAATGCGAGTAGAGTTGCATTTAGTGCCCCTTCAAGCGTTCCTTGTGGTTGTGGCTCCCGGTGACACCCTGGCTAGATTCAGCAGGGTTGTAAAATTTGGCAGAGGCTTTGCCCAGAGTATTTGTCAGGCCCTCCCTCCACCTTCTATCTACTGTTTCTTATTTGGCTTGACTTGGGGTGTGATTATTAGTTGGACTGTACTCCCCCTTACTCCCCTTCTGGGGCTCTCTGGCACACTTGAAGGCTCCTTCAAACAAAAAGAAGGGATCGGAGGATTAATGGTCCAGTGTACACCCTCCAGACAACGTGATAATATAATATGGTACACTGTTCCAAAACTAGTGAGAAGGAAAGAGAAGGAGTCCTAATAATTATTAGGACTCCTTCTCTTTCCTTCTCACTAGTTTTGGAACAGTGTACCATATTATATTAACACTTGAAGGCTCCTTCTGGACCCATTTATTCTTTTACCACATTACTAAGTTTGTGTGCACACATAAGAATCTATGAAGAATATTAGGAAGGTGATGAAGATTATTATTATGACGAAGGCCATTCGAGTTCTTTCAAACAAAATGTGGTCCACGCACTGGCCGTCAATGAAAGCACAAGCTGTCAATGACACCTTAGTAAAGGCTATTGCACCCCTGAAACATCACCTCTATGGCTTCGCACAATAGCAGGTCTAGATACACCCACCCTCGGGCATGATTGGCAAAGGTGAAGGCAATCCTACGGCCAAACAAAATAAGGGAGCCACATAGGGAGACATTTGAGAAGTTGGGCGCGTCCTTCACTAAGAAACTTGCTTGTAGCATTCCATAAAGCTCACAAGCGGACACTAACACGGATGATTCCGACTCTGCTTCCTTTCTGAGCTCTACGCACAAAGACACCCAGGGCCCATGGAAGTGCAAGGCTAAAACTCAGCACTCGGTGCCTCCCAAACACCCAAAGATCCCTACATTTGAATCGGGTGACATGCATCCCAGATCCACTTCATGGGTTTCATCTCAGGAGGTAGTGGATTATGTTAAAACATATATCCAACAAGATTTTGACAAAGAAGTGCGTGCCCGCCTTCTGTCTGAAATCCCTAGACCCGATTTGACAGACAAGGTGTTGAATACCCCTGAAGTGGATCCCACCATGGTAACGTACCTCAAGAAGCCTACAGAGGACCCCAAAAAGGCCCTCAATTGAGTGTGGAAGTTCTGCCAGGACAAACTGTTAGACATGACAGGCCCACTAACAAAGATTCTAGAGATGGCCTATCTCTCCAAAGAGTCCAACACCCCTATAAATGGTGAGATCCTAGCGGGGTGGGCCCAATGGGCCATTTGTCAGTTGGGTAATACTAATTGCTCCATCTCTAGTGAACGCCGCAGATCCATCTTGATGAAATTGGATCCAAAATTGGCAGCCCTAGGCTCTTCGGAGTCTGGCCCAGCAGTGCAAGGGCTACTGTCTGGAACCACTTTTTTAAAAGAACTATCGAAATTTGTCACGACCTAATCCAATCTAGACAAGGCTCTAGGATCAATTAAAAAGGTACTCAGACCACTTTTTGCAAAGGTCGGATGCTTTACGGGGCAAACTTTCATCCGGGGTTACCAGCAAGGCTTTCCAAGATATGCATCCCAATGAGGCCGAGATGGATATCAAGACCAAACTTCCACCTTCTATCCAAGCACATCCAGTCCTTCAGAGGACATTTCCGGATGGGTCAAGCCAGTGGCTATCAGGTCCCCTACCAGGACTCTAACCCCTCAGGTGAGAATTACTCCTTTGTGGGAAGTATCTTTGGGGAAAAGAGCTCAGCTTTTTGTACACAATTGGCAAAGAATTTCACAAGACCCATGAGCACTAGAGACTATTCAGGGTTTTAAGTTAGAGTTCTTCGAAACCCCCCTACAATTGAGTCCTCCACACAGGATGTATTTTTCCCAACTCAATTAGGGGATCATTTTGTTTGACCTTGGCGGACGGCGGAGGCCGTCCGCCAAGGTACCGCCGCTGAATGACCGCACCGCGGTCAAAAGACTGCGGCGGCCATTCAGACATTTCCTCTGGGCCGGCGGGCGCTCTCCAAAAGAGCGCCCGCCGGCCCAGAGGAAATGCCCCTGCAACGAGGACGCCGGCTCAGAATTGAGCCGGCGTAGTTGCAGGGGTGCGACGGGTGCAGTTGCACCCGTCGCGTATTTCAGTGTCTGCTTAGCAGACACTGAAATACTTTGCGGGGCCCTCTTACGGGGGCCCCTGCAGTGCCCATGCCATGGGCATGGGCACTGCAGGGGCCCCCAGGGGCCCCGCGGCACCCCCTACCGCCATACTGTTCCTGGCGGGAGACCCGCCAGGAACAGGATGGCGGTAGGGGGTGTCAGAATCCCCATAGCTGCGGAACGTGCTCCGCAGCCATGGAGGATTCTGTAGGGCAGTGGTAAACCGGCGGAAGACCGCCGGTTTACCCTTTCTGACCGCGGCTGAACCGCCGCGGTCAGAATGCCCTCGGGAGCACCGCCAGCCTGTTGGCGGTGCTCCCGTGGTCGGTGACCCTGGCGGTCACCGGCCGCCAGGGTCAGAATGACCCCCTTAGTCTTTTATCAATTCAGAAATTCAAACGCTCTTGTTAAAAGTTGCTGTGGAGGAGTCCAGCCTACACTCTCCTGTTTTCTTAAGTTCCATTTTCCTTGTTGAAAAGAAAGGAGGTGGTTCTTGTTTGGTTCTCAATCTTTGAGACTTCAACCAGTGGTTCCTCTACCATCATTTTAAGATGGAGGGGATCCATTTGTAATGAGACATCCTTCAGGAGGGGGATTGGATGGTCCGATTAGACTTAAAAGATGCTTATCTGACCATCCCTATCTTTCCACCTCACAGACGACTTTTTCAATTCCAGTGGAACAACAGGTATTACGAGTTCAAAGTCTATCCCTTGGGGCTGTCGTCAGCACCTTTGTGCATCACAAAGATCATGAGACCGGTAGTATTTCTGAAAGGCCTGAGGGGTTCACCTCATCATGTATCTGGACGACATAATCAGTATGTCCCAGTGCCCACAGAGAACCATTCTGCATCTGGAGTGGCCGATTTCCCTTCTGTAGAATCTAGGATTTATTATCAATGCCCAGAAATCTCTTCTGAGTCTGTTCCAGTGCATAGAATTACTGGGTTTCCAGGTGAACTCGCAGTCAGTGCAGCTGGTTCTCGCACCTCAGAAGGTGAAAAATATCAGAAAGGAGTTGTGGTCAGCTTTGTCCAAGGACACTTCATCCTTGAGGTCCATAGCCCATCTAGTGGGCCTTCTGGCTTCCTTCATTCAAGAGATATTCCAGGGCCCCTTAATTATCGCACCCTTCAACGCTTGAAAACCCAACATCTGAACAAGGGTCTTTCATATTTTCAGCAGGTCTCTCTTTCAGAGTAAGCGACAACAGAAATTTCTTGGGGGTTGAGCCACATGCGACCATTATTAAAGAAAACAAACCTAGACCCGCAAGACCCCAACAACTACAGACCAATCACAAATGAACCTTTCCTGGGCAAATTGATAGAAAGAGCAGCATTCGCCCAGATGTCACAATTCATTGAAGACAATTCTATACTTTCAGACTTCCAAACTGGATTCCGCCCAGAAGAAGCACTGAATCGGTACTCATGTGTATATGTTGTTTATGTGCTTGGCATGTTCGTGGATCATTGCATGGCTCCTGGTTTTGGGTTGTTATACTAGATATCTATGAATTCCTGCTCTCATCTTATCACACTTATCTACTCATCACTCTTATGTCATGTCTCTATCAAACTATCCTCCATTCTCACTCTGACTCATCCCAAATCCCTTCTACCACTTTCATCTCCTAAATATCTCTGCCTAAGCTCTTCCCTCCACTTCCACATCTACCTCACCAAACCTCACTCTACCTCTGTGACCTCCCACACAACCCTACTAAATTCTCCTGCATTCATCTCACCCTGCTACTATGCTCTCCCTAACCCTTCCACATACTCTTCCCCCTCCGCCCCCCTTTACTCATCCCAAGCCTTTGGGTTGAGTAAATGAAGGATATACTCCCAATTAACACTTCTGGATTTCTTTCCTCCTCCACCCCTCCATTACTCCAGTCAATCTAACTAACAAACTCTCATATCCGCGTCTCAAATTAACTCATAATAATACTAAAACTGTACTCATTATTTAACGATACTAATCCATCACTAATTCTTGTTGGGTTCCGGGGTAGCGTGCTACTCATCGAAAAGCACTTCGACGCCTCGTCAGGGGTAGTATGCGCTATATAAATCCACTCTCAGTCTATGTCAGCTATATAAATACGATTACAATACAATACAATACAATACAATACAATACATGGAGGCTTGGAATGGCAGGGTCATCTTTCACTCGATGCTTGAGATAACCATCGAGTCAGATGCCAGCTGTTGCGGTTGGGGAGCCCGTTGTGGCCAGATTTCCACTGTTAGTTCTTTCTGGATGTTGTGGAACACCCTGATTTTCTCTGTGTTGCCTCCCCATTCCTTACTGTGGCTCCACTTTTGTATTTTGATTAGGTGTTTGACAAGTTCTAGGCCTCGGTCCACCTCTGGGGAATTTGACAGCACCATTTGTATGCTTGTGCTGGCTATGGATTGGAGGTTTCCTTCTGAGACAGGCAGTTCTGGTTTTGCAACTGTAGTAGGTCTCTCAAAAAGAAGTCAGCTGTATTTTGTTTTTTTCCGTGGCTTGTGAACAATTACATAGTTGTATTCCTGCAGGTGCATCCCCCATCTATCAATCTTGGTCACACAGGAATATGTGGAAGTGTTTGCAGGCCCAGACTACAGATAAGCTCTCTCCTCAGGCTGGAAATATGCTCTTTCTTTGTCTGAGAGGCTTCTGCTGGTGTACATGTCACTGAGCATCTGTGTCATCTGTGTGTTGTGCTATTATGGGCCCTAACCCCACTGGGTGAGTATCCACTATCACCTCTGTGTCTAGTTTTGGGTCAAAGTATGCCATGACAGCTGCCTTTTTGTTTCCATCTTGATTCTTCGAAAGCTTTGTTCGCACTTGGGTGACCATTTGACGTCTGTGTTTTGTTTTGTTAGGTGTTGGAGGGGTGCACAAATGGTAGCATAGTCTCAAATGTCTCTGGCGCAGTAACTCGCCATGCCCAGGAACGATATGAGCATGCTTGCATCTTGTGGTGGTTTAATAGCAGTGAGGGCCTTGACATGTCCTGGATCAGGCATCATTCCTTTCTATGGGAATATGTGGCCAAATAATTTGTTTGGTTTTGTGAAACTCCTATTTCTTGGCTTTAAGAGTGAGCTGTGCTTCTATAAGTAGTTGACATAGACTGAGAGTGGATCTCATTCATGGGCCAGAACACCATATGTCATTGCTGTAGTTGAATATGTTTCTACCTGGCTGAATGATTCAGTAAATCATGTCTTGAAAGATTTCAGTTGCTGAGGAGATGCTGATGTTTAGTTGCTTATATCGAAAGAGTCTAAGGTACATGGAGAATGCTGCAATGTAGTGGCACCTTTCATCTAGTTCTATTTGGTGGTACCTTTTGTTGAGGTTAAGCTTGGAGAAGAGTTTTGCTCCATTCAACTGTTTGATCATAGGGGGGCGTGGTCAGTATCCGAGCAAGATGGCCGCACAATAGTGCTGCTCGGCCGGCCAGGGCACATTATCCGATCAAAATCCTGGCATCCACAGTGAGATCCCCCACTTGAAGACGGAGGTGTGAGTGATGTAGGCCTGTCACGCGATAAGTACATTGAGAGTGCGGTCTAGCCGCCACTGCACTGCCCAGGGGAAGACATCTACGGACTGGCTGGTGGTGTGTAGAGAGAAGGCCTGGCAACATTTGTGGAACTGGGATCCGTTACACAGGAATGGGCCTGTGGAGCCAGCACATGCTGGCCTCAGCTCCAAGAAAGGCTTGGTGGAGAAAACGGCTGCGGGGTCCGTCTGCCTAGGAGTGGCTGCGGATGACGGGCACCAGGTCTGAGCGACTATCCCGAGGGAATCAGCGGCTCCTTCATTTCCGGAAAGGCTGCGCGAGGTGGAACAACAGCTGACCTCACCCGGCCCGAACCCAGCCCAACACAGACCTCACAGAAGGTGAGAGAATGGCCTGTACACCTTGCCATTGAGAAGCAGAACCGTGGTGGGAGACAATTCTGCCTGCATGTGAGCCCCTGCGGTGTTTCGCAGCCTGGTTTCACGAGCCTGGATGGTCCCAACTTGAGATCCAGCAGTGGGAAGGATAGGCCTTCCCCGGCTGAGGCACATTGCATAGCGGCCCTGCTATGAGGAGGATAGATGCCTACAGGGTGAGGGAGAACTCACCCTGCGGCTGATACTGCTACTGTGAGAGAAACGACGAGGCCTTATTGAAAGAGACAGGGAGGGCACTCCTGAGCTGCGCAAGGACTAGCTGCACAAGGGGCTTTTGCTGGGCTGTGTTTGGATCAGTTGCGTGGCGAGAGAGCAAATAGAATGCATCAAATGAATCTATGCAGCAATGCGCTTTACAGCAGTGTAAGAAACAGCGAGCTGGGTAAGGACACTATGAAGCAGAGCTTGTGATAGTATGTCAGTAATGGGACGCAGCCCAACAGCGTGTTCCATTACACTCTAAGCCCACAGTGACAACAAATATCCTCCCATTATGTGCAATACGATATGGGCTATGTGAGTAATAACCTTCTAAATCAAATAACAGATGCATGGTCCGAATCACTCCTTTTATTGAGTACAGAGATGCTGCTTTGAGATACAACATCCCCCTGCCAAGAACATACGCCATAACAAGTGCAAACAGGCTTGTCCTGATTAGTAGCAGCACCCTGTATGTCTAGTGGGCTTACTGTTCAAGGTCCGCATGTGAGAAAGGAGGCATTACACGGGGACCCCAGTTTGGCCCTTGTCGCGCCAGTGACTGCCAGGCAGCCAAGATGGGTAAACCAGACAAAGGGCAGGCGAAGCTCTCATTCAAACCCAAAACACCAACCGCCTGTCTGCGCAAAGATGCACAAAGCGAAGAACAAGCAATAAGCCCTTTGGAGCAACCTACCCTGGAAACCACCCTTCAAGCTATACAAGCCAGCCTGGTCTCAATTGATGGGCAGATAGACGATCTTAATCTACGTATAGATCGCATGGCCAATAAACTGGACCAACAGGCAACCCGCTTTGCAGAGGCAGAAACCTGGATCTCAACTGCTGAGAATGACCTCAACACTGTGCACGCCTCCTGCCTGAATATGAAAAAGGTGTGGGAGGTCATACAGGCCAAAAATGAAGATCTAGAAGCCCAATCATAGCGCAAATATATCCACATACTAGGAGTGCCCAAGTCGACCAATGTAGGGAAAAAAATGGAGGCCTGTGTTCATGAGATGCTGCTATCTATGTTCGGGGTGGAGGCCCTGTCCTCCCGCTCGTGGTTGAAACAGCACACCGCTTACTTGGACCTTGACCTCTGCCTGGAGCATCCCCGAGCGCGATAATAGCCCAGCTATTGAACTACAAAGATAGAGGCACTATCCTGGGCTTGGCCCAAGAGCAGCAAACTGTCACTTACCAAAGGACTCCAATAGCTTTCTATCCCAACTTCACAGCTGCAGTGCAAGGTGCCAGGCAAGAATTCGCACTGGTGAAAAACAGATACAAAAAGTAGAGCTACTACTGTGTGATCATATCTGCAATGTGTGGGCACGATTGTCCCTCTCGCTATATAGCTTTGTTTGGTTGGCATATGTTGACACAGATTTGTACATTTCCTTTTGTGTCCTTCTTTGGTACCAGCACTATTGGTGAGACTCACGGGGTGGGGCCTTTGAAACTTTCAATGATGTTTGTTTCAGAAAGTCTCTGATTTCCTTCTCCATCGCTTCCTGCAGGTTGTATGCAACTCGTCCTTCCTTTTGTGCAACAGAGCAGATGCCATTGTTGATGTGTGGTGTCACAGACGTCCTTCAATAATTCCAGTCCGTTGGATAGTATGGGGAATTTTTGAGTCACTCCATGACTGGCCTCTGTATGGTAGCTAACTGAGATTAGTCCCATTTCCGCTTCTTTGGAGAATCTAAGGTGCCACACTCCTGGTACTTTCCCTTGGAGCACGTGTATGGTTGTTTCGATTGTTGTTGTCTTAAGTCGCAGAGTTGCTTTGTATGAACTGTGGCTGTATAGTGGTTTGGATGCACCCCAGGTGTACACCTAGACATCTGCTTGCTCCAAGTTTGGGATTGGTGTGAGTCCTTTAAATTTGTCTAAGTACATTACATTTATGGGCGCTCCACTGTCAATGATGAACGGTCTTGTGTGACCGTTTACTTGCAGATGGACTATTGGGCATTTGCTTTCCTCTCTTTTTGGTTTCATCTGATGTATGTCTTTCCCTGCGGGGGTTATGTCTGCTAGCCCTAGGCTTGCTGCTGTAGTTAGGCACAGGATGCTGGAAGAGGACATTTGTTGTTCTGGTACATAGACTTTGTCAACTATTTCTTGTCCCCAATATTTGAAGACCCCATTCATTTTAGTGACTTCTTCCTTGCCCACATGTAAATTTTCCAACACCTCTCAACTAACGGAGGTTGGTATGGCAGATTTGCTTGTTCATGTGTTCCCATTCCAGTTATCGATGCGTCAGTGTCCAGTATGAACTTTATTTTTTGCCCCTCCATCTTAATATTGACGGTGGTTGGTTGGCCCTCTGATTCGTCTACAGACATCATCAGAAGGAATCCTTCTTCATTATTATCACTGGATGCTGACGAGTTTGACTGGCTAGATAAAGAGATGAAGGGTTGTCGTCTGGAACTAGACTCAATGTTTCACACATGGAGTCTCACACTGTCATTCAACCTGCTGCGGTGGCTGCATGTGTCTTCTGTTTTCCCTTTCGTTTTTATGTTATGCAAATTTGTATAGAGTGGCTTATCACCCAGACGCTCGTTATGTGTAAGGTCTTTTGTCATGCCTGCTGGTCCAACTTTGCATTGCCAAAGCTGAAAGGCTGGCAGTCAGTACCAGCTCTACTGGCTTTCCCAATGCATGCTTATGTTGGTAAAAGGGGAAACCATGAAATCACCAGAGGTATTTTTCACAGAAAGATGAAGTCCTCAAGCTACCACGGCTGCTTGGGGCGTGGCCGGGTGGCCGAAGGAGTGAGTAGCGGAACCTCAGAACTCCGAGGAACCGGCCCTCACCTGACCCATCCTGCTGCCGTAAAGCCCTCCACAGGAACCCCATCCGGCATATAAGCGCTGTGAAGCTCCCGGGAGGAGAAAGTCCGAAAAAAAGAGGACCGCTATGGGGCCAAGAAAGATGGCAGGCGGACAGCCCAGGACGCTGCAAGGGCCTCCAAGATGGCGGCTGCCGTGGCTCGGCGGCCTTCAAGAGCGACAGGGGGCAGGTAGCAAGCTTCATCGGAGCTCGCAAAGAGTGTCTCGGGTAAAGAGGAGCCAGCAGCACTGGAGGCGCCGATCGCCTGCAAATAGCTGAGGAGCGGGCGATGACCTTGGGGGCGGGGGCCCACGACGCAGGAGACACAGGCTCTCGTGAACCAGAGTGTGGGCCCGCCGCAGATAAGGAGCGGTGCCCTCCCCTGACCCCCTTGCCGAACACTGCCTGTGTGGGGCTGCCTGCCCTCTCACCCCCCAAGGACCAATAAAAAAGAAGAGGGACCTGGACATAAAGGAAGCTGGGGGCCCCACTGCCAGCTAAAAGATAGCAGGGGCCCCAAATATCGGAGGGGTGGAGATCCCGCGCTACGTGGGGTGGTGGCTCCCCCCCACACTCTAGCCGGAAAAAGACTGGGATTCTAAAAGGGGGAGAGGACTGACAAGAATGAGGATGAGGGGGCCCGGCTAGCCATTGGGCCCTGGGGACCGCTTGTAGCACTGGGCGGCTTTGACGTCCTGACAGGCGGGTGCCCGGGGAGACACCCTAAACTCATCGGGGTGAAATGGAGCACAGGTGGGATCTCTGGCTGAAGAAGGCCTGCACACGCTGGATCATAGGCCTGCAGATAAGAATAGAAGTGCATGTGGGACCCACAAAGGCAAGAAAAAACACAGGTCAAGCGAGGAGCAGAGGCCTCGCAGTAGCAGTCGGACTATTGGTGTGACTGGTCAAGGGCACCTAGAGCAGTGCTTGAAATGGAAAAATTAAAGTGCAGGTACTCTGTGCCAGAGTACCTGCTTGTTTCCGAGAAGTGCCGCACTCTCCAATTAAAAGTATTAAGTTTTTCTTGAGATGTGCCGGTACTCTCCCTCTCAAAATAAAAAAGTACCGGACAGTACCGGCCCATTTAAAGCACTGGATGTAACTCAGCTGTGGCTGTGATATAGTTTGTCACAAGTCACACTTGTGCAGTTATAGAGCCGAAGTGGCCGTGGTAGAGTCAGTCACACGTCATGTCTGTATATGTGAAACACAGGTAGGACTGTCGAGTCAAACCTGCACCTCTGAAAGACAGTAGAGTTGTATCATTGTCACAACCTTGATTTATATCTCTGTACAGCTACGCCAGAGTCAATGTCCGGCAGTGCTTAATTTGTGCTGCAGGTTGAAGGGGGTAAGAGTAGCACTAATTTTTTGGAAACAAATTAATTCCATCATCAGATTTTGACCCAAAACAATACAGAGAAGGAAGGAAAAAAGCGAAAAAAGGAAGATAGCAGGAATCGAAGAGAATGTGCAAGAGTGAGATAAAAGCACAAAGTATAGACAGGTGGAAGAAGGAATGAGGTAGAATCCAGGCCTAGAAGTCATGCTATTCCCAATGAAAACTTTGGGCCCCTGCACCTATTTCCTTTCTTTTCTTTTATACAAGTTAAGCACTGACGAAGGTCATCCTGGGCGCATGAATGGCACTTTGAGATTCAGCAGTCAGTATTAGGCAAGGCTTGTGTTGCTGAAAGACTAGTAGGGTTGTAGCAGAGTTAGTCAAGCGCTACGCCTCTACTGGGCTGCTAGGGGTACAGCAGTCAATCAGAAGTCACAACTATGCCTTTCAGCATTCCCTATCAACACGTCTGCTTCTTTAGGGCTTTGAATGCCCTGCTCCAACTCCATTGTGTTTCTCTCCAAAGCACTTTCCCATCTGGCACAGCACTGTCATGGACATAGGTTCCTCAAAGATTTGTATACCAAGCAGCCCTGGTAGCTTTTTATTTTTAAACATATTTTATTGGATTTTGCAGAACACCATTCAAACTGTCAACAAGTCCCCCCTCGATCCAAATGACACAGTCTATATCCGTAACCTTCCATCATAGCACACTATTTCAGTAGCATTCCTGCAAGTTTGCAATATCTGCAGTTAACATCAGTATCAGTGCTTTGCATCCATATCTGCCTACTACTTGGGGTAGAATGACTAAACCTCATCCCCACGCTGGTGTGGTGCGCCAGTATGGCTAGTGCGTCTTTTGAGCCCATGTGAGTGAGCACCGTAGCTGTTGTGTGTCTGCTGCTTTTTGAGATCTTCTCATTATGCCCCGTAGGCCTTTTTTTCTCTTTTTTATTCCTCCTGGGGGACTTTCAGGGCCATGACTAGTAGTTCCCAAGCTTGCACATTTTACAATGTTCCTATCCCCTTGTGTGCCTCTCTACGCAGTAGGGTCCCTTCACATTCTGCCCATTTCACCCATTCCCTTGTCCAGGACAGAAAGGAAGGGCCTGTAGGGTTTTCCATTTTCTTGTGATTTCCCTCTTAGCTAATAATAGGCTCAGGCCCTGAAATCTGCTGGTGGTTTTGTTCTTAGTAGTGTGTGGATACGAGTGTAGTAAGCAATGGGCGGGTGTGAATGAGATTGGCTTTTCGATAACTGAGGCAAATCGTTTTACAACCTGTGTCTAGTATTGGTTTAGAACAAGACAAGTCCACAGTATGTGAATAAAGGACGCCCCCACCTCTCTACATCGCTAACAAGCTGCTTATTGTGTGTTAAAATAGCTAATAATCCTTTCTGGGTATAAATAGGCACTGTGTAGGATATAGAAATTGATGAGCCTAAATCTGGCATTTTTGGAGGTTCAGGGCATTCTATCCAGTATGCCCTTCCAATCGGTCTCTGATATAGAGGTGCCCAAGTCTGCCTCTCACTTGGTCCGTATTCCTTCTATGGGTCTGAGAGCCTCCGTTTGTAAATATCGATACAGGCAAGTAACCGCTTTCACTGTTCCAGTTGCTTGTAGGACATAAGAAGAGCATGCATGAGTTAGCTGTTCTGCATCTCCCATTCCCAGTGCCTAAGTATGATTGTCAGTGCTGCCCCGTGGTTCAAAACTTGACCTCCTGGAAGATTAAATTCTGTGCTGAATGTCTCAAAGTGGATTAGGACCCCATCCCGGAATAAGTCACCCAGTTTACTTACACCTGCTGCAGTGCATGTACCCAGGCCATACTAATTCGGTCCCCCTCTCAGTAACGGCAAGACCGAGAGGGGGAGTTCTGAGGAATATGGCAATTGAATATCCAATTCTTTCATGACTGCTCTGCAGCATTTCTGCATGGTCTTAAAGGCCTGCAGGCCCATTCCAGCAGGGGACTCAGTTCTCAGGATCAATCCAAGCAGTGCCTGATATGCAGGTGTCAACCCATCTATGCAGGTGTCAGCCCATCCTGCTGCCGCCTACTTGTCATCCATCTGGCAAGCAACTGCAACTACGCTGCCAAATAGTACAGTTCGAAGTCCGGAGCTGCCAGACCTCCCTGCCATACCGGACTCCAGAGTGTAGCATATGCCACTCGCCACCTCCCCCTGTCCCATACAGATGCCATACTAAGTGAGGTTAGTTCTTTAAAATAGTATTGGGACACCCACAGAGGGAGCGTTCCGAAGAGGTACAACAATCGTGGTAGCGCCACCATTTTCAAGAGAGCAATTCCGCCCATCACTGAAATGGGCAGCATCTGCCAAAAGGCTATAGATGTCTTTAGGTTGTGAAGGCCTAGCCCTTAATTACCCTCAAACATGTCCTGAGCAGTTCAATATATTTTGACCCCCAGGTATGGGAAGCAATGGGGCTCCACCTCCAAATCCCTGGGCAAGTCAATCAGGATCTCATTTTCCCCGATAAGGAACAATTTTTGTTTTGGACCAATTCACTTTAAGTCCCAAAACCTTTGCAAAGTGGTCTAATAGGGATTGCGCGCTCTGCAGATCGCTTCCTGTGTCTCGTAGTAATAGTAACAGATCATCAGCGTATACTGCAATACGCTGTACATCTTCCCCTGCTATGATTCCCTCAAAAGGGCTCCCTGGAGTTAGCAAAAAGCAAGGGGGATAGTGGGCATCCCTGCCTCATACCTTGTTCCATCCCAAAGCCATCTGAGATAGTCTGGCCCATCCGCAACCTGGCTGTGGGTCTAGTATATAAGAGCTTCGCCCAGGCCACAAATCTCTGTCCGAGTGCCATATAGGTCATGACTTCGTAGAGGTAGTCCCACTCGAGGCTATAGAACGCCTTTTCAATATCTATAGATAATGTAGCAGCAGTTGTTCAGTCATATGAGGTATCAGCTAGTACAGTCATAAGACTTCTGATGCAAGCTGCAATGTTGCGTTTGGGAATAAAATCTGATTGATCAGGGTGAATTAACTTGGGAATAAAGGGGAGAAGTCGGAGGCTAAAATACTACTCACGATCTTAAAATCTACATTCAGCATGGAAAGCTCTTTCCCTGATTTAAGTAACAGGGTGATCACTGCCTCTCTGCTAGATGGTGGCAGATGACCTAGTGTATATACCTTGTTAAACATCTTCATGAGTCTCGGGCCAACACTGTTGAGTAAGTACTATAAAATTCGATCGGTAGGCCATCCGATCCTGGAACTTTGCCTCGAGCCATTCTTTTAATGGCCCCCAGTACTTCAGGCACAGTTACTCCTTCCCCCAGTGCTACTGCATTCTCACAGCTCAGGCGAGAAACAGTGATATCTTGAAAAAATCTAGTTTGTTGAGTGGGGTCAGTGAGGGGTCTGCTACGGTATAGGGTGCGGTAAAAAGCAGCAAAGTACGAATTTATTTCTTCTTGAGTTTCCTGAGGGGTCCCAGAGATCAAATGTATTTTCAATATTAGGGAGCCCCTCTGCCCTAGGTTCGCAAGCCAAGCCAAAAGTTTTCCCACCCGATCCCCTTCATTATGTTGCCATGCAATATAAGCCTTCTAATCAAAGGAGCAGAGCTGCTCTATGTGCTCCTCCACTTGCTCCCTGACCTCCTGCAGTTGTGGCTCTAATTCTGGGTGGGTCGGTCTATCAGACTCTTTGTCCTTTAGCAAGTTGGAGCAAACTACAACCCTCTCCGAAATGCATTGTCCTCTATTCACCACCTTGAATGTTTCCCACTCTGCTTGGGAGTCTGAGGCCGAGCCCTAATTTTCAGCAAAATAATGCACTATTTGCTGTTGTGTCTTTTCCTGAAAGGGGGGATCCTCCAGCATCTCCTGATTCAGCCACCAGCTCGGCATTGGTGCGAGCGGTTTCCCCCAGGAAAATCTAAGCAGCACTAGGTTATGATCTGAAAGTGTGCAAGCAAGGTATTTGATACCGGCCACCTTAATGTGAATTTCTGGGGAGCATAGTAAAAAATCTAAGTGGACACGTAGCTCGTATATGCTTGAGAAAAAGGAGTAGTCCCTTTCTAGGGGATGGAGTATGCGGCAGCTATCCTGGAGTCCCCCATTGTTCCTGCCACTCTATCAGCACCTTCGCCCTGCACGTAGGTGAGTCCAGCAAGGGGGGGTGAGACCGATCCATCTTGGGGTCCATAACACAATTAAAATCACCCCCCAAAACTACCCTGCTCATTAATACATGAGGTAAACGTGTTGATAATTGGTTGAAGAAGAGGGACTGGGGATTGGGGTTATATATATGTTAATCACTGAGATGTCCTGTCCATCTAGCCTACCCATCACTGCAACATATCTCCCCTCATAGTCCTCCTCTGCGCACACTAATGAAAAAAGCAGGCTCGCCCTGATCCATATCAGAACTACCCGCGCATAAGCCGAGGACGTAGTATAATATAGTTCCCTCACCATCGTTTCTGCAAAGCCATGCCCTCTTTGGCAGTCTTGTGCGTTTCTTGTAGGAATGCAATGTCCACTCCCCATCTCTGGAGGTATGTGAAAACCTTATATCGCTTAGCGAATGGATGTATGCCCCTGACATTCCAGGAGATTATCTTATAACTTTTTTTATCATCTGTGAGGGGTATGTGATTTGGATCGGGAAGTGGACATTCTCCCCAGCATTCCATAGGAGATTACGCAGAGCTCCCCACCTCAGCCCAGCATGCATTGCTGACCTTTTCCACACCCGCGGTAAATCCCAACATTCCCCAACTAAATCTGAGTAATTAACAACCCAACTTCCCTGGACAGGAAAAAAACATTCCCCTCATCCAAACGTCAAATTAAGCTTGATCTCAGTATAAAACTTTTCAGGGAGGTGTCCAGGCAGCGGTCGAGTCTCAAGATATCCTGCCACCACCCAGCTTCAAACATCATTTTGCTTGCAACATCTTGTAGCCCTCCACCACGGGCATGTATAAGACATTAGAAAAGTCTGCGCTCAGTTCTTCAGGGGGATGCCTGACAAATGTATGTCCCTCTAACAGGCATTTAATTATCACTCTCATAGTCAATATTTCAAGTTCTATCAGATCATCAGGAGAGTGGGGGGTCACCACTGGTAGGCCCTCACTAGAGGGGAGCGATATATTCGAGTCATTGTCCAAGTCTGAGCTTGTGTTAGTGCTTGGTGGTGGCAGTGCTCGTTCTCTAGGTGTCTTCCCACTAATAGAGGCCACTTCTTTAACCACTTTCAGTTTTTCTTGCTGTACCTCTTTTGCTGTGGGGGATCCCCACACCATGTATCTTCCCCTCCTCCAGGATCGTGCACGGTGTTTCCTCTTCCCAGTGTAATGTTCCCCACTAGAGCCCGGTCCAGGCTGGCATTCCGCCCAGGACCAAGCCTCCTGTGGAGTGAGCAAGAACTGCACTCTTGTTGGGGTGATCACTCTGAGCCGCCTGGAAACTGCATAGAATATTTCACTCCTAGGTCTCGGAACTACTTTTTCACCGTGCCGAAGGCCGCCTATTGTCGTTGTACTTCTTTAGAAAAGTCAGGGAATATTATCACTTTATGGTTTTCAGTCACCAGATTGTTTTTTTTGGCGGGCGCGCCGCAGAATGAGGTCACGATCCCTAAATTGTAGCAGTTTTGCCTCTACCGTGCGTGGTGGCGCACCTGGAGAGGGTGCTCTGGTCGGTACCCTGTGTGCTCTTTCAAAAATGAGGAAAGCCCCTCTGGGACTAACTCCTGAGCAATCCATGTCTCCAGATAGCCCACCAGATAATTTTTCTCTATATTCTCCGGAAGGCCCACAACTTGTATGTTATTGTGGCGGCCTCTATTTTCAGCATCCTATGCTCTAGCCTCCAGCACTTTCAGTCACCGTTCTACATAGTTTAGCCTATTGCTGGCCACAGTTACCGCTGGAGTTGTCTCCGACAGTTCCCTTTCTGTTGCGGTCACTCGTTCCGCTAGGCGTCTATGATCATCGCGTAGAAGTCCCAGATCCGTGTTCATAGCGTCTATCTTCTGCTCCAGAGCTTCCTGAGATGCCGCAATTGCCTGCATCACATCTTGAAGTGTGGGAGTGGGGGGCATATTCTCCAAATGCAGGTGGCTCCCGCGCTTCTAGTTCAGACCCCTGGAATCCAATCATCCGGTCTTCCACTGTAATGTCTCATTTCTTATTAGACTTCCACATAGCTATGGGGTTCAGTGATATCTGGTGCGCTTGAAATGGGGCACTCTTGTGCTCTCTCTAGGTCAGTGCTTTAAATGGGCCGGTACTGTCCGGGACTGAGTACCAGCACTTTTCTATTTTGAGAGGGAGAGTACCGGCACATCTCAAGAAAAACGTAAGACTTTTAATTGGAGAGTGACGGCACTTCTCAGAAACAAGCAGGTACTCTGGCACAGAGTACCTGCACTTTAATTTTTCCATTTCAAGCACTGGTTACATCAGACAGGGGCCTAACTTGCCATTAACTTCGGCTCTGTGGGCATTTCAGAAGCATGTGATGTAGTCCACTAATGATCCACTGATGGTTTAAGGACCAGCCTGTCCATTTGACTCCAGGCCACCACCCCCATGATGAAAGGGAACCAGTCCCATTGTTCATGGTCATATTTACAAAAATAACCTTGAATAATTCTTAAAAAGATTGTTTTAAGTACCTTTTTCCTTTAATGTATTTATAATGTAGGTGTTGTGAGGGGAGTCTATTATAGACATTTTGCAGAGAAATGTGTTTGTTTCATGCAACATCCATTAAAAATGTTTCCTTTAGATCAAAATAGGACCTGACATATGAGAAAGGGTATGGTGTCACGGTGATTATTTGCAGAAACAATAGTGAGATACTGTTGTGGTAGAGTATTGAACACACATCACTATCCCTGAATATTAGACTTAACACATTTAGGATTTGGATGAGCGTGTCTGTGCGCTGACAGCAATCTGGCAAAGATGGCATCAAAGAGCTGAAATTAGATCATAAATTCAAAGCTGTTCCGAACAAGGGCCCCCAAAATACGTTAGGCTCAGGGCCCCCAACATTCTTAATTTTCCTTGTGCCGAGCAAATAGGGAGTGGGGAAAAGGTGCAGCGCAGGCAGGGATTCAGTTGAGTGAGAGAGTAGCGCTTTGAGGTCGAGTGGGAACATAGCGCAACCAGACAGGCGAATGAGAGAGCCAAGGACCATCCCTGCACACACTAAGCGCCACGAATGAGGGGTTCACCGTGCCCAAAACAAATGTCAAGAAGTCCTCTGCAGACTGTGAGGAGAGGCGCTGAGCAAGGCAGGAGCGCTTTGCAGACACTAAGCAGAGCAGATGATGAGCGAGGAAGAAGCCCTCGGCCTATAATGCACCTCTGCTCCCCAAATTTCCTCTACATTTTCTTCCCAGGATGGTCCGGTCCACTCAAGACGTCAAAGTGCCACATATAAGTAATCCTGGGTGGATTGTGCACTGTATTACTCCGCTGAACTAATCGAACTAATCGAACTGTCACACCTGCAAATAAAGTTTTGTACAACGTCTAGGACTAAGTGTGCCCTTAAAAACATTAATTACAAGTTTCCCTAATATTACTGGCCAATACATGCCCCTTTGGCTGCTCTTTGTGATATTTGGGTCATATTAGTGGATGTGTTTATGTTCTTAGCCGTCAAAGGTGGCTCAGTAGTGCTTAGAAAGGACAGGTACTGTCCAGTACTGAGAACCTGCACTTTTTTAATTTCAAAGGGAGAGTACTTGTGCTTCTCAGCACTTGTGATGCAATACACTTAATGGGTGAGTACCCGCACTCAGGAGTACACAGGAGCAAACTCTAAAGGGTGAATAGCTGCACTTCTATAGTTCCATCTAAAGCACTGTGGTTTAGTGATTTCAACCTTAATTTCCAAAATCTCACCACCACCATGTCTACAGTACGAATCCTGGCAGGGCCAAACCGTCCTTCCATGTTTATTAGGTCCATTGCATTGGGCATTGCTCGCACCTGCTTTTACAGTGCTTAGAAGTGGCGCAAGGGGTTCATGGTGCACAATGCCTAAAAAAACAGTTATTTTCAATACTGTAGCCAGCCACGGCAATACCAAATGCTCGTGCAGCAAGACAAAAACTAAGCAGGAGGTAACTAGTTTCTCAGTTAGTACAGATCAGCAACCTTTTTCATAGTGACTCCCTCTCCTACTCCCTACTAGTGTTTGTTTCACATCAAACACACCTAACAAAACCTTTCTTACATCACCATAGAGTCCTTTACTAGGTGCTTAATTTGAGCAAGTGGTTAAAGGCAGTGGGTTCCGGCGTTCATTTTAAGAAGTTGGGACTTATTTTTGAAAATCGAACTTTGACCAAGAGCAGAGAGAGAAAGGCAGAAAAAGGAGAAGGAAGGCGGGAAGGAAAGACACGATAACTGTGACAGAAGGTGAAAGCAAGAGTAGAAGTGAGCTAAGGAGATAGGGTGAGTAGCGGGTAGAAGAAAAAGGCAAGAGATAGAATAGAGATTAGACAGCCTTGGTGTTCACCAGCAAGGAATTCAGCAGTACAGCGGCATCAGCAGTGGGCTTCTAGGAAAAACTTTGGGCCAAGCACTTCTTATTTTATTGTTACAAAATAAGCACTGACCACCTATCTTGCCGGACGCCACTTAGGGCCCACGTGCATCCAACACTATTGTGCTGTACCAAACAAATGGGCGGGGCAGAGGAACCACAAACAACCGGGGCAAAAATGCTCGAACCAGCCCCCTCCCCCTTTTCTTCCTCTCTTCGTTCTATCACCATCCATCCATTCTCCCGCTCTCTCCCTGAGGTATTTCTCTTCACCTCCCCCCACCTCTTGAAGCCCCTTCTGTGCTGCTGCAATAAAGTGGAGACATCTACCAGCAGAGGCCCTGTGATTTTAAAACTGACCTTCTGTGGCTCCAGCCCACTGGGGAAATGTCCCATGGAGTAAAAGGTCTGCCCGGCCGTCGCACGTCGCACACACTTAACTTCATACGAGAAATCCTGTCCATTTCTGTCGCGCCTTGTAACCCGTGGTCTCCAACTGCTCCGATGAAAAAAAAATTAAGAACACTAGGTGGAGCTGTCGCCTTGGAGCGAGTTATGTTAAAACGCCTCCAATTAAGTTGGTCTGACTTACAAAACGACCATTATTTGTGCACATCTCATGTGTTGCATTTTGTTGTGGCGGTGATATACTGTTTTTTTTGGGCTGTTGAGTTTTTGGGCTGCATTGTTGCTTTTTGTTACTGTTGTGGTGCATTCAGTTTTGACTATTTACTTTGTGCCCAATTATGTTTTTGTTCTGTTATTATTTTCCTTTGTGCCATTCATTGTGTTGTATTTTGTTGTTCTTTGGAATTACTTCGCATATGTCAACAACACCAGCTAAATTTGCAGCCAAAAGCATCGCATTTCTTTAAACTTTCAGTGACAATCATTCATTTTCCATTGGTAAAATAACGCTGCTCCAGTTCTTTCATTAAGACACAAGTCAGCACAAAGCTGTGGTTGAGGCCTGTCTCAAATAAGCACATCAATTTTTCAGTAAAAAAATAGAGGTCCCCTATTTGAAAACAGAAGGACAACAAGGCGATGAGCTGGAAAGAGTTACATGTGAAATTAAGAAATGAAGTAGCATATTTACAAGAATCTGGTGAATCAGTGCTGAGTTTTCTTGCATTGCCCCTGCCCCACCTAACAACACCAAGTGTGCGCCATATGTACAATACAGTGCATCATGACTCACGTGAGGCCAATAGCGTCAAAACATTTTTATGCTACTGTGAAGCTTTGCTGCATTAGCAATCATATCTTGAAACTAATGCAGCAAAGTGCAAGGAGGCCCATTGATGGGCGCATCACTTTAATGCCTGCTTTGAGCAGGCATTTAAATATTGCCAAAAATGGTGCAGTGAAATCTTGAAGATTTCACTGCGCCATTTTTGTGATCCACCTAACACCGGAACACCCCTGTTGCACACAGAAAAGAAATAGAAAATGTTTTTCATGCCCTGAACCCCTTTGTTTGCTGTAAGTAGATTAATGATGTACCCATGGAAGAATGAGTTTGCTGATGATCGCCTTCCTGGAAAACTGGAAGGACTATTTTTTACTGCAAATTAAATCTTGTGTTAATCTTAGGAATGGATTTGGGATTTGGTTTAAAAATCACCTTATGTGGAAGAAGTTTAAAATAGAGATACAAAACCACAAGTGATCCTAGTTCTCTCTATTGTCTAGCAAATATATTTGGTACTAAGAACGCTGTCTAAGCCGATAACCAAATCATATTTGCAGTTTAAAGAGGCTCAAACGGATCTCCATGCAGCTGCCTGAGAACCATAAGCAAATCCTAATTAGGGAGAGTAACCTGAGTGACTGGTTTTCTTAAGCGAAAACTCCTTAACAGTCTCCTACCCAATGGAGACAAACTAGTCAACTCTCCACTGGCACCCAAAAAGCTTTTGTAGCTGCCCATTAAGCTACTAAAGTTGAAGGGACCGGGTTTTTAAGGAAACCCTGACTTAAAACGTAAGAATTTGGAATGGATTCCTTTGCCACTGGATCTAAACCTTTGAGTGAACACCATTTTGAAAATGAACTTCAGTTCTTCTCGTAAAAGGGAAGAGTGTACTCCTTCCAAGATATCTAAATGTACATGGCTACCTGACTTGAGCAACCCAAGTTTTGTAAGGTTAATCTCGCAATGTGTAAGCCGTTAGGATGAGATTTTGAAGTTGGCCTAATGGTGATATTTGGAACTGGAGAGGGGAAGGGATTAACAGTAGCTTGAAGAATTTGCCTTTGGAGAGACTCATTAATAGATGAAACCATAGATGTCTTGTCCAGAAAAGAGCTATCAGGATTACCAATATACTCTCCCTTCAATTCTCGTAAACACCCTCCGTAGGACGGGAATCAGACAGAAAGTACACAGTAGAACCTGCGGCCACAGGATTGATAAGACATCCACTGCCCAAGCCTCCTGACAGTTCACCTCTGTGCGAAAGATTGCCGCTATTGCATTCAGTGGAGAGACAAACATGTCTATCAACAGGATCCCAAGGAGAAGGCATGTTTGGTTGAATAGGAGATAAGCAAGATGGTAATATACTGATAAAGTGAGGTTGCAACTCGAGCCTGTTTGCTTGAAAGTTGAGGTCCCACTAGATACATATGCCCCTAAATCATAACAGATGAGTCTCCACCTCGGAACATATCTGAGTCACTAATTGGTTTAATTGAGTGCTCTTAGTTCCTCCATGGTGTTTCAAGGAACGCCAATTTTTTGCCTTGTAAGTGGAGGTGGAAAAACAGCAGTTGGAGGAATTTACTCTGACTTGTTCGGACCATTGCACCTTGCATTCCAGATCTCCCAGTGTTGCTCCCCTCCACCAAATATGAGCATCTGTTGTTGGCTGCAGACAAGACGGGATATGGATTGGAACTCCCTTTTCTTAATTGGCCTTTGTAGCAAACAACTCAGGACTTGAATTATTACAGGAGAGAGTGGCACCTGGACTTGGTAATCACTTGTGGTCTAGATGCCAATGTCCTAGTAGATGTTTACCTAATGGCTTTGGTGAAATCGGGCTCAGGGGACTAAAGCTGTCATTGCCAACATCAGCTTTTGAACCTTTAACCAAAACCTAGTTGGTGCTAATTGAAGATACAATAGTTTGTAGATTCAACTGGTGCATCTCAAACCTGTTCTGTGGAAGGAAGGCACAATGCTTCCTTGTATTGAAAATCACCCTTTTTTAAATTTCTTTATGGATTATATTGTAAACCGAGTATGATATAAACAATAGTTCACTCTTCCCAGTGACATATTTAACCATATTCATAGGCAGAACTTCCCTATTAATTTAGCTGGTTTCAGATTTGAATTCAGAGCATTCGGTCTCAAGCCCATCTAATGAAGAAGATTGTTTGTCATGGCCACAGCCTTTTGGGCCTTAAGAAGAGAAGAGGCATGAATTGATCAGTCATTGAGTTACAGAAAAAATGAAACTCCTCTGAGCATAGAACTGCAACCAATTGTGCCAACACCTTGGTAGAAGTCCTCAGTGATTTTGAGAGGTTGAATAGTAGTGCTTGAAATGGGTAGTGCTTCCCATTTACTGCAAATCTGAGAAGTCAATGGCTTTCGGGATGAATTAGGATATGTAAATAAGCATACTCCAAATCTAATGTTGCTGGGAAGTTGTCTTTTTTGATCAATTGAATAATTATTGGGAATGAAATAATTTGAAAAGGTTCCAACTTGAAGAACTTGTTCAGGGAATTCTAGTTCAGTACTGAATGAAAAGATCTGTCTGCTTTTAGCACCAAGAGGAAGGAGTAGTAGAGCCCTTCTTTTTCTTGTTGAAGATAAGCTTGGATTACCGTCTTCTTGATTATCAATTTCTTGACCCCTGAATAACATTGGCTTCATTTTTATATCATCCTTTGTTAATGGTGTAGGTCGAAAAGAGGCTTTGTGCTCGACATGTGTAAAAGCGATCTGATAGCCATTTTGGATAATTGAGAGGACCCATTGGTCTGACACAATCCATTGTGGTAAAAAGAACCATAGTCTTGCCCCTACCTCCAAATAGTCATTTCTGACTTGATTGTAGACCAAATTGTCCTTGTGGTCAACATTTACTGCAAAATACTGCTCCCCGACCTCAAGCCTGACCTTGAAAGGGACCTTTGTTGTCCTGCTGTCCCTGTAGGTTCCACTTTGAAAGTTAGACTTCTGCCAGTGGAACATCTCAAGATCTTCTTTTCATCAGCAGACCTCTGGATAATCTCATTCAACTCTTCTCCAAACAGTTTTGGACTGAAAAATGAAACCTATTAAACTAGAGATTTTTTATTAAATTCCTGTTTCCATATCTTTATCCACAGGGCACTGCAACCAGCCACCACCGCTCTTGCTGATGCTGCCGAAGCCCATAAATTGTCAAAGTTTACATCTGGTAAGACCTGTGAGAGGGCATTCATTTGTGGTAGGATGGCCATATTCACTGTTTTGACTTATAAAGTAGTGCAGAAGGTTAAGGTGAGTGCTGCAAACCACAACGAGTAGCATGCAGGATCACAGATTTATATTTTATGTATATTGTACAGTGGGTTACTGCTTTTGTCACTGAGCTCCTGTTACTTGTCGTTGCTAGGTTCGAGTCCTTCTATTACAGCACAGTGAGCAATGAACCAGCATCAAAGAGTAGAGGTGGGTAAACCAAGAGCCGAACCAGAGCTGAGCCAAGGGTTGGCTGCATTCTAAGAGCCTGTGCACAAGCCTAGCCAGGAAAATGTTAGTCATGTAATCTGTGCAAGAAACATCACGTAACAATATTATAAATTCTCTTAAAAAGTCAAAAAAGTGTATATTTAAAGTGCAGGAGCATTTTACATTAGTATATTGGACTATATCACTACATTGAAAGACATTTATTGAAAATTATTGCTTTGGAACATGAACTTAGAAACGTTCCTGCCACTGGCATTAGTGATCCAAGAGGCAAGCTATTTGTGCCTTATACGAGGCCTACATTCTTATCATAGATGAAGCAACATCATAATCTAGTAAATCAAACACTGAGGCCTGTATTTATTGCCAGGTCACACAGTGCAGCAAGTCACCTAGCTGCACTGCGTGACAGGGAAAATGCAGGTATGTGCTGTATTTATAAGAATACAGGACATTCCTGTCCTTTCTCATGTGCTGGCTCCCTTTTGGCTGACTAGCGCCAACACAGGTACCCAGCTGCCTGCATTGCATGCAGGATTGTTTTTGTGCAGGAAAAAACAATCCTGGGAGGCACAATGCAGGATACATTAAAAGAGGATGAAACAAGGAGAAATACAGATATATCTTCTTGTTACAGATTTTGATGAATCCCCATGTTTACAAATTCTTTTAAATCTCGGAATGCGTCAAAATTCATGGGAGTTCCGCAGGAACACCCACGCAGCGCCATTGGGAAAGCCTCCCTAGCACAGAGTAAGGCAACACAGCAATTTGCGCTGTGTTACCTTACTCCAGATTTTTGAAGCCACTCAGAGCTTCGCAAAGTGGCTTTTGTGTGGCTTCAAAAATCTGACTTAAGGTTTGCTTCATAAACTATGTGGCAAGAAAAGCCAAATTATGCAGCACATGTTGTAATAGTATTACTTTATTATTTCATCACGGTTAAACTTGGTAACACTGTCTTGGCTGTGGTTGCACCTTATTAGTACCATTTTACTGTACCAACAAATAGCAGTAAGCAACAAAAAGGTGACAAGTCTAGCTTTGCGCAGACTTTTCACTGCGCAGCAACACGTGGCGCTGCATTTTTAGTAACGTTCGAGCTAGAAACTTTTTTTGTGTTGTTAAAATCTGCAGATTATGTGGCAGAAAGATTATGTGACAAATGTGGCAAATCTGTAATTATGCCAAGGCCGCACAATTGCATGATTCCAGTGGCCCTGGCCACAGCCAGGCATCTCGCTGGAGCTTTCAGAGGCTTGCCCACCGCTGTACGTGCTGGGGATTAAAGGGTCAAATATCTGAGTCTCTTTTATATTCTATACATCTCTGTGTACAGCGTATTGCGCATTTTACTCTACCCTTTCAGTGACGGTAAGAGAGTCGTCTGGTCCAGAGCTAAGCGCACAGTGGCCTGGTGATGTCCAGGAAGTATTTATTGAGTTTGATCTCCTCCGTGAATGCAGCTGCACTGTCTGGGCAAGTGGAGCAACAACAGAGTCATGTTTAATCATTTGCTCTTTGGGGGTCATCCTCCTGGGTAGCACCACCATCCACTGGCCCCAAGCCCCCGCAGTGCGTAGGGTGTGGGTGCACTTCAGGGGGCCCCTCTGGCCTGCGAGCTCGTGAGCGGGGAGGGGTGGGGCATTCATTGTACCTTGCGGGGTGGGGATGGGGGGCTCTCAAGTTTCCTTACGCCGCTGTCCACTGGGACATTAACACCCCGTCGCCACACTGTGACGCACTGGACTTCACAATATGAGGCCTCTCATGGCTACTTGACTACCTCAGAAGCCCCGTGGCGTCTGCATCACACCTCCGATGCTTTGGCTCTCGGCATTGTTAGGGGAAATGGAAGCGCTTCAAGCACCTTATTGTTCTGACACTCCGTGAAATTGTCCCCATCTGCCTCCTTTTCATATAAAATTAACCCTAAATGGAGACAACGACCACATGCGTTTATTTCTGGATTCACGCTGTAAAGCGCCTAGCTGCCGCGGGTGATAACATACGTCAGCTGTATGGAAACTGGAAAGCATAGGTTTATGACTTTATTGTTATTTTCCTTAATCTTGTTATTCTGAGATTGAAATAACGGGTTCCGTTCGGTGGTAATAAATTATTGTTAGTATAGACAACCCCTACCGCTGTGTTACGTTTTAAATCCGGAACTTCTCCAGCCCAAGAACCAGGAATGTGACATGTTACTGCGACACCTTGAAGGTCTTTTTTTATTTGGATAACCATATTTTTATTATTTTATACATAGTGTAGCGTTTCACAATGTATGTCTGATAGAACAAAACATAGGTTGCCGTCCTCTGTTCACCGAGAGAGTCCCCCTTTTGCTTCATATAAAAATGAGCAATCATATCAACACACTACATCTTGTAAGGTATTACACTTCCGCTTCCAGCCGAGAGTCTGCTGTCCATTTGAACCAGATTCTGGTATGTCCGCGGGCAGCCTCGCGCCACATACATAGGTCCCTCCATTTGGGCGCACCAGTCCACCCCCCACTTCGAGAGCGGTGGCGGCAGTGCTTAATTTGTAAATAAAAAGGTGCCGGTGCCCAAAGCCCCCCTCTTAAAACACGCGGATGTTGCAATTAAATGTGTGAACACGGAATACTAAGGCAGGGTAACCCTGAAGCCA
This sequence comes from Pleurodeles waltl, assembly GCF_031143425.1. NCBI lineage: Eukaryota > Metazoa > Chordata > Amphibia > Caudata > Salamandridae > Pleurodeles > Pleurodeles waltl. Next base: position 774,121,151 of record NC_090446.1, on the reverse strand, counting down.
TCTCAGGCCTCTTCAATCCATATAAGCCACTCCCGGCCCCTTCAGCTCACTCTAGCAGCTCACTCCTTTCTTCCTTTGTGACGCTTTTTCGTTTTTCCCTTCCTCCGTCTTTCCCGTATGTGTCTTTTGCTCGCAGCAAATGCTTGAGGCAGAAGAATAAGCCCCGGCCCTCAAAAATAAGTGCCGGTGCTCAGCACCGGAAACAACAAGCACAAATTAAGCACTGGGTGGCGGTCTACTCACCGTCCACTGCGCTGCAATGTCTCGTTTGGCGATCAGAAGAGTGCCAAGCAAAATCCTACCTGCTCGAAAACTCCACCCCCACCCATCACCCACTTTGCAGGTCTTATGGAATATTTCCTAAACATTGTTGATTTACACACTTGTGTGATTCATTGTCTCTGTATATATGTGTGCGTGATGCAAAGCGCTCTGTTACTCACACTGAGATAAGCAGCCTTATAAAAGGAATTACATCCATGTGTGAGGGACTATCAATAACCAGTAGCCAACAATAACCACTGGCTTAACCACTGACATGGGTACCAGAACAGCATTCTGCTTGGTGTAAGGCACTTCCATGTCCAAGGCCGTGCCAGGGGTAGTAAGCACCAAAGCGCTATATGAATGTATTTATGAGTACAATATAGTGGCAAGATGAGGTGTGCTAGTGAGGGAATCTGCAGAGATGAAGGTCATTGGGTAGGGGGCGCTAACAAAGATTGTCCACTGGGCACCACCAATGCTAAAACCAGCCCTGTGTTGTATTCCAGAGAAAGCACAGCGTGCATAACCATATTGGTTTAGGAAGCTACATATACGGCTTCCCGAATCAATCAAATACAATTTTTATGAAATCGAATACTGCTATGGAGCTATTTCTTGCCATAACTTGGAATTTAATTAGTTGTTTCTCAGTAGAGTTTAATCTAATTCTTCTTCATTGAAGCTTTGTAGAACTACACATTTTTCTTTACTTTGAGTGTACATACAGATTACAAATAATTTACTTAGATCTCTTTGGAATAATCAATATCTGCTGGCCAAAAATATTAACCGTTTGTAAATATTGACCCAGTTTTAATGGAAACATTATCCTTCCTGGAAGTTGGTTATATGAAAGCTCCCACTTGAAAAAGTTTTATCCCAGAAAAGGTGTAGGAAATCCACCTTTTCTGTCTGGTTGCCATGGCCTTTTCAGCTTTGGTGCACCCTATTGTAGGAAAGTACCCTCTTTTCAGAAAGGTTACCCCCACTTTTTGCCTGCTGTCAGTGTGTTTTAACTGTGTTCACTGGGATCCTGCAAACCAGAACCCCAGTGACGGCTCTCTCCCTCTAAATTTGCTTCCTTGGGACTTCACACAGCTCACATTTGGCATACTGGTGCCCCCATATACGTCCCTAGTATGTGGTACCCAAGTACCCAGGGCATTGGGGGACCAGGGGTTCCCCATGGGCTGCAGCATGTATTATGCCACCCATGGGAGCCCTTGTAAAATGTGTCTGTAGGCCTGCCATTGCAGCCTGCATGAAATGGTGCATGCACCCTTTCACTTCAGGTCACTGTAAGTTACCCCTATGGTAGGCCCTCCTAACCCAGAGTGAAGGGTGCAGGTACCCCTACGAACTCCAGCTCCATTTTCCTAGACTTTGTAAGTGTGGTGAAGCCATTCACCCCTGTTCTGGACACAGTTCACTACCTGTGTTCAGCTACATAATGTTAACTCCGAACCTGGGCATGTTTGGTACCAAACATGTCAGAATCATACCCCAATACTGTTGGCAGTATTGGTTGTATGATTCCATGCACTCTGGGGATTTCCTAAAGGACCCCTATCTTTGCTCCTACCATTGTGCAGGGTTTTCCCAGGCAGCCCGTGCTTCTGCCATCCTACAGACAGGTTTCTGCCCTCCTGCTGCTTGACCAACTCAAGCCCAGGAAGGTAGAACCAAATGTGCCCTTCAAAGCATACCAGTGGCTTGGGAGAGGGATGCAACACCCTTTTCCTTTGGAAATAGGTGTTACATGGCTTGGGAGGAGTAGCCTCCCCAAGCCACTGGTATGCTTTGAAGGGCACATTTGGTGCCCTCCTTGCATAAACTGGTTTGCACCAGTCCTGGGACCCCCCGGTTCCTGCTCTGGTGTGAAACTGGACAATGGAAAGGGGAGTAGCCACTCCCCTGTACATCACCACCCCAGGGGTGGTGCCCAGAGCTCCTCCAGGTGGCCACTTGATTCTGCCATCTTGAATCCATGATGGGCCGAGGCCTCTTGGAGCATCGGAGTTGTCAGTACAGATGGGTGACATCACATTACCCTCCTGAAAGGTAGTCACCTTGCTAGGTGACCAGTCCCCCTTCCTGGGCTATTTAGGGTCTCCCTCTTGGGTGGGTCCTTAGATTCGACATGCAAGATTCCAGCAGGACTTCTCTGCATTGTTTTCTTCACTTTCTGGCCACTGAAACTGCAACTGGACCCTCCAGGAACCCACAAGCTGCACCCACAGCGATGACTCTGCTTGCAAATTGTTTCCACGGCTCCTTGCAGCAACTGCAACATTTACCCGGCTGTGCATCCTATAAGGGTGACAAGTCATTAGTCTGCATGAGAAGGAAGAAGGAATCTCCCTCGGAGTGAAGAAGTCACTCACCTGCATCCGCAGGCGCCAACTACAACGATGACCAGCTGCGTGGATCTCCTCTCCTCCAGAGCTGTGTGGATTCTGCATCATGGGTAGTGGTCTGGAGTGGTCCCCTTGGTCCTCCCTACCAGATGTCCAACTTGGGAGACACTGTGTGGTTCTTTCATGTGTGTAAGTGCTGTGTGACTACAGTGGTATTGCATAAGCTTTGCATGTCTCCTAAATAAGTCTGGGCTGCTCACCCACAGCTACCTATAGAGAGCCCTGGTTTCCTAGACACTGACTACTCCTCACTAATAGGGGACACCTGGACCTGGTATAAGGTGGTAACACCATAGGTGCTCACTACACACCAGGCCAGCTTTCTGCACCTATCTGCTGCTTAGAGAACTCTGTGCACTTTACCCCCACTGATTGAATAGGGTTTCTCTTGATTGGCACATTTAACTTGCTTATATGTCCTCAGATTATCATGTAGAAAGTGCACCCAGGCCCTTGAAGTTAAATACCACTTGTGGACAGCAGCACCTATTGTGTCATCCACTACAGTGGCAGGGCAAACATGACTCCAGGCCTACCCTGTGAATGAGCGACTACTGCAATGTAAACCCTACACTAAAGCCCTTTTTGACAGGTGAAAATATTTTTAAATATTAATAAATGACCCCTATGTATAACTTGCAGCTCACAAGGTATAGTGCATGGTATTCAAACGTGGGAGAGGTAGTACATTAATAATACCATGGCCCTACAGTGATAAGGCCTTACAAACTATTTTCACTGTGGCAGGCCTAGCTGTCCTATGTAGAAAACCAGACTTCCAATTATAATTCTAATACTGAAAGGTCAGGAAAGATAACCACTAGAAATTAGAAACCCCCCAACCACAACCTGAAGTTACACAGGCACGTAGAGGCAACTCAGTTCAAATGAAGACCTGTACAAGAGTAATCCATGTCTCAAAAATAAAATCCTACAGAAACACCATAGCATGGAAAAAGCAAACACTCTTACAGAATGCAAGAATAAGTAAAATATGTTACATTTAAGCAGGAACTGCATCTCTCACATAGATTGCCTGTAACAGACATAAGTATAGAGCCCCGTCGGCAGACCCTTCAGGATTTTGTGATTTGCAAAAAAAATCACGAAATCAGCAGTTTTGTAAAAAGCCAGTGCTTTTTACAAACGTGCCAGCGAAGTTGGACAAAAATAAATGCCCTATGGGCTCCCCACGTGACCAGTGAGTGGCGGGACCAAAACTTGATAAAATGAATGCCCCCCTGGCCCGCTGCCCACGGGGCACCCGCAAAACATTTCTTTTTATCAAGTTTTGGGCCTGTTGCCCATGGGGCATGCGGCAGACCGAGGGGGCATTTATTTTTTTAAGCGATTAGGACCGCTGCCCATGGGGCATGGGGTGAGTCCTAACTATTTAAAATAATACATGCCCCCTGGGCCCACAGGGTACCCCATGGGTGGTGGGCCCATAACTTGATAAAAGTAAATGCCACCCTGGGCCCTTGACACACCATCCACAAGGCACCTGGGTCATTTGTTTCTATCAAGTTTTCAGTACCACGGGGCACGCGGTGGGCCCAGGGGGAATTTGTTTTTTAAAATGATTAGGGCCTGCTGCCAATGGCAGGGGGCATTTATGTTTTTTTAACTGATATGGGCCTGCCACCTACGGGTCATGTGGTGGGCCTGGGGCCATTTATTTTCATCCAAATTCCAAAAGACAGTACTGCAAAAATGCAACAAAATATGCAGATTTGTGCCGCTAAATGTGCTAACCCATGCTGCAAAATACTGGTGGGGGAGGTCTGAATAGGAAATCTGTCAGTGTCTATTTTTTAAATACTACCAGGTCTGAGACCCAGAGGGACCCAGCCCACTTAGGGACCTTATTAAAAAGCTTAGCTTAGAGAGTAGGGCAGTGTATTTGCAAAACTTAATCCCTCAAAAGGTGATGAAGTCAACTAATTTATTAAAAATATGGAAGGGCAAACCGTTTGCAGGGCATTTCTACTCAGAGTAATAGATTTTCATTTGTATATTCAAATTAACACACACTTTCTCTTACCTGTATTAAGTGTTTAATTTGTTTTTAGGTCTAGTTACCTAGAAACAACTTTCACTGTTTGGCACAGCTCATGAAATAACAAAAAAAATAGTATATGGAGAGGGTTCCTGTCTCAGAGCCTTTGTTGATCCTCTTTATGGGAGTTTGATGGGGCTTGTGTTGTAGTCATAGCCCATCTATTTAGTTCCATTGTCCATGATATTGTTAAAAGAAGCCCCATGTCCAATACAGTTGGGAGAGGCTTTTGCCCGGTGGAACTCCAAGACAAATACAGTGTGAAGTGGTTTTATATTGTGACACATCTCACAAACACAAAATGAAGGAGTTTGTCTTTGTGAACTGTGTAACAAATTCAATAGGAAGGGGTTTTACATTGTGAACACGGTGACTAATACAATAGGACAGGTTTTTACTTTATGAACTAGAAACAGCTTTGACTGCCTGGAAGAGCTTATGCAATCACAGGAAAAAATAAATAAAATATTGTTTACAGAGAGGGATTTTGGCTCCACTCCTTTGCTGACCATCTTCCTTATGGGCATTTGAGTGGGCAGTAGTTGTCTTAGCACACTTGAGTAGTTCCATTGCTCATAATTGATAGAGGCTTTGTTAGAACAGGTACCACGTGCAATCTAGTTGAAAAAAGCTTTGCATGGTGTAACTCCATGACGAATATAGCATGAAGCGGTTTTACATTATGAACATTGTGGAAGGAGCTTTACATTGTCGACTATGTGACCAATGAACTACAACAGTTTTATTTATGTTGTGAACTTTGTCACAAACATTGTACACATGTACTTTACATTATTTAACAGTGAGAAACTTTCTCACACAGATCTCTAGTTAAGGAGAAGATGGGGAGGTCTTGTGTTTTATGTCTACATTTGTAATTTCATATGTAGCATTTAGTTGTGCATCAATCAAAACAGTTTTTTTCCAAGAAAACTATTGAATGGACATTGAATTAAGTGTTATTGTGTGCTTTGTAGAGGGATGATAGTATCATCCCGAATAGACATTTTATTGCTCTGGTGCATTACTCTGGGGTCAAGTGCTATAGGGGTGTACTTCCGGGTCAGTTTGGGTCTAGCAGTAAGGTGGCCTTAGAGCTTTGGCCCCGCCCCTTTGTTGATCATCTTCTTTACAGGCATTTGCTAGGGCAGCAGTTCTGTTTGCCCGCCTGTGAAATCTTTGCATTGTTTAAACCCGATATAGATGTTGTAAATGTAGACCATGTGTCAAATACGGTTGGTAGGGTCTATACATTTTGTAAACCTGTTACACATACAATAGGAAGGGATTTTAAATTGCAGACTCTCCGACACATGCAACAGGAAAGGGATTTACAAAACTCTATGACAAACGCAATAGTAATAGGTTTACATAGTAAACTCTGTGACAAACACCACAGGAAGGGCTTTTAAATTGTGAAATAGTGAGAGGTTTTCTAGCACAGATTTCTAGTTGAGGAGGCACTAGAGAGTTCTTATTTTCATTACGTATATTGTCTGGACATTGATTTATTATTTTGTGCTTTGCAGCCCTTCAGTGTCTTGCCAACCTCACCCCTGAGTAAGTATTGAGCTGCTTTGCAGCACCTTCCCGAGGGTCAATTGGTAAAGGGGTGTACTTGGTACTCACTTTGGGTCCAATACTAAAGTAACCCCAAGACACCGGAGGTAAAATACTCCAGCTGTCACAACCGGAGATGGGTAGCCACAGATTGCCCTAGAGGCACAACAAAATCAGTTTTCACTTTCTCACATGAACCGTAATGGAGGAATATTGTTGTTGCCTATTGCCTCCAAAGGACAAGCCCTGCTACTGTCCATAATCTTGAGAGGTCCCCACTTTTGCACCACTAGCAGTGCTTCTCCCTACTCGGAAAACAATGGAATAGTCTGTCACGTATGCCAGCAGCAGTAGATTCTATGTCACCACTGACACTTAGGTGCTGGGTGTACTCCTCCTGGATGAATTTCTACTCCACTAATTGTTTGGTTTATACTTCTAGACGATAAAGCAGGACACCACTTCTTAACATCACTTTCTCTTTGCTGACAGTATATTATTTCGGTTTTCATGAATGCTTCTTTCAGACTATGGGGCGAATTTAAGAAAAGTGGTGCTGCATCCAATGCAGCACCACATTTCTGGTGCCACCCCTAATGCCACCATGTTTGCGCCGTCTTTATGATACGGCGCACTATGGCGGTATTAGGAACAATAGCATCAAAAATGTTGACGCTAGTGAAGCAAAGTGCAAGTAGTCCCATTGATTACAATGGGTGAATCCTTTGAACACCTGCTTTCAGCGGGCTTTAAAAATGATGCCAAAAATTGCACAATGAAATCTTGTAGATTTCACTGCGCCATTTTTGCGAGCCTCCTTGCACCGGAACACCCCCTTTGCATACATTATGCATGGCACATGCATAATGTGGCGCAAAGGGTTACAGTGCCTGCATTGTGCCACTTTGTAAATATGGCACGAGGAAAAGGCCACCTTAGCGCCACCTTAGAGTAAAAAAATGATGCTAAAGTCGTGCAAGGGTTCTTAAATCTGCCCCTATGTTTCCCTGTAACTACAGCCAGTGTTTGTGAGCCAATCAGTCTAGAAACCTGTCTAAACAGCATAGGATCAAATTCTTGCTTAAACATTCCGCTCCCTATTTTCTTCCCCAATTGTTTTGCTTCCTTCTCATTTAACTCTTCCCACCTGACCTGTATTGTTTCACACGTTCTCCGAATCTACTTTCATGAAGAAAATTTTATTTGCCAGTCAATGTCTTGCTTAATTTGTGGGTCTTGCTTACTCATGTCCAGTTCTTAAAGTTCTTCGCCACTTAAATCACTAGAGCATGCACCTGTTTTTACTCACAAGTCCCGCCTCACGACTATTTGAGCACTCATACAAGCTACTATTAAAACACAAGATGCAGTATTGGCCACATTGTGAGTAATCTTTCTAAAGTATATAGATTGATACTTATGATATTCATTGTTGCAAACCATCTTCCGATTGTCCACTGTGGTCCATCATATCAACCAGCCAAAAGCACCCTGAAGTCCAAGTTGATAGCACTCTACCACTTACTGTGCTTATCTGGGACTTGACTGCATGAACCAAAATGCCTATCAGAAGCACTTGCAGCAGCAAGATCCTTCTCTCATCTCTAGTCCAGTCTTCTGTAGAGAGCGAACAGCACCCAATGATTGAGGTCTGTGTAGACCCATTACAACATAGCTGCTGAGCTCTCATGAGTACTTGAACTCTCACTTAAGGTTTCTCAACTTCTCTGCAAGGTATTTAGTCAAAAGGGAAAATGCTTATTTCCTTGCTCGGTCTTTTGCAGTTGTTCAGGCTCCAGTCATGTCTCTAGCCATAAAGTTAGTCTTTGGTGATAATTTGCATAATGTGCTTTGGGGCTCTAACAGTTCGTCTTGGCAGTTCTGAATTTCTGCACATGTGTAGGACCTTGGCTATTATTCTTGTAGGTTTGCTGTACTCCTAAAATCGTACAGCCCAATAGCACGCCCAGGAGTTCAGTGGGCTGGGAAAGGTTTAGCCCCAAGTTCATGAGGCATGGGTCCCACAGAATGTCTTTGGCTCATGGCTATATCTATTTTCTCCACAAAACCACATTAGGGCTGCAAAGTCTCCATGGTGTGGGCAAAAAATACATTTTCAACAAATCAAGTTACAAAATTTATAAAATGGCACATATTCCTACCTCCTTAGCACTAACCTACTATATGAATACTGACCAAGCCTCTCTGACCTAATTCCGTTTCGTAGTGTCTGAACAAACTTGTTACATAAATAACAGTGAACCATTGTGAATGAATGCAATACCCCTTCCAAGTGGAAGGTCCTTGTAAAAGTGTTACAGTAGCCTTGCGGGCCTTATTCAAGATCATTGTCATTCAGAAATAAACAAATACCTCATGCTTGACTACGTGTAGCAGAATCACAAACAGAATAAACATGATGGTGTGACACCCATTTCGAAAAAGATGGCATGAGGCCTAGTTAGCATAAGCCAGGAAAACACACTTTAAAAGGTTGTAGCAAATTTGTTTCAACTGCAGCATGTTTATGTCAGTATACACATGTGAATTTGAGTGTAGACCAATTGCTCAGCACTCTATTTATAAAGCACATTATGTAATCACTCCTGTGCTTCTGCATGCTGGCTCCATAGTTGCAACAGAGAGGGCACACCTGCTTTTCCTGATTGGCTTGTAACATAACTCTGTCTTAAGCACGCCGTCACGTCTTCTCTCTCTAGCAACACCACCCTTCCATCTCAGTGGGCAATGTCAGCAGTGGGTGGGGTCTATGTTGCACTATGCTAGTTTTTCCAGTTTTTCTTTGGTACATATGTGAGTGTGTGATGTTCATCACATGCACAGTTTTGTGATCCCTACTGGTCGAATGCCATTGCGTGCAAAAGCATAGAGATAACCTGGAGAGACTTTGGAGTTGCTGCATGCGTAATGACCTTAGCCATGGAGAGCAACCGCTAGTGTTAGAACTGGCAGCTCTTGGCATGGTTTCCCTGTACTTTTTTGCTTCTGACCCCCTGCTTTTGGATCCTGGGTTGTAATTTGTTTTTGCTGGTTTTGATACTCTGGGCACTTTCCCACTGCTAACCAGTGCTAAAGTGCAAGGGCTCTCTGTCTGAAAGATATTGGTAATTGGGTTTCAATGATTGGCACTTTTGATTTACTAGTAAGTCCTTAGTAAAGCACGCTATGTGTGCCCAGGGCCAGTAAATAAAATGCTACTAGTGTGCCTGCAGCACTGCGTGTGCCACCCACACGAGTAGCCCTGTAAACATGTCTCACACCTGCCACTGCAGTGTCTTTGTGGGCAGTTTTGTGCTGCCAATTCAACCTGGGAAGTGTACCCACTTGCCAGGCCCAAAGCTTCCCTTTTACTACATGTGAGTACCCCTAAGGTAGGCCCTAGGTAGTCAAATGGGCAGGGTGCAGTGTATTGAAAAGGTAGGACATATACTAGTGTGTTTTACATGTCCTGATAGTGAAATACTGCTAAATTAATTTTTCACTATTCTAAGGCCTGTCTCTCCCACAGGTTAACATGGGGACTGCATTTAATCAATCAATCAATCAAATAAATTTGTATAGCGCACTACTCACCCGTGAGGGTCTCAACGCGCTGGGGGGGCGTGGGATGATCACTGTTCGAATAGCCATGTTTTGAGGTTTTTTCTGAAGAGCAGGAGGTCTTGGGTCTTGGGTCTTGGGGAGGTTGGTGGGGAGGGAGTTCCAGGCCTTTGGGACAAGATATGAGAGGATCTGCCCCCTGTGGTGGTGTGTTGGATGCGGGGGACTGTGGCGAGTGCGAGGTTGGTTGACCGGAGGTGGTGGGTGGGGGTGTGGAAGTTTATTCTATCGTTGAGGTAGGATGGGCCGGTGTTGTGGAGGGAATTGTGTGCGTGGACGAGGATTTTGAAGGTGATCCTTTTGTCTATGGGGAGCCAGTGAAGGGATTTGACATGTGGTGAGATGTGTTCATGGCGGGGGAGGTCCATGATGAGGCGTGCAGCTGTGTTCTGGAATCTCTGGAGTTTGCGCTTGAGTTTGAGTGTGGTGCTGGCGTACAGGGCATTGCCGTAGTCTAGCCTGCTAGTGATTAGTGCGTGACTGACGGTCTTTCTGGTCTCTGTGGGAATCCATTTGAAGGTTTTTTTCAGCATGCGCAGTGTGTTGAAACAGGAGGAGGTGACGGCGTTGATTTGCTGGGTCATAGAGAGGGAGGAGTCGAGGATGATGCCAAGGTTGGGTGCGTGGGGTGCTGGGGTAGGTGCGGGGCCTACGGCGGTGGGCCACCAGGAGGTGTCCCATATGGATTTGTGGGGGCCGAAAATTATGATCTCAGTTTTGTTGGAGTTGAGCTTGAGGTGGTTAGCTGTCATCCAGGCGGCGGTGTTGAGGAGTGCAGCGTGGAGGTTGCTTTTGGCGGTAGTAGGGTTGCGGTAGAGGGAGAAGATGAGTAGGTGTTGTCTGGGTAGGAGAGGATGGTGATGTCGTGTGGTTGGAGGATGTTGGCTAATGGGATCATGTAGATGTTGAAAAGTGTGGGGCTGAGGGAGGATCCTTGGGGGGACTCTGCAGATGCTTTTGGTGGCAATGAATTGGAAGGGTGGGAGGCAGACTTTTTGGGTTCTGTTGGTTAGGAAGGAGGAGATCCAGTCTAGGGCTTTGTGTCGAATCCCATAGCTGTGGAGGCGTGTACGGAGTGTTTGGTGGCAGACAGTGTCAAAGGCTGCGGAGAGGTCCAGGAGAATGAGTGCGACGGTCTCGCCCCTGTCAACTTTGGTTCTGATGTCGTCAGTGTATGCGATGAGGGCGGTTTCCGTGCTATGGTTCTTGCGGAACCCAGATTGGGAGGGGTCGAGTGTGTGGATTTCCTCGAGGAAGTGGGATAGACGGGCGTTCACTAGTTCTTCAGCGACCTTGGTGGGGAAGGGGAGGAGAGAGATGGGGCGGTAGTTGGAGAGGTCGTTTGGGTCAGCGTTTTTTTTTTAGCAGTGCAGTGACCTCCACGTGCTTCCAGGGGTCCGGGAAGGTGGCGGTGTTGAATGAGCTGTTGATTATGTCTCGAAGTATGGGGGCGATGGTTGGGCTGGCTTTGTTGTAGATCCGATGGGGGCAGGGGTCGGAGGGTGATCCAGAGTGGATGGAATTCGTTTTTTTTTTGTTTCTTCCTCGGTGGTAGGGGCCCAGGTGGTAAGTAGACTGGGGGAGGGGGATGGGGGGGTCTGTGTTGGACAGGTGGGGGTGTGTGGGGGTGGTGGGTGTGTGCGGTATGAAGCTGTTGTGTATGTCCAGGATTTTGCTGTGGAAGTGGCTTGAGAGGGCGTTGCAGAGGGTCTGTGTGTGTGTGGGGTCTAGGTTGCTGGCTTTGGGTTTGGAGAGCTCTTTGATGACAGTAAATAGTTCTTTGCTGTTTTGGGATTTGCTGTCTATGGGTTCCTTGTAGTGTGCTCTTTTGGTGGTGCGTATGAGTTGGTGGTGGTTGCTAGTGGAGGTTTTGAGGGTGGAGAAGTTTGTAGTGGAGGGTTCTTGTCGCCAGGCTTTCTCTGCTTTGCTGCACTTGCAATCTTGGAGTTCGGCAGTGAGCCCTGGGGCGTTCTTGATGTTGCGGGTGGTAATGTTTTTTCTGAGGGGGCCGAGTGAATCTGTGCAGGTGGTGATCCGTTTTGTGAGGTTATGTGCTGCAGTGTTGGGGTCGTTGGTGTTAACGGGAGTTCTGTGCCAGTTGGGAGTTCAGCCGTTCTGTGGGGATCTTGTCCCACATGCGGTAGGGGGTGGTGGGTCGGTGGTGGTGTGTGGGGTGTTTGGCGAAGGAGAAATGGACGCAGTGGTGGTCAGTCCAGTGGAGTTCGGTGGTGTGGGTGTAGGTTATGTGTTGGCTTGAAGTGAAGATTGCGTCAAGTGTGTTTCCATCTGAGTGGGTTGGTGCTGTGACCAGTTGCTTGAGTCCGAGGTTGGTGAGGTTGTCTAGGAGGGAGGAGGAGTTGTGGTCGTGGGGGTTCTCTAGGTGAAAGTTGAAATCGCCGAGGAGGATGTAATCTGTGGAGGTGAGGGCATGCGGGCTGATGGTGTCAGCGATGGTGTCACAGAAGGGGGTGCGTGGTCCTGGGGGTCTGTATACGAGTGTGCCTTTGAGGGTGGTGTTGTTGTTTATGTGGATTAGGAACTGCATGTGTTCTGCGTAGTTAAGGGTGTCGTGGGTGTTGGTGGTGACCTTAATGGTGTCTTTGTTCAGGATGGCGATGCCACCTCCTGGCTTGTTAAAGCGGTCTTTGCATTGGAGTTTGTATAACATGGGGGTGGCTATGGCTATGTCGGGCTCTGACGAGTGGTTCGTCCAGGTTTCTGTGAGGAAGACGATGTCAGGTGAGTGTGTTGTGATGAGGTCACAGAGTTCTATGGCATGTTTGTGTAGGGAGCGGCTGTTTAGGAGCAGGCAGTTGAGATGGTTGTTGGGGGTGTTGTTGTTGTGTTGTGTGCTATTGTTGGTGTGGGTGCTCGTGGTGTCGCTGTGGGTCTTGGTGGTGTTTGGCGTGGGGTGAGTTCAGGTTGTGGGTTTTTTTTGTGGTGGGGCCGGTTGGTGTGTGCAGTGGCTGTGCGGCAGTTAGTTGTGTTGTAGTTGTTGTGTTTGGTGTTGGGGGGGCTGGGTTTGGTGTGGGGCGTGTGGGTGTTGGGGGGGGTGAGAGGTGGAGCAGGAGAATCAGCAGGCGTAGCAGGTGAAGGGGCCCTGTGTGTGTGAGGGGCTGGTTTGGGTGCAGGTGGGGCGTGGTTCTGAGTTGAGGGAGTGGAGAGTATGTGAGGAGTAGTGGTGTCTGGGGGGTCTTGGAAGGGAGAGCAAGGGGGACTGGTGCTGGGCGCGGTCCAGGCCCAGACGGGCGTAGACAGCCTCTGGCGCGCCAGTGGCGCGACCGCCATTAAGAGGGGGAGGTGGGAAGGAGGAGCAGCTGGGAGGCGGGAGGGAAAAGCGAATGGGGGCGCAAGGGGGGCAGGGCCACAGGGACACAGCGGCGGGGAAAATACAGACTGGGTAGATATGGCAAAGTAGGCACAATCAGAAAAACAAGGCACAATTTAAAAACGACACAAGCGGCAAGGAAAGGAGCAAGGCACAATGGAAAGAGCAATACAGAGCAGCAGAGACAGGGCACAAAAGGTAAAGCAAGGCACAATTTAAAAACGACACAAGCGGCAAGGAAAGGAGCAAGGCACAATGGAAAGAGCAATACAGAGCAGCAGAGACAGGGCACAAAAGGTAAAGCAAGGCACAATTTAAAAACGACACAAGCGGCAAGGTAAGGAGCAAGGCACAATGGAAAGAGCAATACAGAGCAGCAGAGACAGGGCACAACAAGTGAGAGGGAAAAACAGACACGCTGGGAAAAACAGACACGCTGGTACAGAAAGTCTAGTAATGCTTACCAGAAGACCACTAGACACCAGGGATGAGGCGCAGGCAGGTGCCTGCGAGTGGAGGAGGACCTCGAACACGCGATCAGCAGCATGGGCAGGGGTTAGGGGACACAGTGCAGCTAGGTGGTGCTGCAGGTGCGGGGGAGCGATCTCCGGCCAAAAACAGGTCAAGGGTCACTCACCGTGTCGCGCAGCGACTGCCATTAAGAGGGGGAGGTGGGAGGGAGGAGCAACTGGGAGGCGGGAGGGAAAAGCAAATGGGGGCGCGAGGGGGCGGTGGCACAGGGACGCAGCAGCGGGGAAAAATACACAGACCGGGCAGATATGGCAAAGTGGGCACAAACAGAAAAACAAGGCACAATTCAAAAACGACACAAGCGGCAAGGAAAGGAGCAAGGCACAATGGAAAGAGCAATACAGAGCAGCAGAGACAGGGCACAACAAGTGAGAGGGAAAAACAGATACAATGGGAAAACAGACACGCTGGTACAGAAAGTCTAGTAATGCTTACCAGAAGCCCACTACACGCCAGGGATGAGGTGCAGGCAGGTGCCTGAGGGTGGAGGAGTGCCTCGAACACACGATCGGCAGCGTGGGTGAGGGTCAGGGGACACGGTGCAGCTAGGGGGTGCTGCAGGCGCAGGGGAGAGATCTCCGTCCAAAAAAAGGTCAGGGGTCACTCTTTTAAAATGTAAACATTTTTTAAGTGCAGTTTTTCATTGGGAGCAGCTAGAGATTTGTTGTTTGGGGTCTCTAAACTCACAATTCAAAAATACACCTTTAGGAAGAATTGGTTTTTAGATTGTCTGTTTGAAAATGCCTCTTTTAGAAAGTGGGCATTTTCTTGCTTAACCATTCTGTGCCTCTGCCTGCCTGTGGAATCCACGTCTGGGTCAGACTGACAGTCAGGCTGTTTGTGAATTCCCTCTAGACAGTGACACAACGGGAGCTGAGGGGTGTCTTGCATATCCTAATGAGTCTCCTGGGCGAGAGTGGGGAGGAAGGAGCTGACATTTATACCTTAAAGGGCTGTGCCTGTCTTCACACAATGCAGTCTCCAACTCCCTTGTGTGTATCTGGGGCCAGGCCTAGGCCAGGCAGGATCTTGTGAACAACAGAGACTTTCCTTTGACGTTTACCTACTTCAAAGGAAGAAATGAGTGTAAGTAGTGGACCCAAAACCCCAGATTTTTAGATTACTTCTGTATCAAGAGGAACCTCTGCCAAGGAGACGAGCTTGATGCTTGAGGAGGACCTGCCACTCTGCCTGTTACTTTGCAGTGCTGACCTGCTGCTACTGCTTCTGCCTGAAGAGGGAAAGAACTGAACATTGCTTTCTGAAAACCTGCTTGTGAAGTTTCTCTAAGGGCTTGGACTGAGCTTGCCCCCTGTTCTGAGCCAGGACTGAAACAGGTGGCAATCGGCCACGGCCGGCTGCACGAGAGCCCCCTGCCCCTGGAACCGAACGTAGGGCATGGACAGCGGAGCACTTGGAGCTCGGCCAGAAAGGTCCGTGAGCAGAAGTTAAAGCTGCGGAGACCGAAACAAGGGGACAAACCTATTGGTGGTTCGCACGAACACGCGCTGGCCGTTTGCCGGGCCCCGCGGGGTACGCCCCCTTGCTGGACCGATGCCCCCAAGGGCCGACACAAGAATAGAGCCATGGACCCCGTGACGCCGCCTGGGGAGGGCGAGGCGGACTCACTGAACCAGTCACAAATTAAAGTTCAGGACACCCTAGACAAGAGGCCATGGAGGATACAAAGTCAACATTGCAACGTGACATCAACCAAGTTGCGATTGAGGTGGGGCTCCTGAGAGCTGATCATCATAAACTGGTTGACAGAGTCAAAGAAGCGGAAACCACGTTGGCGGACATCGCACCAAGACAGAAAGACATAGCAGCGGAGGTAACCTCACTGGCCGGCAGAGTGGCAAGACTTGAACAACGTGCCGAAGATGCGGAGGGAAGAAACAGGAGGAACAATGTGCACGTGGTGGGCCTCCCCAAAGGGACCAAAGGACAAACATGGTGGACTTCCTGGAGAAATGGTTGAGCGAGGTGGTTGCGCCGGGGTGCCTGACCCCCTTCTACACCCTGGAACAGGCTCATCGAGTGCCATCGAGACCTCTTGCCCCTGGCAGACCTCCCCGTGCTGTAATCGCTAAACTCCTGCACTACAGAGACAGGGACATCCTCCTACAGAAAGCCAGAGAGATGGGCCCGTTTAAAGTAGCAAACGGGGAAGTGACACTGTTCCCGGACTTCACACTGGAGGTCCAGAACAGGAGAGCCTCATTCCTAGCGGTCAAAAGAGCCTTGCGAGACGAGGGGATTCAGTACTCGCTACTATATCCGGCAAGGCTAAGAGTGATTGTGGAGGGAAAGGCCACATTCTTCCAATCCCCGGAGGAGCCATGGGAATGGCTCGAGAGGCACGGATCCCAAACGGTGCGACCTGCGCATGAGAACTCTGGAGCGAGAAGAACCCGCCGAGCCCCGAGGGGGAAGAGGTCCAGAGACCGTCCACGGTTGGCACCAACGCAAACACAGAGAGAAACGGACAGGAGGGCGGCCCTGGAGGCGGCGGCCCGGGTGGGAGGTGAGGTGCCCCCCCGAGGAGGGTCTGAAGAAGAGTCCGACGATACAATGGTGTCCTCTGCCGAAGACTCTGAGAGCTTGTTGCGAGCGCCGAGGGTGACCCCACAGACAGCCGACGAGCTCGGATAGCCCGGGCGTGTAGCGGCGCCCAGAGACATGGCACGCTGTTTGAACGAGTGGCCCCTCCGGACCTGGCTCCCCCCCCTGACTCGACTCTCGCCTGTCCGACTTGGCTGGCGAGTACTGCAGTTATGTGTTTCAAAAAGTTGCGCTGTTGCACAGTTTATTGGGCAACCTACAGTTCCGGAGGCGCCCTGGTGATGGGGAGTTGGGGTTTACAGTTACGAGTTAAATCGGCAACATGGGTGGAGAAATCTGACCACAGTAAAGGAATAAGCATATGGGGGGGGTCAATTAAAATCCCGGGCGCGCCAGGCCCGCTATTGTCAGGTTCTAAGAACAAGATGGCAGACTACAATTTTATAACCTGGAATATCAGGGGGATGGGCACTCCGGCCAAAAGACATATAATTCTATCATTCCTAAAGAGAAAGGGGGTGCAGATAGCAATGTTGCAGGAGACCCACCTGGCACTGGGGGAGGGAGAGAAACTAAGACGGAGGTGGAGGGGGCAGGTGTTTGCTACGGAATATTCAGCTTATGCGAGAGGCGCACTGATCTGGATTAGAGCGGGGGTCCCACTGACAATTGATTCTTCTAACATTGACAAAGAGGGCAGGTTTGTGATACTGGAGGGGAAGCTACATGGGACTCCGATAGTTTTGAGTTGCATTTATGCCCCTAATCAAGACCAGGTTTCATTCATAACGGGCTTATCAAGACACCTCACCCGCCAGCGCACGGGGGAAGTACTAATAGGAGGGGACTTCAATGCAGTACTAGATATAAACATGGACAGGTTCACCCCGCCACTTCAAGGGGCAATATCAATTAAAATAGCACAAAGCCTAACTGAGTGGCTGAGTACATGGGGATTAGTGGACATCTGGTGGGTGTAGCACCCGACCGCCAGGGACTACTCATTTTACTCGGGCCTCCACCGTATGCACACCAGAATTGACAGGGTGGTCTGCACTCCGGGGCTGGCTCGAGGTATGACCCATTCCGAATACCTTGCTCGCACAATATCGGATCATAACCCTCTACTACTAACGATGAGGGTATCACAGGAAAGACCACCCATCCCATCATGGAGACTGGCCCCTGCGACACTTGAAGATCAGGCGTATAGAGAGGCGTTGCGCAACCACCTGACAGAACACATTGAAATTAACAAGGGATCCACCCCCTCCAGGGCCGTGGAGTGGGAGACACTCAAGGTGGTGACGAGGGGTTTCTGTCTTGGGCAGTCGGCGGGGGTGATGCGCACACTAGAGAGGGAGCTAACTGCCCTGGAGAAGGTCATACATGAGGGGGAGCTGAGGCAGGGCCCTGTAACGCAAGGAGATGAAGAATATAATCGTGCATGCAGAGACCACTCACAGGCTGAAGAACGGCTCAGATGTCAGAACATGCAAAAATACCTGGCATCCCTACAATCAGAGGAGGGGAGGTCGGGTAAGCTACTAGCATGGTTAGTGCGTCTGAGTGGGGATAGCGAACCCATCACAAGTGTATTAGACAGAGGGGGAAACCGTAGACTATGCCCAGGCCCCATCAATGAGGCATTCAGAGATTATTACACACACCTGTATAGGAGACCTAGCGGCCTGGAGGCGGCGACATTTGACAACTATTTGTTGCATATCCCCCTGCCGGTGCTGAGTCTCGAGGACAGGGACAATCTAGGAGGGCCAGTGACCATGGAAGAGATAAATGATGCCATAGCACAGCTGGCCCCTGGGAAGACCCCTGGTACAGAAGGTCTTCCTATGGACTTTTACAAAAAATATAAATCCTTACTGACTCCCTGTTTGGCGGAAGTGTACGCGGAGGCAATACAGAAGGGAGAGCTGCCATGCACACTGCGTGAGGCGCTGGTAGTCCCACTCCCCAAGACAACCAACAGGGAAGCTTCGGTGACCGACTTCCGCCCGTTATCTATGCTAAACAGCGACTTCAAGATCCTCAGCAGGATCTTGGCCGGCCCACTGCTTCCCTACATGTCCACACTGATACATGCTGACCAAAATGGCTTTATTCCTGGTCGCAGCACCTCCCTAAACCTTAGGCGATTCTTCTCTATCTTACACATGCCCGAAGAACTGAAACCACCGGAGGGGACCCTGTTGGCGGTGGATTTTGAGAAGGCTTTTGACTCGATTAGGTGGGATTACCTGAGGTCGGTGATGTTAAAAATGGGCCTGGGAGAGAGCTGGGTTAGATGGGTGGACCTGTTGTACTCGTCCCCACTGGCAAGAGTAAAGACGGGCAGAACAATCTCTAGAGCATATCTGGTGTTTCGTGGCACTAGACAGGGGTGCCCCCTTTCCCCACTGCTGTTTGCCCTGGCAATTGAGCCCCTGGCGACCCGGTTGCAGGAGGAGGGTGTGGGTAGGGGGGTCGAATGGGGGCCAACTGAGCACATTGTCTCCCTCTATGCTGATGATATACTAATTTATCTTAGGGATGGTGCTGGTGGTCTCCCCTGGGCCCTGGGGGCTTTGGAGGACTTTGGGGAAGTTTCGGGACTGCGCCTTAACCGCGGCAAAACGTATGTGTTTCCCTTAACTCCAGGTTGCGCGCGCCCAGCAACATGCCCAATAGACGTGACTGGGCCCCACGGTCCTTCAGGTACCTGGGTATTCAAATATTCCACGAATTGGGAGATCTCAGCGAGGGTAACCTTGGCAAAGCGCTTCGATCCTTAAGGTCCTCGGTTGAGTTTTGGCGCTCCCTGAAACTATCAGTAATGGCCAGAGTGGCACTGTCCAAAATGATTATGCTTCCCCGACTCCTCTACTACTTTGTCAATTTACCATTGCTGATCCCCCCGGCATGGTTCCGTGACTTGAACATGTTGCTCAGAGAACTAATTTGGGACGATGGACTTAGACGCACCGCACTTACGACCATTTGTAGGCCGACCCATGTGGGAGGACTGGGTGCCCCCCGACTTTGAGGCTTATTACTTGGCATCCCAACTACAGTGGGTGTCTGGCTGGCTGGCGGGCAAAGGACACCTGGACCTGTGGACCACCCAGGGGGTAATGGATACGGCATGGATCACGGCACGCATGACAGACAGGAAAATAGCCCTACCTGGAAACAACATAATGTTAAGTGTCGCAATGGCATGCTGGAAGAGGTGCGCGAAAAGGGCAGGAGTGGGCCCGCCATACTCTCCGGCTTTACCGCTCTCTGTACTGGCTCTGGAGTCAGGGGGGAAGGGATCGAGAAGCCTGGGACTTGGTCCCTGGACGAGTGCAGGGATTGAGACAGTGGGTGGGCTATTTGAGGGGGGCGTACTGAGGGGCTTTGCTGACCTAACGGGCGTGGGTGTTCCCCAGGGCCAGTTCATGCTTTTCGGGAAGTTGGTGCACACACTGAAAGACCACTGGTGCACGATAAACGCGGAGCCCACTCACCACAGAGTGTTGCACCTCCTACCAACATCAGGGGAGGAACCTCACTTGATAACCAAAATATACCGGGCCCAGTTACAGGCCATATTAGATCCCTTGCAATCATTGAGGGAACGATGGGGAGGTACGATCGGGCGGGACTTGTCTGACTCAGAATGGAACAAAACGCTGGCTTACCCCCGGATGATCTCACGTAATGCGCGGTTAAAATACATTCAATACAATTACCTGCACAGGACGTACCTAACACCACACCGACTATTCCGTATATACGGGGGGGGCCCAGGACGTGCCCGAGATGTTGGGGGGGAGAAGCAGACTTTGACCATATGGTGTGGGAGTGCCCAGTACTTCAGGTTGGTTGGAAGGAAATATTGTCTATCCTATCCCAGTTATTTGGTACGGAGTTGCGCCCTACCACGGACCTATGCTTACTGGGTCTCAGGCCAGCTGCACTAAGTGGGAAAGTAAGAGGGCGTTTCCTGGACCTAACCCTGGCCCTTTATAAAAGACTGATCTCAAAGGGCTGGAAATCCTCAGACCACCCCTTGCTGGCTGACTGGAAAAGGGATGTTACGAAATGGTCCAGGGCTGAACTACAGGTCCTGAAGGCGGAGGAGGCCAGGGGCATCCGACAGGTTCCTATTGCCCCGGCCTGGGAAGACTTAGTGGCGAGCTGGGATGGACTACTCAAGAGAGCAGCAGCCCCAGAAGGAGGAGTAGGAGATGGTTAGCACATTCTATGAGATTGACCCAGGGGGGAGGACTCCCAAGGGATTCCCTGGGGTATCCGAACTCACGCAGAGTCCGCACTGAGGAACGCAAAACAGAAACGAACAAGCCACTAAATGCCACATCACCATTAGAGACAGGGGTGGAGCAAACGGACCACTGTCCTCCCTATATACTGGTGCGCCCTGGGCATGGCCTCTCCCTGTATGTTGCTATGCTTTAATTCCTTAAATATTGTCAGCTACAAATCTCACCCACATAACGCCGTAAAGTTGTCCTCCTGTTTTGCTTATATACTTTCTCCCCCCCCTTTTTTTTCTTCCCCCCCTTTTTTCCCTCTTTTTTATTTTTTTATTTCCTTTTTCCTTCTCGTTTTTCTTTTTCCTTTCGTTTTCTCCTCCAAACTATAGCTCAGAGCGGGTTTAAGTTGGTTGTTTCCACATGTGACTTAAAACGATAGTGTGGGATAGCGAAGAGCATAACGCAGTTTGTCAAAGGGATGTGTTTATTAGAATCAAGAGATAGCGAATGCATAGAAAATGCTAACAGTACCAAAGTAATTTGCAACGAAACATACATAATGCGTGCCACAAATGCGGATTGTTTAATGATCATATACAACGAATGCAAGATGTTAACTCGAGCAGACATACAAATGTAAAGCAACAAAATGTTAATAAAATATTTTTTTTTTTAAATGGATTAGCCTCACAAACTAGTAGCTAAGTCACTCAGACTGGCAGATAGCTTAAAATGGCTCCTCATTGATTGGTGAGTTTGTGTGTGGTGGTATTGTGGATGGACGAGTAGGTGAATTCAAGAATGAGTGACTAGATGGGAGGATGGATGAATGAATGGATGGATCAGTACAAGGATGAGTTAGAGTGCATGGATAGTTAGCGATTAAGTGCTTGGATGGATGAATGAGTGACTGCTAAGATGAAATCATCCAGGCACTTTCATTTACATGCCATACCTATTGTCTTGCCAATGCTTGTTTTCTTTTTTGTCGAGGTCTATTAACATCGTACTTTTAAAAAACATTTTTACAAAAAATTTTGCTTTTTGTATAAACTCTTCACCATAATGTTATGCTTCATTTGAATTCTTCAAATGTTTAATAAAATCAATATATGCATTTTAATATTTGAACAGTATTTGTGACACCGTTGTAATAGTTCCCAGTTATTTTCGGTGAGTTAGAGACCGTTTTATTCTGAGTAGCATTTGGAGGTGATATTCCCGATCACACAGTGTTGTCCTGTCTAAGTGGTATGCCCTTAAGAGGAATTATTGATTTGTGCCCATTGCAGTCTTTTTTTCCTTAAGGATACATTTTTGATTGGCAGGTGTATCAGCTTCCACTAATGAGATCTCTCACAGAGAGTTCTGTGATTTTTTTCCTACAATGCAATGTCACAGGTACCTTTGTAAGTGCTTTGCTACATAACCGTAAAATAATTTCACTACTGGTTAATATTATAAATAACTGCATTAAGAAAATTATATAACACATCTCTGTCGCAGAATTGTTATATAAAACATTAAACAGGGCTCGAGTGGTAAATATACACAGCAGAGACAAAGTAAAAAAAATGTGGGGTGAATATCTCGAGTCATAATGCTTTTGCCACCAAAGCCACACAAGGGAGACCACTGCTTTCAAAACTACTTACTTGACACACAGAGCCAGAAGATAGCTCATTCTAAGCAAGGGTTCCCCTCAATGTATTCCCGAGCAGTGCATTGACTGAACTGAGGAATGTCCGAATAGCCCTAGGGGTTGACCGGGTGATGCATTGAATGCCAGTCTGGACCTATCTAATATGCCAAACCTCCACCAATGGAGGGGCATGGAAGTCCTGAAAGACATTATTCTGAAGGCTTTGGTCTCATCAACACATGCATTTCACAGCAGAGTGTTAATACACACAACCTGTATTCACAACACATTTGGAAACTAGATTATTACCTGATCTTATGATCTTTATTTAACATAGTAGTTCAATGCGACAGACTTCCAGTGGGGAGTTCAGACCATTCTGTAATTCTAGTAGAATTATCTCCCAGTATTCACAACCGACGTTCTCTGGATGGAGGAAAGATAGTATGGGTATAGTTACAAAATAAATCCGCAGCCCGGGGCCGCAAGTCATTTTGCAGCGCTGAGCTGCACCATTAGGAATGTACAGGCAATACAACGCATCCCTATACTTTCCTCAGCACTGTT
Source organism: Pleurodeles waltl (assembly GCF_031143425.1). Classification (NCBI taxonomy): domain Eukaryota; kingdom Metazoa; phylum Chordata; class Amphibia; order Caudata; family Salamandridae; genus Pleurodeles; species Pleurodeles waltl. The sequence continues at coordinate 774,098,335 of NC_090446.1, read as the reverse complement.
GCACAATTGGCAGGCACCCTAGCACCATGGTACAAGGGTGCCTGTGTTGTAGGGATGATTGTTTATGTTCAGGAAGGGACACCTTCCTTCACAAAAGCAAGCATTGGTGTTTTCCTCCTTCTGTGTGTGCTGCAGAATGCAGCATACATCGAAAGACAAAAAAAGAGGAGACAAACATATTTCTCCTTGTTTCGCCACTTTTACGCCACACCTGGGAGGCATAGGAATCTGAAGCATTCCCAGCCTTGTAAAACTGGGAATGCATGAGATTGCATGAGTGTAGCATGGGAACACCCACAGTAACACCCATGGAACACCCCTTTCACGCAGAGTAATTCATGAAAAGGAGCCATATTTACAAGGCCATGAAAAGCCATGCAAGGTGGCTTTGCGTGGCCTTGTAAATATGGGCTGGCACACTGCGCAGCCGGAACGTAAACAAAAAGTGATGCTCCAGGGGCACTAGGAGCTTGTAAATATGCACCCAGGTTTTTAAAACACCCAGCAAAGAGGTGACAGAAAGCCAGTTTAATGAACTTCTACAGAATAACAAGAAGAGGGCCGAATCCATTGGAAGGCCAAGGAAGCAACAGAGGTTCATAAAAGAGGTGCACTCTTGTAAGAATCATCTCTTAGAAAGACAACTTTCCATTACATAGCTATTCTGTAAAGTATTCTCAGACTTGAGAAATAAATATGTTGCATTCAATCCCCTAATGTCTTCGAACACCACATGAAGGCTCAATGTGCTCTTATGCAATCCCAACAACATCTTCTGTAGAGCATAGAATGGTCTTCTTTTGACATACAAATTTTAGAATCAGTGAGAAAACCCTGAGAAATTATTCGCAGCTCAGCTGTAGCAGGGAACACAGATCATAGCAGAAATAGCACACAAAACACTATTACAAACTCTAGTGTAAATGCAAAAGCATTTTCCCCCAAAGATGTTGTAGTGTTGTGGAAGTTATGACAGAGACGATGTACCAGGTAAGAAGTATCTTTCTTGACCTCATCTAGACCGCTTACAACTGTCACCCAGCGGTTCTCTCCACCCCATCACATTTTACGTTCCCATGGCTTCATGAGAATGTTGCCATGTCACACTTCTCCCTCTCTACACAAAACTAATCCACATCAACATATTATAATCCGCCTAACTACCAGAACATCTTATTTAAATATCAAACCGAAGAAAAAAAGGATATATATTTATAGTCAACAAAATCATTAAACAAGTCATCTTCAAGCGGATGGAAATGATAACTTTTAGCAATCTACCTCACTACTACTACCACAACACTAACTTCTGATATAATCCTTTAGATATTTTGGAAAGGTGCTTGTTCTTGAACTTCTCCTATTTACAATTTTATATTCATCATTTGCAGTAACATTAGTTTCATTAAATGTATTCTGCTCTTTTGAATTGTTCATATTTTCATCCTCCTGGAAAGACACTACTCGATTCAAATTCCAAATCCTACCATCATTCCTCTTTACTGCATTTTTAAACACCTTTATAAATTGTTTTGTTTTAGTGAATTTCAACTTGTTGACACCCCACTGGTGCCTTGATTTTCACCCAATCTCCAACTTTAAATACAATGTTCTTAACACACTTGCGAGCATCATAATATTTCTTTCTATTTTGTTGACAATTCATTTCTCTTTCCCTCCATTCTCCAATTTTGTTATTTTTTTATGCCTTTGTCAAAAGATATCCATTGAGGACAAAGTTTCGTATTTGCTGCTCTTCCTTTAAATAATTTAAAAGGAGTTTTTCATGATGTGGAATGGGGCGACAACTTAAATGCGTTAATTCTCTTGCGTAGTTCAGTTTTCCAATCTAAATTATTCACTCTTCGCCAATTGGATACTCTGCTTTAATGTTTTGTTGAGTCTCTCAATAGCTCCATTAGTTTCCGGATGGTACAGTGAGCTTTTTTATGGATAATTCCACATCTACTCAGATATTATTCCATTTCTTGTGAACAAAATTGTGTTTCATTATCCGAATGATTGTATCATGGATAACTCTCTCTTTTAAAATATGTCCTAAAAAATTAGAGGTAGGAATATCACACACACAAGTTACCTCTACCCACCTTGAGTACAAATCCAACAATACAATTAAATATGGGGTATGATGCTCTCCATGTAGCAGCCCCACAATGTCAATTGCCACCTAATACCATGGATACTTAGGTAATTCTCTACAGACCATAGGCACATTACAAGATTTGTGAACCTTATCACTTATACTACAAGGAATGCAATCTCTTACTGCACATTCCACCATAAGATTTATCCCAGGCCACCAGAAATCCAAACATATACGTTCTTTAGTTTTAACAATACCCATGTGTCCTTCATGAACTATATTAATTAGCTTCCTCCTCAAAGACTCTTGTGGAATTAATCTAGTGCCCCGCATTAATACACCCTCTTTCACTGCTAACTCCTCTTTAATACTTGCACATGGTTTATGCAACTTATCTATTCATCCTGACATTAACAACCCCATAACCTTGAGTAGTTCAGTATCCTCTGATACTTCACTTTTCCACTGATCTTCTTGTATAGTACCCAAAGTTATCACACGCACTGTAACGTCTTGCTCATTCACCTCATCCCATTCCTCCTGCACATCTTAGGAGTCCACACTTTCAACCAGGCGTGATAAACAGTTTGCAGTAAAATTTCTTGCATCAGGAATATACGCCATAGTAAAGTCAAATTCTTGAAGAGCAACCACCCATCTTCTGATTCCTGAAGATATGGAATCCAACCCTTTTTTCTCAAATACGTCCTTCAATGGTTTATGATCTGATCCTACTATAAAAGTAGAACCCCAGATCAAATTTTTATACTTTTTCAGAGCCAACGCCAATGCTTCTTGCTCAATGACCGAATAATTTGTCTCAGCATCTTTCAAACACTTTGATGCTCATGCTACAAGACATTCCTTCCCATCTCTAAATTGAATTAGTGCTGTGCCTAAACTTTTGTTGCTGGCATCGGTTATTAACACAGTATCTCCACCTGGAGTAAATGCTTGTACACTGGGGGCATTAGCAAGGTCATTTTTTACCAGTATAAATTCCTAATCCCCTCAGGTGAATAGTCTTATCCGCAAAACATCTTACAAACTTACTACAAAATTCAGCCATTCCTAGAAAATATGTTAATTCTTCTTTAGATTCTGTTTTTTTAAGATTCCTGATGGGTTCAACCAACTCCCTCTTTGGTTTTATACCTTGACCTGAAATCTGATGTCCCAAATACACAAAACGTACATTTGTCCTTCCTCAATGTCAAACCTACGGTCTGTAACCTCTCCAACACACCCTTAACTCTGAGATCATATTATTCTACAGTTCGACCAAAGATCAATACATCTTCCTGATAGCAACAAACCCCAATCACACCTTTCAAAATATTAGCCATTATGCTCTGAAATACTGAGGGAGCTGAGACTAACCCAAATGGCATTTGTAAGAATTTTTACACACCCATTTGTGTGATAAAAGCAGTTAGCTCTTGTGATGACTCGTCTACTGCAACCTGAAGGTAAGCTGTGACTAAGTCTAATGTTGGGAAATACTTAGCTCCTCCTAAAGTTGATACCATCTCATCAATGTTAAGAAGTAGAAATCTTTCCACAATAACCTCCCTATTAAGTGCCCTCAGATCAATACATAAACAAATTTCATTGTTGGGTTTCTTTGCTACCACAATGGGAGCCAACCATTCTGTGGCCTCTACAGCTTATATAATGCCTTTTGCTATGAGTTTTGTAATTTCCTCTTGAAAACGTTCTTGCATGTTAATGGGTGTTCTCCTCACCTTGGCTACCACAGGTTTGGCATCTGCTCGCAACTTAATATGATGATTGTAAGGATGCAAACAGCCTAGCTTTTCCTTAAACCGATCTTTCTACATGGCAACAAACTTGTTCCCAACACCTAAAACTTCATGTATTTGTACAGGTGGATCTGCATTGGGGTTTAGCGTGACTCCTAAATCCCCATGATATGGCCAACTCAATAAATTATCACCTTTATCTGCAACATATTTTTTCGCATCTGTAAACCTCCCTTTCTACTCCAACAACCCGCAAAAATAACCAAGCATCTTTATAGGAAAGCCTCCATATCCTGATGGTTTCACATCAGGCTTGTGTAACTGTACTTTACTTGCAAATTTGCTATCAAATTCTTGTTCTGAAAAGATTGTCAGTTGTGAACAAGAATCAAATTTCATTTTAATCCTAACATTTTCCACTTTTACCCACTCAGAAGGATGTTCATTACTTGCATTATTCACCTGGAAAACTATTTATTTTACTTCTTGTCTCTGTTCCTTCTTACTCCTTCCTTTACAACATCTAGCAAAGTGACCTTTCTTACCACACCGATTACACACCACCTGAATTGCTGGACACACATTTGCATTGGCCTTGTGTCCCATCCTTCCACATCTAAAACAAGTGCCTTTAAAATCAATCATCCTCTTAGATTCAACTGTGTTATGTTTAATTTCTGTGGTACCAGGTTATATTGAACCATGCAAACCACCTCATTCACATTTTCCTCAGAATCTTTTCAGCTTGCTTTCTTTGCTCAGTTCTCCCACACATTTCATCATATGCTCAGCACGCTTAGCTATAGCTATGACTTCCTCCAAAGGTGGTTAATCTTTCAACCATGACTCTACTTATCATATAATTGAAACATTTTATTACGAATTGATCTCTAATTCTTTCCTCTGTTAGAGCTACAAATTTACTTACGTTTATTACAAAATCTTGCACGGATTCATTTTTCCCATGTTCTCTTTTGCCAAAGTAGCATCTTTCTATTATCATGCTCACTCTAGGTAAGTAGTGCTGATCTAACTTTGTAATACTAATTTCATACTCATTCAGATTTCTATGTTCAGCATTGCTTAAATCTGGCAAACTTTTGAATACTTCCTGGCCTTCCCCTCCTAGACAAAGAAGCATTAATGCACTCTTCCACTCAGCACTAAGATTTGTTCCACATGCTCTTGCATAGTTAGCAAAACATTTTTTCCACTTTTGCCACTTTGTTGAAGGTTCTCCTGGACTAACCAGGAAAAAAGGAGGACAAGTGACATTTTGCATTCCCTATATTTATTTATTCCCCTAAATAAATTTGAAACCACTTCAGTATATTTTCTGATTTTTTTTCTTTTTTCCCAAAAAACTAACAACAGAAATGCTGTGAAAAACAGTGTTCTTGAATGAGCTCCAGTTTTTTCCACAGGATAATACTTTAAGTGTATGTGTGCCAGTCACAGAGATTTCCTGATGACAAGCAGTATCGTGTGTGCCTGTCACAGAATTTCCTTGAGCACAGATAGCACCATTGAGTTATTTTCCTTATTTTCTTTAAACAAACATTTACTCCCAAAATGGCCGCTTAACCTTTCCTCCAAATAGTACTCTTATCCACGTTCTAGTTGTCAAAAGAAAGAATTAAAAAAACGTTGTAACTTGGAGAAACGTACGTCGTCCGAAAGCAGAGAGCATCTCGCTTGACACAGCAATTGCTTGCGTGCCTATGCTAGTGCTCGTGCTCACTACCCTGCTCGCACTCCAAAACACTACAAAAACATTTTAAACAAAAATTAGCCTTACAGGCTAACAATCTTCACACTGCCGCAAGACTGAGGATCCATGCCAGCCACAAGCTGTGCCCAAACTGCTGCTGCCCCGTTGGGACAAACGTAGCCTTAGAATCCAACACCTTTTGCCAGTCCGGACCAAAATGTTGGACACCACTGAGGGACGTCTACCTAATTGCCGCTGCACTTTTCGTAAAGTCAAAGCAGCGGATTCCTGCAAGATGCCCGATAGGTTGTCATAGACAACGAACCCCTGTACTTGGATCCAAAGCAGCCGAGTTCCTGCAAAACACAGGAAACGTCACTGTTGCACTCTTTGAGCTGCTGTTGAAGTGATATCCACCGATCCCATCCTCTGTCACCAAATTGTATTGTTGTGTAAAGGTATGACAGAGATGATGTACCAGTTAAGAAGTATCTTTATTCACCTCATCCAGACCGCTTACAAATGTCTTCATGAGAACGTTGCCATGTCACAGATGTCTTCTAGTACAACAAGGACAAAGCTGTTGTAAGCATAAGGTGGAACGCCAACAAGGTTCCCAGACCTCAGCTGAGGCTGTGAAGTCCAACCTAGTATCTGTGGTCAGGGCAGCACCCGAGGCCCCACACATTACAAGTGACTCCTGGATGCCACTGGTGGTCAAGCACAGTGTGATAATATGTAGGTATGTGACAGACTGGGTGCTTAGGTATTAGGGAATGTGATACTTACTGATGGGTGATGAGACAAAGGGGTGTCTTGAAGTGAACATTTGTAATTACTCCTTGAGGCAGAAATAGCTAATAGGTTTATCTTTGTGACCACCACCTATTCAGACTTTGCAGCCTTTGGCGATTTGAAGATTTTTTTCACTATAGAGAGTGCACGGATAATGTTTGGATTTTTTTACTTAGAGTAGCAGGAGCTGCCCCATCTTAGTGCTATATCGTTGTTTATGTGGCACTACCATGCCAGTTTATTATATGCTGGTTTGCTGAGTGTCGCTCTGTTACACAAGGGATATTTTGCCCCTTTGGAATGGGCTCTCCAAATTTCCACATTAGCCAATTTGAGAGAGATGGCACATCACTGTGTCTGCCGCACAGGGCTAGATGTATGTGCCAGACATATACCAAGAGGTGCACTGTGCGCAGGTAGGTTTGGGGGGGGAAAGAGTTGTCATACAAGACAGCAGGGAAGACCAGTCGGCCATTGATTGGTGCTTATGTACAGCACCATTTTGAAAAAAGCATTGCTAAACAATTTACCGGATGCCTTCCAGGTTGAGAAATGAGGCTTACCATGAGGGTTTCCTTCAAAGTTGCAACGCCTTCTCTAGAATGGCAAGTTATTTTCCAACCCTCTGTTGTGGGATAGAGCCACTACTGCCTGAAAAGAAGGAAGACCCAGGGATGTTCCTCTGGGAAGTACATTTCTGAACTAAAAGAGCACTACAGCTTTCAGGCCTGGTCTCCCTTGAAGCAAATGCTTGACCTGAAAAGGGTCCTTCTGTGCACTATGCGATCGCCATTTTGTTCTGTGGACATCTGTATGTGTACTGTGCGAGTACTTTTGTACTGCCTTTATTTCAGCGTCTTGTGTTACACTGTTCTTTAAACCTGTTGTATTAGAGTGTACTATTAGTTTCTTGTGAGTTTTGTTTTTTGCACCATCCAGAGCGACACAGCACGTATTTCAAAATTTGAGTTTCTATATCAAATCTAGTGGAGTCGGTGGTGACATCAAGATATTGTCAGAACCTTTTTGAGACATTCTTAGTCACATTCTATAAAAATCATTCTTGGCCTTCAGGATGGAGGTAATTTTGCTTATAATGAGAAGAGGATGCTGTGCATATGTCCATGCAATTGTTAGAGGCATCTGAGCTCTGGCTCAACGTAGTTCTTGAAAGAGTCAAGCTTTTCATGCACACCGAAGCAACAGAGAAATCAAGGAAAGCTTTTAGCGAAGAATCACAGTTTCGGCCACTTTGAACTATTAATGTATTTTCTTTCTTTCTCTCTTCACACACTTTGTCCAGACACTTTCAATATGCAAGGCAGTTATTCAGTTTATCTTACCAGTGAGGTCTAACTTACAGGACATTTGAACTGGTTCGAACGTTTGCAGATCCTGCTGCATGGAAAGTTCCTTTCCTGACTATTATGCAAAGTATGGAAACAAAGGCCACACATTAGAAAGAAACAAACGGAATGAAGTTTCTATAATCTCTCAAGACATGGCTGTTTAACAAGTTGCAGGGCTTGTGTTCACTTTTTAGGACTGTACAAGTACTAGTACACACATGTTGGGTATAAAAGTGGTTTATAAATCGGTGTAATTTATACACTGAATAATTATTTCATTCATTCATTCATTCATTTATCTAATAGCTTTGGAGATACTTCTACAGATGCCTACGTTCTTAGACGCCACCTATTTTTACCTCTGGGGTACAGGCACACAAGCAGTGCTAAACCCGAAGTGTAGTGAAAATGTGGTAGTCGAAATGTTTATCAACATCATATAGACACTCTTAGAAATCCTGCTATGCGTGAGAACTGAGGGAGTATCCAGTCCTATTTTCAGGTCTTGCTGATCTGACAACTTTTAGCTGTTAGCAAGCAAAGGCTTCCTGTGGATCACACACAAAACTTACAGTGGGCTTAGAGTCCTACCATTACTTAGCATTCCCGCATCAACCTGCTGTTTTTTTTTTGCTGATGCTACATAGCATTGACAAAAACACATCAGCAATGTCAATATGTTAAAAAGGCTAGTCCTTATGCCTTTGCCAGTGCTTGTTTATTGCTGTGCACTTTCAGGCTAATGACGAGAGTGAATAATCATTAAATCACCCTTTCTTGTCCCAACGCGATAAACCAAAAGAGAGGATTTCTATGCCCATCCCACTGTCTCACCAAGCACACTGGAGCCTACTCTCACCAGTGCAATTCCTTGGAACCTTCTCATGGGAGACAGCCGAAGCAGACCATGTACAACGCAGGCGCAGCCTTCCCGCTGTCATAATTCTCTCTCATTTCACCATGCGCCTTCATTGTAATGGCAGCAACTCCTCTTTTGCAAATCTCTAGAAGCCCCTTTGTCTTCAGTCAGGCAATTGCCAATGTGCTCAAACTGCCATTTGAGGTAGACCACCTTAGCCTTGCACTGTAAAATGTCTGAGCCATCAGCGCATACTTCTTTGTTTCTGCAAGCACTCCCAGTTGTGAGTGGCTCCAACTAGCTCTGCTTTTTTTTTTTTTTTTTTAAGAGATGGAGAACTTCCCAAATAGGACATCACATGTGCAGATCTCGGCCTAGAACTAACCACAGGGGATGCCTGAATGGGTTCTGAATCAATGGGATCCTTATAAGAAAACAGCAGCCATTTTGTCTGATTGCCGTCCTCACCTTGACTTATTTTATCACTTCAGCACTCTATCTTCAACTTTTTAATACGTTTTGTTCTCTTTGATTGTTTTTCTCTTGTGGCATCTGATAAAATGGAACACTACCCTTCTTTGCTTTAGCTAGTAAAATAAAGTTGAGAGATGATTACTTAAAGACTAACCATAATCAAGTTAGGATTTTATCTCAGAGATACTGATGATAGTCCAATAAATAATACTTTTGTGATCTGTTTTGTTGATTCAAGCTCTACAATCACAAGGCCTGATTTAGTTTGGTGGAGAGAATACTGCATCACAAAGGTGATCTCCGCTAAACATTTGGTTCTCCCTTCCGATTTTGAGTCCAGTGGACTACAAGGTTTACACCAACACAGTCAAATTTACTTAGTCAGGGTAAATTCTCCTCCGATGGCCCAACAGAGCAGGGGACATTGGAGGAAGTACACAACATTGTTCGCCCTATTTAGGTCTCCTAGTGAGGGAAAAGAAACCAAAATGAATGACCTCACACACCATGGAAGATAATCCCTGTGGTGAGGGGGGCATTATTTTTTTTATTTTTTTTAAAAGAAACTCCTACTTTTGAAGTTTGTTTTTGAACAATAAAAAGCTTTGGAAAAGTTTCACAGCTGGCTGTCATTTTTGACAGTGCCAATCATCAGACTTTTACAACATTGACAAGAACTGCTGTGACAGCAGTTACTGCCAATGTATAGAGATGCCTGCAGGGTAGGACATCTCTCAATTTGGCAAGCAGAGTAAAGTCAGGGTGGTGGATGTAAAGCCCTTTGCTACCCTGTTTGTCTTTACTCCGCCTGACACACCTCAAATGAGGCCCATAGTTTGATATCAAGCCAGTAATGCCACAACCTTAAGTACTACACAGATACTACAATAATGCAAATAATAATAATGTACAATGCAAATGTATGATTGCAAACGTGATTCTAACTGGGTTTGCAACAACAACATGGCTTTTTCTATTTACTAAATCTGTTGTGTGAGGCAAAAAACCTTTTTGACTTTCAAAATGGGTTTTGAGATCCATTTCCAACCGCAAATAGGAGGATACTAGAAGTTAGCGTGGCCTCCTAATTACGAATCACAGTTGGATGTATCAATAGTTTGCAATCGCAATTGCAGTAGCAAACCATCATTCAGTTTTCAACACCAGGTGGTAACTGATTTGCATAGAGGAAGGTTCCATGTGGTCCCAAGAGGAACCTTACCCTATGTCAATCCAGTTGGATGACCTCTGAAGGTATTACTAAATGGGATTATTTATTTATTCATTTTAAAGGAGGACAAGTTCCTTTAAGGTATATGTACTGTTTAAAAAAAAAAATCCCATTTAGGGAAAATGCAAATTCAGGGATGGTGGTCTTCTATTCCTTTAATGCCACCATCACTGTGTTTGTATCAAAGCACAGGGGTCGGAAATAAGGACCTTCTTTATAAGTACTCATTAGACAGGTCATTGGGCAAGCCCCGGTGACTGGAGATTTTCAGAGGCAAACTATCAGTACATAGGTCGCATGCAAAATCAGAGGCAGGTCTCAAAAAAGCCAGTGCATAGATGGTGACTAATTTTTGGACCTGTCTTATTTCATTGGTTCCTTGGTCTTGTAAGGATTTAAATCCAATCAAAGTAATTCGTAGAGTAAGTTGTAGAGTGAATGAGTGAAGAATTTTAAAGAACTGGTGAACCAGTGCTATACAAAGCTCAAATAAAATCAAATAGTTTTTCCTTCCCCGACTAAGCAACTTCAGACAGGCAGGATGACATAAGCAAGAACTTTGCCTTAAGTGTACTATTGAAAAATAAGTCAATCTTATGCCATCAGCTAGCAACCATCAATGTAGTAAAATTGAAAAGTGATAATCATACGACTGGCCCATGTACGCCACAAACAGAAGTATAATTAAAAAATACATAGGAACCAATGGCAATCTGCTGGATGCTAATGTGAGAAGAATAACCACTCGAAAGTGGTACCCAAAATCCTTGGTTGGCCATATAATATATCACCCTGTGAAAAACATTATCAGTCTCTCATGACAGACTATCCATTCTTTTGCACCTAAGCACTGGACCACAATTATAAAAAAAAAATACACAAATAATTATCTTCTGTAGGCTTTGCAGTAATCTGTTATTTAAGCACTCTGACTACAGACTCATTTGTATAAGGCTTCTGTCCAGAACCTCACAAGACAGGCTAGAGTCTCCCACTCCTAAAGAAAGCTACATTAGACTCTGATGACCTTGCCAACTACTGACCCATCACTCACCTGCCACTCAGCAGCAGGAAAATTGGAAAGCAGTCTATGTTCAGCACCAAGATCACATCAGGACTAACCATCTCCTGCATGGCTCCAGATCATGCAGCATGGAGGCAGCTAAATTACACATTGCAGACAATGCACTCTTGACCATAGATGAAGATGGCTCCTGCCTCCTGGTGTTGATGGATCTCTCAGCTGCCTTTGACACTGACTACCATCTCACCCTTATATACACCCTAGAGTCTTGAATGGGATTCACTGACAAAGTGCTTCACTGGGTCTTCAACTGACACCAGTTTGTTCAGCCTGGGACCTCCAGATGACAAAAGAATCCCTATCACTTGTGGAGTCACCTAGGTTTCCAAACAGCCTCCTGTCATTTTCAATCCATACATGGAGCTGCTTGGTTCTCTTCTCACAGATAACAGCATCAAGATTCACCAATATGCTGTAATACACAACTCTGCTTAAACATATCCACTGCTTCAGACATTCAACACCTCAAACACTGCTTGCACATCATCCAGACCTGTATGTCCAGGTCCTGCCTAAAGATCAACCCAACCAAGACAGAATTCCTGTTATTTGCCAAGAAGAACAAACAAGGCACTTTAAAAAACCTGACTCAATGACATAGACCTTGAAGACTTCAAACCCGAACTTTCACTGAATGCAAAGTCACTTGGATTCACCCTGGTCACCAACCTCACCCTCAAGGAACACAATGCAAAAAAACTATGACTGCCTAGTTCTTCTAAAGAAAGGCAAACTGTTTCTTCCAGAAAGCGACTTCAGAGCTGCTGTTCAAGCCCTCATATTCTCACATCTGTATGGCAGTAATGCCCTACTCCACCTCCTCCTAGACTCCAAACCCGCACACCTTAGGGGTACCCTTCACAATACAGCACATCTCATTTAGGGCCTGAAGAAAATGATCACATTGCTACAATTCGAGTGGCACTCCACACTATCTTCAAAATCAGCAGAATCATTTACAAAACAATCACAATCAACAACTCAGCCTACCTTGCAGATAAGCTATCTCGATTGGTTATCTGTACACCCGCAGCCAGGACTCCATCATACTGAGAATAAGAAGCATAAAAAAGAAAACCATCAAGACAGCAGGCATTTAAGTCTATGCACCTAGGATCTGGAACGACATCCCTGTCTCCACTAGGATCCACCCCAATGCAGTACCAGTTTAGTTAAGAGTTAGACTCACCTCTTTAAAGAACACTACATCACAGTGCATTCACTATCCACAACCGAGCTTCCCCTCCTATTAACTGCTAACTTTATGTTTATCTTTGACCTTGAACAGCACTCTGCTGCCTTTTGGCCATATGTGTGTGTGTGTATATATATATATATATATATATATATATGTGTGTGTATGTATATATATATATATATATATATATATATAAAAAATAAACAGTCTCCTTCTAATAAAGAAGAGTGTGGATGCCTCATTTGGTTTGTACGTAAATAAAGACTGCAGTGCCACGGAGTCCGGACTCTTCTTTATTAGAAGGAGACTGTTTATTTTTGATATTTGGGTTTCCGGAACCCGTACCGGACCGCTCATGAATTGCCTCCTTATTTGCTGGCGTTTTTTGTGAGGAATATATATATTACATACATATGTACATACATACGAAGCAATACAGAGCATATGGATATGATTGCATGAAGCCACTGCTTTCGAGTGTGTGAAGAAATGAGTTTGTCGATTTTGTTTTTTTAAATGTATACATAAATTGAGGAAATATCTTCAAGAAGAAACTCAGTGGTTTGTAGAGGGTGATATGTAACGTCAAACACACAAAGGGGACACTGCTTGAGAGATGTTTACATTTGATAAGTAGGGGAATGTGTTATGTAAAATGAAATTTTGAGACAAGATGGCTAAAGGCACAACCTCAGGCTGCAGAAAGCCTTGAATGACCTTCAGTGTTTTTTTGCCTTTAATACGTTGGGCTGCATTATGAGTACGGAGTGAAACCTTAAAGAGTCAGAGAAAAATTCTCAACTGATTAGAATTAAGTGTTTTTTCCGAGTTGGAGTAGATGAAAATGTGTCTGGAAGAAGGAGAAAGCTCTTTCATGAGCCTGGAGCAGTATATTGAGAATGCTCCCCTCTGGGTCTTGTTTTTGTTGCACTTCGTGTGCAAGGCTTGCCATAATTTGACACCAGGCTGTGCATGCTTGGTGCAAGAACGTGTGTTTCTGAGCAAGGACATATGTTTTATATGAGAGGAAGATGGTAAAGATCTTGCAGTAATTCTTTAACAGATTGTCCCTTGACATCAGTAGAATTTGCTCACTCTGCAAAGATAGCGCCTCCAGGGGGTCGACAGAGACCTCACTCTCGGGCCAGGCTCTGACCACTGAAATGGATCAAAAGAGACGAGCCAGGGCATTGAGGAACAGAGAAAGTAGTGCTACTTTAACGATGCTGTGTAGGCTTGGAGGTCTGTCTTCCTTAAAGAATACATGATGAGGGCTGTACTCCCTGAGAGTGGTTTGTGCCAACTAGCGCCTTACCTCTTTCAGCCTGCTTCCCCAATCCATTATTGAAGCCGTGCAAGCTGCCCTGCAAACCTGGCTTGCATCCCGTGCATGCCATCGGGGACTGTAAGAGCTTTTTAACTTTACTACAACTTACCAAGGAGGACCACTCTAGAACCCTTTTCTGATTGCACTCACGTGTTCGGGTGGATGACCATTGGCCTTACAGGGCATCCTCAGATCGCACAATTTGCTATCTTCTGAAACAGCTGCACTGCACTGCATTTGATCGTGGATTCCTTCCACTACCGGAATCCCACCTACATCCCTCTTATCTATCACATGGCCCTAATGCCTGTTGATGGCTATCCTTCACCAGGCTGAGGTCTAGTCAGTCGCACGGTAACTAACAACCACTGTGCAGCCTTTTACAATCTGACTCTTGCAGGTGCTCCAAACACTACACCTCTGCCAAACTTACAACACACAATCTGCTGCACCAGGAATCTCAGGTGTGGTGTATTGGAGAGAAGTGCACTCCAGATTAGGACTGGATGTACTGAGCCCTACATTGACTTTCTACATAGCTGTTACTTGTCCGTTGCCCTAGGTTCTTTAAGGATAGCAAATGAAACTGTTTTTGTTCATAATGCATGGATGGACTTTCTGGATATTAATTTAGGCCAACAATCCTGAAAAAATCCTACCGACGTTCTAATCAGTTGACACAGTTTTAATACATGACAGCAGTTCCACTAGTTTGATGGTTAAGGGAGCCAAAACAGAACAAGGGCGAACAGACAGTTGTTTACTTTTTTGTGCACCATGTAAACACACAGTACTGGTGAGAAAATACCTAGGAATCCAATTTTGTAAGAAGTGCTTCAACATCCAAGAACAGTTAATCCTTGAGATAATTTTTTGTCTTGGGCTCTCTGGGCGCCAATGGTGTCCTGCCAGTAGGAGCAGCAGCTCCCTTCAGGAGCAGGTACCCCCTGGGTAGCATTCGGCCTTTTGGTGGGAGCGGGATGCAGCACATTGTGACCCAGCTCCTCTGCAGGGACAAATATCCTCCATCAGTGTAATCACTAGGGTTGTTTTTCCCAGTGTTAGGAAGCAATCTCCCCATAAAAGGAATCCAATGAAATCCTATTTTGTTGGGGTGAGGGTAATTCTGCAACCCAGGCAAGTAATGCTGGGGATTATGTTTTATCCTGTCCATGGTAGCGCCCTCAACAATTTTCTCCAACAGCAGGAACTACCTTGGCAGCAGAAAGAAGATTCTCTATAAATACCAGAAAAACACAATCCCTGCCCTGTTTAAAGCATAAAAAGTATAAACACTGATACCCGCTGATTTTTGTAAGTTTTAAAAACATTGGAAAACTATGAACTGCCCTCAGCCCGAGGCCAAATTCACAAATAACGGAAACTACAGAATAAAACAAAACGTCTATACGTGGTTTATGTTATTTATCTACAGAGAAAATACATTTTTTGGTACATTGAACTTTCCATCTTTGTCAAAGCTCTGTCTTGCAAGTGTCATATTCAGTCCTAGCACATCTTGTTGCCCTACAGAGTCTGAACCCAGAGGTGAGGCACACTCATTCAAAACTCATCCAATGCATGGCGTGGAACCCTGCGCAAACTAATCTGGAGGTTCTGATCGCTCCCTCTAATCTTGACTGACTCCGTGAGGTCTGCAATTCCCTTACCTCCTTTCCCGCCAGTACACAGTAGTTGAGTACATTTGTATAAGAGCCGCACAATCCATTGCTGACAAAGGCTACAGACGAAAAAGTAGCAAGAATTCAAAGTTCAGACCCATTTTATCACAGCCACATAATTTTGTGATATCATTCAAATGTCAAACTTAATCTATGTAATATATTTCCTTTTTTTCTAGAGAGAATGGTCAGATCTTTCTAAAATAAATTACATTGCTGGTCAGCTCCTTACAGACCCGTCTTTAAGGCAGCCATAGCTTTACAAAGAGTCGGTGGGCTGGTAAAAAAAACACCTCACTGATTGATATATGCAAATGTCCTTTGAGTGCTCTGAACTTAATATCTTTCGGACAAATATCTGGCATAAATGTGAGTTCATTATACAAATATCTATTTTATTCAGGCTACAACTACTTCGTGAGTACTATTCAGTGATCCATACGTTTCTAGAACCACTAGTAAACATTTTGAAATTAGTAGCTGCTGCTGTTACCATGAGACAAAACTGGAAAGGAAATTGAAAATATTTCTTTTGCAAAGGTAGAATATCGTATGCGTCATACCTTGGCTTGCAGGAAATTCTATAGATTTTTCTTCATTTGTAACCCCAAAATAATATAAATGGAGAAGTACAACAACCTACATAAATACACTCTTCTTTCAAAGTATAACTAGATTCTTATATTTGCCTTCCGAAAAGCTTAAGATACCTATTAATAATTTTATTTGTAGGATTTGTTTAAATATGTCAGTGTTAAAAGATATACTATGAAGATTCTATCAGCCTCTCTCCATTCCCTGCATCACCACCTTGTTTGTGTTTGTTAAATATATGTATTTAATTTTGTTGAATATGTAGTATGCTACAGTCTTGAGTACCTTCTTTTAATAGAAATTACAACATTTTGTTGTCACCATTGACTTTTTAGCATTTATTTAGCAATTGTTTGATGCAATTATGTAATGACATATTTTGAAGCTTCTATAGAAATATGTGAAATAATTCAGGGAACCAATATGCAACCTTGTATAACTCTTTTAGTGAATAGAAAGTGGCTGGTGCTTTCTCCCTGTGTGCCTCATAGCACTTCCGATGATTTTGGTAACTGTAGATAGGGTTGAAATTGGCTTAGTATCCATGTCCTTCCATGTCCATGACTTACGGGGAAGATCCATATCCAAGTAAAATATTTATGAGTGATCTACAGAGGCAAGTTCAATTCCTCTCTTGTATGTTTACACATTTTGTAAAAATTAAGATCTGGGCTAGCACATAAAGAGGAAAGACAGCAGGCCCCAGGATGCAGGAGACAGGACAGATGGCATTTGGGGCTGCATAAATGGCCATGCCCTTGGAGGCAATATCCCTAATCAGCCTTTTTAAATGTTTTTATAGCAGGTGTTTTCAACATTTATTTTTTCAACATTTAAGCGTTGTGTTCCGACAAAAGAACCCCTGTACAGGGAATCCTGAAATCAAATAGCTCAGTAAAATAAACAGTAACATGTGGATATTGCGTGAGTAACATAAGGTGTTCAACTGGTAGAGTAATGTTGTAGTTTCAAGTCCCACAATGATAAAAATGCAAACTTATAACCTCTATATAAAACAGTAAAAACTGGGAGAGGGGAGGAGGTAGAGGGGGTAAATATATATCGGCCAGTAGACAGGACTTTTTAGTGCAGGACTAGAATTGCAGTCTATTTTCATAGGATAGAGATGGCAGGTCAGAACGGCGGGGTCAAGGATCTCTTATCAGGAGTGAGGAGTGAGGAGGGATAAAGTGGAACAGGAGGGATAAGGGCATATCATGAGGTGGGTGTATGCATGCAGGGGTACAGGTTCAGTGCGTCATAGAATAGATCTCAGAAAAGAGGGTTGCCTGGGGACATATGTTGAATAAATTGGCCGAGAAGTGTTTCCCATTTCTGGAATATAGGGCGTTTGCAAAGATCTCGCAATTCCTCATACCGGAGGGCTATCCCCTCGGCCGTCTCCCACTTGAGCATTGCGTTCTGCCAAGCCGCTAGCAAGCGTGCATGTTTGGCCCTCAATTGTAGTGTAAGTGTCCTCTTGGAGAGAAGGAGGACCAGCCCAACAAAACTAGTGTCTCTTCTCTTGCTTAAATATGCGTAAGGCGCAAGCCTCCCAAGTAGATATTTCAGTAAGTTCAGTAAGTATGCGCAGTGTGGCATGAATACCGCTCTAGTTGGCGGCGAGGGCAGGACCACTGCATGTGGCGAAGGTCTGCATCTCCAGTCTGACAACTGGGGCATCGGAGGTCAGCCATGGGAAAATAGAGGTGAAGCTGCGCAGAGGTTAAATATGCCTGGTGTAGGATATGAAATTGTATCTTTTTGACTCTGGTGTTCCTGGAGACATTTTGTGGAAAGGGCAGTGCCTGGTCCCGCTCAGCATCATGTAAGGTCCTCCAACCACTTTGCATGTAGGGGAGCGAGGAAAGCCCAGGTGTGGGTCCGTAGCACTTGGTAGAACACTGTTATCAGGTGACCACCATCCCTCATGGTGAGGAGCACCTGAATGACAGAGTGTGTAGGTGGTTCTTCATCACGTGTGGATCACAGAGTGTTTACATGTGTTGTGTAATTGTCAACACGAGAGGAACTGGCCTGGTGGAAAGCTGTGGTCCGTCGATAGTTGATCAAATGTCAGGAGATGGCCTTCAGAACTGAGGTCGGCGGTAGTGATCAATGACCGTTCGTGCCAGTGCCTCACGAACGGAGTATGTCCCTGGGTTTCAGGGCAGATCATGTAATAGGATCCCTGGAGCATACGGTGTGATGTGTTACATGAGGAATCGCACCCATTGATGCATTTGCAGGCTATCGCTACTTGTAAGGAGCATGAAGAGTTAGGTACCAGTCGTGGGAGCAGGAAACCTCGGATGGTAGCAGTAGTGAGGGAATGCGTATTATTATATATTCAGATTCGCACCGACCCGAGGACCACCCTCAGAGGATCCCTCGTCTACCGTCCTCCCGGACCTCGCGCCCCTTTCAGCGACACCATCGCCGACTTCATCTCCCCGCACGCCCTCGCCTCACCGGACTACATCCTCCTAGGCGACCTCAACTTCCATCTGGAACAAAACAACGACCCCAACACCACCACCCTGCTCGACAACCTCGCCAACCTCGGCCTCAAACAACTGGTGAACACTGCCACCCACATCGCCGGACACACACTCGACCCTATCTTCTCCGCCAGCAAACACGTCTTCTTCAGCCACGCCTCCGCCCTTCATTGGACCGACCACAGCTGCGTCCACTTCACATTCCGACGCGAGACCCGCCACCTCCGCACTCAACCCATCCCTCGCCGACAGTGGAACAAGATCCCTGAAGAGCAACTCTTCGCCGCACTCGCCGCCAACCAACCCACCCTCACCACCGACCCCAACGTTGCAGCCCTCAACCTCACAAACTGGATCTCCAACTGCGCAGACAACCTTGCTCCCCTCAAACGCTCGCAGCGACAGAACAACACCAAGAAACCCCTCTGGTTCTCTGACACCCTCAAAGAATCAAAGAAAACTTGTCGCGCACTTGAGAAAGCCTGGCGCAAGGACCGCACCGCTGACAACATGACCGCCCTCAAGAACGCTACCCGCAAACACCACCACCTGATCCGCACTGCCAAAAGGAATTTTTTCACCGACAGACTGGACAAAAACAGCCACAACAGCAGAGAACTCTTCAGCATGGTCAAGGAGTTCTCCAACCCCAGCGCCAACGCCAACGCCGTCACGCCCTCACAGGATCTATGCGAATCCCTCGCCACTTTCTTCCATCGCAAGATCAGCGACCTCCACGACAGCTTCGGACACCAGACCCAACCTAACACCACCGAACCCACATCCCCGACCATCACCCTCAACAACTGGACCCACATCAGCACGGAAGAAACCAAATCCATCATGAACTCTATCCACTCCGGCGCCCCTTCGGACCCCTGCCCGCACTTCATCTTTAACAAAGCCGACAACATCATCACCCCGCACCTCCAGACCGTCATCAACTCTTCTTTTTCTTCTGCTACCTTCCCCGAATGCTGGAAACACGCCGAAGTCAACGCCCTACTAAAGAAACCTACGGCTGACCCGAGCGACCTGAAAAACTTCCGCCCCATCTCCCTTCTGCCTTTCCCAGCCAAAGTAATAGAGAAGACCGTCAACAAACAGCTGACCACCTTCCTGGAAGACAACAACCTGCTCGACCCCTCACAGACCGGATTCCGAACCAACCACAGCACTGAAACCGCCCTCATCTCAGTCACAGACGACATCAGAACCCTGATGGACAACGGTGAAACAGTCGCCCTCATTCTTCTCGACCTCTCGGCTGCCTTTGACACCGTCTGTCACCGCACCCTAATCACCCGCCTCCGCTCCACCGGGATCCAAGACCAGGCCCTGGACTGGATCGCCTCCTTCCTCGTAAACCGCTCCCAAAGAGTCTACCTCCCTCCGTTTCGCTCAGAACCCACTGAGATCATCTGCGGCGTACCTCAAGGCTCATCACTCAGCCCGACACTCTTCAATGTCTACATGAGCCCCCTCGCTAACATCGTACGCAAGCACGACATCATCATCACCTCCTACGCCGACGACACCCAACTTATACTCTCCCTCACCAAGGACCCCGCCAGCGCCAAGACCAACCTACAAGAGGGTATGAAGGACGTCGCAGATTGGATGAGGCTCAGCCGCCTAAAGCTGAACTCTGAAAAAACTGAAGTCCTCATCCTCGGCAACACCCCGTCCGCCTGGGACGACTCCTGGTGGCCCACGGCCCTCGGCACCGCACCGACCCCCGCAGACCACGCCCGCAACCTCGGCTTCATCTTGGACCCCCTTCTCACCATGACCAAGCAAGTCAACGCTGTGTCCTCCGCCTGCTTCCTCACCCTCCGCATGCTCCGCAAGATCTTCCGCTGGATCCCCGCCGACACCAGAAAAACCGTGACCCACGCCCTCGTCACGAGCCGCCTGGACTACGGCAACACCCTCTACGCTGGGACCACCGCCAAACTCCAAAATCGCCTGCAACGCATTCAAAACGCCTCAGCCCGCCTCATCCTCGACGTACCCCGCAACAGCCACATCTCTGCACACCTGAGACACCTGCATTGGCTCCCAGTCAGCAAAAGGATCACCTTCCGACTTCTCACCCACGCACACAAAGCCCTCCACGACAAGGGACCGGAATACCTCAACAGACGCCTCAACTTCTACGTCCCCACCCGCCCCCTCCGCTCCTCTGGCCTCGCACTCGCCGCCGTCCCTCGCATCCGACGCTCCACGGCGGGTGGGAGATCTTTCTCCTTCCTGGCGGCCAAGACCTGGAACTCCCTCCCCACCAGCCTCAGGACCACCCAGGACCACTACGCTTTCCGGAGACTCCTAAAGACCTGGCTGTTCGAGCAGCGATAACCACCCCCTTTGTCCCTAGCGCCTTGAGACCCGCACGGGTGAGTAGCGCGCTTTATAAATGCTAATGATTTGATTTGATTATATGTTTCCTCCAAGTTGCCATTCGCTAGCCATCTGGCCACCCACTGCAGTTGGACCATCAGGAAATAAGCCTCAAAGATGGGGCAGCTAGACTGCCTTCTCTGAGAGGTAGTTGTAGTTTCTTCAGGGCTATCCAGCGGCGGCCACTGCCCCATATGAGTTCCAACAACAGTGTGTCAAGTTCACTAAAGAAACTGCGAGGAGGATTCACGGGCCAGTTGGCGAAGTAATATAAGAGGCAGTACCACAGTACCACTGTTTTTGACAAGGCAATCTTCCATATATTGGCTAGTGGAAGTTTTTCCAAAATTGAACTAGTGACTTCACTTGGGTTAACACGGGGCGGAGGTTACCATCGAGGAGGTCAGGTGGAGAATGATATAGGCGAATGCCCAGATACCGGACTGAGGAGCCTGGGCCAGGTAAGTGGGACTCCCACCTATACAAATCGCCTGTGGAGGAAAGTTAAGATGCAGTGAGTAGATGGATGATTTGTCCCAATTAACTGCCAAGCCGGTGCATTTAGCGAAGGAGAGAAGTGCGTCCTGTGTAGGGGTCAAGTCGATGGGTGTATCCAGGAGGTACAGCAAGAGGTCACCTGTGTAGAGCAGCACCGGGTGCGCCCTGTCCGTCAGTGGAATGCCCCAGTCCTGTACATCTCTCCAGAGTCAGATGGCTAACGGGACCATGGCGATTGTGAAAAGCAGGGAGGAGCGAAGACACCCCTGGCCAAGTGCCATGTTCGATGAGTCAGAGGTGTATTGCCCTAGCCGGAACATGAAAGGGGTTGTATACAACAGACGTGTGTAAGCTGTTAAGTGCTTACCAATGCCAATCAATGGAAAGACCTGAAACAAGTAGTTCCAATTGAATGAGTTTGATGCCTTCTCCAGGTCCAGGATCAGGCATGCAGCATGTGGTAAGCAGTGCGGTACCTGATCCTGCACATGGAACAGACATCGAAGATTGTGTGAAGCACTACGACATGGGACAAATCTGCCTGCTTTGACTGGAAGTATGAGTTCTGGGAGGATTTGTGTATCTGGTAGTTGGAAATTGGACTATTAATTGTGTGGCCAGCACAAGTAAAAGTTCCTCAATTGTTCTGTTAGAACCAAACACCCCATTGTAGCACTTCACCCTCACAGGGTAGAAGGCAGAGCAATCTAAGGCCTACTAAAGGGAGGTGGTATGGGCTAGGAATCACCAATCACTGGCACGCAATAACACTCAATAAATTATTGTCCAGTCAGTACTTTTTCTTTAGAAAAAGGAGAAGTACATTTATTAAGCACACACTACTAAATACTACGCAGAAATTTACAAATATACATTGGCACATGGAACATATCATAGATGACATTGTGTAATCTTTGGTGACCCCCAAAGGGGTCACCCAAACAAATCAAGTGAGCTTCAGCAGTCATTTTGTGATAACTCTATTACTTTGCATGAATTGAGATGAGGGGTAAATCAATAAGGCATATGCAATCATCATGAAAAACCAATAAACATTTGTCAGAAATTAACTTTGTGTTTGTGCATTCTTTTAAACATTTGACATTGAACGGTAGTGATCAGAACAACCCCTAGAGGGCATCACAATAAAACAGCATGGTGAAAAGGCATTGCACTGCAACCAGATTTTAAACCCCTAGAGAGCATAACCACATGTAACAACATTATACTGTTACCATACAGTCAACCACTAGAGGACTAGTGCAATACACATTTTAAGGCCCTCCAGGCCTTCTAAAATGTTATCATACACAAGGTCCCTAGAAGGCAAACTACTCCCAGCTGTAGAGAAAAAGCACCCACCATGGAAGAGCTTGGAAATGCAAGTATAACCAGGGAAGGTGATAATTTTGTCCCCCACCTCAACTTAAGGTGAGGATCCAGAATGGGATCCAAGGAGCAGGAGCTTGCTGTGCTGCGTAATTTGGTGGTGGTCCCATCGTCCTAGGACCACCACTGCAAAGAAATGGGCAAAAGGCAGTTAAAAATGAATGTCCCGCAAAGCATTATGGGGCGAGTTTTCAGACTACAGCGAATATTATAAAAGCGGCTCTTCCACTGTGTCCGCTGCAGCCTTGCGATGTGTTTTCACTTCTTGTTTTTTTTTTCTTTGACGAGGGGGTTCGCGGTCCCACCCAGACACCCCAGAGCAGGCTGGCCTTAGAGGGCAGCACGGGAAGCCCACCCCCAGCTGCTCTCACCAGTTCCCCTCATGGCCCGCACTCCTGTTTCGGTCACAGGAGCCGGAAATCCTTTGTTGTGTCTGTCCGCAGACGGGTTCAGTGGTGGCCACTTCCCGCCAGCCTCTGGGGCCCAGGGATGGGGTGGGGTCCTGGGCACCCCCTGTCTCCAACAGGGAAGCGCAACGGTGCTTCCCCACGTTCTTGAGGTGCTGGGGGTCTGAGGAGGCGATCCTGGCCCCATTTTTCATAAAACTGCCCAGGGGATGGGGTCCCCAGGTGAGTTGAGACATGGGAGAGGGGGCCCCACGCACACTCTCTCCCCAACACAAAGGGGCAAATACAGCTTACTCGTGCCACCGCAGACCCTGGCCCACTTTGAGACTTTAGGAGACCTGAGGGAGAGCCACACAAGCTCGGTGGCAGAGAAAGTCAAAGGTTGCCAAACTTTAAAATGCCATAATTCGGACCCCATTGGCCCGGTTTGGACAAGTCTGGGCTCATTGTACTCCTAGAGGCAAGGTCTATCAAATAGGGGCACTTGCAATAATCCTCCTCACCTCCAAAGCGGTCCATCCTCCAAAAGCTGGTCCTTCTGGCTCCCTGCGCCAGTTCTCCTCTGGGGCTTTGTTGGTTGATGCAGAAGAGTCCAGGGCTTCCCCCAGCTGGCCCTCGGGACGAATAAGTGGGCCTACCTCACTGGCTTTTGGTGAGAACCACTGGTCCTGGGGTCAACTGGACAGAGTCCTGGGTTCTGAGTGGGGGTCCTCCTTCCAGGCAGTCGTAATGGGTGGAAAACCCTCAGGAAAGAGAGAGTCTTCCCCTTGTGCAAGAGTTTATAAAGGGGAGACGAAGGTTCCAGAAGACAGGCACACCCTAATCAATCCTGGGGTTCCACATCACCTTTTGTTGTGTTTGTTGGGACAATCCAAAATGGTGTCATCAAGAAGCCACTAGTCACATCAGTTCCTGGGCTCTCAGCTCCACCCCCCCATTGCATATTCGGTTTTCTCGCACACGTTACACTCTAATTCAAGATGTCAATGATCTCTGTAGGCCAAGGAGAAAGGAAACATTATAAATACTACATTAAATACTACATTATAAGGCAGTTCCCTCCCTATGTGTATAATAGAGTGGCACTATAGTTAAAACAGTAAAGCACACTGGCTTTCCCAAGTAGTGTAAACTACCGTCAAGAGGCCTATCCCACGTAAATACCTATCCCTGCAGAGTCCCCATTGTGTCAAGCTACTTGCGTGCTGTTACCGGGCTGCGCACAACAATAGTCTCCCACGCACAGCCTGTACATGTGTGCGCATGTTCATGTATAACCAGTCAAGTGCCCCTTACCGCGTCGCAGCAGTCTTATCTGAAAAGGTGGACACTGGAGGCAAACATGTGCAGTCCATTTACCGTGTAGTTACAGTGGGTGAGACACCGGTAGTGTAGTTCACCCACAGTAAAACATCCAAAAAACAGGTGACTGAAAAAGAAAAAAATGTGGGCATACTGCTGGGGCAGATCCCAGTACAACACTGTTTGACAGGATTTTGCCCAATTTTTTGTAGTCTGCCCCTAGTATGGCAATGGGGCGGTATGTAGAGGCATTGGTGGTGTCCCTGTTAGGCTGAGGAGACTTATTAATAAGAATTCCTGAAGGAATGGTGGTAGTTTCCCTAGGTACAGTGCCTTGTTGTTTATTATGGCCAGTAGAGGACCTAGACTACTAGCGAAGGTGCTGTAGTATTCTAGGTGTAGGCTATCGAGGCCAGGGGTCTTGTTCCATGTATGTCGTTATGACAGCATTTAGGGCTTCCGCTGCCCTGCAGAAATCTGTGGTACTGCAAATGTGTGAGAAATGAGTCTTTTCCCTCGAGCGGTGCTTGTACAGGAGTTCAATATATTTCTGAACAATACCTGCAGAATTCTTGGAGAATGTTGTGTTGTGTGTTCACGGTTGTGCCTGCGGAGGATCAGACTTCGAGGATTAATGTATCTCTTTGTTTTTGACAGATCAGCCACGCAAGGATGCTGCCAGACTTTACACCCTCCATGTGGGTTTTAGCCACATAAGAGGTGATGTTATAGCGTCAAAGACGTTCTAAGAGTGTCACATGATGACGCCTCACCTCCTGTAGAGTAGCCCAACCTACTGCGTCACGTTGCGCCTGCTGCTCCAGCAACATAGGGTGTTTTTCAGCCTCCGAGATATCTCTATCCAGGGCTCTGCAAACTCCTACAATGTCCTGAATGCACACCGCTTGGGTGACCACTTTTATACAAACTATAGAAGGGCTGCACATGCAGTTTGGTAAGAGGTGCATTAAAGGAGTGTGAATTTCGTAGTGCATTCAAATAATTTCCTCTGTTGTCTGAGGCATCACCAGGGGGAGAGGAGGCGTAGTTTGTGAAGACGCTGGAGAAGAGTTTGAGTCACCATCAGAGGAAAATATATGAGGCGTGTTGTCAAGCTCCGATGGTCCTGCCTAAGTGCCTAGATTGGCTGCCGCTTTGACAGCATTACACAAGTACTCTATGGTTTGTTCAAGTGCCAGGGCCCAGAGGGCTGAGGACTTTGGAAAGGGGCATCTGCGAGCCTGGCTCTGGTGTTTTTGCCTAGGTCTCAGAGGCTGGGATGGTCCATCCGTAGTTTTATGCATGGAGAAGTCTGAGTGACAATCTCTCCATTCGCAGACTTCCATGGGGTTGGAGAAGAAGTGTGAATTGCCTTGGTCTAGTATTTTGAGGCGGACTGGGAAGTACACTGTTTAGCTTCCAGAAAGGTAGCATGTTGTTGGTGCACCGCAATCGCATAGCGTGGGAAGATCATGATGTGTTTGTACTCAAGATATAGAGGGACTGCTGTTCGAGCTGCTCACATGATGGTGTCCAGGTCCCAGTAGTGCAAGAGTTTAGTGAGCAGAGGACTGGGAGGGGCCCTCGACGAGGGATGGCGGGCCAGAAAACTATGCACTCTCTCCAAGGAGAAGGGTGTGAGGTCTGAGGAGGGCACAAAGGATTTGAGCCAGGTGTCCAGGAATTTCAAGAGGTTGGTACCCTCCGACCCATTTAGAATGCCCAAGATTTGAATGCTGCTCCTGCAGGAGTGGCCCTTGGTATCATCCACCCTGTCCTCCAGAGTCTGAATCTGCTCCTGCAAGTCTGGGATAGCATGTTGGTTGTCTGATGTTTGGGGTTGTAATTTGGCAAGAGTCTTTACCTCCCCAGTTACAGTTACGTTACTCTATCTGAGAGTTTCCAATGGTAGTCTTGAAGGAAATTTAATTCCGAAACCAGGGACCCCAGGGCAGTCTCCATGGATGTCCATAGCTGCCAATACCTGATCCAGAATGTCCCAAAAAGATTCAGGAGTGTCAACCCTGCCTCCCTGTTGGGGGTTGCCCAATATAGTAGAGGGGGCGTCAGGCATCACAGGTTTAGTTGCTGGTATGTTGGTGTTTGGATGGCCGATGATTGATATTGCTGAGGGTAGGTGACTCCCTCATTCTGGGCTGTGGTGACAGGACTCTTGGGCACATAGCTTTTGTTGAGGGTAAGTAGAGCCGAAGGATTAGTGAAAGAAGTTAAGGAAGGTGGGTGTTGACGTCGTAGGCAGCCCTGTAGTGAAGGCCAGCATCTAGGCGCCCTTCTAGCTCCAGCCGCCAGCGAGTCAGTGAGACATGAGGAGAAATCTGGCTGCACAGGTACCATAACAAACGGGGGTGGCAAAGGTAAAAGGTCCCATGGGTGATGACTGACTTGCAGAGAATAGTTGTATCTGATCTCTAGTAAGCGGCAGCATTCAGAGTTGCAGTTCCTAGTGTCCTAGACAAAATCAGAAAACGTTCATAGGGGAGGTGCAGCATGTTCCGTCTGACCAGCACTCCAGCTAGAACCAGATGGGAGGGGGGTATTTGGCTAGGTTTCCCACCAGGCAGCTAGTCATGTTGTGCCTCAAAATGAGCACTGGGTATTGCTCGTTGTTTAGGGCATCCCCCCAAAAGGTCTTGGGACACAGCTCATACTTGGTGCCCTGTTGGATGGGGCCTTTCCCGCCACTCAGGTTGCTCCATGGTTTTGGGAGCACATCGATTTGTGGATGTGGAGGTAGCTTGTTGCACTTGATGGTCTTATGGCCCCTGTTCAGTGTGGTCCCGCTCCCCAGGGTGGCGCAGGGAGCAGTGGCAGGCATAGTGCACTACGATGGCAGCATTCCCTGGTCCGGGTGTCGATAGGTGCTTGGAGGTATCCCTATTGTGATAAGTGGGAGGAACTCCCGATCTGACTGGTGGCAAGGAGGGCAAGCACTGACTCTGAAGTGGTGAGGGCTACTGGTCCACAGTCTGCCTCAGAAATGGGTGCTGGTTATTTGCAGTGTGTGGACCCTAGGGTGCTGATGGCAGCTTTCTACATTCAACTTCTGGGTCAGCCAATTAAACGCGCCTTGATGCAGGTGCCAATTGTTGGTGGAAACTAGAAGGGGCTAGAAGGGGCTGCCGCTAGGGGTAGCGCGATCCTGGGAGATCCCCGAAGGCCCAGCATTACAAACAGGGGCATGGCATACAGGTCCCAGGCCTACCCGAATCTTAGCAGGTTTGTAGCAGGGCTCAGGAGTGCAGCGATGTGGTCAATAAATTGGGAGACATTTCCTCTCCTTGCACAGCCATACCTGATGGCGTTTAGAAAGTCCCTGGGTCCTTGTGCTGGCTAGTGGAGGTTGCAATCACCATCAGAGGGTGGGTCACCGCCTGGAGTTTTAGAGGCAGGTCCAGTCACCTCATCCAGCAGCATGCCACGCCTCAGTGAGGGTGCTGAAGTCCTCTGCGGGGATCACTGCCTCGTTGCTGCTGATGGTGGTCTCAGCGGCTGTACGTAGCCATCAGTTCTCAAGGCTGCGTTTCAAGGCCTGGTGCTGAGCGTCAGTTTCACCCTTGGGCGATGTATTCACTGTGCAGTCGCCAGGATCAGCTGCAGATCACGAAAGACTGACAAGATCTCCTACGGTATGAATGTAGATCCCGGGGTTACACCTGTGAGTTTATGTGGGATGGAGATGCCGGGCCCAAGTTAGGGATTTGTTGCAATAGCAGGGTGGATGGCATAGAGCGCTGTCTGAGCATGTCTGGCATCATTGCCTACTTGGCTACGTTCCTCTTATGCCCTGCACAGTTGTCCTGTTGGAAATGACCCTCTCTACAGGGTCTCCCCCAAACGTTTTGCCTTCCTTCTCATATGTTTTTACTGGATTTTTGCTTGTTCGCCTAAGTACTCTATGCACTTTACCACTACTAACCAGTGCTTAAGAGCATCTGCTCTCTCCCTAAGTCATGGTTTGATTGGCATATTTAATTTACATCCCTTGTAGAGTGGTATACCATATGCCCAGGGCCTGAAAATTAAATGCTACCAGTGTGCCTGCAGCACCGTTGTGCCACCCACATAAGTAGCACCTGTTAGGACTCGCAGTCACACACTTACGCTTCTTGCTGCTCCCTCACAAAATAAATCAGCATGTATGAAAAAAGAAGAAACATGCCATGAATGTGTTTATAGCACAGCACTTCCCTGTAACTTGTGAGGAAAATGATCTTTCGTCTGAAGACAGAATATTACATTGCATGTTTGTTTATATTGATAAAAGAAAGTGTTGTCCCATTTGTGAACTGTGTTCCAAGCGGTTTTTGGAGACATTGAATTCCTTCATATGAATCATCAGAAGTGTCTGATGACTCATCACCAGCATGTATCTGATGACTCATCACCAGCACACCAGTCTATAAAGAGAACTGCCAAGGTGTTTCCTGTGCTTGGCTTCGAGTCTTCCTTTGCTCGTAGGTGTTCCCGGTTCAGCTGGAGTTCTGTGATTCTTTCAGGAGTTGTCTTTTTAGTGCAAGGCTTCATCGGAGCTTCCCCTTCTGGAGCGGATTACTTTCACAGCGGCTGGAGAATTTACGAACAGTATTCCATCTTCCTCAAATAATCGAAACATTCCAGGAGAAGTCGGTTCATAAGTGAATGCCTTCTCATCTCCCTGTTTTCAGCCTTCTTGAGGTTAGTGACCTTTTGGTGCATTATGAAAGACATTCATCGATGCTGAGAACCTCGTGATACAAAACTATTTTCCAAAGAAAATCAGCATTGAAGTTAAGTGTTGTGAGCTCCTGAAAGCACTGCTTGATTTCTATGCAAACATAAACGTTTATTCTGATTGTTTTGGAGCAAGTCTGTTGTGTGAAAACGAATAACAAAAGACAAATTCATACTTCTGATTTTATAATGATTTTGTTGTGTTCCAAAAGCGTGCTTAATAGTTGAGCAATTGAGCGCCAATAATTATTGTGACTTTGCTGAAAGACTTGGTGATTGCCTAATCGAATTATAACAATTATTGTTATTTTGATGAAAGACTCTGTGATATTTGTAGTTCTTTTGTTTTTGGGCTTAGAATTCCTGCACCAAGCCCTGAGGCAACTTTCTTAGAACAACAGTGACCCTCCTTCTTGAACCAGTGTTTTGTTTCTCTTCCCTTCCCAAATCCCTGTTCACTATCCCTTTCCCCAGGAGGTTATTGGCTCATTCCCTGTTCGTTTCAGATACAAGAGAATAGTGTTTAGGGGTGAGGGTTTTATTCTCTTCGCTCCCGCGGAACCTGGAATTCAGGTGAGTGTACATGGTCCTGTCAGCACCTTAAAACTTGCCCCAGGCCTGACATTGCAGCCTGAAGGCAGTGACCTAATGCCATGTCGACTTGGCATTTAAAACCTGCATATAGGTCACTCCCTGATGTAGGCCCTTAGTAACACATGGGGCAGGGTGCAGTGTAATTAAAAGGTAGGATGTTTTAGTTTTACATGCCCTAGAAGGGAAAAACTCCCAAATTCGTTTTTTCACTGTGAGTCCTACCCCACACAAAGAATAACACTGGTGATTCCTTATTAGATTTAATAAGCTGTATTCCTAAACCAAAGGTGATAGATTCATCATGTTTGGTATCCATGAACTTGTAATTGTAAATCTTTAACAGAAAATTCAGATTTATCATTACAAGTTTGAAAATGCCACTTTTAGAAAGTTGCCATTTTCCTGCCATTAGCCCTCTGTGCCTGCAGCCTGCCCTAGGTCACATGACTGGGTGTAACTGACAGTTGACACTTTTGTGAATTCACCCCGACAGTCACACAACAGTGGGATTAGCAAATGCTGAATGGTCCATTAACTGACTTGATGGGGGGGCGGAGCTAATCATAGGCCCACTTGCACCTGAATAGACTGGGCTCTGTCACCAACAGAGGCTTAAACCCTCTGTTGTCAGTGTAGCCACCTATGAGTCAGGGAAGGCGAGGCAGGAAACTCCTGGAACTTCAAAGAACACTTCTGGAAATGTCTAGGAGTAGGGCACTCAAGTATAAAAATAGGGCTCTCAGACCCACTCCTCAGTTCACTACTGGACCCATGGAAGGACTCTCATAGGACTGCCTTCTTTTGTGACCTGCTGTGCATTCTACAAGACTGTTGCTGTACCTGCAAGGACTGTTCTGGTGCCTGGAGCCTGCCTTGAACCTTCAGAGGCCAGCCCTACATCTTCACCTGCACTCAGGACTTCAGAAGTGACTCCAATGGTTGGTTTTACTGGCTTCCTGCTCAGACCTAACAGGATATGACATTAGCTCCCACCATCTTAAACACGCACCACGACCCAGCCTGAGTGAGTCTTAAACCCACCAAAAGGTCTCCATCCATTCCTGGACCCTTGGTTGTGGTGCTAAATCTGCCCAGATGGCCATTTTCCAAAACTGAGGACACTCTATTTTGAACCTTAAATGTTAAAAATTTATAACTCCGGTTATACTAATTAGATTTTGATAGTTTTGGTGTCAAATATTTATTAAAATTGTCTCTATTGTTCTAAAGTGGTTTGAGAGTTTTATTGTGTTGTGTTTTCACTGTACTGCTTTTTGTGTAATGCATAAATACTTAACACGTTGCCTCTAAATTAGGCTGACTGCTTTTTGGACCAAGTCACCTGGGGTTAAGCACAGGTGAAATTAGTGACTTTTTTGTGGTTCACCCAGCAAGGGATTGTGGCTAATGCTTGACCAGGGCTCATACCTCAGTCAACCAACAACCCAATATCTTGCATCTACCCATTTGATTCCAGATCCCTACTAGGTAATTCAAAATACAGTTTTGTGTCTGAAAATTTTCCTGATCTTCCAAACCAAGCAATGACAGAAAGGATGATTTAAATTTTGGTGGAGAGGGTACTCTGTTGCCATGGCAACAGAAGACTCTCTCTACTAAACCCACGGTTCATCTGCCTGATTTAGGGCTGGGCGTACCTTAAACATGTTGATGACAGAGCCTACTCCGGCTCTATCACTGACAGCCTCCTCTGGTGACCCGATGGAATATGGGCCATCCGAGGTTAGCTATCCAACTGTCTGCCCAATTTAGAGTGAGTGGATTTTTTTGTTCTCAGTCATTGCCAAAACAGTACAAATTAAACCCCCCCCCCCCCACCCGCACACACACACATGACGGGAGAAAACTCGCAGGGTGTGGAGATCATTAGTTAGAGTTTTTCAAAAACAAACCCCTGCTTTGGGAGTTTGTATAACAAAAAAGTATAACTATATAAAAGTCTGAAAAGTCTGATGGCCAGCCACCCTGTTTGACGAGCTGTTAGTCAAACTTTTACACCACTAACAAGAACCATTGTGGTTCTAGCCAATGCTAAGATTTGGGGGACAGGATTTACCTCCGGGCGACAGAGTGGTTACCTCTGTCACCCTGACAGACATTAATCCATTCTCTAGACCATAAATCAGGCACAAACCTAGCAAGGAGTAGAATCGGTAATTGTACTATATATAGTTTTTTTTTTTAAGTGGCGATACATGTACTATGCCAAGTGCCTTGGAAATGGTCAATTAGCACAAGTGCATTGAACAGTCTTGTAAAAAATGGGATTACATTCTGCATCAATGTTCTTAGAAATCTGTCAGCAAGCATACTGATATATGCCTGGTCCCTAATGTGGCCTTCCATGTGCCTGACAAGCCAAGTTATATTGGTGAAGATGAATTTTCAGTTGAAATGTCTGCCCAGGGCTCTAGGTTCCTGAAGAAAACAGAATCTGGTTTGAGCTTGTGAATGTATGCTGCCACTTGGCCACATTCATTATTATGTTGCTGTAATGTGCAAGACTAAGCCTTCCAGAGTGATGGGATGTCGGCTGGTTAAGTCTTTGAGCAGTCCACCCTAAGATACCTGAGTGTTAAGGCAAATTAAGCTTTAGGTACAGTGTGGCATTTTGATCTGTGTAAGGGAGACACGATTTTAGACTTCAGGTGTTGGAAGTCTTGGCTAATGGCACTTTGAGATACAGCTGCATGTTCTTAGTATAATTATGGAGTGCAAATTCTTGCTATGTTACTAGAAAGACTATGGGTTTAGGTGCAGAGCATGTTTAGGCATACAGCAGCATCTGCATGTTTAGATGCTGCTGCTATCAGATTAGAGTAGCGGAAATATCTAGAGTTGGCTACCAATGCGATCGAGGAAATGACAAAGAAGAACATTGCCACTGCAAGCAACGTACACAATACTGATAACCGTGCATCCAAAGCATGGCTTGGTGAAAGCAACATAATCCATCCATTCATGTGGAACTGCAATGTTTGTAGCTTGTGTGGAAGGCCGCTCAATTGTAGGAAATCTGAGAACGTTCTATGAAATGAAAGGGTTGCAATTACAACGTTGAGGACATACTCATTGCCTATCAACAGTCCAGATGAATAATCAGATGAGGTGCAACATTCAAAATAAACATTCCTGTCAGCATCCTACAGCCTTCCTAGGAAAATGGATGTCAGGGAATTGGGTGTCATCCTAGTCGGGCACAAAGCCAATGCAAGCCCCTGATATCAGGAGTGGAAACCAGTGAATGCCGATGCAATAAAAAAAACACGAATATGAAAGAAAAATGTCACTTGCTGCAGCGACCCTCCTTGGCGTCCCCGTCGCAGATACCACCACTGTGATGTTGTGGGTTGTGGTAAACTTCACTTATCAGTCACACACAGAAGTAATTAATTACAGTGTTTATATTCTAGTGGCTTTGGCCACACTCCGGTCTTTTGGCTTCTATAAACCCAGAGAGAAAAATCAACAGTACAAGTTTTCATCCGCCAATAAAATAACTTAAGCAATGAAAGCGTTAAACGCAGTAAAGCAGAGCATTTACCAAAAGTTGTCTTAAGAAGAATAAGACATACAGCATTTGCAGAAACGTTACACAGGCTACAGTGGAGGGCAACCGTTATAAGAGGTATAACGCATCTATGATTAACTGAAATGTAGCTGCTGAGATTCTAGCACTAAAGAAATTTATGCACAATCCTAACCCCCGACCTTACCGTACATATAGGGTGTTGTAAATAATTCTAGAACGCTCATTGCGTCTTCAGTCACGGAGCCATTTCATTACCAAGTATCAGATGAAGACCAGCTCCAAGCAACTTGTTGACAAACGACCGTTGGCACACCAGTCCCACTAGTCTTGAAGATGACGAGTACATGATTACTCTCGGGATAAGAATATTGTTCTAATTGTAAGAGTTCACACAGTCAGAATGAGTGAGACATTTTTATTCCTCACAGAGTTCAGCATCATATCAAAACAACAATATTCTAAAACAGCCTCTCACAACATTCAGAAGCTCTACCATTAATTCATATAAAGGAGGGTGGCAGCAGGGTCAAAAGAGAGAAGGGAAAAGAAGGGGAGAAAAAAGGAATAATAAATTATTATAATGCAAGACTAGAGAACACGCAATACATAACACTTGATAAAGGGCAAACTACACTTCCCTCTTAGTCCTGAGAAAGTTAATAGTTCTGCATAACCTTGTGAAGGCAACCTCACTCAGAATAACAACTTCACACGTACAGCAACCTAGCTTCTCTCAACAATCACATTGTCTGTCCCATAAGAACTGGCACTATCAACAGCAGACCCATCATAACTTTCATTGTTGGGAGGCACTGATCTCCCATTTTCAGGGATAGGAACCTGAAGAGACAGTGTGACAGAGTTCCAACTGGAGTTCTCTCTGTCAAGTGAACTATTATTGAAGGAGGTGAAATTGCTCTTACATCTGGAAAATCGCTTGAAACTCCAACATTTGACATATTGAGTGATTACATTACTGTTATTAATCTTCACTATCCTCATGGGTTTATAAAATTTGGAACTACCTTTTTCCACTATTCTGAGAATGCGTACATGACAAAATCTCCTAGACAGAATTCAGTGTCCTTCAATTTGTGAATTCTATTTTATTATCCCTTGGATCTCGTCTGGTAATGTTGTACTTTTATGATACTCTTGTTCATTGTATCACATTTACAGTGTGAATAAAAACTAGGTTTAAGCCACCAAGGAGGAGATACAGAGGAAGCATGTTCTTTCCTGCTTAATAACCAGAATAAGGTCCTCCCAGTGACAGAGTATGGAGAGATTCTGCAAGCCCATAGTCTCTTTCTGATGGCCACACCAAATGGAGTGTTCTCAACTAGGGGTGTGTGTACACTATATTTGAGAAATATGTTGAAATGCTCTACTAGATCATTACATTGGAGGTTGTACGGAGCTGTATGCATGTTTTTGATCTTATTGGTGACTAAACATTCAGGTATCTCAGAACTGAATTGCACTCCATTGTCTGTGACAATTTGCTTTGGGTACCCTTCTCCGCCGAAAATTTCCATAAGAAATTCAAGAAAAGTAGCAGTGGAAATATTATCAGTAACCATTACTTCAGGCTACTTAGAATTGTAATCAATAAGCACTACAACATATCTCATGTTGTAAAGTAATTTTGTGTACAGTCCAGAAATTCCAAGCACTAACTATTGCCATTTATCAGCTTCAGAACATGCCACACAGTTTCTAACAAATCTTTCTGCTTCAATATCCATGGTAGGCCAACAAAAGTAATTTCTTGAAACGTTTTTCAAGTATTACACTGCCATGTGAACTCAGTGGCGCTTCTTATGAATAATGTCTCTTATTTCTTGAGGGGAAACACATTTATCAGCATAGAAAGCCAAATTCCAAGCTACACTGAATTGACTTGCCACCTCAGCGGAAGAGTGATGGGAACCTTTTACGTATTTTAGAACTGGCCAACTTTCATTCACAAATTTCTTTAATTCAGCAAGAACTTTATAGTTTCCTTTCTCTCTCATCCATTTTTCTTCACTCACACCTTCTTCACCAATGGCACATACAATCACAAATATGTGCAACCACAACAGTTTCATCATCCTCATTTTCCATAACTTCAGGTGTACCATATGGAAGTCTGAACAGTCAAGCTGGCTGTTTAACATTTCCTGGAATATGAATTCAATCAAAGTTATACTCTTGGAGCTTAGAACATAACCTAGCCACCCGAGCAGTATTACATTTTCCTCCCTCTGGTGACAAAATCTGTGTAAGTGTTGTATTGTCAGTTCACAAAGTGAATGTACTCCCCCATATGAAATGCAGGAAATGATTCACTGCCGAAACAAAAGCAAGTAACTCACATTCAATAACTGAATACTGTATTTCATTTTCATTCAAGATCTTGGAGGCCTACACCACTGCGATTTACTTCTTCCATTCTGCTGATCAATAACTCGTGGGCCATAGGCGCTTGCATCTACTGAGAGTACACAATTCTTACTACTTAAGTGTAGGTGCATTGTCTTTTTGATTCTTAACATTTTCAAAAGCCTTGTTGCAGTCTTTGCCCA
Source organism: Pleurodeles waltl (assembly GCF_031143425.1). Taxonomy (NCBI): domain Eukaryota; kingdom Metazoa; phylum Chordata; class Amphibia; order Caudata; family Salamandridae; genus Pleurodeles; species Pleurodeles waltl. The sequence continues at coordinate 774,062,219 of NC_090446.1, read as the reverse complement.
ACTCAAATTCTGTGACTTTCCTGAGAAGTTTTCTAAGTAGCTCTGTCAATGTTGCAAAATGTTTGATACATTTTCTGTAACATTTACAAAGTCCATTGAAAGATCTTAACTTATCTTTGTCATTTGGAGCAGGTGCCTTCCTTATGGCATCAACTTGATTTTAGAACAAGCCACATTTGTTGGGGTAAAGTACAAGGCCTGTTCTGGAGAGTCTCATGCAAACTTCTAAATCACAAGCTGTTCCTTCGTGTCTCTGGAAAATATTAACACATCATCTTGAAAGCATCTGACATGGGCTTACGTATCTTTAAAGACGTGGTACATACCACATTGAAAAACTGAGGCAGCTGATGCAACTCCAAACGGCATTCTTCTGTATTGGTATACCCCAAAGTGAGTGATGAAGGCTGCATGGAGTTGTGATTCCCCAGCTTGTTTAATTTGATGCTATGCATTGCACAAATCTAGGGTTCAAAAAATAGTGGCACCAACCAACATTGTCAAGAGATCACAGACCTTGGTTAAGGGACGGCAGTCCACAATGATGTTAGCATAAAATGCCCTACAGTCCACATAGAGCCTTCTGTTTCCATTAGCCTTCTTTGTCAAAACTATGGGCAAAAGCCAGTCTGTAGACTCTGTTTCTTCCATGAGACCATCTTTCAATAGGTTTCCACAATAAGGTTTGCAACTCTTTCCAAACACTGAACAATACATTTCTTAGTTTTTGATTTACAGAAATGCATTTTTCTTTAACTTTATGCAGTGAGTAAAACCCCTTAATTTTCCCATTTTTTCATTAAATACTTCAAGAAATTTGTCTTTTATCTGATCAATAAGATTGGCTTCTTTGCCAACAAACACATGGTCAACGGCAAGAGGATCAAGTTTAATTTTGAACAATCTCTGGTCATTCCACTCAAGAATGCATGCTCCTTTGTGTGCAACATACATTTTAATTCTATCTGATCTGTTTTTAAACGTTGCTATAGACATAAAGTACCCATTAAGGTGGATGGTATTACCATTGTACATTACTGCTCTGACGTTTGGGTACTTCCAAAGCAGACATATTTTGTGGAAAGTATTTTCCATATATTTCTTTGGATATAATAATAAACGGAGACCCTGACTACTAAATTTTGTAAATATTTTCATAGAATATTCAAGATACACCTTGGAGGTTTCATAAGATTGCACTCAATGTGATCAACTTCTTCTTCTACCACTAATACCATAGTTTTACCTTCTGGGTCACCTTTCTCTGTTCTAGATGAAAGGCTCTCTTCTTCCAGTGTAACCTGAGCCACTTTTAGTTTTCCATTCTTAATTTTATCTGTGCAAAGTTTTGCAAAATATCCTTGACGTTTGCATATGGAGCATTCTTTTTTAATGGCAGTGCATTCACAATAGTTCGCCATGCGTTCACAATAGTTCGCCATGCGTATCCCACGTTCACACTTATATCATGCATGATTGCTCAACTTTCTTTTGAAACATCTTCCACTAGTAAAACAATTCTCTTAATTTTTCTTAAGTCTGTCTTCATTTACCTCTTTGACCCATGACATTGAGCTGTTTTTATCGCACTTTCTAATCAGGACCTCCCATGACCCAAAGGTGTTCTTGGATTCTTGTGCAATTAGTGTTGACCATGAGGTGGTCTCTGATAATTTATCTGTGGTGGGTCCAAATTGCATGATCATGACAGACTTCTTAATTCTGACAGAAACTCAAAACAACATATATTTTCCCTTTGCCGGCAAGTGTAAAAATTATATCTTTCTAGAATTGTGCTCATTGTTTGCTTAAAGTGTGCTTAAGGTCTTGTTAAGGATTCATCAATCTCCTTTAATGAAAATGTCACTTACCCAGTGTACATCTGTTCGTGGCATCAGTCGCAGTAGATTCGCATGTTTTGCAATAGCTCGCCATCTGGTGTTGGGCCGGAGTGTTACAAGTTGTTTTTCTTCGAAGAAGTCTTTCGAGTCACGGGACCGAGTGACTCCTCCTTTTGTCTCCATTGCGCATGGGCGTCGACTCCATCTTCGATTGTTTTTCCCCGCAGAGGGTGAGGTAGGAGTTGAATTGTAGTAATAGTGCCCATGCAATGGAGTGACTAAGTATGCACCTATTTAAGGTTGAGATGATACATATACAAATAGTTGAAGGTAACTTCCAAACTGCTACAGGCTCCCGGGGAGGCGGGTGGGCACATGCGAATCTACTGCGACTGATGCCACGAACAGATGTACACTGGGTAAGTGACATTTTCAGTTCGATGGCATCTGTCGCTGTAGATGCGCATGTTTTGCATAGACTAGTAAGCAGTTATCTCCCCAAAAGCGGTGGATCAGCCTGTAGGAGTGGAAGTAGTCTGAAATAATGTTCTTAATACGGCTTGACCTACTGTGGCTTGTTGTGCGGATAACACGTCTACACAGTAGTGCTTGGTGAATGTGTGAGGCGTAGACCATGTGGCTGCCTTACATATTTCTTGCATTGGGATGTTTCCTAGAAAGGCCATGGTAGCACATTTCTTTCTGGTTGAGTGTGCCCTTGGTGTAATGGGTTTCCTGCATGAGGTTTTTGAAATGCAATAAATAGTTGTTTAGTCTTTCTGATGTCTTTTGTTCTGTCAATGTAATACATCAATGCTCTTTTGACATCTAATGTATGTAGTGCCCTTTCAGGTACGGTATCTGGCTGTGGAAAGAACACTGGAAGTTCCACTGTTTGATTTAGATGGAACAGTGAAATAACCTTTGGCAAAAATTTAGGATTGGTCCTTAGGACGACCTTATTCTTGTGTAGTTGTATAAAAGGTTCCTGTATTGTAAACGCCTGAATCTCGCTTACTCTTCTTAGGGAAGTAATGGCGATGAGAAATGCCACCTTCCAGGTTAGGAACTGTATGTCGCAGGAGTGCATGGGTTCAAAAGGTGGACCCATAAGTCTAGTTAGGACAACATTTAGGTTCCATGAAGGAACAGGTGGTGTTCTTGGTGGTATAATTCTCCTAAGGCCCTCCATGAATGCTTTAATGACTGGTATCTTATATAGGGAAGTTGAATAGGTAGTCTGCAGGTATGCAGATATTGCTGCAAGGTGTATTTTAATGGAAGAGAAAGCCAGGTTAGATTTTTGTAAGTGAAGCAAGTAACCCACTACATGTTCTGGAGTTGTGTGTAATGGTTGTATTTGATTAATATGGCAGTAGCAAACAAACCTCTTCCATTTACTTGCATAGCAGTGCCTGGTGGATGGCCTTCTGGCTTGTTTTATGACTTCCATACATTCTTGGGTAAGTTGTAAGTGCCCGAATTCTAGGATTTCAGGAGCCAGATTGCTAGATTCAGCGATGCTGGATCTGGGTGTCTGATCTTTTGGTTGTGCTGTGTCAACAGATCTGGCCTGTTGGGCAATTTGATGCAGGGTACTACTGATAGGTCTAGCAGCGTTGTGTACCAGGGTTGCCTTGCCCAAGTTGGTGCTATCAATATGAGTTTGAGTTTGTTTTGACTGAGTTTGTTTACCAGGTAAGGAAGGAGAGGGAGAGGAGGAAAAGCGTAAGCAAATATCCCTGACCAGTTCATCCATAGGGCATTGCCTTGGGACTGTTTGTGTGGGTATCTGGATGCGAAGTTTTGGCATTTTGCGTTCTCCCTTGTCGCAAACAAGTCTATCTGAGGTGTTCCCCAGAGTTTGAAATAAGTGTTCAGAATTTGGGGGTGAATTTCCCATTCGTGGACCTGTTGGTGATCTCGAGAGAGATTGTCTGCGAGTTGATTTTGGATCCCTGGTATAAATTGTGCTATTAGGCGAATTTGGTTGTGAATTGCCCAACGCCAAATCTTTTGTGCTAGCAGGCTTAACTGCGTGGAGTGCGTCCCCCCTTGCTTGTTTAGATAATACATTGTTGTCATGTTGTCTGTTTTGACGAGGATGTATTTGTGAACTATTATTGGTTGGAATGCTTTTAGTGCTTGAAAAACTGCTAGAAGTTCTAGGTGATTTATATGCAGTTTTGTTTGATGAATGTTCCATTGTCCTTGTATGCTGTGTTGATCGAGGTGTGCTCCCCACCCTGTCATGGAAGCATCTGTTGTTATTACGTATTGTGGCACTGGGTCTTGGAAAGGCCGCCCTTTGTTTAAATTTATGTTGTTCCACCACAGAAGCGAGAGGTAAGTTTGGCGGTCTATTAACACCAGATCTAGAAGGTGACCCTGTGCTTGCGACCATTGTGATGCTAGGCACTGTTGTAAGGGCCTCATGTGCAGTCTTGCGTTTGGGACAATGGCTATGCATGAAGACATCATGCCTAGGAGTTGTAGTACCATCTTTGCGTGTATCCATTGTGTTGGATACATGCGTTGTATGATGGTGTTGAAATTTTGAATTCTTTGTGGACTTGGAGTGGCTACTCCTTTTGATGTGTCTATTATGGCTCCCAGGTATTGTTGTACCTTGCGCAGCAGAATTTGGGATTTTGTGAAATTGACGGTGAACCCTAGTTTGAAGAGGGTTTGTATGATATGATTTGTGTGATTTGAGCACTGTATTAACGAATGGGTCTTGATTAGCCAGTCGTCTAGATATGGGAACACATGTATTTGCTGCCTTCTTATGTGTGCAGCGACTACCGCTAGACATTTGGTAAAGACTCTTGGTGCGGTTGTTAATCCGAAAGGCAGTACCTTGAATTGGTAATGTATTCCCTTGAATACAAACCTTAGGTATTTCCTGTGCGATGGGTGTATTGGTATATGGAAATAAGCATCCTTGAGGTCTAAAGTTGCCATGTAGTCATGTAGTTTTAGCAATGGCAATACTTCTTGTAGTGTGACCATGTGAAAGTGGTCTGATTTGATGAAAGTGTTCACTACTCTGAGGTCTAGGATTGGTCTCAGCGTTTTGTCCTTCTTTGGTATCAGAAAGTACAGTGAGTAAACTCCTGTGTTTATTTGTGTGTTTGGCACTAATTCGATTGCATTCTTTTTCAATAGTGCCTGCACTTCTATCTCCAGTAGATTGGAATGGTGTGTTGTCAAATTTTGTGCTTTTGGTGGTATGTTTGGAGGGAATTGTAGAAATTCTATGCAATAACCATGTTGGATAATTGCTAGAACCCAAGTGTCTGTAGTGATTTCCTCCCATGCTTTGTAATAATGACTTATTCTTCCCCCCACTGGTGTTGTGTGGAGGGGGTGAGTGACATGTGAGTCACTGTTTAGTAGTAGGGGTTTTGGGGCTCTGAAATCTTCCTCTATTTCTAGGGAATTGCCCTCCTTTATATTGTCCCCTAAAACCTCCTCTATACTGTCCCTGGTAACTGGACGGTGTTGCTTGTGAGGTGCTGGCTTGTGTGCTCTGACCCCGAAACCCCCCTCGAAAGGGTGTTTTACGGAATGTGCTGTAATTCCCTCTGCTCTGCGGGGAGTAGAGTGCGCCCATGGCTTTGGCAGTGTCCGTATCTTTTTTGAGTTTCTCAATCGCTGTGTCCACTTCTGGACCGAACAGTTCTTTTTCATTAAAAGGCATATTGAGAACTGCTTGTTGAATCTCTGGTTTAAATCCAGACGTTCGGAGCCATGCATGCCTTCTGATAGTTACAGATGTATTAATTGTCCGTGCAGCTGTATCTGCAGCGTCCATGGAGGAGCGGATCTGGTTGTTGGAAATGGTCTGTCCCTCCTCAACCACTTGTTTTGCCCTATTTTGTAAGTCCTTGGGCAGATGTTCAATGAGATGTTGCATCTCGTCCCAGTGGGCTCTGTCATAGCGCGCAAGTAGTGCCTGGGAGTTCGCGATGCGCCACTGGTTTGCAGCTTGTGCTGCGACTCTTTTACCAGCTGCATCAAACTTGCGGCTTTCTTTATCTGGGGGTGGTGCATCTCCAGATGTGTGAGAGTTGGCCCTTTTCCTAGCTGCTCCTACAACGACAGAGTCTGGTGGCAGCTGTGTAGTGATGAAAACCGGGTCTGTAGGAGGCGCCTTATACTTTTTTTCCACCCTTGGTGTGATTGCCCTACTTTTGACCGGCTCCTTAAAGATTTCTTTCGCGTGCCGGAGCATACCAGGGAGCATAGGCAGGCTTTGGTATGAGCTGTGGGTGGAGGAGAGTGTGTTGAATAAAAAATCATCCTCGACCTGTTCTGAGTGGAGGCTTACGTTGTGAAATTGTGCTGCTCTAGCCACCACTTGAGAATACGCGGTGCTGTCTTCTGGTGGAGATGGCTTTGTAGGGTATGCCTCCGGACTGTTATCTGACACTGGGGCGTCGTATAGGTCCCATGCGTCTTGATCCTGGTCACCCTGGCTTATGGTGGTGTGAGCTGGGGAGTGTGATGGAGTTCGCGCTGGTGAGACGTTAATCACGGGCGGAGGAGAGGGTGGTGGGGTAACTCTTTTCACCACTTTTGGTTGTGGTGTCTCTTCAGTTTGGAACTCCAACCTTCTCTTTCTTCTAATGGGGGGAAGGGTGCTTATTTTTCCTGTCCCCTGCTGTATGAAGATACGCTTTTGCGTATGGTCCACATCAGTTGATTGTAGCTCTTCCTCAAACCTATGCTTTTGCATTTGGGAGGTTAGCGAGTGCTCTTCTGTATAAGAGCCTGAAGCTGGGTCGCTTGCAGTTTGTTTCGGCACCGAAACCCTGTCTGCGTGTTTTTTCGGCTCCGAGGTGACTTTTTTCTTTTTCGGGGCCGAAACCTCTCGGCGTCGATCTTCTTCGGTGCCGCTGTCTCGGCGTCGAGCCGTGTCCACACCGGCATCTCGGTGTCGAGGCTTGTCTCCAGCACTTTCTCGGTCCCGAGAAGGCTGCGTGCCGGTGTCTCGACCGGAGTCGGACGATCTCGGCACTGTTTGGGCCTTTTTCGGTGCCGACGGTCGGTCACCGAATTTATGGGTGGAGCCATGGCCTGATGGCAGTGGCGTCCCCTGGGCCTTGTAAATTTTCCTCTGTGTGGTTTTCGACGTCCTACTCACGGTTTGTGTATCGTCGAATCCTTCGGAGTCCGATTCTTGGATCGAGAAGGTACCTTCCTCTTCCTGCTCCTCGAACTCTCGGTGGGCTGTCGGCGCGGACGCCATCTGAAGTCTTCTGGCTCGACGGTCTCGGAGTGTCTTTCGGGACCGGAACGCACGACAGGCCTCACAGGTGTCTTCACTGTGCTCAGGTGACAGGCACAGGTTACAGACCAAGTGTTGGTCTGTATAGGGGTATTTATTGTGGCATTTGGGGCAGAAACGGAACGGGGTCCGTTCCATCGGCGTTCTTCAGCACGCAGTCGGGCCGACCAGGCCCCGACGGGGGATCGAAAAACTACCCCGAAGGGCACCGGAGCTCTTCGATCTTCGATGCGGTGTTGAATCTAAGTACGCCGATCCCGAACGCAACCATACCGACGAAAATCTTCCGAAATTAGCTAATTTTCCGTTCCGAAACTCGGAGCGACAGGAACACGTCCGAACCCGATGGCGGAAAAAAAACAATCGAAGATGGAGTCGACGCCCATGCGCAATGGAGACAAAAGGAGGAGTCACTCGGTCCCATGACTCGAAAGACTTCTTCGAAGAAAAACAACTTGTAACACTCCGGCCCAACACCAGATGGCGAGCTATTGCAAAACATGCGTATCTACAGTGACAGATGCCATCGAACATCATCTTATCATGAGATATTTCAATTTTAGGTAAGGCTCTGAATAGGTCTTGTCCTTCAGTCACTAGCAAATGTAGTAGTATACATTTCCACCTTTCAACAGGCATACTATGTGCATCTATTGCTTTTAGATATGTGAGGAATTCTCCTTTCCATTTTTCCATTCCAGTGGGGGTCTTCCTTTGTTTTGCAAGAACTTATTTGAGGGTCAAATTGCATATATATGCAGTTTGAATTTAAAAATGTTTACGTCTAGACAAAGGTATTGTATATCCTGCAGGTAGAACAGTTTGTGGAGAACTATAAAACAAGGAAAATCAAGCTTAAAAGTGCATATGATAAAATTGTTTAGGTAAAAGGAAGAAAAGGGGCCAAGAGAGGTTCTTTTTCCTGCAATGAATGTGTCTTTTTTTTCTTTAAAGAAAGAAATATGGTAAGACTGATGAGTAAGAGAAGTTTGTTGCAGTACGATGGAACAGCTGCCCTTGTTTGAGAATTACAGTAGAAAAAGCCAATGTGGGGTGTATCATGGACTGGGATTGGGAGAGGTGGCCTATAATTGCTAGCGGAGTACCTTGAATGTGGCTCCAATTCCCAAGTAAGTTCAGCAGATATGCAATATGGCAGTGGGCGGTATTGTCTTGAGGGAGGCGGGCTTATGCAGGGTACGGCTCCAGTTCATCAGGCAACTGAGATGTTGTCTCACAGGACAGATGTGCTGCGCAGAAGACTGAAGGCGGTAAGAAGTATGTTGTAAATAAGGTCGATGTCATCTCCTGATCTCACAAAGCAGGCGATTACAACATAATCCCAAGAATCATCGACAAAAGTGTTGTAAATGTAAGAATTCACGCAGCCCGAAGAAGTGACCTTTTTACTCCTCACAGAGATCAGCATCGTATCAAACACCAACATTCTAAAAAGGTGTCTCACAACATTACGAGGCTGTACCATTAATTAATAAGGAGGGGTGACAGGAATGTCGGAAGAAGGCAGGGGAAAGGAGGATAGAACAAGGGGAATAATGATGGACTATAATGCAAAAAGGGGGAAAGCAGTACATAACATTTAGTAAAGGGCAAAAACACTACAAACTATCATCCACCCACCTAAACCGAGGAACAACAAATGTGAAAATATAGAGGACCGATAGATGCGTCTATGTGCACCTTAACTGCAGGAAAGCTACTCCTGGACAGCTGTATATTACACCATCAGCTACATCTGCTGAATTGTTTGCTAGCCCCATTTCGACCTTACAATTAGTTACAATTAGTAACTATGTTGTTTCTCTCAGAATTCTATGTTCTTGCATTGTTTGGTGAGAAGAGACACCGGCCTTATTTGCATGCACCCAGGCTTGAATCTCAACTTCATTTTTACTTCTTGCTCATCCCGTCTCTGCTGCCTCAATATCAGTTCCCCAGGTGGGCACACGAACCATGATGTAAGGTTGGTAGGTTGTGGTTGCCCAGAGGTGCCCAGATTTATGGAGGCTTTTGTGCACAGCTATTTACAACTGAAAACCTAGCACATGCATTCCTACCTGGTGTACACTAAATCAGCTATGCCAAAGGAAACAAAAAGGTTTACATTTACGGCTTACATACCTGTATTTAGATGCAAATGGAGTAGGCAATATTTGGTTCTACCTTACTTGGTAAGCATTAACCAGTGGGCTTGTGGGCTCATTGTGAATTATTGAAAAAATAAAATAATGCTATGAAAAATAATAATGGAAAATATAGCTCAATAAAGCAACAAATTATAATTTGAAGTTATAAACCAATGTATTGGTGTTAGAAAAGGCTTGTTACAGAGCAGATTATTACAAATGAAGGCGATTTAGGTAATCTGCCTTGCAGCCCATAGCATTCATAGTGCTTTTACAACAGTACTGTAAGTGTGTTGCTTTTGGTAGTTTGGTTTAACTCCATCATTTGTGCCTTTTATTTGTAACATCTAACTGAGTTAGTTAATGTTGTCTTTTGTTTTTATGGTGGAACTCTATTAGTTTACCTGCACCAAAAGATCCTTCATATTCTATTGATTTTTTGAAACACAGCATAAAAAGAAGCTTGACTGCAGCCGTGACATTTAAAGAAATACTTAACTTACTTAGATAGCATGGCAGGATATGAGGTGGGTGTTTAAGAGGTATCCAGACGACTAGATTAGTTTACCAATTTCCATGGGTAACTCTTACATGATTTAAGAAAAAACTGTCTGGACATCCAAGAGGCCTAGGAGGACAACATTCAGAACAAATGAGTGGGAGCCATGTTTCCCTTTTCAGCAAGCACATAGCCCTCATACACATCCTGACAACATAAGTGTCTTGGCACACCCCACGGCATCAATGCTTAGGCCTCGTCATGTAGTGAGTATGAGACATGCTGTGCTGGATCGCTAAATCTTTTGAATAAACTTTATGTTTATGTTTTTACAACTTATTGGAGCATCAAATCGGTAATTGTCTGGGAAGTGTCTGTAGTTGCACATGTCCACATTTCTGGCACGTTCTCGTGCTCTTGAGGGAAATCCCATGACTACGGAAAAGCCATGTGAGATATGGATATTTTAGCTGCCTTCTTGCCTGGCCTCCTTTGTAAACCACGCTCACAAGATTCTATAAGCTTTGGATTGAGAACTCTGATGGGAACATGTCTGCTGCATAAAGGTTTGAGAGGAACTGTTGTGGATGTCAGAGTATACCATTGATGCTCTTCCTCTGGATCTTGGCAACACTGCGCTCATGTATTTTTGTGATTCACTGGTGGGCCTTTTATTTTGAAACTGTTACTTCTTAGTGCCTGGCACGGTAGCTTGGTACTCATGTAGAAGGGTGTATTCCTAGGATTGTGTCACATGTCCAGTAATACCATTGTTTTTAGAGATTGTGCTCTTGATGAATATTATTAGACAAAACCTCACAGTTCTGAAATGTCATGACGATGCGAGAGCTACAGAACTTTTCTGAATTAGTCAATTCTGTTAATCTAAGAATGTGCAGCATTTTTACTTCCGTGTTAATGAGTCTCCTGTGCCAACTCGGACTTTCACACGAGAAGAGCCTGCCGTTTAGCACTCTTTTGATAGATATTGTTTTAGAACCATATTGTGTAAATAGAAATCAGGCACAGAACCTTGTATTCTGAGTACTGGGCAATAAGGTATGTTGGAATGGAGCAAAAGCTAAGAAACAGTTCACGTGCACGTTTATAATAAGAACGTAAGAGGAATGTTTGAGGCAAACATCAATGGAGCAATGAGGGGTCTTCTTGAAAACTTAATCTTTATTTCACAAGGTGCTGCAGTTAATACATTTTGAATCATTTCTGTGTGTGTGACACGTCTGAACTGCTAGTGGTTCACCGTATTTCCTTAGCTGCAAAGATTATTTTTATTTTTGTTTCTGTTTCAAGATCTGCATGAGCCCTTTTCTTTATATCTTCTAGTTTCTCGGCTCAATGCAGCAGATCTACAAAGGCCAGCGCTCCTAAGTGAGTGAGTCAGTCAGTTAGGGTTAGGCCTCATTCTGCTTGTGGGATAAATGGAGCAATTCATCTACATTTAGCTGAGTACATTTTAAGACAGTTCTAGTGGCCTCCATATTTGTATTTAACAGGCGAAGGATGCACACCTGTATTTCTGGTTATTATTTTAGTTTGCTTCCGACCGCCACCTGTGGGGACTCACCAAAGCTGTCCCCTAGGCATCCAAACAGTGAAGGTTTTGAGATCAGGGGGGCACTGTTGGTCCAAGCTGCCTCTACGAAAGCACAGGGAAATAAACGTTTCCCACCTGCATGTTGTGGATCTTACGAAAGCATTGCTATGATGGTGTGAAGTCACAGTAAATAAAAATCAGAGGTTTAAACAGAAAGTCCCTGCAGACTGCAACTATACAAAGTACGCCAAACAGGATTATTGTACAATAGTTGTTTTTTTATTTGTGCAGAAAATGCACAAACAGATTTAAATATTTGCACAATTTACACACACGCAGGACTTGCTTTGGAGTGTGAAAATTACTTCAGGGGTATGATACACTGCAATCAAAGACATTAACAGGTAATCCAAAAAATATTTTAGAAATAATGTTATAAAAATCTGTACATCCAAATGTTAGCTCCAGAGCTAATTATGATTGTATGAAAAGGCAATCTTTGATAGAATCGTATTCAGATTTAGTTATACAAATACAGTTAGAACATATCAACATTCAGACATTCCAAAGAAAACATATTAAAAGTATATTGCTGAAGTTTGTCATTGATAACAAAAGTAATCGAATATTGCATAGCAGAAAATGAGGTCATTTATATGCATATATAACACTGCCACTTTTTTCAATGGGAAACATGTTCCATTTGCTATTAATAAATAAACGTGGTCATGACCACGACCACAAAACACTAACCATTTACCCTTCATAACAGAAATAATACAGTAAAACTTCAAGAATTTCCAACAAACTGTGGCTTGCAAATTGGTTTAGTGCAGTTAACTCGGTAGATTTATAGTAACCATTCTTTGTAAGCACATTTGCTTGATTTGGAAAATTGACAGTTCCTACTACGTAGTCATCTTACTGGCCTGGAGATTAAATATGTATTACATTTAGTAATATCAGTAGTAGAGAAGTACAGTATATTTCACCCACATGCCCCCAAGGAGCACTGCTTGTGCACTAAAACGCCCGCTCTGCAGTATGGGTAAAACTTGATGGCACTCTGATGGCAGCTTAATTGCTGAAGGAAACATACAATGTTGCTTCAAAAGACGCTGAGCCCACTGCGTAAACATGTATGCTCTGTTCCCTTAGCACCGAGTCTGTTCGCCACAGAGTTTTCACATTTCTTTAGCTTCCAGTGCAGCGGGATGGCAGAGGTAATTTCCTACAGTATATGTACACTTGTCACGTTATCCAGTTATAACAATGGATGCGGAACAGTCAATCATCCTTGCTCTCAGGGCTGGGTAGAACTCACGTCATTTGCATGTTACTTCTTGAACGGCAATTTGGTCACAATGGTTTATCGATCACAGCAACACCTGTTTTAAAAGTTGAAAAAATACAACTCAGTATTAGCTTTGGTATCTATAAAATATGGACTAGAATAAAATCATGATCTTTAAAACAGCATCATAGGACTGGAGTAAAATTCTTCAATACTGTGATGATACCCCAGGTAGGACTGATCAAAGGAAGCGCAGTTTGACAGAGTCCCATGACCTCTTACTGTGCCCAACATAGGTGGATTAAACACAATGTCAGTGTCAGGCTCGTAGGAGATACTAGGTGTCTTAGAACAGAAAGTGACACCCTTAATGGATTCACAGATCAGATATAGCTGTCTTCACTATAATTCTTGCCAACATGCTCTTCCTTCTGAAGGAATCCATTAACCTAAGTGACAGGGTAAGCACATTTGTCACTTATTAGACTGCCATTAAATGTGCTACACAACACCAATTACTTTTGCATTTGCTACTGTTAAACCAAGTAAGAAAATTAGGTATGTTGGACGGCATTAGATTGTACATGCTTTATTAGGTCTATCTGCGAAGTAGAAATTAATTATACATAAATTGGCAGGAAAATATGATACGATAATTATTGATAATTAAAACGCATCAATGCTGGCCACCAAAGCTAATCTTTTATTTAACACAAAAGTTCACTGCCAGACTGAAGCAGCAAGAAGGAGACATAGACTGCCTGTTACCTATGGTGATATGCAGGACAGAGCCGGATTCGACAGATTCAGAATGCATTCCAGAGACATTTCACTGAATTCTAACCTCTCCAATAAATGACACAGCCATTAACGCAAATGTGGATTATATATGGTTCAAAGGAGCCCAGAGGACTGATAGGCATAAAGACAAAAATTGTTTTTATCAAAGAGTAGATATGTATGCAACTCAAGTGTCTTGCGTTGGCAGTAGTAGAGAACAACAGGCGACTAATGCAGAACACTGGCGTCCTGAGACATAGGACATGGGTTCTAGGGAAAGGGTCTTTAAGGATGGCTTTTCTTAGAGTAGGGTTAAGTTAGGAATGTGTCCTACCGGATTGAGCATACACTATAGATATTAGTGAATAATCCATTGACGTCTATTGCATTGGACTATACCAAAGTCTATGAACGGTTCTCACAAAATACATTTTCTTTACCAGAGAACCTACAAAGGCAATCCTTACTATGGAAAACTAGCTTTCATGGGCACAAAGTAGCAAATAGCTGAACGGTGCAGCAATGGTTGAGGTAAGAATGGAGCACTGGGCTTACAGTTCAGGTTCCAAATGTTACTTTTCCTATGTGACACACCTGCAATTGCCTCTGCTCTGAATCTTATAAGCTCTCTATAGGAGTGTAGACAGGAGATTCCATAAAGTCTAAGTGAGATAAAAGTTTAGAGAAATGCATAGGGTGTAGATAGCCTATCTTGTGAGACTTATATTGACTTATTAGCCACCAGACCGCAAAGTTAAAGAGTAAGCACAAAGGAATATATATATCTCCCGCTGCAGACATGCTTTGACCTGATCATCTCATTGCCAAAGCTACCAATAACATGTGCAAGTACTGACCATCCTGCAAGGTCAGCCCCAAATTTTTTGCCTTCCTTCTTCTCTTTTTCTGACCACATTTTTGCTGGCTTTAGGACTCTGCGCACTTTACCACTGCTAATAAGTGCTAAGGTGCATATGCTCTCTCCTTTAAACATGGTGACATTGGCTCATACCCAATTGGCTTATTTAATTTACTTGTAAGTCCCTAGTCAAGTGCAATACATGTGCCCAGGGCCTGTAAATTAAATACTACTAGTGGGCTGCAGCACCGGTTGTGCCACCACATAAGTAGCCCCCTAACCATGTCTCAGGCCTGCCACTGCAGGGCCTGTGCGTGCAGTTTCACTGTGGCTTCGACTTGACATTTAAAAGTAATTGCCAAGCCTTAAACTCCCCGTTTTTACATATAAGTCACCCCTAAGGTAGGCCCTAGGTAGTCCATAAGGCAGGGAGCAATGTAGGTAAAAGGCAGGACATGAACATTTGTTTTCTATATGTCCTCGTAGTGTAAAACCCCTCGTTTTTACACTGCTGTGAGGCCTGCTCCTTTCATGGGACAGCATTCGGAATACCCTTATATACTGTTTGAGTGGTAGATTCAGATCTGAAAGGAGTACCAGGTCATATTTAGTATGGCCAGAATGATGAAACAAAATCCTGTTGACTAGTGAAGTTGGATTTAATATTGCTATTCTAGAAATGCCACTTTTACAAAGTGAGCATTTCTCTACACTCAAATCCTTGTGTGCTTTACAGCCTGTCTCCAATCCAGGTCTGGCTGGGTTGCTTGACAACCCCAAACACAGGATGCTCAGTCACACCTGCACACATCTGCATACTGAATGGGTCTTCCTGGACTGGAGGAGTGGAGGGCCTGACACTTACATGTCAAAGGACAGTGGCCTGCCCTCACACAATGGACTGCCAACCCCCCTACTGGGACCCTGGCAGACAGCATGGAACTGAAAGGGGACCTTGTGCACTTCTAAGCCACTCTTTGAAGTCTCTCCCACTTCAAAGGCACACTTGGGTATTTAAACTGGGCCTCTGACTCTACTAACTCAGACACTTCTGGACAAGATATCACTGGTGAAGAAACTCTGAACCAGGACCTGCAACCTGCCAAGAGGAACTGGCTGCCCAAAGGACTCACCTGACTGCTTTTCTGCAAAGGACTGCTGCTCTGCTGTTGCCCTGCTGCCTTCTGGCTCTGCTGAGAAGTGCTCTCCAGGGGCTTGGATACAGCTTGCCTCGTGTTCATTGAAGTCTCAGGACCAAAAGACTTCCTCCTGCAAAGAACTCCTTGTGTGGCGGAAATGCGATGCACATCCTGCATCGCAGTGAGAAAATCACTGCACCCCGAACCGGAACGACGCAGCCCAGCTCCCCGAGAGGAGATCGACACAGCACCAGCGTTGCGACCGGAACTTCGACGCACAGCCCACTGGATTGACGCATAGCCGCGCCGGAATG
Source organism: Pleurodeles waltl (assembly GCF_031143425.1). Classification (NCBI taxonomy): domain Eukaryota; kingdom Metazoa; phylum Chordata; class Amphibia; order Caudata; family Salamandridae; genus Pleurodeles; species Pleurodeles waltl. Next base: position 774,046,498 of record NC_090446.1, on the reverse strand, counting down.
ACACGGCCCGACTTCCTGCAAGAAGAATCAATGCAGCGCCTGCTGTGCGACAGAACTTTCCCTGCATCACCCACCGGATCAACGCAGCTCCTGTGACTTCGTCCTGCACGCCCGGGATTTCTCTGCATCATCCCTGGGGCGTCCAAATACCCCATAACCGAAGAGGATCCAAGTCTTCGTGCTGGAAATCGACACACGGACCTAACTGCATGAAAAATATCAATGTATGTTCTGTGTGCGCCCAGAGAATCCAACGCACAACTCCCAGTTTTCCACGCATTACCTCCTCTGTGGCCCCTCGCGGAGAATTTAGACGCAAACCAGGTACTTTGTGTTTGCAAGAGACACTTGTTGCTTTTTAAGAACTAAAGACACTTTTTTAAAATCATTTTTTTAAGTGATATTTCAACATGTGCTTATCAAATCTTGATAGTTTTGACCTGCATTTAACCAGATAAATATTCTATCTTTTTCTAAACACTGAGTGGTGTATTTTTGTGGTGTTATACTGTGTTACTACATTATTTATTGCTCAAATACTTTACACTTTGCCTTCTAAGTTAAGCCTGACTGCTCAGTGCGAAGCTACCAGAGGGTGGGCATAGGATAATGTGGATTGTGTGCGCCTTACCCTGACTAGAGTGAGGGTCCTTGCTTGGACAGGAGATAATCTAATTGCCAACCAAAGACCCAATTTCTAACAATTCCATTTACAATAAATGCTGGCTAGATAGGTACATCTGCCCCAAATAATGAGCTTAAGGAGGCAGCAGAAGGCTTTCAGTAAATCATGGAAATTTGTGTTGGTAGTTTGCTGCCAAAACACACTAAAGTATACTGACATGTATGTGGCCCATGTATATTGCCAGGATGACTAATATTTCTTTGACAGTCTGTTCTTGAGATGTACACCTTCCTACATTACCAGTTAATCTGGGGAGTAGACTAAAGTTACCCACATTGATGTGCTAATAGCTAACTGGCTATTCGTAAATTGTAATACATCCTAAGTTGCATTTTCCCTAAAGGATAAGACATTGTTTTTATGCACTTTGTGCAGTTGAAGTAGGCCTTACCCAAAATACCTTATTCGCAAACATCTTGTACGAGACAATATATGAGCCAATGCATTATGCACTTGTGTGGGACCACAAATGTAGCATGACAGGATTACATTATTTGTGTTACAAAAACAACCCTAAGCAGTTTTTTATGCCATTTAACAAAATGTATATCTGATGATGGCATGGGCAAAGGCCATGTCTGGGTGTCTCCAACTCAAACACCTACCACCGAGAGGCCAAACTTATTTTGTATTGAAAACTAAATATAATCAGATGTTCTGCAATATCAACCAAAGACTTCAAGATTGTTAGAGAGGTTTCTAAAAACGTTTATCACATCAAAAGGTTTGCATACATCCTAGAAAACAGAGAACAAATAAGAGTGTAGCCTTCACTAACATGTCCAATGAACACATTAGGGGCAAATGTGCTGGCAACTACTGTGGCACCCAGAGAAAGAAGTACCCAACATGGGTACAGTGTTCATGAAAAAATCTAAAGTAGTTTACCTGCACTAAAAGTGAAAAAGGTTAATTGTAAACACTTTATTTCTAATAAACAACAACTTCATATGAAATCCTTGAGCACCAAAAATTCAGAAAATACATCTCTAAATTTCCTTCCTTTTACGTCAACATATTAAAATAACCCTATCACTCGAAATCACTTTTTAACATTATAACTACCATAATCAAAATCAAAGAATTTCCCTGAAAAAATAAAGTTATGGGGATTTCAGAGCTGACAAACAGGAGGTAATCAGGATTACTGTCAGGTATAATGCTCCCACTCCTGGAGCGGTATATATCCTTAAAGTAACACCCCCTGCCTAACAGAAGAGAATACATTACGGATTACCTGCAATCCACATCTATGGCTGCCTTTCGAAGTGATCATTAGGGTAATGCAGTAATCCAGCATTGGATCTTTCGCAGATTCACATAGCTGAATCAGAATAGTGAACAGCTGATTATACATATATTAATAATAATATTAACATCATCAAAAAGTGGATGGTGGGTAGATATAAAACAGTAAATATTTTTATATGGTTCACCTCACTGGAATAGAGGCTTTAAAAATGCTTACCTCACTGCTGTGTCGTTCTGTACCATTGAATGCACACAGTAATGTTGGATGAATGGGTGTCTATTTTTCCACGTTTCTGCTCTACAGATGTCTTGTATAGGCACACTAATGAAAAAAGCTATTGACGCAGAGATACTCCTAGTCGAATGTGCTCACACTTATCCAGCCAAAGGTCTACCTGCTTTTTTTTATTGAAAAAGACTATGGCTGCTGAAATCCAATGTGGTATGCTTTGTTTTGAAGGGGCAGGGACTTAATGAGATTTGCCATATGCTCCAATAATTGGCCCTTTCTTCTGTGGCATAGGTTCTATCAATATAAAACTTGATGTATAGTTTAACATCTAACATATGGAGTGTTCTCTCTGCTATGTCCTTATGGTTCTGGAAGAATGTTTTTAATACCACTGGTTCACTGAGATGGAATTGCAATGGCACTTTGGTGTAAAATGGGGAATTGTCCTTAGAATTACTCAATAGTCTCTAAACTGCATGTAAGTCTCCTTAATGGTGAAAGCTTGTATCTCACTTACTCTTCTTGATGAAGTGAGTGCAGGGCGCAACATCAAGTTCCATGAAACATATGAAAGTCTGCTTTATGAATAGGTTCAAATGGACTCTTCATTAGTTTTTATAGGACTGTACTTAGCTGCCAAGGAACCGGGGATTCTTCAAAGAAGGAAAAGTTATTTTAAGAATTATTTTGTGATTCTATATGCCCACAAAAATGATTTATTCAGAGATCTCGTATAACAAGATAGAACTTCCAAATGTACCGTAACCAAAGAGGTGCAACAGACCGGGTTTTGATAGGTGTGGTACGTACAGTAGTAGTCCCCTGAGGTTCTGATGAGATTGGATGAGCTTTGTTGTCCAGACACTATAAGTAAAAACAATTCCACTTGAACTGGTAAGTTTCATCAGTTGACTCCGCTCTAGCTTTTGCTGGGATTTGGCTACAATCCTGTGGATTGTCTAGATGTGAGAATTTGTTGAAATCAGAAGTCAGGCCAACAGGTTCAGGGGTTTTGGGTATGGATACATTTCTGACGTTTCACCTCTGATCGGAGAAGTAGCTCAGTGAACCAATACTGTCTGGGCCATCTCAGAGCTATCAAAATTATTTTGCATGGTTCTCTCTTCATCTTGTTCAAGACTTTTGGAATTAAAGGTATCAGAGGGAAAGGGTAGGCAAATGTTCTTATCCGTGCTATCGAAAATGCCTTCCTTCATGAATGTGGTTGGTTATGCCAGCTTGTGAAGAACTGACACTTTCGGTTTTGGCTTCTAGCAAATAGATCAAGATTTGGCTTTCCCCATCATGCAAAAACTTTGTTGAGAACCTCTGTGTTGAGCTCTCATTCGTGACAAGAATTTGTCATCCTGCTTCAAATATCTGCCCTCTGATTGTTATTGTCTGGGACACGTTCTGCTCTCAGTTGAGGTTGGTTGCTTTAATGACCACCCCCAAATAATTTGCGCTTCTCAAGATAGGAGGCACTATCTTGTTCCCCCTTGTTTGTTTAAGTAATGATTTAATATAGTGTTGTCTCTCTGTATCAAAATTGAAGACCTAGCTATGCACAGCAGAAAAGCCTGAAGATTTAATGTTACTACTCTTAATTCTAGCAAATTGATCTGAAGAGCTTTTTCTTAAGCAGACCATTTTACGCTGATCTCTAGTTCCTGTACTTGAGCTCGCCAACCTTCTAAAGAAGTGAATGTTATCATAAATTGTGGTAATTGGGCTTAGAATGCAAGACCTGTTGTTAAGATTGATTCTTGCGCCCACCAATGGAGAACAGCTTTAATTTCCGAGGTGATAGTTATCACTTTGTGAATTAACCTATGGTTTGTGGCAATTGCCTTTCTAATTCTTCCTGGAGACCCCTTTTTCGAAGGTAGCAGAGGTAAATATAGGGGGATGCACAATGACATCATCCCCAGCAGAGATTTTTAAGCTGTACCGAAACTGATTTTCTTTTTAGAAAATTATTTGCTAATTGTAGTAGTTTGCCACGTCTGTCTACTCTTGGGTGTGTTTTGTCTTTTATGGTACCTAGAACCACCCCAGAAACGCAGTCTTTTGTGATAGATGGAGGGAGGACTTTTGACTATTTTACATAGGGTGCAAGTGGTTGACTGTAGACAGGCTTTGGTTTACTTTTTTTGTGACCCGACAGGACTGAGCCTTTATCAGCCAGTCATTTACGTAAGGAAACACTCAATGACCCTCTTGTCTCAAATAGGTTGCCACTGGAGCGAGGCATTTTGTGAAATTCAAGGAACTGATTACAGTCCAAAAGGAGAACTCTGAATTGGTAATGGCTGCCGGCCACTTGGAATCTCAGACACCTCCGGTATTTTGGCTGTATGGTAATATGAAAATAAGCTTCTTGGAGATCTAACTTTGTCATATACTCTCCATAAGTAAGAAGTTTTAGAATTTCCTGCAAAGCGACCAATCAAAAAGACGGCTTTTGAGATATTTGTTCAGTTCTCTGGGTCCAATTTGGGTACCCATTCTCTGGATTTCTTTCTTATCAAGATAAATAGGGAACAGAAATCTACATTTCTCACAGAAAAAGGTACTTATTCTATAGCTCCTTTGTTCAACATTGTGATTATTTCTAATTACCGTAAACAAAAATGGGCGGGTGTTTTTCTTTGAAGCGGCGTATGAGGAAGGTTTCGAAAAAGTCCAACGTGTGTCAGAATCGTACCAGCTTTAAGACCCAGTGGTTTGTTGTATTATTATTATTTAGAAGTAATTGGTTAAATGCCCCCCTACTACCTTCTGGATTAACGGTTTTGTGACCAGAGGCTTAATTACATAATTATCTTCGGATCCTAAGCTTGAGGTCCTTGCTTCCTTCGCAGCGCTTGCTTTGGGTAAGCCGCTGAAGGTGGAGGACGGTATTCCTGTTGTTGATATTGATACTGCTCATGATAAGGTTGTCGGTGAACTCATATGGTTGATACCTGTATAATTGGAAACCTCCTGTACAGGAAAATTGTCCTCTATATCTGAACAGTTGAAAGGGCTGACATCTTTGTAATACAATACTTAGGAGCCTGGCAGTGTCAGTGTCCACTTTAATTGTCTGGAATGCGTCATCAACGTGTTTTCTAAAGAGTGTTTCTCTGTCATAAGGCATGTTCAGTATTTTTATTTGGACCTCTGGTCTAAAAGATGTTGATTTCAGCAATACCAGTCTTCAGAGAACAGCTGCTCTAGGTAGTTGTCTAAAGCCTGTTAATGTGATGTCCAAGGAACAGTCAATCGTGTCCGGCGATGCCTTTTCTCTTACCAGGAGAATTTTCTTAGCTTTCAACTGTTTATCTTCTGGCAAGATTGTAAATAACAAATTAATGTCCAACCGCATCAGTCGTTCATAACTTCCAAGAATGGCTGGAGCGTTTTCTACCATATAATCAAACACAGTAAGAGCAGAAAACACTCCAGCCATTCTTGGATGTTATGATCGACTGATGCAGTTGGACATCAATGTGTTATTTAAGTTCTTGCCAGAAGATTAACAGTTGGAAGCTAAGAAAATTCTCTTTCCTATATTATTGAGACATCTCTCTTCCTGATCTGGAGGAGCAGTGCATGGTGAGATGGATTTCTTGAACAGCAGTGAGCTCCTTGCATTACTATGGAGTCAGCTTTAGACTGTCCAGTGAGGCATGCTGGAGTGTTGTCTGGTGCTTTAGATTTCATGTCCATACGAGGGTGGACTGCTGACAGTTGATGTTTTTTTCGTGACTTTAATCCCCTAATTCCAGATGAAGTCTATTATCAGAATCACTTTCACTAACTTTCAAAATGGTTCTTTAAAGTCATTAAGAAAACAGACATTTTGTTGAACTGGAATGAGAATATCAAATCTATTGGACGCCCCTTACAAAAAAGCATGGACCCTCGTCAGCCAGCTGAGGAGCAAGTGGTGGAGAACTGGGAGCTAAATATTCATCCCATTCTGATCCCTTATCCTGGTCATCCTACACCTCTCCTTCCTCTCTGTCATCATCTGAAGATATGCCTCCTGCGTGTGTGGCGGGTTAGTTTGTTTTTTTGTGTCATCGACGAAAACATTGACACTGTTGATGATACCGTTGACGACACAAAATATAACCCTGATTTCATAAAAGAGTATGCCTCTACCCTTAGTACCCGAGCATATATCTCCGAGAAAGTGTCAACTGTACCAACAAGTCACATGTAAGATATGAAGGAATCTCTTTGCTTACAGTGTCGTCGTCATCAACGATTTCCTAGTTGACAGCTTGATCATCAGGGACGTGGATGTCATAATCGATGAAGAAGTCGCCGTCACTGGCGTTAAAATCTGCGACGTCATCGTGGATGACACAATTGTCGTAGTCACAGTCGTCAATGTTGGTGTTGACTGTTTTTGGAGACACCTGCTTCGACAATGATGCTGACGAGGTTTTTGTTGATGGCTTTACTGTCTTTGACAGTTTGATCGTCATTTTGTAAAAATGTAATCAAAACTTTACTTGATAGAGTTGTAGGCTCAGACCTGGACATTGAGGATTCCTCCTCTGTGGAATGCTTAGAAGATGGGCTTCACCCTTCAGAAAGTCTGTGATGATGTTTATTTATTTATTTTAACCTTTTTAGGGGGTTCTTCAGTTTTGTGTTGTTTTGATGAATGACTTTGATCTCCTTCTTTCTTACCAAAAAGTCCTAACTTTCTGGAGGATTCGGAGGTACTTTCACTTTACTCACAAGAGAGTGGAGTGTTTTGGGTCTTGAGCTTTTGAAGCCACAGCAGTAACCTATCTTCTCTATCCTTCAAGGTCCTGGAGGAGAAAGGGTGACAAATCTTGCAGTGTATCACTTTGTATGAAGGATATCAGTGATATATGCATTCCTTGTAAGGATTCTCTGAAAAAGGTCTTTTCTATCAACAGCAACCACAAAGCCTGAAAAAGCTCTTTTGAGGTGACTGACATAATGGTCTGCCAGAATCTCTGTTTTTAGGGTCAGCGAGAAAAAATATACGAATGTTACTTGCTATTAAAGTTGAAATCTTGATAAGGAGTCTCTTTTCTGAAGAGAATTGAGGAGAGCATGACGTGCCCTTGAAAATCTGAATTGTAGTAGCCCCTTAAGGGAGTGGTTATTAGGGTGCTGCAGCCTGTACGGCTAACGTTGAGTTCTTTTTAAAAGATGTGAATTGGTTACCAAATATATTGTTTTACAGCTTGTTCAACATATTTCAAACACACTGCTGCTTTCTAATTATATCGAGGGACTTCCACTTCGATGACAGGGTATAATTCCAGCATATGACTCTATGAAAGATCCTATACTGCAGAATCAAAACTTCCAGTGTATTGACACTGTCATGATAGCATTTCAAAGATGCACAACAAAATGTACTTGCTTTGACATCTGACTGTAGCAAAAAATATCATCTGCTTACCCGCATAACTTCTTCCAGTGCTCATATTTGTAGGCAATAATGTCCACTTGTCAGTGATTGGATTATAATATTCCACTGATGCTAAATTACAGGAACCATCATCTCCCCCAACCACATACAGGAAACCATTTACTGCACAGACACCTAAAAAAGAAATAAAGAAAGTTGACACACACAATAGAAAGTTACTTAATAAAACAACATGAATATCCAAATCCGAAGGATTGTTCAGATAATTACCAAACTGATGTTGCTACTTGGTGTTCAATTTAGTTTATTGGTCAATCACATATGAAGGCCACAAAGTATTTCTCCAGCATCTCTCCTCTGTCATATTCTCAGCTAGTGGGTAACCTGCCACATATTGATAGGACCGGAAACTCCTTCTCAAAGTTCTTAAACCAAAGGCATACACATAGCTATGCTTCACTCCTGAATGCAGTTATCTGCTCTCACCAGTTCTGAGCCTACTTCTATTGCACTCTGTGCCTCCATACACTGGGATACCTGTCCCAAACTTTCTTTGATCTCTAACAATGATTTTGTCTTCTTCAGCTAGGACAGCCTGTTCAAATATACTTATGTCTTGTGAATAACAATGGAGTACTTGTGCTTACGTCTTGTCTATTAGGTCAACATCTCCCAAAAACTGAAAAGTGAATCAGCAGCAATCTTTCTGATTGCCATAACAACTCTATGAAGCATTAGTGAACTAAGCGCTTCTCTACCAAGCACCACTTACCCAAAGGATAAAGTCGTGCTCTAAATACATCGGGCATTCAGCTGAACACTGCTGAGAATTTCACCTGACTTAGATTGTTTTCTCCCAGTTTCTTTTCAGACACATATTGTTCCTTGGATGACGAGGTGCCCAGCAATGGTGTTAGGGATGATCTCTGACGTATCTTGGTATGCCAGAAGGTCGTCATTCTACTCACCAGTTCTTCACCACCTGTTGGCAGCAGATGCAGGAACCACCACATCTAAACACTCAGTAAACAGATAGTCCATTTTGTGTGTGTCTCCATGCAATGCTTAAAGTGAACTTTTCTTCCAGACATAGCTGTATTGGTGGGATACACCAAGGGCTTTTCAGTCAGAGACATTTGAAGGGCCACTTCATAGGCCACACCATACACATTCTTCAAGTATTACAATCATGACAGGTCTACCATGGACAATTTTGCATGACTTCTTTGGCTTCCTGAGCTTTGTTTTCTTCATTATGTTTTCCATCTTGCTTTGGATATTACCCACAGATAAAGATATGAGAGAACAAAGATATCACACTAAGATTCTGTTACTTTTGATCAGTAGGGTCTCTGTTGTTCCCAGCACTCCTGCCTTCCCACCTGCCACTATCGAAACTACCTTACGGAAAAGTTACAGCTCAATAGAGGTAACTGGTGCGAGGCCCATGTAGGCAGGGAAGGGAGCATGGCGGTAAAGCACAATCTGCCTATAATGCTGAATTGAAGAGTACTGTTTTATAGTTTATGCTTTTGTGATTAGATAGCAACGTACCTACAGTTTTCCAGCAAGCTAATGTTTTATGGACAAATATCTAAAATAAATCTTATGACAGATTGCCTACTCATAATGACTGTCAGTCTTAAAATGAAAATACTATGAAAGCAGCTTCCTTTTAAGAGCCAGTATGTCTGTATACCATGGAAACTAGTGACATGTATTCATTAACCTTATATTTTTCATAAAACACACCATAGCAACTCTGTTCAGTCTTAATTGACATGCTCAACGACCATACAACTTGAGTGGGCCACAAGTGACACAAAGGCATGATTCAGAAACTAGGGCCCAGTGACGCAAATGCATGATTCACAAACTCTATTGCCAAAGTGAAGCCAGTGTGGCAGGGGGAAAGGCGAAGGAAACCTTTTATTTTATTTTTTAGATCTGGATTTTGACAGAATAGTTATCAAACTAGACAGAACTATTGCTAGCAATGTAGATAAAATAGACTTCGGGCCCACCCCCTTCAGCCACTGGCTTTAGATTTTGGCAATCATGCCTTGGTCTAGTCCAGTAAAGTATTCATCTCTGACCTAAAGCTACTGGCTATTTGGATGTATCCTTCCACCTCCATATGGGTGCTTGCATTGAACCGCATGAGGAACTACCTTACAGCTACAGCCTTCTCTGTCCTGTCCTGCTGGCTCCCTCCCTTGTATCTTGCTCCAACGTGCTAATGCGCCATGCATTAGTACATTAAATGCAGACCTTTTTGCATTGCCAATGATTGTTATTTTTTGGATGGTGTTCAAGCTGCCTTTTGTCTGCTTGGATGGCTAGTATATTGGGGAGAGGGGGGTGTTAAGGTGGGCAATCAACCAAACGTGAGGAAGCAGGCATAGAAAGAAAGATCAAATAATCAGATAAGTAAGGATTACGGCAGGTGTGGATTCAAAATCACTTTAGGTGCTTTCTGAAGTTCACCCCAAAGCAGAGGGGCAAGGGAAATAATTTCCGTAAAAAGGAGTCTACATAGGGAAACAGATTTGTGATGAAATGTTGGAATCACACAAGAAGAGAGATAGATGCCTAAGCTCCGCTACCTCAAAGAGGCTGTTTGGATGGCTTAAGAGCAACAACAAAGAAAATTTTGGTTTATCAGGGGTGGAGCAGTATTGGGACCAAAAAGGCTAGGTTCTAACATGGTCTCTTATGTGTTTCTAATTAATGTTTTACGGAAAGTCAAGGCCTCAAAACCTAATCATCAGAATATCATCACTTAAATTAGTATGACATCCATTAATATGTTTTTTTTTCTCCCAAAAAGGTAAGTCTGCAGTATTCAGGCGAACTGACATACACAAAGCTGCAGCATAGATATCCAGCAAAAGTGAAGCCTAAAGGAGGACACAGGGAGGCACGTGACCTCCTTTGCTCTTGCTACTACTATGCGCCATCTCAGAGCGACTCTTCCAGTGGTGGCTGGAGACATTAGAAAGTGGTGGGGCGTAAAGGTCTGGGTACGACTTTTATGTAGCGAGTGAAGTGAGCAAGCTCAATGGACAAACGTGGGGTTCCAGGGTGGGTCCTCCTCCCAAGAACAAATTTAAAAAAAACTGACAAATGGTGCATTTGAGAGGAAATTAATTTAGTGAAAAAGCAAGGTTTATAAAACAGTGGAAATGTATAGTCTTGAAAATTTAAACACATTAAAAACTGCCACATATTTCACTGCATTAGTATGTTCAACCTCTACTTTAATGTGCGAATTGTACACTGCAACCACTTCAGGCCCTTTAAAGTGTGTGCTTACCCAGTGTCTTGCACTGCACACAGCATCAACTTTGGAAGAAAATGCTCTAACCAGGCATCAGGAAGCACCCACAGCTGCTGGCTGCAGTCAGTCATACAGAAATATGTGCAGACAGGTCTTAAAGTAGGATGAAAAAAGTGGGGGCTCACTAAAAGGGAACATGCAAAATAGTTTTTACAGCATCCAGAAATGTAACACAGCAACTGACATACACCTAAATCCTGTCAGTTCTGTTGGCTTTGTCAGTGGTTTTAACTGTTTAAGATAAATGAGTAACAACAATGATTAGTTACAAATAATTAACATTGGAAATGTTTCAATTCTGAAATTGTGAGACTGTGAATTAAATACCGGGGCCTGTGGAAGGAATAGGGCCTTCAGTTATGTGTGCTTTATGTTAGATATGGTTGCCCTTTTTCTTTTTGCATCTTGTCCATCTGCATATGTTCAACCTCCTCTCCCTTTCTTCAGCAGCCTCTTCATTCTGCCCTGAATGCACTTCCTCAAATCTCCCTCACTTTACCACCCCAAACATACACTGCACTCATTCACATTTAAGCACTTTATTTCCTTTTGCTTTTGGCCTCCTAGATATTTTGACCTCTGGGCACCCTTTCACACACATTTACACAGAATTTCAATTGTAACTGGAATATGTGACCGTTGTTCTGTGTTCTCTGCAGAGATGTCAACCCACTGACAGGCACTTTGCTTTACCTTCAGCCTCAGCACCATCGCTCTCTATCAAAGACCCTCGTAAACACCTGGCATGAGTCAAAATGTGCACTATACAGGAGTAATAAAATGCACGAAAAGAAATACATAAACAGAGCCTTTACTGTAAGCACATACTTCTCCCTTTCCGCTTGACTCCGATATTTGGATACATTTCGCAATGGAACAAGAACCCTGCTTGTCTTTTGGATCAATTTCATGAGGGAACAAATACAGCAGCTCCACTTCTAAAGGAGCCAACGATTTGCAGCCAGGTCCTGGGGTGCCACAGTTGCAGGGGGGTTTGTGGGGAGACAATAAAAAATAACTCAAGATCAGCATTATAACATTTACCGTTACCGAAGCCAACGTACCAAGTTAGACATGCTTGCATCCACCCCTACTGCGTGATGAATGGGGAAAGGGTGGAATCTATGCCTGGGAATGACAGGCGTCTGCCCTCAAGCAGGGATGAAGACTCCGATGCCCAAAATCATGACGCTAAAAGCGTCACTGGACTATAGTGAATACTGCCATAGACCACAATGGAAACAAAGGGCTTTAGAGCAGTCAGTCCTGCATTGTGCGTCACAGTGTCGAAAGTCGATTTACTGTCTGGCTTCTGTGTCCTGCTTCAAAGTGAGGCGAGGTAAGGCAGGCAGCCTGCAACAGAAAGCCCAGACTACAATGCATGGATTTATTTAGAGTTACGATAGTTATGATCGCATCTCTGAACAAATAGATCTATTCATTATTTTTTGCTATAAATGTGTAGGAATTTCAGAGGTGCGCAGTCCCTCAGCCCTAAGGGAAAAATCACCACGCACTCTACTTTTTACTGTCAGGTCTGGCCTACACCATGCATTTGACAGCTATATTTGAGTGATAGGTCATGCATTTTATTTTGGTGTTAGAAGATGCCCATTGCAATGGCTCTCACTCCATCCCTCATGTAGACTTTTTCATGCCCTGTCTATTTCAAGAAGATTCTCAGTTATACCATATAACTGAGAATCTACTTGGAATTTTAGGTTGGGAAAATCAAAAGGAAGCAAAACTAAAGGAAGATGTTATATACCTTTTCAAAAACGGCAGGAAACCATGCCATGTTGCCTAACCATCTTATATAAACTAACAGATTTCCACAAATGCACGATTTCAAAGATTTCTTGTAAAATAACTGGCAACCCACCACCCCCCTTGGTGTGAAATGCATTTGACATGTAAAATGAATCACTTGGGTCCTTTTCTTTAAACACATAATTGGAGCAGCAGTGATTGGGTTTACCTGATGCAACTTGCGTGCCGGTTTACATTAGAGGTGGGCAAGCCTGTAAATTAATGGAAAGAGCCAATCCAGCGGACTGGCGTTACTCTATGAGCCAGAGCTTGAACGAAGCCAGCGAAAAAATATAAGCATGGGACTCATGGCAAATGACAGAAAATTAAGCAGATGTACAAAAAAGCCATTCATATTGAGGACATACATGTTTGTTTATTGAGTGTTTGTTTTTCAGATTTCACTATCCAGACCTGAGAGTGTGGGGGTCAAAGGTCTTATTGTAAATTCAAAGAGCCCCTACACATTGGCATGGACCTCAAACTAGCAAGATAACTTAAGGAGGTAAGTGCTCACTGCAGACATCTGTTGTGTTAGATAAGTCAGAAGTGAAACTGTTGGCAAAGCCAGTTCAGCTTTTGACAACTTTCCAATGTCAACAAACCAAATGACATTAAATTAGGTGTAAGAAAATCTAGCTACTTGCTAGCAATCGGAACCAGCAAACTGCAACCTTTTGCGCTAAAATAAAAACTGGCTATCAAGTGCTGAGAGTAGACTAGAAAAACAATGTAATTCAAATTACTGGAAACGTGAAAGGGTCAAGAGCGAGGCACTTGGCATTCCACGCCTCTGCCCTCCTTGGTGTTTTTAGCATGTGTTCTTGATCAGCATCTGGCTGCGCTCAGATTATATTTTCATTGCTGTAGCATGACCATATTTCCCTTAGACAGCAGGATGCATAGTTGTTCTATCCCTTCCCTTAATCGTCCTCCCCCTCAATTCCGGCTCCCTCTCGACTCCTTACTTCTAATTTAGCAGCCGAAAAAGTGCTTCAGGTGAGGGAGAGACCTGACCTATGGATGATCACAAAAGCCAAACCCCAGTCTCCATTAAAAGCGTCTTCTTATCAAAGGCTATAATGTAGTCATCCTGCAGTCACAGAGCCAGGGGGCCTTTTTCGATCATGGGGCACAGAGGGAATATGTTTGGAGTGTGAAGTCAGATGCTAAGGGTCTAACTTGGACAGTGTATGCTTGAAGATATTTTTAACGCAAGCTGGTTTTCGCATCAGGTTCAGACATCAGCATGCCTCCTGTAAAATCACAGCCTAAAATCCCATTAAGACAATTTGGTGGGTAAATGTGTCTTATCATTTGTATATTATCCGCTAATCATGCACTTCACTACCGGCCTTGCAATTTTAGACATTTATCCTTCAGATGTTGTTTAAACCTGAATTCTATTGATAAAATATGCAACCTGGGCTTTGCATTTACAGGCATCAAAGGCAGTTTCGGTTTTGCCCTGTATAAAGGGCATTATTGTTGTTATCGGCCTGCCATCCTTATGCTTATTCCATCCCTGTAAAATTAGCTGACAAATCAAAATGTTAATACCTACGTGGACGTTTTGCTGGTAATGGCAAGTGGAGATTTCTAAATAAGTAAGTTATTGTGCTTCTGGTGCAAGACAACTATACACAACGCGGCCACGCTGCGAAGGCACTGTCGACACTGGAGGGCATAAAGGGGCGCCACTTGTTTTTTTGTTTTGTTTTTTTACAATGAGGGAAGGGTCAGTCTTGGCTTGTCATATGCTCTAAGGTATAGGAGGACCTGTGAAGGTGATAACTTATCCTCCCTCCAACCAGGTGACAATGAGCTGCTCAGGGCAAACTAAAGAGGTTTTGCAGTGGCGTGGGTGCGGGGTGGCCTTGGAGGGGTTAGGGTAGTGCGTTGACCTTGAGGGCCTAGGTACTGATGGCTGGATCCTCGACCTCCAACTCAAAAGGGTTGGGATGCCTGTTGTTGTGGAAGCAGGTTTTGGCGTTGTCTCTAGTGGATGCTAGGCTGGTGGAGAAGGAAGTACTTTCCCCAAAGGATTTTATGCATTTGGGATCCTTGTCCAAAGGTGTCATTTGGAAGCAATTTGAGTTCAACCTGCTAGTGAAGGCTTGTACCACAAGGCTTTCCAATGTGGGATGCTGGAGGAGGAAAGATAGGACCCCCGGAGCTGTCCTATATCCATCAATCTACCTATTGGTAGGGAGGCAAGAGCCTGGTTGCCCAAGTGCCCAGTATGATGCCTGTTAAAGCTTTTTAAAGGGGAAGGGCAGCACAAAGGGGGGCGGGGGGGCTGTCTTGGCTGCAGGACCTCAGTGAGGACATTTGTTTTGACATACAATGAAGGCAGTTGGAGACTGAAGACTTCTGCCTCCCTTCTGATCACCACTGCAAGGAAAGACCATTTCTCCGTGGAGTGACCAGGTGGTGAGTTGAGGCAAGTATCCAGTGATGTGTCCAGGCCATTGTCATTTTGAATGTCCAAAAATAAATTTTCCTCAAATAGGTGCGACTACATCACCATCAAATTATTTTGTGCCTCAAAAACATTAAGGTAACTGAAGCGTGCCTTCAGAGTCTGATTGAGGTTGTGATTGATCTGGACGTAACCTCGGCCGAGGGAGCAGTGGGCTTGCTTCTAAGACAGACAGGATTACACACTCTTCCTCTGGCGTCAGCGGCCTTCGTGCTGGCATTGACGGATGGAGGACTGGCGTTGGTATGGACACTGAAAGGAGCTGGAGCAGGCATCGGCTCCTGAGTGGGGCAGACCCTGCAACAGAGACAAGAGCCATATTTGGAATCTGGGCCGAATCTGTTAGCGATAACCCACCAAGAGGCCCCCTTTAATCTGTGAGACGCGAAAGTGCTCCAGAGGTATCCAGAAGGGTACCAAAAATCTGCACCATGTCTTCTTTGAAGACTTGGATCTCCTGTTGCTTCACGACATCCCCGGGTTGAATCAGGATAAGTCGAGGGATAGGCTCTGTAGAGAGATAATGGGACCAAGACTGACATTCCCTAACATCTGCGTGACTTCCAAGATGAGAATAGCAGGAAAAATGTGAGTTGTGTTTGGACTTCATATCAAGGGTGGCTCCTCCTTTAGAACGGAGGAGCATCACCACACAGAAATGCCCCAAAGACAAGAAATAAAATGGTAATGAAGTTAATTCATTGCCATTTTATTTTTCGTCAACCCGTCCTGAAAAGTGTCAGGGCGGGGCCTGCTGAGTGGCAAGTGGAGAGCTGCCTGTGCACTAGTTTATAGTGTGCATGTCACTTTGGCCAGCCGTCTTGCGACAGCCTGTCAGACATGCGCACTATAAACCTCTAAACCCAGCTGTCTTAGACTGCTGGGTTGAGAGCCTACACAAGCCTCCATTGTCCTCGGGAGCGCCAAGAGAGGCCGCTCCCTCCAATCCTGGCGCTGCTTTCATGCTGGTTAACAGCATGAGACCAGTGTCAGGACTGGTTAAATGAGTTAGCTGGGGCCTGGACATGATGTCAGGAGAAGAAGAGTACCGGAGGGAGGGTGACGTGTTGGCAGAAAGCATGGTGAGTACCTTTTTATTTATTTAATTTATGTATTTAATTTCATGTATGCATTTTCTTATGTTTTCATCCTTTTTCTCGTCCCTCCAATCGTCGTACTTGCCAGCCGCTACTGCTCCATATGGTTGTTTTTGGACTCTGAATTACCCAATTGCTTGGTGTGGGACAACAAACTTTCTCTGGAATGGCCTCAGGACACGTTGTGACTTTGACCAAGACCAGGTCTTAAACGCTTTTCTGCGGTGTTCTGCAATGTAAAGTTTGGCCTCTTGAGCCTTTGGGTTCATCGGAGCACATTCATTGCACGATTTTGAATCATGCGAGGAGTCCAGACACAAGAGACACCTTTTGGGGGGGATCTTTAATGACATCTGTTTGTGGCAATCCTTGCAGGGTTTAAATCCTGTAGTTTTGTGAGGAGACATGTTCCTTGAACTAAAAAAAGTTTGTAGCAAAGGTTTTCTGTCAGAGACAGACTTGAGGGAGCAAGCTCTGGATCCACCATCGGAAGGTGCAGGAAGATAAGAAGTGGCATTGACATGTGGAGGCACACGAGGCCCCACTCCCACGGTCACTTCTGGGATGAACTAGACACAAAGCTGCATGATGCCACCTATTTCTGTGCAAGGGAATTTGCTGAGAAAAATCTCAGGATGCATTATGGTGCATGGGAGTTCTCACAAGGTGAGGAATATTCAGTTAGAAGTATCCATCAGAAAGAAAATAAACAACTAACAAAAACACTGCTTGACAGGTGTGCATTTTTGCTTGGTTAACAGAACTATACTGATAACCAAAAGCAATCCCCTCTATGCCATGCAAAAGGTACTTGATAATATATTTTGTTAAATACACGTAAATGCATGTTATGTGAGGAAAGTCAGCCTGAAGGGATCCATTTATGCTTCAGGTGTAGAAGTGACTGGACACAAAGTCCCAGTGTCATTGGCTGTATAATGGAGCATTTATTTTTTTAACTGTTTATTCAATTGTATAACCAACAGTCTTTTACAATAGTCACTAGCTGTAAACTGAAGTTTGAAATTGTGACACAATTTCACCCACAGACATTTTGACCATCTCTAGTGCAGTATTTAGCGCACACAGTCTCAATTGGCAACACTCTTTTGATCAACCTCCACTGACTTTTACCCATCCTTGATTGCCCCTGCATCTCCAGTGGGGTGGCTGTTTTTACCCTTCAGCACTTTGACTTTGAGTTCTTCCTCTGCGTTCCACCAGGAGCCGTACACTTTATCAAATGTATGTGGACTTCCCCGGGCCCTGTATACCAGATCTTCAAATCCATGCACAAATCAAGACTTGACTCCATCTGCCACTGTTGGTGACGCCTCCGCCCCCAACAGCATACTATGTATTGTCCATCCACCATACGGGCTACATTGCAAAAAGTCACTTGTTATTTTTAAAGACTGTTCGCCCCATATACCCACCATTACCAGTTGGCAGTGAGCTCCAGGTCGAGCTCAACAATTGGTGAAAGGTTCCTATAGCCCTTTCCCAGTATTCCCTTATTTTTAGGGAACATCAAATGTCGAGATCTGTTTTCTTAAACTAGGGCTTTTCTTTAGAGTTGCATTATTGTCTCTAGATCGAGGTGGACAATTGCCCTAGTGCTTTGATGCAACTCCTTTGGTGGAGGATTGTAGGACACTCACTCAGAGATTAGTTCCTCCAATGCCTCTACAACTTGTGTGACCAGGCTTCACGATACAGCTTTCTGTGTTTTATTTATCTTAAACCTTTAGTTTAAGATTTTTATGTCATTGTTTTACGCTTCTTGAATGAAGCATTTCCTTTTTTTGTTTATTTCCAGACTGACACTTACATATGTATGTTTCTGAGAGAGAAAAACATACCGTTCATTGTTTAAGTGGGCATAGTTGAAATAAGCACAGGTAATTTGCAAATATAGTTCAAAAATAATTATTGCCCATGCTTCACTTGCTTAACGATGCAACGTGTAGTTTACATCCTAGCCATGACAAAGTGGTAAAAATCTGCTCATCACAAATTCTGGGCGAGTTAATCTATCTCAGACTATTAATCCTAAAATAAAACTAAAACATTTAAGGAGTTTGTGCAATCAATAAATGAATAAGCAGGGGTGAGAAGTTACCAACAGTAAAATACCCTCCTGCCTGCTTAGAAGCGAATGACAGTTACACCAGTGCTTCATGGTCGGACTAGTACAAAAAATAGGATCTACTGGGCATCAAATACGAGTGGCCCCCATTAGTGGAATCAAAGGGACCCATGTCTACAAATCGGGGCAGCTTTGAACCTGTAAATACATGAGCAAGATATGGAAAACTACATGAATTAAATCTTGCTGCCGACAAAGTTGTTTTAATATAAGGGAAGTCAACAGTAAACACCGGTCTAGCAGACCATAAAACAGGCCCCCAAATAGCCAAACACAACAGCCCACACCCTGACATTTCAGACCAGCCCATCCGCCACTGCCTGATAGCCGTACAGGCCAGGGCACACTTGCAGAGCTCCACGTGCTGGCATAACAATCCCTCGGTTAGACTGTCAGGAGATAACACGCAGGTACTGCCGGGAGAGGGTTGTGAAGCTGATGTTTTACAAATCATGCAGCTCTACGGAGGGGATCCTTTAACTACAATCTGCCCTCATTCGGCAGAGTATTCACACTTTTACTATACAGCTCCAGAGCCTGCAGAGCAAGCTCTCAGTGCCATTACATGCCTTTGTCCTCATTATTGGCCTTTGCCTTTATAGAACATTCACTCGAGAACAAGAGGGGTTAGACTGCTGCAGGTGGCTTTGAGGATACAGCAGTATGTCGCAGTGCATGCTGACATTGTCTCAGCCAATTAAAATGCTTACAATGCTGGCACGAACTAGGTTTGGTTGACTTCGTTGTAAGTTCAGTGAGTGCATGAAGCAGGAATTTTAAGCAGAAAAAAGATAGTGCCATTATATTTGAAAAAAAAAAAAAGTGATGTGTGTTTCCATTTGTGTTGGATAAGATTTTAGGATTGTGAATAACTCACTGCCCCCATGCTTCAAGTCGTTTATAGGGGTTAGTGGCCGTGACCCTCATTAGACACCATCATCTTGGACTTGCACCCATAACTCTTGGATGGGTAATAAAGGTTTTCTGTTCATGCTCTGAACAGAAGGAAATAATCCTTATTAAGTATTCAGCTACACAAGAACAACATGAATAATCAATATGCATAGTTTGGCTGAAAAGTATATAAAACAAATCTTTACTCAAATATGTTTTTCAAATGTCCATAGACTGCACATTTGAAAAAAACAGGACACACTGTCATGCACTGTTCATACAACGTTTAGAAATTAACACTCAGACAACGAAAAGTAATTATTACTATACCTGCATTTCTTCGACACATATTCATGTCAGAGACCTGCTTCCAAGAATTTGTCCCTGGATCATAAACTTCGACACTCTTTCTGACCAAAGGCCCATCGTGCCCTCCAGCTGCAAATAACTGACCACTGAGAACACCGACACCTTCAATGCAGGGAGGCAAAAACATAAGGAAAGAACATTTTAATATTTAGAAAATGTGCAACATCTAGTTTAAAATAAAATATTGGTTAGTTGACAGCAATGCTACCTTTGTAATACATAGAGAGCCTGTTTTCTTAAATATGTTTGAGTAATTATATTCAGCTGGCGTGTGCAGAAATGTCATTCTCGAGGACAACATCCAATTCCGGATTCTCAGACTCATGAGTGCGTGAATGCTACAGTCACAAAAACGATATGTGAATATAGAAATTCTGCCAGTATGGTGAGATTTCAGTATCTGCAAATATAGAACTACGGTGTGTTTCTGGGCTTTCCAGGATACTACCTACTACCATCTTAGTATCTGAAATTTTGGAGGTGGACTTGGGCAGAAGTACGGAAATATATACAGAATTTCAACAAAATGTTATGCTAGCCTAGCTTAGATGTGGAGGAATGTGTGTAAACATCAAATTCCAGTAGTCACAAGGAAACCACAGGAATTATGGTTGTGGAAAAGTCACTGTCTGTTGAAATAAAAAATGGGAACAAATTCTTCGGCTATTGGTGCGCAAGACTGCAAAGTTAAAAAGCGCTGGGTATTTTGATGCCCGTTTCCAAAATAAATGAAGTAGCCTTGGACCCACAGAGTGCATGTTGTTCTTTCATGAGAACGTCAGATAGATAATAATAGGGAAGTCTATCTCGTATACACCAGTCATACAGGCCGCAGGGGATGGCTGCACCCCGCCATCCACAGATGAACAACTCTCACTGTGCAAGTCCTGTGGGCAGCCAAGCAGAGGCTACCCTCACTTTTTTTTAGAGGTTAGCGGTCTTGGATATGCAGACCTCAGTTCGCATTGACAATATACTGACTTCAGGGCTCAGGTTGGACCTCCTGCAACAAGAAATGCTTTTTCAGTGGAAACTCCGATTTAATCATAAATATCAAGGTGTTACTACCCCCTATAATATTCACTAAACTACACATTCTTTGGCCTAAACCTAGATTGATAAGTTAATTCAGTGTATTTAGTTCAGAAATAGTTTTAATATTTTCTTTAGTCAGGCCTTTCGTTTCTATCTGTTAAGATATCCCACACTCACATTACTTGTTAGGTTGTACTTTTCCTTTCTTTGCAGTGGTGTTGTAGTGGCTGCCAGGTGACAATTAAGCATTACGAAAACACTGAGGGTCTGGGTACATATGGACATGATGCAGTGACAAACCTTTAATGGTGGTTAATGTGTTGAGTTGATGTGGATGCTGCCACAATCCTGTTCCATCCATGCTATGTGTCCAAATGGTTAGAACAGGAATGTTATCTAGCCATACAGCGGTTGGCGTGTGGCACTAGGCAAGCCTAGCTAGATCTAAACTACGCAGGTGTGTGCCCCTGTTGATAGTGGGGCTTAGCTACCTGCAAGTTACTACAAAAAAATGAGTACTCTTTATAATAATAAAAAGAACTGGCCAGTATCCACCTTCTACTTTTTTATACAAATCTCAGTAACATTACACATAATTATTAATGTTTTTTCTGCTTGAAATATATTGGATTTTCCAAAGATCTGGGTATTCTGAGAGCATGGCTTGGAGTGATGGTGCCCTCATCAACAGAGCAAGCATTTATTTGTGTTTGGTAGTTTTGAATAGCACGTTTGCCACAAGATGATTTCTTTAGAGAGCTTTCTAGAAGAGAGGGGTATGGTGATGGCATGTCAAAGCGGCCAGGCATGCATTGGTTCGTAAAAAAGTTTGAGGCATATTTAAATGTGCATACTGATCAGAAGAGATGTGCCCACAGAGCTTTTCAGAATACTATCAAGTTCAAGAGACAAATGTAGAGAGAGGGTGTTCCAAGATTCTTGAATATGTATATGTGTGCATTATTGCTCAGCACCTTGTGGACAAAGGCCTAATTCAATGAAAGGAGAAATAAATCAGTATGGTAACGTGAGGCAAAGGCCAGCAGCGATTTATGAATTAGCCACTGGGCTTTCAATTCCAAGCTTCCTTGATCTGTAACTCATGTAGGAATTTCTAGGCCTGGGAGTTGGAGGCAGTTAGAATACTGCAAAATGGATATAAAACAGGCAGTTTCAGTCCCTTTGTAGCATAGTTATCCTTTTTGCAGCGAGCTTCTTATAGTTGTTGCACTTGTTAAAACTAGGCACAGTGTAAGGACAAGCACACTTTTGATGGAAGCAGTACCAGAGGGACGATCTCCACACAGGATGCTGAGAGGGAAGAAGGCACACTTTGCTAGTTGATTGATGTGGAGCTGGAGCCAGAGTTTGACTCCCAGGCTAAAAGGTGTCATTCATTCCCTGCTGGTCTGTAAGTTAACAAAGATCGATTGCCAAATGAGAGGAACTGAAGTGATATTCACAGTGCTGATTATTAAACTCTGCTTTCTGAAGGGCAGAGGAGGGACAAATTCGCTTTCAGTTCTGAATGAGCACCAGGCAGGCCATGGCTTGTTGAGAGCTATGAAGGCCTGCCCTGTAGTTAATGGTGCATGTAGGCATCTTTAGTATTCTTGAGGATGGGGCGTAAAGGTATTTACTAAGACAAACTCAGTCTCGCTTGGCTTAAAGCTCTTGTAAATGGCAGACATTCATGACTGAATGAAGTCCAGGCTAGGTCTAACCTTAAAGATATCGCTACCTGACAACACAGTTACTTACAACCAAATAGTTTGTTTTATTGGTGAAGAGCAAACCATTGTAGGGTAAGAAGTAGATTTAGTGAGTCTAGCTAGAGTGAATACATGAGAATGTTTATGAGCCCTGAAGGACATAACAAGAGACATGAAGAGGTGTGGAGGTTGATGTGTTTATGTGAAGAAAATGCCCTGTAACAGAAAGGAAGAATGTGGATTAGTTTAGCACAAGGTCTCAGTTAGTGAGGGGAGAGTGCCATGAGCGTGTGGCTGCTGTTTGATATGCTCTGCTGCCAGAGAGTGACAGCTGTTCACTTATAAACCAACTAAAAATATTTCAAAGAAATATCAGAGAACCGGCACTCTACCTGCACCGCTGCGGCGGGTACTCATGTCTGCCACATAGCTCCATTCATTTGCCTCTGGATTATATTCTTCCACTGTACTAAGGCACTGCCGTGAAGCCCCGTCATATCCACCAACAGCATACAATTTACCTGGAAAGAAATAAACATTTTGAAAATATGAGTAAATAGCAGAATAGGGCATCATCAAAAAAAAAGCTGAATATTTTCACCTCAGTACTTCCGTTAGTGAATAAGGTCGTACTTGGTTAAAGTATTTCTTCATTGTTATGTAAGGTATATAAAATATATTTTCACAGTTCACATTCATACCTGCTGCCTAGAGCCATTACAGCGCCACGTTTGAAGAAGGCCTTATGATTTTCACTGGCAAAAGGCCATGTCAGTCTGCACTGATTACACGTGACCTTAAGTTTTGTCTTTGTTGGCATACTCAAAGACTATAATTTTTTTATCTGTTTTCATTTTGCTCTTCTGTTTACCCACGATGAAGGGTGTGGGAGTATTTAATATCGCTGTATCGGGAGTCTTGTTTTCTTCATACACCTCCAGCATTTTAAACAAATGGCTGGGTCATGTGAGGGGATGTCTTGCGGAAGCACTAAATATGGGGGCTTGTTCATTCAGCTGTGCATTTACGAGTAACTGTGTATTTGTCAGAAACCACTAGCAACCTTGCACCTTTAAGCTTCAAGTGTCTAAGCGAGACACACAGAGGGAGCCCAACGCAGAAGGAGTAAGGACGGAGAGTAAGAAGTGTGCTGGCACAGGAGAACAAACTCTAGTGCTGTCCTAAAGTTTGAACTGCTTAGCCCCCTCCCCGCCAAAATAAAGTGCATTATTCTTGTGATTGTTGTGTGCCACTATGCCTCAGCTTCTTGAGGCACATTACGAGCTGCAAGACGCCAGAGGGGCCTCAAATGATTTGATACTTTTCTGGATGACTAGTGCCTCTTTTCAACATCTACAGGAGAAGCAGGAAAAGTGTGGCTCAGGCCCCTAGGAATGATGCAGAACAGACAATAGAGGTCACAAGGTAGTTAAAGTGAAGGTGGCATCTGCCCTTTCTCTAACTCTGAATTCTGACCCCATTTTTGCTGGAAGAAACTTCTCATATAATCAGCTGTTTATCGGGAGTCCACTGGATAAGGAGAAGCTGGGTACTTTGTGGGCTTGGACACAGTCCCTGCAAGTATTCAGCCATTTGCCTGCCTGAAACTAAACTATTCCAAATGAAAATGAGCAAAATTGCATAGTAGGTTAGTATGCGCCCCCCTCAAACCTCTTTACCGGCTAGCTTGCACTACATCTCAAAACAACATCTGAGGCCGACTGGGTAAGATGTGCAGCTTGTCTAAGTATCCTGGAGTCCCAGCTGGCCAATCAGTCCTCAGGCTGATCCGGTTTGTTTCTCTTAAAAGTGGCTTCCTAAGATGGGAAATGTCATACTAGGGCCCAGATGCTTACATGCGACTTGTGCTCAGTCAATGGTCATGTAGCTATCTGGAGGGCTTGCTTGTCCATATCTTTGAGGGATTTGAAACCCTGCTAAAACATATCACAACTTCTATTCACTTTTAGGAACTTTGCATCGAATAGCACCACGCCAAATTGTTAGCTTGCACATCCACATTGCCCAAGACCACTTTAATAAGCCCGCTGGTCCTAGCTGTGCTCGAGGCAAGTGATGAAGAGGGGTATCTGGTTGACATGCTGTTAATGGGACTAGAAATACCACAATAAGTCACATTTCTTCCTTTGTCTTTCCCTTTAGTGTAAGCCCTTCCCTCCCTTCTTTCACTAGTGATGCCTTGCATGAGTCCATAGAGAGCTTATGATAGCATTTAATGGCATAAAACGCCAGACGACGTTCATCCTGGGAATATGATAATGATCCTTGGCATACGGCTACAGCATATGTGACAGTCCATTTCATGTGGCGGTGAATGTGTGCAAATTAAGCTGTTGTTGGAAAATAAAGGTGGTCCCTTGGCAAAGAAGGCTATATCGAAAAGGCGCTTTCTTTCAGTGGGGGCACCATTAAGCAGGTTATGTGATAACCATGCTTTACAGATTTTAGGGTACTGTATTTAATAAAAATTAAAGTGGGTGTTTGGAGGGAAAAGCAATGTGTTCTAAGAAAGATATATGTAGATGTTTAGGCGCATATGAGGCACTTTTATTAGGTTAAAAAAAAAGAAAGAAAAAACGATTATTTGAGGATTAAAGGTGTACATTTTCAGAAAATGACACAATTAGGTTCGGAATACACTTATTTCTGTATTTGAAACGAAATTTCTGTATTTGAAACGTGCATTTCAATCACAGGATCCTTCCAAAAAATGGCGAGCCAGTACTTGAATATGAAATATTGTTTATTTGCCACAAACGAAAAACTGGCACTTTCAGTCTACATTGGAGTACGTAAAAAAGCAAAAATAGTGAGGATTAAGTAATTCCAGAAAGAATGAATAAATTCCAAAATATACAAGCAGATATTTAACTGAAAATTCATACTGAATAAGGGACATTTGTTATGGCTATCCTGGTTATTTCATGACAGACGTTTTGCTATACTGGCAAGAGCCGCCGTTCAGAACCACCACAGAATTCAGACACATATTTTCAAGAATTTCTCTTCTGGAGAAACTATCCTCTCCCCCGAAACTGGGGAAGGAGTTCCTGCAACCTCGGTCAAAATCACATACTTTTATTTTCAGCAGGATCTTAAATGTACAGATTTTGCAACAAAGACCTTCAGACAAAAGTCTTTCTGGTTTACATTTCTCAGTTGAAGTTACACTGGAGGCTGGTTTGGGACCTGGCTGGTTATCACAGGCTGTCTACCACTGATGCTCCAGTTGACAGGAACTTTTCTTTGAATTTACACCTAACTGTAGTTTTCTGTTGGACTTCTAATTTAGCAACTGCACAAGCAGTGGGATAAGGAAACGAGCGCAGTGTGTATAGTCCGAGCCCTAACATCTACTCAATAGAAAGGTCTAACCAGTCGCTAGAAATCATGGGTGATTTTACCGGGAGTTAAATCCCATGATGCAAGCAATGACTCTAGACAAAAGGAAATGCTCAAAATAAAGATGCTTAGGAAGCACGTGGGTCTTAACTACTACAACCCTCATGGGCTCGAAGAATGAGCAGCAGCATGTGACAAAAGCCTCTCCTCCGGCACACAGATCCACAGCTAGAGGTTTATGGATGATCACAGATTGCACTCTAGGAGGGGCTCCTAGCTCTCTATGTGGCAGCAAGAAGGCGTGACCCCAGGATTCCTACCTACTGCAAAAAGGGAGTAAATGAAAAAGGCGTATAGAAGTAAATCACCACCGGTCTGTGACATGAATTGTGCAGTTTAACTGAACAGCCTGTCAATCTATAAAGTGCAAAAATGGGATACGTAAAAGATTAATGAATCCTGATTTTGGTAAGCAGAACTGTGTTTAAGAATATACACAACCATTTGGGCCAGTCCACATATAGCTTCAAATAACTCCTCCACATAAATGTTCACCTTTTGTGCTGACACTGTAAATCAGGTGAATGCTTTGCCTGGATATCTCCCTTTCTTCCAAGACTCTAAATACATTATTTGTACTTTCTACACTATTTGACTCCAAACATTGGCATCACATTCTCTATACATTCTTTACATTATTCGACCAACTAATGCGATTCTATGCTTTCTTTCCTGCTCTGCAACCCGTTGTCAGCATTCTGATTTCCTTGACTGAATCTTCAAATCAGAATAAGCATTGTTCTTATGTATGGTCATGGAAGTCTTCTGTGAGTTGAAATATCCTTATAATGTACGTCACTCTGTAATTTGCTCCTCACTCTATCCTCAAATCATTGAGTCTACACAAATCGACTGTCGGCTGGTATATGGAGATCGAGACACGGGCTTTTATAAGAGGGAGGAGCACAAACAGCCGCTCATGTCCATCTGAGTGCCAAGCATAGGCTCACCCATCATGCAGAGATGCATCCCGAGCCTCTGCTGTCACCGTGAGATGCTTAAAGACCTCTGCTGTCAGAGGGGCAAACCTAGCGCAGCCTCGACACTCGCTTTCATGCTACCCTGAGATTCCACTGCCAGAAAAATGCATTCTGCACACAAAAGACAGGCTGGTCCAATGAGTGCAGATGTGACTGGTTAGAGAGGAACTAGTTAGTAGACTATTAAAGCACACCACTGCGACGCCTCATGGGGTGCTGCGCTGCTGAAAGTACACAGATACTGTCGTCTTTGCACTAGCAAAAAGGCATACTTCATTGCAACTGCAAAACAAAATTGGGTAGCCCAACGTCAGAGAGAATTTGCTGTGAAATACCGAAGTAGCACATAATTGAAGGCTGTGGGAAAACTGCACACTTACAATTTGCTTTGCTTTTATTAGACACATTCCCCTGGTTGAGGTTTAGAAAGTTGCTATAGCGACATTAAAATAAACCTTCTGTAGAGCACTTGAATGATTCCAGTTAACACTATTAATAATAGATTCGGGGACCAGTCCTGCAGCCTCTTCAATCAGTTTAGATTTGCCTCATCGTCCCCTGTGGGGACTGTTTTATCAGTGATAATTTTGCCTTGACACTGTAGCTGGCAAGTGCACAAGTTAAATCGGTGACCACAGCCTTGGAAAGCTGTGATGGATTGCTTGACTGATCCTGTCCACTAGCAAGTGTGCACTCCCATAAACGCATAACCAGGACATTCTTACGGTCCATGCGGGTCAGGCATGGCCATTGATAGCACTGCACAGGCTCTGTGCCCTCTGTAGTGCTGATAAGTATTATCACTATCCGTGAAGATTCTGATGGATCTTCCAATTGTTCGGCCCTTAAAATGGGCATGCAACCGACTACTAAAAGTCCTATGTCCACCAAACACTATTAGCAGTGGTGCCAGATGTAGTAATCTCAATTGACTGTCATATGGGCACATCTTTATCCAGTATTTCTAATTCCCAAAGAAAAATGCCCTTATGATTGGTGATGTTATTACGGAGTGGTGACATTTCCCATCGGAATAGCTTAGAATGGAATTTATTTTTAAAATCATAATGTAAGGTTTTGGAAGCCAGAAATGTGTTGGTGATGTATGCTGCCGCTTGAACTGCACAGACTTGCAATTAGCCACTGTTTTCATAAAATTACTGAAAGTGGCTACTGATAAGAGCA
The DNA here is from genome assembly GCF_031143425.1 of Pleurodeles waltl. NCBI lineage: Eukaryota > Metazoa > Chordata > Amphibia > Caudata > Salamandridae > Pleurodeles > Pleurodeles waltl. The sequence goes on along the minus strand of NC_090446.1, from coordinate 774,018,445 downwards.
CCAGCCGCAAAGTCAGCGCCCAATAATGTCTTGTTTGCTTTAAAACTACAGTAGTGGCGTGCCTACACTATTTATATGACTGCAAGAAATGATCACATTTTGACCTCTGCTCTACCTAAGTAAGCTGCCTTATTATAGTCAAGATTTAGTATTAACAACTAGCATGTAACATTATCTTGCTAGAGATTGAGAGTATGGCTAATTTTATGGTCTTATATATATTTTCAGTATGTTTTGAGAGAAACCTGAACGGGGAAGCTGTTATATTGAAAGGTGATTCACGGTAAACAAGCCAGCAATTAATTTTAATATTTTTTTGTAATTTTTAAACTCATGTAATATTTTATGTATTTATATCATTTATATATTATGTGCTTCGAAATTGCAATCGTTTTTAGGTACCTATGCAATAATGCTTACTCATTCTTTCATTCATTCTCTTCTTGCGTGGAGGTTCCTTCTGTGAGCGGGGTGTCGAGATTCTAAAATATGGTTCTTTATTGCTGGGACGTTTTGGTTGTCAGATATTGATTTTTTAGTAATATCTGCAAATTATATGACAAATTATATGTCAAGCGACATAAAGCCATATTTATGCAATAAAAGCTGCAGCCACAAAATCTCATATACCCGCTGACCCTCTACAATGTTTTATCAACAATTTATTCATGAAAGGTAAAGTGAAATACCTGGTGTGCTTCTTAAAACCCAATAAATGCACCCCCAGTTTCTTTGCTGTAAAGATTTAACATCATATACGACACCAAAGCTCAACGTAAAGGTCATGGCATAAAAACGCAATCCTCTTTTCTAGGTGTGATTACAATCTTTAGGGCTTTGTCTGAACAATCCTCAAGAATATTGCAACGAGATAGGTTCCAGTACAAGACGCGTTTATGACCAGGATAGCTGCACTGACCAGCTGCTAGCAGGGATCCTGAACAACGCCGGCCCTCGGCCCAACTCACGGCAAATGCAAAACAACTGCGACGTTTGTTTAAAGATGATCGGCAAATCGGATGCTAAACTACTACAATCAAACAACAAGTAATGAGAAAGTTGACTCGGGCCGCGCAGGTCAGCATAAAACCTAACATTATAGTGACCTTACAACCGTCCTACATCCAAGCCCGAATGAAACGCGCACAGCAATACTTCCAGCGCTGAGTGCACCAACGCTGGATGCACGTAAGTAAAGCAGAGGTTAAAAACTGCATCCCTTCTGGACGCGTGCATGTACATTTATTAATTCAATTGTTTGCTCTGCTAGAAAGCACGGTTCCCGGCGTAAAGCGCGCAGTGGCTGTGAAAGGCTCGAATTTCACACCAGCGAAAAGCAGCTTTTGTTTCCTATGAAAATGAAAATAAACTAGGCGCCGGTTTTCCTTATACCCTGACTGAATGTACAGAAACGTCGCTGCCATACATGCCAACATTTAAGAGCAAGCAAGAGGGAGATTTTATAAAAATTGTCGGGAATGTATTTTCCCCACTGACTTATACTGAAGCAGAGACAAACTGCCTGAATCGGGTTTATTAGTATGTCTGGTGACAGAAAATCTGCATTTTATTTTGGCACTTTAATAACACAGCGTAAACAAAAACAGAGTTCTGAGCTCTGTTTTTGTTAGCCCTATGTAAAACTGCCAAAGATAAAAATGTTGAAGCCAGTCATATGCTCTTATGTCCCCTCCAAGAATAAAGGACAAAGCATTAACCTTTGATGTCGGAGGTAATTCTTGAAGGGGGAGATTGGGGCATGCCTGATATTTTATTTTTGAGAGTCATAAAACTCAGAACAGGGTTTCTGCATGCAGGAATCGGGGGGCGTCAGAATAGCCTTGACATCGGTAGTCTCCCACCTGAAGCGGGAGGGCTGACATGTATGGTCACTGCCTCCCAACAGGGTGCTTTCTCTGAACGAATTAACCCGAAGCTTGCAGGCTGTTAGTAGATAATGAGAAGGGCATGTGCTCTTTGGGCTAAGAGGATGGAATGTCAGCACCAATGTTCTTCTCAGACGTCTATCCACTGCAGAGAATATAGTACGCACAATAATACTTATTCACGTTTTACTAGTACTGGAGAGAAAACCAAAATTGTTGTCTTTCTTTTTCAATATCAGACCCAGCGTAAATCAATTACCTCCCAAAGCATCACACCACCTTTATCCTCCAATGCACAGAACCGCTTCGGCCACACAAATGCATTTTTTTTTTAACACTCTACATTTCTATGTTCTGAAATATTAAACACGATTTCCACAAAAATGAACATATAAAAAAAACAACAAATAAGTAAGAAAGGGCCCGATTAGGACAGTTGAGAGGCTGCTCTCGACCGCCGTATTATGATGTCCCAACCGGGCCAGCCAGCACTGACGGTATGGCGGCATTGGCTTTGGCTTTCAGGGAGAGCCGAGAACAAGGCCGCTGGACTGTCAGTGCCAGCAGCACACTCGGAATGCGCACTGTCTGCCATTCTGAGTGAGTTAATGGGGAACCCCTGCACTGCTCACAACATGGTCATGTGCAGGGGCTCTCCTGTGGCTCCGTTCATGCCTTTCCACCAGCCTTCTCATGGTGGTGACCCTGCCATGAAAGGGCTGACTGAAAGGCAAGTCGTCATCAACATGTAGGTGCCGCCCTCTGCACCGCTGTGCTTGACCACGACTTGCACAGCTGCCAACCAGTCAGGATCCATGATCCTGGTGGTGGTCTCCTGTTGGTCCGACCGCCAGGATCGTAATCTGACAATCAGACCGCCACCACGAGTACAGCAGTTTTAGGACTGCCATACTCGTAATTAGGCCCAAAATTAACAAAGGTATGCGGACAGTAGTATTACCTTTACAAGGCTACCCTAATGTAGGCATAACAGATAAAACATTCCTCTAGATTATGGCACAGTCTCCACCAAATGTAATGCTATGTAACTAGCATTTGTAGAGCGCAGCCTGCCAGTGAGTAGGGCACTGTCGTGCTACTGGCAATGTGCGCAATGTCTGAACAAGTGTTTATGGGTTTTCCAGTCATCTGCATACTACATGCTGGCTATGAGGTGTGTTCGGCCTCTGGCTGGGTGGCAGTGAGTTTTTTCTATGAGCTACAGGGTGTGTAATTTTGATATTGGAGAGGTCAGTCGGAAAGCTGAGCCCACATGTTGTAGCATCCCTTGGCATACTATGCACCTGTTGACATCAGCTCTGCTCATACCACCTGCAAGTCGTTGGTATGTGTTAGCGAAAAAATGACCTAGAAACTGGGAATAATGCAATAAACAGCAGGATTATTCCATGGCCTGCATAATATTCCCTACTGCGAACCTCACATTTATGATCAAACAGCATAGGGTAAAATACCAAGTGGTAAGTGTAATAACACTCCTAGAATTACCATGCTGTACAGGGCAACTCGTAATTGGTTCTTTGGAGCATATATGTGCTATTTTAGATTTTCTATAGTGCCCGATTAACTGGAACACAACTCTTAATATATAACCAATTATCTTTCCACACTGCTTTCACAAAACTGACGCCTTAATGACCAGGTTGGATGCCACACAATATCGAAACAGACACACCCCTGAGTTATATTCCATGTAACACCCATATTTCCGGTTCTGTTAATTGCCTTGTTCCCTCCTTTGGCCAAATCAGTATTCCTAGTGATATACATACAAATGGGAGCACTACATTTCGTGCAGTTTGCTGTGCGCAGTGTGACTTTGTCATGTTGCTCTTTTCCACCATGAATTCTACCCAACACACTGTTCTGCGACTGCGGATGCTAGATACACCCTAACTATCAAACTTCTGGCTGCTAGATACCAGTTTCTTTCTTCCACACACCGCCAGGTTTGCTCTTGATGATGTTTACTATAACCATGGGACCCATTACATTGCTTAGGAGTGCAAGGCGTATTGCAGAATGAGTGTTTTAATGTGTTAACCTACTAAGCATCATGAATGCTCTAGTGGGGCAGATTCTTTAATAGAGCAAGACGGCAAAGGGATGGGGGATTCAGGCTGGGTCAGCTGCTGGTGACTTCTGATGTTCCACAGGATTCCATCCTATTTTGATAACAGTTTTACACTTGGATTTCAGCTTTCCTATGAGCAGGTTTGTGTTACATTTTAAAATCAAAATACCGAAACAACCTGGCTGCTGAGAGTGACACTATAAAACCAGTTTTAAAAGGATCAGGAGAAAATGAAAATCGCAACATATCCTTTACCGTCTACAACTCCAACCCCAACACTGCTTCTTCTTGTGTTCATCGGAGCTACGAAAAACCATTCGTTTGTTTTGTAACTGTAGGTCTCCACTGACGCCAGCCCTGTTTGAGGAAAAAACAAGGTCTCCAGTTAAAAAAAAGTCTGGAAGTGCTTATGAGAGAATCTAACATTGTCACACCTGGATGAGCGTGTTGTAAGTGTCTTCTCACGCAACAGAAAGAGAATAATGAAAGAAGCATAGGCTTAGCCAATAGGTCTTGTGGTTGGCTGTCAATGTTTGGCTTTGCCAATGGTTGTGAATGGTTTGCCACCTTTTACATTCTGACATTGTACAAAGGTACTCATTTTTGTCTGAAAGTGCACATTGTGCAAGAGCAGAATGCGTCGCTCACAGACTGGCAAGCTAATAGGGACTGTGCACAGTGCTATGGCGGGCAGAACAAAAATGGGAATGGCACATTGACAGACCAATGGATGAAGAGAGTTGGCTAAAAGTCCATAAGCATGTCAAATTTACTAGGCCTTTAACAGGTGGATTGTTGTTCAACTCTGCTAGACGGGTTCTGTTTTCTGCATGGAATCTCACAAACTACCATAGCAGGCAAGGGTTTTGGTGCTTATTACCCCATCTGTCAAACATTGGGAGTAAAGAAATGCACTGTGATAATCCTTGTTAGGCCTTTTTCAGAGGGATGGTTTATTGTTTTGCCAACTGCAATTCTGTACATATTTGTGATTGTATCCCTGTATGCCTGATGGTTGCCTTGTGGGAAAGCCTAGGCTCAGTTCGGCTGGTAAAGTAGCAAGGCATCAATAATTTGTTCACTGGGAAAAGTTAAGTCATGATGTAGGTCTTATCTGTTATGAAAAGCTGAGGCAAATGCAGCAGGGCTGATTTAGTTATTGTGAAAGGCAAATGTTTAAGCAAAACCTTTAAGGGCATGATGTTATTTCACAGTGTTAAAGCCCCCTTATGGGCTATTTTTTAAAAGAAATCTGTCTCACAGACTACCATAGCAGTTGGGTGTTTTGGGGTAGGTTACCGTCTCTAACAAACCCTAGGGGTAAAACATTTGCAGCGCAATTCTCATTAGGCCCTATTAGAATGTTTTCTATATTTTATTGCTGACTAAGTTTGTACATATTTGTAATTTTAGAAGAGCATGCCAGATGGCCACTAGGCCTGAGTTGGTTATAGTGACAAGCAATGATAAAGGATACAGGCCTGACTGATTCACTGTGAAAAGTTACGTCAAATCCCATAGGTCAGCTCTATTTATTATGAAAAAGCATGACAAAGACGTTAGGGCTAACTTATTTGTAGTGCTACACGTGTTAAACTCAGGAGGCTGTTAGGGGTGGATTGCTATTACACATTAGTAAATACTGTAGACAGTTATTTGCTTACATGGAATGCCACAGTTTATCATAGCATACAAGGGTTTTGGTGCTACCTCCTCTTGCAAACACTGAAGGTAGAAGATATGCACTATAATAACCCTTTTCGACCCTCTTAAGAAGAGTTTTAGAATGTTTTGTCTACTGCAAGTCTGTACACATTTTTTGTTAATGTGTAATATTTAGTTAGATGTGTGTGTGTCTCTGTATCAAGGTACTTCCAGATCTTGTCTGGCAGATTAAACTGCCTGACAGACTCTTGCAATAATGCGTATAGATACCTGCAGGGAGTTTGGGTAACCCTCTTCATCCATTTATCTCTTCAACTGCCATTCACATTTTGCTTATGCTCACCGCAGCGTACGGTAAGGAGCAATGGGTCAGCCCACTTTAGCCAATTACTCTCTTGGACTGTGAGTGATGACATTATTGCCTGATCACATGTACACTTATGCCTACAAAGAAGTGTACCTTAGTGCCAGGGCTGGTGGATCAATAGTTTTCTATGACAGTTTGTTATCTTTTTTCTTTGTTTTTAGTTATCCCTTTGTGTTAAAATTAGGTTCTCATGCTGCAGTAATTCAAAACCATGAGACCCTTTCTTTGTGCAACTATGAATCATATTTTTCTATAACGTAAATTAAAAACCAATAAGGGTTCAACATCTCTTCTATGAATGCTTGCATGCTAGGATGTGCCCATACTGTACCATTATAGCAATTCTGTACTATTATATGTGATGCATACAGTATTTATTGTTTTTTTTGTTTTTATTGAAAGCACATGGCCGCCATGTTTATGCAGAGCAATGTTTATTTTTTAAATTTTTCTGTGAAGCATGTGTGGCTGTCCAAAAGAGTAAACATTCATAAGATAAACGACAGATGTAACAATGACAGGTTTATTCCAAATGCCCCAGCCACTCAACACCTTCCTAATTTACAGTTTGCCTGTCACTTCTCCCATCAAATCAAATCATTAACATTTATAAAGCGCGCTACTCACCCGTGCGGGTCTCAAGGCGCTAGGGGAAGAAAGGGGGGGTTATCGCTGCTCGAACAGCCAGGTCTTTAGGAGTCTCCGGAAAGCGGAGTGGTCCTGGGTGGTCCTGAGGCTGGTGGGAAGGGAGTTCCAGGTCTTGGCCGCCAGGAAGGAGAAAGATCTCCCACCCGCCGTGGAGCGGCGGATGCGAGGGACAGCAGCGAGTGCGAGGCCAGAGGAGCGGAGGAGGCGGGTGGGGACGTAGAAGCTGAGGCGTCTGTTGAGGTATTCCGGTCCCTTGTCGTGGAGGGCTTTGTGTGCGTGGGTGAGAAGTCGGAAGGTGATCCTTTTGCTGACTGGGAGCCAATGCAGGTGTCTCAGGTGTGCGGAGATGTGGCTGCTGCGGGGAATGTCGAGGATGAGGCGGGCCGAGGCGTTTTGAATGCGTTGCAGGCGGATTTGGAGTTTGGCTGTGGTCCCGGCGTAGAGGGTGTTGCCGTAGTCCAGGCGGCTCGTGACGAGGGCGTGGGTCACGGTTTTTCTGGTGTCGGCGGGGATCCAGCGGAAGATCTTGCGGAGCATGCGGAGGGTGAGGAAGCAGGCGGAGGACACGGCGTTAACTTGCTTGGTCATGGTGAGAAGAGGGTCCAAGATGAAGCCGAGGTTGCGGGCGTGGTCTGTGGGGGTCGGTGCGGTGCCGAGGGCAGTGGGCCACCAGGAGTCGTCCCAGGCGGACGGGGTGATGCCGAGGATGAGGACTTCCGTTTTTTCCGAGTTCAGCTTTAGGCGGCTGAGCCTCATCCAATCTGCGACGTCCTTCATACCCTCTTGTAGGTTGGTCTTGGCGCTGGCGGGGTCCTTGGTGAGGGAGAGTATAAGTTGGGTGTCGTCGGCGTAGGAGGTGATGATGATGTCGTGCTTGCGTACGATGTTGGCGAGGGGGCTCATGTAGACATTGAAGAGTGTCGGGCTGAGTGATGAGCCTTGGGGTACGCCGCAGATGATCTCGGTGGGTTCAGAGCGAAACGGAGGGAGGTAAACTCTTTGGGAACGGTTAGAGAGGAAGGAGGCGATCCAGTCCAGGGCCTGGCCTTGGATTCCGGTGGAGCGGAGGCGGGTGATTAGGGTGCGGTGACAGACGGTGTCAAAGGCAGCCGAGAGGTCGAGCAGAATGAGGGCGATTGTTTCACCGTTGTCCATCAGGGTTCTGATGTCGTCAGTGACTGAGATGAGGGCGGTTTCAGTGCTGTGGTTGGTTCGGAATCCGGTTTGTGAGGGGTCGAGCAGGTTGTTGTCTTCCAGGAAGTTGGTCAGCTGTTTGTTGACGGTCTTCTCTATTACTTTGGCTGGGAAAGGCAGAAGAGAGATGGGGCGGAAGTTTTTCAGGTCGCTCGGGTCAGCCGTAGGTTTCTTTAGTAGAGCGTTGACTTCGGCGTGTTTCCAGCATTCGGGGTAGGTAGCAGAAGAAAAAGAGGAGTTGATGGTCTGGAGGTGCGGGGCGATGATGTAGTTGGCTTTGTTAAAGATGAAGTGCGGGCAGGGGTCCGAAGGGGCGCCGGAGTGGATAGAGTTCATGATGGATTTGGTTTCTTCCGTGTTGATGAAGGACCTGTTGATGAGGGTGATGGCCGTGGATGCCGGTTCGGTGGTGTTTGGTTGGGTCTGGTGTCCGAAGCTGTCGTGGAGGTCGCTAATCTTGCGATGGAAGAAAGTGGCAAGGGATTCGCACAGATCCTGTGAGGGCGTGACGGTGTTGGCGTTGGCGCTGGGGTTGGAGAACTCCTTGACGATGCTGAAGAGTTCTCTGCTGTTGTGTCTGTTTTTGTCCAGTCTGTCGGTGAAAAAGTTCCTTTTGGCGGCGCGGATCAGGTGGTGGTGTTCGCGGGTAGCGTTCTTGAGGGCGGTCATGTTGTCAGCGGTGCGGTCCTTGCGCCAGGCTTTCTCAAGGGCGCAACAAGATTTCTTTGATTCTTTGAGGGTGTCAGAGAACCAGAGAGGTTTTTTGGTGTTGGTCTGTCGATGCGTGCGTTTGAGGGGGGCAAGGATGTCTGCGCAGTTGGAGATCCAGTTTGTGAGGTTGAGGGCTGCGTCGTTGGGGTCGGTGGTGAGGGTGGGTTGGTTGGCGGCGAGTGCGGAGAAGAGTTGCTCTTCGGGGATCTTGTTCCACTGTCGACGAGGGATGGGTTGGGTGCGGAGGTGGCGGGTCTCGCGTCGGAATGTGAAGTGGACGCAGCTGTGCGCGGTCCAGTGTAGGGCGGAGGCGTGGCTGAAGAAGACGTGTTTGCTGGCGGAGAAGATGGGGTCAAGCGTGTGTCCGGCGATGTGGGTGGCGGTGTTCACCAGTTGTTTGAGGCCGAGGTTGGCGAGGTTGTCGAGCAGGGTGGTGGTGTTGGGGTCGTTGTTTTGTTCCAGATGGAAGTTGAGGTCGCCTAAGAGGATGTAGTCCGGTGAGGCGAGGGCGTGCGGGGAGATGAAGTCGGCGATGGCGTCGCTGAAGGGGGCGCGTGGCCCGGGAGGACAGTAGACGAGGGATCCTCTGAGGGTGGTCCTCGGATCGGTGCGAATCTGAAAGTGCAGGTGTTCAGCGGCGAGAGGGGTGTCTTCGGTGGAGGTGGTGACGCTGATGGAGTCTTTGAAGACGATGGCGATCCCTCCTCCTACCTGGTTGGTGCGGTCTTTTATGGAGATCTTGTAGCCTTCGGGGATGGCAGTGGCGATGTCGGGGGCCGAGGAGGCGTTCATCCAGGTCTCCGTGATGAAGGCGACGTCCGGTGCTATGGAGTCGAGGAGGTCCCAGAGTTCAACGGCGTGTTTGTGGATGGAGCGGGCGTTGACTAGGATGCACTTGAGGTGGTTGATGGCGCGTGGGCTTGTGGTCGTGGTTGTTGCGTGGTGGAAGGTGCGTTTGCAGGAGTTGCAGGCGAAGGGTCCATGGGTGCGTTTGGGGTGAGCTTGGAAGCAAGTTTTGGAGCGTCCTGGGTTGAGGGCGTGGAGGGTGGTGGGGTCGTAGCGGGTCAGCGGGGCTTGGGAGAGCTGGGGACCAGGGGTCGTGGCGCTGGGCGCGGGACAGGCGCAGACGGGCGCAGACGGGCTTGCCTCTGGCGCGCCCCCGGCGCACTAGCGGCGCGCCCGCTGCACAGTCGCGCAGCGGCCGCCATATGAGGTAGGAGGGGGGGGAGGGGTCAGGTGGGGGCGAATGGGAGCTGGGGGGCGGGGGCGTGCAGGAGGTCGAGGCGGGAAAGCGCGAGGGAGGGGGGGACAGGTAGAGTGAGAAGAGCTGGGGGAGGGGGGTTTAAGGGCGGAGGGGGGTGAGTGTTAGGAGGTTTAGGAGATAGGGGAAAAAGATAGGAGTAGGGTTGAGAAGATAGGGGAGGGGGGTTGTAGAGGTGGGTGAGGGTGAGAGGTAGAGTGAGAGGATAGGAAGATAGGTAATAGAGGGGGTGAGGGAGGGGGGAGAGATAGGGAAATAGATAGAGAAAATAGATAGATAGGGAAATCGATAGATAGGGAAATAGATAGAGAGATAGGAAGATAGGAGGAGGTGGAGAGTGAGGGAGTTAGATAGTTGGGATAGAGAGATAGAGAGATAGGTAGATAGGAGGAGTGAGGGAGGTAGATAGTGAACGGGATAGATAGGGGAGATGGAGAGGGGGATGCGAGTGGGGGAGGGGGATGAGGCAGGAGCAGGAGGGCAGGCGCGGGGAGAAGAGGACGGAGGAGGCAGAAGAGCCAAAGGCAGAAGACAAGAAGACAAGAAGAACAGAAGAACAGAAGACCGGAAGGAGAGAAGAAAGGAAGATCAGAAGACCGGAAGGAGAGAAGAATGGAAGACCGGAAGAACACAGAAGAACGCAGCGGAACACAGAAGAACACAGAAGAACACAGAAGAACACAGAAGAACACAGAAGAAGATCCAGAAAACGGAGAACAGAGGGCAGAAAACCACAGAAGAAGATGAGGAAGAAGAGAAGAAGAGTGAAGACGGGGGAAAGAAGAGTACAGAAGAAGATTACAGACGCGGAGTGAGGAGGAAGAACAGAAGAACAGAGAAGAAGAAAAGAAGCAGGAGCAGGAGAGAGGGTGAGTAGCGCGGGGCAGAGCGAGGGGTTGGGAGGGGGGGGTGTACTTACTGTTAGGTGGGTCTCAGGAACGCAGGAACTCAGGAACCTGGAGGGGCTGCAGCGGCAGGGGGAGCGACCTACCCTTGGGTCAAGGGTGGCTACCACTGTCGCGCAGCGGCCGCCATATGAGGTAGGAGGGGGGGAGGGGTCAGGTGGGGGCGAATGGGAGCTGGGGGGCGGGGGCGTGCAGGAGGTCGAGGCAGGAAAGCGCGAGGGAGGGGGGGACAGGTAGAGTGAGAAGAGCTGGGGGAGGGGGGTGAGTGTTAGGAGGTTTAGGAGATAGGGGAAAAAGATAGGAGTAGGGTTGAGAAGATAGGGGAGGGGGGGTTGTAGAGGTGGGTGAGGGTGAGAGGTAGAGTGAGAGGATAGGAAGATAGGTAATAGAGGGGGTGAGGGAGGGGGTAGAGATAGGGAAATAGATAGAGAAAATAGATAGATAGGGAAATCGATAGATAGGGAAATAGATAGAGAGATAGGAAGATAGGAGGAGGTGGAGAGTGAGGGAGTTAGATAGTTTGGATAGAGAGATAGAGAGATAGGTAGATAGGAGGAGTGAGGGAGGTAGATAGTGAACGGGATAGATAGGGGAGATAGAGAGGGGGATGCGAGTGGGGGAGGGGGATGAGGCAGGAGCAGGAGGGCAGGCGCGGGGAGAAGAGGACGGAGGAGGCAGAAGAGCCAAAGGCAGAAGACAAGAAGAACAGAAGACAAGAAGAACAGAAGAACAGAAGACAAGAAGAACAGAAGAACAGAAGACAAGAAGAACAGAAGACCGGAAGGAGAGAAGAAAGGAAGATCAGAAGACCGGAAGGAGAGAAGAATGGAAGACCGGAAGAACACAGAAGAACACAGAAGAACACAGAAGAAGATCCAGAAAACGGAGAACAGAGGGCAGAAGACCACAGAAGAAGATGAGGAAGAAGAGTGAAGACGGGGGAAAGAAGAGTACAGAAGAAGATTACAGACGCGGAGTGAGGAGGAAGAACAGAAGAACAGAGAAGAAGAAAAGAAGAAAAGAAGCAGGAGCAGGAGAGAGGGTAAGTAGCGCGGGGCAGTACTTAGAGTCTAATTTAGAGTTTGGTGGACTGGTTACTCCATCCACCGTGTCCCCAATCGTTTTCTCCCATGAGGAATATCCAACAGTTAACCGAAAGGTCAACCATTATCAGGTTGCAACCCTTCCAAAATGCCATAGCTGATTCTGGATGGTTACATACACAATCCTCTCCTGTGGTTCCACCCCAAATGAACTGAGAAGCCCACCTATGACATGAGCACATGCATAACCATTTTCCACTTGACCATCAACAAGACCTTCTAATGGGCTATGTGCTGGAAACAGCATGATCCCTGATTCACCTACCATCACCTCTTTTTCATTGTGGCTACTCATCATATCGAGTGACTCCAGTTCTGGGACTGCCCCGCCACCAATACTGTTCCGCCAGCACTGTCAGCCCCTCCGCTAGTCCATTAGGGCCGCCTGTAAAACATCTAGATGAGAGATTTCCCACCCCTATTTTTTGCAGTTTGTATCTGGGAGGGGATCTGATGCTATTAAGCTTTTAAAAGAGACAAAAACAAGCTCTAAAGAAAACATTTCTACAAAAAAAACCTGTTGGCTATACTTAATATCTTGTTTTATTAGCAAGAAATAATTCTGTGTGTGGAGAAGTTGCAAAGTTCAAAGTAACCTGACACTGAAGCTGTATTTGGCACAGAATATCAATTTAACACTTTAGAAATCTTGTTGAGGTTCTGTTTATCAATCTGAAAGCTGAAATTAAAAGGTACTTATAAACGAAAAAACATGAGGCAATGACACTTGATTCATATCTTTTGATGTCCTACAGTAGGATACAAACCTGGAAACATCAAGGAAGTGGGTAGAAATAGCTGTCTTCTGGATTCCTAAAGAAATAGCAATGTTTTTTATTTATTTAAGATGGAATTCCTTCCGTAATTCTACTCTTATCTGTACTCTGAAAGTTGATCAGTGGATTATGGGAGGCATATATGTAAATCAAGAAATATTGATAATATTAAGAGTTACCCCCATACTTGTGTTGATAAACTGTGAAAACGGGAACTGCAGATGGTGCCAATCCACCTCAAGTCAACATCCCTTAAGAACAGATATTAGAGGTTTTATTTAGAGGTTTTGTGAACTGCAGAGAAGTATCTTGCAATTATTAAAGAGGACTTTAGGGATTAAGAATGTTCAGATTTGTGACAGTAAGGGGTGTTAGGGTCCAGTCGGACTGCTCAAGCCCATATCTGATGTTCTTCCATAGCAATGCCTAATCCGAGTAAAATATATAAGAAAAAGAAATGTTCAGTCTTCGGACGTTTCTTGAATTGAAAATGGTTGAGTTCGGATCTCAAGGTGAGGTCAAGGGCTCCCATGGATCTTGTCAAAGTTTCATTCTACTGAATGAGATGATCGACTCTGCAAAGGTGGGCGGAAGACAATTGAATGTTTCTAGCAGGAGCATGGCGATGAACACTTTCTGTCGATATTTTGGGTCTTTGACTTACTTAGAAGGGTATGTGGACGGTACAGAGAACAATGGAATTTGAATAAAGTACAGACCATATATGTTTAAATCATAAACAATAGGGGACCGATTCAAAAGTGTTGGAAAAACATAGTAAGCTACACAAAGAATAACAGTGACTTTTCGCTAGTTAACAGGCATTAAAGTGTAACTTTTGTGTGATAAACACATTGCTATAATTAAACTGTGGGACTATGTAATAAATGATGCATTTGTACACTCACACATATATTCTTTTTATTTGCACCTTACTTTTTTCATATATGGATACGTCTTTCATCTTATATGTAACTTCATCCTACACATATTTTTCTAAATGCAGACGTAACCAGTAAACTTGAGTAAATTCTCTGCATTAGATATACAATATTCTTTTGGGTACAAATTAGATTATCAGATAAGTGAATTGGGTACATTCCTCATTACAATTGCCCACCAAAACACTTTTATTTGGATCTTAACCAATTTTGCACTGCATTTCCTTGCCTCTCAAACGTCGCCCATTTTTCAAAGCCAGTTCTGACATTATGTACAAGCAATGTAAATGAGCCTAGCATATATTACACACTCACATACTTGCAAGCATAATGTTTACCTTCTGGTGCACGTATGCATGCTTACATTTTTTCTGTCTGGGCCTACTATACAACAGAAAAAACATGTTGACTCTTACGTTACCTGGTAACACAACATTTAAAAGATGCATTTAGTAAAATTACTGGTTTTACAATATCTTAAAAGCAACTTCCTTACATATTAGCAAAATGTTGGAGGTGTGTCTGACTCTGAAACTGTGAAGTAGGTTCACTTTCCTTGTGAACAGGAGAGAAAGCTGAACACGAGATACTCTTCTGAGGTGAAGCACAGCACCTGTGGGCAACTCTAACTCACGCATTTGCCTGAATTATATTTAGTAATACCTGTACTTCCATCAAAACCACCAACTGCGTAGAGAAGATCGTTTAGCACCGCAGCCCCCAGCGTGCTCCGCCTTTCCTGCATGCTGGCGATGGAGGTCCACTGGTCCTTCACACCGTCGTACACGTCCACTGTGCGCACTCTTAGAGAGCCGTTAAAGCCACCAACCGCGTAAACCTTGCCCAACATGTACACCACCCCTGTGGGAAAAAAGTGTTCCATCACTCTACCTAACAAACGAGAAACTCAAGTCTTGGTTACACAACTGAAAACTAAATCTATACAAAGCCCTCCAGGAAAATCTGAGATTGACGTACATCTTTAATGATGACGCCAGCGTTTATTGCGCTAAAAACGCTAATATGCATCAAACTATAAAATGTAAATACTCCTAATGTACTTTAAGTACCTAATTTTAGAAATAAAATTGACAAAACAGGCAGATGAAATTCCAGAGCTTGTGCCAAGGGAACCATAAAAACAGCAAGACAGGCCACGCAGTGATTATCTAGGTTCACATGTCTCCAGTCTTCATATCTAGGACAGACAAATGTACTTTTTATACTGCTGACAGCAACTTTAAAAATCTGTTTAGCTTCTAGGAGATTTCTCCAACATTAGATGTTCTGTTTTTCTATTTTTGCGACAACAACCTTTAATGTACATACCTACCAAATTAATATTTAATTTCACCAAACATTGTATTTTAAACTCCATTTTAAAACATCTAGCTTCAGTATTTGTTTTATTGACTCCACGTCCTACAGTATTCTCGGATGAAAACATTCAAGGACAAGCATTAGCAAAGCCAATATGTCTGGCCTTGGCAAGGTTGTGCAACTTTTTTTTTTGTTTTAATCTCAATCATATGCAATACAAATAAAAAGAAAAAAAACAAGAAACCATGTTGAACCCTTAATGTGGTGGACATATGGTTCAGACACCCTGTCACACAGAGAAGAACAAGTTACTTACCTTCAGTAACGCCTTATCTGGTAAAGACTGCAAAGCCGCAGATTCCTTACTTTAGAATTATCCTCAGGCATTAGACTTTCCACGCCAGGAGTGCAGAACCACGAAAAACACTGACCACCAGTGTGGGAAATTACAGCCTCGAAAGAGGAAAGCCCTGTCTCTAAAAATACGTTCGTAGAGCGGGGAGGATGGGTGTGTCAGTAAGGAATCTACGGCTACGCATAGTCTCTACCAAATAAGGTGTTACCGAAGGTAAGCAACTCATTTATCTGATAGAAACTTCTAGCCGCAGATTCCTTACTTTGAAATAGATATCCAAGGAATAGCTCCCCGGAGGTGGTTCTGCAAAACAATTTCAAACCAAAAAGTCCTGCAGGACCGAATGGGCAAAATGCCTATCCTTATGGACCTGACTGTCCAAGCAGTAGTGCTTGGAAACGTGCAGGGATGCCCAAGTTGCTGCCTAGCAGATGTCAATGACCAAACCTCACTTGCTAATGTAGTGGTCACCGCCTTGTCTCTAGTAGAATAAGTGCACAAGCCCTCTTGGGGTTGCCTTCTTGGCCAAGGTGAGGCAGATTTTATTGCAGAGCACGATCCATCAGGAGATGGTCCACTTCTACACAGCCTTTCCTTTCTTTGCTCTGACATACCCCACGAATAGTTGGTCGCCAACCTGGAATTCTTTTTTGCAGTCAAGGTAGAATGACAATGCTCTTTTTGGGTCTAGACGGTGAAGTTGCTTGTCTTCTTTAGAGGAATGTGGCGGAGCGTAAAAAGTAGGCTGGGTGATGGGCTGGCCCACATGAAAGAGAGTAATTACTTTTGGCAAAAAGGAAGCTCTAGTTCGCAGAACCAGCTTGTCTAGGTAGATGTTCAGGTATAGAGGCTTTGATGACAAAGCTTTCAGTTCAGTGATCCTCCAGGCAGTTGTTGTTGCCACCAGGAAGGCCATCCTGATGGTAAGAAGCCTGAGAGGACAGTTGTAAAAGGCTCAAATAGAGCAAACATTAGGAGCATCAGGACTAGTTTAAGGTCCCGCTGAGGCATAATAAAGGAAAAAGAAGGAAACATATGTTGCAAACCTTTCAGACACCTATGTCCAACAGGGGGTTTGAAAAGGGATAGCTGGTCAGTCAAACAGAGAAAAGGACATATAGCAAAAAGATAGCCCTTTAAGGTGCCCAAAGCAGGGCTCTGCTGAGCAAGGGAAAGACAGGGGGTCCAACCTATTTGACTGTGCACCGTGCCACAAACTCGCCCTAACAGCAGGCGTATACCTTTTCGGTGGAGAGAAGCCTGGCTGACAGAGTAACATTACAGACTTCAGGAAGAAGGTCGAAAGCTGTCAACTGTTGCCACTCAATCTTCACTCAAGGAGGCGGAGGGTTGGCAGGTTTGGTGGAGAACCTCCCGTGCTGCTGCAACAGAAGATCCTCCCGAAGATCCAGCTTGATCAGAGCTCATCAACGGCCACATACAACTGCTCGAGATACCAAACTCTGTGAGCCCAGTCCAGAGCCACAAGGATGACTTGGGCTCAGTCATTCCTGATCTTGAGAACTCTGGGCAAGAGTGGTATGGGTGTAAAAGCTTACAGGAGGCCAGAGCTCCACTTGATACAAAAGGCGTCTCTGACTGAAAGCCGCCTTGGAAACTCCAGCGCCCAGAACTGCAGACATTGAGCATTGTCAGCAGTGGCAAACAGATGTAACCAAAACTCTCTCCACTGCTGAAAGAGACCTGGCAGCACCTCCGGAGGGAGACGCCATTCCTGATCCATTACATATCTTTGGGTTTGTTCGTCTGCCCTAGTGTTTAGAGAGCCCACCAAGTGTGAACAACCTGGGATATACCTTGATGTTCCAGAAATGTCCAGAGACAAAGGGTCCACAACACCACCCTGCCTGTTTACTGCAGTACCACCAGGTTGATGTGGAGTCTGGAGTCTGCCAGAGACCAGAGACCTCTGATCTCCACCTCTCCCAGATAACTGCCCCATCCCAGGAGTGATTGTCACTATTGTCAGATCTGGTTGGGGAAGGGAGAGGGCTCGGATGCTGCCCCAATTGCAGTTCGTTAGCCACCACTACAGGTCTTTCCCAGTTCTCTCCGCGATCTGGACCATGTCAGAACAATTCCCCTGATGCTGCACCCAATTGTACTTTAGGCCCTATTGCAGAGTCCGCATATGCCAGCGGGCATGTGTCACAAGCAGGATGCAGGAGGCCATTAGGTTCAGCAACCCCAGAGTCAGTCTAACCGAAATCCAGGATAGAGGCTGAAACATTGGTGTTAAAGCCTGAATATCCTGGACTCAGGAGGATAGGTCGAAAACTGCACTGTGTCCTGAACAGCTCCGATGAAAGGAAGCGTCTGAGAGGGAGTCATGTGTGACTTTAGCATGTTGATAGTGAACCCCAGAAAGTGCAGGAGGTCTGCCATAGTCTGAAGGTGGGATATGAGAGCCTAGGGTGAGCCCCCTTTTAGCAGCCAGTCATTGAGATGGGAGAAGACTGGCACCCCTTCTGCAGATGAGCTACAACCACAGACATCACCTTTGTGAACACCTGAGGGGTGCTGGTAAGGCCAAAGGGGTGCACGGTGAATTGAAAGTGCTCCTGGCTCACAGTGAACCACAGGTAATGCCTATGGGCAGGGAGGACGGGAATGTGGAAATATGTGTCCAGCAAGGCTGACGCTGCCATCCAGTCTCCTGGATTCAGTGCAGTAAGGACATGAGCATTTTGAACTTCTTCTTGAGAAAGAAACTGAAAGGGTGCCGGTCGAGTAAAGGACAAAGGCCTTTGTTCTTCTTGGGCACCAGAAAGTAGCAGGAATCCCAACCACGATCTACTTCTGGTTTCAGCACCCTGCTTATGGCTCCCTTGGCCAAGAAAGTCTTTGCTTCCTGACTGCAAGGAGAGATGATCCTCCATCAGTCTGTAGCAAGCAGGTGGCATGGGTGGAGGAGTAGATACGAAGGGGCAGGAGTATTCCCTCTGAACAATTCCAAGATTCAATTGGTCTAATGTGATAGACCTCCTTTGGGCAGGTGATTGCATATCCTGCCTTTAATGGGGTCATTATGCCGAAAGGGGGCAGACTATAAAGTTTTGGAGGGTGTGGCTGCAGAGGGGTGGGGGTTGGACTGGCTCGATCTTTGGCTGCTTGACCCATGGGGTCTGTGGGTATGGCATTTTCAGCCACACAGAGGCTTGGAAGCTTGCGTGTTGCGGTGGATGGGAGGGTACAGATGCAGCTGGGAGCCCCTTTCGTGGCCACAGAAGGAGAAAAAGGGGGGTTGGGAGTGGCGAGGGGCCATGGACCTGGCCACAGCGCGGCTGTCCTTATAGCGCTCTAGTGCTGAATCCACCTCGTCTCCTAAGAGATGGGAGCCATCAAAGGGCATGTCCATAAGCTATGCTTGGACATCTCCAGAAAAGCCAGTTGTCTTCAGTCAGGCATGGTGACGTAAGGTCACCATTGATGAAACCGCTCTGCCTAACAAGTCTGTGGTATCCGGTCCACATCTGATCGTTAACTTAGCTGCATCGCTACAGTCAGCAACAGCTTGGGAGAGTATGGCCCGAGCCACCTCCGGGACCATTGGCAGTACCTGTGCAACCAAATCCAAATCTGCATGGAGTAACGTCCCAAAAGGCACGCAGTGTTCACGGACCATAGTGGTAGGTTGGTGGAAGAAAATATCTTCTTCCCTTAGGTGTCCAACCTCTTGGATTCCCTATCTGGTGGTGTGGTAGGGAATGAGCCAGGATTTACGTGGGTGGTATAGCCTTATACCACCAACCTCTCTGGGGTGGGTTAATATGTGAGGAAGATGTGTGTCCCCTGGAACTGGAGGCCTTGTGCTGGGCTTTGGACCAGGTCCCAAGTAGCACGTCTGTAAGGGCTTCATTAAATGGAAGAAGCAGGTCTGAGGATGGTCACTCCTGACTGAAGCACCTCCGTCAAGACTTTGTCTTGACTGTCACAGAGGGCAGGATGAGGTCAAGCACCTCGGCTGCCCTTGTCACCACTATTGCAAATGATGCTTCCCCCTACATAGCCATGGTAGAGGTAGAAAGCATGCCAGTCTCTGGAGAGATGCCCAGTCCACTGGATTCCTCCAAACCCTCACACCAGTCCATGTTTGGGTCACAGACTAGTATTCGTCAGGATCCAGCGACCCCACCTAGTCCTCCCCGAGTCCTAGCCCACAGAAAAATAAGGCTTAGGCTCTGACAGGTAGGCATGGCTCCAGTCAGCACCGGAGTCAACATGCCCTATGGTTCCGTATCAGAGTCTGGGATCAGAATGGGGGCGGCATCGGAATCGAGACCAGCACTAGGGAAGGTCAAGGTGGTAGGACCAGCACTAGTCCAGATCCATCCCTGGATCCAAGGGGCCCGACTGGTGCTGTGGCCGAAGCAGTTGCTGTAGATCTAATAAGGGCTTTCCCAAACCGAAGGGCCCCAAGGTGCACTGTCAGGAGCAGGCCGCTGACATCTGAGGCGCATGGTCTCAAACTATTGAAGCTGAGCAAGGTTCACTCCAGCTCCTGGACTCCTGGAGAGGCGCGGAGACGGCCCAGGCACTTGGTCAACCGTGGAGCAAGGCCTCGAATGTCAACATTCCCTTGTCTTGTTGGCGACAGACTAGGTGAAGTCAAACAACTGTTCGACTTCTTGCTCTTCTATTTTCTGTGGGACTTACCAGGATGACCTGAAGACCAATGAAGACCAATCTTGGGACCTTCTTCTCAACCAGGCTCAAGTCCGTTGCGGCATCGCAAAGCGAGCCACCAGGTGCTTGAGGGACCGCTCCCTTAAGGCCTTTGGATTCATCGCACAACAGCTGACGCAGGTCTAGATTTTGTGGTCGCGCTCGAGGCACTAGAGGCAAAAAAGGTGTGGGTTTATCACCAACATCGAACAATGACAGGCAACTCAGGGCTTAAAGCCGGCCTTCCGAGATGACATCTCTACTACACCAGGAGAGGATTCTCTCAAAAAGACTTTGATAAAAGTCAAAACATTGTATTCAAACAGTGACTAAGGAGTAGCTCTCTCTGGATCTGCACCAATTGGTGCGGAAAGAAAAGGACTGACATCAGCGCACTGGGTTGGAGCGTATATAGGCATTGCCCATGCCACTTCGGGTGTGGATGCCGCGATTGACACCACGCAGAGCTGATCGACGCCACCTACCAGGGAATGCAGAGGTACTGATCATGATAAATCTCGGGATCTAGTCTGATGCCTGGGGATAATTCTAAGATAAGGAATCTGCGGCTAGAAGTCTATCAGATATGTTTTTACAAAATTACCCACTGCATGGAATTTTAATAGCATAGGATAAGTGCTTCCTATCAGGCTGCTGTACTTATAGCAGGTATAGAATCCTTTTTAAGTCTCACCTACTACATAGCAGATGCAAGACGTATTGTTAGTTTACAGTCGACTAACAACCCACCCACTGCTTACCATTTGTTGGATTTATTATCACTTTTATTTGCTTGCTTCTTATTCACTAGACTGTGTGGGCTTTCCTTCCTCTTCATCCATTTGTCCTTCCCCTGTAGCATGGATGCCTTATTTGTGACCTTCCACTACTCGCTTTTCAAGTGCTACTTTTTTCTTATTGTTTAAGCACTGTACAGGAGTGCATGTGTTTTCCATTTGTTGCACTTGTGTTCTTCTCTCCTCCATTGACACACAAAAGGAGAGTATCGGGAGTAACTTAACCCCACACCTGCTCCCGTTTGAACTAGAAAACCATAAACACGCAAAAAGTGTGGAGTGATGCTGATGGGAACTGGACTATTAGGCCCTGTTCAGGAAGCGCTCCCTCTGGGCACTCTGGTGTTCTCTCTTGCCGGTAAGCTTCTCCACCACTCCTGCTCATGTTGCACTCTCACCTCTGTTTTTTCACCTGCCAGCTCCACCTACGTTACTCTTTTTTACCCGTTTGCAGCCTACACCCCCTGTGCTGCCACCCCATCCCCCATTTTACTTTTGCTCTCCCACCGGTGCTACCAGTACTGCTTCAGCCCACGATATTTCCAGCCCCTATGTTGCTTCCTCCTACCCACTTAAAAAACAAAAAATGGTTTTGTTCATTTTTTTGCCTTTTTAGTTACCAATCCAACACAGATCAGTAACCAAAAAAAAGGCAACAACATCATTTTCTAGGTGCAAATATGCGTGGTGTGCACAACTACAAAAGGCAGCGCTGGTGAACGTGTCAAAAGGTTTTTTTTACAATTATTTATCCGTGCCGAACAGCATCAAAGATGCTGTGCAGCATGACTGAAGACCATTGGCAAGACCAGACCTATTGGCTTTGCCAATGCTTGCTTATTGTTACTACACATCGCATGACAGGAGAATTATTATGGGCTTAAAGAAATGTACAATTGCCTTTGAATTACAGTAACCTGAAGACACAGTTTTAATACACAAAGATGACAATTTTCTTAAACAAGTTAAGAACGTAGTCAAAAGCATTGGCAAAGTAATACACTGGCCCGTCAGCTATGGCCTTCATGTGCATGTGTGACCAGGCCCAATTCCAACACGGCGCAATCAATTGATTAGGCTGACAAACTGCATACATACCAACACACCTGATTCAAGCAGGAGGCTCCTGATTTTGTAATACCAAAAATTACTTGTTTTACCATTCTCCCGTCTGACATTGCCTCCTTTTCAATACAAGCCAAAGGGCGAAAATCCACCCCAATTTATTGTTCACAACCTCTATCTTTCCTGCTTTCAAGTGTTGGTGTGTATGCCACTATTTTATAAATGAAGTGGTTCTGCTTTGTGTAAATTAGTCAGTGGTGTATGCGTTCTATCCAATTAGAATTTATTGTAGTCTTAATTTGCATAATTTGTAACCCAATGGCTTTGTCATACCAGTTGGGATGTGTGGTATGAGGTCTATGTTTGCAAAACAGTCTTGCCTAAACGTGTTTTGCTTACTGGACACATCACTGGTCCCCCATGTTTGCCCTACCAGGCATTTGCAAGGAGGCAGAGGTGCTCACCGACAATGTAATAGTGTGTGATCAACGTAAAGAAGAGTGCAACTCCCAGTACCTGCTCTGCATCTCCTTGATGGAAGTTCCGCTATTTGATCCCAGCGATCTTCTTTAAAATCGTAACACTCCACGCTCCGAATGGCTTTAGGCGCTTGTCCACCTACTACAATCATTACCTTAGAAAGAGAAATGATGAACGTAATAGACTTTACACCAAAGACGTACAACATAGAGCTCTCACGACAAAAGTTAACGCCATTCCGTAATACCGTGGTTAGAATACACAAACGAGTGTGCCTCTAGTATGAGCACCGCAGATGAATGATAAGGTACAAAATGACTTCAAGGTGCAATGTAAGGGAAATACAAATGAGTGGATAATTCCTAATTGTACGTCACATAAGTATAATTCCTTGTGAGTTCTGTTAGAATAGACTCAATCAAGTACTCCTCAATCAAATTACTTGCCAGAAAAGATGGGAAGCAAAGCACATAACAAAGTTTATGGGTCACCCCTCTGCTGCCATACATCCAACTAACCTCCACTAAAGGCCTATCTGACCTGCACCACAGTTTTACCGAATACATACATCTCTTCATTAGCATATTTATGCCATGCTGAAATAGCATATGAATAATACCCTTTGCAGCTGTACAAAATACATAGATGTAAAACATAATGATGATAAAGAGTCTCGATTTGGTGTAACCGTGACTTATCAATAACAATGTAAGTGGCTGGCTGATCTTGTCGCTAACTAGGCTCCCATGACCTAACCTGCTACAGCCTTGTAAAACAGTTTGTGACTCTGATCTGGCGCACCGTGCTAGTGCTTCCGTGCAAGATGCGATCGAAAACTGTTTGAACAATGGGATAAGCCAACTGGTACGTAAATGTTTAGTTTTAGTGCAAAATAACGAAGTGCATTATTGACTCCTGACCGCCCACTTCAGAGGGACAGAGGTCAGAATCGACGTTGCTGTTGTAGAATTTAGCAACATACGTTTTAATTGACAAAATGCCTAGGCGGAAGTTTAGTTATAAAGTGCAGTGTGCATCGGGGCTGATATCGTTCAAGCACTGTTCCATGCCCAGGGCGGCCTTTATGTGCAAATAATTGCGGGTGAAAATGGAAATGCCTGCTAAGCCAGTGAGAGCCTTGAGTTTAGCTATAGGAATGCTTCTTTGACCATAGCAGCAGTGGGAATGGTAACGACAACTGGTTCTAGCCAGAGACTCCAGGCTAAGGCTCTTTAGGCAGTTTCTTACATAGTTAGCCCAGGGAGTAGGGTGCATTCTCCCTGTGATAGACACTTTGAGCATTGCTCTGAGGTAGGATTCTCTATGGCAAATGAAATTTAAACGCAGGCAATAGAGACCGTGGATATGATATAAGCTCAGAAATGGGGGTATAAGGGAAGAAGTGGTGTGCCAGGGCAGCGATTTAAAAAAAAAAGGGGGTTCCATCTTTTGGAGCTTTTTGCTGTTGCTATTCCCCCTTACTGATTAACCTGGTACACACATCACCTAGCCTTTATCAACAAGCGCTCAATAGTTCCCAGGTCGGCATTTACACTTCCAGTCTTGGTCTTGCCTTTTTCTGTACTAACATCTGCAGAGGCTTAGGGACCATGAAGAGAAGGTTCTAACACAAGGGAAGAGCAGCCGAAATAGCACAGTTTTTGATAGTGACCTTTAAGCCAAATTCCATATGGTTACTAACATATCAAAGAGAATCATAGAAAAAAGATTATGTACTAATCATACAAATGGCTCTAACAAAGCTATTCCATTTTTTATTTTTGCTTAACATCAAGAGGAAACATTCACCATTTCTCCGTGGGTGCAGACATTTTATGTATCATGCACACTGAATTACAAGCACGTCTATACCAGTGTTGAGACTATTTTGTACAGCGCAAGGTCCTATATTCATTAATTTGAGAAAAAGTTAAATATGCACGGGTGAGCATCATGTAAGCAAATGTTTAAAAGATTATGTAATTGAGTGATCAAACCACTAGGGGGAAATAACCTTTTACTTTTTCACATTCTCTTGTATCACAGAGATATTAGTGTAAGTGTATATTAAGGACCTGCTTCAAATGTGATCGGACATTTAATCGGAGAATTAAATCTTACAAGAATGAGTAAGAGAGAAGACTCGTGCACATGTAAAGCCTTTGATGTGACGACGCCAGAAAGAACTGCATTAACCAATGGAAGACGTAGTTTATTAATACATTTAATTAACCAATCTGTAACCATTAAAATATACTAAGCTGAGGTCTTGCATCAGTAAAAAGAAAAATACCGATGGACGATCTTGATATTTAAAGAGAAAAAAGGCATCAGGAACCACTGATGAAAAAAAGCCACTTAAGTTAGAAGAAAAAACTGTAGTTCACAAAATAGGACAGCAGAAGTCAAAGTACACTCACTCATGGAGAGATATGCGGTCACTGTCACACGGCTGGTATGGAACAAGATCCCCAAACTGAAAGAACCTCAGGAGGCAAGCACAGCTCTGCACCCACGCCTGGTCAAAGAGAGTACCACTTGTACGACAGAATAGCCACAAAGCACTGCCTGGTATTGCACCACATCCCACAAGAGAAGTCTCTGGAGAGGGAGGTGTCTGGGCTGCCGTAGACAAGAACAGAAGAGAAGCCGAAGAGGGGCAAACACACATCCCCTGCACAGGTGCAAGGACTTGGCTTGTTGGTGATGCCACAAGCATCACTTTGTCCTGGGCTTGATTCAAAGGGGGGAAAAAAGTAGTTGGAGCACCGAAGGGAGAGCATTTAGAGCATATCACAAGTGGTTAAAACAGATTACATGATATCTGCACTTCTTTTTCCACTAGCACCCATGAGGACCTGAGAGGGTCCTCAAATTGGTTAATTTGAGCCTGTGGTTTCCAGTGCTCAGCATCAGAACTTGTCAACACCAGCACCTATTTCAATCTGCCATTTGGTGACTTTGTTTGTCTAATTTAGAGGTGAACAAAACAAGAGCTGTTTTTTTAATTCAATGCACATTAAACATGGCTATTACAGCGAGACTTGGGTTGCCAATTTCTGAATGATGTCATTATACCGAATTGAGACACTGGGTCCTACAACCAGACGTATACTTGGCAGCTACTACGGATCTTACTCCTCTCAAACAAATTGTTCAACAAACGGGGGGAGCCAAGTGAGCATTTGCGTTTCTCTACCTCAACCTACTTGACACCTTCCCTTCGACTACACTATGCCATATTCAGTTTTGAGAGAATATCTTTGGAAACCCAATACCTGAAAGAAATTGCACAGATTTTGGACAGCCATTCTCAAATACAACCATTCTTAAGGACTTAGAAAAGCACACAATAAATTGCATTAAACTTGTACCTCTAACCCCACTAAACTGAAAACCATATTCCCTAGTACATCAGATTGTTGCTGAAGAGTTTGCGGCTTCCTAGGAAACCTTTGACATATCTGGTGAAATTGTTCAATCATTCTGCACAGAGATTCTAGCCCAAATTAAAACTATATTGGCCTACGCACTTCCATCTACTCCTGACTTTGCACTACGAGGTTTACATGATGATACTTTAAGTCACCAAACTTAGAGGGACCACTCCATTATGTGTCTTTTTCTGGGGGACGATAAGACAACCATGGCTGCTGCGTGGAAAAAGGTCACTGCACCCTCCCTTACACAATGGCACGCCATGCTCTGGCAAGCTCTAACAATGGAGTGGATGACAGACATTCTACAAGATACATATACCAATTCTGAATACAAATGGGAGGCACTAGTCACGTTTCTATGGGAGGGACTACCACTCACTGCCTGTTCCACTTGCACAAGAGCATTAAATCTCTTTTAGTTTTGTTATACCCCTGGGCTTTGGAGGCCACTTCACCAGTGCCCTGGGCTCTCTGTTCTATCTCGGTCTGCCAACGCCCCTTCCACATGGAACACTCTACGAATTCCTTTCTTTCTCGCATGGATCATTGTTTAATGTTCTTGGGGGGGACATAGGGCACTGGATTTGTTTCCTACGGTTAATAAGCTGACAATTCTGCATTAGACCTTGTTTATTCTAGCGATAAAGTTGTGTTTCCAGCAACTGTATGTATCAATAGAACTTTGGTGTATTCACGACTTTCTTTTCTTGTGTGCTGTCCACAGGATCATGTGCCCGTATAAAATTTGAATAAAATGTGTTTGACAAAAAAAATGACTATTACCTGCTGCCCAAGCAATCCTTATACATTTCAGGGACTGGAACGGTCACACTTGTAGGAGTGTGATCCTAGTAGTTGTGTTGGTACGGACACTGGCAGGGGCAATGGGTAGTACAAGCTGCAGTGGTCTTCTGATGAGGGCCGTACCACTTTAAAAAAACACAGATTAAGCACTGCTACTGATTCTGGGTTTCACATAGGCTCTTGCCATCACAATGTATCTGATAGTAAGACTTCAGTGCATACTCTCGTGGGGGAGGGGTGATTAAATAAAAATCCTTTGGTCAAATTCAAATGTGAACATGTAAACCTATTGTTTTCCCTGAACACCCTCGCACTAAAGGCGATTAAGCCAAAACACAGAAGGGAATATCAAAGAGGTCAGATATAATGTTCTCCCCTATAGAGGAATGAAGCTGCCCTGAAAACCCTAAGCCGTAAGTGGTGTAGAAGGACAGATGATATTGGCATTGTTTGTAACGTTGCTTCTTACACATGATCCCCCTTGTTTTATTTTGAGAAAAGAGGAAGCAGAAGTTTCTGCCTAGCGCTCATATCGCTTAATGATACTATTAGCTCAATTCAGTGGTTCCCAACCTGTGGTCCGGGGACCCCTTGGGGTCCATAAAGCCTACTCAGGGGGTCCGCGACTGCTCAGAAAATTAAATTAACAGTTTAGGTCCCCAATGACTCATTGGGGGCTCCCTGGATTCCAGTAATGATTCAGTGGGGGTCCCCAGGTTCTAGTAACGATAAAAGGGGGTCCACAGAAGTCAAAAGGTTGGGAACCACTGGCTCAATTGATTGTTTTTTTTTATTTCTAGCTTGTGCTATAGCTTGCCTCGTTATTTTTTTACACTTGGTTTGCCTGGCTTGGCCTGAGGAGAGAGCAAGGGTGAGCTTGCCTAATGCTTGTCTTAAACAATGTCATTAATCTATTCTTCGTCTGCTTTTCTGAGCAGCCTGTGATGTTCATCTTATGGAAAACGATTACACACACACATATATATATATATATATATATATATATATATATATATATATACACACACACACACACACACACACACATATACCCTTCTTTTAGGCACCTATGAGTGCTTTATGAATTATGTATTGACAACGAATTTGAATGCATAGTTTTTTTTGTTATTAGGATGATCTTATTGAACTTCATTGGCATGTACTTGAAATTGGCCACAATCAATTTTTAGTGCACTGTTTTTATCATGTTATGGCTATATGCTGACACATTATTAAATCTCAATCTCAGCCTAAGCCATGAGCAACAATCTACAAAGCGTCATGCTACAAATTAAAGTCCACACTCAATCAATCAAGGATTTGTAGAGTGCAGCTACTCACCCATAGGGTCTCAAGGCGCTGTTAACTTCCCAAGAATTGACTGATAATGCCTCCACAAATGGAGGAGTGCTTGTTTAGATCCTAGGGATTAGGATGTTACAACCATTGCTGCCTTAAAGTCTCGAACTCAGCCATACTGGACACAAAGCTTCTGGCTGATAGGGCACAGTCCTCTGATATAGTCCACTTATGACCTTGATGGTATCTCTGGTGACAATGGAGAGTGCGGTGACTCGGCCTTTCTTTAAATCTCAGCCCTAAATCGCTGTGGTAGGCAGATTGCCAGTCTTCTTTCTTTGCCTAAGCTAACAAAGCAGAAAGGAGACAGAACCTGCCCAAGCACTGCTTATAAATGGCATCCAATGCCTCTTTGTAATGGTGTATTTATTGAATTTAATAAACGATGCATTGGATTGCAAATAAAAAAATAAAACAAATCCAGGAGAATAACCAATATAACTATGTCAAATCAGGCATAATACAGTGCAAATAAAAGAACATAAGAAGCATAGTGGCAGGTCGTCAAGCAAACACAGAGCAGCTCTTTTGGTAATTAGATGGACAGACCTCACCTCAACTACAAAAGAAACTGCAGGGAAGATTAAATGACCTGAAAAACAGGAATGTGGGCACAGTGAATTCAATGAAGTTTGCACATTGAACGTCAGACAGATTTGTTCATATGGAAATTCCATCAAGCTGACTGAATTTCGTTAGGAACAAATCCAATTCACAAAGGTGAAATCCCATCATTTGTGGTTCTCTGAATCAGGAATATAAACTGTCTTGTAAATGCTGCGGTTTACGAGTAGAGCTTAGGCGTGCAAAGACATTTTTAAGAATCAGACCCACAGTCAGGACAGAGATGGGAATAGAAGAGCAGATTTCAAAAGAGACTTCCCTGGGGTCCGAGCAAAACACTTCCTGATGCAACAACCAAGACCCAAAACTGGAAAGGGAAAAAGATTCTAGCAGTTCAAAAGGACGCCTAAGGCAGGCCTAGGACTTAATCAAGGGGCCGTAGACAGCACCATCAATAAATACCCCAATACAGAGACTGAATCACTTAGGATGTTCTCTGTCATAAAATCAAGTCATTCATAGTAAGACTAGAGTAGCCAGAAAGGAATGCCCTCCTAGAGAACCCTGTAAAAGGATTAGCACATCTGTGAAGAAATGAGTAGGCAGGTGGAATCTCTAGTTCATAAGGGTCTTCCGGTTAGTTTAGTGGGTGCAGAACCGTTGGGCCTATAATATCCACAATAAAGTCTAGTTCCAACAAAAGGAACCAATTTACCTCTGAAGACTTTTCTAAAAAACTGGGAACCATTGCTCACCCAATACAGGCTTGAAAGCAACCACCAAGGTCATGACAATTCAATCCTTTGAGTACAGCATAACAAGATGAAAATCCATATAGATCATTAAATACATTTCTACACACGTTCCCCATTCAATCTGAAGCCAGGCAGGTGACCTACTATAGAAAAACGTCCTTTATAGCAATCCTCACTGCATTTAGCTAACTTCATTTTTGACATGGGGTCGCGCTTTCCATCACACATCTTTGGTCACTTTGGTCAAACCTTATGCATGTGCTTGTGCTCATCTTGAAAACGTTGAATCTCAAAAGATCAAACAGACAGCTTTGCAAGATGGCTGTGAAGCAAATATAATCCTCTTAATTCATTAGTATTAGAGTAGAAGCAGTTTTATTTGTGTAGTAGGCATAAGCGCTTTGGCTAACTTGGTGGGCTAAAAACCAAGGGCAGTGCACATCACTGCAACTCTTCTGCCCAGACGCTATTCTGGGAATCGAAGCTGACCAGCCAAAGACTGGAACCTTTTTGCATCCAGTTCGAATGCCATGGTATCCTGTTTTTTTCTTGAGACCTCTGCACCTAGAGTCATGAAAGGATTCTCTCTCATCCGGATGATTAAAGAAACTTCATGCTCAGCTTACAAATCTCCGGAAGCAAGCACTGTAGCTATACCGGTGTTCCTTGTTTGACCTAAACTCCCTTGTTCCACCTACTGAGGCAAGCAGTAGTATAGAAGTAACAGTAATTGGTTCACGCACCAAGCTGTCATGTTCTTTTCTCTCTTATCTACACCTCCGAACCTACAGGTTTGAAGGCTGAGAAGCTAGAGTTAGAGATACTTGTCACAATACAATCCATATGATGTTATGTGATAAAGCCTATATGTTTCGTCTTTCATATTTCCTCAATACCAGGAGCCCTACGAAGAAGAAGAGTGACAGGGGATGGTGCTAGATTACATTCTGGTAATCCTCTTTCAGCTAGGACTGTCTTTTTTGTCACAATGTTTATGCCATTAGCTCTCTCACAGAGTTGGTGGCAACATGTTCAGTGTGAGTATGTTCAGACAGGCGGAGTTTATCCCCTTCCCCGCCATGAACGTAACGGTTAAATCCTTGGCTGCGGTGCTGATGCACCAAGGACGTAACCATTACGTCCATGGACTGGATCATGGGGGAGCGCTAGTGCTCCCCCCATGAGCCTCCCACTCCCTCCCATGGGCAGAGATGGAAGGGGAATCACTTTGCATTTCTCTTCCGATCCTGGGGCTGGGGGTGGCACAGAGACATCAAAGGAAAGGAAGGGCCTTTCCTTTCCCTTCATGTCTCTGTGAGCATTTCTGCAGCCCGATCATGAAGCGATTGGGTTGCAGAAATGCCCACTAGACACCAGGGATTTTTGTGTATGTTTGTTTATTTATGCATAAGGGAAGCAAAGTCCGCTCTCCGGGGAGACAATTTATTTTTAGGCCTTTTCTGACCCCCCCCCAGGGGCAGATCGTTCTATTTTCATTAGGCTGATCTGCCCCTAGGGGGGGGCAGAACCCACTAGACACCAGGGAGTTTTTTTGTTGTTGTTTTTTTTTTTACAAAAACGATGAAGGGGTGCGACCCCAAAAGCAAGGGTTGCTCCCCTGGGAGGCAATTATTTATTAGGCCATTTCTGCCCACAGAGGGCAGAAGCAACTAGGGACCAGGGATAATTAAAAAAAATAAATTTAGAGGTGGGGAGCGACCTCTTAGGCAAGGGTCACTCCCCTGGGGAGCAAACTAGTTTTAGGCCATTTCTGCCCCTATTGGGGGCAGATTAGCATATTTTTATGAGGCCAATCTGCCGCCAAAGGGGGGCAGAAACCACTAGACCAGGGTTATTTTTTTTAACAGCAGTTTCACACAAGGGGAGCAACCCCTCTGGCAAGAATCGCTCCTATGGGGGGGCAAATTTATTGTAGGCCACTTCTGCCCTCAAGCGGGCCAGGAACCTCTAGGCAAAAGGGATTAAGGGGATCGACCCCTTAGGCAAGGTCAAATCTATTTTAGGCCAGATCAGCCTATTTATATCAGGCTGATATGGCCCCAGGGGGTCAGAAACCACTTAGGCACCAGGGATTGGTGTATGTGTGTGTGCGTTTTGTTTGGCAGTCCTATGGGCAAGGATTGCTCCCCATGGGGGCACATTACTGTTGGCCATTTCTGCCCCCTTTAGGGTCAGATCGGCCTATTTCTGTAAGGCCCATCTGCCCCCAAGGGGGGCAGAAAGCCCACCAGAGGCCAGGGAAGATTATTATTATTTTTTTTAAAGACGGTGTGGGTATGGCCATACCCTCACCCCAAATAAATAGGGACAAAGTTGTTCTGCCCACTGGTGGACAGATGGGGCAATTACCCCTGATCCACTCCCCAAAAATAGTAAAAATGGGGTATGTCCCAGTAAAATGCCAAAATGTTGTAAATGTGGTTTTCTGATTCAAGTCTGCCTGTTCCTGAAAGCTGTGAAGATGGTGATTTCAGCACCGCACACCTTTTGTTGATGCCATTTTCAGGGAAAAAACCACAAGCCTTCTTCTGCAGCTCTTTTTCCCCATTTCACCAAAGTGCCTCCTAGCCCTGTCTTGAGCTTGGTCGTTTTCTAATACACATTTCTAAACCAATATAAGCAAAGGGAGGTACCTGGTCCATCTTTTGTGAGTATGTGGTCAAAAGGCCAATTTTCTGAAAAAAGCCACGGTAGCTATGCTATAAGTGAACTTTGCAACCAGCAGGTCTGGATAAAGGAGAAACAAATTACGGACTTCTCTTTGCAAATATATTCTGAGTATTTACGGATGAACTGATTGACAACTCTTATTTCTTCCCTCAAAAACGACATCAAGTAAATTCAAATTAATATTAAAAATGCAATCAATTAAATAATCAGACTCAGGTGTTAAGTACTAGAGTGATATAATGCAAAGAAAATTATTGTTATTTGTTTAATTGCAAATATCCACAAATGTGGTATAACAGAACCCATTTTCCAGCCATGTACCTAGCGGTGCATTATCATTTATTAGACAACCAATGTCCAGCGTCTTTACCTGACACAATGGATTAGACAAACACGAGAGTGAGCCCTATATGCATCTGTATAGTTCCTGCAGAGATCTTACCTTTGGAAGACTAATTGGAGTCCTAGGCTTAGTCCTGGGATTTTTTATTAATTGTCTTTGATCCATTGGCAGTAAATGATACTTCATAGCCTCAATAAGGAAGTCTTTACATGTGTTATTGTTCTTTATTAATGCCTCTTCTTCAACAGTCTAGAAAGACAAAAACGAAAACAGGTCTGTATGTTAAAAGGGATAACAATAGTAAATGCAGAAAACATTATTTTTTAGCAGTGTATCAATGTTCATGCAGCTCTTACAGGGCGATATTTCAGTTTTCCAAGCTTAAAACGTCTTTAAGAACCAAAGCCTAAAATTCAGTTTTCCATAGGCTGTGTATCAAATGTCATGTCAGCTCCTCTGAGGAACCACCAGTGCCTTATACAGGGTGATATTCCAGTTTTCCCAGCTTAAAACGTCATTAAAACAACATATCATACAATTCAGTTTTCATGTTTGAACCAATAAAATCTAGTATTCTAGGTAAAATAATAATTTGCAATTATTAAAAGTATGCAAAAAGTAAACTGCCATTGAGTCCCTACAATAGGAAAGTTTTTGATTTTTCCCAAATCTACACTGTTTTCACAGAAACTGAACAGTGAGCATTTCACTGCACTGTAAACATTACTACGAGGAGTGGAAAGTCTAAAAGTTGATTGACTTTCAAAGGAGTTGTTGATTGTTGTTTTGAATCACAGATTGCCTATGAATAGGTTTCACACATGCTAAGTGTGGTAGCATGTTATGTTATGCTACCACACTTACACAGCACTACTGATAAGCCTACTGAGAATTCTTGGCACAGATAACATGATAATGCAACATAATGCCCTACAACTGATGGTAGAACTCTGTTCTACCTGAGACCAGAGGCCCCTAATCTCCACCTTGCCCAGGTGGAACCCCAACACAGAGACGATGTAACCTTCACCACCAGCAGGTTCAGGTAGAGTAAGGAAAACAGGCTGCCACATATCATGTTGGCATACTTCAGTCACCACCGAATGTCCTCGGCCGCCGCTTTCTGAATACGAATATTGTCTGAGAGACATCACCAGTGCTTGACACAATGAAAGTGTAGGTTCCCCTGCAGAGCCTGTATGTGTCACTGGACATAAGGCACTAGCAGGATATAAAAGGAAAGGTGACAAAGGAGCCTCAGAACCATTCATGCAGAAACCAAGGAACAATTTCAATTTGTATATCACTTTATCTAGAACAGTCGCTGTAAAAGGGAGTTCTATTCACCTACAGGAGGTGGGATATCAGCACCTACTCAGAGAAGCACTGTGTGGATAGCAGTCTACAGGTGATCCACGACTGACTGAGGCAAGCCTGCCTTTAACAGCCAGTGTATACCGGGCCTACGAATATGAGCTGTGATCACTGCTATCACCTTTGTAAATATCCAGGAGGCAGACGAGAGGCTGATGGCCATGACTGTGAACAGGAACCACACAATGAAGAAGAGGAAATGCCTTTGAGATGGCAGTACAGGTACAAATCTACGGACACTATCCAGTCCCCAAGATCTACAGCAGAGAGGGTCTGAGTCCGAGTTAACATTCTGAATTTGTCCTTCCAAAGGAAGGTGCTTAGGCACCAAAGGCCTAAATTGGCTTGAGCCCATATTCTTTTTGGGCACTCTCCTCTCTGCTCCTGGGTTCTCTCCATTGCTCCATCGACTAGCAGTGCCCGAAAGTCTTTGGCAAGGATGGAAGCATGATCTCCGCAGTCTGAGCAAAAATACGAGAAAAAGGAAGGGAGTAGGCAAAAGTGGAAGCGTATAACTGTGTTGAACAACCTGCAGGCTGAGATGTCTGCTTCTGGCAGTAAGCAAGGGCCCAGGCACAATCTCTAATTTTCGAGTATTGTTGGTGAAACTGCCAAAGAGGTGGGATGTAACACAACTACCTTTGAACTGCTCCAACACTGAATCTCCCTGGTTCCCAAAATCAGCACTGACTCGCATATGGCTGGGTCAAAACTGAGGTGGTATGGTGTGCAGAATATTGATGAACTTGGATAAAGGCCAAGTAATTATCAGTGGCTGAGATTAATTCAAGCATTCCACACATCACTTTTTTTGTATACCCTAGTGTGTTGCCCTATGTTGGATGAGTATGCATAGACGTGGGTCCCATGCACACTGTCACTGGACCCAAGCTATACCTGGCTGATGAGGCCTAGCAGGGGCAAAAACGGCTCTGGATTGCTTTGTTTTAATTCAAGGAGGACCAGGCCTGACAGTTCAGGCTGGACTGCTCCCACTGGAGCAGGGTCAAGACTGATTTGCACATGGATGGACCTAAACTGAGGTGGTATGACGTGCATAGTAAAAATGGACTGGGATGGGATGGGGCCCTGAGTAATTACCAGTGGTTAATATTAATTCAAGCATCCCATTTATCACTTTTTTGTATACATTAGTCTTGTGGGCATCCAGCCATGATGGTTGCCACACTGGTGCTCAAAGCACAGACAAAACAGTCTCTGGTGTACAGCCCGTTTCACAAATGTTCTTTGCTGCATACTGTCCATCATGGACCCTCTGAGCAAAGGCAGTTCCGAACTTCTCAGGGAGAATGGGCAAGTTAGCGCTCTACATACCGCAGAGGGCATGAGGGTGCCTCCTCAACTGGCAAAAACATTGAACGACCGCAATGCTAAACTGACAGAAGACAAACCCTTTTCCCAAGTGCAACAATGCACTTCTACTGTCTGTCAGGTAACTCTGTGGGGAAGGTATTCGGACTCACCATGGGTGAAGCTTGAGTCCCTGTCAGGAGGGGCAGTTGGTAAGGCATTCAGATTCACCTTGCTGGACGAAACCTGAAATACAAGGTTCTTTGGCATGGGGTGCTGCATCAAAAAAATGCCAGATCTACTGGATAACTGCCGGGGCAGAGTATGGTTTCAACCACAGCAACATCAAAACTTCCATTAGAACATCATTTTATGGTAGTAAAGGCTCTGAAGTTGAAGCGCCTCCTTGCAAGATCTCAACAAGAAAATTAACTTCTAAAACCTCAGTGGCTGTACAGACCACCACCTCAAAAAAGACACTTTCCTCGGTAGAGGCCCCATAGGGGAGTTCACTTACACATCAGGGGAAGTATCATGGCCACTACCATCCACAAATTCTAAATAAAGGTCAGTATAGTGAGAGTTTAGCAAAATGTCCACCTCCTAATCATCCTCATCAAGCGGAACATTCCAGAAGTATTGGTGCTGAGGCATACGCATGGCCATACAGTTATTCCAAACAAAGGGTTGTGCCACAGTGAGCTCATTACAAGACACTGGTCTAGATGTAGCGCAACTCACTGAATCAGCTGGAACTGCCATGGCCTGATGTAAAAGTGTGTAAGTATTGCTTGGTCTCTGCAAGAAGCCAGGCAGAGGTCCATCGAGGTTAGTGAGCGCTTGGGCAGGTTCTGCCAGTGGGAGTCCGACTGGGGCACTGTTGGTTCCAATGGGCATGAAAGCACTCCATAGGGACTCAGAATCACCCAGAAAAGCTGCAGCATTGCCTACTTGAAGGGCTCTTCCTGATGCGGAGAGGATTATGTCTCAGGAGTGAGAGGCATCGCCTCCAGGTGGGGGGGATGGGGTCAGTTAGATAATTGGTGTGGAAACAGGCCCTTACTTGTCAATTGCTCATTCTCTCCGTGAAATGAGAGTGAGGGGGAGAGGACGCCCGCCCGCCCAATCTTCTTGTGCTTGCACAAACACTGGTCTTTTGACTTTGTCTTAGACTTACCAAACACAGTGACTTGGATTGGGAGCAGGCACAAAACTAGAAGCAACCAAAAGTGCAATCAGTCTGGTTCCTTGGGTTTGTCAACATACATCCTTTCCTCCCCCTCCCCACTGATGGCTTTTGGATGCATCAGGGAGCAGTTGTTGCTTAACTTCAAACCATATTTAGATCCGAGTCACCAAACACAGATGCCGTTCGGGTCTGTAACCATTGTCTACTTTCTGCAGGTGAAGCATTTCCTGAAGGCTGTGCGTTTCTGGGGTGGGTGACAAGGCTATTTCCTATCACCAACTTGGAAAAAGAATTTAAAGGTCAGTGAAGCACCATCAACATTTAGAGATCGAAGCTCCCATCCGTGTCACAGGTCATGCAAAACAGAGCTCACTTCAGCATGCAGGGTGGCACCTATATACTGCTCCATGCTGTCACAACAATAAAAATAAGAAAACAGGTCACCACTTCCCTGGGCTATCAATAAAACAAATAAAAAAAAGAATAACCACCAGATAAAAACTTAATAGAAATGTACAGATAGTTCCTAGCAAGAAAATGTACTTATAAGAGGTAGAGAAACCATATTTTAATTTTAAAGCACATTACAGGAACATATTTTTACCTGTGCAAAGAAAAGCTAATATTGGCTTTGTTTCCTGTACCATAAAAACATCAGCCCTGACTTAAGAGTTTGACAGACAAGTATTCCATTACAAATGTGGCAGATATCCTTTCCACCTCATTATAAGTGGATTATATCCTAATGCACTTGTAACAACATCCACCAAACTCTAAAAAAACAACCTCATACTTCAAGTATAGAACCATGACTAAAACCCTAAACAATGGAAAGAAAAAAGCATTGGTAAAGTAAAGTATTGGCTCTCCAGCCCTGGTACTGCAGTGCATTTCTTTTTAGGCAGGTGTACACATGTAACAGGCAACAAATATTGGCCTTTCTGCCCCAGCACTGAGGTGCAGTTCTTTTTTTAGGCAGGTGTTAACAGGCAACATACTATTGTTAAAGCTGAGCTTGCTAATGAAATTATTAATGATTATTCATGTGTCCTGAATGTTGAAATTGCATAGAAAATGTAATAACGTAGGGAAAATAATGCACACATTTGCAGGTGCGCCCACTAGAGTGGCCACCAGTGTTCACGAAGTGTACTTATTAATGGCTTATTAATATGAAAAGATGAACTTATGTTTGATTACTGTAGTAATATGTCATATTGAGGGTTATGCATTATGCATTAGCTTTATTAATTGTAAGACCTTAACTTAGCAAGGTCTTGGCCTTTTTGCAAAGCCTCTTGTCAAGCTGCATTTCTTAGGCATTTTATAAAATGGATGCTTGGAGAACTAAATTGTGATTTTCCACTGTGCTGACCAAATGCTCGTAGCTGAAGTTCTTTCTCATGAGAACTGCTTGCTAGGAGATGATGTACTAGCTAATGCAACATTGTTTAATGTAATGTGTGTAAGACTGACTTTCTCAGGAGAGAACTATGAACATACTCACTGGAGTATAAGCTGCAACAATATTGTTACCTGATGGGCGCAATAACAAGAACGGAAGAGATGAAAACCATGTACTAGTAAAATTGTAGATTTGACATTTTAGTGTCATTGGATTAACTGCAAATATGCGATCCCTTGACCAACAGGGACTTGGGTAGTAGTTTAGGAAATCTAACTTAGCCATACTGCACTGAGGGAAGACAGGCCATTTGCTCATTTTCTAGCTTGCCTTAAGGCCATTATTTTCTTGACCGGCTTGACAAGAGGCATGCTTAACTTTTTTGCTTAAAACAGACTTTGCCTTTCTTTGAACTTTGATGCTGAATCCTGATGACTAGCTGACTGAACTGATGTCCTGAGGACAAAGACTGTCACTGCTCGCTGATCCAAACTGAGGATAGGTATATTGACTAGGATACTGTTTACCATGTCTATTTGCTTTTGTTTCTAGGTGCCAATCACTATTTTAATAGAGCCATAGGTAGAAGTTTTTTTTCCAAATTTGTGTTGACTAAATTGTTTTGCATGAAGCCCAAACATGCTATTCTAATCTGATGTTAGAGTCCTCATTAAGGAAGTTCAATATGTGGAATAACATTTGATGTCTTTCTTTGCTGAATCTAAATGTATGTTATTACGTTTTGCAGTTACTTCTGCTATTAGTTGGTACTGTAACCTTAGAATGTGTAGTGGCTCAAGCTTTGATTAATTTGCAATTCTTTCGCCGTTCTGGTCAACCAGTGTTATTTCTGTATGTTCATCATTTGATTTTGAGATTAATTTACGTGACATTAGCAGTGTTAATATAGGGAAATAAACATTCTAACTTTTACATGAAGGGTTGTTATTCATGACTGAAAGGTCATTGTGTATGACAATTACTGCCTCCTATTGATTACTAATGTTATTGATTGTTATGGATTATTGATCTGCATGTACGGCATATATGGTGGGAAAACCTCGAAGCAAGTCAAAAGGTTCATCGATCCTATTCACGTCTCCTTGTAAGTTTACTTATTAAGGTCCGACACGCTAACAGAGATGGTAGAGCTTGATGGTTTGTCTCCTTACAAGCCCATCATAAAGGCTTGGTACATGGTTTGGCCCTTAAAGAGCACACTGTAAAGTCCGGAGATAGGTAATAGAGTATATGGTCCTAGAGATTGTTAGCGAAAAATAACAGATGTCCCCAGAGATGGTAGTAGGATAAGGGTTATCCACCTACAGAGGGCAGAGTAATTCGCGGAAATTGGTGAAATTTGGATTTATTGTTTCAATAATAAAAATTGGAGAGAAAATGTGCCCCTAAGTACTTAAAATGACTTTCCCAGAATCTTGGAACTTGCCAATGATTGTTTGAGGATGTTCTCGGTGTTCTAGAGACGGTGTGAATGAAGTAGGTTTTGCACTTGCACAGCTTATGCAAATCGCAGGTGAGTTGTGATGTGTGTGAGTGTTTAGGGAGTTTACGTACTCCAAATGAAGCTGTAGAAATAGTGTGCGTACTCCACAGTGTAAGAGTATGGAAGTCGTTGAACTTCACATGTGTGTGGCACTTTGTGCTGACAAATTGTCCACATGGTTGTTGGTATACGGACCCTGCGTGGTCTAAGACTCCGGAGTATATTGAAAAGTGTATGAGACACTTGATTTTTGTTGTAATTTGTCTAGTTTAATAGGTTGATCGGGCGTGGTCGACAAGTCAGAGTGTGAGTCAAAGTGAGTGAAATAATTTTTCAACTGAGATCTGGCGAATCCTGTGTGCACCAGGGCAGACCCACTGATCAAGTGAAGGTGAAATTTGCAGATCAAATTTTGCTTGCAAATCAGGGAAACTGAGAAAGAAGGAGTAGCTGTTAGAGCGAAAAGCCGTCAGTTACATATCTGTAAAGTTTCTGAAGTGATTGTGTTACCTTACCTGTAGTAAACTGACAAAATGGGTTTTCATTTTGTTTAGTGCTCGCAATATATTGCATTAGTTTAGTGTGAATTTGAGTTTGGAAGGACAAGCTGCAAGACTTTGTCAGCCGCAGTATGTGTGAACGTGAAGTCATTGGAGCCGCGCTGGGATAGGTTGGTTAGTGAGAAGGGTCGCGCATGGATTCAGCAGCCTTCATGAGGCGCAATTGGTGGAGAGGGTGGGTGAAGAGAATTCTGGAATTAAAAGTCACTTCCTGATTTGATTCAGAATAAAAAAATAAAGGTCACAGAAATTACATTTTTCAAAGCTTTAAAGAGTGCTTTAACGGGAGATACATACATTACAACGAGTATAGGGGATACTGCACCGCCAGAAGGTACACCAGCTTACACTGTAATCAAAGAAAAGGGCGCTGTGCCATGGCTTTGGCTAAAGCAATGGTGCAAAGTGACAGAGAAGGATGGAAGCTTAGCGTTTCCTATCAACAGACCCTTTAATTTGAGGAGTTTAGAGAATCTGAGGATTGTGCTGTATGATCTGAAACCCCCTCCGAGACCAGCACAGTTCGCGGCATTAGCGATCTGGGAATTAGTAGCCAGACAGCAACAGCAACACAAATTTGAGAGGAGGATGAAAAAGGCAGAAAAGACGCTAGCAGAGCCTACATGGGACAGTGCTCAGAAATTGTGGAGAGCCGAGACCTTACATGGGATTAAGTTGTTTCCTGCAATTACACAGGTCAGCAAGAGAGAAGGAAGGAAAGCTATCAGAAAAACAAAGAGGAGCCCTTTTGAGAGTAGGGAGCGGAGACCAAAGGAGTCTAAGGGACCACTGACATATGAGGAAGAGTCAGACCATGATGAGTTTATTTTGCAGTTATTGAGAAATCGTCCTTCACTATACGCATCCCAGAGAGTGTTCCGAGTACCAGTGTAAATCCTTCAGCTCTGACATAGGTTAATGTGACCACGAGCCCGACACAGAGCCCAATGCAGAGCAGTCTTAACGCACCTATTACTCCAGTAGTACAAACTCAGGTGCCACAGTGTAAAGTCATGAGAATTTACCAAGATGTGCCCATTGTGGAAATTGCCACAAACCTAATAGTGCCAACAGGACAGGCTTTCCCGAGACCGATGTTGGTTTAGGCAGAGCCGGCTCCCCTTTTACTGCCGCAAGCGCAGTCACAAACGATGCTGAGATACACTCCAATATCAGGGACACAATCAGATATGTCTGTACTGATGAACCAGAATGCGGGTGTTACTCTCCCACAGAACCTGAATGTCAGACCAAGCCCAGGTGCTGTGTCTGCACCTGTTACTATTGGCCCAATTGTACCTTTACTTGCACAGGAGGATAACAGTGCAGATGGACAGGGACTCCTGAGTCAGTATTCAATGAGGGGAAGGCTTAATGAGAAATTTTGAGTAGTCTCTCCTGTAGGACAGACCTTTGACGGATCGAGATCATTGCTAGACATTAGTCCATTCGGAGTTCCTCAGAATACTGTCATAGGGTTGAATGTTAGTCAGAGCCTGAAATTATGGACACCGCAGACTGCAAATACGGTAGTCCAAAAGACTCCACATGCCCAGGCCAGCAACATTTTGTTGCAAGGTTTAACTGGCCAGCAACTGACTGAAGCTCAATAGCCGCAGAGTGCTCCTAATCTAAGGGAGAGGAGTGCTTGAACTACACAAGGCTAGGAATGGAAGCGGGTGAGCTCACTGAAGGGACTATGGGTGTTAACAGGTTAGAGTCCTACTCAGAAGCAGAGTTGAGATATCTGTGCCCGAAGATTACAAGGGAAGTGAGCAATGTGCATCAAAAGCTAGCAGACCTGGCAGAAAAGTACGGCATAGAAATAGAGAAAACAAAACATTTTAAAAGGAGTTATAGGTTAGATTTTGACGCAAAAGACTTTGAGCACATGGATCTGCCAGAATGAAGGCACACCTTAGGGAATTACTTCAAAGTGCCCAGAAACGGGGACAATTAGACAGATGGAAAGGCAGATGGGTAAGGAAAAGAGAGAAGAGAAAAAGGGATTCTGCAGTGCTTACTGCAAATGTGCAGCAAAGTAAGGATCCAGTGAAAATCTTCCCAAT
The DNA here is from genome assembly GCF_031143425.1 of Pleurodeles waltl. Taxonomy (NCBI): domain Eukaryota; kingdom Metazoa; phylum Chordata; class Amphibia; order Caudata; family Salamandridae; genus Pleurodeles; species Pleurodeles waltl. The sequence continues at coordinate 773,976,822 of NC_090446.1, read as the reverse complement.
GAGGGAGATTTCAGGAGGGAATTTTGTTCATGTCCCTTGGAGCAGAAGTGACAATCTGTCTTTTACAAATGATTACCCCAAGATGAGAGAGAAGCCAGTAGAATGGTATCAGCAGACAGACAGGTTTGTGAACCTTGCAAAGTGCCTGTGGTAGGACTTGCACACTCTATTAGAGATAGTAGTTACGGCTGATTTGTGGATGGAGTGCAAGAGGAGTATAGACTGGCCAACAAAAGAACCGAAGAGAGATCAGGCTACAGGTGCGTCGTCTCCTGAGGTAAAGAAATATTATTACAAGGTGATTGAATTCCTGAAAAATGAGAATTTCGCCCAAAAACATTGACTGGCAGAGAATAGATAGGACAGCTCAGGAAGCAAAAGAGTCAATACATGCATACTATGAGAGATTGTTGCAGGCGTTCAAGCATTACAGTGGTACAGAAACAATTGAGCCTAAAGACATGATTCATTTTGTGTTCAGATTTGTGGACGGGTTGAGACCTGAAATTAGCCAGATGATTAAGAATCATTTGATTTGCTGGCAAGCAAAACTGATTGATGAGGTGTTGCAGTATGCAAAGTACTGTAGCGATGAGATTGAATTGAAGCAGAGAAAATAGAAGGAAAAGGTGATGGTGATGCAGATTAAAGCTGCACAAACAGGGATGCAGGGAAATTTTCGACAGCAGCAACAGCAGCAGCAGGTATTTCAAAATCAGATGAGAGATAGAGGTCTTGGAGGGAATACAAATCCGGTCCAGATTTGGGAACTGTAGTGGTTCAGAATGATGTGCAGGGAATGAAGAAATTGTTGCCTTGTCACGCTTGCAGAGAGGTCAGACATTGGAAGCAGGAGTGTTTGATGATTGTGCAGGAGGGTGTTAGTCAGCAAACAGGTGATATGAACATGAGAGGTCATAATCCGAATTTACAAAATAATGTGAATCAAATGCAGAATTTTCAACCCATGCAGCAGGTGCTAACGCCACGTGTACAAATGACACATCTGCAGCCGATGCTACTACAGGGTCCAATGGTACCTAGACAGCAAATCCAAATACCTCAAGCCCCAATGGAACAGCAGCAGGTGATTTTTCCTCAACAGGTCACAGGTCAGAGGTCCAACCAAAGTAATAACACAGTACACCAATTCCTGTTACATAGTGAGATTGGAAGGAACAATGATTGGGTGAGTGAGAGTTCGGATGAAGAGGAATGCGTGCTTGCAGCTTCCTCAGAAGTAGATCAGAAAGGCCAATACGTGAAGGGAAAGGTCATGGGTCACAGAGTTTCATTCTTGGTTGACACAGGAGCTACACGCTAAGTTCCAAATTTGACGCTTTCAGAGAAGACAGGCCAAATTGTAGGAGTAGCGAATCAGTATTTGACCAATACATTTACAGAACCAGTTCAGGTTAAGACTGGCAACTTTAGAGGATTGCATAAATTCATAGTCTGTGATTCAAGTCCGGTATCCCTACTGGGAAGCGACTTGCTGAGTAAAACTAGGTGTTCGATTACTTGTTCAAATGATGGAATCGAGATACAGACGAATAGTGATGATGAGGATGACCCAGATCCAGAGACAGAATGTGAAACAATAAGTGAGGAGTACCCCTGATTAATTTCTTTCCAATGTTCACAGTAAAGAAGCTTCCTCCTGATTTGCGGGGAACGGTTAAAGAAAAAGTGTGGGATCTGACAGGGAGAGAACTAGGTCTGATTAAGGGAGTTAAGCCAGTTAAAGTTCCTGTAAAGCCAAATGCAATTTTTCCTCAGATTCCCCAGTACCACATGCCACAGGAGATTCTTATAAAGGTTGCCAAAATAATTGCAGAATTTGTAAACCCAGGGGTTTTGAACAAAGTGTTGTTTAGCCCATGTCATTCACTGATAATGGGATTGAACAAGCCCTGTGGGAAAGTTCGAATTTTCCAGGATTTGAGAAAAATAAATGATATTGTGATCAATTGTTGCCCCTTGGTGCTAAATCCAGCTGTGATAATGTTTCAGATTCCAAGCAATGCTGAGTGGTTCACTGTCAGACTTGTCGCAAGCCTTCTTTTCTGTGCCCCTTCATAAGGATAGCCAATTTCTCTTTTGGTTAAAGTTTTTAGACCGTGTTTATTGTTGGTGTTGAATTCCTCAAGGGTTTTCAGAGTCACCTTCCATATTCAGTCAGATCCTCAAAAAGAATTTGGAGTCGCTGGAATTGCCTTTCCAATCGACATCGGTACAGTACATTGATGACCTACTGATTGCATCCAAAACAAGAGACGAGTGCATGTATGACACGATTGCCTTGCTGAACCATTTGGGAACAAATGGTCAAAGTGTCTCCACTGAAATTGCAATACTGTCAGAAGGAAGTGAAGTACTTGGGTCACCAGATTGAGAAGGGATCAAGGAAAATATCCAGAGAAAGGGTCACAACCATATTACAGATGAGTCTCCCGACCACACAGAGAGATGTCAGGATGTTCTTAGGGATGGTAGGCTATTGTCGCCAATGGATTCCTAATTTTTCAGTCATTTCCAAGCCCTTGCAGAAGCTGACCAATAAAGAGGTCACGATCCCCTAGTGTTAGACCAGGCTTGCATGAAAGCGTTTTCTGAGTTGAGAGAGAGTTTGTGCAAAGCTCCGGCTTTGGGTATGCCTGACTACACAAAGTCTTTCACATTGTTTTGTCATGAGCGTGATGCATGTTCTTTGTCTGTCTTGATGCAGGTCCATGGAGGTGTAAACCGCCCAGTAGCATATTTTTCAGCTACTTTGGACCTAGTTGCAGCAGCAGTGTGAAGGCATTGTGATGGGACACCCCTTTACAATCATGATCCCTCATTCTATCAAGATCCTACTTACGAATACGAAAACCCAGTACCTAACAGGTGCCAGACTGACCAGATAGGAGACGAGTATTCTAGAGTCACTAAATGTATCTGTGAAAAGATGTACAGCGCTTAACCCAGCAACCTTGCTCCCAAATTAAACTGTTGAAATTGAAAAGTTGGAAGACATTGAACATGATTGTCTTGAAGTAACTGATTTGTGCACAAAACCGAGACCTGACATTAGAGACAACCGATTGGAAGAAAATGACCAAATTATCTTTGTTGATGGTTCCTGTCTTAGAGACAATACAGGAGTACTGAGAGCAGGATCTGCTGTGTGCACAATTACTGGTATACTGGAAGCGTCCTGGCTTTGAGGAGTAAACGCTGCGCAAGTAGGTAACACTTACTAGAGCGTGCCATGTTACCATCTATACGGATAGCCAGTATGGATTTGGAATAGTCCATGACTTTGGCCAGTTGTGGTCACAGAGAGGTTTCTTGACCTCTTCTGGTTCACCAGTGAGAAACGATGAGAGAATTAAAGAATTGTTGCAAGCTATCCAAATGCCTGAAAAGATTGCTGTGGTGAAATGCAGTGCACATCTGAAATCACAAGCTTTTGTGTCAATGGGAAATGGATGTGCGGATCAAGTCGCAGGGTTTTGCACATTGAACTGTATATCGTTCAAAGGTGAGTGGAAACTGTTACCTGAAAAAGATGAAACATGTCCAAGTTTTGCATTGCATGTGATAGATACATTGAAAGAATTGAAAACATTGCAGAATAATGTTGACAGGGAGGAAAACCATTCATGGAACATAATGAAATATGTACAGCATCAGGATGAATTGTGGGTTTCAGAAGAGGGTCAATTGGTTCTGCCAAATAGTCTATTGTCTCAAATGGCTAGATATTATCATGGTCAAGTACATTTTGGGAGGGATGCCATGATTTGTCTTTTCAAGTACAGGTGGTTCAACCCAAGGTTTAGACAAGTTGCTGAAGCAGTCTGCCATCATTGCGTCATTTGACAGCAAATGAATGCGGGAAAAGGGACAGTGGTTAATTTGAGCCACATTGGAAGAGCAGGAGGTCCATTCAGCAGAATGCAACTGGATTTCATTGAGATGCCTGTATGTGGAGGTTTGAGATACGTGCTGATGATTGTCTGCATCTTTAGTCATTGGATTGAAGCGTACCCTACACGAAGAAATGACAGCCTCACAGTAGCAAAACTACTGCTTAGGGAACTAATGCCACGTTTTGGGTTTCCGATCTCTTTAGAATCAGATAGGGGAAGTCATTTCATCAATGAAGTAAGTAAATTACTGTATATATTTGAAGCAATGATTCCTTCAATAGGAGATTTGAAAGTTGTCTACTATTGTGGATAACATGCTGACAAATTTTTCAGTAGCTATTCTCCTGATAGATACTGAATTAGCTGCTGAAAGAGCTGTGACTCTTTAGAACCGCCTTGAGTTAGACATTCTTTTAGCAAAGCATGGCGGAGTTTGTAAAATGCTCAATTCTAGGAATTGCTGCTCATTTATTCCTGATAATAGTAAAGAAAGTAGAAGCTTACTTACTAATTTGACTAATGGAAGTGCTGATTTGAAGGAATTGAAAGAACCAGGTGTTTAGGAGAAAAATGGCAAAGGATCTGCTTCAGTGGGAAATTGGCTCAGCAACATTGGGAAAGGGATAATATTGAAAATAATAAAAGGGATATGGATTGTTGTGATTTGCTTAATTGGAATATGGGGAATATGTAAATTGGGTAAAAGGATCAAATTGAAGAAGATGAAGAATAATCAGAGGGAAGAAAAGAAAAGGGAAAATTTGATTAGGGAAAATGCGAAAAGGGAACGAAAATATGAGGGGATAGAGATGACAGAATTTTAACTGATGCAAAAATTTGTGTGGGAATGTTTAATGTGATGACAGATTTAGTCATCCGAGGAGGGATTGTTAACACTCAACTTGCTAATGAAATTATTAATGATTATTCATGTATCCTGAATGTTGAAATTGCATAGAAAATGTAATAACGTAGGGAAAATAATGCCCGCATTTGAAGGTGCTCCCACTAGAGTAGCCACCAGTTTATCTCCAACTGCGCAGACAACCTTGCTCCCCTCAAACGCTCGCAACGACAGAACAACACCAAGAAACCCCTCTGGTTCTCTGACACCCTCAAAGAATCAAAGAAAACTTGTCGCGCACTTGAGAAAGCCTGGCGCAAGGACCGCACCGCTGACAACATGACCGCCCTCAAGAACGCTACCCGCAAACACCACCACCTGATCCGCACTGCCAAAAGGAATTTTTTCACCGACAGACTGGACAAAAACAGCCACAACAGCAGAGAACTCTTCAGCATCGTCAAGGAGTTCTCCAACCCCAGCGCCAACGCCGTCACGGCCTCACAGGATCTATGCGAATCCCTCGCCACTTTCTTCCATCGCAAGATCAGCGACCTCCACGACAGCTTCGGACACCAGACCCAACCTAACACCACCGAACCCACATCCCCGACCATCACCCTCAACAACTGGACCCACATCAGCACGGAAGAAACCAAATCCATCATGAACTCTATCCACTCCGGCGCCCCTTCGGACCCCTGCCCGCACTTCATCTTTAACAAAGCCGACAACATCATCGCCCCGCACCTCCAGACCGTCATCAACTCTTCTTTTTCTTCTGCTACCTTCCCCGAATGCTGGAAACACGCCGAAGTCAACGCCCTACTAAAGAAACCTACGGCTGACCCGAGCGACCTGAAAAACTTCCGCCCCATCTCCCTTCTGCCTTTCCCAGCCAAAGTAATAGAGAAGACCGTCAACAAACAGCTGACCACCTTCCTGGAAGACAACAACCTGCTCGACCCCTCACAGACCGGATTCCGAACCAACCACAGCACTGAAACCGCCCTCATCTCAGTCACAGACGACATCAGAACCCTGATGGACAACGGTGAAACAGTCGCCCTCATTCTTCTCGACCTCTCGGCTGCCTTTGACACCGTCTGTCACCGCACCCTAATCACCCGCCTCCGCTCCACCGGGATCCAAGACCAGGCCCTGGACTGGATCGCCTCCTTCCTCGTAAACCGCTCCCAAAGAGTCTACCTCCCTCCGTTTCGCTCAGAACCCACTGAGATCATCTGCGGCGTACCTCAAGGCTCATCACTCAGCCCGACACTCTTCAATGTCTACATGAGCCCCCTCGCTAACATCGTACGCAAGCACGACATCATCATCACCTCCTACGCCGACGACACCCAACTTATACTCTCCCTCACCAAGGACCCCGCCAGCGCCAAGACCAACCTACAAGAGGGTATGAAGGACGTCGCAGATTGGATGAGGCTCAGCCGCCTAAAGCTGAACTCGGAAAAAACGGAAGTCCTCATCCTCGGCAACACCCCGTCCGCCTGGGACGACTCCTGGTGGCCCACGGCCCTCGGCACCGCACCGACCCCCGCAGACCAAGCCCGCAACCTCGGCTTCATCTTGGACCCCCTTCTCACCATGACCAAGCAAGTCAACGCCGTGTCCTCCGCCTGCTTCCTCACCCTCCGCATGCTCCGCAAGATCTTCCGCTGGATCCCCGCCGACACCAGAAAAACCGTGACCCACGCCCTCGTCACGAGCCGCCTGGACTACGGCAACACCCTCTACGCTGGGACCACCGCCAAACTCCAAAATCGCCTGCAACGCATTCAAAACGCCTCAGCCCGCCTCATCCTCGACGTACCCCGCAACAGCCACATCTCCGCACACCTGAGACACCTGCATTGGCTCCCAGTCAGCAAAAGGATCACCTTCCGACTTCTCACCCACGCACACAAAGCCCTCCACGACAAGGGACCGGAATACCTCAACAGACGCCTCAACTTCTACGTCCCCACCCGCCCCCTCCGCTCCTCTGGCCTCGCACTCGCCGCCGTCCCTCGCATCCGACGCTCCACGGCGGGTGGGAGATCTTTCTCCTTCCTGGCGGCCAAGACCTGGAACTCCCTCCCCACCAGCCTCAGGACCACCCAGGACCACTCCGCTTTCCAGAGACTCCTAAAGACCTGGCTGTTCGAGCAGCGATAACCACCCCCTTTGTCCCTAGCGCCTTGAGACCCGCACGGGTGAGTAGCGCGCTTTATAAATGCTAATGATTTGATTTGATTTGATTTAACTAAGTGTACTTATTAATTGCATATTAATATGAAAGGATGAACTTATGTTTGTTTATTGTAGTAATATGTCATATTGAGGGTTCTGCATTATGCATTAGCTTTATTAATTGTAAGACCTTAACTTAGCAAGGTCTTGGCCTTTTTGCAAAGCCTCTTGTCAAGCTGCATTTCTTAGGCATTTTATAAAATGGATGCTTGGAGAACTAAATTGTAATTTTCCACTGTGCTGACCAAATGCTCGTAGCTGAAGTTCTTTCTCATGAGAACTGCTTGCTAGGAGATGATGTACTAGCTAATGCAACATTATTTAATGTAATGTGTGTAAGACTGACTTTCTCAGGAGAGAGCAATGAACATACTGACTGGAGTATAAGCTGCAACAATATTGTTACCTGATGAGCGCAATGACGAGTACGGAAGAGATGAGAACCAATCAATCATCGAAATGTGAACCATGTACTAGTAAAATTGTAGATTTGAAGTTTTAGTTTCATTGGATTAACTGCAAACGTGCGATCCCTTGACCAATAGGGACTTGGGAAGTAGTTTAGGAAATCTAACTTAGCCAGACTGCACTGAGGGAAGACAGGCCATTTGCTCATTTTCTAGCTTGCCTTAAGGCCATTATTTTCTTGACCGTCTTGGCAAGAGGCATGCTTAACTTTATTGCTTAAAAGAGACTTTGCCTTTTTATGAACTTCGATGCTGAATACCGATGACTAGCTGACTGAACTGATGTCCTGAGGACGAAGACTGTCACCGCTTGCTGATCCAAACTGAGGATAGGTATATTGACTATGATACTGTTTACCATGTCTATTTGCTTTTGTTTCTAGCTACCAACCACTATTTTGATAAAGCCATAGGTAGATGTTTTTCAAATTTGTGTTGACTAAATTGCTTTGCATGAATCCCAAACATGCTATTCTAATCTGATGTTAGTTAAGAGTCCTGACTAAGGAAGTTCAATATATGGAATAACATTTGATGTCTTTCTTTGCTGAATCTAAATGTATGTTATTACGTTTGCACAGTTATTCCTGCTATTAGTTTGTACTGTAACCTTAGAAGGCGTAGTGGCTCAAGCTTTGATTATATTGTGATTCTTTTTCCGTTTTGGTCAGCCAGTGTTATTTCTGTATGTTTATCATTTGATTTCGAGATTAATTTACATGACATTACCAGTGTTAATATAGGGAAATAAACATTCTAACTTTTAAATAAAGTGAAGTTATTCATGACTGAAAGGTCATGGTATGTGACGATTACTGACTCCTATTGAATACTAATGATATTGATTGTTATTGATTATTGATCTGCATGTATGGGATATATGGTGGGAAAACCTTGAAGCGAGTCAAAAGGTACATCGACCTATTTGTGTCTCCTTGTAAGTTCACTTATTAAGGTCCGACGCACTAACACAGTCACTCACAGTCCAAGAGAGCCAATGGATAAAGGAGGCTGACTCGCGGCCCATGCTCTATATTGTTGCGGGCAGAAGCTAAATTGTAATTACAGCGGAAGTGAAACATGATGAAAAGGGCAGACCTAGAGCACCTCTATGCATTTATATTTGTATGTATTTTTTGGAATTAAATTTTGATTACACAAAGCTGGCAAGGCAGTAAAGGGATTTCAAGGCCAGACCTAAAAATTAACGATTTCTTCAACCAGCACATACAAAATGTCACTCACACCTCTTATTAACTTTTTCAAACTGTCAAGGACTTTACCACCCCTTCAGCATGTGACTCCAAGATCACTCCTATGAAATTGTGCTTGAATATTTCACACTAATTTCAGGACCAAAAAAAATCATCCAATATGCCTCCACTTTAAGCTTCCCCACCTGCATACTTTGATACTTTTACCCAGGTCACTCCTGCTAGAGTAGCCGATATCAGAAGTACCACCAAATCCGGCTCCGTCCTAGACTCCCTGGCTTACAGACAAGTTGGCCCACACACAAGCTGAAGATGGTCTCAAACAGCATGTGATCATCTCTTTATAACATTATGTATGGCTCTTTCTGCTCTGGCTTAGTTATTGATGAAAAGCATAATATAAATCCCACTACCTTTTCAAACTTTCCCTTTTGCATCTACCAGTGAAATATCTGGAAGTCGAGGCCAACAAACAGTTTCCTGGTTCATCAAAGAACACAGAATCTTAGATCCATCAGAGACAGGCTTTTGTACTCTGCACAGAACTGAATCTCAGCGGCTTGTTACTTATACATGCTTTCTATTGCTGCTCTCATTCGCTCTTATGGCTTTCCCTTTATGCCCTAATGCTGATGATACTCAACTTCCTATCACTTTCAACAATAATTTTCTTGAGACAAGTTAATGTTAAAGAGTGTATGAGCAAAGGTATTGCTTGGATGACAGCTAACTCTTCAAAGATTAATGTGGAAAAGACTAAAGTCTTGGGTCTCAATAATGAACCAAACATCTGGTGCTGTGCATGGTAGACCTCCAAGCTGGGTACAAACCCTACTCCTACTTCTTCAGCTCGGAATCTGGGAGTCTGCTTAATGCTTCATGTTTCTTTAAACATGTCAATAAAGTTTCATTTACTTGTTTCTTGTTATTAAAACTATGAGGATGGTTCTATCTTTCTTGCCCAAGCACTCACATCAACAAGTATTTCATTCACTCATTGTTTCACCACTGGACTATTACACTTACCTCTTTCTCTGTGCTCCTCTGTCCATCATTTAACAATTTCAATGTGTCCATAATGCTTAAATGAGACTAATACTGGGTCTTCCTCTAAGAGCTCACATCTTGGCCCAATTGGACTAGCTCCACTGGTTATCCAATTGCAAACATGGTCTCTTCAAGTCCATGTGCATCTGCCGCAGCACCATCCACAGTACTGGACTTCGTTACCTACAGGATAAACTTATACCCTATTCACTAACAGGACTCCTTCACGCCAGTAACCCCTCCAAATTATCCTAGTTTGCAAAACCTGAGTAGAAGGATGTTTTTTTCCACCTACTTGGCCTCGAAATTCTGCCATATGTTGCAGTTCATGTTATGCTCTATTACTAATCATCTCTTGTTTTCTAACTGAAGACTTTCTCATTTACATCAGATTAGCTCTCCCAGTCGCTCTTCTGTTGGCTTACTCCAGTCATACCACCTAGAGGTGTAACAGTGCGCTTTGGGAAAAAACAAATGCCCCACTTTGAATAACCAAACGAAAAACATATTTAGTCAGATAGTGTGTTGTTCAATGTCAAATCTCAGGTGTAGTATTGGATATCACAGTCTACGTATAAACATTCCTGTTCAAAATGGACTGCCTAGTCTCAGCCGAGAGGCTTTATGTTTCCTTAACTGGCAGTCCAGTGCACAGAACCATCTGTTGTCTGGTGTGCCTTTCTGGGGTGATGGAGGAGAAAGCTCTAAAGAACTCTCTTGAGGTTGTTAGTATTTAATAGTGTATTGAGTACCATTAACTATGTTCTGTTTCTCCCTCACTTACTGAGGATTGGTCAAGAAATCTCTAGCATTCTGGCAGTGGACTGCTCATAAGGGATGCACCTGCACAAGATGCCTGTTGCACATCAATATAGATGGTGCACAGTACCAAAGACTGGTCTGCACTTACGCTGTAGTTCCTCAGAAGGCATTTCCTTTACCGGATGTGCCACTATTTACCAAAACAGTGGTTTGAAGTTATTTCTTACTAGTCCTTCTTTCACAGTTTATTTCCGTTTGTCCACCAGGGTCAGTGATAGTGTAAATGGAGGTATAATAAACAATCCACAGCATTCCATTAATATTTCTCCGGATCAGTTGTGATTTTTGTCTGTCTCTTTTGTACATGTTTCTTTAGAAACTGTGCAAGCTGATCCTTGAAAGTACCCTGTAAAGTTTCTGATTTTAGGAATTTTGGTGGGTTTCACTTCTTAAATGTGATCATATTTTTAAGCTGTAATTTACTTTGGGCCAGTACCTTTACAACATCCACTAAAAAATCTAAACATTCTCACAATATTTGAACATATTCAACCAGCCAGGGCATTGAACATTCATTTGTCAGGTAGATCACTGCTGTTAATAGATTTTTTTAACATTTAGCAGTGTTTAAACATTACAATTTATCAACAATTCCATAGCCATGTCTCCATAAATATTTTAAAAGCAATAGTACAAATAAATTCTTCTTTCAGTCAAAAACAATGGGCAGATGATGCTTGAAATTGAAAGCACAGTTCATATATACCATATATGTCCCTTTATTGCCTTTGATCCTATTCATAATCTCAGGAATTTTCTACCCCGGTTCAATTCAAATTCAGAATCTTAAAACTAGCACCGCAGAGCTGCATGTTCTGCATACTGGCTAGGAAATTAAACTCATGCCGCAATGTTTAAATGTTTAATGTGAGAATTCCAGGACGTCAAAATCTCCATTTTGGCAGAGGAAGTGCAGTTGAACCAATAAATCTAGATGTTTACCGCTGTGACAGACATTGGTCTTCTGGAACAGCTCCTGTATGTACTGCAGTGGTGGCTTTGGGGGAAAAACATATTGGGAGATACGTCATGCCATGACAGAACTGCTGCCACTTATCTGAGTCCTGATGACAGGTCTCCAAATCAGGGGTCCTGCTCAAGGATAAAAATACACAATGCCCCTCAGGGGCTGGTACACGTAAACGTTTTTCTATTGATGCTCGCAATAATGGAAATCATGGTTGTCCTAGACCTAAATGCAGGTGCCAGAACGGAAGTTCGAGGTGCAGATCCTAATCAGGTCAGAAGACTTATGCCATTGACACCAGTGGCAGGACTGTTATTATGGTAGGTATTAACCAAGCTTGTAGTGGCTTTGTCATCCCCCACTATCTGAGGAAGGGGAATGCTAAAGTGAATGGATGATACATTGCAATTATTTGGTTGCTGATTACCACCCACCTCTAAATGACCCCATTGCACTGTCTTAAGGAGTCCCCCAGTCAGACCCACCAAACCTTTACATTTAAGGTAAAAAGAATCTTAATATATGATGAGATTCAAGGTCTTGCCTGAACAAACCTTTTAAAACAATCTAACACTGTACGGCAAGGTAAAGCAGAGATTTAAATCCTCTAACCAATTAATTCAATTTTCCTCATACTACAGTTAGCATATTTCCCACTTCTGTTTTCTATTTACTATCTAGCACAGTCTAGACACGTTATTAGTGCTACAATTTCCTAGAGACAGAAAAGTAATCATTTTGCTAAAAAAATCAAAAGAACATAGAACCGGCCTCACTCTTAGGGCCTGTTCCATTGCATCACAGGGGGATTAATTCAACTTTCAAGGCATTTTCCTTCAAAGAAATACACTAAGAAGTTCTGAATAATACAGATGCGCCCACTATTTATGAAAACTGAATCTTCTTAAGAAGCCTTCCAGCACTGAGCACACCACAGACCCAAAGTGATGCTTTCATATTGAAGACAATTAAAATGAAATATAATTTCCACAGAAGTTTCTGAAGTTTCTTGTCAACATGAAGTAACAATTCTGCATTCCCCAAAGACCAAGATATAGCTCTTCAAGATTGTTAGTTTAACTCTTTCATGGTACATCCTGTATGCAATCCAATCTAATGGCAAGATCATTGGCATATAAAAGCAACCCTACATGCTGATCCCACTTTTCAAGTGAAAGTGGACAATTTGTAAAGATTTCAGTGAGATACACAATCAAATCAGGACCAGTGACAATGTTTTTAGACAACTTTCCACCTTTATTCTTTTGTAGTCCTTCATCTCTTAGCAAAACTAGCAGTTCCCAATTCTCTGAATGAAGCAACAATATCACAAGAAGGCTGAAAGACACAGTCCATGTCTTAAGGTTCTCCTACAAGAATACATGATCTACTGCATCAAAGGCACAGAGGACGTTGCCAAAATAACAGCATAAATGGGATGTATACTCTTCAAAAACCCATACCACCTAACATACTGCAAAGGAATGATTGAGAAAGGTATGGCCCTGAGGGAGATCTGTTAATAGGAAACCCAACCTCCCCTTTTCAATACAGGTTTTACTGTTGCTTGCTGCAAAGAGTCAGGAACTGGGTGAGTTTCAATAATCTATTGTCACAGACTGCACACTTGAGCAACGCCATTCAATAAGGACACTGGGATTGTAACTGGGTCAGATACAGGATAGGTCCATATTCAAAACATTGCTAGCAATAGTAAGAGAAGAAATAAGTGCTACTAAAGCTTACTATACTTTATAAAATGACTCATACATAAAGTTACCTGCACCAAAATATAGCTGTCTTAAGAACAGCACCCAGATTCTGAAACTCAATAGTCCAAAATAACAGGCAATGATTTCCACCACTAACTAAAATGTTGTTGCGTCTTATAGCAACATAACAAGATGTTTTTGCTGCCAACATTAGATACAAGAGTTCTTCCTCTGCTGAGATTTACAATTAAAAAGTAAATTGACATCTCTTTTTTCTGAGACATATCCAAGTAATTTATAATATACAACACTGAATCAAACTATGGCCCAGATTTATTAAACTTTAGTATAGGTGCTCATGAGATTTAAAGGGGTGCAACGCAAAGTACAGACCCACTTTTCGCCATCAAATGATTTTTGTATTTTTGCTGAAACAGCACTGTGTGTTGCAGCAATACATCCCAGAAACCCTATGCAGAGTGGGCGTAACGACACATGAACATCACAAACACCATTAGAATTGTATGAAAAGCCAGATGAACTAAAGTCGCATAGAGGCTTGTATGGTATCTTTGCAACACATGAGAACAGGCACACACAGAGGAAAAAGTAATCCATGATATTTGCTGAGAGATTTCTACTGGTGGGTGCACCTAAAGCATAAAATGTATGCAAGTCACCTCTTGCACGTCTTTGGTATCATGGTACAACGCTAGATCATGTTTAGTACTGTTGCACTGTTAATGTGACTGCAACTGATGACATTAGAGGCCAGAGGAGCATAGTCAATAAGGTGCGCAACAATTTCTAGATTTTCATGCAATGCTTCAGAATCAGGCTGTGTGAACTTACTAAACTTGGACCAGTGTGTGAATCCCTAGATTCATAATCGTACCCATTGACCTTTTGTTCCCCGACTGGAAACCAGGGTTTGACATTAGTTTAATTCCACAAAGTTAATACGACACACTAAGGGTTCAGGTAACTCTTCGTTAGATATAGGAACTCCTTCCCTGTTCAAATGTGAGTAACAGAATTTTCTTAACCCTTTCCATACACTGGACAGTCGGAAGCCGCCCGACGATGCAGTGCTCATGTGCGTCGGATGACTCCGGGCAGTCCGCGCACATGGAACAGGAAATCCCTCTGGTGCGAGTACCAGAGGGATTTCATTTAAATATTTTTAGCCTTGGTTCCTGGGGAAGAGCTTCCTCAGCAACCAAGGGTAAAAATATCCACTACCTTGTAAAGACGATGGGCACGCCAACGTCATTACAGGGAAAATAAACGTAAAATTAACTGATTGGATGATTTGCTTTCATTTTCTTTGGTGCTCAGGGGCATATCTCAGCCCACTGAGCACTGATTATAACAGAAGGGGTACAGTTGGAAAGGGGAGAATCACCGCTTTCCAAAGGTACTTTTCCCTAGTAAATCCCTGCTTGGGGATCGCCTCAGGAGGGTGATCCCTAAACAGGGATCCACTCCACCAGGCCAGCAGGGAGGGGGAGTGCCCCTTGGATAAAGGCTTTTGCTCCCAGTTCATTTTTTAAAAGAATACAGTCTTTCTGCCTCCCTCTTCCCCCGGGTGGCAGATGGGGGCAATAGCCCCTAATATGCTCTTCGGGGGCAGAAAACCCACTAGCCAATAGAGACTTTTTTTTTTTTTTTTTAATTAGGAAAGGGTGCGGCTGCCCAGAATGGGCAAGGGCAATGCCCCCACCCACAAAAGTAGGCACATCAGTTCTTAATTTGTAAACAAAAATGTGCCAGTGCCCAAAACCCTCCTCTTAAACATGCAGCTGGTGCAATTAAATGTGCGAACATGGAATACTGAGGCAGCGTAACCCTGAAGCCATCAAGGGCCTCTTCAATCCATTTACAGCTACTCCCTGTCCCTTCAGCTCACTCTTGCACCTTTCTGCTTTCTCCCTTTGTGACGCTTTTTCATTTTTCTCTTTCTCCGTCTTTCCCATATGTGTCTTTTGCTCGCAGTAAACGCTTGAGGCAGAATAAGTGCTGGCCCTAAAAAATAAGTGCTGGTGCTCTGCACCGGCAACAAGAAGCAAAAATTAAGCAAGGAGGCACAGTGTTTCTGCCCCCCTTGGGTGGCTGCCCACCATGGACATGGCCATTCCCCTACCCCAAATAAATGGAGACACAGGGGGTCATTCCGACCCCGGCGGGCGCCGCCCGCCAGAACACCACACTGCGGTCAAATGACCACGGCGGTCATTCTGACTTTCCCGCTGGGCGGGCGGGCGACCGCCAAAAGGCCGCCCGCCCGCCCAGCGGGAAAGCCCCAGCAACGATGAAGCCGGCTCCGAATGGAGCCGGCTGAGTTGCTGGTGTGCGACGGGTGCAGTGGCACCTGTCGCGATTTTCAGTGTCTGCTAGGCAGACACTGAAAATCATTATGGGGCCCTGTTAGGGGGCCCCTCGACACCCGTTCCCGCCATCATGTTCAGGATGGCGGGAAGGGGGTCGGAATCCCCATGGCGGTGCTGTGAGCAGCGCCGCCATGGAGGATTCTTTGGGGCAGGGGTAAACTGGCTTGAAACCGCCGGTTGCCCTTTTCTGACCGCGGCTTTACCGCTGCGGTCAGAATTGCCCATGAAGCACCGCCAGCCTGCTGGCGGTGCTTGCGCGGCACTCTGCCCTGGCGGTTTTCAACCGCCAGGGTCAGAATGACCGCCACAGTCTTCCTGCCCCCCTGGGGCGGGCAGATGGAGGTAATTACCCCCAATCAGCCTCTAGGGGGGCAGACAGCACACTAGACTCCAGGAAATAAAACAAAAATAGAGGGGTGAGGGCATGGTTTTGCCCCCCCCAACTGAAGGGAGCAAGTGTCTTTTTGCCCCCCAACCTAGCGGACTAAAGCATCTCATCCCAATGGCAAGCAAGAGGACATCTGACTCTTTAAGGTATTGATTTCATATATGGCTAAATAGAGGTTGGCTAACTCCCAGTATTGTCCCACTTACAATGGGGAGCGGCTGCACTTTTTGAACTTGAGTGCGCTGCCACCTGGAAAAACCTACCAGACTCAGACACTTCTGAAAACTAAACATCTGGGGGAGTCTAGGGTGGTGTGACTTACATGCACCCCACACCAATTTCTTACCCAGAATGCCCTGCAAACCTCCAAGCTTTTACTGAAATCACACATTTTCCCTACATTTCTGTGATGAAAATTTCCGGAGTCCGCAGGAATCCACAACATTCCTACCACCACCACCACCACTGGCCCATCTGTACTCATAAAAAAAAAACTTTGCCCCACTTATGTGGGTGCCCAAAGCAGGGTCAGCCTAAAAACGTATGAAAAAAACTGCCCTTTGAGTCTGCTTTGGTTCCCCCTCAATTTCTACATGTTTTTGGTCCTTCCATCGTGGCTCCCCTCAGATTCCAGAACTTTTCTGTGATGGAATGTGAGGAAAATGTGTGTTTTTGACAAATTTTAAGGTTTGCAAGGGATTCTGGGTAACAGAACCTGGTGAGAGCCACACAAGTCACCCCACTTGGATTCCCCTGGCTGTCTAGTTTTCAAAAATGTATGGGCTTGCTAGATTTCCCTAGGTGCTAGCTGAGCTAGGGCCCAAAATCCACAGCTAGGCATATTGAAAAAAAAGGGTCAGTTTTGGGTAGAAAAATGTGATGTGTTCACTTTGTGTTTTGGGCCGTTTCCTTTTGCAGGCACTAGGCCTACCCACACAAGTGAGGTACCATTTTTATCAGGCGACTTGGGGGAATGCTGGGTGGAAGGAAGTTTGTGGCTCCCCCTCAGATTCCAGAACTTTTCATCACAGAAATGTGATGAAAATGTGTTTTTAAGACAAATGTTGAAGTTTGCAAGGGATTCTGGGTAACAGAACCTGGGAAGAGCCACACAACTCACTCTATCCTGGATTCCCCTTGGTGTCTAGTTTTCACAAATGTACAGGTTTGCTAGGTTTCCCTAGGCGCTGGCTGAGCTAGAGTCCAAAATCCACAGCTGGGCACATTGCAAAAAAAAAGGGTCAGTTTTTCGTGGAAAAATGTGTGTCCACGTTACATTTTGGGCTTTTTCCTGTGGCGGGCACTAGGCCACCCCACACAAGTGAGGAACAATTTTTATCAGGAGTCTGAGGGGAACACACAATAGTAGAATAAGTGTCATAACCAATTGTCGTTCTCTGCATTTGTGCCTTCAAAATGTAAGACAATGTGTAAGTAAGGAGTTGTTTTAAGAAATGCCCTTTAATTCACATGCTAATATCCTTATCCCCAAATTTAGAAATGTACAAATAACAACTGCTTCTAAACTCCATGTCTTGTGCCCATATTGGAAATACGTATGTTTCCTTGATACCTATTTTTCACTCTTTATATTTTACCAAATGAATTATTGCATACCCGGTACACAATGAAAAACCAATGCAAGGTGCATCTCAGTTATTGGCTCTAGGTACATAGGGTTCTTGGTGAACTTGCAAGCCCTATATATTACCGCAACTAGAAGGGACCATCATACGCAACTGTTTATTGCTTTCGAAAATCTGCCATAGTTTTAGTTTTTTTTTTTTTAACTCTTTTTATTGATTTTATGCGACAAAACAAAAAAACAGATAACACATAAGAAGTGTATGGCTCCATTCTGAGAAAGGGTGAATTCTAGTCACACTTCATGGCAGTATGTTTTAAAATAGCGTTACACATGGCTAAACTTAGACATTTGTTACAGAAAACGAATACGGGACAAAAGCACATCGAAGCCAAGTTGTTGAGCGAAATATACATTGAATAATACAATTATGCTTGCTTGGCTGTCACTTTACCTCTGTACCAATGGCACAGACATCACCCCATCCCATCAGAGCCCTCCTCTGAGCTAGTTATATCCTCTGCAGCAAATTTATTGAGAAGATACCCCCACAACATGATTGCATCCGAGGCACTCTTGTCAGTACAGGTAGTACGCATCTTCATCTCCTCGGTCACCCCCATTCAAGGAGATCCGCCTGCCAAGAAGACACCAGCCGCACTCTATTTCCAAACCATCAGATGGCCACTCGCCTCTTGCCAAAGAACGGGGGCAGCTGGGCCCACCTTTAGGGAATTTTCCGCCCTCTGGGTTTCACCACTACCCCCAAAAGGCAGGCCAACAGAGTCAGAGGGATATCAGTGCCCGATGCTTCCACTATTTTTGGCACCACATCCATCCAGAATGCCTGAATCACAGCACATGCCCAAGTGCAAGAAGGTGGCTCCCATCTCCCCACATCAAGCACACCGTACATCCCATGAGGGGTTCATCCTGTTCAATTGCCAAGGAGTCACATCAGTACGGTGTAAATAGTTGAAGTGAAGCAACTTAAATCTATGGTTGCAGGAAACCCTCCTCATAAGTGCACATGCACGCGCCAGTTAGCATCCTCAATGGGCTCCACAAACTCACGTTCTCAGGCCCCGGGTGAGGTATAGGGAATATTCACCATATCACCCTGAATCGCCCTGTAAAATAAGGAAATGAGGCTGAAGGGAACGCAGCCCACACCTTCCGTGCAATGCTCTCCAACTTAGCATAATGAAGAAAGTGGCACGCTCCCACTTACAATCTGCCATAGGTAAAAGTTACAGATGAAAACGTAGACAGAAATGGCTGGGTTTTTTTCCAACTTAATTTCCGTATTTTTTTATTTCAATTGTACTTTCCATAGAAACACCTTGAAGGGTCTACACCATGGGTACTCGCAAACATTTTCACGGGGGCCGCAGAGTTTGGTCTTTGATGTGACCGAGGGCCGCACTGATGGCAGCAGGGTGGCAGTCGGGGGTTGGTAGTAAAGTGGGCTCAAGGGACACAAAGCTATACTTCTAGTGTCTGAATAGCACAACGTGAAACCATAAACTTGGGAATAATCACGGCTTCTCCCCTTAACCAAACTGTGTGATCCTATGCAAATGTTTTATTTCACTTTCCCTCCTTTATGCTCATTATCACATATGAGGACCTCGCATGACTTTAGGATGTGTGCTGCACAAAACCTTTTTGTGTTTGATTTAATAAACTGTAATTTTTTTGTATACTTGAAACCTAGGCCACCGAAAGAGTGCACATAGCTGACTTGCCTCTTAGCTCACCAAAGGCATTGTTGTCGGGGTGGGAGATGGGGGAGTGAATGTTTCTAAATTCTGGTTGGAAAATTATCACTTTGAAAAAATATATTTCTTCAATGCACTGATATAATCTGGTGAACTAAGGTGAAGGTTCTGCGTGTTAATGAAATACACTTTTTGAATTTTGAGCAGACTTGATCCTGCTTTTACATTTTTGTTTCAAATATGTCTTTAAAAATTAAGGTGTTTCTGATGTTACATTGTACAGAACCCCTCTCTTATCTCAACCTTCAACTCACCTTAAATAAATACTTGACTGTTTATTTACATTTTTTAAATGTTGGTGCTGAGTCTAGCTAAGAGCAGCCCAGTGCTGCTGGGCCGCATGTAAAGGTCAGGAGGGCCGCACTATGAGTATCACTGGTCTACACAAATGAGCCCGTGCTGAATTCGGAATTTTGTCTACTTTTCAGAAATATATAGCTTTCCAGGATCCACCATTAGTTTCACACCCATTTCTACCACTAAATGGAAGCAGGTTGAAAACACAAAAAAATAGGAAAATGGGCTATGGTACACTACAATGGTAAAACTATTGAAAATTTTGTTTTTCTGATTCAAGTCTGCCTGTTCCTGAAAGCTGGGAAGATGATTTTAGCACCGCAATCCCTTTGTTGATGTCATTTGCAGGAAAACAAAACAGATACTTTCTTCTGCAGCACTTTTTTCCCATTCCCCCCCCCCAATTTTTTTTTTTTTGTTTAGCTATGGTTAGGTTAATTTCTCTGTACCCTCCAGGGGAATCCACAACCCTGGGAACCTTTGGAAACCCCAGGATGCTGGAAAAAAGAAAGAATGCAAATTTAGTGTGGGTACCTTTTGTGGGCCAAAGCGAAAAACTAGCTCAATTAGCCAAAAAAAGGCTTAGCACTGGAGGGGGAGGGCCTAGCAGCGAAAGGGTTAAAGATTGCCATGTAGCACGTCCTTCTGCAATGATTCCTTAGAAATAAACAAGTTCCAACATAGTTTACTAATTATCCTTTGGTTTTTGGTTCTTCTACTGAGAATTGTGTTAATCAGGTTATGAACTCTGGAGCTTGTTTTTCCACCTGTATCCTTGCTTTTTAAAGAGGCTAACGTTACTACTAAGAACCCTATAAAGAGGAGCTCGAACCTGATGCAACTATGAGTAACGCCATCTTAATGCTAGGGTAGTTTTTTTTCGTTCTCTGTCAGTACCTATGCTCAAAATTGTTATACTGCATGTTTCCTTTCTGCGTGTAACGTGTAGTGTCACCTAATCACAATCACCTTTTTTGTTGCAGAGCTCATGTTCATTTATACAGCCCGCTTGTTGGAAAACAGAGTTTGGACATCACCAAATTCTTGGACACTTATATTTTTGCAGAGAAAAAGTTCATCTTAAAATATGTAGAAAGTTATTTATACCAAAAACACAACTAGTGAAGAACGCATGATAATACAATGTTTAAAACAATTCAAAGCTGTGCATCTCTGTTTATGCAATGAGCGTATTTGTTCCTGTGATGGTGAAACAAGATATTTAAATTTTCTTTTGTGTATTTTCCATATTTCTCAATATATTGCCATGGGTAAGGGTTTTCTACCAAACGATAATTGAAAAGCATTCATTTTCTTACAAAGTGTAAAAAGGTCACAGCTTGACAAAGCAGATGTTCCCAATCATGAGGAAAGATCACAAAATGTCTTTTCGTGGAGAAATCCTGAAACTCAGCAAGTAAAGCAAACGCCTGGCCCCGGTTTCCCAAAAACGTACCTCTTGTGCATGCACTGGTATATAATAGAAAGCAAGTTGGAATTCTGAAGTTTTAAAAATTGTGCACTCCAAACTCACCTGTACAAGATAATCTCTTGGTAGAAGAGGAAGCCGAACATGTTCCATTAATTTAGCCATGTGTTCCAGGCGAGTATCTTTTTCATAATGTATCCATGAAATAACAGCTTCAAATACCTGTAAATAAAACGTATGCCCGAGTGAAGGGTAGGAATTAGGCAATGTAAGTCACGAACAAAAGCAATGATGTATTCTAAGACAATTTAACTTTGAATACCCTTATGAGAGGTTCAGGTATTTCCAAATTGCTGTTTAGGTAGAACCCTGCTCCCGGAATGGACCGACCCACTGACCACCCCACCCATCAAAATGCACTTTGATGCACTTTCCTTCTCAGTTTAGACAGTAAAGGTCTGGAACTCACTCCTGGCAAAGACAAAAAACAGCTGAAGTTACTTTAAACTTAGGAAGACAGTAAAGAACTCTCCGTTCCTAAAAATATAAAACCCTACCGCGGGCACCACCAGACCAAAACGGCTCCCTGAAGTAGAACGAGTCACCCACATAAAACAGTAGGTATGAACGTACACATGGCTTAACCTATCTCTCACTCATCCTCTCCCGACGCCATGCTGCTTCTGCACGCTAACGGCATCCACCTGGTCATCACGAACAACACTACAACGCTTCCCACAGAGGCAAGACTAGGCACACCATCTATCAACCAAACACGATGTATATATGTGTGTTTGGGGAGGCAACGATTTTTAATACTGTGTCTTTGATACACATGTTTATCGTTGCAGTTTACATGCTTTACAATATTTGGTAAACGTGTCTTGCGTGGTTTTGTGTTTTGCAAAATTGCTTGCATCTAGAAATGCTAATGCACAAGTTCATTTGTTGCATGGTTTGTGATTACACTGTCGAAATGTTGCAAGTTTGAGTAATTTACAATGGGTGATCTTCTGCATTTCAGTTGGACCTACATTGTGTAACACTGTGTGTCATGAATTAAACATAGAATTTGGGAGACGGGTTAGGTAAATGGTATTTGGCTCCAAAAAGTGAATTGTGGATTCACAGGCTGATTGTGTGGATTCATGTGTGCAAAGATGGGGACGAGGAATACCCCAACTCAAGGTGTGCATTAAAGTGTTACCAGCATGTGCTTTGTGCAATTGGGGGAAGAGCAGCAAGTGCTGATAAAACCGGGAAGAGTATTACCCTGTCACGTGAGGAAGAATGGGGGAAAGTGTTGTACGCCATGACGTGCGAAAGTGGGGAAAGGGTAGTACCTAATCACAAGACAAAAAAAAGAGTGGAGAAGTACAGTACCCATGGTGTTGTGGCTGGTATCCACAAGTTACACCCGTGTGTGTTCTGGGACCATTCACCACCTTCTATGAATGGGGAGGTTTCTGTAGGAGCACTTTGCTGGAAGGTAGAGTACATTAGTGTGTAGTGTCGTTGGTGTCCGTTTTGTAGTGTGTTTTTGTTTCACTTATATATATGCTGTAGGACTGGTCGTCATTCTGTACAAAACCAATATTGTACACACCAATGAATTTGGCACGAGACTAAGACCCAGATATTGATAGAATGGAGTTCAACAGCTACAAATGACATTCATATTTATAACACTTACAACATCTTCCCTTAAATCTTCTGGATCTTCTTCCTCAAAAAATAGGAGCCATCCATTCGTGGAACCCCTAAGTGCTCACCTCACTCAATGCTGCAATATCCCAATACATTCTAAAGCAAACATCCTTGACTTGACTTTGTACGTTCCATGCCAGCACAATCTACCATCCTTCACCTGGAGAGATGATTAAGGCACCCACTGCACAATCGTACAGATTCTCCAAGCATACTGGTTCCACTTAAAACACAACAAACAACTCTGCAGATTGAAGGACATCTGTCTTTTCTGCATGGTCACTCCCTATTTTTGTCTTTAGCTGGACCCTATATTTTTGCTTGTTTTAGAACCATGAAATTTAACTTTGATAACCAATACATGTGCCCCCCTTTAAAACGTCCCTAGTATAGAGTACACAATGTACCCTGGGCCTGTACATTAAATGCAACTTGTGGACTGTGTCACCTATTGTGCCAGCCACTACACTGACATTGTAAAACATGGCTTCAGGCCTACCACTGTAGCCAGACTGTGGTACTTTAAACACAGCACTTCAACCAATCAAAATAAACCATTTGACAAGTGAAAATTTCCCTTTTAAATATGAATATGTCACTCATATGTAGGCCTTTTCGTCGACAAGGCAGGGGGCGTGGTATTTAAAAGTAGGACATGTAGAAATGTAATGTTAACCGGTCCGTACAGTGGCTAGCACCCAAAACTATCTTTTGAAGTGGCATACCTACATATCCAATGTACAAAACCAGAGTACAGATTCAAAATCCTATTACTGTAGCTCAGGAACAGGGCTGGCTGGAAAAATAATTAAATAACTGATAGTTATTAAGAGTCCAATTCAATGGTGAAGTCAGATTTTAATAAATATAACAGAAAAGTAAATTTTATTAGTTTGCGGAGGCTAACTTTGCATTGGATCTCCTTCTTCTGACAGCCAGTAGTTAGCTTTTGAACAGGTGTGAAATGCCTTCCAGAAGAACACCAGAGGCTGCCCTGAATAGGCATAACTGACTCCTCTGAACCTGACGGAATATGGAGGGTGGGGACGGTGAGCATTTTTTTTTCATTTACATTAAAGTGTCAAATCCTGATTGACAGGTCTGAGGGGTTTATATAGACTTTGAGGCACACTTGAAAGACCGAGAACAGGATGTCAAGATAATTCTTGTTTATCCACTGTCTGGTTGCTGAAGGACCTGTTTTGTCACAAAAAACCTCTGTCTCTGGGTTTTACATATAAAACTGGGGGCACACCTGATAGGAAGGAAAACAGGATGCCAAAACAATTACTGTGTATCCACTGTCTCGATGCTGGAAACCTTACTTTTGTTCTTCCAGGCTCCTGTCTCTGGGTTTAGTTTGGGTACATTGGCTGTCCCAAGCTGGAATTTAGGGTTAAATTTGGGAGGACAGTAGGATTACCATAGTACATCCCTCCCCCGCTAACACACATAGCCCTCATAGCCCACGTTTAGTGTGGCCAAATACTTTTTCCAGCTTGAACATGCCCATAGAGGATAGAGTTGGTCATGGTATCTTTTACCCCACAGGTTGGGGCATGCCCAGGTGTCATTCCCACATAGTAGCTTGTGCCAGGCATACATGTGGCATCTCCAGAAACCCATTTCAGGACACTCTGTCTGGACCTGAGGAATTTTAGAAGGGACCTGAACCTGGTGTGTGTGATCTGAGAAGTGCCCTGAAGGACTGGACCTGCTCTCTCGTGTACTCAGATCAAAGAAGTGAACTCAAAGGGCCACAATACATCTCCCGTTCAAGCTACAGGGATATATCAACTTACAAGAAATCTTTCCTGCAACTGCCCAGTTGATTAGTGGCAACTGGCCCTGGACTAGAATCGACTGTTGGTCTCTGTCAAACACACAGTGAATCTCCAAGTGCCTCATCTGAGGTCCTGGTAGGCTGTGGAAATGTATTCCTGTGGTAGATTGGGACATAAATTACTAAAGTCAAAAGACAAAATCTTTGCCCAGGACAAACCAGGTCAGTGTATCTGACAGGCACTCCATCACAATCAGAGTCAAATTGCACCTAGGTCCCCGTCTGCCATGACCACTGACTATCATTGGCAATTTATCCTCCTTGGTGCTATTCCTACTTAAAATATTACAAATTCACATCTCCTGTTCCCTTATTGGATTTTTGTCATTTTGGAGTCATTGTATCTATTAAATTGTACTCTATTTGTCTAATTTGGTTAGGGATTTTTATTGTCTTGCATTTCAACTTTATTATCGTTTTCATACTGCATAAATACTTTACAGATTGTCCTAAGTTACTCCTGCCACTCTATGTCATAGCTACCAGGGAGTTGAGCAAATAAGGGTTTTGATTATTCCTTGAGTTAGGTACCCACATCAAATAACAATCTAATTTCTTATACAGATATTTCCAAGACTACCACAAAAACCTCCTAATGCGGATCCTCCATTACCAAGACAATAGCATTCTACCTCACCTTGACACTGATACCACAACAAAATGTATATCTTGAATCCAGCCACTCTTTCCTTGGCACTGTTAAACACACTGCAACAGCTAAGAGAAACGTTCAGACTTAACAAGCACTACTGCAATCAAAGCCTCACTATCTGTGGTGTAGTCAACAAAGAAGTAACCTCAGGGCTAGCATCTCTTCTCACAGTCCTTCAAAAAAACCAAGAAATTATTTTTTGGTCAACAACATTACAGACGTATGATCAAACAGCGCACAGCTTCAAACACCATTTCCAGCTTCATTCCAAGCTGACATTATTTTAAACCTCACTCTGTAACTGATCTTCTCAATGTCTTCCCATCAGTCAAGACCATCTCCTACAAAAACAACATCCTCCCATCGATCTTCACTAACTACCTTGCCAATGAACTACTGATCCTGTCCCTTCACTAAAAGAACATTCCCCTCCAAGTTCAATAAAAGGCAAATTTTAAGTCCTCCTTAGAACCTCCACATGATCTAACAGAATAAACAAACTGCTGCCCAGCCACACACCTCCTCATGCCTAGGCCAAATGAAAACAGCAGTGACTAATCAATTTCAACCACATTTAGACTTTTACATCTGTTCCTTACAAACCAGTAGGGTACATTACTTCAGAACATCACAGAAACAGCCAACTGGAATGAATTCAGTAATGCGGTCTGTGTGTTAAACAGTAACACCAATCTGTTCATCAAAACTATGGGGGTCATTACGACCCTGCCGGCGGCAGTAAGGTGACTGTTACCGTCCGCTGGCCCAGCGGAAATGTCATAATAGGGAGCCAGGAATACCGCTGGCAATGGCGGTATTCTGTCTCCCGCAGCCTCGGTGGTCTTTTTGCAAGACCGCCGAGGTCGTAATGACCCCCTATGTCTCTCTACTGCACTGGAAGAGTACAACACTATCTAGCAGTATGGACATAAGAGAAACCTTTGTGAAATGGTTTGCCTCTTAATTCATTTGATCCAGATGTACTAATCGAGATCCGCTTTCTTTCTTGTCTTCCCCCAATGATATTCATACTTGCAAGAGTCTTTTGGTATTTAACACATTGACCTAAAAGCATTTATCCACTCATCCATCACTACTGTGATAAAACACACATCATCAGGATACAGTTTATGACCTCTCATGCAGACCACATTTCAAACGTTAACTGGGTATGACCGTCCCGTCTCTGGCGGGATCAACACATTAAGAAGGCTGAAGAAACTCTTCAAGCGATACAAGACAACACGAGGAAAACAATCACCCAAGCCCTCATCACAAGCTGGCCAGACTATGGAAACACAATGTATGCAGGCATTACCAACCAGTTCACATGAATACTGCAGATCGCCCATATCACAGAAACCAGACTAGTCCTCAATCTACTAAGCTGAGCCCAAATCACTCCACAACTTAAGGAACAACACTGACTCCCAATACATAGGCGTACACACTTTAAGGTTCTCACCCACACCTACAAAGCCCTCCACTACACTGGCCCTGCATATCTGAAAAGCTGCATTCACTTCCAGCAACTCTTATAGACACTTCTGCCCTGTTTGAATCTCACTTGCACTAATCCCAAGCATACACAAAAGCAAAGCAGGGGGTCATGCCTTCTCATACCTAGCCCTTAAAGCCTGGAATTACCTCCTACAACACATCAGAGCATTCTCTTCTCTGCTTGACTTTTTTGAGAAGATATAGACCTATTGCCTGGAACGACCTCGCAGCAGCACATCAGTGCCTCTCCTCCTCTCTGCTTGACTTTCATGATAAGCTATAGACCTACAGCCTGGAACGATCTTGCACAAAGCATCAGTGCTTCCATCTCTCTGCTTGACTTTCATGAGAAGCTATAGACCTATCGCCTGCAACGATCTTGCACAAAGCATCAGCGCCTCCCCATCTCTGCTTGACTTTTGCAAGAAGCTGAAGACCTCGCTTTTCAAGTATGGCCACAAGGCTAGCCTCACTCACTTGCTACAGAGCACCTGGATCTCTGCACGGGTGATAACTGCGCAAAAAAAACAAAAAACGATAACATAACTTAACAAAACACATGCCTTGCAGCCACAAAGATATGCATCAACTTGCTACCCTTTCACAACTGTATCTGTGAAGGCACTGAATGCAAAGAATAAGTACTATACCCACTGTGCTGCCGCAACAAACGGTAAGCAAGTTGTATCGCTACCAGAGCTGTAACAATACTCTGCACAATGCCGCTAATAAACTGTAAACACTGTGCAAATCTCAAAACATCAACAACAGTGAAGAGTATGCTCACTCTGTAACTCAAAATTGTGATAATACCCAATTCAAATTACCATAAATGACTAGGTTTGACATTGACAGCAAAAATCATTATGCACATCAAGTAACCACTTAAAACCAGTAGTTGGGGTGGGCGGAGCTCCTGAAGTTCCAGGCAGGGTCCCTGTTGCCACTTGCCAGCAGCCTGGCTCTCTGCCTCCCTCTGCTCCCGGGCCCGGCCCAGGCTGTTGGCTGAGGGAGGCCTGGAACCAGAGCTGGAGCTGGCAGCAGCTCCATGCAGACGTTGGCTGAGACTGTCCATTGCAGCCCTGTCTGCGGTTGCGCTGTGTGGTCCATAACTGGGCTGTAGTGCGCACGCAGTGAGCTTTGCTCCGCTGGTGGGGCTAGCAGAGTTTTTGTTCGAACTCTGAGCTCCAAGCGGAGTGCCAAAATCTTGGTTAGCTCCACCAACAGAGCAGAGCTCACCGCCCACCCCTACTAACCAGCAAGTGCACTCATACACTCTTGATCGTCTGGTAATGAAACCGTATCTTCTGCACTCACCTCACCCCACAACGAGATGCACAATAAACAGATAAAGATCACAGTACATCCAAATTACGTTACTTGACTTTTCCCTGTTTCTTTTTCTCAGGTCTAATTATCAGTGCATTTTCCACTCGTCCTTGTTTGTGGCTTTTCCCTGTCGCTTTTTAGTCTAAATCTCTTGCAACGGCTCACACCCTCTGTTCCTTTTGAGTTTCTTGAACATTTTTCTCCTCAGTTCAAATTCTTCTGCACTTCGTGGCTTTTACCTCTGCGTATGCTTTTGTTCTCCTATTGACTAACAATCTGTTAAGCAGCTTGCATGCATGTCGGTCGATCATTTGCACACTTAGGTAGTTTATTATTTTTAAAAAATGAGACGTTAAAAGTCAATGTGTTAAGGTTTGCTATGCGGTATTATCAGTCATTAGCGCTAGGTTTGTTATGTAGTTCACCCTGCCAGTGTGCTGCTTTATTTTACCCAGCACAGAATATTCAGATGTGAATTGGAAGAGAGCACCTAATGAAAGAATTTAGACTTGCGTTATTTCACCATCAAATAATAAACTCCGCAAATAGTATCATCATGTCTTCATAGGGCAATGCATGCACCTTTATAAAGCATAAATACTTAAAGGTAGGACTGGTGCCATTCATGAATGTGCATAGTGTTTCAAGCATAGGCAGGTGGAAGGTGGTTGAAAGGAGGAGGGACACCGAGACGTATTTGTGATCCTTAAAGTTGCATATCCCCTTACTCAATCCAGATCACCCAACCTTCACTTTACACGCACACTTCTGACTGAGCTGACTGAGTTCAGCTTCTTTGTAACTACAGGCAGCTGAGTAAATTCTCCTGTGGGGCTGACTTCCTGTGACATGACCTAGAGCAGACCCAGATACAGCCAGTACGTACAATGAGGAGGCAACGGATATCAGGAGGGAGCGACGCTACTTGCAGAACTGCATCAGCTATAAATTAACGTGAAGCACACTGAGTAGATGGTGCAATACTGGGGAGCAAAGCTAGTGAATGAGTTTCCAGGATATGCTTTTCTCAGCATCAGTTCCCTGTCATAGACCAGCATCTGCATTTTCAAGTGCCTTGCCTGATACTGGGTGGTTAGCAAGATGGTGGGTTGGAGGGATATTCATTATCACTACTCAACTGTGTGCCTACACAGTCTCAATGCTTGTGTACATCTCTGCTGGGGGACTACTAAGTATGAGGTAAGGCGCACTCATTTGTCAGTGTGAGCCATATTACTGAAAGTTTTTTATCAACTACTTAGGCCAAGAATTCCCAGGTATAAGTTCTATAAACTATACCAGGTAGGTGACTGAACCTTTACAAACACTAGTGAGTGACCAGTATTGACTTACTGTCTTACTTTATGTTCTCGATTGAGCAGATGGCACTCTGTGATTGGAAGGGTACTGGCGGTCCTGGTATATTTTCCGTTACCACACAATGTTGGGCAGGGCAATTTAGGTTTTTTAAACAAGTACAAAGCTGGGACAACCTACCATATCCAAAGCCAAGTACAGCTACAATGTTAGCACCAAAACAGATGAGGCAACCATCCATGCGAGATCCTGTAGAATTAGACTGAAGGTGATGGTGTGTCATGTGTAGTGAGAAGGCATCTTGCAGGTATGTGGGG
This sequence comes from Pleurodeles waltl, assembly GCF_031143425.1. Lineage (NCBI taxonomy): Eukaryota > Metazoa > Chordata > Amphibia > Caudata > Salamandridae > Pleurodeles > Pleurodeles waltl. Next base: position 773,947,041 of record NC_090446.1, on the reverse strand, counting down.
AGCCGTTGCAGCAGTTGAGGAGTGCTCCTTTTTGTGGTCTTCCATTTTTTTTTGGTAGTGGCTTGGTTGCTGGACGCAAGCATGGAAAGGAGCTGCATTTTTGCCCTTGCTGATAGGAGTGCACGGTGATTGCCCCAATGAGCTAAAGGCAAGCAAAATACTGAATGTGGTGGCTCATCTGACAGTCCACTAGATGACTAGATATATAAGATAAATATTCTGCACTGTTAAATACAAATCACACTAGCCGCCTTCAAAGAATACTACAGTTAGGTTCTTACAGGATTATTATGTTCACTGTGTCTGATTTGAGAAATATAGATATTGATGGGACTCCAAAATGTAGAGGGAGATGATTACATAAGGAAGTAAAGTGAATTAAATATGAGGCACTCTTACAATTTATGTACTAGCCATTAAAGCTCCAATATTTGAATTATTTTTGGCACAGAGAGGCTGTGTACGGTCATTTTTCTAAAAAAAACTAGAAGCAAGTAAATTATTGACTTTAGGGGGTCCGTTGGCAGCTCACTTAAAGGGCTTCATATATTGGGCAAATATTCTGCAATGTCAGATATAAACGACATAGGCAGCCTGTACAAAAAATACAGGTACGTAGTAAGGTATATGCAGAGCTAAAATTCCCACAGTGCCCGGTTTCCCAAATACACATCGATGGAACTCTCAAGTTGTATTAGAGACATTCATACAAAGCAGTAATTTGGATTAAAATATGAGGCTCCTTTATGATCCATGCACTAGCAATTTTTAACTCTAAAAGTAAAAATAAGTAGGAATAAGTAAAAAGCTAAGACAATGCAATCCTTTCCGTATGCTAAATGATGAGGAGCATGTAAAATGTGCCTTGCGATAACACCAGGTGAAAGAATATAAATGAATGAGTGGGAACAAACTGACATGGAAACATGATATGAGAGTTTTAAAATTAAGTTATTGTTTTATTTCACGTTTGCAAGAAGCAATTTAATGCATGTTTTGCATGTAAAATGGAGAAGGGACTACTATTTCCTTAATTCCAGGCAGTAAATGGTCCGCGATATCGACTGACATATATCACAAAGTAAGAGAATGGTGCCATTATCGAGTAAATAAGGCCAGAGAAGAGTGAAACACGTTGGGTTGTTTTCCTGCACTGTGATGCATCTCTAAATAAAAATAAAAAACTGAACATAAAAATGCTTGTAAGTGTGCACTTGTGTCCGATATCGGACCTTTTTGTGGTAATTTGGCAGGCAATATTTCCTAGTGGCGGTGCCAGGCAGGTGGTTATAGTTAGATCTGCTTTTCTGTAGACAAAAGTTTTTTTGGTTTGCTAATAACTTTGGCCCCGTTTGATGAATCTTCATGAAACTTTCCCAAAAAATATTAATTCACTTCAGCTTCTTTCTGGAAAGTTTTCGGGTGACCGGTCAAGTGAGAGATGAGAAAAAAGGGGCACCCCAAAACGTAAGATCCCCATGCATTTTTACACAGACTTCTTTAGACACGGCTACAGTAAAAACAGCTCAACAGAATGACACCAATATAGGTAGGAAGCTAGATATTGGTTCACAGATTGAGCCTTTTAAGATTTGGTGAAATTTTGTTCATTAGTTTTTGAGAAATTAAGGCTAAAAATTAACTGTATATTTGGATGGTTGGGAACACAAATTAAAAATGGAGGCATGTGAGTGGTCGAGAGGCCAGTTTTTCCCGTTAGCCTTCACGCTCTCACGGGAGCAAGATTCTCTCGCGATACTCACAAGCGGTCTGATTGGCTGGCTGTTGGAATGTTAGAAATGAAATGGCCTCCATTACGGTTTACTTTGAAAAATTAGAGGTGTTGTGGAAATGAAGTTAAAAAGCTATATCCGGGTAGCAGAAGGGAATGCTGTCCCTTCGATTAAAAGAAGAGGTGTCTAAGGATAAATATTCTGAAGATTATAAATGTATATTGTCTTTACCTAATTTTTACAATATCATGGGTCTCTCGCGGGACAGTGAATAGTAAAAATGAGTAGATGAATTCACAATACATTCTATTAGTAGGAATGGATATTGTGGTGCTTGTTTTTGAGAGAAAGTATGTAACAGATTAACACTGTGATGAGTAAATGGTTTGTTCCTATTTAAAAAAAAATGCTACGATCTTGTGAGACTCATGAGAGCTGGTGAAATAACAGGTGAAGGCAAGCTTTTAGGTGCTCCTGCTCTCATAAGAGTCTTGCAAGAGTTTGTTTGAAAGAAAAAAGGGGAAGCAATACAAGCAACTGAGAACATAAAACTATAGAGTTGCTCTGAAAAGAGCTATTTTTATTAACCGTTTTCAACAACAAATTTTTGTGTTTTCAAACATTTAAAAACTTTTTGGGTATTTTAATTTTGTTTTTAAAGGGTAGAACAAAAACATACACATTGAGGTGTAAAACAAACACCAACAGGAGAAAACAAAAAGGAGAAAAAATACAAAAATGTTTTAAAAAATCTACTGCCTAGGTAGGCATGTGTGTGCTTGGACAAGTTTGTCTTGGGCAGACCTGCTTTTCTCTGAAGAAAATATGATCTGCTTCACAAGTCTACACAAGGATAAAGGCAGACAGTTCTATTCAGGGCAAGTGGGGCCAGTGCCCCACCTATAACTGTTCTGCCCCTCCCCCCTCCCCCCCCCCACCTGCCTGTGCCCCACCGCCGGTGACAGCCAATGCCAGTAAAAAGAGACATCGACCTCTCAGCCTTGAAATAGCCATGTTGTTCCTGTTCACAATGCACATTTTACTCACTAATGCATTTCATAAGAATTTTGGATTTTTCTAGGGACTGTATGTTTCTTTAGTTTTTTTAATGAAACATATTACTCAGGTATAGTGCATACTGTGAAAAGTCACTTCTGTGTATCTGATGAAGTTTAGGTTTGAGGTGGGTGGCAAGGGCATGAGTTACAGTTACTTTAGGGCACAAGCTTTAGTTACCGCTCAGCGGCTTTATTAATTTAAAATGTTATGTCTTAAGTGATATTTTCACCTAAATATAAAGTCTCTTTAACCTTTGGTTTTTGCAGTGCAGTGAATTTCTAAGGTTTTATTAAAGGTAAAGTAAGATAGTCTTTCAATTCCAAACTACAGGGAGTGCAGAATTATTAGGCAAATGAGTATTTTGACCACATCATCCTCTTTATGCATGTTGTCTTACTCCAAGCTGTATAGGCTCGAAAGCCTACTACCAATTAAGCATATTAGGTGATGTGCATCTCTGTAATGAGAAGGGGTGTGGTCTAATGACATCAACACCCTATATCAGGTGTGCATAATTATTAGGCAACTTCCTTTCCTTTGGCAAAATGGGTCAAAAGAAGGACTTGACAGGCTCAGAAAAGTCAAAAATAGTGAGATATCTTGCAGAGGGATGCAGCACTCTTAAAATTGCAAAGCTTCTGAAGCGTGATCATCGAACAATCAAGCGTTTCATTCAAAATAGTCAACAGGGTCGCAAGAAGCGTGTGGAAAAACCAAGGCGCAAAATAACTGCCCATGAACTGAGAAAAGTCAAGCGTGCAGCTGCCACGATGCCACTTGCCACCAGTTTGGCCATATTTCAGATCTGCAACATCACTGGAGTGCCCAAAAGCACAAGGTGTGCAATACTCAGAGACATGGCCAAGGTAAGAAAGGCTGAAAGACGACCACCACTGAACAAGACACACAAGCTGAAACGTCAAGACTGGGCCAAGAAATATCTCAAGACTGATTTTTCTAAGGTTTTATGGACTGATGAAATGAGAGTGAGTCTTGATGGGCCAGATGGATGGGCCCGTGGCTGGATTGGTAAAGGGCAGAGAGCTCCAGTCCGACTCAGACGCCAGCAAGGTGGAGGTAGAGTACTGGTTTGGGCTGGTATCATCAAAGATGAGCTTGTGGGGCCTTTTCGGGTTGAGGATGGAGTCAAGCTCAACTCCCAGTCCTACTGCCAGTTCCTGGAAGACAACTTCTTCAAGCAGTGGTACAGGAAGAAGTCTGCATCCTTCAAGAAAAACATGATTCTCATGCAGGACAATGCTCCATCACACGCGTCCAAGTACTCCACAGCGTGGCTGGCAAGAAAGGGTATAAAAGAAGGAAATCTAATGACATGGCCTCCTTGTTCACCTGATCTGAACCCCATTGAGAACCTGTGGTCCATCATCAAATGTGAGATTTACAAGGAGGGAAAACAGTACACCTCTCTGAACAGTGTCTGGGAGGCTGTGGTTGCTGCTGCACGCAATGTTGATGGTGAACAGATCAAAACACTGACAGAATCCATGGATGGCAGGCTTTTGAGTGTCCTTGCAAAGAAAGGTGGCTATATTGGTCACTGATTTGTTTTTGTTTTGTTTTTGAATGTCAGAAATGTATATTTGTGAATGTTGAGATGTTATATTGGTTTCACTGGTAATAATAAATAATTGAAATGGGTATATATTTTTTTTTGTTAAGTTGCCTAATAATTATGCACAGTAATAGTCACCTGCACACACAGATATCCCCCTAACATAGCTAAAACTAAAAACAAACTAAAAACTACTTCCAAAAATATTCAGCTTTGATATTAATGAGTTTTTTGGGTTCATTGAGAACATGGTTGTTGTTCAATAATAAAATTAATCCTCAAAAATACAACTTGCCTAATAATTCTGCACTCCCTGTAAAACACCACTTTAACCTTTTTTTTCCCTGTTAATTCCTATGGTGTTATTTTATGTAAAGATGTCAATCACTGTGCAATCCACCATAGGCACCAACCTCCTCGTGGGCACCAAACACCCTGTGGGTACCCAACCCCCCTTTTTTGTTGAAATATATAAATAAAAAAGAGAGGCCTATTGGCTTTAACAGGAGGTGAGCAAATCAACACATATAAATTATATCTAGTGATTTTGCCAAAAAGTCCCCAATATTTATATTCAAATGTATATGTTATAAATACATACATTTGCAATGTATACATATTATCACAAATATTGTAAATAAAGTATTTTTGAAACAACCATAAACTGGTCGCTGAGTCTTTTTTCAAGGCAAAAAACACAGCAATGGAACCAACTACAAGGGGTCTCTGCATTGCAGCTGGGAGTGCTTTAACAAATATAGTAAGCTCTTCTGGGTCATGGTCTCAATGACACAGAGCGTTACTCTGTTTATGTTGCTGGGGGCTGCTTTGCTCCCTACAGCCATCCAAAACATAAAAAAAATGCCTGACTGTGCCCCTTCTAGGGGCACCACAATGATAACAATTAAAAAGCCCTTGCTGGACATTAAGGCACACTCTTTGTCTGGAGCAGCAAATTCTAAATGAGTGGCACCTGCAGCTCATTTTTTATACTTTTTTTAGGTTTTTTTTTGGGTCCCTCTGATTTCACCCCAGGGTACCCTTACCTTATGTTCACTTTGGACAGCAGGGGGAGCTCCAAGGCCACATGGCTCCCCAGCCAGCACTGCTGCTTTGCTCCCACCAGGCAGGAACACCATTTTATTATTGGCCCCAGGGTGGGGTCCCCGGGGCCTGTGCAAGGTTCGGAAAGGGTAGGCACATGTCTCCTTCCATTAAAAATAACTTTGGAGATGGGGTCCTTGGGGCCTTCCATAGGCTCTCTGAGGGGTGAGCCACACACCCCCTTCCAATTAACATCACTCTGTCCGCAGGGGATGGGATTTCCAGGGCATTTCAGAGGGTTGGGAAGAAGGCTGCAAGTTCACTCACCAAATTTAATTACTTCGCTGCTCCACCCCCAGGGGAGAGAGAGGCATTTATTCAAAAAGGATGGGAGACCAACATTTTTTATAAAGTACAGTTTAAAAAGTTTTTAAAACTAAGCAGAACACAAATATTGATTAGCAACATTTAAAGATGGGCTCTGAAAGTGGCACTTTGAACTATAACACCCAGAATGCCCTGTGTCTATATAAGGTAGGTAAATGAGAACCATGTATGCCTACAAACTAAAACCACCTGAGGAAGACGAAATGTTGAAACGCGTAGTGGTGTTTGAAGTGCTGCTCTGTGGAATAAATGGAATCTGCTAATCTTTACCTCTGGGCGTGCAGCAATTCTTGTTGGTATATATATATATATATATATATATATATATATGTTACGTATGATATGATGCACTGTTTGGAATTAAAAGCACGAAGCGACCCTGCCGAGTCCTGTTTTCAGTGCTGCAGAGTGGCAAGATTGTGAGCTACTGTGAGGCCGGATTCGATGGTGAGTATGTACATATACGTATATGTATTATTTGAGTCTTAACCCTTGAGGTGGACCAGGGTCCAGCGGTCTTTATTTTAAAATATTTAGGAAAAGGGCATGGATACAGCCACCCATAATGAGCAACTCCTGGCCTCGGTGACCCCATCCCCTGAGGCCGAATGAACATTAAAGGGGAGGTGGAATGGGGTCCCAATCGCTGAGCCTCTGCTAAAAACTTTCAAAGAGGGAGGGAGCTGCATGCCTTAGGGATCCCATCCCCCGAGCCTGATACTTCAATGTCCCGGTAAGCCTACTCCCAGGGCATTGTGGTTCCATGCATGGGACAGTGTAGGCATAACCTGCCTGCACTCTCCTGAGCAGGGAACTTCACTTTGGTCCTGCTTAGCAGGAGCAGTAAAAAAAAGAAAAAGGCTACTCACGCCTAGATGGGATCAAATAAAAGGTGCAGGCTCCCGCCAGCATCCAGTATGGTGCTTCTGGAGCCGCTGGGGCTCCCTCCCATAGTCCCCAATGTTGTGGATGCCCTGGGTGGGCACGGGGCACCCACCTATATTATTTTTAAAAATGTCCGGCTTCTGCCTGGGAAGCAGGCTGGGGCTCCCCCCACAGCTTCCAAATAAAAAAGGAGCTGTAGATGCCCTGGGTGAGAACCAGGGAACCCACTAGTTGAAAAATATGCCGACTCCTGCCGGCACATACTATGTGCGTGGCAGGGGAGTTGAGATGGTCCGCTGGTACCCTGAGGCTCCCCGTGGACTCTAAATAAAATTAAAAATGTTGGCGTCCCGGGCAGACACACTAAAACCTTTAAAAAACATGGGTAATAAATGAGAGGCAAGAGTTGCTCATTTATTATTCACTGCTCTGTGAAGGAGCACCCCATAATGCCCTGTGGGGTCTATTTACATTTTATTTTTGTTTTTACCTTGGCTGTGTCCCTACTAGTGGCTGGGGTACCACCAAGCATTTTTGTAATGTAGTGGGGGCATCAAGGAGTGCATCCCTTGAGTAAGCCAATAGGCTCACTTTTTATATTTTGTTTTGTGACTCTTGGACAAAATCAGTAAGTCTGCCGGAGTCTTGCGAGGACCTGAAATACCAACCACATGCTGCGCATACCAGAAGGCTATGCGTGGTGTGGGGTTGGCTGTTTGCAAGGGGTTGGACGCAGGGCTTGGCCACAGGCCAGGAACTGGTGACCAACCCCACACCACGCATGGCTGAAGAGGGTTGGCTGCCCATGGGGGGGTTGTATGCAGGGTTGCTTGCCTGTGAGGGGTTGACGGCAGGGCCTGGATGCAGGCTATATCCTGCGACGAACACCACACATGACCAAAAGCTGTGCGCAGCTTGAGGTTGCTTGCTCGTGAGGGGTTGGAGGCAGGCCCAGGGCACAGGTAAGGGAACTGTAGCCCACCCAATGCCACTCACGGCCTTCGTGTGGTTTGGCTTTACGTATGGTAATAAAATATAACTTTATGTTAAATCAAGTCTAGAAATTCACTGAAAAAGGGTTAAAGTGATGTTATAGTTAGGTCAAAGTTTCAGTGACAACATAAAGTTTTAAATTTAAAAAAAAGACTGAAATTCACCAGAAATATTGATCTCTAGTGCCTATAACTTCCATGCACAGCTAATTACACCACATATTACATCACTCATGACATATTCTGTACCATCATTGAGAACATCACTACAACAGTTGAAACAGCATTATTGGTGACAAAACTTTGCATGGCAGGGCACATGTTATTGTTACCACATTAGTTTCAGAATCCTCTTGGAAGAAGGTACCCTCATTTCCTTGATGAAGTGCCAGGCTCTCTCGCTCGATCAGAGCACTTTGAGATATGGTTCACAGTGGGCAGTTTATTATATTTCTAACTACTTATTGTTTCCTTACGTCAGGACTGCAGCAAGTGCAGCACCAAAAGCAGAAGCGTAGTCTCTGTGCTTGCTTCTTCCTCCACCTCTTTTTTCATGTGCCTGCTCCTGATGTAACTGCCTTCTCAATGAATGGCCTCTAGGCACTTCATTAGGATTTGAAAGTCTCACTGAGCCCCCGTGAATTACCTACAGTGTATGTATTGTTCAGGTGACAGCAGCATATTGATTGTAAATCGATTATGCTCAGCCTTTCTCAGGCACAAAAATCTTCATACCTGGGGCTAAGCTATTTCAGATTCTTTGGTATGCAAAACTAGTAGGCCAGGGCCTCACCTCCCACAATCTGCAAGCCACCACCAATGAATAAAATTAAAATGGGCACGCCCACACATTATTGGAGAAAAGCATAACTGGATCAAGCAAGTAGTATATGTAGAATGAATAGCACAGTGAAAGGTGTGGCACATAGATATATTAATGACAGGACAGGGTTTGGCTCCCTAGTTTCTCATACACTTGGAGAGCAAGAGGATAAAAACACCTATGTACAGCCTCCCAGCCTATATCACTAAACACAAAAGGTACGTACGATAATAAGATTCTTTTTCTTGGGTCTTATAAATATCTGCAGGTGTCCGTAGGCACCTCATTCAGTTGATTGGGGCATGCTTCGTCATAGGTAACCCCTTCCCCCAAGATAGGTTAGTACCATCTTAAGGGACTTAACCAAAGGTTGAAATTTAAGCTAAATCTTTTATCTGGTCAAAAGCTCTGGCTGAGTTATTAAAAATACTGTACAGTACACAGAGACTTTTCTCGCTTTATTACTGGGTAGCCTTGGTATGATTAATCTATATCTGGGATGTCCATCTAACACAATGATTAAAGCATCCCTATACCTTTGAGCTATTTTAATGCCTAATAATGTAATGTCAGAGGACTTCATCAGGGTGATAGCAGATTGCAGATTCCTACCTATCTACTGTGATTCCTTGTTAGTTTAAGTTAATATGTGTAATGAGGCCTACTTTCTTATACCCGAGGTATATAGATCGGACACCCTACTTAAAAGTATTTGTTGTCTACGACCTCCTTGTCCAGTGCTCATCTTCACTCACTCTTTTGTTCCCTAGCCGACTAACGGCCTGATTACGAGGCTGGTGATTTTAGGACCACAAGCCTCGCTGTGACAGTCCGACCACCGCAACTATGGTGGTCTGACTGCCACATTATGACCCTGGCGGACGGACCCACCTGGGAACCGCCATCCCCACCCTGAACATGGTTGCCGACGTGGTGGTGAAGGTTGGAGTTGTAACCAGAAGGGCGGTACCGAACTCAGCACCGCCTCGCTGATTACAACCCCACTTTCCGCCAGCCTTTTCATGGCGAGGACACCAGTGCCGGGGGCCACAGGAGGGCCCCTGCATTACCTATGGCCATGGCATGGGAAGTGCATGGGCCCCCCCGCCCAGCACCATCGGAATCTGCACTGTCTGCAATGTGCACATTCCGAGGGTGCTGGAGTGCGAGGATATTGGCCTCAGCTCATGTAAAGGCGCTGAGGCCAATATCCTCGCACTGTTCCCGCCAGGCTGTTCCCGCCGGTCAGCCCGGTGGGAACATTGTAATACACTCGGATGGGATGCCACCGGTATAACGGTAGCGTCCTCCCAAAGGCGTCTGTGGTCTGCTTTTAGGACCACTAAAGTCATAACGAGGACCTCAGTTTGTAAAGAGTTTCTAGGATTACCTTCAATCTTTTTTTATTTTTTATTTATTTGTTTATACAAATTTGCATAAACCAACAACAACAGCCCCAGGAGCTATGAGTACAGCACAAGGAGCGCATAAGTGTGCATACAGTAATGTCAGGGATAACCAAGAGCATAGTCCGATGAAACAAGGATCCCAGCGAGGCCCGAGCCATAAGTTCAAGTACCATCCCATATATGTGGCAAGAGCAGCGACATAAAGCACATTCCCAGGGGTAAATCTGAATGCAGGAGCTCTCAGGGTATATACTTAACAACAACCACAACAGTAGAAGGATGGAGGCGGCAGAGCAGACTCACGTAGCAGGATCATCCACCAAACAACATTCTCCACACTTACGGGAGCAATACCCAATCCAAACAGTCATATGCGTGGCACGCGTGCGCTGCTGAGGCTCTCTCAATTTAGCCAGAGGACTCCAAAAAGGAGCGGAACGGCACCCAAATGTCTCTAGGGCGAGAGCACGCCGGGGCAGGTCCCAAAAGATTGACAGCTTCTCCTGACAGAATGCAGCATCACGCAGCCAATCAGACCTCCACGTGGCCCTACCCCGCCCCCAGCAGATCGGCACTCTTCTCTTCTCCAGCAAAAGCAGCATACCCACGAGGCGTCTCCACTCCGACGGCACCGCATCCAGCAGGCCCAGCACCGCCACCACAGGGGAGAAAGGCAGATTCCAGCCAGTCATTCCAGCTATCGCATGCATCACCTCTCACCAAAAGGCACACCTCTCCACAATTCCACGCCAAATGCAGAAAATCAGCATCCAGCGCATGGCAACGTTCACAGCGCGCATTGTCACGCAACCCCATAGCACACAGACCGCGGGGTGTAATATTAGCGGTGTAAGAATTCAAAGTGTATGAGCCGCAATCTATAGTTAGGCGACAGTGTCCTCATATGTGCGCAGCAGCTTCTCCACATAGCCTCAGTAATATCCTCCCCAGCATTCCTCTCCCATTTAGCCCTAGGAGCCTCCACATCCGCCTTCCGCTGCTCCTGCATACACCTGTACAATTTAGTAATAAGCTTGCGCGGCGACTGCGCGCGCCATAACAACTCAAGCGCCTGACAAGTTTGAGGCATAGTCGGGAGGCCAGTAAATCGCGCCCGGAGCATCGCGTATACCCGTAACAAATATAGCCTATGCAGCACATTATCAGCCCCATCACTTAGCGCCTCCTCCGGCGACTGCAAGCGCTCGTTCACGAACCAGTCCCCCAACAGAGACAACCCGGAAGCAGCAAGAAAATCCCACAGTCGCGCGTCGCAGGACATCCTCTCATCTGCAACATCTAGGACCGGCATCGCGGGCGCAAAGGGCTCACACCTGTCCGACCGACGCATCAGAGCAGCCCAAGCCCCAGAAGTGCACGCAACGGTGGCCACTCCCTTGGGTCGAGTCCGGGACATACACCCAAGCACCCTCGGCAGCCGGTCCGGCCACACCGCATCAATCTCAGCCGCAAGATGAGGTAGATACCCCACAGGGCGAATCCAAAAGTACGCAAAGTGAGCCTGAGCACAGTAATAGTACAGCTCGAAATCAGGGGCGGCAAGCCCTCCCATCTTGAACGGCAGCGTCAGCTTCTCCTACGCAATCCTGGGCTGCCCACCTGCCCACCTGCCCACACCAGCCGCACCAAAGCCGGCCTAAGCCTCCGTAGGAAGTTCACGGGCAGCACCAGCGGAAGGTTAACAAAAAGATACCAAATTTTTAACCATCTTGGCAATGCCAATGCGCCCAATAATCGAAAGTGGCAGGGAGCGCCACACCTCCAGCCTGTCCTCCAACCAGGCCACCAGCTTACCATAATTAGCAAGTCAAAGGGTCTCGACCTCACAACTTAGCCATACTCCCAGATAGCGAACTGGGCCCTCCGTCCATTCAATAGGTTAACGTGACGAGAAGCGGCCAGTACTACTAGTGAGAGGGAGCACCACCGACTTAGACCAATTCATCACTATGCCGGAGGAGGTACCAAAGCGGACAACCTCAGTAAGCAAAATATCCAGATTCCTACCCCGCTCCCACAGATACAGTGCAATATCATCCGCGTACATTGAAACCAAGATCGGACGTTGCCTAAACTGCAGCCCTCTGTGATTGTGATGCTGCCGCAAATAGGCCGCCAGCGGTTCCATCGCAATCGCAAAAAGGAGCGGGGATAGAGGGCATCCCTGTCGAGTCCCCCGGGCCACCGGGAAGGGGTTCGATATGCATCCGTTCAACCTAAGTCTTGCAACCGGATCCATATATAGCAAGCGGATCAGCCTTATAAAGCCTACCCTGCCCAGCAGCGCAAATAGATAGGGCCAGGTCAGGGAATCAAACGCCTTTGTCGCATCTAAAAACACTGCAGCAGCCTCATCCTCTGCCGTAAGGCTACCCAGCACCGCGAAGAACGTGCATAAATTGTGCGGCGTTTATCGCCCCGGCACAAAGCCAGACTGGTCCGGGAGCACCAGACGCGACATCAATGGCTGCAGCCGGAGCGCCATTACCTTGGCCAAGATTTTATTGTCAACATTGATCATGGAGAGTGGGCGGCACGAATCACAGCTGCAGAGGTCCTTGCCTGGTTTAAGTATCGTGACGACCAGCGCCTCCCGCAGGGAGGTGGGAAGAGACCCAGCTTCCAACGCCTCAGCATAAACCTCCAACAGGTAGGAAGCCAGAATATCGGAGTACTCTTTATAAAAAGCAGGAGTCAAACCATCTAGTCCTGGAGACTTGTCACCAGGCAGTCCACTAATTACTGCCTTGACCTCCTCCACCGAGAAGGGCTCGTCAAAGTAAGCTCTATGCGTATCATCGAACCAGAGCAAGCTGATCTCGGAAAAATAAGCCTGCGCCATATCAAGATTCAGCTTGGCAGGGGCCGAATATAGATCCTCAAAATATCTCGTAAAGACCTGCATAACACCCGCCGTTCCAGCCACCCGCTCGCCCCCTTGACCTTCTATTTCAGCGACGTACCCACTTGCCCAAGGCATGCGCAGCATGTTCGCCAGTGTCCGACCTGCCCTGTCTCCCTCCCCATAACACGAGCCCTGGCATATTTCTCCAGGAAACAGACCTCGCGCTGGGAGGCTTCTTCATATCGGGAGACTGCATCGCGCAAAGCTGCCACCGTCTCACCAGCCCAGTCCACCACCAATTTTGCCTCCAGCTCCACTATCTGAGACTCCAGCTTAGCTAACGCACGACGCAAGGCACGAATCACACTGTGTTGCTTAGAGAGGCACACCCCTCGAATAACCACCTTGAAGGCCTCCCAGAGGGTTCCGGCCGAACCCACCAACCCGTGATTCTCAGCAAAGAAATGCAAGATGGCTTCCAGGATCTCCTCACGAAACACCCCATCCCGAAGAGCTCCCTGCGGCAAATGCCAAGCAAACGCAGCCCCCGAGGTCCCAGGTATCGACAGCTGCAGTTTAACTGGGGAATGGTCCGAGAGGGTCCGGGCCAAATGCTCTACCGATTGCATCTACATCTCCACGTCCCTAGTTCCCAGCCATCGGTCTAAACAAGACCAGCTGTTATGAACATAGTTGACACGTACCCTCCCTCCGATCGCCATAGCTCTCCATTGATCAAGCACAGCGCCATCGCTCATTACAGTCTTCAAAGCAGCAGCAGAATGTCAGGATTACCTTCAATCTTAGTGCTGCTTACACATATTCAAAGAGGGAAAAATCTTGTGGCAGGGATAGTTTTTTATATGGTCGGGATTTTAAATGTTTTACAGTGCATGCAAGTATAACAGCTGCATACAAACAAAACATAAACCCAGTCTAGAGACTTGATTTAATGCAGTCACACAATCTTATTAGCAAGGAATAGTATATGAACTATGTACTATGCAATAATATTCCTAATCAGTTGGAGTTTAAACATAATATGCCATGAGGAGGGAAAATGTACTGAGTGTTTAACGTTCTGTGTCTTGGGTTCAACTCCATTGACAAGAAGACATTTTGGACTAAAGTTAAAATTTTAAGCATATCACTTTTAGTTCTGGCTTGACAGCACCTAGGTGTAGCCAGACCCCAATCTGAACAACTTAAAAAGAGCTTTCAGGAATACTACTGAGAGGGATTTTGGCTCTGTCCACATGTTAATGGACAGGAATACATGTTTTGATTGAGCAGAAGCTGTGTGCTTCAAAGAAAAAAGTGCTTCCCCTTCAAGCTACTACGATTATTTTGTTTGTTTTTCCAGTTGCGTGATGCCGCAAGACTATGGCTGTTCGAGGTTGAACTTTCAGGGTCACACAGACACAACTAAAATACTGTGAAGGTGTCATAGGTAAGTAAATAGCTTACAGTGCTTGCTTTCCTCTGGCAGTAGCAAATATGGAAGGAGGACAATCACAATGAATGTAATGATGTTTTCCAGTCCCAGTGAACAAAGTACCGAGACAGTAGATTTACACTAAGTAATTATCATTAAGGAACTTATGTTATTTTGACAGCTGCAATTCTGTACATATTTGCAATTGTATTATGGTATATCCGATGGCTGCTAAGTGGGAAGGCTTATGACCCACACAGTAGGTCTGAGTTGCTTATGCTGTCAATCTGGTAATGAAGGTTATATGCCTGATTGCTTTTAATCAAAAATGTTATGATAAAGGCAGAAAATCTGACATAATGATTGTGAAAAGCATATGTTAAAGTTATATGCCATTTAGGTGTGAATTGTTTTTGCTCTGTATTAAAGCATACAAGGGGTCTCACAGCTTACCTTAGTCGGCAAGGGTTTTGGTGCTGATTACTACCACTAACAAACTGTGATGATAGCAGTGTCAGGATCCTTGCTAGGCACTCTTAGGAGCAATAGTACTTTAAGGGTTGATTGTTATTTCTCTGTATTACAACTTACAGGTAACTATTTTGTTAGACGAAAAGTCACACATAACCTTATTACGGAAGGATTTTGGTGTTGGTTACTGTTTTTGACAAACACTAATGGAAGAAGACTGTAGTAATTTTTGCTATAATCTCTTCTGAAGGCCTAACAAGCTTAATTGCCTGCAAGGATCTTGTAACTCAAAAAATAATTAAACAATACATTATAAATATATTCACTTAAAAAAAACAAAGGTAACAGGGATGTTATAGTTATAGTTAGATTCACATTTTAAACATAAAAAAACACAGAAATGCATCTGCTATAGTTTGAGTTAGCTCAAGTAACTTTAACTCGTGCCCTAAGGTAATGATAACTCGTGCCTAGGCTTCTCAGGTTTGGCTGAGGAGGGTGGCAGCAAAATATAGGGTCTGGCTTCACTATTCTTAGTTGGTGCCATGGAACATACTGGGATGATGTCAAATGCCAGTACTTATTTTTAACTGTAAGCAGTGGCAAAAAGCCACTGCCCAATGTACTAAAACAGAAGCAATCACAGGACCCACATCCTAAGCTCAGTTTATGCGATCCTGGGCGAGTGCAAAGGTTGTGTTACACTGTCAGGAGCAGTAGTAGTGTAAGTCTCTGGGCTGAATGTGGATTGAAATCTAGATATGGGAAACTGTCTAAAAAAACTAGAAGGTCGCCAAGATGCAGGTGCTCCTTAAGGTAACAGATGCTAGATTGACCTTAACCTTGATAAAGGGTACCACTATCTTGGGCTACGTACACTGTGTCCTTGTCAGGGTCAGATTGGGAGACTTAATACTCAGGCATCAAAATAAATGTGACCCTCCATGAGCAATTCAGATAGCTAAAAAGCGACCCAATTTCTGCAACCTAGGAGAGTTTTGAACTTGTAGATACACTTAGTGTAGACGTTTTGCAAGATAAATGGATTTGTGCATGTAGCAGGCAATGTTTGTGCTAATATCAGGAAACTCTACAGTAAAACCAGCCCACAAGAAATAAAACAAGCCCACAAACAGCCAAATACAGCCCACACGCTAACCTACCAGCTCAGATCTGGCTCTGCCAGATTGGCCTATAGGCCAGTCCTTGCACAGCATCCCCATTCACAATATATATACAACTAGATAGCACACACAAAGTGAAGTGAAGGACCACAGGTTATGTGGGCAGGGGGAAAATTAGCATATTTTACTTGGAACGTTTATAGACTCTCCTTCCACGGCTATAGGTAACAAGATCTGAGCTCTCAATTCAATCAGCTTCTACTACTGGTAGACTATCCATCGTCTGCTGAGGGCAGAGTAGTTACCCCGATTATTGGGGGGGGGGGGGTACTTTTTGAGTGCGTCCCCAATCAAAAGAGCGTAATGTTTTGGTGGACAACAATTAAAACTAAGTGCTTGAAGTGCTGAATTCAGTGGGAGAAATATGTACCAAGGGAGCCAGAAAGGCAAACAAGTGTAGGATAGGCTACGGCATATCCCAGGGAATGGGCTTTGGTCCCTACAATGAGCATTTGGATTATGGAACTTGTAGTTTTCTCTCTTTCATTATGAAAACAGTTTGATTGGGCCCTGCACGCTCCCCAAAACTAGAAGCTGGCTTTAAGTCATGAGACATTGAGACATTTTGTCGATATGGAGTATGTACAAGTGACCACAGTACAGAGAAATATGTGGAATTGGCGGTCGTGATATTATAATAAAAACAATAAAACACTGGAAAGGATGTGTTTATCCAAGTATTTGTCAGGGTGGCTACCACATTCCAAGTGATCAGGAAATCGGTTTCACACCTTTTATTACTATTCTGATCCAACTTCAGAATGTGTACTCTAGCGGGAGGTGACATTTTTTTGTGTGATTCTGAAAAAACATTATGGCTACATTATGGCTTATCGTGGGAGATAAAACAAATAAATGTTTTGCCTGTAAAGTTCTGCAGGGGGATCCATGATGGTGGTAGATAATGCACAAGTATTAAAGGGTAAGGCCAAGGCCAATCGTGACAAGAAATTTGGGGCTAAGTACATGGAGGTATTTTGCATTTCAAACCCACCAATTCGCAAAATCACTGGGTTTAAGACTGCAAAATGGCCTTTTCTAACGTACAAAAAGATTTTCTTTCTCATGAAATGGACTTTGTAAACCATACTAAATTAGAATCTCTGGAAAAGAGAGGGGGGTCATTTTAAACTGCGATTTGGCAAGCAGTTTATCAATGGTTTGTGAATGCAAACCATTGATCCTTTACCAAAACCTCAAAGGAAGTAGTATCTGATTTGTACAGGGGAAGGGGTCCCCATGGGGCCCCTTTGTCCTTTGGGAATCGTGTTGCCAGCCTCGTGTGAAGTAGGCAATGGTCCACTGAACCACTGTCTGCTCCCCTGATGTTTTCCGAAGTGGAAACGTGTATATGTTTTAAGGCAGCATCTGTGCCTTTAAGGAACACAGGCTGCTTAAAAAAATCAATTTGGGAAGGCAGACACGGGGGTGGCGGTCTGCTGTTCCTTGCAGACCACCATTACTCTGTTTGTAGGCAACTGCAGCCGACACAAATTGCAACCTGCGTTATTATTATTCATTAGGCAGTTCGTTCTGCGGCCACCTGCAAATAGTGATTTGCAATGCAACTTATTGGCACACCGGTTGCTTTTGAAAATCAGAGTCCATTCACAAAAGGTGGGGGCACAATTTGTGATCAGATTTTGCAAATGGACTCTTAGTACACCTGCCCCATACCCCTCCCCCCCCCCCCCCCGTTGGTATCTGTATTCCAAAAGTCTAGAATGTGGGTTATGTAGTTTTGCGTATTTTCGAACATTATAGTTTTAACATTGCTTTGCCAGCGCATGCCTGTGAATACATTTTGGAGTTAGCTGATATACATAACGGATTAGTATTTAACTCATAAAAACAATTACACCTTAAGTAAAAATCAACGGCTGTAATGTGTAAACATATGTTCTTACCTCCAGCTACCAGCATGCTACAGTCACTGCATTTGACCTTTGCTAATATTAATTTATTAACTTTCCAAGCCAGTGGGGCTGCTAAAATAAAGTATTTTGTTTTAACCTGCTTTAAAAATGAAAATGTGCCTCATGCTGATAGTATCATTTTCCGAGCCTGTGCCTTGTACACTGGTGCGCAGAGACATAAAAGCCTGTGTTTCATGGGGATGGGAACATGTTTTTTGGCAAAGTTTACACGCAAGTGCTACAGTAAAGCTAACTGTTTCCATTGAATTGTGTAACCAAAAGAATGTAGCCTGTACAGAGCTTTCAAGTACTTAAACTCCAAACACCATACGAAACTATTTTCTAAAGAAAACACCCAGATATCGTTTTTCTAAAAAAACATTGGTTGAAATATGAATCCTTACCACAACCAGTGATCAAAGATTATTAAAACAGGAAAAAAATCAGAACGAAAAAGTAGTAACACATTCCTCCTTAAGTCTTACAACCATGAGCAGGCAGCCTAGTTTCAGATTTCTAGACTGTGCAGACAGAAATGTTGCCTTCCTGCCACAAACCTTCAAGCAATTGTCATCCATGTATTGGTACACTCCCCTCTGCATGGTGACAGTGCCATACACACGGACATGCTGGAGTCTGGGCAGAACTCTCCCTTCTATCACACTCCTATGAGGCATCACCGCCCATCCAGAGGCAACGTAAGTTCCTTCACATGAGCTGGCACCCACTGCACTTCCGTGGAAGCCACAACTAAGTCCTAATGCATCACATGCAAGGCAGCGATAGCAAAGTTACAACACAGGTGCAAATACCTTGCGAGGTTGGAACTACAAAATACGCAGTATTAAAAAAACACAATGCAGAGATAAACAGCATCCTTCTATTAACAGGGTAACTAGATCTCAAGACCAAAAACACTTCCACAAACATTGAAGTAAACCTAGAATTTCGCTTTAACAGAGGGGCACAGAATGACAATTCAGTTGAGCTAAATCACATATTGCTACAGTGTGTCACAAGTTATCAGCTGTTCACAAAACCTCCTGATGAAGAGCCAATATCACACAATGAGAAACAACATAAGCTGAAAACCCCTGCATGAGTAGTGGAGAAGGGGGAGTATAGAGTGACTCTCGGCAGTGTTTAGCACTCAAAGCCCCACCCCCTCTAAATAGCCCCACCCTCAGAAGCTCAGGCATGATTGCTGATATTGGCGGTCGGAAAACCCTGCACCCCCCCTCCCCCCAACACAGTGAGGTTTTTTTATTTTCGAAGTGGCAGGCCTGCTGAGGCTGCTTACTAATTCTGCACTGATACACATGAAAACTTGCCTCCCTCTGTCGAGTCAACACTCTCTGAGAAAAGGGACATGAGCTAAATTTACTGAAATTTGCAGGGAAAGATGGTGAAAAACTGTCACTGTCCCAGCAAACATAGGAAAATGGGTCACTCACCTCAAAACTAGACTTGCATCACCACCCCTGTGATTCTGGTAAGAGTTCTAAACTGATACGCTCAATGAACCCCCTCAGCTTGAAAGTCTAAGACGCTTGAGAAGCCACAACACCTAAGAGTGTACTGCAAATCCCTAGCAGCCAGCAAAAAGTGGCACTCTCAATAGTCCTGGCCTCCTGATATACCTCTGTAAAAAATTGCTGCCCAGAGATTTTTATTTTGGATTTGTGTTTTTAGAGAAGTGTGAATTAGAGAAGTAATTTAGCTTGGGTAGACTTTGTTAAACCGGGCTGTTTCTTTCTGCATGACATTTTTTTAAATAGCAGATATGTTGCAGTGAAATGTAATATTTCAGGAACCATGAGACCTATATACTTGATTTTGGTGTCAAATCATGGGTTCTGTGGTTCAAGTAGCCTTACAGAGACAGAAAATAACTCCTCAGAGCAACCGTTCTGCCATTTTCCAAAATGGCTGCTCCATAATGATGTGTTTGAGCCATCACATTTGTAATTTATTTTAATATTGTTTTTGTTTCAGGTTTTCCGTTGAATCAAAATAGTAAACATGAAAGCAGGTGGTAGCAGAGGATCTTTACCTCCTGACAGAGTGTTGCTAACAACAAAATCTGAGGACTCCTTCAACAAAGAAAAATGTGTCACATGCCAAACTAATCTGAAAGAAAAGCTAACGTCAACTGCGGCAGGACAAAAGAGTTTGAGATGCTGCAGAAATTCAGTAAGACGAAGTTCACAAAAGATTGACACTGATGGGTGAAGAGGATCACACATTTTATCATTGTAACAAGTGCTACAAGTCGTATACAATGGAAAAAAAGCCTGGAAACATTTTCTCCAAAAAAAAAAAAAAAGCAGAAACCAGTGAATTACAAGAATCTGAGTCTTCTGAGAAAGTCGAGAACCAAACCCAATGACCATTCACTTAGAAGATCAATGGCTACCCCTCGTCCACCTCCAACAACTGATAAGAAAGCAGAGGATCTTCAATGTGTTATCTGTAGTTTAGCCAGAACAAGGGCCAAAGGGATTGACGAAAGAGCAAAGTACAGAGTATGTGAGTCTCAAACGGCAAACACAGCTTCTCCATGAGGGCCGAGGAGCATCGCACCCCCTCCCCCCACCAGCAGAGGCAACTGCAAAACCCTTATAAGTAAACAATAATGAACAGTGTTTCTTATTGTTCCCTTAAAAAGGGGTGGGGCCACAGGGTGACGATTGCCTCAGAGCATATGTGTGTTTGGCTGGCTGTCTCGGGCCAGCCAAACACACACGCACACATGGCTCTCTCCACAGTTGCTGGGCTACAGAGTGCATTCACAGGCTCCCAGTCTGCCTGTCTGGGTACTCCCAGCCAATCCTGACTCTGCTTTGAGCAGCATCAGGATTGGGCGCAGGCTGGGAGCCTGTGCCTGCCAGCAGAGGAGCGGGACGCTGCGTGGCGCGGGCAGCTTCAATGTAAGTTTATTTGCTTTAAAAAAAAAAATGTATTAATATTCCCCCCGCGGGTGCGCACCACACCGCCCCCTCTAACACCGTGTGCCGCGACTGAGCAAACATGTTTTTATCTGAAGCTAGTTTCTTCTAAGATGAAAGTTTCAGCCCAGTAGCTGATCTAAACAGCGAAGTGAATTTTTCTGCAGTAGATTTGTATGCCCACCCTAACTGCTTGTGTTCAGACATTCGAAAATATGAACGTATAATGAGCGTAATCGCCAGCCTTCGTTTGCACTCTTTGAATAAGCAAATGAAGTTTCAAAGCCACTATTGAATGTTGGCTACGGGTGCACTCTCAGTGAGATCAGAGAAATAACGGTTAACATTGATGAAACTGTACTGATCCATAATAATGAAATTAAGATTTTTCTGGTGAGAATGTATAATGACAGAATTTGTTTTCGTCAGTCCAACAAAAAGAATGAGCCACTTCTGGTGCTCTCAGCTGATTTGACTCCTGAAGTTCTTGCTGCCAAAAAAATAAAACAACAGGATGCAGTAAAATCAGCAGGAACCATTTTAAGGAACGTCCTGAAAGATTTGGATTTTGACAAACTTTGTGATGCTCGGCACATGATGGGAGTCAACAAGAATGCTTATTGTTGACTTAACATTTGTTACGTTATTGTTTAATATCAGCAAAGCAAAACTGTTACAAACTAAAGTTCTTGAGTTCAGAACGGAAGCTGACAACATTGATGATGGCTTTGAAGACCTAAGCGAAGAAGTGCTAGGCAATCCTATGAACCAACAAGGGTATGTCGTACAAATTTACTTTTCCAAATCATGTTTTATGAATTACAACACAGCATTACACATGATGACGGCCCACACAATCTATGAAAAATGCAAAAGCCATTAACACATCCCAGTCTACCGGAAAGTTTTAAGTGATTGAGGACATGGGTATTCTTCTACCTGATGCTGCAGTCCGCAAAGCTAATTTAACTGAATTTATCATATTGCTTATTTGGTGCGGACTGGAGGATAAAGAAAAGCCAGTTCTTCGGTGTGTTGGAATTTATGCTGTGATCTCCCAGAATACCATCCCACTGAAGAAGGTTGGGTTTTAGCAGTAATATCATCTCCAGTCACTAACTATGCAACAGTATACAAGCTCTAAAACTTTCCAAAATGTGCGAGCTTAGCTTGAAGACCAGCATATCCTGTCAATTTTATGCAATGAAGGTGTTTTCCATATTGTAGCTGCCATTTTTATGAGCAGTCCAGAAGAATTTGATGATGGGCATTTTCCACGACAGAAGCTGCGCTGCAGTGTGCAGGAAGTTATCTAAGTGGATTTGGCATTGACGTTGCACAAGGCTGAAATCTTTGGAAGCAAAACTGTCCAGTCAGTATTGAGCAGTACTCATTATGTTCATTTGTTACAAGGTATGCTGATCATATCTGAGGCTACAGAAACATTACACTGGAATGCTTTCTGGAAGAAGAATGACAAATTAGGTTTTGCATATCTTATCTCAGAAATGAACAGGGCACAGGGTGCACTTCATTCAAAAGAGATAATGCAGAGCCAGGCAACGTTCAGTACACTCAGTTCAAAATCAGAAAACCAAGTTTGTAGAGCTTGTCAAAGAATGTCGAGAAAAATTAGAACTTTTCAAGTACTGGGGAACTGTTTTATACATGATAACTAGTAATAAAAAACTTGGTACATGCTGATCGGCAAGGTGATTGGGAGCTGCATGTGAAGACTGTGGAGTCACTCATTACTGTGTTATGTGAATTTGAGTGCATAAACTACCTGAGATATAGGTCCTGGTATTTGAAAAGAGAAAATAAGCTAGAAGTGGAAAAACCATACTTCAACAGAAAATACATCCAAAAACATTTTGTGGTGAAAAATAGGGAGGGGAGGTTCAATGCTGTGGCTCCAGATATGAAACTGGAACAGACTATCCAGAGATCACAGAAAAGCTCCACGGGAATTGTTGGTCAGACATGTAGAAGTGAATATGTTGCTCAATAGCAGCTAGTTTACCATGAAGTCCTTTCTATTTGCAATGTTTTCAGAGAGATGACAAATTCAAAATGAATGGATCATCGTGAAACTGTTCCTCACCACGAACCTGTGTGAAATCGAGGGGAACATTTTAATAAACATGTTGAAAGCCTTCCTCATTTCATGCAGCTGCAAGGAAACCCCTTTGAAATGACTGAGCCTGTGCGACTTCACAACTGTGTCACCAAACAATATGTGGATAGAGATATAAAGACGTGTCTACTACATGTCTGGAACATGGATAAAAACTGTACGCAGAGCTGAAGCAGGAGAAATTTGTATTGAAAGAGGATAAGGTGTTTGATATAATCACTAAACTAAACTTCCACGCTTTAATTACCATGGTAAGAGTTTCGTCCAACCAGCCACTACAAAACAGGTTACAAAAAACTTTTGTAAGCACATAGAGAGATGGATTTAGCAAAAGAAAGGGGGGAATTTATCAAGGACATTCTGTTGCATGATGATCTTCCAACAAATGCATTATTTGAAGGAGATGCTGAAATCAAACCAGTGAAGCACAAACTCGTACAAGAGCTTGAAAATAAACTTTCACCTGAAGAATTTCAATTCGAAAAGGTGCCCTCATTGAAAACTGCTGTTATTGTAGACTGTATGTCACAATTGCGAATGGTCAAGATTTCCTTCATGCAAAACTTTGGAGAGGTCGCTCAGTCTGTTCTACAGATATCAAAGTCAGTGCACACCTTGAAAGAACTGCACATTGACTTTGACAGCTATACTGAACTATCTGTCAAAGAATGTGAGACAATCAGACGAGTGTCTACAAGTGGAACAATTGACATTGCCTGCATCAAAAATTCGAAACCTGTGCAATTTGAAAAGTCCTGGTCATCAACATTGAACAGGATGAACTTGGAGACGGTAACTTGCCAAAACATTGCTGATGCTTCAGTGAACACTGAATTTCCAATTATTGCACGTGATTGTCAATGAGAAAGTGGTGCCTGCAGAGCTATATTCAATAGATATTGGCCATATTGTTCAAGAAACTTAACAGCAAATTGGAGTAAGCTGACCTTCGTGTTGTGCCACATGTTGAGTGGGCTGTTTGAAATGGCTCTAATCGAGTCATTGTACTGTCAAATGACACACGTTATTATTGTGCTACTTAGATTTGTTGCAATGTTTATAAGTCAAGGATTATCTGTATTATGGATACATTATGGAACAGGCGAGAAAAGACACTTAGGCCTAATTACGAGGCTGGTGTTCATGACACCGCCAGCCTCGCCGTGGCAGTCCTACCGCAGCAGAGCCGGCTGTATGGACCGCCACATTACGAATCACCAGACACCAAGCCACCACAACTCTGCCTGGCCCACCGGTGTGGTCGCACCGCCGCAGCCGGCGGTGAGCACCTCCAATCTGGCGGCAGGCCCCAGCCTGCCGTCCGGATTACAAGGCTGCAAATCGCCAGGCTTTCCGTGGCGGTCACCCCACCACGAAAACCCTGGCAGCCACGCACCCGGCGACAGGAATCTCCATTCCTGTTGCCGGCACACACATGCAAACAAGTCCCCACAAATGCATACATCCCCCCACCCGTCCACACACTCACAAACACCCCACCCCTTCATGCAAGCATGCATTCACATACATACCCATTCAGCATACGCATACATGCACTCAGACACCCCAACTCACTCACATTCATCAACACAGACACTCCCACTCACTTTCATCAATAGACACCCCCATACACACATTCATCCACACAGACACCCCTATACACACGCACATACATGCACGCATTCAGCACCCACCTCCACAAACATGCACACACGCACCCAAACACACAGACCCCCTCGCCCTTCATACGCCCACTTACCTCCTCAGTCGAGGGTGTCGTCCAGGAGGGGATGGGCCATAGCGGTCTTCCCTCGCCGCTACCACCACCACCAGCAGGACTCCGCCAAGCCGTATTACTGCTTGTAATAAGGAGGACAGAGTCCTACTGGTGTGACGGTGCTGGCGAGGGACCCACCTCTGCAGCACCAATTGCCAGCATGACTACTGGCTGCTTTCCGCCTCAATGATGGCGGAAAGCAGCCACCACTCGTAATATGGCTATCTGCTGACCGCCAGCACTGTCAGTCGTCTGGCGGGTTGGGCTTTGGCGGTCAGGAAAACTGACCGCTAAAGTCCAAATGAGGGCCCAAATCCTGCTTCATATCCTGTACAAGAAACTTGACCCAGCGATGCCCGGTGTTCTTATCAAGGCACATACTCTTACTGATGATGACACTACAAACAAAATTGGAACAAAGCTTGGAGCATTAACTGCTGAACCTGTGAGGTTTCTAAAAGCATTTGCTGAGACAGAAGAAGAATGTGACTTCTTTGACGTAGAAAAATACCCTGTGCTTGCGTGGGAAATCAGTTCTGACTGTCACACATTTGACAATCTTCAGTAAAGTGAAATCAACATATCCGTCCCACTAAGTGACCTTCCACCAACATCATATTCTATGTATGGGCACATTAAAAGAGTGTTCTACTTGATCAGAAGATATGTAAATGTTTTGGATTATGCATATGTAGAGAAAACTTTGTGTGAATTTGGTTGGGTAGATATTGGTGGGGTTCTAAATCCTATGAAATTTTTAAAGCCTCTACCTACAGAATGTACATGTACTAGCAAAACCTGTGCTACAAAAAGATGTCCCTGTCGATATGCTTTTCTCAAATGTTCAACATTCTGCAAATGTACCACAAGCGATTGCCGATACAATTGAAGTGAACTATGAAAATGTGTCTAAAACAGGAGAGATAAACATTATATTTTTCATATTCAGAACATAAACATTGTTTGGTGTATACATAAAAGGATTTAAAATAAACATTATTTGTTTTATTTCTATATATGTCTCTTCTTCCTCTATTATAGCCACCATTTTGGAAAATGAGGAGTTATTTTTTGTCTCTATAAGACTACTTGACCCCCCAAAACCCATGTTTTGACACCAAAATGAAGCATATAGGTTTAATGGTTCCTGGAATATTACATCATTACTGCAACACATGTGCCATTTTTAAAAATGTTGTCCAGAAAAATTCAGCTCGGAGCAGCAATGTCTACCCAAGCTAAATTACTTCACTAATGATCCAAAAACACAAATCAAAAATGAAAATCTTTTTACAACAATTTTTTATGGAGTTCTATCGGGGCTAGGATTACAAGGATGAACTTGCCTTCACTTCACCCATACCTCTTGCACAATCTCAATCATCCTCTGCACCAACATAACCTGAATATTTTGGGTGTTCTTTTGGCAATGCTTCATTGTTTTTCAAAGCTAAGTCTGTGGTCTACAAATATCCTAAATAAATGTAAACTGAAGTGTAGTGCTGGATGTCCAGAGCATTCAAGCAGTGATTAATTTGTAAAACAAAAGCCAAAGGTTCTTCTCAGAAATGAAATACTGTCATAATGTAGTGTATTAGGACACTGTTCCATCTAAGGTCCTCCATGTCACAGTCCCACATATGACTTTAATAGGATGTTGAAAATGGTGATTATGGCCTATCTTCATTATTTATCATACTTTACAGTGTGTTTGAAAAGTGACTGTACCCTGAAGACTATTTTACAATATACAGTAAGTACAAACTCCTCTGGTTCAAGATCTTCCCAGTTCTCTAAATATTGAACTAGAATAATTTAATGTAATCTTGCACCATATAACTATTAGTTGACATTAAACAAGCATGAGCTTAAAGCTGCAATTGAAATAAAATTGAAGGAATGCTCCTACTTACATGATTTTGAAAGCTATGCAGGTTTTAAAAACTCAAATGACCTGAGAAAATCTTAGTCTATGATGAAACAAGTGTACTTAGAATTGGAGTGAATGGCTTTAGCAAAAATGTAATACATGCAAGTCAATCTCCTAAATGTTTGCTTTTATTATAGGATGAAGATAATTGCTTTCACCTGAGAAAAGATCATAGAACTTGAAGATTTTGTGGAGATCATGATGAAACAGTGGAACATGCCTTCTGCGTGCACAATGCGTGTATCACATTTACAACCTACATTCAGAGAAATGAGGTTTCATACCATAAGAACAGCTATAAATGTACTGATCACTGGTGTGTCTATAGATTTACTGGATGCATCACTAAATGGATAACCTTGCAATTTAAACAGAGATTTAAAGTTTTTTTTTTTTTTACAGCAAGGCATCTTTAAAACTAATACAATATATTAATAGTCTTAGGTTAAGTCAATTCTTTACCTTTGTGTTATCACAAGACTGTGATTTTATATATTAAGTACTCCATAGATAAATTTCCCTTACATGTGGATTTTATTATTGTAGACAAAACAATAAATTACTACTACTGATACGTGTGTTTGTCCAACAATGTACTCTCCCAATGCCCTTAGCATAGTTGAAGTACCTCAGTGTCCCTGCCAGTCCTATATTTAACTCGTTTATAGTAACTTATTGTGGCTACTTGCCATACTCCAATTATTTAATGTATCTGTTGCTACTGAAGCGCTACACCACTGACTTCACATTTTTACCCCACAGATAAAAGCTATACACTAAATTGGTGCACTCGCTTTAGTTATGTCTTCGGAAGCGTACTACTTCCACGTATCCACACATTAGCTGCATGTAGTAACCAAATGGAGCACCTTCCCAGCAGTAGACCGCAGCTCTTGAGGCGATGCCTTATGGGAGAGAGTTAAGACACTGTTGGCGATCTGTCTGGTCCTGCTATCCCTAGTCTACATTTCTGCTGCAAAGTTTCTTTGTTTTTTATGTACCTCTTGAGGATATTACAAAACAAATGCAAGAGTGTCTTCCATGCACTGAATAAATGGTATTGTTTCTGTATATTGGCTGTGCCAACCTTCTGACATCCTAAATACTAGTTTAATTTAAAGTACTGTTAATGTCTATTGAACTGGTTCCATGGTGAAGCCAATAATTAAAACACTTAGATAGTATGCTCCATGGGCAAGCTATTTAACTATCAATATATCACCTTTGGAGGAACAATGCCGTTTACAGTGAGCTACAGCTAAAATCAGTCTAATTCTGTCATTTTGATCATCTTGTAATCTGTTGTGATTCTTCTTCGATATAAAATGTTTACACAGCCCAGCCAAGAGTGGAGCATAGTGGTTATTGCAACATGACGCAAATAGCCAGGAAGACAAAGTTTTTAATCAGTAGCAAAGGATTTGTAGTCTTTAATGTTGTAGCTTCACATGCTGTTCATACTTCTGGCATCTAGTGGTAGGGGGTGGGAATTACCATTTATTTGTCTCAAAGTTTAAAGTCCTTTGAAGGGTAGTATCAGAATGTCTGACTACATAATCTCCTCAAGGTCAGCCTAGAGAGGGCACTGCTCCTGATTTTTGATTATTCATTATTTTTGATTGAGCATTAATATCGTTTAAGCAACAACATTTTTACTTTATACACTATTTCAGAAAGAATGGATAAAAAACGTTGTTGGTGATGTTGTTATCTTGGGAGAAAGTTTATTTTCCAGGATAGAACCAAGATGTTTGATGTTAGGGATTGACTTACGAAACGTCGGTAACTAACCAGTAGCTCCAAAAACGTGCAACTCATTGGTTTGCATCCATTGTTGCAGCTCAGACAAACGCCCAGAGGGGGCATCTTACTGATTTTCTTCCCTCAGAATTCTAGGTATATAGACACACATCAGACTGAGATGTGTAAATAAGAAAATTTCAGAGGTTTTTCTGGATTTAAAATGATATGATCAGACAATTACCTTCCTTCAGCAGTCTCAAATAATATTTAGATTATTCGATAGGAGACACCCAAAGTACTCACCACAGAGGATGAAGTCTTATAAGCCACTCAGTTGCATTAAGTGAATAAACACACTTGTACAAAAATGCGTACCGTACTGTTAAGCACTAATTACTCTTTACAGATATTTCGGCATCTCAGGAAGACAATTTGAATCTGTGGCACAAATAAGGATCCTTCTGCAGGCAACAATTGTAGACCCATTGCATGAATCATTACAAATGCCAATAATAAAGATCTTAGCTACAAGGAAAGACTTCTTGGTGGCCTCCATACTCAGTCCTGATACGGTAGGCTTAATCATTGATAGGCATACTTCTGACAACATGAGGAAGCACCTGAA
This sequence comes from Pleurodeles waltl, assembly GCF_031143425.1. Lineage (NCBI taxonomy): Eukaryota > Metazoa > Chordata > Amphibia > Caudata > Salamandridae > Pleurodeles > Pleurodeles waltl. The sequence continues at coordinate 773,918,104 of NC_090446.1, read as the reverse complement.
AGAAGGAATGCATTGAAATTAACAGTGAGACTGGGGTGTTTGCAAAGTACCTTTCTTCTTGTGTCACATTTCTTTAGCACATCTCTAAGTTCAAAGCGCTGCTATTGTGCCTAAATATCCTCCATATTACGAAATCTGCAACCTTTAGAGAGTTTTATGAAAAAAGACCAGTATTAAATGTCCATATATCTTTAGCAGTAAAAACCAAGACATTTCTCCAAGTACAGTGTTATAGAAGTGATCTAAACTAAAGTGGGTGCGATGTTCAGAAACTTACACTTGCATGCTGTAATTTGTCACCATGTTGTGGTCCGCTCGCATTATTCTTTGGAAGTCCCACAAATGTTTTTAAAACTAGAAGCACCATCCCTACTAGCCAAGATCTGACCCTGTTTCCAGTACACGGAGTGAGGAGGGGGGCTGGCCATGCACTCTGAAGCAGAATACTCTGATTTCCCAGGAACACTTGAGAAGGCATTCTTAGTGACAGATTTCTGGTGCCCTTTCTGTCCGGTGCAAATTTGCTTATATAATAGCTTAGTTATATCTTTGTCCCTGCGCTATTCTGATCATTGACTGCACACGTGTTTGTCCAGCAATGTAACCCCCCAATGCCCTTAGCAAAGCTGAGGTAACTCAGCGTGCAAAGTCCCTGCAAGTCCTATATTTAGCTCATTTATAGTAATTTCTTGTGGGTACTTGCCCAGTATTCCATACGCCAATTATTTAATCTATGTGTTGCTATTGAAGTACTATACCACTGCTTTCACATTTTGTACCCCACAGATAACAGCTTTACGCCGTATTGGTGTTGTCTTGCTTTCATTATGTCCACAGTTCCCGTGTCAGAGTCACGGCTCTTTGTTTTTTGGTTACCCAGGAGCTACCAAAACATGTATAGAGAGAAAAGTATGGCTAAAACTAAAGTTCAAAGTCAACATGTCCATGAGTACAAGTCCAATGTAACATGGTTCTATTTAAACTATGTGGAGAAGTTTTAAATGCTGCCATGGTTCGATTCCTTTATCTGTTCTGGAGACTCATAACTGCTTTGGACTCCTGAAACCACCCTATCTCCATCCCTGACCCCTGTTTGGGAATCTCGATAAGTCCCTAATCAAATGTATACTGCTGTGTACTGCTACATGACTTGAAGGGAAAAATCCTTCTATGAGAAAAAATGTACAATTGCACATTTGGCATAACTCTAGGGCTGCAGATTCTATTGAGTCATAAGGTTATGTCTGTCCATTGTGGCGCTGGGTAAACAGGGAAATTGTCATGAGCCACAGGCAATTTCCTTTGCCAACTACCCATGTTAGATGTACTTGCAAGGCACGACATAAATATAGGCATATTAACACCAAGCCAAAAGAGTTGTGCACAGTCTAAAAGCAGCTGCCATCATGCCAATTCGGGTTTCAATCCATCTAGTGTCTGTTATGTGTCTAAGATGTTCTTGCTTCACCCAAAATCCCAATTGGGATTTGAATGTGCAATAAAACATTTAAGGGACATATCTCAATCGTTGCCCTTCTTTACTGTGTAAATACTCCATGTTCAATCCAACTAGCATGTTTTGCTTTTGGGAAAGGTGTTGTGCATATTTGTCATACACGACCACAGTTATGAGTGGTCCAAAAATACTTTCTGAAGAACTGAATGAAAAATAGAGACATGCTAATGACATAACATGAAGAAAAATGGGGCTTAAGAAGCAGGAGCTACCGAAATAAAAAAAGATATGATTCTACCAGTTTTGGAACTCCAGACAAAAGAACTGGAGGCAACACAACCACTGGATATTTAGAGACCAGTGACTACAGCATTAGTTAATGTGAGATCTCTATGGAAGTGATGACACGTTAAAAAAAAAAAAAAAACAATCGAGAAATGGTGGTGTATGAGAAAGGAATCGGTCTGGCAAACAACTGTGATTTAAAGCGTTAGAATGGAGAGAAATTGGTAGTCGCTCTAAATCAGGAAATTCACTGGACATCCAGCCAACATACAATATATTTTTTTTAATAACTATTATTTCACATGACATACAATACAAACCGTAAAATGCAAACCTTGGTGGGAAACAAGAGAAGTAGCTTTTACATAAGTAGCAAGTGAATGCTCCGAATTTGGACACCTAATACAAAGAAAACACTATAACATCCTTGTAAGGGCAACTCGACAAAACATGTGTGGCATACAATAGAGCTTTTTCCTAAAGTAAACCCTCGAAATGCCCATAAGAAAATGCTATTCTCAAACACAAAGCCCAACAGAGTTTAAGCTGCCCATAATAGAACAATATAGTCCTCAGATATATTTCTCTCATGAATGTTGACATATGGGTTGCCTACAAAAGTGGTCAAGCATGAAAGCCTTCTTTTCTCAAGAAGGGGCGTACATGGTGGCAGCCCAAGTCTCAAAGACTTCAGTAAAGCAAGAGAATAAAAAAAAAAAAAAAAAAAACACAAAAAAACATAGTGGATGAAAAAGGACAGTGAAGTGTGTTAAAAAAGTGGGGAAGCAATGAGAATCCAAAGAATGTTGGAGAGGTCACATAGCAATATAATGACTATGATGGTGTTGATGGACGGGTAACAGGACAAGAGAAATAAAAAAAGAGGGGCAGAGGTGACCTTAGGAACAAGTGGAAAGAGGGGGCCATAATGTATGAGTAAAAGGGGGAGAAGGCTTGTGAAGGGGAGGTGGCATTGCAGAGAACCCAAATTAAGTCTCAACTGGCAGGCCACTCCCATTCCTGCCTCCTGCAGTTGTATACCTGCATATGTAGAGTGTGTCCTCTGACAGTTTTCATCCTTGATATTTAGTCTTGCCATCTCCAAAAAGAGACCTGGGTGGGTGTGTGCTGCCAAAGACGTACATGTCCTACTTCTCCACAGTTTCACCAAGATCTATCCCGTACATCCAAGTTCAATAAAGCCTCCAAAGAGGCTAAGCATAGCACCCATCATGCTTTGCCTCAATAGGTTATCACTTTGCCCTGTTCCCCCTGTTCCTAGGGTTTGTTGCACGTAAGGCCATAACCCAGAATGCCATCCAGGGCGGCGATCGGTCTCTATTGTAAATCACCCTCATGGTCATCTACCTCCCCCAGAATGAATTTGGCACCCATAATACTGAGGGAACGTTTATGCAACTTAGTCCTAGTTCCTGGTCAATATAAAAGTGGTTGTAACATCAACGCAGCACAACATGCATAGGAGGACAGTCACTCTTGAGAGCCTCTGCCATCATATTTCAGATTTAACTTGAGATACATAGATACTTTGACTTTATTCAAGACATTTTTCGTCTTTTTCCCCATTCTATCATCAACATGGCTTTCCTCCAATAGGTTCTTTCCTCTGCCCCCCAGCTCCAATCTATGAGCTCCATCTAGGATGTCCTATTTTTGCCTTTTAAATGCCTGTACTGATTGGTGAATCCTGGCAAGGCAACCTATGTAGCAGTACTGGAGCACCTAAGCTTCAGTTAAGTATTTTATTTGCTCATGACTTTTTCGTAGCGTGAGCATGGAGTCACAATCTAGTTCTCAATATTTCACCTACAGGCTAAGGGGAAATTGAAACTGTAAACTGTAAACTTTGCACTTGTATAGCGCACTACTCACCCGTTAGGGTCTCAAGGCACTGTACTCATACCGCTATGGAACCCCTCCTGGCTTTTCCCTGCCGGGTGAGGTCTGCCGCTCTAACTATTGTGCCACACTTCTCCACAACAGTAACATCTGTGCAGGGGGCATGAAGTGGCATACCAAAGGCAACCCTATCTGCACCAGTCGGTGCATAGACCACGCCAAGCCCGAGAACCTCTGGTCCTATCGAACCAGTCCATTCAGGTTCTTTGAAGTACTTCTGACAGGAGTTACTAGCTCTTAAAACTTCATATTTTTCCAAATGTGCATCAATAGACCTCCTTTTACTTGCCAGACTACACAATTTGGGTATTGAGGGGCTGGGGCTGTAGGAAGACAATGGTTGGAATATTTTGTTTCCAACAGAATCCACGTGGTGTCTCTTCCATAAGCTACCAAGTTGACCCACAGATGCCCTCCTTGAGCCCAACCTTAATATATATATGTATATATATGTATATATATATATATATATATATATATATATATATACACACATACATACACACACACACACACACACACATATATATATATATATATACACACATATCAAGCCTATTAGCGGTCACCAGTAGGTAGTCATAGTTAGGACTTAGTTTCCATAGGAGAAGCATTTTTGAATTGGCTAAATCTTTGGTGCTGTTTGACAAATCTTCATTAAATTTTTCCAAAAAAAAGGGTCAAGTTGGGTCTTGTTGTGCAAGGGACATTTCAGGGTGATCAGTCAAGCGACCGGGCCAGAGAAAAAGAGGGGGGAGGGGGGTTTGAAAAACTGCTTTTTCCATGTTAATTACCATAGAGATTTTAGACACAACTACAGTCCGAACCGCTGGATGGAATTACACCACATTTGGCAGAAAGGTAGCGCTTGGTCCTGAAAGTAATCTTTTTGTTATTTGGTGTAAATCCGTTCAGTAGTTTTCAAGACATTAAAGGCAATCCAAATGTGTATATCTAGAGTTCTGACAAATTCGCTAAAACTCCCGATCTCGTGCAGAGATCTGAATGGCTGCCAAAACTTCTATCAAGGGTTGCCAGCCGTTTGGGGGGAGGGGCAGGGTACAAATACCCTAAGCCCCTAGCCTTGGTCCTTGGGTTCCTTTGGGACCCTGCCAGTGCACAAAAGCATTTTTTGTTTTATTATGGAGAAAGTCAAGAATAAATAAAAAAAACAATTACGGGCTCCTGCGCTTGTTTTCAATGTTGTCCCCAAGTCGGTCGGGTCCCAGGGGAATGCAAATGTAATGAAAGAAATGGAGGGGGCGTAGATGGCCTCCCTACAAAGGCTTTTTTATGCCACAGGGACCACCACCATACAGGGCAAGATTAAAATAAACATATAGGGAGGGCTGTTTTGCTCCGGGGAGCTTTCAGATGCCCCGGGGACCACCACCTCCCCAGGGCAAAATTGAGAATAAAGAAGTGGGTCGCGCAGACTCTCGCCCCAGACACCACTACCTCTCTGGCTAAATACAAAGTTTAAAGCATGGCCTCCTTCCGGCCCACATACGGCCTCAGGGACCACTACCTCCACCGGGCCGGTCCATGCAAAACAAAGGAGGGGGACTGCATGGCCCCCCCTCCTGCAGCCATTAATGGCCCTGACCACAGCCACCCCCCAGGGCAGGCTCCTGCTACCTCCTGAGATGCCCACCCCTGGGAGATAACGGTTTACTTTTGCTTGGCAGCAGCTGTGACTGCTTCCGCCAAGCAAAAGCAAACACTCCACTTCCAGCATATGGGAGCTGTAAAAATGCTCCTACTTGCTGGAAGCAGAGTTTTCATCTCTTTCATAGCCTGCAGACAGGGAAAGAGATTAAAGTATTGCTCCCAAACTCAGCTCTCTGTGTGCAGGAGCAATGCACGCTCCAGTAGGATGCAGGGATCCAGCTGGGACTGCAGGGGCCTTGAGGCCACCCCTCCTCCCCCGTGGTCCGGAGATGTTTAAAAAAAAAAAAGTGTCCTGTTCTTGGATCAATACGCATATTCAGGGATGGATTCATTCTGGCACAAAGCATATTTCACAGAAATTAAACCTCAACGGGAAGCACTTACTAATATAAATAAAGCAGGTGCCCAAGTTGGAGCTCCACTTCTCTAAAGTAGTAATCATCCTGATTTCTTGTGCATGGTCAAGGCAAACTAAGTGTTTTTTCTCTGCATTTCCATCTTGAAAAGTTATCGATAATCCTTGATGAAGGTGTTTGCTTTTTTCGAGCGAATTATCTCATGGAGTGTCTGTGACGGGTGGGTTCTTTCTTGGCAAGTGCTGCTGGGACCAGAGATAGTGTTCTCCCTTTTAAAAACTAAAAGTATATAAAATAGCCTAGGAGCCCCGCCCCATATATACATTAGTGGTATGCAACGTCATCCCGCTATTTTCCCAGGATGATGGACAGCTTACTAAAAGGACCCCATGAGCGTGTTTCCTGCCGAATTTGGAGACGCGTTCTAGATGCACTGAAAAACTATCACATTTCCGCCAAACAAAGATGCACTTCATGAGTGGTGTAGGGTTGGTTGGTTATAGGGGGTAGGCTGCAGGGCCGCGCCGCGGTGGTTGGATTAACGTAAATTTAAATGACTTAACATTTAAAAAAAGCATAGAAATTCACTGAAAAAAAAAACAAAGTTTACAAGGACGTTCTAGTTAGGAAATAGAATTTTAAAAACATAAAATTCACACCAGTTATAGTTAGAGTAATTTCAAGTAACTATAATTCGTGCTCTGAGGTAACTGTAACTCGCGTCCTCGCCATGCACTGCTAATTACCCAATAGGTTACATCACTCTGACATCTTCTATGACATCATTGGAATTATCACAGCAACATTTCCAATAAAATTATTAATGAGTAAACTGTACATGCTGGGGGCACAAGTTATATATATATATATATATATATATATATATATATATATATATATATATATATATAATGTCAATTACCCAGTGTACATCTGTTCGTGGCATGTAGTGCTGCAGATTAACATGCTATGCATAATTCCGCCAGCTAGTGTTGGGCCCGGAGTGTTACAAGTTGTTTTTCTTCTAAGAAGTATTTTTTCGAGTCACGGGATCGAGTGACTCCTCCTCCCGGTAATAGTGTGCATGGGCATCGACTCCTTTGTTAGATTGTTTTCCCGCAGAAGGGTATAGGAAGGAATGATAGAGTGAAAGAATGTAAATGTACAAGTAAAAGTAATAAGTAAATAAGATGTCCATGCAAATGTGAATATATATACATATGTACAAATAAGAACTGCAACGACTACAGGCTTCTGGGGAGGAGGGAGGATGCATGCGAATTTGCAGCACTACAGGCCACGAACAGATGTACACTGGGTAAGTGAAATTTTCCATTCGATGGCATGTGTAGCTGCAGACACACATGCTATGCATTGACTAAAAAGCAGTCCTTCTCCCAAAAAAGCAGTGGCTAGCCTGTAGGAGTTGAAGTAGTTTTAAATAATGTTTTAAGTACAGCTTGACCAACATTGGCCTGTTGCTTTGAAAATACATCCACACAGTAATGCTCTGTAAATGTATGTGGTGTGGACCATGTGGCAGCCTTGCATATGTCTGCCATTGGTTTGTTTCCTAAAAATGCCACAGAAGCACCTTTTTTCCTAGTGGAATGTGCTTTAAGAGTTATTAAAAGTTGTCTTTTTGCTTTAATGTAACATGTTTGAATACATCTTACAATCCATCTAGCTAATCCTTGTTTAGAGATAGGATTTCCTTTATGTGGCTGTTGGAAAGCTACAAAAAGCTGTTTCGTTTTCCTAAACTCTTTTGTTCTATCAATGTAGTACACTAGAGCTCTTTTAAAGTCAAGAGTATGAAGATCTCTTTCAGCAGTTGAGTCTGACTGTGGGAAGAAGACTGGCAAACCCACTGAATGGTTAATGTGAAAAGGAGAAACTACTTTTGGTAAAACTTTGGGACTAGTCCTAAGTACAACTTTATGTTTGTGTACTTGGAAAAATGGTTCCTCCAGAGTGAATGCTTGTATTTCACTTACTCTGCTTAATGAAGTAATTGCTACTAAGAAATCATCTTTCCAAGTGAGAAATTGAATATCACATGAATGCATGTGATCGAATGGCGGTCCCATTAATCATGTGAGTACAATATTGAGATTCCATGCAGGAACTGGTGGGGTTCTTGGTGGAATAATACACTTAAGTCCTCCCATAAAGGCTTTTATGACAGGGATTCTGAAGAGAGAAGTATGTTATATGGTTTATAAGTACGCTGATATAGCAGTAAGATGAATTTTAATAGAGGAAAAAGCTAAATTTGCTTTTTGTAAATGAAGCAGGTAGCATACAATATCCTATATTGATGCTTTAAGTGGGTCTATATTTTTGGACTGACAGTAGTAAACAAACCGTTTCCACTTGTTAGCATAGCATTGTCTAGTTGTATGTTTGCATGCTTGCTTTAGAACTTCCATACAATCTAATAGAAGGAGTAAATATCCAAATTCTATGACTTCAAGAGCCAAATCGCTGAGTTGAGAACACTGGGATTGGGTTGCCTGATTTGACCTTTGTTCTGTGTTAACAGATCTGGTCGGTTTGGAAGTTTGCAATGTGGTACTACTGACAGATCTAGAAGTGTTGTGTACCAGTGCTGTCATGCCCATGTTGGAGCTATGACTATCATGGTGAGAGAGGTGGGACGCAGTTTGTTGACCAGAAATGGAAATAGTGGGATAGGGGGAAAAGCGTAAGCAAATATCAGTTGATCCATAGAGCATTGCCCTTGAACAGAGGGTGTGGGTGTCTGGATGCCAGGTTTCGGCATTTTGCGTTTTCACTTGTTGAAAAAAAGGTCTATGTCTGGTGTTCCCCACATTTGAAAGTACTGTCGAAGTACAAGAGAGTGAATTTCCCATTCGTGTATTTGTTGCTGCATCCTGCTTAGTAGGTCTGCTAGCTGGTTGTGCATCCCTGGGATGTATTCTGCTAGCAAGTAAATCTGATTGTGGTTTGCCCATTTCCATATTGTTTGGGCTAGAAGGGACAGTTAAGATGAATGTGTTCCTCCCTGTTTCCTCAGATAATACATTGTTGTCATATTGTCTGTTTTTATAAGACTGTTTTGTGCCTGAGTAAAAGGTAAAAAGCTTTTTGGGCGAGAAACACAGCTAACAATTCTAAATGGTTTATGTGATAAGTTAACTGCGTTGAATTCCATTCTCCTTGTATGGTTAGGTTGTTGAGATGAGCACCCCAACCTGTCATTGACGCATCTGTTGTTATTATAGTCTGAAGCACAGGGTCATGAAATGACCGCCCTTTTATTAAGTTGTTGTGATTCCAACATTGTAAAGATTTGTGAGTTTGGCGGTCTGGCAACATTAGATCCTGCACCTGGCCCAGGCCTTGAGACCATTGTTGTGAGAGACACTGTTGCAGTGTTCTCATGTTTAGTCTTGCATGCAGTACTATTGCTATGCATGGCGCCATAATTCCCAATAGTTTCATAATAAATCTTACATTGTAACCTTGATTGGGTTGTATCTGTGATATGAGGTTTTGAAAAGCCTGTATACTTTGTGCATTTGGGTAGGCTAAGGCTTTTGGGGTATTGAGAATAGCATCTAGGTAAGTAAGGTTGAACCTGTGCTGGTTAAAGATGTGTTTTTTTGCTAACTGATTGTGAACCCTTATGTGTGTAGTGTATCTATTGTGTATTGAGTGTGTTGCTGGCATTGTATAATGTTGCTTGATTTGATTAGCCAATCATCTAGATAAGGAAAGACATGCATGCGTTGTCTTCTTAGGTGAGATGCTACTACAACTAGGCATTTTGTAAAAACCCTTGGAGCTGCTGTTATGCCGAAGGGAAATACCTTGAATTGGTAGTGTTTTCCTGCTATTACAAATCTTAGGTATTTGTGATGAGCTGGATGTATGGGAATTTGAAAGTAAGCATCTTTGAGATCGAAGGCAGTCATGTAATCTTGTTTTTGTAGTAGGGGAATTACGTCCTGCAGATTTACCATGTGAAAATATTCTGACAGCATATATAGATTAAGAGTTCTGAGATCTAGAATGGGTCTGAGAGTACCATCCATTTTTGGTATCAGGAAATATAGTGAATATACCCCTGTTCCCGGCTGTGATTTTGGAACCGTTTCTATTGCTTCTTTTAGTAATAGAGAATGTATCTGTTGCTTTAGAAGAACGTTATGTTCTGGGGACAGTCTGTGAGAGCGAGGGGGAATGTTGGGAGGAGTAGAAATTAGTTCTAGGCAGTAACCATTTCGGACAATCGAAAGCACCCACTGATCTGTGGTGATATTTTGCCAGTGAGAGTGGAATTGTTGCAGTCTGTCTCCCACAGGAGATGTGTGGGATGTTGACGAAGTCATTATTTTGGGGGAGTGGTGACACTCTGAGGTTTGAAATTTGCCTCTGGTTCTAAACTGTTGACCTCTGTAAGTGCCTCTAAATGATCCTCTCGGATAATACAGCTGGGTTTGTTTAGACTGTGAGATGGGTGCCTCTGTAGTTTGGGGTTTGAAACTTCCCCTAAACTGCTGTTTGTGAAAGGAACCCCGGTAATGTGTGGTATATAGGTCTCCCATGGCTTTTACAGTGTCAGAGTCTTTCCTGAGTTTTTCAATAGTTGTGTCAACCTCAGGTCCAAATAGATGCTCCCTATCAAAGGGCATGTTAAGCACTGCCTGCTGTATTTCCGGTTTAAACCCGGAAGATCTTAACCGTGCATGCCTACGAATTGTTATGCTAGTGTTGATACTTCTAGCTGCAGTATCAGCTGCGTCGAGGGCAGATCTAATTTGGTTACTGGTGATTGCTTGTCCCTCTTCAACAATTTGTTGTGCTCTTTGTTGATGCTCTTTCAGTAAATATTGCAAGAATTCTTGCATTTCATCCCAGTGTGCCCTGTCATACTTTGCTAACAGGGCTGGGGAATTGGCAATACGCCATTGGTTAGCTGCTTGTGTAGCTACCCTTTTAACAGCTGCATCAAACTTTCTGCTTTCCTTGTCAGAGGGAGGGGTGACCCCTGAAGATTGGCTATTGGCCCTTTTCCTTGCAGCAATGACTACAAAAGAGTCTGGTGGTACCTGTTTTGTGATATAAACTGGGTTGGTTGTCGCAGGCCTGTATTTTTGATCTATTCTTGGGGTTAAAACCCTAGCCTTGACAGGTTCTTTAAATATGTCATCAGCATGTCTAAGCATACCAGGCAGCATTGGTAAGCGCTGGTAGCATAAGTGAGTGGAGGACAATGTGTTAAAAAGAAAATCCTCCTCCAAAGGTGCAGCATGCTCTTGAAATGACCTGAGTGTAAGCCGTACTATCCTCTGGTGGTGACGGTTTGGACAGATAGAGGTCTGAGTCATTTAGTGGTATAGGATCTGCGTCATATAAGGGGTCCACTGTTTCTCCATGTGAATTTGAATGAGAATGTGTTGGTGAGGGCAATTGTGGTGGGGTAGTAGGTGGTGGAGAGAAAGAAAGCTGTGGCCAATGTGGTGGAGAAAGCTGTAAAGGTGATGGTTTCTCCTTTCTTTTAAATATCTTTGTTGGTGGTGGAGCACTATCGAGAGTCTCTTGAAACACCAGCTTTCTCTTGGTTAGTGGAGGAGGTGAAGCAATAATTTTCACCGTCTCCTTAAGGATATGTATCCTTCTTTGTTTACTGTCCATAATTTCCAGTATTGGTTGTATATCAGAGTCCTCAGAATGATATTCAGATGTTCTAACCCCTTTAGAGAATTGTTCAGTAATTGTCTTTGAACTGTGTTTCAGTCCCGAAGATACAGCCTGTGATTTCAGCTCTGAAGCCGGACGTTGAATTTTCGACACCAAGGAGTGTGGATGTCGGCTCGGCTCAGATGTGGAGCTTTTAATGTGGTTGCCTGACTCCGGCTTCAAAACAGGTGTGGCCTGTTGATGTGGTGGCTTGGCCTTTTTCGGAACCGTACCCGAAGGTCGGTCACTGACAATTTTATTTCAGGTGGAACCATGGCTTTCTGGCAGTGGTGCACTCAGGGCCTTAATAGGTCTTTTGCTAGTGGGCGTAGGGGCAGGTGTACTCACATGCTGAGCCACAGTGATCGGTTGGCTGTCTTCATCGAGTCTGCTTCAGAGTCGGTGTCCTGAATCGAAACAGCCGTCTGTGCCTGCTCTTCTTCTAAGGTGTCGGTGGACTCTGTATGCTTTGACGCTATCTCGAGTCTCCGTGCTCTCCGGTCACGCAATGTCTTTTTCGACTGGAACGACCAACAAGCTTCACAATCTTCCTTTCGATGTTCGGGAAAAAGGCAAAGATTACATACCACCTGTTGATCGATGTAAGGGAATTTCGTGTGGCATCGGGGACAGAGTCAGAATGGAGTCCGATCCATCAGTGTATGGCGTGGTACGCCTAAACAGGCCCAAGTAGGGCGCAAGCGCCGGAAACAGCGTTTTCTTGTTTCCGATTGTACTAGCGACTCAATTACAGATGGAAACGCAATCGAAACAATAGAATAGATGGTAGAATAAAGTTAATATGAAGTTTCCGAATCAAAAGTCTCAGAGCGAGAGGAAGCACGTCCGAACCCGACAGCGGAAATAAAACAATCTAACAAAGGAGTTGATGCCCATGCGTACTAATACCAAGAGGAGGAGTCACTCGATCCTGTGACTCAAAAAAAGACTTAGAAGAAAAACAACTTGTAACACTCCGGGCCCAACACTAGATGGCGAAATTATGCATAGCATGTGTATCTGCAGCTACACATGCCATCGAACATATATATATATATATATATATTTCACCCCTCTAGCCATTGTGGTCAAATCTGCTGGCTTCAAAAATCATATCTTACGTGAAGGATGACACCCAAATCCATCTTTGACAACGGTAAGCCCCCCTGTATCTCCCTCTGCAATTGCCTTTCAGTTTCAGTGGTTGCTCTCTGGATGAACAAGGTATAAAACGGAATAGCTACAAAGCAGAAATTTTACTTTTTCACAAAATATTACTCGAGTCAGACTTGCTGGCCAGCAGAGTTAGGACATGCTCCTCATCCAACGCAATCAGACAGAAATTTGGGGTTTTGATTGGACACTACATTTCCTTTGACACTCAAATATCACATGCAGTTGCCTCCTGTTTTCTTTCATTCCAAATCCTTAGGAATGTGCTTCTGATGCTCCTTGAATCTTGAAGGAAAATTGTTCTGCGTGCCTTAGTTTAGGTCATACTGAAGTACGGCAACTTGCTGTATCTAAACATTCATAAATTTAGGGGGTTCAAACTCCAGAGAATCCAAAAGATGGCTGTCCATTTAGTTCTTAAAATAATTATTGTTGCCTCACATCAATCCACCTGAAAAGATTTGCATTGGTGACCAGTATAAAAAAGATGCTCAATCAATGAGGAGTGTCTGATTTTGTGCACCCTCAATAAGAGAGGGTCAAAATACCTCAAGTGTTTTTGCAGGCCTTAAATTCCCAGAAGGTTTTTTATCTTTCTCAGCCAAGCTGATTCCTTCATCAATACTTACGCACTGGTGGCGGCAGAACTTTTGCTTTTCTGGAATCCACTATCTCAACCCGTCTTTCTTACAAGCTCAGCACAATCTGCAAGAATCTGTTTTCAGATGTAATTTTAAAATCTTTCTCTTTCAATAATAGTCTGTCTGGCGTTCTTCCCTCTTGTTAGGTTTAATTCCCCTGCAACAACAACAAAGTGATAAATGGGATGCTTGAATTCATCTCAGTCACTGGCATTTGCATGGGACCGCATCCCAGTCCACCATTTTTTGTCCACCATGCCACCTCAGTTTGGACCCAGCCACATGCAAAAAAGTCTCTACACAGATGAGATTGGATAAGGCCCGAGTAATTACCAGTGACTGAGATTAATTCAACCTTTCCACCCATCACTTTTTTTGTATACTTTTTTTTTTTTACTTCCCAGCACCAACATACCCTATTTCAGGCTGATATTGCCCTTTATAAAATTTCACTCATTTATCCATTTCACTCAGAATATTATATTCAAAGTGTCAAATATTACACTGCTCTAGATAATTTCAAGCTGGAATTATTTAACCGTAAGCAGATAACAAAAACAGCAAACTGACAGCTATCCGCTACTTACTTCATTTTGGATAATGGAACAGTGTGAATCACGATAATGCTGTGGTGCTGGTCAGAGTATTAACGCAGAATTGTTCTATAAAATCTGAGCAGCGTTATTAAAAGTTACAAGAAGTTTTCAAAAGAGAAATGGAGTAACTATGGAATTGGAAGCCCACTCAACTGTGCAATCTCCAAACAGGGAGAACTAAGTAAACGGTGGCATCCAGGAGGACAGACAGTGAAATGGGTGCAAACACATTAAACAAGAGCCCCTCTAATTGCTACTGTATATATTGCTTTAACAAAAATGTATTGGAGCATGTTGAATGTAGGACTACAAACTCGCCTAATTATCAAGGACACCACAATACATTCCCTTTTTGACTTCTACAAACCCTTGTATTCCAGACTAAGATGAAAGAATGAAATGACACTTGTAAAGTGCATGATGGAGCTATTAAGAATGCAGAAACATTGAACAGAATAGTTTTCAGTGCTTTGAAGAAAGCAAAGTTGGGGGGTAACGATTCATGATAAGGCAACCCATACCATTCCTTTACAGCAATGAGTGATGACCAAGACTGGTTCTGAAAATTGAAAATCAATGGCAGGTTGGCTGGTCTGGATCTAAGTTATGCTGGAAGAGTGACAAAATGTAATCTAATTGATTCATTGAGGTGAATCAGGACCCTGAATCATAGTACGCACTTGGTTATTAAACGCCATGGTGGCCTTGAGGACGTGGGAGTCCTAACCTGAATGAGGTGATCTGTGAGAGGTACTGTATGGTACATATCTGTGATATGGCTGCTGTGTGAGCTGCAAACAGTAGACTAATAGTTTTACTAAAATTAAAACAGACTCTTTGAAGATAAACACCTTTGCAACCCTCTTTCTATACATAAACGTTTTTACCTTTTCTTCTGAAGACACCGTGAGCTTGTCACTTGATATCAAACTGCAGACCTGGTCCAGATTTAGACTGAGAAATTCTTCACCTAACATCACATCCGGAAAGTGCTGTTCTGTTCAAAACGAAAAGAGTATGAGAATAAACCCAAGACAAAGCTTGCAGTCCAGACCCTGCCTTTATTTATTGATGACATTGAAATATCAGGTTACTTGTTCATTTGTGGGCTTCGGCTCGTTAGACCTGTACAGTAACTACCTCATTTTCTCACAGAGCACACAAGATATATGAATACAATGCAATTTACATCGAGAACATTTTTGGAAACCTGTTTGTATTGGCAAAGCAAAATAATTAAACAAATACTCTCTGCTTATTTTAGTACCTGTTCGGTACAAAAAATCCACAACTCCATCCCCTTTTCTGGATTCAAGTTCTACCCTTTCATGTTATTGTAAAACTGTTGAGTTGATGACTGCTGCATTTTAGTCTGTCTTGTCCCTATCAGTTGCTGTCTGAGGTGTAAAACAAGAATTACAGGCTGCCCGGATCATTCTCCCTGTGACCTGTAAGGTGCTTAAGAAGTGAAATCAGTATGTAACTACTGTGCTTCTCTTATTCAACTACATTCTTTATTTTTTACTTAATTGCTTTTTCCCCCTCAAACTCTTTAGTACAAGAGAGTTACCAACTTGTCAATAACAAACACTGCGTTTAAAACTCTCCAGTTATCCCACCAAGAGCTACCTAAACGAACTGTCAGAACATTAGATTGTTCATCAGGTTTTAAATGTATCCACATATACAATGTTGGATAGTGCATTTTAAGGAATTGCTTATGTATTGAAGAAAACTCAGCATTTAATTAATCTTTGCCATAATCTTGGACTAAACGCAAGATACTTGTTAAGGTAAAAGAAGAAGTCAATGGTGTTACCACATTCCACCATTCCAGATTTCTCCAAGGTGCCAAGAGGCGTGGGTGATCTTAATACATCAACAGAGAAGGTGAAATAGGAGCTGAATAGGAGTAAATGACAATTCAAGATTCCTACATGAGTGGACCCCAACATCACTTCCTTTCTCGTGCTGCACCAGAATTCAGCTAATAAATTCACATCCCTATAGATAAATTTGGCCACTCTAGACCTCTTCAGTAACAAACTATAATCAAATCCAATGGACTCAGATGACTCGTACATGCATTGAAAGATTGACTAAAGTTGAACTGTATGCCCCCTCTAGTTTGAAACATTTAATGACATTTTCGTTCAGAAATTACCATTGTCTAGGTATTTTACATATAGTAGTTAAAACTCTGATGAAAAAAGATTTAAATATTACTTTTTGTTCAACCTCGATCTGGTCATGAATTTGTCTTTGGCTGTTACCTTGCCTTGTCATTGCCTCAATTTGGCAACTTACTATACTAACTCTAGTACTAGCCAATTTAGCTGTAGAAGCCAAGTTGTGATAATAGGAAGTAATGGACAAATACTGAGTTAAAAACGTTTTATCAAACTAAACGTTTTCAAGTTAAAAGATTTTGTTAGCTAAATGAATCAAGCTATTTGCCAGCTACCATTCAGAGAGAACTGCCTCAATTCCTTATTATGAGAATTAAGTCTAATCGTAGTATTAAATAGCATTGAAATATGAAGAAAGAAGTGCCTAAATTGACAACAATAGCACTGATTCCTCATGTTAGCACACACTAATTCCATGATTATAAGATGGAAGGTCCGCAGTGGTGGTCAGACCACCGTGGCGAACCGACTGCCACATTACAAGATAGGCAGGATGACCCGCCTACAAACAGCCGCCCCCCGCCAGTATCTAAAAGATCCCGATGGAATGACGGAGGTTTCCCCACCATGAAAAGTCTGGTGGAGATAAGGGCAGGGGGTCACAGGAGGGCAGGGTCACCATTACCAATTAAAAGGGCACCACCACAACTAGCATCAGACCAGATAACAAAACCAGTGGGGAGCTTCCGGCCTTCAACAAAGGCTAAACCTACATGGCACACAAATCAAAGCAGGAAATGGAAGTAACGCTGATAAGGGTGATTTTTTAAACAATAATATGACCATAATATGGCATGGTCCATTCCAAGCCAACACCTACAACCCAGGCAAGTGTCACCACAACTCCAACTCGATAATTACGTTTCCCTAGGTTGACATAACTGAACCATTTATGGCACCATCATGCTGATTTAACATGAGTACTTGTTCCTTTTTTACACATCTTGAGAGGCAAATACAAGACTGACGAACATCTTAGGAATTAAGCATAAACCTAATTTGGAACCTTAATCCACAGGAAGGTGGGTGGGTCCATAATGCATCTGTAGATAGACAGATTATCTGCCAGAAACATGAAGGTTGCTAACTTTTCTTCTGCTGGAGACTCCTATCTGCAGATTCCTCTCCCCTTGAGTTAATAACAAAACAACAAGGAGAAACAATATGTACTGTGCTACTCATGAAGGCAATCAGCCTTATGACTCCTAGCTGGCACAACGGCATGTAACAATAAGCAAAATGAGCCAGATGCAGCCATCTACTACTGGCAACATGCAGGAAGATGAGAAAGAAATGTCTCGCCATGTACTCATGCAGGGACACCAAAATCACTTGAATATTTCCCCCTGATGCAAGGTCCAAAAATATGTGCAAAAATTCAAAGATCATAAGAGAGACACTCTAATTAATATTTTTTTTATTTTAAATATGAGATGAAGAAATGGCCCCAGACAGACCAATAAGCCATAAGGGCTCAATGTATACAGTAGCATATGTTAAATCAGGTGCCATAGGTAAGCCCAGCCAAACATAATACTGGGAACAGCAAGCTCACAACAGGGTGAAGAAAACAGTACCAACATATCCCCTATACTACAACTGACAAGAACACCAACCAACAAGGAAAAGCAGGCACAGAAAGGAACAAAGCAACGTCACTCAGAAAGATTGGACACTTCATGACTGGCAAGCTAGATCAAAGAGGCCTCACCAGGAAAAGACAAAGTAGAAGGATGTAAGATATCTAACCAATGCTAATGGGAGGGCATTGGATGAAGACATAACCTGGACTGTATGCCAGTATAGGCATCCCCACTTAGGAGCCCAACAGGGGAGAACCGCCAGAACAAATGCTTTATTTATAGCCATCACTACTACCCCCCACACCTGGCTATAAAACCAGGTTAACAAAACGAGTGGACTGCTGTAAGCTCTTTAACAATGGGTAAACCTAAGAATTTAGGTAGAATCTGGAAATTTAAGGAGCAGTTCTGAGGGTCTTTTTTAAACCACAAAAGGATACGGCCCATTCCAAAGCATAAGCATGTGGCAAGGCATGGCCAAAGCAAAACTGCCAACTAATATTTAAAATCCATAGGTATCTTGGCCACATTTGCCCTAAATGATAACACCTACGAAGCAAGAAAAGACTTAAGTTGACTTCCTCACAGGTAGGCACTAAAAAAATAAGATGCATGGAAGTATCCCAATACTTTCTGCAACTACAAATTGGGGCAAGATTACCTACCCATCACCACCTGCAAGAAGCTGACAGAGTGACCATAATCTAATTCACACATCTGAAAACAAATCACCCCCTACCAAAATGTTTGCAGGTGACCTAAGTACCGGCACTCCCAAACATAAGGCAAATTACCATACAAGAAGATCCCTTCTCACCCTCTCTCAACACACTGGACATAAGACATAAGTCCTGGTTCCAAACAAACTCCTATGCCTGATGAGCAAAACAGTCCAGTCAGTCCTTCCCCGAGATCCAAACCATGGAGCCAGCCGTGCATTAACCAGCAACAGCTATCCAAGACAGGATGCCTCTCTACTCCAATATGTGGCTATCCCACAAACCAAACCAGCAATCAATGTTTAACTTAAACACTGTCCTCTACTTGGGACGAAAATGAACAGCCAGTCACAATGAGACAAATGGAACCAAACATATCCAAACAAAGGATGCACAGCCAGTCACAAACCACATGAGATCCTCCTAAAGGGTAAGGGAATCACTTGTAGAAGAACAACACTGTCCTCTACTTGGGGCGAAAATGAACAGCCAGTCACAATGAGACAAATGGAACCAAACATATCCAAACATAGGATGCACAGCCAGTCACAAACCACATGAGATCCTCCTAAAGGGGAAGGGGATCACTTGTAGAAGAACAACCTTTAGGCACATAGGTTTGTCTGGAAACATTTTAACAGGCGGCAAGGAGGAAGACTGCTCAATAAGCGTTCCTGCATTGGTGTTAAACCTCCCCGCAAGCTGAAAGCTTCAACCGCCTAAACACCACAGTTCCAAAGAATAAAACCCCTTTAGGCCCATTCTCCAAGAAGCCATTTAACATGGTGTGACTTGGAAAGGCGGGGATTATGAAGACAAAAGGTATCATACTTCTTGCCGCCAGGAAGGTGGAAACAACTGATAATTAAAGGAGGTGGATTAGTGAAGTCTGCAAGGTTGCAGCCATATGCTGCATCCGATTCTTCCATGCTACCCATTAGACATGCTTGAAGAAGGTAGTAAACCGAAAGAATAGGCATAAGCACATCTCACAACAGAGGAGAGATTTGCTGAGGACCTAAGTGAAATTCTCTATCTTCCCTGGTTCATTGCTTTGATAATTTCCTTGAACTCAAGTTGAGAGTTCAACGTTTGTATTTTATAATGCTTTGTATTGATAATAATCTCCTGGTGGATTTTCAAATGAAAATGTTGATTTCAGATATCTACACTACATTTTAATTCAAAATAGTAGCTAAATAAACAACTGCCATACAAAAATGCCAATAAGTGTTTTGTAACATTCATTTGGTGCTTGTTACGGGCATAATTCATTCATAATGAGGTTGGTTTTTCAAAAGCCAGTGTTGAAATCAGTGACTCCTAGGATTGTTCTTGACAGCAGACAATAATTTTTGCATAGTACAGAAGACGACCGGGGATTCCGCATAGTGCAGTGGCACCAACTACAACCAGGAAAACGCGTGTTAAAGAAGTTAGCACCATCACATGCGGCATCCTGCACATCTGCCTATCTCCATGAAGGTCCAACCAGGCATGTCTACAAAGGACCACACGAAGGAGCTCACAGACCTAGCCACCAAATTCTCAATGTCAAGACCAGATCTAAGAAGCTGTCTAATGAATTGGAAACCATTCCAATCCACTTCAACTAAGTGACACCTTGAGTGATCCAGTAAAAGAGGAATCACCAGCAAGGCCATCTCCCAAAGACTGTGGGAAATACGATCCAAAAGGCATGTGGCATTATAGGAGGAAATAGACGGACTCCCAGAGGAAAACATGCACAAACGGTGGTCCTGTGTGTAGGCTGCTCTACGGTTCTTTGTCAGCCCACAGGAGGAAAGGCGAGGCTCACGGAAGGTTGCTCCTTCAGACGAAAACAGCACTAAGGTCATAATACAAAGACTTCAAAAAAACAAAAAATGCATATCTGTTGCGACAAACCTCCTCTCCTATCAATTCTGTCATTAAAAACATCAGTTTAGCTAGAGAAGGATACTGCCAACATCCATAAAATGTAGAACCTGTAACCAAAGCCCCTCTGTAGTCGAGTGGAAGGACAAATATGTTGGGTTGCCTAGAGACACATAGGGCCATATGTACGAACACTTTTTCCCATACACACAGAATGGGTGAAAACTTTTGCTACATCTGGCCCTTAGTGACCAATACAAGCGCGGGTCTACTCCAAAAAAATATATGACGAGTCTAACAATGTCTCGTTAAAAGGCAATGAGGATCCTGACAGAGATCAACCAGTCTGCAGAACTTCAATCCAAAAGCTAGTTTTATTGTCTGCGAAGGACAGAGATATTTCCAGGACCCTAGCCAGTTTGCTCAGCACACGTCTGAAAGACAAATTTCTCAGAAGGCATTACCACGGGTCAATAAGGGGTAACTGTCCAAGAAGTGCTGAAATCATATTGTGTCCGGAATACAACCAACGATTCCAAACAGCAACAGAGCAAATTCCCCCCATATCTACCCTTGGGGCCGTGAAACTCTCAATACATGCTTGAGAAAGAAAGAAGGGAGGCTCAAAAGACGAGTGCCTTTTATTTCCCATCTCCCAAGAACGGAGTTATATATGGAGCCATAGACAGTATTTGGCTCAACTTAAATGTCACAAAAGGAAGCAAGGCATGTGGCAAAGGAAATGCTACCAAAGCAGTTTCAAGATTACACGTGAAGCTGACAGAGGAAGAGACTGCCAGCAGAGGCTTGGTTGAAAAGGTCACTTACGGAGCCTGAGTAGGGCAGAGTATAGTTAATATAGCCTTGTTGAAAGCCTCCAACTCACAGGGAAAAGCCGGGAGTGGAGATGGTGGTGCCAGATGCGAAGCCAGAAGGGAGCCGGGCACATACTGTTCAACATGGCCATCACACTGAAGTTAAAAGTCGGTGAACCAATCCACTAACCAGCAGACAAACTCAAAGATCTCTCCTGTGATCACGTCCAGAAGAAGACGCATCCCCCACCCCCACCCTAAATGGTCAGTCTTGCAGTAAGGCAATTTCTTTGGGGGAAAAACACATACCCATACTTCTCTTGAAATTAGGATCTGTAGAGGTAAGATGCTGTTGCTCTTTGGGGCCTCTGGGTACATAAGAATATATTCACTTTAGTCCCAAAGAACACAAGGTTCATCTAGTGCCCCCTAACGACACTGAATATGTCAATTATTACTTATAAATTTTATACTGCATCCTAATATAGTTATTGACACAATCCAATAGCCAATAGTACCAATACATGTAATGTATTAAACTTTTTCAACTTCTTTAAAATTCTCTCTCCAAAGTACATTTCACATCATTAAAAACAACATATTCACGTATGTCCCTCTATTCTTTTCAGTTACCAAGGCACTAGTGTCGAGCTGGAGATGTGGCACCACTGATGGTGCAGGAGACACAGTTCAATTTTCCAGACAGATTTTAGTGCCTGGCCAGATTCAAGAAGTGAGGAGTCTGCAAGCAGGCATATCCAACAGAAATGATCCTGTTGGGCTGAACTGCTTTCATATGGACATCGCACTGCAGAACACAAGTGATACATGCTTGCCGATATCAAAATGTAGTCAATATGCATTTTTGTTTCACTAATTCCTTTCAAACAGCCAACAGAGTTATCAGACCAGGGGTCTCCAACCTTTTCTGTAAGAAGAGCTGCTTCTTTTCTTTTTAATAAAAAAATCATACAAGCAACTAATATTTTAAGTCTGGCAAAAAGGATCACATCCGACAAGACTACACTAGTGGCCACTCCAAGCAAGATTGCCAGCAGTGATCACCTCAGTGCATTAGGCAGGGTTGCAGTCAGTAATGTAAAAAGTCTATCAATTTGGAATGTCTCTACGTGTTTAATTCATGACAACCATAGCTGCAATGCCTTTGGCACCAAGGTAATACTATTAGTAATACGTCTCCCCAACACTGTATGATTCAACTCACTCAAATATTAGATTTAAATACATTACATTTATTTTGGAAATTCAACCATTTTTCTCCAGACGTCAGGTTACTAGTTATGGACATACATAGAAATTCTTCTTGAGTACACACTTTTCAATTTTGGTACACATCTATATATTTTCAACCAAGCAAAAGCTTCTAATTTAGTAGGATGGCTACACAGAGGAGAGCTACTTACAGGTAGCTGGAGAGCTACCAGTACCTCGCGAGCTACTTGTTGGTGACACCTGTACTAGACTAGAGCCCAGTACACATATTAAACAATCAACTGACACACTTATGTGCAAATACAATAGAAAATCACAGGTCCCTGGTAGCTAGAGCATGCAGCCACTCCTGTGTGTTCTCATGTAGTAGTCGTGCAGAAGGAGTACAGAAAGGAAAAACAGCTCCCATCAATGTGCCGGGATGAGACTGCAGGAAAACACTCTGTGTGTGAAACCAACAGCAGTAAGCCGAGCTGCGGACTTAGTATTTAGGGACCTGGAATTGTGTGCCTCCTGCCAATGTACACTCAGACCACCGTTTGCTAGGAGAGCGGCCTGTGCTACAGAAAAATTATCACAAATGTGTGTCATGCGGACTAAAGACACACCAATTGGACAATCACGATGCAGGCGACACTGCCTGCCCGCTGAGACCACGTGTACTACTCAATCATCAGGTCCAGAGCTGCACTGAAAGCTTCACAGGGGAGAAGAAAACAGACGTCAGTCTCTGAAGGGAAAATAGGGTTTCAATACTGCAGCACAGTTTGAGCACAACATCCCAACTGCATATTGCCAATTACCCATGATTTCCAGACTCCAGCACTGGGACACACATGCTGCTCGGCACCACCTGCTGCTCAGGTCAGACAGAGGGGTGAAGTGTTGGCGCAGGGGTGAAGTATTCAGTGTCCCTGAAGCTCTCGCACACACTCACTCCCACGACTATACACCAAGAACACGTTCACCACTGTGCCTGTCGCTTGGCTAACGATGATGCCCAACGTGCCGCACCACACGGAGCCAGTAAGGTCACACAAATCTACACCGGATCTTCAAAGACGCTCAACCTTGGGAGGAGGTGGACATTCCTATCCAGTTTTCCGAGCTCTGGCCATCCATATCAAATCAACTACGTAACATTTGAACAAAAGCTATTCTCGCTCCTTTTTTCTGAAGAGAATAATATTTTCCTATTCATCCATCCACTAAGCCGTAAAGCAGGAAGCACCGTCGTGTGATTTAGTTTGCGTACCTAGACCTGGCAGTTCATTATTAATTATTTCATTCTTTCATTGGACTTGCTAGCCTGGTAAACATACTTGCTGGCAGCTTTTGGCAACTGTGCAGTTATGTGTATACGGGGCAGCTTTAGTCGTTTGTGGAGCTTTGCGGGGTTACCCGAGGTGTGCAATGTGTGTCATATCTGTCATGTACTACATTCACCTGCTGGTGGTCTGGGTCTGTCTGCCACACACTAAGGATACGGACAAACTGTGGCAGAAGATGGCCTGCATCAATGCTCTTCTGCTCTATCGAACTGTATTATATAGCTATTTATATAGTGCTTTCCATACCCTTTGCGAGGCAAAGCGCTTTAGGTCCAGGTGAGACTTCATGTACGCCGGTTACAGGCAGATTTCAGAGGTAAATGTACAACAAAGGAAGGCAGAGATTAAGCACAGCTAAGAGCTGAATACTGTGTAGAGCAATACATTCAATAGTATGGATCTGGGTGTAACATGATGGTCAGAGGGTCTGATTTCAACTCGTCCACCCAGGCTGTCATACTTCAGAGATCGATCATTTGAGTGCCACTGAGTTGGATAATAACTTACAACTGTTAACAGCAACTAGAAACGAGAAAACGAATAAAGTACGCTATATAGGTGTAGTGTTATGTTATAAGCCATTTATTAAGCGCACATATACCAAAAAGGTTTCATGGTGCTAGAGAAGTTAAGTTTAAGAATGCGATGTTTAACCGTATGCTTGCCTGAACAGCCACGTTTTTAGCTGAGTCCTGAAGCTCTCACATGCGGGGGAAAAGAGTTCCAAACCAGTGGCGCCATCACTGAAAACCTGGTACCCCGGTTATTTTTTTCTGCATTAAGGGAGCTCTGGTAGATTAAGGTAACCTAATCTAAAGTTACGCTTGGGGGAATAGTTCTGCATTCTGGAGGAAACAAAGGTAGAGCTCTCGATTACTGAAGCACGCTGCTCCTCAGGTACACTGGAGTATCCCTGCTCATCCTAGATATCGCTGAGAATTCTGCCTCGTTGCAATTCTTTGACTTCGAACACCCGCTATTGTTAGCTTGCACCACAGTGTGGTTTTGTAATGACTCCTGTATGCTGCTAAGTGTGAGAATATGAAAGAAATGTACGGGCTTAAGTCATACATAGCCGTGCAAATGCTATCATCTTACCCCTCTAGACCTCGATTAAATTCATGTGTCTTTTTCTCCCGTCTTAGGAAAGACAAACCATTGTTGTAGGTTCGTGGAATCAATGTGAAGCCTGTGCTGTGAAATATAACCATACCATGCCAATATGCAACTTGTAATTGGTTATAAAATATTCCTGAAACGCTGTATTGTGCCACTGTCCAAAGCACTTGGGATTGAGAACGTGCGGTGATCCTACAGTGCAAGGATTGGCAACACAGTGCGTGTTTTCTTGCTTTTTTCAAGCTTCCATGTAATGCACATATAACAACTGACTCTTTAACTAAAAATCAAGAGTTTCTCTGCACACCTGAGGAAAATCCTCATTGAGAAACCTTGCTCTTGCTGCTCAGTTTTAGAAAGCTATGCTCTGCTCTTAAAAGGTACCATCTAGAGAGTGGTGCCACAATAGGTCTTAAAATCCAAGCAGATATCATCAAACAAAGAAACATTCTGGAATGCCTATTGTTGGCGATTGTTAGTGAAGTACAACCGGGAAAATAGAACTGTATTTGTCTCTACTCTGGATGAACCCTTTGAAGGACAATGAGAGTTAAGTCCAACAGAACAAGGTCATCAGCATTCAATAACCTGCAACAATGAGCACAATCCTTACTCTGAGTGTACGAGATTATGATTCAATTTCAGCACAGAACTTTTGTTGATCGTAAAAAACAAAACAAACAAAAAAATAAAATATATATATATATATATATATTTATGCAAAAAACAAAGGAGAACTCTGGGAAGTTCCCAAATTTAGGTGGAGAGCAGCTCTAGTAAGGAGCACCCTGCGACACAAGCGACACTCTAG
Source organism: Pleurodeles waltl (assembly GCF_031143425.1). NCBI lineage: Eukaryota > Metazoa > Chordata > Amphibia > Caudata > Salamandridae > Pleurodeles > Pleurodeles waltl. Next base: position 773,892,619 of record NC_090446.1, on the reverse strand, counting down.
ATTTGCTCAGCAAAGTTTTTAAGCATAGGATGAGCACAGTGCTATCCTCGCCGAGCTAGATAATGACAAAGTCTTTTGCCATTTGTACAGCAAAATCTTTAAGCATAGGATTGACACAGTGTCATCCTCGCCGAGCTGTAAAATGACAAAATACTGGGTGCTCCCTTGTGTCTGGACAAAGCTAAACCCCTCTGAAGAGCTCTAATGAGAGCGAAACACGTGTCAGGGGTTGCTTTACTCATTCCAGGATGGCCTGGATGGTATTTTACCAGTCCAAAGCTGTAATACTGTGCCTGGAGTGGTAAATGGCTTTTGTCATTTTACAGCTCGGCGAGGATGACACTGTGTCAATCCTATGCTTAAAGACTTTGCTGTACAAATGGCAAAAGACTTTGTCATAATCTAGCTCGGCGAGGATAGCACTGTGCTGATCCTATGCTTAAAAACTTTGCTAGATAAGCAGACATTTGAGGTGAGCAAATCTAGAGTGTCGCTGGTGTTGCAGGGTGCTCCTTACTAGAGCTGCTCTCCACCTAAATTTGGGAACTTCCCAGAGTTCTCCTTTGTTTTTTTCAATATTTTATGCGTCACTCTAACCCTGAAAGGGCCTTGTTTTGATATATAATAGATTTATAGCTATAGATATTTTGATGTAAGATGTTTCTAACTAGTATCTATAAATGACATCAAAGATAAAAACCACATCCACATGTATCACGATTTAAATAACTATTGTATGATGCCATCAAATTAGAGTTTTGCTGCACTCTGGTATAGCTGCGGTATCGAGAATGCAAGTATTTGTAAAAACAAATGTTTAAATTAAAGATGTTAAATGCCCTGTAACTTTTCATGCTTCAAATATTCAAAGGTTCCCATCACTGCCTGAATGTTTTTAACAATACTTTTTTGCTCTACTATTGGCAGGCACATTTGCTTTTTCCTATATAAAGTTCCCAGTATTTGAAACGTAGTTCATCAATTTATTTGGTTGCTCTGTAATATGCTAGTTGTACGATTCCTCAGTTTCCAACTCGGCTAAGTACTGCACATAACTGGAAACACTTAAGTATGGGCATTAAGCAGCACAGGCATGCTTTTAACATCCTCTGAGATAGTGATTTTAAACATGTATTTTATTTTGAGTTTTTATACATGATTATACAAGCACAGCAATTAACAAGGATGTACATTTGTCAATAAAATAATGTAAAGTATATACAACTGCATAAGGAGGTAGTGGGCTATTTGGTGTTGAGGCGACCCCGTGTGGGTGGGGAATGGTAAGGGCAGGATGGTGGGCAGGATGGGGAGATGGGAGACCTTGAGCTGATGGAACCACATTTCCTTCAAAAGTTAGGCATGAGCCCCATCAGAGTGCGAATGGATGGGCCACTAGCTGAAAAGTTGCTCACGGTATAAGCTCTTGTTTATGGATCAGTGGACTCAGTGTCAGATCAATCAGTTTGGAGAGCAGCTCTTTTCACTCTGGAGCCAATGGGCAACACTGGAGCCCCCCGGCGACCTCAGGGTGTTAGGCCGTCGCCTCATGTTTGGCCCAACGGGTCAACAGCATCAGCGAGTGGTTCAGGCACGCAGGGGGTGGGGACTTCCAGTTCTTTGTAGTAGTTTTCTTAGCTAAGATCAGGGCAAGATCAAGGTATCGAGCTGCAACTTTAAACTTGTGCGACTTTGCATATATTACCAGTACTTCCACAAACCACTAGGAGATATTGGGAATCACCCCAGCCGCAGGCAATCCCACAAGATGTGCTTCAGGTCGACCTCAGGGGTGTTGCATCTGGTGCAAGTATCGGAAGTGCCAGGAAAGATGTGGGCTATTTACTTGTGAGACAGCTAGGCCCTGTGGAGGACATAAAATTGGATCAGCTGCAGCCTGAATTTGCAAGACACTCATTGTAGGTAAGCTAAGGTCTGTTCCAACTCCTTGTCATGGAAAGGTCTGCTGAATTCGGTCCCTGATGTCTTCCTTAGGGGCTGAAAGGACATTTGTGTGTGAGCGAGGAGGGCCTAAGTGAGCCATGCAATAAGTGTGCGGGTGGAGCCCATCGTATGCAGCGTTGGAAGTAGTTGCTGTTTGATTGCCGCCGCCCCCTCTGTAGTCCAGGTATCTTCAGTCACCCTTTTCAGAGAAGGCCTTTGTGGAGTTTGTGCTGTTCGGCCATCCTCTGATTTTGTGATAATTGGCAAAAAGGAGGTGCAAATAAACAGTCTTATCATGTTGATGTTTACAGCTTCTGATCTTTTCTGTGGAGCTCTGAGGAGCCTCTATACGAATTCCAGGAATGTGGAGTAAAATTAGAGACCAGAAAGGAATGTCCATCCTCCTCCTCCTCCCCAATGTGTCTTAAAGATCTGAAAGGTTGGCCACTCACAAGTAGACTTTTTACAAATGAAGATTTAATATATATGCAATTTAAAGCACACTACCTAGCAATCTAGCATTTAATTTAAAGTGAACCATTGTATGTATGTGGGTCTTGCCTTCCCTTATGACGCAAGTTTCAGAATGAATTGTAATTTGACCTCAACCCCGTTTTCAATATTTCAATGTACATGAGTTTTCAACCATTCTTAAATATGTAAGGGCGCCCTAGTCCACTGGTTCTTAACCTTTTGACTTCTGTTGAAGCCCACTTAATCATCACTGGAACGCAGGGACCACCACTCAATCTTTAGTGGAATCTGGGGACCCCTACTGAGTCATTACTGGAAGCCGATGACCCAGGCCTAAACAATTTTGATACTTTATGTAGACAAATGATAAACAAAAATACAGAAACATTCATCAAAAAATACAAAAAGAATGAAATATTTAACTCACACAAATATAAACAAACATCAGACTTTTAATTTTAATGGAAAGGTTGGAGCTTTTGTGAATTCAATTGAAGTCACTCATGGGCGCACTTGCAGTGCTCCAACTAATCAATCTGAGGATACGAACTTCATTTTTAGTCTCCAATTTCAAACTGCTTCACATTTACTGGACGTTTTAAATGCTTCAATTTTAATTTTTGCTTCTTTATTTACATAAAGTTAATTTATCTGTTAATAATATGTAACTCAAGCAGTCACAGACGTCATAAATCGGCTTTTCGTACCCCCAGACCACAGGTTAAGAAAGAACCACTGCCCTAGTCAAATTTGCGCACGCTTCCAAAATATTTCTCATTTAATAAAATAATTCATAATTTTTTTAAATCAGCAAATGAATTCCCACCTCCTGTCTTCTATGTGAAGGAAAAGGGTATGCATGTTATATTCCCATAGGTGTACTTATTCAGGTCTCTTAATAACATATGATCTGGGGTAGGCTTATAATGTTAGTGGACGCTCATAGGGAAAGTCAGTGTGGTTTGCTGTCTTGTCTACAGTGACTATTATATACATAGCGGGAAGTCTGCCTTAGAGGGAAGAAACATTTTCCTCTGGCCTACAAAGGCCTGTGAGGTATTGAAATGGGATGAAAAGCATGCACCAAGGTCAAATATACAAGTCCCAAGAAGCTACATGTTCATTTTATGGTTCATCCAGTATTGTCATACTGCCCTGGTTCAGTTCAAGTGCCTAGGCCTTTTGTCAACCTGCTGGGACAAGTTAAATAAACTTAATGAACAAAAGCCTTCCCACACAAAGAAAGCAATTAACAGTGCTTTATTCTGTTCCTGAGGAGGGCTGAGTGGGGAAGATAATCTGCATTAATTAGTGGTCACACTGTATCAAGGATGAGACAGCCCAAGACCATTGAACAAAGGAGGGAGCCCAAACCTCTGGAGCCAGCACAGGAGGGACTCCTCTTTGAAGTTTTGATGGTAAAGGTCATGGCAGTGACGTCAGCGAGGGGCGGAGCTGAGGCCCCCAGAAGATAAGTGACTAGTAACTCCTGGAAGGTGCATCTAGAATTGTCCCAGCTTACTGTACAGGAGGGTTGGGACAGGGGCGGAGAGGTGATGAGGCACACTAGAACTGGCCAAGGGTGCCTGGCTTCTAGAACATTCCACATACTGCCTCTTGAAAAGTCTTGCACAAATGGTAGAGTGCGCTATTTTGGTGGAGTTGGACACCAGAACTCGAGGGCAGCAGCCATGGACAACGGGGATGGAGGAACCCCCCTGATACCCGCTTATACTAATAAGTATGATTATATTTGACACCAAGACAAGTGGGTCCCTCTCCCGGACCAGGAATACTGGTCCCAATACCCCCTCTAAGGACCAGCTGAGGGAAGAACTGTACTTCTGTGCCCACACAGGAGGAGGTAAGTACCAGAGGATAGAAGAATGTGAAAGGCTGGTGCCCTGAGTGTGGGGAGCTCTGCTGCCAGAGTCTGCAAAACTTCTCAGGAGTTGATGAGATGTTTATTTTATGTTCAAGGGAGGCATGGGACCCCATCTCCAGGTCTCCAATGTCACAAGGACTGGGGGAGTGCTATCTGGCCCCCCACTGAAAAGAAAGGAAAGAGGTGTGGGACCCCCATCTCCGGATCCCCGACTTCACTGAGGGGGGAGCGCTGTTGTGTCCCCCTCCCCTCAAGAAGAATAGAAAGGTGCCAAGGATCCTATCTCCGGGCCTCAACTGCAGCAGCCTCATGTCCACTCCCTGTGCTCATGTCTAGTGGAGATGGGTTGGCCACCACACCAGGAGGAACACACTGCACTCATGGAGCAGGCAGGGGAAGTGAGCTCTACCGGCTCCAGTGACAGCGGCAAAGGAGAATGCTGGCAGGACAGAGTACCGGATGGGGAAGCAGAGGAGGGCTGGGTGAGCTGCTCACAATGGAGCCTGGGACCTGGCACTCCCATCAAAAAAAATAAAAAGAAAGAAAAGAAAGGTGCGCGCTTCATGCCGCGCAGCAACACAAAGGAATGTGGCCAGAGGTGCTAACTGGTAATGCACATTCCCGGGGGGGAGCCCCATATAATAGCATGCAGGACTTGACCAGACCAAAGTTTTCATTTATGTATTGGCGCCAGGTCAGCAGGGCCACCAACAATGGAAAAATGAGTGGGGTGTGCAGCAGCTCCCACCAAAGGAAATTTTACCAAGGCACTGACCTAAGTTAGCAGGGTCTAAGAAAGGATGACCCCGGTGGCTTACTCAGATACAGTTAAACATCCTCAAGGCTGGAACTTTTGTTCTGCAGGCTGGCAGTGTACCGACCTCTATTGCCCAGTTTTATGGCTGCAGGTTTTGTGGCCTAAGTTTGTTTAAAAAAGGCACAGACACATGTGTTATATTTGGACAATATTGTTACTGCTGACAGTAACAATTAATCCTGAGAAGCTGCCATGCTTTATTATTATAATGTGTGTACATGGTGGCAATGCTCTAATGCGTTATTATATATTAATGATTGCAGATGGAATATGGTTTTTGAAGTCAGCGATGGACTGATGTATTACTGCATGGTATTTTATTTTGGTCTATAAAGTGGGGCAACATTGACACAACTTAAAGTTCCACCCTCCTATATGGTTAAGTGCTGTATTGTACACGGAGGGCGTGTACTGTGATTTCAGGGGTCATGGCCGTTGAGGGGTCAAATGTAATGTTGCCAAAGGTATTTCCATCAGCTTTATGTATATTTGTAAATTACTGTGTAGTGCTTAGTAGTGTTTTTGCACTAAATGTACTTTTCCTTTCCTAAAGAAAAAGCACGGACTGGAAAATCATTTTATTATTGTGTGCCGGTGAATGGTGATTACTAGCCCACACCACGTACCCTGAGAAGGCTTTGGAGTGCTCTGTTTTGCTATCTTGAGAGAGTCAAGAGCTACAATGGGGTATTTGGTTTCCAGTGAAGGGGTGACTGTGGACCTATTACTTGTGCAGGCCACCCAACAATTGGCCCATTTCCTTACAATCATACCATACCTCTTTCTGGAATTTGGCATAGCTTCTGGTTTCTCATGTCAGAGATTTTAATAATTTGTTCTAGGTTCATATGAAATGCAGGCATTTTCATTAACTACTCCCTCACTCCTGTTGAAAATCTAATAGGCGGAGGTGTTGCAATATTTTTAGTCTTGCTCAAAATTGCCATATCAGGTTCTTACTGTGGGCTCTTTTTAAGATGATCCTTTGAGGAAAAGATCTCTTGTAGGTTGGTAGGCAAAGACATTTTAATAACACTGAAATCATTTGAAAAGAAGCCCTTGGTGATGAATTTGAAAATTAAATATTTTTACAACCGGATATCTTTTTGAGCTGGAAAACGTCTCACATTGTTTTGGAAGCTTTAAAGCTCTCCAGTTGGCTTGAAAAAACTTCAGTGTTTTCAGGTCAATGTATCAAATATACATTCCCTGGCCCCAAAGTAGCTGGTACAAATGTGGGTCTCTTTTTCTCTCTCCATTTGAGGTCAGCATATTAAAGGTAGGACTTTTTGGACATCACATACTTGTCTCCCTGTAAGATCACTTTGGAAGGGTGTTTAGTGTTGTCCCATCCGTATACGCAGAGGGACATGGTCGTTATAGACACCAATAGCACATCACAAGGTTTCTAGGTGTAACATGCCCTAAAATGGACATAAGTGGTGCTAATTCAGCATTGCAGTAAACTGTCCCTGCCACCTGTCAGAGACTTAACATGGAAGCTACATCTTAAGCTTTAAAAAATGATTTGGGCAAAGGGCTAGACAGCTATCAGGAGGGCTCACTATGTCCAAAGTTAAGTGACTCTGTAACTCAACTCATTGTGTGATTTTTGATTCACTTCTGAATGAGACCTTATGAATGTATAAGAGCCCCCTCCCCCTTAGCTATGATCCACAAGACTAAATAATTCCAACTGTTTTGCTTTCCAAATAGCTCAGGCTTTACAAGATAACCCTTCTTGACAAACCATCAGAAACAGAGGCACAGTGTGACAGGAGCATACAAACTGCTTTCTGAAAATCTTTACTGTATTCAAGGACACAGTATGTTGCCAGAATTGTATGAATGTTTGAATACTGCATATCTTATTTAGGCTGAGCATGATAGGAGGCATCCATTAATGTGAAGTATTCTGCCCAGGTATTTTTTAGTATAGGTCCTAGTAAGATTAGATTTATGTGCCTGGAGAGCGCAAAAATCTGCTTCTTTCTATCATGCTGCTTACTTACTTGTATTTAACCTAGACACTATTGCACCTACTGATTTTCTTGTGCGTGTTACAGTGCTGATAAGAGTTTGTACTGCAGATTGATTTTCCCGCATTCTCTAAATGTTTCTGATTACTGTAGTAACTCGTGGTGTCCCTGGCAACAGCTCAATATGCCAACAATGTCTTCTCACTTTGTGGGTAGTGTCAAAATCCCAAAATATTCTTAATTTTGATAAGACGTTCTTTCCCCAAATTTGGAAATTCCTTAGCTGAGTGGCGCAAGCCTCGATCTATCCTCATGTGACTAAAGCTTGGTTAGGTGTGTTAAGTGTATAAACATATCTCCACAAAAGTATCCTGAATTGTTTATGATCAAACACTCATTTAACCATGTTTCTGTAGAAGTATAAGCCGCTGGGTGGGTCGTCCCACTCATTCCACTAGCTTTCTTACTTATTATTTTTTTTATGCCCCATACCACCATCTTCCCACTGCACTCTTCCCACCCCAGGAACTTCATAATGGCAGCCGCGAGCAGCCGGCATACCCTCGGCATGCCAAAGGCAAGCCCATCTGCGACCGTCCGAGCCCAGTGCCAGGAACCCTGGCTCTCCCACTATGCACACTTACTCAGCCATCAAACTCAGGGATCCTTCAGCCCAGTAACAGGGACAACAACTGCTGCCTCATCTCCCTACCGGACCACGGTCAGACCACTCACCTGCCGCCAATGCCACTTCTCCTGCAACACTGAGACGTACTCTGACCCCCATGCCGCCGCCACGCAACAACTCAAATGCATACTGCTCAACACAAGATCCCTCTCCAAACACGCCACAGAAATATGGGACATCGTAATCACCCGCAGCCTGGACCTGATGTTCATCACCAAGACCTGGCTCACACCCGTTTCAGCCCCCGACAACTCCTGCACCACCCCGCACGGCTACAAATTGATCCACAAAGACGGCCAACACAAACATGGAAGAGGCAAAGCCATCATGCCTAAGGACAGCCTCCAGTGTACCACCTCCGAGGATGACTCATCTCACCTCATAGAACACCTTAACTTCCAGATCCAAATCAATGCCAAAACAACCATCAGGGGAACCCTCTCATACAGACCCCGGGGCCCCCGCTCCACCTTCTGCAAGGACATCACCGATCTCATCCTCCTGCTGGCCAGCGCCTCAACAAACTACATGTTTCTGGGAGATCTCAATTTTCACCCAGACGACCACAACTCCACCACTCTCCTGAACAACATGTGACTCAACAAGTAGCCACCAGCCCCATGCACAACGCAGGACACATTCTGGACCCCAGCTTTACAGCCAGCAACAGAATCAAGTTCTCCCAGACAACAAAGCTCATATGGACTGACCACCACCTTGTACATTTCTCCATAACCAGCAGACCATAGCCATCTATCACACCCGCACCTCCGCAGTTGGGGCAAAATCACTGAGACCGAATGGACCACTACTCTCAACCCATCCTCGCCGGCATCCTCGAGCAAGACACCCGTAATCTATCTGAATGGATCCTCCACAGTGCGGACAAAGTAACTCCTTTAAGGAATTCCCCATTCAGAAGATCCAGCAAGCCCGCTAGGTGGTTCACCTCTGAACTCTGCATACTCAAGAGAGACTGTAAACAACTAGAAAGGCAATGGCACTGCAGCAGAAACCATGCAGACTGCACTACTTTAAAAAAAAGCACTGACCAAATATCATCTTTGCCTCAGAAAAGAAAAAAGGCCACCCTCCGAGGCTGTATAGGTGAAAGCACTAACCACCAGAAGGAACTTTTCAAGATCGTTAACAAGTTCTCCTGCCCAGCAGCATCGGAAAACACTCACAACCCTCACAAACCCTCTGCAACGCTCTAGCCAACTTCTTCCATAACAGAATCACAGCCATAAACAGCAACTTTGACCCCCAACTCACCAGCTTCGACCACCTGCTGAACCATTCAACCGATGCCCCCAGCAACCTGATCTGCCCATACAAGAAACAGCGACCCTCATGAGCTTGACCAACTCCGGCTCACCCAACAACCCATGCCCCAACTACATTTTCAACCTAGGACACAAGGAGATCAGCAACATCCTCGCCCCTCTCAACACCTCTATCAGGATTATTCCTTCCAGCCCACAGCTTGGCAGCAGGCAATGTACAAGCCGCTCCTAAAAAACCCATCTTCCGACCCCCAATTAACTAAAAAATGACCACCCTACATCGCTTCTTCCCTTCCCAGCTAAGGTTTTGGAAAAAGCTATGAACCAACAGCTCTGTGATCACCTGGAAATAGACATATTGGACTCCTCCCAACACAGCTTCCACACCAACTACAGCACCAAGACCACCCTGATCGCTGCAACGGACAACACCAGATCACTCCTCGACCACTGAGAAAAGACAGCTGTAATCCTCCTCAACTTCTCTGCCACGTTCAACACCATCTCCCACCACACTCTCACCGTCTGACTCCACCACATCGGGATCCGTAGCAACGCCCACCAACGGATCCATGCCTTCCTCACCAGATGCACCCAGTGAATCCGCCTCCCTCCCTTCACCTCAGAACCAAAAAGCTTCATATGCAGTGTCCTCCAGGGTCCTCGCTTAGCCTCACTTTTTCTAACACCTACATGAAACTGTTGGGCACGACTGTTCGCTCCCACAGACTCACCATCATCTCATATGCTGACGACACTCAACTTATACCCTCCCTCTCCAAAAACCACACCTCCCCCAGAACCAACTTCAGCAACGCCATGACCCACAAAGCCAAATGGATGAGATCCAACTGTCTAAAACTGAACTAGGACAAGTCTGAGGTGATCATCTTTGGAAACAACACTTCCTCCTGAGACGACTCATGGTGGCCCCTTCATGCTCAGACAAACCCAGACTGACCATGCCTGCAACCTCAGCGTCATCATGGACAGCAAACTCACCTTCGAATGACAGATAAACGCAGTGGCCTCTTCCTGTTTCCACAACCTCCGCATGCTTCGAAGAATTTTCAGATGGATCCCCGTCGAAACAAGAAAGACTGTCACCCAAGCCATCATCGCCAGCAGACTGTGCTATGGGAACGTCCTTAACATCAGACACCTAGCCTAGCTCCGCCGCAGCCTCCGAACTATCCAAGACACTGTGGCAAGACTCATCCTGGACCTCCCCAGGTGGGCCAGCATCATCCCCCACCTCAGAGATCTCCACTGGCTACCGGTCCACAAGAGGTGCAAATTCAAGGTACTCACCATCGCATACAAAGCCCTCCACAACATCGAAACCAAACTCATAAACCACAGAGTTTCCTTCCACCGGCCCACCAGGGAGCTCCGTTCCACAACCCTCGCTCAAGTCACGAGAGTCTGCTGCAGTTGCAGCGATGGAAGATCCTTCTCTTACCTTGCTGCCAAAACCTGGAACGACCTCCTCCTCCACCTGCGTACCACTCCCACCCTCCATGACTTCAGGAGAAAGCTCAAGACATGGATTTTCGAAGAGATTCAACCAGCCCACAGGAACAGCTCGTAGCGCCTGGATACCACCAGGGGTGATAAGCCGCACTCTATAAATCCTTTGATTGATTGATGTCAAGAAGAAAGGGGTGATACAAAAACTCTGTTTTTCCTTCAAGCTCCTCTAATGGTTTTGTGCACAGGAGAACCTCACAGATGTGATGTGGCATGGAGCTGGCCCATTGATTTCAAAAGTATCTGTAGAGCAATAATGACGCCCTTCAGCCCAGAAAGTGACAAGCAAGGGAAAGGGCGGGCAGATAGACAGCTGGTGTGCATTAAGATAGTAGCCTTATATGATTAGAAAACTAAAATCCACATCAGTGGCAGCAGACTATAGAAATGGCTTGAAGGACTCGAGCTGGTCAAGTTCCAGACCAACTGTAAATAATCTTGGAGTATGATTTGACAAAGCCCTTCCATGTACTCAACAAATCTCAGTAGTTCTAAATAATACTTCACCTCCTGATGCTAGGAAGGATCCTACCTCTTCTTAAAACATAGAACTGAATTGTTAGGACCTCAATATTGTCCAGGCTAGACTTCTGCAACAATATGCCACAGCACCCGAAAAAAACATCCACAAAAGGCAAGCAAATACAAAACAAAGCCCCCAAAGCACACCTGGACCTTAAAAAAAAAATTCAACACTCATCACCTGGGCTCTCAAAACGCTTCACTTGTTATCAGTAGCAGGGTGAATAAAGTTCAAATATTTCTGTTTGTCTTCAAACCACATAATGGTCACTGGCCCATTCTACCCTAAGCCACTGACACGACTCAGTAGAAAAAGCAGAGCAAACCTGATCTCACTCATGTTTTAACTGTCAAATTCTAGGAGGCAAAACAATTCACTTTGCACCGATCGCCTTATAAAAAGAAACAGAAAAAGAGGAGCCACTTTGTAGAGGCCTTCACCTCCCACCTCCTGCTCTAACTACAAGGGACAGGGACCGCAAAGCATCATTATCATATGTAAAAGTAGAATGTACCTAGTGAGGAGGAAAACAAGAAAAGCCATAAACTCTCGATTTCTAAATATATGAGTGGACTAGCATAATTATGGAGCATGACGAGAACAGTTATCAAACTTCAACATATTTATGGCAGAACATGTATAGTCCGCCCCTCACCTGCATAAGCATTAGCTTGATTAAGAAGCTCTGTACATGTGTGGACATCTGCGAAGGCCCGAATCCCAAGGCAATTTGTGGGATGCAATTGCGACTGCAGAAAATCACAGCAGTTTTTACGTACATCCATTAACTGCAACAAGCTTGCCGCTGGTAACAAAACCTTAGAAACAAAAAATGGCAAAATTAGAATCAGTATATTGCCTGAACGTAGCTGACGAGAAGATAGCTTATTGAATTATCTCATCCACTACATGGCCCTACCACTATATTGAAGGTAAGAGCATAATTACTATTTGTAATCTCACTTATACTTACAACCCAAGATGAGTATGGGTGCAGTTAGGCTGACCACCTCAATCCATGCCATTAAGAACACGGTTTCTAGTCATGGGTGTTTTTCGGGACCACCTAAAGCATTCTGGGTATTTTAGTCTTTCTTCACATCCCGAGACCAAATAAGATCAACACACCTAATATCAATTATTTGCTGGTGTGAAATCTAGGAATGGAAACAGAGTCTGTAATGACCTGTGGAGAGCAGGTCGCCCACAAAATTGCATGCAATTACTTTACAATATTCTGGGAGTCGAAGTGTGATGCAATATCAGCAGGTCGATATGAGCGGCCTCAATATAATGTTAAGCAACCAAAGCAGCAAACACTAACATTAACTGTAAACGTACAATAGTTATTAACATGGTAAATCCCAAACACTTGTTAGTTTTCTTCTTCAAAGCATGTTCAACACAACAAAAAACCCTTTCACTAGTTATTTAAACTAGATTGAGGCAAAGACACATCAAAAGAAAACAACAGACAGGTATTGATAGTTTATCAGTGATGAAGAGCCTGTAAAATGCTATTTTTATATACAATCCACTTTTAATAATGAAATGTCTTTAAAGGTGTATGGCCACTTAAGAGGTGTCTCGTGTCTAATTTGTGCTTTTGTACTATATTTTATAGGGATTTGCTAAAGTTTCAACCCAGGACATGCATCGAGGACTTAAAATCATTTGCTTGCTTCTTTGGGGTCTACGCGAAATAGGTGTTGGTGGGCTTTAACGGGCATCTTGTATTCGTCACTTGGGCTGGCTTCGACATACATATTTTTCTTTCTGGTCGCTGTAAATATTCTGAATCTTGAAATACAGGCTGGCCCCCGAGATAACCATTTTACGGTCGATCAATGAAAAGCCGTAGGTTGGTCTACGTCCTGCAAAGATGGCCAATGAACGGCCAGCGTCTCTTTTGTTATTTTACAGATGTAGAAAGGGTGTTTGACAATGTGAGCTTTGTTTTTTCTGCATTCATTAAAATCCTGTGACACTCATTGTGGACTATTACAAATACGGGCCTTCATAGAGGCATGAGGGTCCAGGTTAAGATGCTAATGAAGGGCCGCTAAACTAGGGGCTTAAAATTCAAAACTGGCTTAGGGAGGGTAGTCTCTGGGCACTGTACTATCCCCGCCTTTACTTGTCTAATCTGTTGGCAAGTGTATGACCTTTCTTGGAGACCCAGGGCAGTGAGAGGTTACAGGCCAGTAACTGCTGAGGTTACTGGACTGTTTAGGGTAGCATGGTTGCCCGGCTAATGCTTACTCCAGGAGGATGGTTTGGAGTAAGAAACTCACAAATAATATACAATTTTAGATAAAGTTAATAACGTGACTGTCCGGTCAGTTCCTACATTTTATGAACAAAACAATTTAACTGCAGGTAAGTAAATTCACATATCGAACCTCATAGATACACCAGAAGTATCTTGCTCATCCTGGGCCAAAGAACCAATTCTAAATATTTTTACAGCTCCCCTCTACGCAAGGCACCAGAAAACAGTTAACATTGAGCTCTCAGGCCAACGTTATTGCATGGTACTCTGGCCAGCCAAACTGAGAATTACAACGAGGAATACTGCATTCCTGGTAACTGCCCCCACACATTTCCCCAGCTGAAAACTGGCAACTCTAAGCACTGGGAATGGGCCCAAAATAAGGAATTATTACAAGAATTGGGTGAGGTAATTCCGATTCCCACCATAATTTCCATTTTCAGGGGATCAAACTGGCAATATGTGGCATTCCTACCTCACAGAATTACCAATAACAACAGTGTTGTTAGTTTAAGCAGTTGGAATACTGATGCACTATTCCAGTAGGACTCATAATGGAGTCCCTAGAGACACTTGGTAATCTAGTAGGCCAGTTCCCAATGTTTTGTTCCAGAAAGTTTTTTTTCAGGGGTCTATATCTCATGATCTGCAAGTCGCAATACCGTTTTTTTCTAGAAGATGGGAAACCTCTGACAGTCATGGTGGCACCACTGACCACCAGCTACTGGTCTAGTGGAATAGAAGGGGAGCACAACGCAGACCGGAAATAGTGCTGCAACTGTAATGGCTAGAATATGGTTCAAGGTTTCTGGATTCAAGAAGACCTCCTCTAGCCATGTGGCAAGATAAATTTAGAGTTTGTAGCAAACTGAAAATCCTCGAATTTCAGGAAGAAGCTCTAAATAAGGAGTAGAATCCAACGGTTAAAATTCCCCTACAATACCACTACTACAGTGGAGTAAATTTGGTGGTGGATTCTACTCCATGTTTACAGTTTCCACCACAATTCTTAATTCTCTCAAAAAAGGGCCCTAAAAGCTTAAACTTACATTAAATGTTTTCAGGTTCGGCGAATTGTAGACAAAGATGAATTACATATGAACTTTGGAGTTTTAAAGCTAACTGTGGAAAGAGAGTCCTTAAAATTCAGATCAACGTAGCCTTACTAGACCCCCACCCCTGCTTCGCCTACAGAAAAAACAAGTAGTATTACAAGAGAGGGTCGGAATATGCCTTTGATCACCATGTTAGTACCAGCATAGTGCCTAGATGTCAGTGATGACCCACAAAAGAGAGTGAAGGAGCCCACTGCAAATGGCATTACAAACTAGAGAGCAGCTGGCAACTCCTCCATTAACATGAACTTACATGCCCACTATCAAGTTAAGGCCCTGTGTGAGCAAGGTGGCAACTTTAAGAGCAATTTGGTGGTATTTTGCACTTGCAAACTTAGTTCTTAAATATAATTTTACATGGTTGCTAGCTGCAATGAATATGAAGTTTCTATTCATTGAAATGTAATATAGAGCTTTCAGTACAGATATATATAATACACATTGCTTGCCATCTACACAGTGAAGTAGCAAGGGTGCAATGTGGCCAAATACAAGCAACAACCACCTTTGGCACAGCAATAGGTCTCGCGTATGTGGGAGCTATTGGCTTTGCCAGTCTTTTAGCCATATTGTACAGAAGCATAAAGGAGAGTGGCACAGAGGAGAATGGAGAAGAATGGAGTAGAGTGGAGTGGTGTAGAGTAGAGTGGCACAGCATGGAGTGGCGTAGCCTGGAATGGCATAGAGTGGAGTGGCGTAGAGTAGAGTACAGTAGAGAGGCGTACAAGTAGAGTGGCACAGAGTAGCGTGGAATGGGGAAGAGTGGCACAGAGCAGCCTGGGGTGGCATAGAGTGGAGTGACAGAGTGGAGTGGCGTAATGAGAGTAGCATACAGTAGAACAGCACAGAGTGGAGTGGAGGCGTGGCATGGCGTGGCGTGGCGCAAGGTGGAATAGAGTGGTTTGGCATAGAGTGGCATGGCATAGAGTGGCGTAGAGCAGCACAGACTGGAGTGGCATAGAGTGGTGCTGAGAGGAGTGGCATAGAGTGGGACTGTGTGGAGTAGAGTGCGTAGAGAGGAGTAGAGTGAGTGGAGTGGTGCAGTGTGGAGTGTCAGAGTGGGGTAGCGTAGAATGGCGTGTATTGGCATGGGGTAGAGTGGGGAGGGATAGAGTGTAAAGAGGTAGAGTGTGGTAGAGTAGAGTGGGGTAAAGTGGGACACAGCAGAGAGGTGTGGTGTAGAGTGGAGTGGCAGAGTGCAGTGGCACAGAGTGGTGCAGCATTGAGTGGCCCACATTTGAGTGGTGTAGAGTGGCACAGAGTGGAGTGGAGCAGAGTGGCATGAAGTAGAGTAGAGTGGTGAAGAGTGAAGTGAGTGAAGTAGAGCTGAGTGGAGTGGCAAAGAGTGACATGAAGTAGAGTGGAAAGGCAGAAGGTGGCGTGGAGTGGCACAGAGTAGGTTGGAGTAGCAGAGTAGACCAGCATAGAATAGTGAGACAGAGAAGAGTGTCATAATGTGGAGTGGTGTGGAGCAGAGTGGCACTGTGTGGAGTGGCATAGAGTAAAGTGGCACAGATTGTAGCGGGGAGGAGAAGAATGGCATAGTGTGAAGGAGTGTAGAGTGGAGTGGCGTAGACTGGAGTGGTGTAGAGCAGAGTGACAAAGTGGAGAGCGAAAGTGGTATGGCGTACAATAGTGTGGCAAAGAATGGCACAAAGTAAAGTAGCGTACAGTAGAGTGGAGTGGCATAGAGTGGAGTGACGAAGAGTGGACCAGCATAAAGTATAGTGGCATAGAGTGAAGTGGTCTAATATATATTGGTGTAGAGTGGGGTAGTGTAGCATAGTGTATAGTGGCATGGAGTCGCACAGAGTGGAGTGGTGTAGGGTGGTGTAGAGTAGAGTGGTATTGAGCAGAGTGGCATACAGTGCCACAGAGTGGCACTATGTGGAGTGTATTAGAGTGGTGTGGCATAGAGTCAAGTGAATTGGAGTACAGTGGCGTGGAGTACAGTGGCGTAGAGTGTAGTGCCATAAAGTAGAGTGGCATGGAGTGGTGCAGAGTGGGGAATGGAGTGGAGTAGAGTAGAGTGGAGAGGCATTGAGTAAAGTACCGGAGAGTGGGATTATGTGGCACGGGGTGGAATAGAGTGGTTTGGCACAGAGTGGCATGGCACAGAGTGGTACAGCATAGAGTGGAGTAGAGCAGCACAGACTGGAGTGGCATAGAGTGGTGCAGAGAGGAGTGGCATAGAGTGGGACTGTGTGGAGTAGAGTGCGTAGAGAGGAGTAGAGTGAGTGGACTGCTGTAGAGTGGAATGGTATAGTGTGGGGTGGCGTAGACTGCAGTGCAGGAGAGTGGCATAGATTACAGTGGAGTGGCATAGCTTAGAGTTGCACAGAGAGGAGTGGCTAAGAGTAGAGTGGCAGAAGTAAAGAAGCATACAGTAGAGCAGCCTATAGTACAGTGTCGTGGAGTGGCGTAGAGTCGAGTGGTGTGGCATGGTATGAAGTGGGAATGGAATGGGGTAGAGTGGAGAGGCACTGAGTAGCTTAAAGTGGCATGGGGTTGAGTGGGGAGCGGTAGAGTGTAAAGAGGTAGAGTAGAGTGTGGTAGAGTAGAGTGGGGGTAAAGTGGGGCGGAGCGGTGTGGTGCAGAGTGGAGTGGCAAAGTGCAGCAGCATAGAGTGGTGTAGCATTGAGTGGCACATATCTGAGTGGTGTAGAGTGGCACAGAGTGGCATGAAGTAGAGTGGAGGGGTGAAGAGTGGAGTGAGTGAAGTAGAGCTAAGTGGAGTGGCAAATAGTGGCATGAAGTAGAGTGGAAAGGCAGAAGGTGGTGTGTAGTGGCATAGAGTAGGTTGGAGTAGCAGAGTAGAGCAGCATAGAGTAGTGAGACATAGTGAAGAGTGGCATAATGCGGAGGGGAGTGGAATGAAGTGGAGCAGAGTGGCACAGAGAGGAGTGGCATAGAGTAAAGTGGCACAGATTGTAGTGGGTAGGAGTAGAGAAGCATAGTGTGAAGGAGTGTAAAGTGGAGTGGCGTAGACTGGAGTGGTGTAGAGCAGAGTGACAAAGTGGAGTGCCAGAGTGGTATGGCGTACAATAGTGTGGCACAGAATGGCTCAAAGTAAAATAGCGTACAGTAGAGTGGAGTGGAGTGACGAAGAGTGGACCAGCATAAAGTATAGTGGCGTAGAGTGGAGTGGTATAATGTATATTGGTGTCGAGTAGAGTGGGGTAGTGTAGCATAGTTTATAGTGGCATGGGGTGGAATGGAGTTCCATAGAGTGGCGTGGTGTAGAGTAGAGTGGTATCGAGCAGAGTGGCATAGCGTGCCGCTGAGTGGCACTATGTGGAGTGTATTAGAGTGGTGTGGCATAGAGTTGAGTGAATTTGAATAGTGTGGCATAGAGTGTAGTGGCGTAGAGTGTAGTGCCATAAAGAAGAGTGGCATGGAGTGGTACAGAGTGGAGTGGCATAGAATAGAGTGCTGGGGTGTTGAGCGGAGTGGCATGGAGAGGAGGGGAGTAGAGAGGACTGCCGTGGAGTAGAGAGGACTGGTGTGTAGTGGAGTGGCATAGAGAGGAGTGGCATATAGTAGAGTGTTGTGGCGTCGAGTGGACTGGCGTAGGGTGGTGTGGAGTGGTGTGAAGTGGAGTAGAATTGAGTAGAGTGGCGTACTATAGAATGGCGCAGAGTAGCACAGAGTGGTGTGGAGTGACACAGACTGTAGTGCAATGACGTAGAGTGGAGTTCAATAGCATAGAGTGGTGCAGAGTAGTACAGCTTTGTAACTAATTCTTCGATAGAGATGGCAGATAGGGTGAAAGCAACACAAAAGGATGATGGACGGAGTGCTGAACAATGCAAACACTCACCCCAGTCACGGATCTGGGTTTAATCCATCGTTCTTTTGCTCACCATGCCACCCCAGTTTGGACCCAGCCATATGCAAATCAGTCTTGACCCTGTTCCTCATGGGAACAGTCCAGCCCGAACTGCCAAGCCAGGTCCTCCCTGGACCGGAAACAAGCATGAGGAACAGGTTCAAGACTGATTTGCATATGGCTGGCTCCAAACTGCGATGGCATGGTGAGCAAAAGAACGATGGATTAAACCCAAATCTGTGACTGAAGGTGAGTGTTTGCATTGTTCAGCACTCTGTCCATCATCCTCTTGTGTTCCTAAAGTTGCCTTAAGTGGGAAGGGTATGCCCAGACGTGGGTCCCTTGCTCACTGTGCCACTGGATTCAAGCTAGCCTGGCTGATGAAGGGTGATACCCTGAAACTGGTCCCAGGATGCTTGTTTCCGGTGCAGGGAGGACCTGGCTTGGCAGTTCGGGCTGTACTGTTACTATGAGGAACAGGGTCAAGACTGATTTGCATATGGCTGGGTCCAAACTGGGGTGGCATAGTGAGCAAAAGAACAATGGATTAAACCCAGATCTGTGACTGGGGGTGAGTGTTTGCATTGTTCAGCACTCCGTCCATCATCCTTTTGTGTTGCTAAAGATAGGGTGAAAGCAACATAAATAAGAAGTCGTAAAACATCCGAAAATTTGAAATTCTGGGAAGACGTGCAAATACATTTGTGTCATGAACTGATTAATTGTAAACAAAACCCAATGTAAGCTAAAAGCGCATCCTTACAAAGCAAGAACATCCAATATAAAATAAAAGCGCCTTTTTTTAAAGTATTCTTCAATACAAAGGGGTCTTTTGAAAGCATTCCTCACTCCTGCTTTGTAATCACAGAGCATGATTTAATGTGCCCACAGGTTGTCTCAATATTACTTAAGTGTCAAAAGAGATGGCAGATAGGGTGAAAGCATCATAGATAAGAAGTATGCTAGTGTTAAAAGGAGGAAGGCCAATTGCACATCCAGGAATAATACTGAAACACATTAAAAAAATAGTGCATTGCAAAAAGATGAGGAAGAGCCAAGAAAAGGAAACACACTTGCACTTTGTCCATGCACCAGGAGGGAGCTAACACAAGAAAGGAAGGGAAGCCTTTGGGAGCTAAGCAATCAAAATTTTGCAAATGACAATGAAAACAACCAATGGTATGCAGTGGGTGGGTTGTAAACCTACTGAATAGTAAACAATATGTCTCGATGCACAGCGCATGCTCTGTGTAGGCAACACCTAAAAATGAACCCTCCATCCTTTGGTTTGCTGGTAAAAACAGCTCCAAATGGGGTGAAGTGGGCCCCACCTTTATGTGTTAGGCTAGTGTTTAAGATCAAACCTGGTTATAAGCAACTTTTAACCAAATGTATTTTAGCAATAACAGATTTCCTGAATACAGAGTTCTCTTTGTTCAAACCTTACCCTACTGTGGATTAGGTAATGTTGGCATGGTCACATTACTGTCTTCATGCCTTCTTTACACAGCAAGTCCTAACAGGACTACACCCATATAGTGCATGAGATGTGACATTCATCCACCGTGAAGTATTTACAGAACATTGAACTAAACCTACTGGGAGGGTCCCCAGGCACACGGCGCTGCTCGTTTGGCATGTAAATTTATGGGAACAACATCACATCCCCTGCTGAATGCAGTAAGAACAGAAACATTACATGGAACACCTCTCCCTTGTCCCAGTCTTCAAAAGGAAAATGAACATTTTCAAGACGACTACGTGGTTCCCACACTCGCAGAAATGTTCTAGTCAATTAATCACCTTCCCCAAGGGCGTTTGGTTGCCCATTGGTCCATTGCGGGAAGAAAAGCTAACGCTGCCAGAGTACAGAGCAGGGAAATAAAACGAAACACTAATCTGACAAGGAGAAAGCTAATCCCCCAACAGGCAGCGATAAAAGCAAGACTCAATTAACCTTTACGGTCAACGTGGTCTAATAAACATTCCTTGAACATTTTTATTTTTTTGCAGAAATTTGAAAACAAATTTAACACATTTGCCAAACAGGGTATTGGTCGGATGTACTCTTTCAACAGCCTGTTTTCATAGATGGAGAGGTAAATATGTGTTTTTTTTGTGACACTGTCCTTACAGGAACTGTGCACTACCCCCACGTATACTTGCTACTTGTAAACAACATTTTTAAAGTAAGCAGTGACGTGGCCTGAATGAAATATCCTGCATGGTGGTATTGCACATAAAACATTTAATTGGTAAAGGCGGAATAAGCTAACGCTTGTCAACTGAACTAGTCAGAAATTATGAAACTGCCACCTAAAATAGGCCATTATCAGAGCTGGGCTGGGAGAGAAAATATGCCCGGGCACCAAAATAAAACAGGCCTTCAATAGTGAAGCAGATAGCTAAAAACAGAGAGGCCCACATTTGCAAACTGGGACAGTTTTGAACTTGTCAAGGCACTGCTGTGTGTTTTGCAAGATATGGGAGACTGCGTGGATTTGAGCTTAATGCAGGCAATGTTGGTGGTAATATGAGGGAAATCAACAGTACAAAAACGGCCCACGACACCACAAAACAGACCCACATACAGCGAAAAACTGGACCTCACACTAACATATTAGACCAGCCCTTCAGGCACTGTCAGATTGCCCTATATGCTATGATGACCCTGATTATGATGCATAAAAGCTGGCAGTGGGCAACATAAGAAAGCTGGTGTTAGGAAGACCCAACGAGCTGAGGTGGTTGATGGTCTTTGACAGAGGTGGGGTGTAATACTTTCCTTGAATTCCAGAAAGTAAGCTCAACGTCTTTGACAAGGGTCAAGGGGGTTCTCAACCCAAAGAAAATGATGAAAAAAAACTGTCAGTTTAATTAAAACACAAATGAACACAAATTTGCTCAACAAACATAAGCTCTAATATGGCACTCGTTAAATATTTAAAGTACTCTCATTATGTGCTACACCAATGACGCCTGATGCTCCCCAGGTGTTGACATTTTGTTTTCCAAAATTTGCAGTGGGTGCCCCTATGTATATTACTTATTACCTCCATTGGGTCTAGCATTTTGTCATGGATATCCCAAATATGCATAGATGCCCCCTTAGTAGCAAGCATTTTACACAATATTCCAGTTCCTGAATTTTGCATTTGATTACATCCATATACGATGGTGACACACACGTCAAAAACTACTTCTAGTGTGTGGGGGCTTACATGTTTTCCGGTTTGCTTATCCCCATATGCCATGGTTTTCCTCCCTTTTGTCAATGATCGTATCCAGTATATCAGCACCAGTTTTTGTCACAGGTGCCCAATACTAACCTTGGTTTCTGGAGCAGCATGATTCCAGACATAAAGCACATCCACACTTCTGCAGGGGCAGTAAACGCCATACAAACTCAATTACAATATAACACTATATGCCAAGAAATACCTCTATAGTGTCAGTATTTTACCACAGGTACTCCCTTATGCTAACAATTACATCAGTTGTGCTAGGACCAGAATGTTGCCGTGGGTATCTCATAAAAAAAGCTAATATTTCTAGCATGCCAGTACCAGTATTGTGCCATGGGTGTCCATATACCACAACTTGCATCCAATAAGCCAATATGTTTACCTGTAGAATTACCTGTAGTGTACCAGGAGCAGTGTTTGCCATGAGTACCCCTTATGGCAAAAACTGCCTCCAATATGCCAGTATTTTGCTATAGGTGCCTCTGATACGCAGGAATTGCCTCCAGTATGCTGGGGTCAGCAGGAGGCTCACAAGCATACACACACTCTGTTACTCATTTATGCTCACATTCACTCAGGCTTCATAACTCTTACTTCTTCACACTCCCACAGCTCGCACTCATATTCACTTACTGTCAACCCAAAAACTTTCTGTCAATCTCATTCTGTCAACATCACTTAGTCTTTTCTCTCATCTATTTTCACTCAGTCATTCTCCTTTGTCACTCACACACACATTCTCTCACACAACCACTCACTAAACCTTTGCTCAGTTACATTCACTCACTCTCCTAATTCTTTTGCCTCATTCATCCACTCTCACTTGTATTAACTCTTGGTTACACTCATATTCTAACTTATTCCCAATTATTCTCACTCACAGTTACACTGTAACGCCATGAACCACTCACACATGCCCACACCTACACACGCCCTCACTTTCAGTCTTACATGCATGCACACATCATTTGAGAGATTTTTTAAAAACTTACCTTCAGCTGCATACACTGGTAAGCTTCAGTTACTGGCGATGGCTAGACACTCGGAGCAAGAACAAAGATCCTCTCCGCCTCACGCACTAAAGTAGGAAGCTGAAAGTTGGAGTCTGCACCATGATGTGTAGAATCCAACTATAAGTTTCTTGATTTTACACAGAACTCGCTCTCCTAGCTTGTCACAGAGTGGTGTCAGTAAGGATACTGACCCCACCCAGTAACGATATGGGAGAGAGAGAAGGGACAGCCTGATTGGCAGGGATCCCCTTGGCTTAACGTGCAGGGGCTAGCTGTACTAGCGATACCTTAGAGAATCTCTAATGGGATGGGGAGATCCTGAGCAATGGAAGGCACTGGGGGCCAGGGCTGGGACTTCCACAGCCCTGGACTCTCTGTCTGGTGGCTGCATCAGGTGCCTTCATGTCCTTAGTCGATAGATATACTGCTGTGGGCTGCAGAAATGGTCAGTACCATATTTTTATTATACCAGTAGTAAATAAAAGGTTATTATTCACTACTGGTCTAACAAAAAGAAGCCAAAAGAAGGAAGGTGGGGTCACAATACGCACAAGCACAAGTCGCCACAGCTGGCGAGGGAGGGACAGTGGAAATGTAACATGATCATACAGAGAGAAGAGGAAAGAGGGGATATTAGAAGATGTCCTGGTGGGGAACTGTGGAAGACAAACAATGATGTGAGGGGGTGCATGAAGGAAAGCCAATATGGGGAAGAACTGGGCCATTTTTTGAGCAATGCTCACTGTTCTTCTAGGCTTTCATGTAGCTTTTTCAACTTCTTCTGAACCGGCTCAGGGTAAGTGAAGTGGGATATGATGTTTGCAGTGATCAGACCACGTGCTGATGGCTCCTGATGCTCAAAGAGCAAGACATCAAAATGCAGTGTGTGGCGGCTAGGAAACAGGAGCAGCTGCCTAGCTCTAGCATCCACAAGACTGCGACCTGGGAGGCAGGATGTGTACGGCTCCCAAGTATGTGAGGGAATGTATTACCCAAGAAAACTGATGGTTAGGAAAACGACGTCAACAGCCCGCGGTCCAGTAATGCTTGAGATGACAAGCTGACCTTGAGGCAGACTCTCACGACTGTAAATATCGAGAGGCACCAATTCAAGCCATTGTCAGAACTGCAGAACCCAGCTGACGTCTTCTGAGGGGATCTATGAGAGATCTACTTCAAGGCTGAATTAATTGTTCCAATGCACGCACAACTGGTGAGAGGCTAAACATTAAACTATCGTTTGATGGATCGTTTTGCTTGGGCACCTAAAAAAAGACGGATTAAGCCTTTTTCGCATTTTGATAAAAATATTTGCCCAGCACTATTTTGCTTCATTGCGTCACATCCCGTAACACTGAATGGGTCAAGGTTCGGTATAAAGTATACAATCAGACATGGCTGCCGCTCATTTGGTGTTGTAAACAATGGCAGCCAGACCTGCAGACATATTATGTGCTGCTGCTTTGGCTCGTGTAAGCACTGTGCACGTGCACCAGCAAATAAAGTTGTTGCTACACTCTAATGCAAAAATGCTGATACTTGCATCATCAATGTGCATCTGCTCACAGGGTAGGAAGGTTGTTTTGGGACTCTTTTGGTCCTAATAAACTTCTCCCATTCGTCACGGCTGCAAGCTACAGCCGCACTAGCCATGCCGTGCTACATGCACTTCCGCCTCACCAGCACTAAGTTGCATTTCCAACACAACCTGGGCACCCGCTCTGGAGTACGCAGGACAAAAATTGATTTTTGCACATTTTAAAAATGCAAGTTTGGAAAAACTTATGTACAGTGGCCAAAACATATTGTTTTTACAGTGCACGGAGACGCCCAGCTCCAGGAAGTTATAATTACTTCCAAGAACGAGCCTGAGATGATCCAGGTGAGATTTCATTACTTCATTTAGAACTGGCATTCTTAGAATGACAAGTTTGTATACTCGAGGAAATAGCTTTCTGGTTCAAAACACAGACCCAAAAATGGACAGATTGTTTTGTGTTTTTTAACTCAATTACGTTTGAGCATTTCCCCTCACTTTCTGTTGCTAAAAGGTTAACGTAAAATTAAGATAGGCGAGTTTTTACGTCGTGAGCAAGCACTAACAAATACCATGTATTTATTCAATGTGCAGACCAGACTCAGAAAACTAGAGCCTTCCTTAAACTTCAAGGATAAAATGGACTTGCCCCATAAGGCACTGATGAAGCGCTCCGCCTCCCTCCACCTCCAATTTGCCTCCTCGGCACCATAAAGAGTTGTGGCGACCACGAGTTGCAGACCGATCCACTGGGAGAGCATGCCACTAGAATGTTCAAAGCATTAGCCCATCATTGAAGATTTAGAATGATCACCCACAAGCAGGTCCCAAAACCTCAGTAGAGTAAACTGCAGAGAAAGAAAGCTGGAGCGTGACAGGGGAAGACCATTCCAATGGAGGAAGCATGCAGACCTAGATGTCTCTGGAAGAGCTAGGCTATCTTGAGCTTGATGTTAAAAAATTATCTACTCGGCTCTTGCAATCTTGAAGTCTAAAATAGACTCTATAAATTGAATCCTTTTGGACTGTATCAAACAGCATTTAAGATTTTCATTAATAATATGTTCAGAGGAGGGCCCAGGATGGGCTCTGCTTCCCTGCTGGCGATGCTGAAATAAGGCAGTCGTCCAGGTACAAATGCAGTTGCCCATCCTCTGATGCAGAAGCCCACCCACTGGGGTTGGCATCTTAGTGATGACCTATGGGGCAGCTTTGAGACCAAAAGGTAGGGTCCTGTACTGGAAGAGCTGCTTTCCCACCTTGGAGTAGAGGTACTTCCTACAGTGGGTGCATGGTAGTATGCATGTTGAAGTCCCAGTTAAGGGAGCCAAACATCATTGTGAACAATTGCCAAAAAACGCGGCGGTTTGGCCTGGATGGCAGTGGTTATGGGCAATGCAGAGCATAGACATTCTTCACTATTGACAGAACCCGTGCATAATGGTTATTTGAGTCCAATTAAAGTAGTGGATAAAAATAATTAGCACCTCTGGAGTTGGCCCCTGAGAAGGTCCTTCAAATATCATTGGGATTTTTGGCCTCTGCTGAAGCCGTGGTTTGGACGTATTTTGATGTGAATATGCCTGGCTTTTATTGCTGAAGGACCTCGCCTGTCAAGTGAGAGGTTGAGAACTTTTTCCCTTGTTCCCCACAGCCTCCTGTCCAAGAGCTTGACTATGACCCATGGCGCATCACCCAGACCAGAGTTCCTGGTCCTAGCGAAGTGTTGATGAATTCTTGGAATTTCAGCAATTTGAATTCCACAGTTTGCTTGCCCTAGTTCAGCATGAACCTGAACTCTTGGTGGTCAAAATTTGCATGATTGAACTGTTACCAAAAACGAAGCTCAGAGTTGGCCATGATGGCACTGGAGTTTGACTGTCTCAGGGAGAGACAACCTGACTGGTATATTTTCTTACAGTTTGTCTTTAGGATTTGGCCTCCTTGTCCCCATGTTGCTTTGTTCTTCAGAAAATCTGCCTTCTTCTGTTACACCAAATAGAGAGTCTGCAGGATTGAGCTTTACCCGGGACACCTATTATTATTGTCAAAGTGCTTTGAGAGGGCAGGTTCTGAGAAAGGGTTCCTCCTAATCTTCGAGGGCCTGCATGAGAACCTGCAAATCAGCTGTCACAGATAAACTGGGGACGAACTGTTGTGACCACGTCTAGATGCCCTCATTCTGTAGCTGGGGCACCAGTGTCTCAAAAGACTATAATTCCAAAGAATTGGCCATTAAGGGTATGATAACAACTTGCAGGTCCACATTTGTCACTGGTATCGGTCTCTATGTCAGTGTCTGAATCTAAAATCAGTTTGCAGCACTGGGCTCACTTGCGGGAAGAGACTAGTGCACAGATACACAAGAGAATTTCCATCCCTAATGGCTCATTAAGAACGATCAGAACCAAGGTTTGTGACTGACAGCTGAATTGACATCGCTAGTGTGTTTTGGGTCTGGTGCAACACCAGAGTCGTGCAAGGTGTGCTGAGATGGAGGGAGCTGACACTATCCCCGAGGGGGGATTCCAGAGCAAACTTAATCCTGAAGATATTGACCATCGATTGTAGCATGGACCCCCTGTAGATTTGACAGGGAAATCAGAGCCAACAGCTGCTCCTCCAGGAACTTGACTAGTACAGCGGGTGGAGAGGTTGCATACTCCTGGGTGCAGTGCACAGCTGGTTATGGAATTAACCCACAACAGGATTTTTGAGACTGGGTATCTACAGAGAATAGCACAGTAGGGGGTCTTGGTGCTTCTGGTTTAATTATGCTTCTTTCATAGGCAGATTGATGATACGCCAACACTAGAGGATGGATGTTTCCCATGCTACTTCTTGTATGAAGATACCTGCATATCAACTGGTGAGTGTTCTTCTCAACTTTTACCTGAACAGTGTGGATGCTGGGCATGACTGTGGAACCTGGCAAGGAGTCAGGAGACAGCACTTATACAGAAAGCCATCAGAAGGGACTGGATCACTCTTAGTGCAAGTCTTTAGAACACGCATAGAGTGGTGAGATTTTGTCCCATGGCAGAGTCTTAAGGAGGAAGATTGTCTCAAACATTTCCCAGAAGGAAGGAAGGAAGGAATGGCTGGACCCTTCAGTGTGTGGGAACTCTACACTCAGACAGAGATGGAGTCTCAGGCAAAAAGACAGTTTTGTCCCCAATGCACCTTCTGCTCCTGGATGCATCACATCCCTTCCCTGGACATAAAAAAGGTTTTCTGGAACAAACTTTCAGGCACCAGGGGAAACTATCTGTGGCAAGATGTTTCCACCTTTTACCTTAACAGTGGTGACCATCCACACTGTCTAAGGCTGGTGATGTTTCTCTCCCTGTGGGAGAGGTAGGGTGTCTGACTAGTAAATACTGCTGCCTCTCTGAAAGAAAGGGTACACAGAAGGGTACATAGAACTGTGCCCAGTGGGCAAGACCCATCACTTGCCTCTTGCTCTTCTTACTAATGATGAAATCCAACATTACTTTTGGGTTCCGTGCACAACCACTCTCCATGTAAGCTAGGCAGCTCAGGATCGACCTCATTCAATAACCGAGGGAATGCATGCACCAGAGGATTGTTCTTTAAACACAAGGTTATGTGTAGCAGCCGCTTTAGGGGTTAATTTCATGACTCAATTGTCTTAAAGCTGGAGCATTGTGGCATAACCTGCCCAAGATAAAGGGAATGAAAATAAAGGCGAGAAACTATATCACATAACGACTCGACGGTGTTAGGAAAAGGCAAGTTGGGAATTCATAAGGAAAGTAAGAAAATGTCAGAAGTCATAAAGTGATAGAGCAAACATCCAGATGCTGCCTCGAATTTCCCTGAATCATGGCTCTGAAGACCATGAAGAAGCACAGGAAGCTAACAACAGGGAAGGGAAGAGAGAAAGCATGAACATAGGTATTAGGTGGAGTCAAAGGACTTTTAGGCTTCTGAAACTAAAGTTTGAATAAGGTATGCTCATTAATACATTGGACACAATTAATGCAAACATCACATCAAACCACAGTAAGAATAAGATGTAATCTCTTTCCAGCACCAGTAGGGACATGGGAATCGGAAAATCCCAAGTCAGATGGATAGCTGGCAGTCCCATACTGAAGGAAACAAAAAAAACATGTAAGCAAGGAGCACGGAATAAGGAGCTGGGTGTTTGCTAACCAAAAGGGAGCACAAAGGCCCATCACAAAAAAGTGAAGAAATAAAGTGGGTAGGTGAGAACTGCACAGAAGCTGGAGAACTCAGTAATATAAAACACTGCTAGGCAAAGTAGCACATTTAAATCAGTCCTGAATAATGCCGATTCTTCATTTAACTCTGAAGTACTTAATAAAAAAGAATGCAGGTCTTGAAGATCACGTTACTTAACTTAAGAAATCCCATTTCTGGTGAATACTCTATTAGAGATTCCTCAACTGGTGAATATTACCTGGCACCAGACGAAATCCGGAAAACTCCTAAGCAGTGCTCCTGTGTGTCAGAAGGTGGTGCCTGTGGCTCTGCACTGTCATTTCGCTCTGGAAGTAATGAACGGATCTACATATAAGTATCGCTCATGCACACTGACATCTGTTTCTTTCATACCCCTGTCCACACCTTGAGACACTGAGCCCAACAGCAGAATAAAACAACCAATGTGCAGATTCCAACATTGGGACCATTTCAGATGGAAAAGGAAAGCATTCCAATGACCAGGAAAGTAGAAGGGCAGCGAGGAATCTGAGGTAATATAGAGTCGCCAACATAGAGAGCAATGCCGAAGGTAAGTAACTTGTTCACCCAATGGCTACCTCTAACTACAGTTTCTTCACTTTGTGAATTGATACCAAAACAGTACATCCCAAGGTGGTGGATCTGTGAAATGGCTTACATAAAAACATCCTGTAGGACCAAACAAGTGAAATGCCCTTCACATCTGACTTGGCGGTCAAAGAAGTAGTGCTTGGTGATTGTGAGCACTGATGCCAATGTGTAGCGTATCTTAATACACAGAACTGTCCATCAGGAGATGGTACATTTCTGTACTGCCTTACCCTTCTTTGTGCAAGAGAGCCCCAAAAAGAGCAGATTCTCCACCCAATGTTCCTTGGTTGAACAATGCAAAAGCTCAGTGCTCTCTTGGGGTTCAAGTGATTGAGACTCTCTTCCTCTTTCAAGGACTGAGGCAAAGAAGGCTGAAAGAGAATGATTTTTCCGACATGAAAAGGAGTCATTATCTTTGGGAGGATGCTTCTTGAGTTTGTAACATCTGGTTGTGTGGAAAACAGGCTGTAAAAGGAAGCCTCACTGAGAAGGTATGAAGCTCACTCACATAGATTATCAGTGTTACTGTGATCAGAAAAAAACGATTTCAATGTTAGGAGGAGCAACAGACAGCTGTGCATCAGCTCAAAGGGGGTATACATGAGGAAACTGAGGGCCAAATTCAAGTTTTACTGTGGTATCACATAAAGCTTCGGTGGAAACATATGCTTAAACCTTTTAGAAAACACATCAAAACAGGTGATATGAACGAGGATGGCTGGTCCAGTTAATGTAGAAAAGCCAGCAGGACTCACAGTAAGACCTTGCTGGGCCAAAGATTAAACAAACAACAATAAAGCAGGCAGTTTGGCCTGCAACAGGTCAATCTGGAGGGTGCTGTAGCAAGCCACAAAAATATTCCAGCACCCAGCATACATTGATTTTGTGGATGGTCGCCTGCCTACAGGATTACAGAATCGTCAATACCTATTGACAGAGGTCTTGCCAACGAGAACTTGAACCAGCCTGCCCTGGATGGTCGGCAGGAGCTTCAACACCAAACGTACTTTCTGCAGCTCCAACAGGTTTATGTGTAGGCAGGACTCCACTGGAGGCGAGAGTCCTCTGAACTCCACCACTACTAGATGGCCTGCTTAACCCAAAAGTGATGCATCCATCATCACCATTATTTTGCGTTCTGCAGTTCAACCAATGACCAACGAGCAGTTACCACTTCAGATCTTTCCCACTCTTGCGACACCTGAATGGAATCAAACAGGTTTCCCCATTGCTGAACCCACTAAGACTTTAGATACCATTGTACAGCCTGCAGATGCCATTAAGCATGGCCACCAAGCAGGAAGCATGCAGTCGAATAGGCCTCACAGCCACCCACACTCAGATCTACTACAAATGATGCAAAATTGAGATCATAGCCTGACTGTCCTGGACTCATTGGTCAGAGGAAAGGCCTGAAAGCATACCGCATCCAGGATAGCTCTGATGAAAGGGAACCTCAGCAAAGAACACAGGTGTGACTTTGGTAGGCTGGTTGAACACCCCAATGATGTTAAGAGGTTTGCTGTCGTAAGAAGGTGGTTTGTGACTAACTGTGGAGAGCCTGCATGTTTCTGATTCACTGTGAAAAGTCTTTAGGTTCCAAGGATCCTCAGGGCCTTTCAAAAGGCTTTGACCTGTTGGGACATCACTAACAAACCCAGAAATTTGGAGCGCATCAAAACCAAACACAGAATTGGCTCCTCGGTACAATGGGAGCAAGACATGGAGGCATGACCCTTGCACCTTACATGGAGACAGAGAATGGCGAGAAGGGGCTGAGGGCAACTTGGACTTCTTATGTTTCCTACAATTACCCAAAGACTTAGAAAGTGAAGATGATCTGCACTGGAAACAACTTCAGAAGCAAGATCGGGTCCACACACTCTACTTCGACCTAGAGTGGGTGCGCGGAGTCTTGCGTGCTTTCTCCATGTAAAGCTTCACTTCAGGTTCACAAATGGCCTCCAGATTCATCCTTTTTTATATATATATATTTATTGATTTTTCATGTAAAACTGAACAAGGCATGGGTCATAATAACAGCATATATATCTTCAGATGCCATGAGTAACATAACGTTTACTACCCTTGAGTACAGGGAGTGCAGAATTATTAGGCAAGTTGTATTTTTGAGGATTAATTTTATTATTGAACAACAACCATGTTCTCAATGAACCCAAAAAACTCATTAATATCAAAGCTGAATATTTTTGGAAGTAGTTTTTAGTTTGTTTTTAGTTTTAGCTATGTTAGGGGATATCTGTGTGTGCAGGTGACTATTACTGTGCATAATTATTAGGCAACTTAACAAAAAACAAATATATACCCATTTCAATTATTTATTATTACCAGTGAAACCAATATAACATCTCAACATTCACAAATATACATTTCTGACATTCAAAAACAAAACAAAAACAAATCAGTGACCAATATAGCCACCTTTCTTTGCAAGGACACTCAAAAGCCTGCCATCCATGGATTCTGTCAGTGTTTTGATCTGTTCACCATCAACATTGCGTGCAGCAGCAACCACAGCCTCCCAGACACTGTTCAGAGAGGTGTACTGTTTTCCCTCCTTTTAAATCTCACATTTGATGATGGACCACAGGTTCTCAATGGGGTTCAGATCAGGTGAACAAGGAGGCCATGTCATTAGATTTCCTTCTTTTATACCCTTTCTTGCCAGCCACGCTGTGGAGTACTTGGACGCGTGTGATGGAGCATTGCCCTGCATGAAAATCCAGTTTTTCTTGAAGGATGCAGACTTCTTCCTGTACCACTGCTTGAAGAAGGTGTCTTCCAGGAACTGGCAGTAGGACTGGGAGTTGAGCTTGACTCCATCCTCAACCCGAAAAGGCCCCACAAGCTCATCTTTGATGATACCAGCCCAAACCAGTACTCCACCTCCACCTTGCTGGCGTCTGAGTCGGACTGGAGCTCTCTGCCCTTTACCAATCCAGCCACGGGCCCATCCATCTGGCCCATCAAGACTCACTCTCATTTCATCAGTCCATAAAACCTTAGAAAAATCAGTCTTGAGATATTTCTTGACGTTTCAGCTTGTGTGTCTTGTTCAGTGGTGGTCGTCTTTCAGCCTTTCTTTCCTGGGCCATGTCTCTGAGTATTGCACACCTTGTCCTTTTGGGCACTCCAGTGATGTTGCAGCTCTGAAATATGGCCAAACTGGTGGCAAGTGGCATCGTGGCAGCTGCACGCTTGACTTTTCTCAGTTCATGGGCAGTTATTTTGCGCCTTGGTTTTTCCACACGCTTCTTGCGACCCTGTTGACTATTTTGAATGAAACGCTTGATTGTTCGATGATCACGCTTCAGAAGCTTTGCAATTTTAAGAGTGCTGCATCCCTCTGCAAGATATCTCACTATTTTTGACTTTTCTGAGCCTGTCAAGTCCTTCTTTTGACCCATTTTGCCAAAGGAAAGGAAGTTGCCTAATAATTATGCACACCTGATATAGGGTGTTGATGTCATTAGACCACACCCCTTCTCATACAGAGATGCACATCACCTAATATGCTTAATTGGTAGTAGGCTTTCGAGCCTATACAGCTTGGAGTAAGACAACATGCATAAAGAGGATGATGTGGTCAAAATACTCATTTGCCTAATAATTCTGCACTCCCTGTATAATAGATAACATACCCAGTGAAAATAGAGAGTCAAAGAACAAAGCTAAAGGAAGAAAAAGAAAAGAAAGAGAGAGGACCATTCCCCACAATGCTACATATTCTGAGAGATAATTACAGATAACATTAAACAGAACCATCAGTGTCACATCTGCTGGCCCAACAGGTAGGGTACTATGACAGTATATATGAACATCCTTAAGTATAATTCAAAGAGGTAGTCCATTATTCGTCCCTGCACTCAGCGCTTGGCAGGTTTGTCAGGTACCCCAGGTCAATCTGAAACCCTGCAGTGAAATTATGTCCATCACTGAGGTATTAAAATGTCACTTCCTAACAACCAGAGTCAGTGGGGACGCTTGTCTTTTTTTGACTCCACTCTCAGCACAAAAATATCCCAGCAGTCCCCTCCCTTAACTGGCACACCGTGTAGTATCATTTTCAGGTAGTAATCAGCTTCAGTTCATATACATAACGAGTAATTTCAACTATTCCCCCACACCAAGGGCAGACAGTGCTTTCCAATGCATCGCTATCTGGCGTTTAAACAGGACAAAAGCTAAATCAATAAATTTGTGTTTGTCTGTTGGTGTTCCCAGTATGCAAGATTCCGGAGTAAGTAATAATGTATATTCAGTTATCTCGCTTGTGATTGATACAATATGTCCCCAAACATGTTGGAGTGGCTGACAGTCCCACGTCTTGTGATAAAATCTCACCCCTAAAGTGTGACACCGGGGACCTGTGGAGTTTGCATTCGGGAACATATGCATTATCCTATGCGGAGAGAGATATGTCTGTTGGAGATAGCTGAATTGTATATATCATAACCGTGTGTTACGAGACACCTCTTATCTGTATCTGTCGTACCGCCTGGGTCCATTGTCTATCGGATAATGGAGCTGACAACACTGCGTCCCACCTTGCCCGTGTGAGCTCTTTCGAGTGCTGTGCACTGCAGGGCCACATAGAGGGTGGTAATGAAATGTCTGGTACCCCCAGGTGTAAGCAAAGTGTGCAGTATTGGGGAACAGGGAGGCTCTCCACCCTCCACACCCCCATATGTCCCTTATCTGTCATTGTAGAGGATAATACATCAGGAAATGACATACCGGGAGTTTGAATTCACCCCTAAGGTCTTGGAATGACAAGAGAGCACCCTTCCTGGAAAGATCACCCAGCGTAAGAAGGCCCGCTGCCTTCCAAGCGGCCACATCAACTCGGCTGCACATTGTATCCAGACCTGGTATCTGCCAGATTGGGGCCAAGGGAGAGTAGGACAGCCAACCATCAACGCCCAGTACATATCTTGCCTAACACAAGCCTGTTATGTGCCGGGTTTTCATTGATGCTAGCCAGGTATACAAGGGGACCCCGTTGAGCGCCCCATGGAACTGTACTCTCTTGCGGCAATCACCAGCCCCAACCCACCACATTGCCCACTGGAGCTGGGCCTCTGCATAGTACCATTCAAAATTGGTTGCCCCACCCGTCCCTCCAGTTGCTGTTTCTGTAACACCTGCAAGGTCACCAGTCTTCTGCCCCTCCCCAGATTAGCTCTGTTAGTAGGCTGTGTAGTTCCTTAAAAAAAGGACAGAGGTAAGTATAAAGGGAGATCTGCTAAATAATATAATAGCCAAGACAACTTCAGCATTTTAGCTATCGCCACTCGTCCCACTGGCGACAACGGGAGAGATGTCCAAAAGGAGAGAGTCCTACGGATCCCCCTCAAGGCCTTGTTTAAATTGCCATCTTTCAGATGATCTGGGTCATGATAAATCTTTACTCATAAGTATTTAAACCACTTCAATCGACAGTCAGGGAGTAAACCCCTCTCTGGGACCAGCACCGGTGCTAATTGGTATAGACATGATTTATCCCAGTTGACTTGCAAACCAGATATCTCCCCAAAGTTATCTCATTAATTGTGAGAGCACGGGGGAGGAGGTCGCGCAGGAACACTAACGCATCACATGATGCTGTCCATGAACTGATATGCCCCACTGTCTCGTCTGCAGCCGCAATTCATACGTCAAAGGCTCCATGACCAGGGCAAATAATAGAGGAGATAACAGACACCCTTGTTGAGTACCTCTGTGAATAGCAAAGGCATCTGAGATAGTAATGCCTGTGCACACCCTCGCTATTGAGTTACAGCACAGTGGCTTGATCCAGTTTATGAAAACAGGGCCAAAGCTCATTTGCGTGAGTGTGGCTATAAGGAAGTCTCAACTCAGGATATCAAAAGCCTTCTCTATATCCAGGGACACTGCACATTGTCCTTTGCCTTGGTCTGGGGATAAATCCATAAGCCGGAACAATCGGCCATGTGATCCTGATTGATATGTGTGTACCAGACTGTAGATAACAGGTAGCAGTCTGTAGGCCAGTATTTTCTCCAGGATTTTACAGTCCAAGTTTAATAGGGATAGTGGTTGATATGATCAAACATCTAATGGATCTCTGACAGGTTTAAGTAGCGCTGCGTGTGCGGGGTAGCTCACTCATCTGGCATGCCTCATTAAATACCTCCAGTAGCTTAGTTGTTAGTGTGGCAGTGTTTTGTGCATAATATTCAATGGGGAGACCATCAGTGCCTGGTGTCTTTTTTCTGGCAATTTGTTGTATGGCTTATTTAATTTCAGCTAATTGTAGTGGTGCCTCTAAGTCCTCCCTGCATATCAGCGAGAGCGTAGGTAGTGACAGGTCATTTTAATAGGGCAGTCTGCAGGGGGCGGAAGTATAGCCTAATACATTGATTGATAGTAATACCTGAAAGCCGAGTTTATGGCTGTCTGTGAGTTCACTACTGTGCCGTCCAATAGACGTATAGCTCCTATTGGCTGTCTGTGCGCATCTTATATGGTTGTGATCAAATAAAGTAACAACTGGGTTAGCAAGATCATCCCTGTATGGAGGGTCCAGTAGTGCATCTGATTGGAGCCGCCACATGGGTATCACTGTCTGCTCTCTGCCCCATGTTAGCATGAACATCAGTGGTGAGTGGTCCGAGAGCGTGCGCGCCAGGTATTAAAGACCCCGACCTGCCTGCCCAATGACACACTACATAAGAACAGATCTAGCCTTGTTGGGGTGTCATGACCAGGTAAATAGTAGGAGTATTCTCTTGCCATATGATTGTGTAGACGCCAGATATTGCTTAGGTGGTGTCGTGTAATCCACTCCTGCAAGTGGCATGTTGCTCAGATACATGCTGCGCCTTGCATTGTGGGGGTTGATCTATCTATGTATATATCAGGCACACATTTGTAATCACCATCCCAGATCCCCAGAGATTAAGGGTCATGCAGCTGTATAGGGGTGAGAGTATCAAAGAATGCTGGTTGACCGAAATTTGGAGCATATATCCCCACAATCACCAGTGGGAGGCTATCAAAATGTCCTTCTAGGCTCACGTATCAACGTTCTGTGCCAGCTTAATGGGAAACTACTACATATGGTGCACCCGGAGTGATCCATATTAACACTCCTTTAGAGTAAGCGGATGACGTGGTACCATACACCTGACCCCTTCATCTAGTCCTCATTTCATTAAGGGTAGACTGTGTGATATGGGTTTCTTGTATTATTGCTACATGTATGACGACGCTTAAGGAATGCTTGTATTGTACAGTGCTTTGGAGTTTTGTCCATACCCTGGAGGTTCCATGTCAGAGGTGTGTGTGTGCGTGTGTCTGTCTGTCTGTGGGGTGTGTGTGTGTGGGGTGTGTGTGTGGGGTGTGTGTGTGTGGGGTGTGTCTGTGTGTGTCGGTGTGTGTGTGTGGGGGGGGGTGTCGGTGTGTGTGGGGTGTGTCGGTGTGTGTGTGTGTGGGGTGTGTTTGGGGTGTGTGTGTGTGTGGGGTGTGTGTGTGTGGGGTGTGTCTGTGTGTGTGGGGTGTGTCTGTGTGTGTGGGGTGTGTGTGTGTGGGGGGTGTCTGTGTGTGTGTGTCTGTGTGTGGTGTGTGAGTGTGTGTGTGTGAGAGCTTTATTTAACTATGTCTGGTTCCCTTAGAGCCACCCCCCGTGCCATGTCGGTCCCACTTGTCAGACTGCACTGAGGGAAATACATTATATAAATAAGAAAGGTGAAAGAAGACAAATATCATGAACTGAACTTCCCCCCCCTCAACGGTAAGACAGAGTCTCTAGCCTAATCTTCCCATATAAACAATAACAACAGTAAACTTAAACTGATATTTCATTAACATAAACCTCTTACAAATCGGTTTTCCTCTGGAGGCATGGTACCCTCTCGGGTGCACAAAGACTGCTTGTCCGCCCGCTGTTGGGCATGGCAGCCATGCTGGGCCAGTGAGCCCCCTTGGATGGCGCTGGACGGGAACTATGACCAGCAGGCTAAGGCCAGGGTCAAAAGCACCCAGCAGTACCAAAGACGGAGTCGGGTTGTCACTATGAGTCATATGCCAGACGTGGTGTTATCTCTGGACCACGATTCACGAAGCTCAATGACGCTTCCAAGTTACTAGCCAACGAGCTGGCATCTGAGGAGCGACAACGGTCCAGTGCCAAAAACAAATTTGTGCTGAGGAGCGCCACCTCCTCCACAACTTTTGCCTGTTCCCTTGCTGTCTGTGCACAATCAGGGCGATGCGTCGTCTTCATGTGCCCCCTGCGGCGAGGTGTCTGCCAGAAATAATAAGGCATATTTCAGGGAAAGCTCTAGGAGTTTATGCTTCACAGCACTGTAAGAGTTTCAGCGCTGTTGCACCTCAGCGGTGAAGTCTGGAAATGCCATGATAGTGGCATTCTCATAATACTGAGGGCCTTTCGAGTGAAACAATTGTAGGATTAAGTCACTGTCACAAGAGTTGAGAATGTGGGCGATCTTTGGGCGCGGTCTATCTCTAAGTGGTGGCGGTCTAACAGGTGTCTGGTGTGCCCTTTCAACCGAGAAGAATTTCAGTACCATAGTGTAGGAAAGTACCATCTTGCCTGGCATGTTACCACCATATTTCACTGTATATATGTTGTTTTAGTGTATGTGTCACTGGGACCCTGCCAGCCAGGGCCCCAGTGCTCATAAGTGTGCCCTGTATGTGTTCCCTGTGTGATGACTGTCTCACTGAGGCTCTGCTAACCAGAACCTCAGTGGTTATGCTCTCTCTGCTTTCTAAATTGTCACTAACAGGCTAGTGACCAATTTCACCAATTCATATTGGCATACTGGAACACCCTTATAATTCCCTAGTATATGGTACAGAGGTACCCAGGGTATTGGGGTTCCAGGAGATCCCTATGGGCTGCAGCATTTCTTTTGCCACCCATAGGGAGCTCTGACAATTCTTACACAGGCCTGCCACTGCAGCCTGAGTGAAATAACGTCCACGTTATTTCACAGCCATTTACCACTGCACTTAAGTAAGTTATAAGTCACCTGTAGTCTAACCTTCACCTGGTGAAGGTTGGGTGCTAAGTTACTTAGTGTGTGGGCACCCTGGCACTAGCCAAGGTGCCCCCACATCGTTCAGGGCAAATTCCCTGAACTTTGTGAGTGCGGGGACACCATTACCCGCGTGCACTGGACATAGGTCACTACCTATGTACAGCGTCACAATGGTAACTCTAAACATGGCCATGTAACATGTCTAAGATCATGGAATTGTCACCCCAATGCCATTCTGGCATTGGGGAGACAATTCCATGATCCCCAGAGTCTCAGACCCGGGTACTGCCAAACTGCCTTTCACGGGGTTTCACTGCAGGTGCTTCTGCTGCCAACCCCTCAGACAGGTTTCTGCCCTCCTGGGGTCCAGCCAGGCCTGGCCCAGGAAGGCAGAACAAAGAACTTCCTCAAACCCTCTCGCTTTGGACAAAGGTGTCAGGGCTGGGGAGGAGTAGCCTCCCCCAGCCTCTGGAAATGCTTTGATGGGCACAGATGGTGCCCATCTCTGCATAAGCCAGTCTACACCGGTTCAGGGATCCCCCAGCCCTGCTCTGGCGCGAAACTGGACAAAGGAAAGGGAGGTGACAACTCCCCTGACCTGCACCTCCCAGGGGAGGTGCCCAGAGCTCCTCCAGTGTGCTCCAGACCTCTGCCATCTTGGAAACAGAGGTGTTGCTGGCACACTGGACTGCTCTGAGTGGCCAGTGCCAGCAGGTGATGTCAGAGTTCCTCTGCATCTCTCTCTCTTCACCTTCTGCCAAAGGATCGCCCGCTGACTGCTCAGGACGCCTACAAAACCGCAACAAAGTAGCAAAGACGACTACTGCAACCTTGTATCGCTGATCCTGCCGCTTTCTCACCTGTTTCCTGGTGGTGCATGCTCTGGGGGTAGCCTGCCTCCTTTCTGCACCAGGAGCTCTGAAGAAATCTCCTGTGGGACGACGGAATCCTCCCCCTGCAACCGCAGGCAATGAAAGACTGCATCACTGGTCCTCTGGGTCCCCTCTCAGCACGACGAGCTTGGTCCCTGGAACTCAGCAACTCTGTCCAAGTGACTCCCACAGTCCAGTGACTCTTCAGTCCAGGTTTGGTGGAGGTAAGTCCTTGCCTCCCCACGCTAGACTGCATTGCTGGGTACCGCGTGATTTGCAGCTGCTCCGGCTCCTGTGCACTCTTCCAGGATTTCCTTCGTGCACAGCCAAGCCTGGGTCCCCGACACTCTAACCTGCAGTGCACAACCTTCTGAGTTGTCCTCCGGCGTCGTGGGACTCCCTTTTGTGACTTCGCGTGGACTCCGGTTCACTCCTCTTCTAAGTGCCTGTTCTGGTACTTCTGCGGGTGCTGCTTGCTTCTGTGAGGGCTCCCTGACTTGCTGGGCGCCCCCTCTGTCTCCTCATCTAAGTGGCGACATCCTGGTCCCTCCTGGGCCACAGCAGCATCCAAAAACCCTAACCGCGACCCTTGCAGCTAGCAAGGCTTGTTTGCGGTCTTTCTGCGTGGGAACACCTCTCCAAGCTTCTTCACGACGTGGGACATCCATCCTCCAAAGGGGAAGTTTCTAGCCCTCTTCGTTCTTGCAGAATCCACAGCTTCTACCATCCGGTGGCAGCTTCTTTGCACCCTCAGTTGGCATTTCCTGGGCATCTGCCCACTCTCGACATTGTTGCGACTCTTGGACTTGGTCCCCTTGTTTCACATGTACTCAGGTCCGGAAATCCACTTTGGTTGCCTTGCTGGTGTTGGTCTTCCTTACAGAATCCCCCTATCACAACTTCTGTGCTCTCTGGGGGCTATAGGTGCACTTTACACCTACTTTTCAGGGTCTTGGGGTGGGCTATTTTTCTAACCCTCACTGTTTTCTTACAGTCCCAGCGACCCTCTACAAGCTCACATAGGTTTGGGGTCCATTCGTGGTTCGCATTCCACTTTTGGAGTATATGGTTTGTGTTGCCCCTATAACTATGTGCTCCTATTGCAATCTATTGTAACTTTACACTGCTTGCATGACTTCCTTTTGCTATTACTGCATATTTTTGGTATTGTGTACATATATCTTGTGTCTATTTGGCATCCTCATACTCAGGGTACTCACTGAGATACTTCTGGCATATTGTCATAAAAATAAAGTACCTTTATTTTTAGTATATCTGTGCATTGTGTTTTCTTATGATATTGTGCATATGACACCAGTGGTATAGTAGGAGCTTTGCATGTCTCCTAGTTCAGCCTAAGCTGCTCTGCTATAGCTACCTTCTATCAGCCTAAGCTGCTAGAAACACCTCTTCTACACTAATAAGGGATAACTGGACCTGGTACAGAGTGTAAGTACCCCTTGGTACCCACTACAAGCCAGGCCAGCCTCCTACACATAGACATCAGCCAATTCTCCAAAAACAACTCGACACCGGGGCCTTCTGTTTGGTCCGGGAAACCCATGAACCAAATGTTTTTTTTCGGCTGGAGCGGCCCTCCGCATCCTTCGCTCGCTGATGAAGGGCTTCAACTTTCGTCTGCAGGTCTTGCATTTGTGTTTGGAGGTCTTGTAGGGTAGGTCTCATGCCGGTGAGTGTTGATGTTGTGGCATCCACTCTGTTTGTGGTCATCTGCTCTAAGTAATTTGACTGCTATAGAGACTGTGTTGATCTTGGCCTCTGGCTTGGTCTTGGAGTCAGCTATTGCCAGTAGGATTTTATCAAACTTCACAGAATGACTGCAGAAGTTGGTGTTCAGCTTGAACATAGAGTCCTATGTCCCGTCGACTTGGGACACCTAGTTTGCAGCATCTACAGCATCTGGCCCAGTAGGTTTGGGAGTCTTGGTGCGACCATCATGGCGTTTGGGTCTTGCCCTGTCCGATAATCTCTAGCATATAATATGAGAAGGCTTGATCAGTGCACCCGTTACTGCCTGATTTAGAATGATGTTGATTGGAGCAGCGCTAGAGCTTAGGCGCCCCTACTTCTGCTTGGGAAGTGGTAACTTACCACTGTCAGGTCAAAGTTAAAACAGTGTCAGGGGGTCGTTCTGGCGGGGCAGGGAGATCCACTAGAGTCCTCACTGTGAAGGACCTATGCACCACGGCAGTACTGAAGTCTTTCCCTTTATTCAGAGAGGGTGCAAATAATGGAGTAGCTAGTTCATAGACCCCACCACTCAGAGTTGGAAGTATCCTCAGCAGTTTCTCCCATACAGTAACAGGCCCACATATATAAAATCATTCAGGGGCACCTTCCCCGTATGTAGGCCAATCGTCAGCCACTCTAAGAGAGTTGTATTGATGGAGGGCCCGGGTCAAATCATGGAACCCCGCCACACTGTCTACGCCACTGTGCTCAGCTCCCGAGTCTCCTCACTTGCAATCTCCCCAATCTCACAATCCCCCACTGGGGCTCCCACTGATTATCCTGGTGCTCTTTCTTCCGCAGCTAGCATTCTATAGATATTCTACCATGTGTTAGGAGATCTGCGTATGTAAAGTAATTCAGGGGCACCTTCCTCTCTGTGTAGATCAGTGGTTGGCCACTACTGACAAGTTACAGTAACAGAGGGCCCATATCCAGAATAGTCGTGCCCTGCTCACCGGTCCCAGACCTCTTATGCACTCACCGAGGCTCCAGGAAGGCACTTCCAGAGCATCACCACCAGCAACCAGTGGCCCGCCAACAGCCAGAGGCTTCTGCTCCGCTGCCCAAAGTTAGGGGCAGTAGAAGCCCTGCCTCCTGCACACTCATGGGAGTGCGTCTCGATTCTCATTTGGGCCTTGTCCAGGTCACGTTGGCCAGGCCCCTGGTCCGCTAAGGATCACTGCGCGGTCCCCACCGCCTCTGCAGCCAGCACGTCACCCCCACTCCAGCAAAGGCAGCTGCGCTGCCCTGGTGGAAGCCTGTAATAGTCGCCTCTGAGCCTCTCTTGTAGCACTCGCCGCCACTAAGACGGCTCAGTCTCAGGCCCCAAGCAATGCCCTGGTGTCCGCGATGCTTTAAGGGCTGTCAGCGAGGACGGATTGTTCAGTAGCACTCTCGCCGAATCAGGTGTGGTCTCGCTACTCGTTCATTAGTATGGGCTACAAGGGCCCAACGGGATTTTGTAGAATAATCGGCAGGCCAATTCAGAGCTCAGCAAAGTAGGTCTGTCTTGGCCGCCATCATGGCCATGCCTTTCAGATTCAAATTGGTGCAGTCGTCGCAGGCTTTTGAGTTGTGGACCAAACCCAAACACCAGAGAAACACCTTGTGGGGATCTATCACAGACACTTGTTTGCAACAGTTCCTAAAGAGCTGAAACCCTGTAGTCTTAGTGGGTGACATGTTCCCTTGCACACTGAAAACATTCTGGAAGAAGAAAAACAGTACTTCACATAGTGAAAAAAAAAGAGGAATAGAGCTTCGGATCTGTGTCTGAAGGTGTGGAAAGAAAGGAACTGATGACAGCGCACAAAGGTGGAGCTCATATGCGGCTCCATTCATCTTTTCCAGAGCAGAATTAAATCAGCGGAAGCCACACTGCAACACCAATCGGTGCACAGGGGCACTGCCTTTGAGTTTTCTGGATCCAGTCTGGTAGCTATGAATATTCACAATATGAAGAATCGGTGGTTAAAAGTATCCATCAGAAACTTATAAATTACTCTGGGCTTCCCTGTCAAGCCCTTGCACCAATAATACTGGCATTTCTTGTTGGGGATGGGAACATGGGTACCCTACTCCCTTACGATCACCAGGTAAGAGCCTTATGTCCATACACACTGCATTCCAGACCCTCAAAGGGAAGAAGGTTCTTATCCAATCTGTTTTTCGAATACAGATGGCTGGCAAGGATGTGCATACTCTCTCAAGGAGAGGAGGGTGTTGCACATGACTTGCGCAGTGCTCTGTTTTGATAACACAGAAGACGTTAACCTTCCCTCCATTAGATGGCAGGGCTGAGAACGGCAAAAGCCAAGTGCTTACAATATCTGTGAAGGACTGAGCAATGTAGCACACATTATCTGACAA
This sequence comes from Pleurodeles waltl, assembly GCF_031143425.1. Lineage (NCBI taxonomy): Eukaryota > Metazoa > Chordata > Amphibia > Caudata > Salamandridae > Pleurodeles > Pleurodeles waltl. The sequence continues at coordinate 773,849,617 of NC_090446.1, read as the reverse complement.
ATAAGCGGTGGCCATAACGCCTACAGTGTAGAAAGAATATGACTTCATAGCGGCGCGCACTGGGATGACACAATTATGCAAATAAGGCTATATAATTCCATCGGCACTGTTACCATGGAACCACATTTCAGATATGGGCTCTGTGAGGGCTAGCTGGCATCTTTGCTAGTAAATTTGAAAGAACAGTTGCTAGCGCAGGTGTTTTTATTAGAAATGAATAATGAGTGTTTATGTATTTTGAATAATGAGTTTATGTAGTAAATGAATAACTTAGAAAAATAATGCATGCATTTGAAAATGTGACCTTGAAGAATGGCCACCAAAGTTCACAAAATGTATTAATTAATGATTAATACTTATGAAATATTGAATATGTACTAGATTAATGCAGTAATATGTCATAGTAAGGGTTATGAAGTATGCTCTAGCTTTCTTAATTGTAGGCCTTAAACTTAGCAAGTGTCTTGGCCTATTTTGCCAGGCCTCATGCAGAAGCTGTAATTCTTAGCTGTCGATAAAAATGCTGACCGAGTGAATTAAAATATTAAAAGACCATTGCCTTGTTAAAAGTGCTTAACAGAAGCTTTTTCGTGAGAACCGACTGCAAGGAGATGATGTTCCCGTTAGTGTAACAACTTATGTGTAATGTGTGTGAGACGTACTTTCCCAGGACGAGAACAATGAAGATACTGACAGGAGATGAAGATGTAACAATATTGTTACCTGACGAGCCGGATGATGAGAACATCGTATGGCGGACCAATCAACTGCATGTGAAGAGTGAAATATTAGAATTCATAGATTTGTTACAGAAATATCATTGGATAAAGTGCGAAGGTACTTTCTGCCTGACCAATAGGGAATTAGGGGATAGTTTAGGTGATTTTGATATAACAACGCAACGGAGGAGAATTATGCAGACTTACTGAGAACTAGAGAGACTTGAGAGAAGAGACTTTGGAGAGGTTTGAGATTCATTCTGTTATTGGGCTCATACTTTCTGACTGAGAGTCTGATGCTTTGCTGGTCGACGGATGACCTGAGGACAAAGACTGATACTACTTTGCTGACCCAAATCGAGGCTAGGTAGATATAATGAGACCAGACTGTTTTGTATTTTAAGCCTTTTCTTTCTAAGTACCAACTGCGCTGTTTTGATAGACCCATAGCTAGATGTTTTCCAAATTTTGTTTTACTAAACGTTTTGCATGAAGCTCAACATGCTGATGCTAATCTGGCGTTAGTTAAGTGCCCTCATAATTGACTGACAATTACAGGGTTTAATGATTGACAAATTACTTTGCTGAATTCCATGTATGCTATATCTTTGTCGCAGCTGACTTTGCTATTGATTTGCACTGTAGCTCTAGAATGTGTTGTGGTTCAAGCTTTGATTAGATTGCGTTTCTTCCGCCGCTTTGGACAACCAGTATTGTTTTTATATGTGTTTCATTTGATTTTGAGATTAATCTACATGACCTTAGCATTGTTCATATATAATCGAAATAAACTTACTAAGCTTTTACTAAAGGTGTGGTTATTCATGGCTGAAAGGTCATGGTGCGTGACATTTATTGACTCCATTGATTATCGGTCTTGTTGATTTCTAATGATTATTGCATATTGATTATTGATTATGTACTGGAGCTATGGTAAGAACTTCTTAATTGCGAGTCAAAAGGCTCATAGACCTATTTGCGTCCCCTTGTAAGTATACTTATTAAGGTCTGACGTGCTAACAAAGTTAAACTTTTACTGAGCATGCAGACAAAACAGCTCCCACCCGCTGGACATCCATCTCACTTCGGAGACAGGACAGCGTTAGCTCGAGGCAGCACCATTAATCTCACATAGCACGAAGAACTTCAGTCTGCAGTATTCTGAGCGTGCCCTTTCCAAAATAACTAATATTACCTAAAATTCACACAAGGTCCGCGAAGCAATTTATCTTTCTGCCAGTCCAACAATATTTTCAGCCGCTCATACACAAGTCCACCCATTTTATTTCACATTGTATTGCAATCATTTTTGGTGAGAGTACTGCAAAGGCCTAGGCTATATAACTCCCTAACTCAAGTATGCAAAGATATCGGGTGTACATCACTCTGCTACCACAGCTGCTCCCGATGGCGCTCTCTGCCAGCAGAAGTAGGATCCAGCCAGTCTCATCATGATTATCGAATAGCAAACCCTTCTTACGCGGCTTCATTTTCCTTCTTCTACCCCTTGCTTTCTTCTCAAGAAGTACACAAAACTCTGAAGGCCACACTGTAGTTTTGAAAATACTGGTGGTTCAACTCAAACGTTTTTGCACACCCATTCCCCACCCTGAGTCACAGAATCCACATTAGTGGAATTTTAGAACTGGAAAGTGCATTTGCATCGGTGGAATATCTGACAGTGTGGCGAATTTGCCACAATCCTAAATTTAGAGTTAAGAGTGGAAACCAGGATATGGCCCGAGGAAGAGTAGGTGACCGCTTAAAACAACCACACATACCTAACTTCACAAACTGTTGCACTAAAGGTTTCCATGCCTTTTACACACCTCCTTCTAACTCCAAAACAACTCTAAGCGTGCAATTGTGGTACAAACCGTCCCCATGCCTGTTTTTTCTAGAATGTTTGGACTTTCCAGCTGGACAAATGAACGTGTACATTCTCGTAGCTGCAAATCTTACTCTTTCCCATTTACCACCGAACTGGTAACTAACTACTGGCTCTCTCAAATACTTCCGGAAATCTGTCTTATACATTTTATGACCTCTGGATAGCTATCTGAATCCGCTGAAAAGTGATAAAAACGCTACATATATGAGAGGAAAGCAGATACGTTTTAAGGCATGAGCAAATGGGCTCTGTCCCATGGACCCAGCCTTTCATGGGGGCCCCCTAATACAGCCAGCTCTGTTCTGCAGAGTCTTGTCCTGATCATTCTTAAACAGATTGCATTAAACACCGTTTTCTTTAAATGTATTTTAATGTGGGTGATGTGCGAGTTTATTACATATATTTCGCATAGACACGTTGTGTTTGTGTTTCATGCAACATCTACAAAAAAGTTTTTTAAAGATCAAAAAAAGGACCTCACGTATGTGAAATGGGAGCGTGTCACAGCGATTATTTGCAGTAATATTGCTGCTGCAGTGTTGTAATATTGAAAAACAGTCAACATCTTTGAATATTAAATGTAAACACATTTAAACTTTGGACATGTGGCCCCCAAAATACGATTAGCCCAGTGCCCGCAAAATCCTTAAAATGTACCTGGAGGAAAGGAAACCTGCGGAAATAGATTTCTGACACCTCGAAGCAGACCTAAGTGAACTGGCCTGCACCATTAAAATAGTCTAACATTCATTTTTTAATTTTACAACCACAAGGTGGTGTGTGAAATGCACTATAATGTTATTCTAAAAAAAGTTAAGCGCTTTTAAGGACGATTTGGGTCTCCATCTGTAGCACACAATGATTCAGTTTTCCACGGTTCAAGTGCCGGGTTTCCACACCATAGCAGTGTTTTCAAGAGATAGGGTAGAAACACCACGCAGGATATCCTTCGGCAAAAAAGCTGTTTCCTTCGCAAACAACCAGAGGAAATGTCTCTCCTGGTAATGAGTCTTTACTGCTAGAATTCCCATCTCCTGCGTTTCACGCTGTACTACACACACAAAAGGAAAATCTGATAAAATCACTAGAAGCATTGCTGACCGTCAATAACTTAGAGAGCTAGTTTTCTTTTCATCATTACACTCTAATGAGAAAAGCACGTGCATATGCTGACAGTTTAGACAAGCACTTGGAAAGCCACAAGTTCTGGTATTGGCTGCCAGCCTTTCGGCTTTGCCAATTCTTGTTAAGTCATGGCTTTTTTAAGAGGTTGTTGAGGAGTTGCTGTTGGGCCCTCACCAATATAAAAAAAACAAATGGCTAAATAGCAAAAAAATATATATTGATCTCCAAAATAACACATTGTTATAGTAATCCCTGGCGCTCAAGGAAACAACTTTGTGAAAGAGCAGAATGTCATCAAACACAAGAGTTAGCCAATGGCTTAAGCAGGCTGATCCACCGCCACATACTGCAGTGCGCGGAAGAAAAATGTAAATGGCACAACAACAGACAAATGGGTGATAAAGGCTGACTGAATTGTAAGCATGATATAGATATGCGCCCTCCCTCCCCTTTTAGTAACTGGGTGGCCCTGGGGAATGGGGTCCCTGTGGCTGTAATTAGGCCAGGGAGGGGACTGCGTGTCCCCCCTCCTGGGTTTTCTACAAATGGACGGTGGCCTGCAGGGCCTGGCTGCTGGCCACCTCCCCGTTGGGCATGGCCAAAGGCAGTGCGAGGGGTGGGGGTAGGTGCCTGCAAGGGATTTGCTGCAAGGCCTAGCCACAGGCCAGCCCCTGCAGCCAACACACCTCCATGTCCAGCCAAAAGCCATGCGTGGAGTGGGTTTGGATGCCTAAGGGTGTTGGTAAAAGGGCCTGCAGGGTCAAGACTGATTTGCACACGGCTGGGTCCAAACTGAGGTGATATGGTGGGCAAAAGAACAATGGGTTGGAATACTATCCATAGTGATAGTCAGTGGATAAACAAATCACAAGCATTCCTCCTGTCAGCATTTGTGTGTCTGATGTACCTTTTACAAAAAGTCTCATGGAATCCAAAACGAAAATACACTGATTTTAAATTATATATTTGGTCTCAGATTTTAAATGCATTGATTAGCCATCCCTTGAGTACTACATACAGCTTGATGGTGACATCAGATAGTCCAAATGTGAAAGAGAGGGAGGTGTTACGGGGGAAGGAAGAAATAGATAGAAATTAAAGGATCAAAATACAGAAAGTATGAAGCATAACTGTGAGGAAAGTAGTGTATTATACGGTGAGGTTGTGCGACCTCACCATGTAATACACTCACAATACTGTCTTGGGTACAGTCAGACTCATTTGTAAAACCTTTACCACAACTGTGGTTGCTGTGGTTTTGAGCCGTCAGGCTTAAAGAACAAGTGTAAAGCATTTAGAAGAACCAAAACAACCAAATAAGAAATTCCCATAACATCATAGAAATCCAACTCAAATGTATAAAAATACATTTTATTTTAATGAATTTTTAGACCTCAAAACATAAATAAGAGCTTTTCATTCAAAAAGTAAAGAAACATTGATAACTACCATGGTTAGCGGAAACTTTGTAAAACTTTTATAAAGTTGTGTTCAGGGACTCCTGCGTGCTTTGGATGACCAGCTCCAGCATGAAGCAGGTCAAGTGAGCCAGTAGGGCTTTGTAGAACAGTTAACTTGTCACCAAAGTAATGTCAGGTTTAGTTTCAGGTTCTATGGATGAACCACCATAGGCACCAATGGAGTGGTCCTGATGCACAGGAAACAGGTTGTTGAACATACTGTAAGATGCTGTGTGGTTGATGTGGGGTGGGGAGGGGGCTTCCTGGAGCTACTCCTCAGTCTTGGTGGGGCACCTCTGGCCACAGGGTTCAGTGTCCAGCGAAGTCCTGGTGGGCCCAGAAACTTCCAGTTGCCAGTGGACTTCTAGTCTCTGATCACAACAAACCCAGAAGTTCTTTTGGGAGAAGGCTAGTGTCCTTCTTGGGCGACCAAACTGCACTCTGGCAACTGTCCCGGGCCGAAGAAGATTCAGATTCAGATGAAACCTTTGAGCTTTGGGGCTTGGTCTCCCAGACTGCACACTGTCAGTCAGTGGTGGTCAAGCGATTGAAGCTACTAACTTGCCACCGCTGGCTTCTTCAGCTTTTGTGGCCCAGGTGATGTAACAGGGAGTCAGCCAACTGTCTCTTGGAGTTTCCCTTTTCAATCTGGGGCACAGGGGTCGACTTTTCCCCTAGCAGGATACCATAGACTCAGTGCTCTCTTTACTAGGTGAAGTGCTTCTTCAGTGCAGCCTCTCTTTGCCAGGTCCAGGGAGCAGCAGGGCAGTCCTTCGGTCCTCACCCAGTACAGATGTAATCTCAGGTCTGGTTGCCATATTTATGCTCAGAAAGTACCCTGGGGATGTGGTAGTTACTAGCCAATGGGCTACCAGGTCACCTCCCACCTAATTACAACTTCCTGCAATGTGTAGCATCTAGCTATCCCATAATGCAATATTCTGCCCACTCTCAAACTGGCAGAATCCCTTTCTAGGTGTGTGGAGTTTCGTGGCCCACCCTATAGGGTGCCCCACAGGAAAAACAATTTGGCAACCATTTTCCCCTCGTTGTCCACAACGCCAACCTGTTTCCCAGGGCAAAAGTGCAAGTCCCTCTCATGTGTCCACCAATTGCCTTTCAAAGGCAGCTTCCCCTTTAAAGCTCATCTTTTGGGCTCACACCTGGTGTGGCTCCTTTTCAGGGAGAGCCAACACTGCTTACCAAGGCAGGCCACTATTGAGTCTATCCTGGGAGTCATTCACACCTCGCCCCAGCAGAGCAGAAGGCTGCCCGGTGGTCAGCATCTTCGAATGGCTACTGGAAATCTTGGACAAATGAGTAGCAACTTTCTAAAAGTTGCTTTTATTCAAAAGTTAAATTAAATCAGACTTGGGCATCAAGTAGGGTTTAATGTAATGTTTATTTTGATACCCCGAAGAACCAACGCTAGTAGTCCCATTCAGAAATCAGCACTGCTGAGTTGTCAGTGTGTAGCCCTGTACTCGCCAATGGGGTTTCTTGCTTTTCCACAACAAAAACACCAATTTAGGGTTTTTACTATTAAGAAATAAGATAACATATGCCCTACTTTTCACTAACACCCTGCCCTAGAACTCAATAGAATTGCTGTGATGTGAATATATATATATTTACGTGGTCTGGACTTTAACAAAAATTGAAAATTTGAGTTGGTAGTTTAAAACTGATCTACCAGTCTGCAGTGACAGGTTGGGAGATATGTTTTACACTGCCACACTCAGGGTGGCACAATAAGTGCTGCTGCCACGAGGGACAGCTGAACGTACAGGCTCTGGGTTCACCTGGTACCATTCAGTAGGGGCTTAAAAGTAAGTTATGCCTATTGGATATAAGTCAATCAAGCATACAGGTTGTGCAGAACGCAGCAGCTAGACTTCTTATGAACACCCACAGGCACCTCTCTGCCAAACCGGCACTTGTAACTCTTCACTGGCTCCCGATCAAACAGCGCATTCATTTAAATCCATGTGTTTTGTCCATAGAGCCTTACATAATAGGGGCCCTCTCTTTCTTAGAAAGCAGATCTCTCTTTATGTTCCCTTTAGACTCTTGAGATCTTGATCTTCTCGACAGGTTTATATACCTCATGTCATGAGATCATGGGGTGTAACTTGTTTACCATCAGGGCTGCGTGGCTCTGGAACGCTCTGCCCCTCGAACTTCGCCACGAATCCTCAGAACTTCTTTTTAGGAAGAAGCTGAAAAACCATCCTTTTCTGCAGTTAATCTGCCCTCTTTTGGTCTTCCGTGATTCATTGTGTACTTTAGCGCTGGGATGCCCTAGGGTAGCTATGCGCTCTATAAACTCATAAAACTAACTACACTTTAAAAGATCAGTGCACTGGCACAGAGGTCTGGGTAGCAGGCCTCAGGGCACTCCCAGAGCTAAAAAAAACCAGCAGCATCAGTCCAAAACTTTGGGGGTGACCATGCAAAAAAGAGGCATTCTCTCACAATAACACATGCAACAATTTCTTAATTTAAATAGTTTAAACATTTAGGGGATTATTACAACTTTGGAGGAGGTGTTAATCCGTCCCAAAAGTGACGGTAAAGTGACGGATATACCACCAGCCGTATTACGAGTCCATTATATCCTATGATTTCTATTTTGTACTTTTTGTAGGTTTTTTTAGGTTTTGATCAACTTGTAGTTCCTTTTTTATACTTTGCAGGAACTTAAGGTGGAGTTATTGTGAGCGCCATGATGGGCCCAAATTGTTCCTTGCCTTTTGGCCTAGACCTTTTCTAATGCATTCTCTCTGTGGCACCTCAAATGAATTTCAAAGAAAAGAGGTTGCTTAAATAGCTTAACTCATGTATTAGGACGCAAGTTGCACCAATGTGAGCGGGCATTTAGGGACTATAGAATGATGAGCCTCATATACTTAAGTTGTTGAGGTCAGGTTTGGAGACTGCAAAACACTTCCACAATGTACGCACCCTTTTACTTGCTGGAAAAGTCTTTCCAACTAGTTAAACCGGTTTTGCAATTCTTTCCAAGTTGCAAACATGGGGGGGGAGGGTCAGTGGCATGTGACTCTTTCCGAGTCACAAAGGTGAAGCTGTCCCATAGGGACAGTTTCACCCTTTGGGAATAGTGTTGGATGTTTTGAAGGTTTTGACCGAGCAGGCTGTCGTCCACACCACTACCAGCTCCCCGATATGTTCCGAATGGAACATTTTATTTTTATTTTATTTTTTTATTAAAAAAAAAAGCAGCATCTGTCTCCCTCCTGGACATGGGTTGTTTAACAAACGTTTCTCACTTATAAAATCAAATGCAGGATTAATGGCCTTGTTGACCTTTACCCTGCATTCAGAAACATTCACTGGGGTGCGGGAAGGGTCGCAAAATGCGACCTAATACTCATTGGGTATGCTGTTTTGCAACGTCCTGCAAATGGGCAATCTGCGAAACATACACATACGTACATAGGTCACATCACAAATTATATTCCTGTTCACAAAGCAGTTGATGGGCCTTTTATGCAACACTGATTTACTAATGGGCTTACACCATCAGGTCCAATATGTTTTTGGTTTCAACAACATCAGCTAGACAACTGCCTTCGGTTCAGCTAAAAGTCAGGTTGAGAACATGTAGGCGAGTTGAAAGACCCTTCATTTTAGAACAAGGACCAGTTGAGCTGCTCTGCTTTTGTCCAGTTGCAATTCTGAAATGTTGTGCTGCATACATATTGCAGTAGTTCTGCAGCTCAACGCAGCTCCCATCAAAGCTTTCCTTGTTTTTGATTGTCAAAACTACTACAAGAATTTTTATCTTCACTTTCGCCGACACAATTTGTTTACTCCCGGGCTAGCTCTGCTCCGTATTACTATTACACAACATTTAACCGAAGGAGGATTTGTTTACACATTATCAGAATACACTTAGGCCCTCATTACGAGTGTGGCGGTCTTCAGACTGGCACACTCGTGGTGGCGTCTCACTGCTGCGGACCCGGCGTCAAAGACCGCCATATTACATGTCTGGCAGATTGGCTGAAGTCAAACCACCACAACGTCTCCCGTCTTGTCGGTGCGGTCGACCGGCATGGCCGGCGGTGAGCTCCTCGGGCTGGCGGCATGCCTAATGCCACTCACAGTATTTCAAAGCTGAAAACCGCCAGGCTTTTTGCATCGGTCGCCCCGCCACGAAAACCCTGGTGGTAACGCACCCGGTGACAGGAATTTCCAATTCCTGTCATTGGCACACACACCCCCACCCGTCCACACACTTGCAAACACCCCCACAACCGACAGCACGCTTGCAAACACCCCACCGACCACTTGCTCACACACTGACATAAAAACACCGCCACTCATCCACCACACCTTCAAACATGCACCCCCACTCAACAACCCACTCATCAACACACCTTCATACATGCACCCCTACTCATCAACACACCTTCATACACACACCCCCACTCATCAACACACTCGCTCGAACACTGACAAACACCCCTACTCGCATGCATCCCAGTACACACACCTACTCACACACACCCCGACATTGCATCTTGTAATACGGGCTGGCGGAGTCATTTTGGCGTGGCGGTGCTAGAACTGCCTTTCACCAGCCATCGGTCAGGCAGACGGTGTCAGAATTCCACTCTTAAATGGGCGGAAATCCTTGGGCGACTCCAAATACGGCGGTCTTTGGACCGCCAACTCTGGTGGTCTTTCGGCACCCACGACTTCGGCGGTCCTTCTAAAAGACCGCCAAAGTCATAATGATGGCCTTGTTCTACAGCACAGACATCCATCACTTAAAGTGAAGCTAATCCATGACACAGTTCATCACTAAACTTTCAATACTTGGCAATTGAGTGGGCTGGGCATAATTTTTTGTATGGTCGGAAATGGGTGATCAAATTGTCCTACTGTAATGGTCTTCCCATGGGCCTTAGATAATACACCTTTCCTCCCCTCAGTCAAGTCAAACTTCAGTTACATAAGACGATTTACAATAAGTGGGCCAGGATGAGTGTCTGTCAACCACAGGTCCAAACAGAACTGAAGGCCTCCTAACTACTTATACCAGCCCTTAATTTCTTATGTTGCTCTCTTGTTACTCTTCCCAAGACAGACACTCTGCCAGCCATCATCCCAGACTGTCCCAAAAACTCCATGCACTTTGTCTTGTTTATGCTCACCCACATCACTGGGACACCCTCCCACCGGAACACCCTTCCTTACAGCAACAGACCATTTCCTCCCAATGTGTATTCATGGTTTCCTTCAAACCTAACTTTTAATTTCTGCAGACACCAATGAAGTAAGCTTAGTGCAGCACCCCGGCTGTAAATTATGAGCAAATTGTAAATCATGAGTACTCTTTTGCTGTCTGTTTTTCCTGTACAGTGTTTGACCCCAATCGCAACACATCATTTCAATCTTGATGTACTCACTCAGGCAGCTGGTGGTCTAACTAGCGTAATGTGTAGCCATGGGAAGCGTTTGTGTGTGACATGCTTCAACTCAAACCATCGAATTGGATTTTAATTTCATCACTACAAATACACAGATGTGTACTTCTGTCTCTAGGTACAAAGCTCTGCAGAGATCCCCGAAAACCAGAACAGGTTAATCCACCAAGTCTTCCTCCCTGGAAGACATAATCTCTCCTAACCTACTATTATTATAAAATGTCTGCCACACGCATGCCAAGTGCAATGACTCTCACCTGTCGTCACTTCAGGTGTAAATAGCTGGCCTGCTATTTCACTTAAGCCAATGAGAACAATCGCTTCTTTACAAAAACAGTGCATGTTTAGCTTCGAGATCCCGACTAAGAGCTCTAGACTAGACATGCACTAGAAGACTATGGGACAAAGTCAGCCATCCTTGCTCTATTACTGGATTGTAATTGGATAGCGCTTACTACCTCCGGAGAGGCATTGAAGCGCTTTTCGGCAAGGAGCACGCTACTATGTAACCCAAAGTGGATTAGTGGTGGATTAGTATAGAGGAGAAAAGTTGTTATTTGGAACTGCGGACATGTTAGTCTGTTAGTTGGATTGAATAGGATAAATGAGGGATAGAGAAGGGAAGAGTCTAGAAAATGCTTCATATGGGAGATCATAGTACTAAAAATGAGGTTTGGGATGAGTCAAAGGAGGAATAGAGGACGGAAGAGTCTAGAAAGGGTTATTTGGGAGATCACCGTAGTAAAAGGAGATTTGAGATGAGTGAAAGGAGGGATAGAGGAGGGATGACTCAAGAAAGTGTTGTTTGCAAGATTGTAGTAGTAAAATTAGGTTTGGGATGAGTCAAAGAAAAGACAGAGGAGGGAAGTTTCTAGAAATGGTTATTAGGGGGCTTACAGTAGTACAGTGAGGTTTGGGGAAGTGTCAAAGACTGGAGGTAGAGGATATATTGAAAGAGGAATTGGATGAGACAATAGTGAATTGGAAAGAGATGAAAGGATTCCTGACAGTAGGAGTAAAGTACTAAATCAACAGATACATAACTACACAGAAAGGTATCCATGTGTGTTGGAAATGGGGTTTCTGGTTGGCTAGAGTAGGTACCTCAGCCAGGGAGTACCCACCACGCTAGTCCGGGTGAGTAAGCTCCACACCAAAGATAACCGGCAAGGACTAACCCCACCCCCCAATGCCAACCAAGTTGTAGGTGTGCTTGAGGTATGTGCTACATGGAGTGGAGTGGAGTGGGATGGGATGGGATGGGGGGCACCCACTGTAGGATTTGGCAGGGAGGCCTTGCAGGACCTTCCCACCTGCAGATCAAATTGTAATTAGAGGCCGTGTAGGGAGACCTCGGTCTGTCTCCCACATACCTTGGACTGGTGCAGTGGCCTGCGAATGCACAGTGTCGCTGCAGCCGTTCTGAATCTCCCTCCTACACTGGCCTGGTCAGGGATGGCCACAGGGAAGAGTTACTGCCCCAACATTGTGGGGAAGTGTTCCTCTCCCTGGTGGTCTCGTGCTCCTCTTGGGAGGCGACCGCGCAGGGTCCAGGTGGCATTGCAGTGGTACAGCGGAACTCCCCCAGTGGTCTTGGTGCTCCTCTCAGGGCCACACAGGGTCCAGGCAACGCTGCAGCGATAAAGCGGGACTCCCCTGGTGGTCTTGTTTCTCAGATTACTGGCAGGCAGAGGGATTTGCTTGCTTGGTGCTAGCGCTGATTTTCGGTTTTTGGAATCTCCTGCCCCAAATGTTCAGAGGGAAGCCTCGTGGCCACAAGCTGCTTGGAGCACCCAAAACAGTCCAACTCGAGGAGAATAAAGGGGCGCTGGAAACAATGTCGAATGCTTTCCCCACGCTTACAGATAGGCCAAAGTGGGGAGCTTTCACACGCGATAAGCAACGAGAAGTGATCCTCATGCACTAGTGTCTCAGGCAGAGGCCAAAGTTGTAGAGCTGGGGGGCACACAAGGGAAAGTCAGGGCAGCACAAGAGTCCTTCCTGCGGACTGGCAGTCTCTCCAACAGCCTAACAGACAGGCCGGTCAGTGCACATCAAGCAAAGGGTTCAATTGGTGGTTCCTGCTGACAGTCCAAAAGGCCCTGGTGACCTCACAGTTAAGAAGCAGCTGGCAGCAGGGCAACAAGCAGAAAAGCAATCCAGTGAGTCCTGTATGCCACCCAGCAGCAACAGGTAGCAGGGCAACAGCAGAAGAGCAGTACAGATGAGTCTTATGGTGCAGTACAGCAGTCATTCTGCCAGAGGTTTAGTCTCTGGTCCCAAAAGTGCTCTCCCAATGTGGGGGACAACCTCCGGTACTTCTACTCATTTTGCACAGCTTCTACAAAGGTGGCGGGGGTTCCAACCAGTTCCAGGAATGTCCCCTTCTCCTCCAACACTGGCTCCAGACATCACTAGGGGGGTAGGCTATCCCTTTGTGTGAGACCAGGGCGCAGCCTTTATAGATGCATTTGTGCCCAGCCTGTATCTCTCCCAGCCCAGGAAGATCATTCAGTATGCAGATATAATCCTATTAAATCTCCACCCTCTCTGTGTACTTTCTGAAAGTGCCATTTCTACAATGGTAATAGAAAATCCACCTATAACAATAAGCAGGATTTCTCACTACCATTCCTAACATACTAAACATGCCCACACAATTCCTCATAGATCACAAGATACCACTTAGACATATGCCAGGGCATTTCCAATGCAGTCCAATGAGAGTAGCAGCACTCACAGTAGTGAGAAACTAAACAGGCTGTTTGTCACTACTAGGAAATGTACTACATAAAGACATATGCCCTACCTTTTACATACACAGCACCCTGCCCATAGGGCCAGCTAGGGCCTACCTTAGGGGTGAAATTTGTGTAGCAAAAAGAGAAATAAGGCCCTGGCAAGTAGTTTGACTTGCTACAGTGATATGGCAGTAAACTTCACACGCAGGCCCTGCAGTGGTAGGCCTGAGACATTTTTGAAAGGCTACTTCTGTGGGTGGTGCAATCTGTACTGCAGACCGACTAACAGCATTTACCAGGTATATGGTATTCTACTTTACAAGCGACTTACAGGTAAATTAAATAAGCCAAACAGGTGAATTATACCAAGTTGTAGGGGGAGAAAGCACATGCACTTTAGCACTGTATAGCAGTGATAAGTGTCCAGAGACCTAAAGCGAACAAAAATAGGGTCAGAAAAATAGGAGGAGAAAGGCAAAATGTTTGGGGATAACCCCGCAGAAAGGGCCATTTCCAATAATGTGCATAGAAAATAATAAAGATGTATAAAGTTGAATTCTAGAAAGTCTCATATGTACATGTATGGATAAATAGCTAAAAGCTCAGATTTTCAAGTGTTTCGGTACATAAAGCTGATTTAGGTACGTATTGTTAATGATTTAGTTTTGTAAAAAATATGTATTTTCTTAATTTATTTTTTCTTATTATATATTTTTTTTTTTTACATTTTTTCCCAATATTTCACTAGTGAAGCACTTATACATACAACTGTTATGATTATAGCATAGAATTAAATAGCTTACACGTAAAGTAAGCAGTAATATATACATGTTAAACATAAAATAATATATAACATATATTTTAACCATAAGTAATATATACATTTGTAAAGCAGACATATAAGAATATCTATATATTCTTAAACCATCATTAGTATATATATTTGTACAAAGAACTGGACATTGTGACTCTCTCCCTGGAAATGACTGGCAGAAATATAAATTATGGGGCTATGTGTAAAAATACTAATTTAGGGCTTCTTTACCTATATGTGCTGTGGAAAGTAGGACTGTTAGTTTAACTATTTGATTGATATATTTGTGATCAGGATGCAGGAGTCTTGGTTTTTTTTTCTCGTTACCTAATTTCTGCTGCCATTTTAGACATTTGCATGAACAGGAACCAAGACTGCTGGCGGTAGTGCTCTCCTTTTGGGTGTTGGTTAGGGGTGTGTGGGGAGCTCTGCTCCACTGGTGGAGCTAACGGAGTTTTTAGAACTCAGCGCTTCAAGTGCATCCAAAAACTCTGATAGCTCCGCCAGCAGAGCGGAGCTCACTCTGTGGGCACTGCAGCCCAGTTATGAGCTACACATCGCAAGCACAATCTGCGCTTGAACTGTTTAGCCCATTACTGGGCTGCAGTGTGCACCGAAGCCCAGCAGCAGGTAGCAGAGGCCAGAGGGAGGCCACTGTGGACTCAGAGCAGACAACCAGGACAGGAGGACCCCTTGGAAGACCCAGGTAAGTCCTCATCTCTTCTTTTTCGTTGTTTGTGCACACTTGTGCACAAACAAGGACTGAAACGGCAGCTTTTGCTGCCTACATCCATGGCCTGAATTCAGGCCAGTGCCGTAGGCAAAGAAAGTTACAGTTTCTGCCCTCTTGTGCACCGACCTGTCCGGTGTGCACTAAGGCCCTCTCCTGAAAGCGCCCAATCTCACAAGCATTGAGCAGGGTCAGGCCTGGCTAACCAGGCCCAACCTTGCTTAGCGCTTCCAAGATCAGACGCATTCAGGACTCCCCAGGTCACGGAATCCACCTCCATGAAATTCCACAGAGTTTTTAATCAACTCTGTGAAATTCCGCAGAGTGGAGCTCTGTGAACTCCACCCAGACCTAGTGTTGGTACATCTTCTCCAGTGCTGTAATCCTTCTACAGATCTCACTGTATCAGTGATGCTTCAGGTTGATCTAGGTTGAACCAGCTTCAGATGACTGGTCTACTTTCTCTTCTCCCATTTCTTATCTGTCTCATCTGTTGTTCTTTCTGTAATCGGCACTGTATTGCTGACCAGATGCCTTGTGTAAAAAATCAATCAATCAGTAGATTTGTAGAGTGCGTCTTGTCACTTGTGAGGGTATCCATCCGCTGGCAGGGTTCAGTTGATTAGCTGAATACCTAGGCCTTCAGGGAATTTCAGAACTCTGGAAGAGATTAAAGGGTCTGTCGTTCCACGTCTTCCCTACTGGGTGGGAGAAGGACTGACCTCCTCATCTGCTAGGTCGGATATAGGGGATGAGGGTTAAAGAAAGGGAAGCAGAGCAGAGGTGTCTGGTGGGCTGATAGAAGTTTAGGGAGTGGTTCAAAAAGGCGGGTCCGCTGATGTGCAGGGCTATGTATTGGTTAGGAGCTTGAACTGGCATCCTTTCTGCACAGGGCGCTAGTGAAGCTTCCTGAGGTGTTGAGTATGGTAGGTTTGTCTAGGGTCATCCAGTGAGTCTGGCTGCGACGTTCTGTAGTCATCAGAGGAGGTACGCTGCACTCCCTGTGTAGAGAGCATTGCAATAGCCCAGTCGAATGGAGATGAGGACCTGGGTGATGGTGCGTTTTGAGTTTTGTGGTAACCATTTGAATATCTTACGAAGCATTCAGAGGGTGAAGAAGCAGGAGGAGGAGACAGGTTGATCTGAGTCGTCACGGTTAACTTGTTGTATAGAATGATGCCTAGGTTTCGAGCATGGTCAGTGGGGGTAGGAGTAGGTCCAGGTTCTGAGGACCATCAGGATGCATCCCATGAAGAGCTTTTGTGTGCGAAGATCAGTACCTCTCTCTTGTCCATGTTGAGTTTCAGACAGTTGCCCTTCATCCAGTTGGCGAAGTCTGTCATGCAGTTGTGGAAGCTGGTCTTGGTGTTGTATTTAGAGAGGGAGAGGATGAGTTGTGTGGCGTTGGTGTATAATATGATGTTGATGATGGTTTTGACGATGCTGGCCAAAGGTGTCATATAAGTGATGAAGAGGGTGGGGCTGAGCGAGGGTCCTTGAGGTACTCCACATATGTTTTCCATGGGTTAAGAGTGGGGGGCAGACTTTTTTGATTCTTCCAGTGTGGAAAGAGGCGATCCATCTAAGAGTGGCTCCTTGGATGCCTATGTTGTGCAGCCATGTGATGAGTGTGGTGGGAAACGGTATCGGCTATCAAGAGGTCTAGGAGGATCAGAGATGCAGTGTGTCCCCGGTAGAGTAGGACTTGGATGTCCGTGGCTGTGATGAGACCTCTTCTCGTGCTGTGGTTGCTGGTGAATCCGGACTGAGAGGAATCGAGTAGGAAGTTCTGTTCCAGATGTGAGTAGAGTTGTTAGTTAAAGGTTTTTTCAAATTTTTTGGGTGGGAGAAGGAATAGAGGGATCAGTCGGTAGCTGTTGAGTTTGATGTGCTCAGCAGATGGTTTCTTTAGCAGGGCGTTTGCTTTTGCGTGTTTCCAGTCCTTGATGAAGCTAGCCAATCTCAACAGAGGTGCAGAATAAGGTGGTGAGTATACGGTTGATTCTGGATTTGCCTGGGTTGAAGATGTGGTAGAACATGGATCTGCTAGGGCCCCTGAGTGGACTGAGTTCATGATGGAGGTTTCCTGTGGGGCCAGCTGGGCTCAATCCGGTTAGTCGCATGTCTGTAGTGGTAGCGGAGTTGTTGCGTTGCTTGAAGAAGTCGGTGGCTTTGGGCTGGGGTTAGAAGTTTCAGTAGATGTTGGCGATCTTGTAGTGGGTGAAGTTTGCAAGGTTGTCGCAGAGTTCCTATGAGTGGGCAGTGTTTGTTACAGCTGAGGGGTTGGATAATTCTTTGATGGTATTGAAGAGTGCTCTGCTGTTACTGGAGCTTGATTCAATGCATGAGACTAAGTTTTTTTTCTTTGGTTCTCTTAACTGCCTGTGGTAGAGGATGAGGGTTGTCTTGAAGGCAATCTAGTTGGTTGTGTCCTTGCTGGTGTGCCATCTCCTGTCTAGTTGTCTACAGTGTTGTTTACCAGTTCTGAGGTCTTCAGTGTACCAGCTAGCCTCCTTGGTGGCACTTCAGTGGGTGTTGTTGATGATGGGTGCAACTGTCGGTGCAGTTTGTGATCCAATTATTGAAGTTTCGGACATTGTGGTCTAGGTTGTTGGAGGAGATAGTCTGAGTGGTGTTGAGGGCATTGATCCATGTATCCTTTGAGACTTTGCTCCAGTTGAGGTGGGGAGCGTTGGGCAGACTAGGGGTTGACGTCCTTTTTCTGGTGATGTTGAAGTGGACGATGGAGCGGTCAGTCCAAGTGAGTTCTGTGCTGTGGCTGTATCGTCTGCCGTCGCCGGAGGCGAAGATGGGGTCAAGCATGTGGCTTGCGGTATGCGTGGGGGTTGTGGACGAGTTGGGGGAGTCTGATGTTGTTTATGATGTTGAAGAGGTTGGTAGTGTTGATGTCACTCTGGTCATCATGATGGAAGTTGAGGTCGCAGAGGATAATGTCATTTTTGGAGTCGGTGATGAAGCTGCAGTAGGCTTGACTTGGTCCTGGGGGATGGTAGGTGAGGGTGCACCCGATAGTGGTTTTGCTGTCTGTTTGGAGTTGGAACTCGAGGTGTTCCATGGCTTGGGTGATGTTGTCATATGTGGTGGTGCATTGCATAGATTCCTTGTAATCCCTCTGCCAGGCTTGTTGATTTGGTTGCGGTGGGTGATCTTGTATCCTTTGGGTATTGTGGTAGCTATGTTGGGCATAGAAGTGGGGTTGAGCCAGGTTTAAGTAAGGAAGAGGACGTCGGGTGTGAGGGTGGAGATGAGGTCCCAAATCTTGGTGGTGTATTTGAGCATATGTTGAGCGGGGTGCATGCAAGTAGGTGTTTTTGTTCAGGTGGTGTCTGTGGTGTGTTCGAGGTGGGGCTCGTCGGTAGACTGATGCGTGTGCTGGAACAGGTGAAATGGCAGTGGGTGTAGGTGAAAGGTCCTACATGGGTCGATGTGGTGGCAGTGTTTGTTGTGGTGTCCTGGGTGTAGGGCTTGGTGATGGTGCATCTGCACGGGGCTGTGATGGTCCAGGCGCAAATGGGCAGACAGGCTTGCCTTTGGTGCGCCAGAGGCACACCCGCTGCACGGTTGCGCTGCGACCTACATTATGTAGGTCTTAGGGTCGGCGGGGCTTCTGTTGGCGGGAAGAATGGTGAACGGGAAAACCTGGGCAGTTGTGGTGTCACTTGGTCAAGCGGCTGGAACAAGCAGGAAGCAGAGGCCACAGGCAAGTGGCAGGCTAAGTGCCCAAGTGCCTACTCTTTGCACATGTGTGAATGCCTTTAAGAGAGATAAATCATTTCATAGCATGCCAATTTCAAATCCCGGAATTCAGTAATTCGCTTAAATGACTAATAAAGGATTTGCTATTCAAACAAAAAGGATTTCCAATTCACATTCTCACCTCAATGCACCCCCACTAAACTACAGCACATTCACTTTCAAGCCTTTACATGAGAAAACTGTAAGAGCAAAATATTATCATGACAGTGATAGGTGGGGAGCCATGCTAATCAATATAAAGAAACAAACTGGTAAATACATTCCTAGAATAGGCAAGAATGTATTGTTGTCGATAAGCAGACATTTGTGCTACTTTTGATACCTGGTGCAAGTTCACCATTAACAAGACAGGGAAATCATTAATGGCTAGTAAATGGGAAATGTTGAAGGCTTGAGACCTAGAAGCCTATCACAGCACTTGTAGACAACACAAACCAGATCAGACTGTATCATTTAATAAAAAAATACCAGTGCAGATCTGAAAAGAACTATGGGCCACATGTACGAACACATTTGCCCATTGACACAGAATGGGAAAAACCCTTTGCTACATCTGGCCCTATATTACCATATTGAGGGTAAAATGCAGACTTGTGACATGCTGACACGATTAAATTGAAATGGTATGGGGGCAATATCAAAATAGGTAAACTGTTATTCTGATACCAGCTAATAAAGCAAGAAAGAGCCAAGATTCCATAATTCATAAATGCACTGGACAAACAATTTGTGTTTGATGCCAAAATTACACGTTTTATCAAAATGTTATCAAGAAATATATACACTACTGGGAGCAATGGCATGTGTTTTGAAATTATTGGCTAGTTAGCCAGCATGATTAACTGCAAAGTGGGTAGCTATAATACCATTACACCTTATAGTGACTTAACACGTTGGAGGAGATGTACAATTCCATAAACTCTTATTGAAAAGTGAGATACGAGATCCAAAGATTTTGTCTACAGACTTCATCAAGCAGGGTGCTCACTCTATGTCATGGTTTGTTGCATTTATTTAATTACTTTAAAACTCGAGATCACTAGTGAGATACGCTTTTAAATGCCATTATAAATCCGAATGCAAAATATGCTCTTCGGTTGTCACAGAATAATAGGCTCATCTCCTTAATTATCTGTGATAGAAAAATGGAAACAATACTTCCGCAGACAACACAGATTTTGCAAAAGACAGTCATCTTATTCCAACAACTGGCTTCTCTGAGACGTTTTAAATATGACCAGAGTAGTGAGAATTTTGAGGCCATAACCTGTGGATGTGAAGAAGGGTTTAAACGATGTGGACAATATACTTCATCATGAATCACTGCTCAAGATAGATATACGTAGATCACAGGGCTTGCATTTTTTTCCATGGACTTTCTCCTCCTATTTCTCCCCCGAAAGGTGGGCTAGGCAAAGATGCACTCTCTCTCTGACTGTCTGTCCCTACATTTTGTGATGGTTTTGACACCATTCTTAGAGAGAATTCAGTGCAGCACTGAAACCCACAGGGTGTGCTTCTCATAGTGTATTAGCCCAAGCCAATGATGTTATGGCGAGAATGTGTAAAACCATTCAAATCTCTGCAAACCTTTTTCCTTAGTGTTTCAAATCTTCATTGATGTCTAGACTTGGTTTTGTCAATGATTAAAATATTAACTCGATTGTGCGCTTCAAATATTTAAAGAGATGTATTTGCTGCGGCCAGAGACAAAGCTTAAGTAGTTAGGTACTGCAGTGTCCAAGAATCTGAAGCCCTCCACTGACATGTGGAATCCAATTTTTCTATAATGGTAGGGAGTAACTTGAATCAGAAAATAATGATGTAAAAATAATGATGTCCCCTCTGATGAAGACGTTCTACCTTGTCTAGGTGCTCACCATTTCCTGCCCCATCACCTCCTCTTAAAACCTTAAAAAGCTTTGTTTTAAATTCTATGTCAGGATCGGAGGAGAGGATTATGCTTAAATCTTTACTTTGCTTCACACAGTAAATTCACAGCAGCCATTTGAGAACAAACTAACATTCCCAAAATCCTCTGGGATGTGAAAGAAAA
The DNA here is from genome assembly GCF_031143425.1 of Pleurodeles waltl. Taxonomy (NCBI): domain Eukaryota; kingdom Metazoa; phylum Chordata; class Amphibia; order Caudata; family Salamandridae; genus Pleurodeles; species Pleurodeles waltl. The sequence goes on along the minus strand of NC_090446.1, from coordinate 773,828,848 downwards.
AAAACAGTGACCTATCAAACTGAGTCAGTCCATATGTACTCCATTTTCACTGTTCACGCTGCCTCTTATCTTCTCTGCTCAGCAGCTGCAGATTAGTGTTGCTCCCTTACTTTGAATGGGTTTTGAGTTTGTCTGTCATTACTTTGTTAGGAATGTTTCTTGTTGTGCATGTACCTTGACTGTCGCCTTACATATCCGCCGCGCGCAGACTTGTGCAGCCACTGGAGCGCTTCTTTGCTCCTTACACGGAGGGATTTGACACCTGGTGAAGGCAGGGAATGTGTGCGCAATGCGACCCTCTGCTTTGGTGCTTGCACATTTTCAACTTTCTTCTGTGAGGAAGTCTTCCCTGCCTCCATCCCCCCAGAGCCTGGAAACCCGACACATCACTATCACAGGGCCAGTACGAGGTATTCCCGATATTTTTGACACGCCCGTAAGGTTCGGAGTTCGACCCCCGCTTCGGCTACCAATGACAGATTATTTGTACGCCCATGCAGGGCCCGTGTTCTGGCAATACAGTGACAAGGCAATGCCCTTTGTGTACACTTCAGTGCCTTGACGCCCGCAACAACGCCCTGTGGGGTCTGTAATTTGTTTTCCTACCGTGCTGGCACACTGAGGGACTCTGTCCCAGACTCTACCTGTTGTACCTGTTAAGTGCTGTGTCCCTGGCGCTACCCCGCTTCAGACTGGAGACCTCTGGTCTCTCCATATTCTCCGGAATCAGTACCATACTTGGACAGGTCCCTTTCGCCAAACTGATGCTTACCTGAGCGTCAGACATGTAATCCTATGACAATATGTATGTGGTGGAGGATCTTTCCTTCCTCCCCTGGGATGGCGACTTTTATGAGGCCGCTGATGCCTCTATTCATAAGGCCGTTGCGGACGCTATTGCCCCCATGGAACAACACCTCTAAGATTATGCGCGGGCCTCTCGCCCACAAACTACCCATGACCAGGGATCCCCATGCCCAAAATGCAAACTCCCTGGGGTGAACCAGGACGCCTCCAGGTGCCTCAAAAGAGCCTTCTTAGCTGAGACCCACACACCAAGGGACCTTGAACTCCTCAGAGGAACCCTTGGTTGGCTCTGAGCCTATTTCTCCAGACCTGGGAGACGTGATGATTCCCATGGGGAAGCAGGCCCTTGAGTCCTTGGTGCCCTCCCATGGCAACTGACTCTCCCCACCCCCTACCCCCTTCTGACACAAAGTCTGACATGTTGGACCCTGATGACACTGGGCCCCCCTACTCAATCAAAAGCGCCCCAAGCATCAAAGTGACTAAATATGTCACCAAACACCTCTATAAACCCCTGGAGGAGGAGGAAGGGCGCAGCCACTTGTGAGAAGAATGCCCCTTACCTACCCTAGAGGGGAACGTAGCCCTTACTCCCGAGATTGATGCCATGATGGCAACTTATCTGGCCAAATTCATCAAGGACCCCAAAAAAAGGATTGACTGCTCCTGGCGGGTCCGCTAGGATAAGCTTCTGAAAGTGATGGGTCCCGTGACTAAGATCTTGGACATTGCTGAGGAGGCCAAGGTTTCAAACTTCATAATTTTTCCTGAGGTCATTTCGGGTTAGGCCCAGAGGGCCATCATCTTCCTGGGCATTGCAAAATGCATCCTCTCTACTGAGAGGCAGCGCTCACTCCTCATTAAGGTGGACCCTAAGTTAGGAGACCTGGCTACATCTGAGGTAGGAGTGGTGGCCCAAAGGGGTCTCTTCGGAGATCCCTTGTTAAAGAACTAGGGACGTTTGTGGCTGCCTTCCCGTCCTTCAACAAAGTGCAGATGTCCATCAAACACATCTTCAACCCAAGGGTTTTCCAAGGAGCCAGTCGTGGCAAGGGCTGCTCGACTGGCTGCTCCCCCGCACAACTCCCCTCCCGGGGACAAGGCTCCAGGCACAGGCAATATCAGGGCCTAGCCTGTTTCACAACATTCTACCCCACTAGAGGCTGTTCCCGTGGCAGAGGCGGTTATAGAGGCCAGACCTCCAACTCCTCCTCCAATGGTGAGTGTACGCCCTTCTTCCCAACTAAAATTGGGTGGCCTGCTGTTGCTTCTCTTCACAGGTAGAAATCCAACACGACAGATGCATGGATCCTCAAGACGGTCCAGGGTTTGCAGATAGAGTTCTAGTGGTCATCTCGGCAAGCGGCACGCCTGCAACCAATATCTTTTTCCCTCGCAGAATGCGATCCCAAAGACCATGACGTCGAGACCCTTCTCCAAAAAGAGGCCATATGCCCATCTTCTCAACACCCTAACAGATTTATATGCAACATCTTCCTAGTCAAAAAATACGATGGGGGTCAGCAACCAGTAATAAACCTTTGAGAATTCAATGAGTGGCTGGAGTATCGTCACTTCAAGATGGAGGGAATTCATCTTCTGCTGGATGTCAGACACTCAACTGGAATGGCACAGCTGGATCTAAAGGTAGTGTACCTTACAATTCTAATCTGCCTGCCTCACACACAATTCCTCCAATTTCTCTGGAAGGCTCAACATACGAGTTCTTGAATGCTCCACTTCGGACTATTTTTGCATCATGGTGTTTCACAAAGATCCGCAAACCAGTGGTGAAACACCTGTGCGTGTAGGGTATGAAGAGCATTATATATCTGGACGACATGCTTATCATGAACCAAAATCCCAAGAAGTTAGCCACTCAACTGCAGTTGACAGCTCACCTCCTGGAGGAGTTAGGGTTTGTAATCAACAAGAGCAAATTTCTTCTCTTTCCATCCCAATCAGCGACATTCCTGGGGTTCGTGATAGACTCTGTGAAGGTAATGCTGAGCCTCCCATCCAGGAAAATGACGAAAATGCACCACAAACTGAGACAGGCTCTTGCCAGATCTCACACGTCGCTCCATCGGCTGGCTCATCTAATGGGCCATTTGTCTTCATCCACCCAGGTGATCATTCCCAGACCCCTACACTATCAAGAGTTACAACGCCTCAAGACTGATCATCTGTGGAATGGCCTCACGTACTCTCAGTTTCTCTGTTGGAGGAAGCAAAGGAGGAAATTTGATGGTGGCTTTCTCACATGGAAGCCTGAGTGTGCCTCTCGCCTGGCCCATCAAGTGAGCCACTTTTTTAGTTGAAGACCAGATCCCATGGTTTGGGCAACAGACACCTTCTTTCAAGATTGGACACTGGAGAGGGGCTATGCGTTCCCTCCGTTCTCAATGATTACCAGGGTCACGGCCCAGGTGAGAAGACAGTCAGCGTCGGTGGTTTTCGTGACACTCTTTTGGAGGTCACAAGTTTGGTTCCCAGTTCTGTTTGAACTTTCTTGGGGCTCTCCAATCCTTCTTCCTCTGTTTCCACCACATCTTCTCGAACCAAACCTCAATCCTCACTGATTGGTGCAGGACGACTTCCTATGCCTCCTGGTGTGGCAGATTACAAGCAATGATGTAAAATCCCAGGTCTTCTGAGACAGGTGACATCCTCTTGTCCAAAGCCAGGGCAGACAACACTATTAAGCGGTATAAGTTAGCTTGGACAAGATGGATGAGTTTGGGTGTACGATGAGACTTGGATCCTATGGTCGCCAATGCAGTGCAGATTCTCAATTCTTAATCTGAACTTGCTACGGAGAGTTTCGCTTACCTGTCCATTAACACCATTTTCTCTGCCATTTCAGCAGGCTACATTTCTCTTAATGGATCCCTATAGGGTGAACATCCATTTGTAAAGAGACTCCTCAGAGACATTCGTCTGTCGTTACCGCATGAACAACCTCTGATATGTGAATCAAGTCCTCAATCTCTTTCTCTCTTGGCAACTTAATAGATTCCTTTCCAGGAAAGAGCTATCGACCAACTTGGCTCTGTTGCTGTGCCTGACCTCATGTCGTACAGTCTTCAATGTTCGGGCCTGGGCTATTTCCAACAGAATTTTTCTCCTGTTGGAGTATCATTCATAGTCAGACGGTGGACCGTGAAAAGGGCCCATCCATGTATCGTTCCCTACCGGAATGTCCATCTGATAAGCCGCGTCTTCGGGGCAGTGCACGGGGCGTAAGGCGAGTACTGCAAAAGGAAAGGGACACCGCGCTGAGGGGTGGGCCTTCAAAATGGGAGAAACTGAAAACGGACTCTTCCTTACAGGCTGTGGGAGGAAGAGTCCAAGCACTCCAAAGCAGAAAGGAATCCCCGTAGGGGGTGTTACATCGGCAGGTGGAGCAGGAAGAACACAGTGTACAGAAAGGGAGACGGAAAGAGCCAAGAGGAGATACGCACCAGACCAGCCCTGGAGCAAGGGAGACGGAGATTGAAAGGAAATGCATTGGTAGGAGTGGACCAAGGTCACAGAGAAAGAGAGTGAGGCGGGCGACCCAGAAGTCCCTGAGGCCTGGTGTGAGGAGTGGTGGATGCCTTCCGGAGAAACTACTGAGCCCACCACAGCTCATGAGAGTTGTGGCTAGTGCGGTGAGTGGGGAGGAGGAGGGCATCAAAATTAGTACTCTGATTTTTTTTTCTTTTCTTTTGGTTTTGGTTATTGCTGCTTGTCACCCTTCTCTGTTTTGCATAGACTGCTTAGGTTATAGGTTTAGACACCCGCACCTACCGAACGCTTGCGACAGCTAACCTAACCACTAGGCCAAGAAAGGGGCTCTGACGTAAGATTCCTTTTTACTTTGAATTTGTTGCTGGAGTCCTTTTTTCCCCCCCTTTAAAAGGGGGGGGGGGACTCCATGTACAAGAGTAAGCTAGGAATTCCTAGGCCTTAGAGATAGCTGAAATCTCCCCCTCCCAAGCACTTCTACATTCCCCTTTGGTGACAATCTTCACGTGGATATACCAGGAACAGGAGCCATTATCAGCAGGATCAACTTTTGTTCTTTAAGTGCCAATGTTCGTTCCTAAAGACCTGGAGAAATAGACCACTCATTTTGAGTTCAATAAAAATAGTCAAAATTCAGAAATCGAGTAAGTATCCTAATCCGTATTTCCGGCCATCCCTTTCACATTGCCAAAGTCCAATACGCAGGTCCTCTCCTACTCTGCTTTCGTGGACTCCTCCAAATTTTGAGTAGTGCAATGTTTGAAGGCATATGAATAAATGACTGAGGTATTCGGCCCACCAGAAGAAAGTCCACAACTCCTGACTGCATTGCGAAAGTGGCACAAAGTGGCCTCCTTTCTCATGATCGCTCGATGGCTCTGTTGGGTGCTCCAGGAGGCAGGTATTGATGTCCAAAAGTTTGGGGCACACTCGGCCAGAGGGGCCAAAGCTTCCAAGTTTTTTCATGTGGGTGCCCTATTAGAGGACATAACGTATTTAGCAGATTGGTCCTCTGATTCCACTTTGAAAAGGTTTTATTTCAGACCATTGGTGGATAGGGCAAATTTGGTGGTGAGGAAGCTTTAAACTAGCATAATCCTCACCTCTCATCCTGACACAGAATGAAAAATTTCCTAGCTATCATAACGGAGGGTTTCAACTCTATTAAGGACACGGAGGCAAGGACTATCCCACCCAGCAAGAAGTTCTCAAAGCTTTCCTTCCCATTTTCAGTAGGTAATGGTTTATTCGGCAATGTCTATATGAATGTAAGTTTTGGCTGGTTGGAAATACTTATATAACCATATATGAGAGTTCTCGCATACAATGTGTCCTTTACTGACAATGTTTTGCATGATTATTAGAAGTCCCAACTATCTCATTGTTTTACCTTCACAGGCAATGGCGGTTTAAAGCAGGGTTCGTGAGCAATGAACGACGGTGAGATTCGCATGAAGAAAAGAGGCAGCGTAAACAGTGAAGACAGACTATGTATTAGTCTGACTGGTTGTTAACTTTTTCTTTCACATCCCAAAGGATTTGGGGAATGCTAGTTTGGTCTCAAATTAAGCTTAAAATAGCTTCTGTGAATTTACTATGTGAAGCAAAGTAAAGATGTTAAGCATAAGACTCGCCTTCATGTCCTTAATAGAAATTAAACTTTCGGTTCCGATAGCTAGGACATTTTTAATTCCTATGGAAATTAAGAGAAGTTGGAGCAAGGAGACGTTCCTTACTTCCTCACATATCATAAGGCCTTTATTATTAATACATGCAGGTTTTGGTTTTCAATTAGATTTCCAGAAAGGTGGCGACCCAACCTTGTGTTTTATGAGATGGATCTCGACTATTCATAAGATTTACCCCACTTTGCCAAAAAGTTTCCCTAGATTGAACTACATTATATTTCAATGCACTTCGGCTGCATAAGTTTGTTATGTGTAGTAGAAAAACAAACAAAAGCATCATCATTTTTTTTATTTTAGAAAAAATTAAGCAAATTGGTGGAAGGATTTGTGGGCGTTTCCAGTAAGAAAAAGGCGCATAAAAGCCGAGGAAGCTAAGAAAAGGTAAGAAAATAACAAAATATATATTACAAAATGGCAGAGGGTCATGTCAGTGTGTGATTTTGGTTTCTCACATTTATATTGGTGAAGTTATCAACACCTACCATACACACACACGTGCAGACGCACACGAACGCTCACACATTAATACCCACCAGGACACACACATAATTGGTAGCAAATGTATCACCTAGACCTTTTGCTAACCTGTATTAATTTAGGAGGGCCGTTTCCAGTTCCATCTAGCACCGTGTTCTTTTCTCTGTGTGTAGTAAGTTTGTGCTGCAAGTAGTGCGTGCCCCTGGCTGAGTGTGACGCAAAGCCTGACAGCAGGTCTCCGCCTCAGACCCTGATGATTTATGAACAAGGTCTTAATTGAAACCTTAACTGCTGGCAGGCAACTCGTTGTGTACCTCTGCTCTTCAGCAATGATTTAACCACATGCTGCTACCACAATACTCGTGAACTTTAATGGACGACACCGAGTGACAAACCGAATACATGCACTGCCAATGAAAGGGAAAAACTGCGATCACATCTCAGGGTGGACACTGCAAACCAGCCTAAAACTGCAGCAGCAGAAGAAGGAACATTTGCATAACTGCATGAATGCATGACCTGAGCTGAACTTGCCGTGCCACCAGAGTAACTGGTTCTTCATTACTGGCACTGTTCCATGCAAATAATGGAACAGATTACAAACAACAACCTATTTATGCTTTATGAACCCCCGCACAGGAAACCCAGTGGGCCTCAAACAGCAGAGGTAGGATGAATTATTTGCCATTCAAGAGATGCACCTATTATTTATTTAGGAGTTTCATACAGCACGATATGTCTCCCTGGCCTTTCCCGGGTGCTAGGAGAAAGAATACAGAATTAGAAGCAACAAGGAGGAGGGTACTACAATCTAGTAGTATGTAAAAAAAACCAAAAAAAAAAACACACACACAAGAACCGAGAAACAGAGCGGGACAGTGGAACTGGGACAGAAATGGTGGGAGTTGCACTCAACTATGACTGGATATAAAGGATTCTAACTACTTCGGTGTCAAATCCAGGCACAACATCAGGTATGTGGCTAAGCATTACTTAACAAATGAGGTGATCAAAAACTTCAGTTACGCTGTAGCCACTCATCAGTATGTGGAGGCCATCTTACATTGACACCAAAAATGATTCCATTCCCTACACTCATAGGCCCGATTCAGGAGAGTCCAGTTGATGATGATGATGTGCCATTTACTTACAGAGCTGCAGTGTAACGCGTTAAAATGGAATTAAGGTAGTTAGGTCTAAATAAATCTATTGAAGTAAGTTGCATGTAGCAGCACCTCACCAGAAGCATACTGACACAAGCTCAGCCCTAGCCCTACAAACCTCTTACAACTCTTGTGTGGAAACCACTGCACACCAGGGGTCATATTACAGAAAGTGCCTGGGAGTGCAATGGGCGTTTGCGCCCGCTTTGCGTGCCCCTGGGGCTTTGATATCACAGAAGGTGACCCTTCTGTAATACAGATAGCACTGGCGTACATATAGAGCCAGCTCTATCGAGAGAGTGTGGACCCTCGTGAAAGAATCACTTTGCTGCTGCGCCCACGCCGTATTATTACGTGGGTGCAGAGGCAAAAATGCCATTGGGAGGCACGCTGAAAGTGTACCACAAAAAGGTGGCACACTGTCAGTGCGCTCCCTGACGGCAGCCCTTTCACGGGACGAAAGGATGTTCCCTTTCGAAAGTGCAAGCAGGTAGCCATCTGCACTGAGAAACACAGACCAGCTTTTAAACTGCTGCTCGTATTTCTTTTGGACGCCCTGGAGGGCAGCGCGAGTTAGCGGCTCCCCTGAGGGCAGGACATTCTTCACAATAGAGCACACTCTCGCTGTTTGCACCGGGTGCACCTGCTTAAAGGGGCACCATGGCGCAAAAAGAGAAAGTGTGCCCTTTCAGTAATATCGGCCCAGGATTCCACATTACCCCAGACACCACAGAGAGCAGGCTTTAGATACATGTCAGGATATAAAAAAAAAGACTCTCATGTAATTTAAGAACCTACGCTTGTTCTAAAACGGTACAAAGTTAAATGACCATCTGGGATGCAGGTCAGGGCTTTTAAAAACATGGTGACTAAATCTCTCTTGAAATGATCGGACCCCATGTTGTCATTACTAATTAATAATTAGCATGACCTGATGATAAAGAGACCCCTACATTCACAACAGGGGCATGGATCCTCTGACAATCACTACATTGGCTCTTTCTGACCTTGTGAGATGTGGCCTTAAGGGCAGAATTGAAGAGAGTCCTGTGAAAACAACAGTCCAGAGACGAAAGGGTAAAATGGCTGGATGACTTGCTCAGTTTTCCTTTGTTTACAAAAAAAGAATGTGGGTCTATGTGTAAGGAGCAGAACACAAGAAGTAGCTGAAAATATCACTTTTGTCCTTTACAACCCGAAGAAGCCCTTTTAATGAGACATGGTATTTCAAAATATATAATTAATACATGTGAGGTTTGGCAGCTGCCCAAAATGAAGGCTTATACTTAAGGCGCATCTCCAGTTAGACAGCTATGAGCTAATTTTTTCATCGTTTGGAGAACTTTGGCATCAGATTCACTGGGATTGTATTGAATAATTAACAACTACAGCTCATGAAACAAAAATGGTGGGGGTGCGACGCTTGCCAAGATGACCAACCGGAGCTAAATCTTCAGAGCTCCGGTGGTCCCGTGAGAAATCCTGCACACAGTCGGCACAACGGGGGGCTCTGTGCCTCGGACTACTTGTCTTGAGGTCGACCCTCCACCTTATTGGGAATGAGGCGCCACCAATTCCTGCCTCGCCAGACAATTCAAATCCACCTTGGGCTGGCCTCGATGACCAGAGTGTTCGGCCACTCTGGCTGTTGTCCGGCAGGGTGTAGTGGCAGCACAGCTGGCCCTTGGAGGTGATGATGATGGTCAGACCACGGTGGTAGGAATGCGTGCTATGGCAGCTGGAGTCCCCGCGAGATACCGACTGTGATGGGACACCGCGCTTGCGGGGCTCTGACGTTGTAGTTCTCACCTTGGTGGTAGAGTATGAGGGGGGGCAGGAGGGGGCAGTCTCCAGCTTACTTGAAGGCAGGGTGCAGCAGTGAAGGGGGGCATGATAGAGTGGAGCAAGTTGTGGCTGGCTCGATATCGCTAAATGTCTGCCAAATCAGTGGTTGTTTTTTTTGCTTCTTTTTTTTTTAATTGCAATGGTTGGTTATTCATAAAAAATGCTTGAAATTTGTGGGGATTCGGTCAGAGGTGGGTGGGATTTGTGCGATACTGTTCACACTAGGTGCAGTGATGCTAATCCTGGGTGTCCCTAAAGTTGGGGGGAGGGTAGTGTGGTACTACATATTGTCAAGGGAGAGGACACAATGTTACATACAGTTCAGAGATTGGAAGGTACAGTGGAAAGGATTGTGGAAGCTGTGGGTATGAAGAGCACGGATGAAACCTCTCTTATTTTTTATGGTCTATATTAATTTTCATATTACAAATTATGTTGATAAATATGTAAGCATGGATGAACAAACTAGCCATAACGCTGCAGCAAGAGCACCACAATCAATATGCGCCGTGGGCATTTTGTCATAGAAGCTGTGTGTTCCTAGTACTGCACATGAAATTCCAACCCCCGCGCTACGTGCGCTAAAGCAAGGTTGTTCTTTAGCAGACACAAAAGGCTGATATGATTAGATTCTGCATTTAAGCAGCAGAAAAACTCACATAAAATTGCATAAACAAATGGAAGGCCAACAAAAGAATAGTCGCCCAATTTCCCAAATATCATTATCACCATAGTAACGCAGCCTGAGGCGCCTCCGCTGCCTACGTGCAGCTTCCGCCTTCCCGTCCACGCACAAACCTGGAGGGGCTTGGCATACATGTTGGCAGCTATTGCTTTATCAGAAAGGAGCTGTCTCATGACAAGCCCTGCGATATTAGTGGCTGAAGGTGGCTAATGTTTCTCTATGACCTCCTGCTATTTTGCCCGATTAGAATTTGAACCTAATTGTTTTAAGATGCGCTCGTTTGAGGTCGAATACCTCTGCATATTGTAGTGTAGATGTAGGATGTTATGAAACAAAGTTCAAGGTAGAACGTCCAAGGTAAATTTTCATGGCTACTCGGCCCTATTAAGGCTAACCCTATTTACAGTCAATTTCGCTTCCAGAGCAATTTTTTTTAAAACCTAGCTAACCACCAGGGCTAAAAACAGTACCTCTAGAACTGAAGTAATACCCTATTGCAGTAAGTTATCTGATTAAAGGCAGGTCTAGAAAAATCATTAAAAAATATTACTAAACCTGCAGGTCGAGTAACCTGAATAATCTACTGGGCCTAACTGTAATGTACATGACCCCTACACGGGTCCGAAATTGTGTGATTCTAGGCAAATAATTTATTTTACAGTCGCCTTTTTTCTTCATTCTCACAAGAAGAACATCAAGTAGGTGAGTACAGCATTTCTGTTGTAGAAAACAAAACTCTTTTGTTTGATTAAATAGACTAAACATTTGTTCCATGTATATTAAGAATCTAGCCCACATATAGGGGACACATGATCAATGACTAGCCTCTTAGTTTACAAATACCATTGCCCTAAGGGCATGAGTGTTTTCAGTTTATGTTTACACGCTCACTTTTAATAAATATATTACTAGATCATGATGAGTTAGCGCACTATCATTTACAGACAGTGAATTTCCAAGAAATGTCCAAAAACCTTCTCACTAACTTGCAGCTTTACTGATAAAACTATAGTGAATTCACAATAATCTGTGAAAATTGGGATTCAGAAAACATATTTATCATTTGCACATAACCAAGTGAAATGTCCTGATTTGTCTTCATCCTATTAAAATATTTTTTAATCACACAGAAGACGAATAAGCATTTGCAATGCAGTGCAGTGGGTCTCTCGTTTCCTCGAGTTAGAGCTGGTAGCATATAAAACTCCTAACAGGAATTTTCTTGCCACATAAACGGCAAAGTAAAACAGTTTCACATAAATGAGTTGACGGCCGCCATGAGCGCGAAGCAAACACACAAAAAGAAACAGAAGTTCTCTCACAGTGAAATTAATCAGCAAAAGTGCAATTATCCATGTAACCGGCAAAAGTGCAAATATCCATGTAACAAGGTTGTGTCATGCAAAGTGCTCTATTACTGCCCAGCGAGATCACACCACCTAAGAAATAAAGAGAAAAAGTAGTCCAGAAACCACGCGGAAAACATTGAGCCTCATATATTTCAGTAGTGGGCCGGTGCACTCAAGAAGGGCTAAACAGAAAAGGCATGACGTGCGCATGTCCTTCACCAATGAAATCTGCAAATTTTAAAAGGCAAGCCAACAAATCAACTAAAGTCACGGGTGTGACATGGGCGTGGTTAAAAGCCCATAGAGAGATTACACCAGGGACAGAGCGCTTTGCGCACTCAACCCTAAAAACGGGTTTCAAAACTACTGAAATATAAGTTGAAATGTTTGTACAGTTGACTTAGGTACTTAAATGTGTGTTAGGAAAAACCTACCCTACAGTCTTTCATTTCACACAATTTGTACAGCAGGTCAGTAAGTTCACTTTGCAAAATCCTGGAACTCTGAGGTCAGAAGGAAAAATAGTTGTAAAAAGAAACTGACTTTTGACCTCTATCTGTGAACACAGAGCAAATGTGACAAGATAAGAACAAGATCTAACAGAACAGAACACCTTCTCTTTGTCAATTCACCAGAACGGGGGGGGGGGGAGTAGGACCTACAACTACCTCGACCTAATAAAATATGACTGCCATAGAGAGTAGATTTTTCGAGGTCTGAAAGGTTGACCTACATAAACTTATAAGCTGTTTCAAAACGTTAATGTTGACAATTTGGTCACCGTTCAAACTACTTATGTCCCAAATTTTACACCACATCTAACTGCCTCATTTTCTTCAGACAAATAGCTCTTCAAAACTGACTAAACCACTCATCTTTAATACTTACAACAGAAACATTCTAACTTTTCAACATTCTTCCCTAAAGAAGGTGCTGCTTTAGCAATCAGGGTAGACCACTCAATGAGCAAATACAGCACAGGCCTAAGCAGTCAAATTACTGGATCAATATAATCTTATTAAACCGACTTTTAGGTAGGACCAGACTGGGAACCTAAAGAAGCCTTGGCACATTTTGTCACACCAGCCTCTGTAAGTTGCATAGCAAGCGAGTAAGTCTGACCACTACAATGTTTTCTTTTTGGGTTTTTTTTTTCTGTGGGGGGGGGGAGAGTTTCTATATTCAATTGTATTAGCATCAGGATACCAAAATCTTTGTTGGGACTCTTCAATGACTCCCTCACTATCACCCTTTAACAGCCTCTCATCTTTCAATATCCCTTTCTCACATGAACTTCATTTATTTTATAGCATCTCTCATATCAGTGTACTCTGTCGGATATACATACAGAGACAATAAATTATACTTGTGTAACTCTGTTGTAAGAATGTTACATATGGCAAAGGGGGCTACAAGATATAGGATTCACATGTCATCCATACTGGTAGGCATTTTTGTAAGAGTGCTCGATGTGGAGAAGCACAAACTCTGGATTCAGATCGTAACACAGTAGCTAAGGTTGGCTCTACTAATAAGAATTCATTTCTTCCCCAAAAAACCGTTTTAGCAACATTAGGATAATGAAAGACTGGGAAAAGTTAACTTTCTAACCTGTACCATGCAGTTTGCATGCAGCTCTTTGATGGCAGCTAATGACTCACTGTATTAGATCACAATTGTAACTTATGAACTGCACAGTAACAAAGGATCTTTGCTTTGTGACAAAAGCAGTAACCCACTGAGTTATGCCCATAAAATACTGCTCTGTGATCTGAATGGATCACATTCTTGCAGTAGGCTTTTTAATACTCTGCACTACCTTAGTTGGGTCTTAACTGTTGCTAGACAAATGTTACCAATCTCTCTCCAGTAGGTACATTAATCACAAGAGTTATCTTGACACTTTTATTGGTGCCTGAAAACTGCTGACTAGACAAGGAACTCTGCAGCAGGTTCTTTTAAAACTGCTACACTGGTACAAAACCGGTCCCCAGGGGCAAATCCCGCCTCAACCCTTTCCGCCTCCCAGAGAAACAGCTGATTCCTGGTACGGCCAGGCTGGCCTTGCTTTTAGGTGATTTCTTCAAACAATGGATCAACCAGTGATCATAAATTTGGATTCTGAGAGAGTCAATTTACATTTTAACAAATACCCACACAAGTCAATAAAGACATTGAAGAGGCAACACAGACAACACTCAATATGAGCCCAACGACCAGGGACTACCCAATCACATTAGTTATAGTTACAGTCGTGTTGAATAGTATGCCCCAAAATGCCATCGTTTCTATTGCACTTCCTTATTGCATGTTTGGTTTATCATCTCATTTCTCATAAACTGCTTCGAAATGGTCCAAAAATCTAAATATGTTGTTACTTTTTCACTTTGCTTCTTGTGTTTTTTAACACGGTATGTAGAGAATTATGAATAACATTGCCACAATAACCTACCACCATGAAAACAGACCCTAAATGCCAGCAAGGGATGCATACGTTTTACAATAAAACATCACTCATTTCTCAGCTCTGAGGGTAAGTCCACCTGTGATCAAAGGTAAACACGATCACCAGAATTGAAACTCAGGTGACATCTTTCCCCTCCATGTAGGAAGGCATCAGTAACATTGTGCTAAGAGAACAGTTTGAAATGGAAAATTATCAACATGAAAAGACAGGGTTAAATAAAAAGGGTTGTAGAGAGAGGAAGGGCAATTATGTAGGGAGGGGGGAGATCAAAGATTGGCTAAAGACAGAGGCAGAAGGGTTGGCCAAAGACAAATGTATAACCCTTTAAGGTGAGGGCAGAGTCCCCTAATCGCTTCCTTCCTCTATAAGGCGTGATCCGTTGGGCATCACTACTGCAGACTCTTCTGGTCCTTGGGATTGCATTCTCAAGAAAAGATCAAAGGAGCCAATGTACAAGCCAATGTATTAGACAGGTTTCATGCATGGCCACACCAATTCACTCCACTGTTCGAGTTACATTTTCATTTTTATTTTCATTACTTGGATCCTTTTCTTTGCAATAATGTCCCAATGTTTAGGTATCTTGCCGCAATAGCATGACAGAAAGCCTCCCTTCAACTTCAGGTGGTAAATCCCTGAATACAGTTGGTTCTTCTCACACAAAGCGATTCAATAATGTTATCTGGATATGTTCCCAAGTGGCGACTTTGCAACTTGATCAGATACCCCAAAGATCCATTTTACAAATAAATCTCTGCCATTTTCTGGTTCGTAATCTAAATTGCCCAAGCAAGAAGCCACTGCTCAGATCACACAATGAAATTGTAGCCATTAGTCCTTCTGTTTTACCTGAAGTAGCCAACTAAGATTTGATTGACAGAGCAGCTCCACTTTTTAAGTGCATTTTTCTATGACATCAGCTTCATTGAACTATAGCAACACGTTCATCACAAAATAATTGGTGCACGGTTGTGCCCATACCGTCCCATAAAAGATATTTTTTCATTTCTGGCCTGCTATCTACCAGACAAGGCTAATGTGCTTTGAGGTCACAGGAGAAGCAGTTGTGAGCTATATAAAGAGTGATGACAAACATCACCCTCCAGATGACCCCTTAAATTCCATCCAGAGGTTCTACCATGGCACCTCTGAAGGTCAGAGTATCTCTGAGTACTGAAGGTAAGAAGCACAAAAAGAGACAAAGAGTTGACTAAGTCCTTCGTTGAAAAGAAAAACAGTTTGGCTGGAACCATGTTATTTCGCCCGAACTGCTAGGGTAGCTCCAGGGTGATTTGGGGACATAGGTGTAGGAAGTGCACCTACAAAAGTATTAATGTCTGTAAAAGTAACAGATGAAAATTCAGTTTTATTATGTGCATTTTTAAACCTTTTTGGAAAAAATGTAACTATAAACGAATGTTCCAATGTTTACAATTTTAAGCATAAAGGTAAAGGTGGATACTTGATTAACTTGTTTAGTGTACGTAACTTTGCAACCAATTAAGTAATTATAGTTAGAGTCACTGATCCCGATATGGTTTCCAATCGCGATGACCTGTTAATGACTGCAGATAGAAATGGAGAGGCTGCACTACTATTGCAGGTTCTCCCGACTGCCAGACCGTAGCCCTCAAGTCTGAGGAATTGTTAATTCTGGGAAACATCCTAGACTGTTGTTCTTACTTATATGGCATGGCTATCTTCAGCATACTGCTCAGTTACATCAGTTCCTTTCATCAGCATCTCTAGTGTACCTCAAGGCTTGATGTACCATGACTTCTCTTTAATCTCTACCTCACACCACTTAAACCACTTCAGTTTCAGGGGGATGTTATTCAGCCTAATGTGCTAAAAACACACAGATAACTTGCAGATACCACTAAAAAGAGAAAACCCAAAGGATCTAGAAACCTCAGGTCTTGCTGCTGCCTCCGGACAATTGATCTGTGTATGTTGAGTCATTCCCTTAAAGTTAACTCTTAAAATTAAAACTGAGATCCCAATCAGCAAATAAATGTGCACCCAATACAGCGCATGACAGGACGTCACCTGACTGAAAAAACTTTTTCCTCTACTTTGCAGGTTTGTAAAAACTCTGTAAAAGGTAAACATTTTATGGGTGGCTAATGATGTAGCCCAGTGGTTCTTAAGGTTTTCACTGCGGTGGAACCCACCCCCCCTTAATCATTACTGGAACCAGGGACCCCCACTGAATCATTATTGGAATCCAGGGACCCCACTGGTTCATTACTGGAAGCTGTGGATCCCGTGCTAAGCATTTTCAATGATTTGAACCACAAAACAATACAGGAAAAAATAAAGAAGAACCAATCATTAAACAGATACAGAAATGATGGAATATTTTATTAAATTCAATTAAAAAAAAACAAAACATTTTCATGGGAATGTTGGAGATTTTCTAAATTCAATGGAGGCCATTCATTGTCCATACTATATCCTGTTTGATGCACTGGTTCTGCTCCAGAGAATCAATTTGAGGATATTAACTTAATTTTTTAGCCTCCAGTTTCAAATTCCTTCACATTTACAGGACATTTAATTTTTTGTATTTTTCAATCTTGGCTCTTTATTGATATACACTTTATTAATTTGGTAATATTAATTAATTTTCTCAGCAGCCGCGGATCTCCTGAGTAGGCTTCATGGACCCGCAGGGGTCCATGGACCATAGGTTAAGAACCACTGATGTAGCCTTTATTGTGTATCTAGTCATTATCAGTCGTGGTCTACTTCTCAAACACGTCTCAGGGTGAAAGAAAGCCAAGACAGTGTCCAGTTATACCCCCCCCCCCTTTGACTTCTGCCATTACTTCCTGTAAGCTAGAATGTAGGTGACAAAAAGCATTACCAATCAACCCTCTGAAGAGTGTGTCTGTGAGGAACATAGGCCTCTGTAACAGCTGAGAAAACCTGTTTGTAAGCAAGAGTGAGGTAGCCACATCATGTACATAAACTGGATCTAGGTTTAATGTAAAACGTTACTCTGTACAACAGCCCATCAGGAAAGGTATCCTCTCTGCTCAACCTACTCTCTCTAACTTTCACCCCAACATTCTGTGACCTCACTAGTCTGGCTGAGCAGAGTAGAAAAGGCATAGCAAAATCAACAGATTATAACACACTCCTTAAACACCTACTTGTTTTCAAGCAACGTCCCCTAGACATTTTCTAGACAGCTGAAATGCAAATTCAAACAGCATCACCATTGTGTATGGATATTGAGATATCCGAATACACAATGCCCCAATAGCATTCTATCTTCCTCTACTATTGTAAGTACTGGTAACCATTATACTCATCCAATTCCACAGTACATTGCATTACTAGTGCTCCACAGACATCTCAGAAGGCTACAGAAACATACTTTGAAGCTAGTAACATAAAATAGGATGCACAGCTCGTAGCATCAACAGTCACATTACAGGCCTGACTCACAAAGCTATATGCACAACTGGGTGTAACACACAAGCACAAAACGCAGCATTTGACAAGAAATGAATTATATGCTTATAGACAGATTTATGCTTATATGCAATTAAATCTTCTCACAGGATGGTTAGCGGTGTTTCAGGGTGGCAATACTTTGCAAAGTTGGCAACAAGTACAAATACATTTACTCTTTATATTTACCCATTTCGTAATCTACACTTGTTGTGTTTCAGAATGCGTGAATCATTACACACCAGTAATCAAAGGAAGATGCAACAAACGCAGATTACAGCGAATATTGTTTGATAGTTCAAAGTTAGTCAGAAATTTGCTACAAAGATAGAAGTAACACTAATGGAATAAATGCCAAACTTTCCTTTTGAATCAAGCACGAGCTGAAAAACAATTCTATGTCAAGACCGGAGACGAGGATTAGGCTGTTCTTCCTTCACTTTATTTTCCAACAACAGCTTTAACAAGAAATCAAATGTTCAACTACTTTTCCCAATAGAAATCATATTGATTTGACATGGCGGAGAAACGCAGTTTGGACGATACCTCAGGGGAATATGTGGAGGAGGAACAGATATCCTACCTCCCTACTGACTACAATTTCTGTCACATAATGGGACGCCTCAATCTATAAGGGCGTCACATAACTAATGGCTCCCCTTGAGAAGAAAATTGATTTAATGGCATCACAATGTTCCCTGTCCCTGCTGGCTGAGGACATCGCTGGACCCTCAGACTTTTCTTCTCGGGGATGTGCCGGAAGCCCAGAACCGGCACCTAAGCGCGCAGGGGAAGATGCCTTGGAGGCCCTCGCACGCCTCAAAAAAGCTTGCCTAGAACAACCTCACAATGCTGATTCTCACTGTGACAAACTCATTGATTCCCTGTGCTCTTCGGATGCGGAGTTGGATCCAGAGGGTCCTTTGCCCCTCCTGGCTAAAAACCCCGCACCGGATGAGGTCCAGACAGATGATATGCTTGACCCTGATGATCTGGTTCACCAATGGTCGGCGGAATGTCTGCCGGCACCCAATGTGGCCGCCTATGTGGCAAGCCGCCTTCGTAAACCGCTGAATAAAGAAGTCCGGAACCACCTTAAAGCAGAATGTCCTCGCCCCTCTCTACAGGGTAAGGTAGCCCTGACTCCTGAAATTGACACCAACATGACAACGTTCCTGGGGAAGTTTATTAAGGACCCCAAGAAAGGGATCTACCAGTCAAGGCGAGCCTGCCAGGACAAGCTGTTAGACGTAGTTGGCCCATTCACAAAATTTTTGTATATGGCGGAGGATGCCAGAGCTTCGGGATCCCTCATATCCCCATATGCCTTGTCAGGTTACACCCAGCGGGTGATAATCCTACTGGCCAATGACAATTGCGCTCTTTCTGTGGAAAGACGCCAGTCCCTTCTGATTAAGGTAGACACCAAGTTGGGGGAACTGGCTTCTTCGGAGGCCGGCCCTGTCGCCCAAGGCAGCCTCTCTGGTGTTCCCTTCATCAGGGAACTCAGTAGGTTTGTCTCTACCTTCATGTCCTTGGATAAGGCCCAGACCTCCATCAAGAAGGTTTTTTCGTCCTGGGTTTTCACCTTGGCCAATCAAGGAAGGGGGCGCTCCATTGGCCGTGCCACCCAGAATGCCCCCAGAGGACGAGGGCAATGGCAGGACTCCTCCCAATTTGGGTATTTCTACCCAACTCGACATTCCTCCAGGCCCCGAGGATCTAGAGGCTCCGGCAAAGGCAACCCCCACACCTTCAACACCCAACAAGGTGAGTCTTTCTCACGCTATGGGATATGCTTTGGGGGGCAGATTGGCGCTTTTTAAATTGCAATTGGGCAAATCTTACTTCCGACGCATGGGTTCTACAGACCAAAAAAGCGTTCCGTATAGAGTTTTATGAGTCCCCTGTACAGGTAAGAAAACCTTGCCCACTGATTTTTTTATTCAATGCCGAAATCTCCAATCTCTTGGAGAAGCGAGCTATCCTTCCCAACTTTCTCCATCCTTAAGGGTTCGTCAGCAACATCTTTTTGGTCAAGAAAAGAGACAGAGGCTATTGCCAGTCATCAATTTGAAAGAATTCAACAAGTGGGTAGTGTTTCGACATTTCAAAATGGAGGGCATCCACCTTCTTCGAGACCTCCTCCAAGTTAACGACTGGATGGTACAGCTCGATCTCAAGGACGCTTATATAACGGTTCCCATCTTTCCACCCCACCGTTGTTTCCTTCAATGTCAATGGCGAGGGCAGACGTTCGAATTCTCCTCTCTTCCATTCGGCCTCTCCTCCGCTCCTTGGTATTTCACCAAGCTCCTTAGTCCAGTAGTGGAGTTTCTTCGCTCCAGAGGTATCAGGCCTCTACAATATTCTCCTGATGGATCAATGTCCTCGTCGTCTTTCTTTTCACCTCCAGTCATCCGTCCAACTCTTGGAATCCCTAGGTTTTGTTATCAACGAGACAAAATCAGTTCTCATTCCAACCCAATCTCTCCAGTTTCTGGGTTTTGTAGTGGATTCTATCAAAGGCACACTCAGTCTCCCGACCCGCAAGCTGTCAAAGATTCGGCATGGACACTGAGCAAAGGCACAACTTCTCTTCGCAATCTGGCTCGCACTGTAGGCCTGCTTTCCTCGTCCATACAGGCTATCTTTCCAAGTCCGCTCCACTATCGGGCCCTTCAACGGCTAAAGATTTGCCATCTGCAGAAGGGACTCACTTATTCTCAAGTGGTCTCCCTATCAGACGAGGCCAAGGAGGAACTCTAATGGTGGATGTCTCACAAGGAGGCGAAAGAACGATCGCACCATTTTTGATTCTCAACCGGATTTGGTTATCGAATCTGACGCCAGCACCTTGCGTTGGGAAGCGCACTGTGGGGAATTTGCCACAGACGGAGTGTGGTTTTCAGACAAACGCTCCCTTCACATCAGTCGCTTGGAACTCCTGGTGGGTTCTTTTGCGGTGCGGTGCGGTGCTGGACGAAAGACAAACCGAAATGCTGCGTCCTACTGAAAATGGACAATGTGGTGACCGTATGTTACATCAATCATCTGGGGGAGCACCCGCTAGAGGGCTCTGTCCGATCTGGCGAGATCCTTCTGGGAGTAGTGACTCACCCACCAGATTTTGGTGGTGGCCAAACACCTCCTGGGAGTCTCCAATCAGATAGCAGATTGGCACTCTCATCATTGGCACAACGCAAGCCTATGGAAATTGCACGTACGAGTGTTCCAAGCGATCCAGGCCAGATGGCGTCCCTTCTCGGTGGATCTTTTTGCGTCTCGCCTGGATCACCAACTCAAATGTATTGCAGTTGGGGACCGGATGCAGGGGTGGTAGCCATGGACGCGTTCCTCCAGGATTGGTCCCAAGAGCAGGGTTACGCTTTTGCCCCCTTCGCAATGATAATGAGAGTATTATCCCAACTCCGGAGACAGCAGGCGGATTTGGCGCTGGTCACGCTGATATGGAAATCTCAAGCCTGGTTACCAGTTCTGATGGAACTTTCTTGGGATTTTTCAATCTTTCTACCCCTGCTTCCAGATCGCCTTCTCAGTCCGTCGGGTCTTCCCCATCCTCTTATCGAGAGGGGTGGTCTCAGCTTGATGGCTTGGAGGATTACCGGGAACGTTGGAAAATCCCGAGGCTTTCGCAATCGGCTGCAGCCCTTCTCGCCAGAGCCTGGTCAGAAAGTACTGACAAGAGGTACAAGTCTGCATGGAAGCGTTGGTTGGGTTGGTGTCTTCAACAACGCTTGGATCCTATGGGGGAAGGCGTTGTGCATATAATTAATTTTCTGGCATCACTCGCTTCGGAGGGGATGGCCTATATATTGATAAACACCTTCCGTTCTTCCATATCGGCGGGTCACGGCCCAATTGAAGGTTCTCCCGCAGGACAACACCCTATGGTCTGCAAACTTTTGAAGGGAATTAGGATATCCCTGCCCCCACAACCTCGGTACTCCTCCCTCTGGGATGTTAATAGTGTTTTGACTCTTTTCTGGGATTGGCAATCCAATAAATACCTTTCCAGGAAACAACTCTCGGCCAAATTGGCGCTTCTTGTGTGCCTTCTATCCGGTCGTAGGGTCTCGGATATCAGAGCATTAGATTTGACAGGTGAGTGTTTACTCTGGACGGGGTCACATTTCATATTCATAGACATACTAAATCTAACTCTCATGTGATCTCTTACCCGCGGTTTCCCCAAGCTCCTCCATTATGTGTAGTCAAAGTGATTAAGGCTTATGAAGCCATGAATAATGACCTCAGGCCACATGGAGAAAATCAGCTTTTCATTGCTTTAACAAAGCCCCATAAAGCAGTGATGTCTCCTACGATCGCTAGGTGGGTTAGACGTGCGATGAGTGAAGCTGGAACAGATATATCTATTTTTGGGGCTCATTCTGCACGAGGCGCGATGGCATCGAACGCTTGTACCTTGGGGGGCGCGTTTGGAAGATATCCTTAGGGCAGCTGACTGGTCTTCGGATTCCACCTTCAAGCGCTTCTATTTTAGGCCAATTCAAACAGTGGGCTCGACAGTGGTCGATAAGCTTTAAGCTTGCCTAATCCTCGCCTCTGGTCCTGACACAGAATGAAAAATGTCCTAGCTATTGTAACGGAAAGTTTCAATTCTATTAAGGACACGAAGGTGAGGATTAGTCCCTCCCTTTCCTCTTGCTTCAAGGACCCCGCCCTATTTCAGGTGGGTAGACTGTCTTGTAAGTTCTATATCCTCAAAATCTTGATGGTTTCTAAAGTTGTTATTATAGTTATGCGGATTTATGGTTGTTTCTAAATCCGTTATGTTGTAAATGTTATGGTTTGGCATGCTTTATTTCAGACTATATGTCAGTAAGGCTTAATGTTAACCATTTGATTCTTGGCAGGTATGGAAACTTCTAAACACGAGTGATGCAATTCGACCTGGATAGTGGTTGCAGGAAGAAAGAGGAAGAGAGGATGTAGAGTCGGGCTTGTCAGACGTTGGTCGGCTGCCGATTGGTTGGAAAGGAAGTCCTTTGTTGATGTTGTTTTCTTACTTTTCTGATGTCTATTGGGAAAAGTAGTTGAACGTTTGATTTCTTGTCAAAGCTGCTGTTGGAAAATAAAGTGAAGAAAGAACAGCCTAATCCGCGCCTCCGTGTCTTTAATACAATTGAAACTTTCTGTTACAATAGCTAGGAAATTTTCAATTCTACACGGTTTATAAAGAAATTAGTTTAAAACTCCCATACTTTCATTAATGGTATAAAAACATCAGAATGCCATTCCTCCAAATTAAGATCTGAATTCAAATGATGAATTGCCATTACAAAGTATATGCACAGATAAACTGGCACATGAACAAATAATACATTACATACAAATAAAAGAAAGGATCAATAGAAAAAATGGTCAAAGCATATTTAAAATCAGTTTAGTCCAAGTAATTGTTATAATAAACTATTAATGATAATTAAAATAAGCACGTACACAATTAAAAGACTACATTTATCAACCCACAGTAACAAATAACTTCTAACAAAACGAACAACTTCACTAAATGTTTACACAATGCTTCCCTGTTTGGGTAAAATGTACAGCTACACAACTACGATTGTAGAAATAAGAAATAATATGAGCAAAAATGAAAAATATGTTCACCCCAAACAACTATCAATGAAGTGCGCACAGCTTACAGAATGCACAGTGGACCCCAGCTAATGAGAGCAAATTACCTCGACGAGCACCTCCTAATCTGAATTTGCTCTAGAATTACCAATAATAAACATGAGTTTACCTGTACATTTTCTTCTGTAACTTCAATTTCAGCAGTGTAAATGTAGTCAATCAGTTTTCTTAGTGTGTGCCCATCCACATCCTTAATTTCAACCTTCTTTGCTTTACTTTCAGACATATCACCTGGGAATAAATAAAGAAAATTGATTTCTTCTCAAAGCCCTTCAGCATATCATTAAACAGAAATATTCATTTATTGTGGATCATTTTTAAACACTGATCACTATTCCCTGTATCTTTGAAGATTTGTGTCAAATCAGTTAACAGTTAGCAGCTGCTCAAGATCTCTTCAGGTGTCCATTACCATCAATTATCTCTTTTTAAATATATCTTTTCAATGCATTTGAATAATAGGATTACACAGGGAATGCTGCAAATACACCTGATCATACTACAGTCGAATACAGCAAAATATGGTGAAATGTAAGCTGTGGTTCAAGCAGTATGAAGAGCACAAGATATTTGCATTTTGCAAAGGGTAAGTGGGAAGATCACGAAAGTGCAGAAAGATAAATAGTGACAGGGAAAGGGGGCAGAGTAAGTCACAGAGAATATCTTTTAGCACTGGTGTCCAATCATATCTTCAGTTCTTTTAATGCAGCCTCCGCTGTGTTTTAAGAGCAACGCACTGATCTATTTGTTCTTTCAGGATCCTCTTGATACACTCTCACTCCGTGTGCAGTTGTTCTGGTTGGGAATTTGACACTGGGTCAATACCACAAACATCCTGCAATATGTATTTTGCCACATGGACATGTAACACACCATTCTAATCTAGGGCTAGGTATACAAAACATTTTTGAGTTCACAAGAGACATTTGCGAACAAAATATTTTTTTAAGAGTAGGCAGTGGTCCCACTGTAGTTTCCTTTAACGAAAACGGTATGTATTAAAAAAATGACTGCTTTATTTAAAAGCAATCACAGACATGGCGGTCTGCTCACCTCAGCAAGCCACCATCCCTGTGATGGCAGCGAATCCTAGTGGGTCACAAAAAGAGACCTACCTCGTTAATATTCATGAGGCAGGTCTATTTGCGACCCACTACTGTAAATTGTTAATAGTGACTACCAAATACCAAATACCAAAAAAAAAAGATTTGGTAATTGCTACTACCAATCTCTGTGCATCTAGCCTCTAGACCAAAACCCAGGCTGTTCCGTTCCTTCGCCAAGGGTAGTTAATTAAATACCTCTCTCATGCCTATTTCTTCACAACAAGGCACCAATCATGTTCTAAAACATATTTATAATAAGGCAGGCTTTCTTATTTCAGTTCTTTTGGTTATGTGACTTTCAAGGCACTCTCTTACTTCTCAGAAAAAGGAGCCGAGAGGGGAAATAAAGGAGAAACGGGGTGTCCTCCATTCCAAAGTGCAACCAAAATATTGAACTCCTTACACTCCTACATATCGTACATTGAACATATGGCCTTTTTCGAACATGGCTGGAAAATATACAATGATGACCTAGAATGTCTGTTGTTTTTAGCAGCCTAATTAAGAGACAGAGAAGTGGCCGCCATCTTAAGTCCCAAGGCATACAGATTATTTGGCTACAAAAATCCCACCTAAAGAACAAGCATCTTAACAAATTGACTAAGCAATGACGATGGAGGCTACAGAGAAATTTAATGATCAAAAGGACAGATACTTGCTAGATGGGGGACTACTGAATGGATTAAAGGTTTGTATAACGTATAAGCACCTAAGTGGACAACGACACACTTCCCATTAGTAGTGATTAAATGATATATGTCACCAGATGTATTGCACTTATGGGGTGGAAGTGATAACAACTGAATCCTAGATCATGGCTTTAGAGGACCATTACATAGCCTAGGTGCAACTGAGAGTGGCCAGTCTGTTAAAAGACTACTCAGAGATTTGGACTCTTTGAACTTTTGTGACTGTGGCAGTATTCTGACATGGAATATATTTTGTACACTCAGCAGTACATACCTCCACCACATGATAGATTACCTATTAATTAAAGACGACCATGCACAGCATGTTCTTGGACAATACGTATTTAAGTGGGGAGTACTTTCAAACTCCCATAGACATGCAAAATAAAATGAACACTACACCTGTTATTCCACTAGGGAAACTGAGGGCAAAGGCATTAATGGGCCTTTTGTTTAAAGGAAATATCGGAGTAGAAATGAACTGTTCTTCGCAGAGTTCGATGTAAAATGTGGGCATCAATTGGGACGTGGTATTGTGCAGGGCTTTCAATGCTATTATCTGCAGAGTAGCACAATCTAGTGAAAAAAACAACTTATGCTGGAAGATAAGAATAACATAATAGAAAAACACGATGTGAATGATAGGGCAAAAAACAGAAAACCAGCAGATATAAGTATTATACAATGAAGGAATTAGAGCAGTGGGCATATTACAATCCTACATCCAAACATCAGGAATGGGGCTAAAAAAGGAGAATACTAGCCAAACATGGAAACTAAAAAATTGGAAATATTGGTCCTAAAGAAGAAAAACAGCGTATGAGCTACACTCAGAAGGAGGTAGAAGAAACAATCATGCAAAACTACATGTCCATCTACAACTAAACCAGTGGGACAGACATTGAAGAGGTCATGGACATCCTGAGTGAGGAGGACTTGCCCAGGGTGATGGAGGAAGACAGTACCTACCTACAAGAACCTAGATATGAGCACGCGATAAAAACTGCCACAGATCCTCAAGGTGGACCAGAACACCTGGGAGTAATATGCCCCAAACAGAGGTATACATTATGAAGAAGGGAAGCATGCAACACTCGTCGTCCAAGGCTCATTGTGGCGGCAGAGAGGCCTTGAAAGCCTCTATTTCCAAGATGGCCTCTATGAAGAGAATCTTCTGCACAGATTGAAGATTAGATTTTGACTTGTCGAAGGAGAATCCTAGGGTGAACAGAAAATAACCAAATGTTTTCAGGTGGTCTGAGACCAACTGAGTCAAGTCTGCCTTTATCCCCAGTTGTCAAGGCTTGGGAAAACATCTATTCCCGACCTTCAAAGAAGAGTCGTGATCACAGTCATCACTTTCAAGAATACCCGGGTGTGGAGGGTTCAGGTAAGGCAAAAGGCAGGAGAGTGAACTGGAAGTGCTCTGACTCCATGCCAAACTAAAGGAAACATCTTTGGGACTGCGGAATTAGCAAAATAAATTATGTGTTCTGCAAGTGTAAGGATTCTGGGATTGGCCTCAGCCTATCATAGGGACTAAGACATATCGAGAGTAAAACCCTGGGCCCATCATTTTCTCTGATACCACTGAGGACATCTTTGGACAGTAGTGTTTGGACTTTGCTGACTAGGATGACAGCATTCTTCACTGATGTCTGGTCAGAATCTGGTGGAAACAGTGGAAAGGTGGACCACAGGGTGCAGGTGCAACCAAACTGAACAACACATTGGTTTGAAATAACTGCACATCAGCTAGGCAGGCAAAACTGGATTCTGTCCCACTACCAGGCTCATTTTACCAGTGGAGAGTAATGTAAAGTGGCTTGGCAGTTGTTGTAGCTGGTAAGGAGGAGAATGATACCTGCTGCATCCGCTGCTGACCCCTGCTACCACGTCTCCTCTCTGAGCTACAAATAAGCTGAACAAATTGTCCCAGTTGGTAGGCAAGCCCCTTTGAGTACCCTCTGAACTTCCAGTATTGCTGGTGGAACTGGCAAGCTGGTGAAAGTAACCACAGGGATTGGCCTGAATCCCAGCAGTTCTTAAAGCACAGAATCCACCTTCACTCGGAAAAACCTGGTCTGTCAAATGACATTAAGATCAGTTATGCCTGGATGTCTCCTAAGAACTCTGTAGAACACATCCAAGCATGCTGTCTGACAATGACGCTGGTGCTCATGGCACAAATGACAGTCTATAGTGTCCAGAACTGCCTTAAAGATGTACTTGCTGCATCCTTCTTGTCAAGTATGATGTGAACAAAGGAATTCCAAAAGCCATCAAAGAGACTGTGCATGATCTCAATCGTACTGTACCAGAGTGCATGTGTTGAACAGCCTAAGAGGCTGAATGAATAAAACTGGTTTAAGAAAAAGACTGCCGCGCATCGAAGCATCAGTCTTTAGACTCCCAAGCCCATGGATAAGTAAGGAAGGCATTAGATTTCGCTGAGCTTGCTGAAGCCTTAATGGCAAGATTCACCAGGGTCGGATGTTGCGCAAGGAAGGATGGGTCCTTTGTAACTGGTCAGTGGTGCTTATCAATCAGGAAGCTTGCAGATGGTGCAGAACAAGGTTTGTGCTAGATTCCCGCAAGAGCCTCAGTCAAGGCTTTATTAAATCGCTGTAAGGATCAGTAGTTGGTGGCACAAGTTGCAAGATTTTACACAGAAAGTTTGTCTTGGCCTCCACCACAGGCAACTGCAGATCCAAAACCTCTGTGGCCAGGGTAGAACCACTGCCAAGGATGCACAGTCTTCGACAGAGAGACCTAAAGGTGAATCTAGTTATTTTTTTAGGTGAAGTGTCCAAACCACTGGCATTTGGAATGTTGAGGTAGAAACCAGCATATGTATAACTGTGGTGTGTTGGGGATCGAGTGGTAGCAAGGGGGTGAAGGCAAATTGTCAGTCTCTCTATTGTCAACTTTGTGGTGCAGAATCTGTTCGAGGACCTGAACCGCATCGGATTGGCAACTGAAAATTGCCTTTAATCTTCTTTAGTACTGGTGACGAGGTAAGAGGAACAGTGGGGTTAACCTGCAATCCAAAGCCTGTTAAGGAAATCCTCCCGGCTAAAGGGGAATCCAAACATGCAAAAGACTACACTTTTGTTATCTTGTAAAGCAACAGAGGTGAAGATCTGGCTGAATTTAGCTCTGGATCAGACACTGTGATTGGTGCTTAGTCAGGAAGCAACACTCCTAGAGCTGAGGCTGGCACCAGGCTGGCCACTGCCCGCAAGGATCCACTGCAAAAGTAGTGAGGCACGTTCTTGCACTGACAGAGGGCCAGACTGAGGCCCAATGAGATCATTTGGCACCACAGGAGGACTGTTGCCTGTAGTCCATCTAGACTGAAGGCTGTGACGGATTCAAGGCACACCATAGGGATCCATTGCCCTCTGGAATGTTTCCAGCATTGCCTCCTTAAAGGCTTCAATCTGCAGAGTTGATGAGGCCCTGGGAAATTCAAGAAGCATCTGCTCCAATCTCAAAATTTAGCCCGAATTACAAAATGCTGCTGATTTGGGTTCCACCCTCGTATGACTTCTCCCTGAAGACAGGGCCGTACTGGAACCCAAAACAGTCTATTTTGTCTGACCAGCCCCCCGGTCAGGGGGAGGGCAAGGCACAGCTGCTTTTGTTCTTTTGTTACTGGGGCAGCTATTGCAGCACTGCTGCAAAACTGCCCCCCAGTAACAAAACCAGCCCCCACTCTTCCAGCCCATCAGGAAATCACCCTTTGCCTGCTACGGCCAGTCCGGCCCTGCCTATAGAGGGAAGAACAAATGGCAGGAAACTGTTGAAGCCTGTTTGGCCTTCCTGGCTTGTGTCAATGCATAACTTGACTTTGTCTTGGACTTATCCGAGGACAGCGACTGCTTCTTGTGCTCAGCAACGTACAGCGGCTTGACACCTCACTAATGACTTTAGGATAAATTTGAGGAGCATTCATCACAGGTCAAGTCAAGTTTGAAGCCAAGGCCCCAATGACAGACATTATTTGCTCCATGACTGACATCAGTTGCCTAAAGAGGTGGCATGCCACAAATTAAACCGTACGATTTCAGGGGGGGGGGGGGGGGAAGATTGCTGCAAGCTATCAGAAAAGAATATTTGTAAAATTCGGATTGCAAGCAGAGCTTGTGATCTGTGATGGGTGCAGAAAAAGGTGGAAGTGAAAGCACACAGGGAGAGCACCTACATAATGCTCTATGTTATCACTTCCAGAGGAGGGACAGGGTAGCCACAGAGTCTTATGGTACCATCTACCCACGCACTGGAAGTTTTCTGGATCCAGTCTGTGTGCCTTGGAGAATACAAAAGGTGGGGAATTTGCAGTTATAAGTATCTATAAAAACTACAGTACGCCATCCCTGAGAACGTAGGCTAGGTCTAGTCTCAGGTTCACAGATGAACTGTGAAAATCTGCCCCGCTCCTCCAGGAGTGTATGCATAACAAAGAAAAAACAAATCTACCTCGGATACCCTGAAAAAGGCTACAAAATCATTTGTGCACCAGGACATCTAAATACCCCACTCAGAGCTCCAGCTCCACTGAGTTCAGCTTAAAGTTCCCACTCTCTGTGGAGGAACATATAGTGCTCCATACAATTATGGTAATACCACAGTTACTCTACCTTTCTCTATTTAAGCATATTTCTACATTCCACAACTTTAGAGATCTGAACAAAGTACAGGGGAAAACTAGTCTGTGACACCTGATGTTTAGGCAGCCTTTAAGATCCATATGAAAAAGGAGGCTTGTTACTTCCTGATATAAATCTATATGTGGCAGAACAATTTTGACACTGTATGTGACAATATGCACACCTGAAAGAAGGAGATGAAAAAAATTGAAATACAATGGGCAGATGCTATGTTTACAGAAATGTGAAAATTATGTGTAAAGCAATCACCAAAAAGGAAGACCTCTTGCAAGGAGAGGAAGACTATAGTTACTTACAGATATAATGGATGACTGAAAAAAGTCTGGTATTCAGTTTCATCAATATGGCAGGCTAGCTCAAGCAGTGAGAGAAGCTTGATAGTTACAAAGTGTGAGAAGTACTTCAATATTTGTTAGAAAAAGGCAGCGATAAACGACCAACACATGCCTTACACAAGAACATACAGACAGTTGTACCACCAACACCAAGATAAACCAGTTGCCTAATGTCTATTCTGGAATAAAATCAAAGTTAAAAAGCACAAAATAGGAAAGAAAAGGAAAACAAAACCTCATAACTGCTACAAACTCTGCTATTTTGACCAACAATATAAAATTAAACGTTATAGTAGACTACTCACCTTTTGAATATTCTCAAGGCGTCAGACTGAAACTGGAAAAGTTTGAGCAGTACCTCTGAGCTCTGCTAGGTGGCTCTGGGCGGCTCCACACAGGAGCTGTTCCGCTCTAGAAATGTTGTGCGCAGCCTTTGGGCACCACACCCATGCACAGATGTCAGTTGCTTTTCTATGGCATGCCGAAGGGAGAGGGTGGAAACAAGTATTGTAAACCTTTCAATAACAACTGGAGACTGAAACAATGAGGAATGATCCGGCAACTACAAAAAATCCAAAAGATCTGAAAGGTACCCTTTCGCTGTGCCCAGAGGAAACCTTGCCTGGCCAGGGATAAAATAAATAACAACATGTCAAATAACTTTGCCTGCAGAGGGGCTTTCTGCAGAGAACAGGATCAAAGCTCAAACGTGTCCCAAAGACAGGTGTGAATAGTTTTGGCATTGGACGCCTCACTGCCAAAATGACATCAACCACCTATGAGGAAGGTCGAAGGTGTTCAGCTGTCGCTTCTCAAACTCCTAACATGAATGAACGTGGAGATTGTGAAGGCTCAAGTGCAGACCCTGCCCGACTGCTGAGACCGCAAACCCTCCCAGAAGGGCAGCCTTAAGGTCAGACGATCAAGCCCTAGGAGTTATGGATATCGTACTCTTCATGCCCAATCCTGAGCCACTAGGATGACTTGGGCCCTGTCTGTTCTGAACTTCTTGAGAACTTGGGACAGGAGTAGTATCGGCGGAAAGGCATATAGAAGTCTCAAGTTCCACTCGAGGAGGAACGCATCGCTAAGCAAGAAACACATTGAAATCTGCAACGCTCTGAAGTGATGACATTGTGAGTTCTTAGTGAGCAGCTCAAGATAAGGATTTCCCCATTTGTAGAAGAGACCTTGCTCCACCTCCAGACTGCCACTTGTGGTCAATTAGGCATTAATCGCTGAACTTGTCTGCCCTGGCATTCAATGATCATGCCAGGTGTTTTACCAATAGGAAAATTCTTTGGTGATCTAGCTATTTCCAGAGGCATAGAGCCTCCTGACACAGGATCTGTGAGACCACCCAACCCTGCTTGTTGCAATTGCAGTGGAGGTGTCTGTAGGCACCGGTACCATCTTCCCCTTGATGGATAGAAGGATATCTTTCAGTGCCATGCTGATGACCCTTAGCTCCAGAAGGTTGATATGGAGCCAGGACTCCGCTGTATACCAGAGGCCTCTGATATTCACCTCTCCCTTATGGCCGCCAGAAGTGATGCATTGGTCACCAGTGCCAGCTCTGGGTGGGAAAGAGGTCTGCCACTGACCAAATCAAGGTCCCGTAACCACCACTGTAGATCTTTTACAGTCTTCTCTGAAATCTGAACAGGGTTGGAGAGGTTCCTATGATGTTGAGCCCACAGACTTCAGATCCCACTGCAGACCCTGCCACCTGGTGTGCTCGTCCAGAATGTGGGAAGCCATCAGTCCCAGCTGCTAAGAGTCGACATCCCTTAAAACTAGGACCAAGACTGTAAGATCAGGATCATGGCCTGAATGTCCTGCACTTTCTTCCCTGGGGAGAAAGGCACACAACTGAACAGTGTCCAAAATGGCTCACATAGAAGGGAGTGTTTGAGAAGGAGTCATGTGTGATTTTGGAACGTTGATATTGAACCCCAAAGATGACAGGAGGTTCACCATAGTCTGGAGGTGGCTGACGACTGCCTCAGATGAGGCCACCTTCAATAGCTAATCTTCGAGGTAGGTGAAAAATCCCACCCCTGACATCAGAAGATGAGCTGCTACCACTCCCATTACTTTCGTGAACACTCAACAATCACTGGTGAAACCAAAGGGGAGTACAATAAACTGAAAATGATTCTGTCCCACCACAAAACACAGGTAGTGCTGAAGGGCCTGCAGGACAAGTACATGGAAATAGGTGTTCTGCAGGTTCAACACAACCATCCAGTCTCCAAGGGTCAAGGACAGGTAAAACCTCCTCCAGTATGAGCATTTTTATTTTTTCCTTTTAGAGGAAGGCATTGAGGAGGGTGCAGTTCTAAAATGTGACAAAGGCCTCTTTCCTTTGTGGGCACCAGAAAGTAGCGAGAATAACAACCTCATCCTCCTTCTGGTGCGGGCTCCTTCTCAATAGCCTCTTTGGCCAAAAGGGCTTGCACTTTCTGAGTCTGTCAGTTGTTGGGGGGATTGGTGAAATTTGTGGCGGCATGGATGGTAAGGGTAGGAAATAGCACTTTCAAACAATCTCCAGGGCCTACATATGTGATGTTATGGCCTTTGAAACCCAGCAAGAATCGTTGGATCCTGCCTCCCTCCGGGTGGCTGTGCTCTGCAAAGAGCTCGCTAAAGGAGTTTGGCAGGTGGGGAAGCAGAGGGAGTGGGATGGGGTGCGCAGCATGCCAACCTTGACTACGGGGCTGGTTGGCACCAGGAAAAAACTGCTGGGCAGCTTGTTGAGGTTGAATATCCTTTTTCTATGGAGTGCCTCTGCCAAAGCAACAAAGGAGAGTTAGGGCAGATGCAGTTGACGAGGTGGGCATACAAGCTCTGGAAGCATGCAGTGGCCCTGCTCTCCTTGAACTGCTCGAGATCGCCTTGTCCCCAAACAGGTAAGTCCCTCCATAGGGCATGTCTATGAGGGATGACTGAACATCACCTCAAAAAACAGTGGACCACAACCAAGTGTGACAGTGAATGGTGATACTAGTGCCAATGGTCCACCCGATGGAATTGGTGGTTTTTGAGCCACAATGAATTGTGGACTTGGCTGCAACATGAGCGTCCTGTATGGCCTGGGCAAGGACAGGTGGAAGATCTTCAGGGACCCTGGGAGGACTTCAGACACCGAATCCCAAAGTGGTTTTAGAAACAGCAGACAGCTGGCATTCACTGATGGATGAGAAGAATCTTTTTCTGAATGATTCCACCCATTTTGATTCCTGATCAAGACGAGTAGTAGGTAATGTGTTGGGGTTAATCTGACTTGCAGACACCTGCACCACCAAGAGTTCAGGAGAGGGGTATGGAGATAAAAATGCAGGGTCGTCTGGGCCAAACGGAGGTGTCATGCAATCTGGTAGATGACCAAGGGGCCAGAACAAGGTCTGGCCCATGTTTCCAACAAAGTATCCGTAAGGGCATCGTTAAAAGAAAGAGGGGCTCATTGAATCGGCTGAAGAACCTCTGCAAGAACTTTTGATTTGACCTTCAAGGTGAGGAGCTGGAAGTCAAGGACTTCAGCTGTCCAAAGCATTATCATGATATGAGAAACACTCTCCTGAGTGGCAGGAGAAGGAGTGAGAGGAGCTCTAACTCAGGAGAGATATAAAAGGCTCCTGCAGGTTGTCATACCAATTCTCCTCATGATATGGTTTGCCAATTTCATCACCCACATCATAATCATTGACTGAATCCATGCCAAACAGGGTGTGAGTTTGTCTTGATGGAGGCAGATCTAGCAGAGGAAACGGGGCCTCTAGGGCAGCCAAGTGCAGCCTCGGTCAAGGTTGAACTGGTGCAAACTTGGCATCAGAGAGGACAACTGGGGCCTCGTCTTCTGGCATTGATGGCGTCTGCATCGGTATTGAACTAACGGGAAATGGCATGGATGTGATTCTGTAGGTGGAGTCAAGATTGGAGCGGGAGGCGGTCCCGTAGGGGGTGCAGAGGGTCCAGCTGGTACCGAGGAGGAACCCTATGGCGATAATCGAAGTGGAGAATCTCTCAGCTCTGTGGGGCTCACAGCCATGCCAGCAGGAGTCAGCAAAGATCCAAGGAGTCGCAGCATGGTTTCACAGAACTCTTCGATCTGTTTAGGGCTAGCAAACGGGCCCAGACATTCACGTTATATGGGAACAAGTTGTGTTATCAGCTCTGAAGTCGAAAGGCTTCCTGATAGAGATCAAGATGCATGGAACCTCTCCTATGACTTCGGGATCTCATACAGAACTTAGACAATATGGGGGTTATTCTAACTTTGGAGGAGTGTTAATCCGTCCCAAAAGTGACGGTAAAGTGACGGATATACCACCAGCCGTATTACGAGTTCCATAGGATATAATGGACTCGTAATACGGCTGGTGGTAAATCCGTCACTTTTGGGACGGATTAACACCTCCTCCAAAGTTAGAATAACCCCCTATGTTTTTTTACTTGGGCCAGTCTTGTCCCAGAGTCTTCCAGTGCTTGGGGATGTAGAGTTTTGCCTTGCGGTCTCATATGACCTACATCAACACACTGACGCGCAATAACTACATGCCGTAGAGTCATGACTTGACCACAAGCACCATAGGCCAATCTAGTGAGGACCTTTCCTAGGCATTTGTTTACAGAAGTCCTTACAGGACTTAAAACCTGTAATTTTGGGAGGCAACATGTCCCTTGCACACTGTACAACAATTTCTTTTGATTGAGGTAAGGGTCTCAAAGAGATGAGCAGTAGCTTTGGATCCATATCTACTGGTGTGGAAAGAAAGGAACTGGCACCACTGTGTGGGAATGACAACTGTATAGGCTCCGCACATCATTCACAGGGCTAGAATGTCATTAGTGCCAGGCCACACAGTGCAACCTACCAGCACACAGATGTACTGCTGAAAAGTTTCCAGGTCCAGTTTGACACCTGGGGAAACTTCAAAAGGAGTGGAATCTGAAGCTAGAAGTCAATCAGATTAACCAGGTTTTCCTGTTAGATTACGACTGGCATAAAAATGCACCACGAATGGCATAGTCAACAATCAAATCACAGTGATTTTAGAAAGTCCAACTTTCAATTTACAAAGAAACAATTCCACTTGTGCATGACATGGAGCACGTCACACACAGTCAATCTCCCATTATTATGTGCAGTCGGGAGAGTGGTGTAGCATAGACTATTTTTGGCAGTTCATGACAATAAAGGCAGGTTGAACAAATCACTGCATAACAAGACTAGGAATGGAGTTAGTGCATTTACAATAACAAACTGCTTAAGAAGGATGCCAAGTTGTGCAAAGCACATTATTCACAGCATTATGAACAGTGTCTTAAAGACTATTCAATAGTTAGATTAAAGAACCCAAACAAACACATCAAAACTTTCAGTGGCTACAGGAGGCTTCTGATGTCTTAGTGCCACTAAGAACAAAAATGCAGGGCGGAAGAAAACAAACACCAAGGAGAAATACAGAACTAAAAAAAGATAAAACAACAAATTACAAAGCTGCAACACTCCTGGCTCAAAACAAATAGCAAACACAAAAATAACACAGCTCACCAACTCACTCTCAATCACCCTCTCCACCTACACATGCAGACCCACCTTAAATCAGATCACCCACAAATCCACTGGGTACATCCTAGATGTGATTTTTGCAAATCCAGAACTAGTTACCGTTCAAATGATGTCTCTAGTCACAAAGACAGACCACCATTTGGTAGCTTTTCAACACAAAACACCATAAATCAACACCTAAGGCCATCTCACAAGCATCCACCTATCAAGAACAAACTCAACAGTAAAAAACACAATGTACATCCAAAACAGATCAAGACACAATAAATTCTGTTAAAAAACTTTGAGTGGCTACAGGAAGCATTTGATGTCCTAATACTACTAAGAATGACAAAATAGGTCAAAAGAAAACAAGCACGTTGGAGTAATACAGAACTAAAAAAGATATAACAACAAATCACAAAGCTGCAAAGCACCTGGCTCAAAACGAGCAGCAATCAAGATAAGCTTCCCCTACACAAACGGAATATACAAGTCAACAATCAAAACAGCTACAAAAGTTACTATTCAGACAGAATTCAAAATGCTAAACGTGCAAATAAAGATTTTTTTAATTTCTCACAAAATTTTGTAAACTTACATGCTTAGACAGAACTCTTCCCATTATTCAAGAATTCACTGACAAAATAGTAAATTATTACACAACCAAAGCAGACATGTTGGCCTGCTAAATACCAACAGCACCAACCCACTTCCAACAATCCCCTACAAGAGTAGGCTAACTCAGCCTCTGCATCCCTTCAAACAACTATTACAATGAGAATTTACAGATCTTGTCAAACAGGCAGGCTAGCCGACTGCCCTTCTGTTCATTGTCTACCACTAATCTTCAAGAACATTTGTTTAACTTCCTCTTCTGCAAACATGTAAGAATAATAATCAATAATTCTTTAACAACAGGAATCTTTCCAGAAGATAAAAAAGGCATACATACACCCATTATTAAAGAAATAAAGAAAACAAAACTGGACACACATGAACCAGACAACTACTGGCCAAGTACAAATGAACTACCAAACAGGATTCCACCAAGGAAGATGCAAGGAATCTGCCCTCATTGACTTTTGGGATTACCTTAAAACCCAGTACAGCGGAACGGGTCGCTGCTCTATTTCTTTTCAACCTCTCAACTGCCTTCAGCACACAGCTGGCCATGACACTCTAATGCAAAGACTCTATGAAGCTGGCTTTGAGGGAACTGCTCTCGACGTGATCACATCCTACCTCCAAAACAGAATAAATGTCATCCATACACACCCTTTCTCATCCAAACCGTATTTCACAAAAGCACGGGAACCTCAAGGCCACTATGCGCCTGGCCCGATGATCTAGAACTACCTCCTAAAGTGTCTAAGTAAGAAATACACTTTAAAATTACCATGGACTTCAAGTTATCAATGAATGCCCAGTGGACAAATTAACAAGATCAAGCTTCATTACTATGAAAAACTGCAACGCTTCTTTCCCCAAACTGGGATTGCCACACAAGGTACACCTACCTTTAAGCTGCAATACATGGAACAGGACCTCCTTTAATCAAGAATAAAATCACCAAACACACTAAACAAAAGGACCTCTGTTCCAGTCTGGCACCTATACAATACAATACACTGAGTCTTGTAGAGTGCGAGCTTTTTACCCAGAGGGGTCTCAATACGCTGGGGAGGATGCTGCAAGCCTCATCAGGCTGTTGCTGGTGGTAGATGAGCCACATTTTAAGCTGCTTCCTCAAGTCCTTCAGGGAAGGGGACGAGCGCAATTGGAGGGGGGAGGTTTTTCCAGGATCTGGTGGTGAGGTGGCAGAAGAAGCGCCCTCCATAGTGTTCGCAGCAGATGCGGGGAACGTGGGCCTGGGACAGGGAGGCTGAAGGGAGGTCTCTAGTGGGTTGGAGGAAGGAAGAGGTGGTTGTTGATGTAGGCGGGTCTCACCTTGTG